>NC_088982.1:62383225-63583225 GCF_963932015.1 Anas acuta | reverse complement strand
TTATGAGAAGTACTGAGAAATTACTTCCTATTTACCTTCTTCACACCATTACTGATGTCATAGAATTCAAGCACATTCCTTGCTGTTGTCTCTTTTCCAAGCTGATGAAGCTAGTTCAGTGTTTCCATAGCATATTTATAAAGAGGACTTCAGTTTCTCCTTGGATGGACACCATCCCATATCTCCAATGGTTGGTCTGTAGTAACCAAGCAGCCTTTGAGTGAAGTGTAAATGGGGATGTTTTTTGATAGGCCTGTTGGAGTTTCAGAAGACATGCAACTTGCTGCTGTACCCTCAGCTCTGTCTGCGTCTTTTTCTGCAGCAAGGAGAGATCCGTGCCTTATGTGTGCTTTGCAGAGCTGAATTGCCTCTCCTCCCCCTACCTGTCAAGTTAATAGCTGATTCTTTAATGATCTTGGTGAAAGCCAGAAAGTTACTTAGAGCAAGGAACTTCCTTGGTGTGGGAAAGCTTGGGAGAGAGAGTGCTTCATAATAACAGGGCTTTGCACTTTGGGGCATGTGCACATTGCCTGCTTGTCAGCATGCCCACACACCAGGACGCTGCCTGCTCACTGTGCATGGTCTGACCAGTCCTGAGGCAAGGAGAGAGGCACAGCAGTGTCTTTCCTTGCCCAAATATTTCCAGCCCTCTCAATTGGCTAGCAAAACTGTCCAGGTTGAGGATCTTGCTCTTGCATAGACTCTTTGCAAGTCTGGTGAGGTGCTTGGACTCGTTACCATGTGTTACGAAGCTTCCAGAGATGGCTGGTGAGGGGGAACAAGGTGCTTGAATGTGGCTCTGGCAATCATGAAGCTACCAGAGATGCTGATAGAATTGCAAAACTAAGGCTTGTAGGGGAGATGCACAATGGGGAGTGAGGGTTGGCTTGGATCAAGGCTCATACCAGTCCTTCCAACCATTCCCTTCTGGACCCGCCTCAAAATCCCTTCCAATGTTAGTGTATAAAGCGAGGACAGGAGCACTCTTCTGTCTGCCATTGCATGGCAAGCAGAAAAATGAGAAATGTGCTCAAACGTTGTGGGAACCGTGCCTATGTATGTGTGTAAAATAGCCTTGACCAGGGACTGCGTTTGTCTTCAGACTCTGGTTAAGGTCCTGATGTTGCTCTATCAACAAATACACTGGGAGTAAGTGAAGATAACGAGGTCAATATCCAGAGAAATTGAAAACACTGAACAACCACCAGGTGCTGTCATTTGTTTTAAGGAGATAAAATAAGGCATAACCCAGAAAACTGGAGCAGTCTGTGTAGTTAGAAGTACCTATTTTCTAACCTCTTTTAGACCTTGCTTCTCTCCATCCTTTTGGTGTATTGGGATGGATGTCTGCAGGATCACTTAGCAGTCCCGAGTACTGCTGAGAGAACAGAGCTGCTGTTGTAATTTGCCACTAAATTTTGTTCCAATTTATTGTGTGTTTTTTTTTTTTTTGTTTATTATTCCTTCTCATTCCTTGCTTTGACATCTTCCCTTTGTGTTGCCTACCAGTTTGTTTTTGTTTGAGAGCTGCATGGACATCTCAGAGGAAGTGTTGAAAGCCAGTAGTGATGACTTAAGGCATTTGCAACTGCTCTAAGCAAAAAAAAGGTCTTATAACTTGTTCTGACTAATCGTTGTGACCAGTTTGTTTCTCGAGTTCCCTGTGCCCCCTAATCTCGGAGGCAAACCAGGTTTATAAACAAGATGAAAAGAACACCCACCAAGAGCCATAAACGACCTAGCACATGCATTTATGAAAGACGTACTGCAGTTTCTTTTGACAGGATTGCAGTGTTTTGCAGTTGTTGTATTTGTGTGGCAGCCCCTGCAAGTACGTAGGAGCACTCGCGCTGTCAGAACATGGTGATATGCTTGCCGACATGTAGGAGAAGCTCTTAGAAAAAACAGGGCAGGCACATATAGTGCCTCTCACCTGTGCTTGCCCAACCACCGTCTCTTTTCATCTTCGGTACTTGCCCAGCCTGACGTAACGCTGCTACACTGAGTAGCCCCCGTTACGTAATGGGGAGGTGCACACTTTTCAGATGAAGACGTAAGGAAAATATATTTATCAATGCAAAGGATATAGTGCCATTATGCTTGTTGCTCTTTCCGTGCCGTTGTCAATGCTTTGTGTTTCTGGTATCTGTTTTCCCTTGTTTCCAGAGAAGTCTCCATAACGAACTCCCTGGTACCGGGAGGAAGGAGACCAGGCTGGAGAAGTAAGAGAAAGGGCAGCCTATGAACATGGCCAGGGTAGATGCTGCATTGTAACTTCACCTTTGCTAATTCTATTCCTCAAGTCTCCAGTGGCACAGAGACCCCCGGAATGAGATGAGGAGGGGGCTGCAGGCCAGGGCACAGGAGGGGAGGCGGAGGGCAGTCCCTGTGCCCAAGGGGCAGCCTGGCTCTCTGGCAAATCAAATGGCCTGAGAGAGCCACCCCCAGGGAAGGGGCCCTCAGCCCCCTGACCCTCCTCCTCCTTCCACACCAGGGCCTCTTTCAGGCTGCACAAGCCCCCTCCCAACACAGCCAAACTGATAGAATAATCATCAGACAAATAATAAATAAATACATTGCAAAAAGAACAATAATAATAAACAACAGCAACCAGCAAAACCGCTTTCCTCTCTGCTTTGGTGTCATTGGTCCCAGCCAACAGGGCTTCACGAGGGGAAGGTCCTGGTAAATAAATTTGATTTCCTTGGATGATAAGATCACCCATCTAGTCGACCAAGGGAAACCAGCTGATGTCATCTTTTTGGATTTCAGTAAAGCTTTTGACACAGTTTCCCACAGTATCCTACTTAACCAAATGTCCAAATGCTGGACAAAACCATCATCCGATGGGTGAATAACTGGCTGACAGGTAGGGCTCAAAGGGTCGCGGTAAACGGGGCCGCATCAGGCTGGTGGACGGTCACCAGTGGGGTCCCCCAAGGGTCCATTTGAGGACCAGGTGTTGTGAGCAAATTTGCTGATGATCCCAAACTGGGAGGAGCTGTTGACTCTGTGAAGGGTGGAAAGGCCTTGCAGAGAGATCTGGGCAGATTGGAGAGCTGGGCGATCATCAGCTGCATGAAGTTGAACAAGTGCCGGGTCCTGCACGTGGGGCAGGGCAACCATGGCTACATGTACAGACTGGGTGACAAGATGCTGGAGAGCAGCCCCGCAGAGAGGGCTCTGGGGGCTGTGGTTGCCAGCAAGCTGACCATGAGGGCTATGAAGATGTCAAAGGGCCTAGAGGGGAAGACGTAGGAGGAGCGGCTGAGGGCACTGGGCCTGTTCAGCCTGGAAAGAGGAGGCTGAGGGGAGGCCTCATGGCGGCCTACAGCTTCCTCACGAGGGGCAGTGGAGGGGCAGGCGCCGATCTGTTCTCTGTAGTGCTATCCAGTGACAGGACCCGAGGGCGTGGGGTCAGGCTGTGACAGGGGAGGGTCAGGCTGGACAGCAGGAAGAGGTTCTTCACTGAGAGGGCTGTCGCGCACTGCAACAGGCTCCCCAGGGACGCAGTCACGGCACCGAGCCTGTCAGAGTTTAAGGAGCGTTGGGACTGTGCTCTTAGTCATAGGTCTGAATTTTGGGGTAGACCTGTGTGGAGCCAGGGGTTGGACTCCATGATCCTTGTGGGTCCCTTCCAACTCAAGATATTCTATGATTCTATGACTTCTGAAGCACAATGTACTGCCAGTGCTTGTGGAGAAATCATTGCATCCTTTGATACCACCCCATCCTCAGTGTATGCCTGACAGCATCAGGAGAGCCCTTCAGGCTCTCAAGGAGTTGGTCCAGTACAAGAACGTCAGTGTGGATGCAGGAAAGAAGCTGTTGCCAAGGGAAAAAGGTACACTTCTTTATGGGTAACAGAAATGGCTGTTGCTGTGGGTTATGGCAAGCTGACCTGGATGACTTACTCAGCTTCCTGACATAAGGAAGTGATTGCAGTGTTTGTGAATACACTTGCCTGTGGTGGACGGGTTTCTAGGCATGGAGATTGTTGTTCATGGTATTTGCGTGGCAGGAGGACAAAGACATCACAGGTGATGATCAGCAGAAATCACAATGCCAAGATCTGTGTGCACCTAAAAGGTGGGCGATAGAGAATACAGGCAAATTCACCAAACTGAACCAAACCCAACTGCTGATAGCCCACAGCTCCTTCATCCCCTACCCTGCATCTCTCCATCTCTCTGCCCCAGTTCTCTTGATGAAACAACTGAGAAGAAGGGGGAAAAAAAAAAAAAAAAGCTTCTCCCCAACTGCTATGTTGGATCCAGCTAAGCTTTTCAGCTGGGCTGAAAGGAAACATTTCCTGTGGGTTCTGTTTGTTTATCTCGCTTAGCTGTTTTAAATAGCATTTGGGGAAAGAAAAATATCTTTGGAAGGTATTTGCTTTGTTTGGAAGATATTTCAGTGGAGCAGTGTTGGCTATGTGTTTAAAAACGAGAGAGGCAGATATGACTTGAATGTTACTTTCCAGCTCTGGTGTGCCTTACAGATTGCAGTGTTCACTGGGAATCTGGGAGAATAACACAGTTGATAAAAACAATTGCCACGACTTTCTTCCCATGGCTTTAAAGTTAGCTGAAGTTGTGGCACCTCTTTCTATAATTTTATTAAAAAAGAGAATTTAGTTGTAGAAACATGGTGTTTTGTCCTGTCCTTGCCTGCCACAAGATGTATAGAAATAACTCTTGAGTTTACCAGAATCACAGTGCTCTGCACGTGCTGAAAAGGGATGGCAGTTCGGTAAGCGTGGTCACAAAAATGGGAATTGCCATCAAACCTGGGGGTTCTGGACTCAAGCCATGCCAGAGGGGGCACTATCACGTTGCGTGACAAATCCATTAATAACAAGAATTAGTTAGAATAACTTTGTATTTGGTCTCGTTTCCTTCTTGGCACTGGTGAATGAAGGTGAAAGCAGAAAGGGCTGCATACAAAATGCCTCGTGGATGTAAGCTGGGTCTCTGTAAGATTTTTCCTGTACTGCTTCAAAGGTTAGTCTTTTTGATTTTGCAGCATTTGGGGGCTGTCAAGAGCACTATCGTGGTCTCATTCACGCTCTCGTTACACTCTGGGACCTCTCAGAATACTGCTGGAGCTCTTCTATTGCCTTTGGTGTTAGAACAGGGGCCAGGACGGAGCTGGCTGCCCAGTGTGGCTGATGCTGTGCATCCCTTGCATGGCACCTGCTGGGAACCATCCCTACACGGGCAAGAAATCATGGTGAGCACTGTGCCATAGGTCAGAAATGGGAGAAAGACTGAAAGAAATCGACTTTCAGTGTGACAGTGTGCGTTACAGAAGGGTTTTCAGGAAGTCGCCTCCTGCTTTTTAGATGGCTTATTTGTTTAATTTTAGCAATTTCGGTGAATTAAACTTTTTCGCTTCACCTCACTTAACTTCCGTGTGCATAGAGGCCTAAGCAATTGATATGACTTTTGCTGTTGCAGCTGTTATTTTCTCAGGCGTGTTTCTGATTACTGTTGTCTCTGTTGCAGTAGTTTGTTCTGCTGCAAAAAGGGAGCATCGCGCTCCTATTCTGTATGTATTTTACTAATTTGTCCTCACGTGCATTGCTTAAAAAAAAAAAAAAGCAAAGAGGAAACAAAAGCAGGGCTTGGGGTCCCCACTTCCAGACGTTTCTCTCCAAGCAATGGGTTTCTCATCTGTTTCTTAACATGTATTAAAAGCAGAAAAGCAATATACGACTTGGGATTTACTCTGGAAGTAGCTGATTTTTAGATTGTAAAGTAATCTCATTGAGCAGCTGAAGAACGTATGATGCTTGTGATACCGTATCTCTGCCATTTCTGTGCTTGGCTTTTGGCGTAAAGCCTCGCTTGCCTGAGGCGTAATATCCCAGCAAGACATCCACACTGCCGTGCCTTCCAAACGTAGAGCTGTTTGTTAACAATATGGGATTGTTTCTCCAAAGTCACTGTAACCCTAATTGTCCCCCCCAACCCCTTCTGTCTGCAGGAGTAAAGGAACATTTTGGATTTGCTTTGTGTGACCATATTGTGATGTACCCACCTTCTTGTAGACTCTTCCTGAAGCCTAACCGAGTAGCGGAGGATGTTCCCTGCAGCCTGCTTGTGGTGGTAGTGGGGGGGCTGATTGGCGTGTCTTCTGCCTGTCTGGTGGTATTAGTATTCGTATCAAAGGAAGCTGTTTGGTTCCCTTTCTCCTGGGCAACCGCAGGAGTTGATCCCTGCTCCCTGATGTGAATGGCAACAAAGGCAGGGGAACCATTCGTTGATTCAGAGCAAAAGAGCCCAAGTGGGTGCTTTGATTTCATAGAAACCCTGCCCTGGGAGGGCTCTGCAAGGTTAGTCTGAATGCCTTCCTCGTAATTGTGACTCCCAAAGCGTTTTGGCAATAAAGCAGTGTGAAAGATAAGCAGGCAGGCCTCACGGATAATTTTACATTAATAACGATGACTTAGAAATGCCACTGTCAGACAAGTGATTCCTCTGTGAGAGTCAGACCATCATTAAAATATCTAACGCCAGAGAGGGTCTACACTGGTGGTAAATGGGTTATTGACTTTCAGCTCCTGTTTTGACTAAAACTATATGCACAGCCTAAGGACTCCAGTGGATCCCAGTGCCTAAGGTGGTAATGTATTCTGTAAATCAATAATATATTAGTAATAAAAATGACCAAAGCATACATCCATTAAGGATTCATAATAAAAATTTGTTTAGGTTATATACTGCGTATATTGATTGCTGCTATTTAAAGATAAAGTATGTCTTTCAAGCAGAGTGCTTATATGCATAGCTGCCTACATTTTAAATCCATTTATTTTTAATATGAAGATGAACTTAAATAACATGAGGAAATATGTATGAATAGAAGTCAGTATTTTAAATTGCAAAGCATTATACGGATGCAAGTGTGCTGAGAAGCCACAAATAGATGTCTGACATTGCTGAGACCTAAATATTGAGCCGTAGCAACATAATAAGCAATGTACGTGGCACCCACTTGCTGCAGCTCCAGGCTTCCCAGTAGCTTAAGTTTATCTTTTCTTTGCACCTTAACATTGAATTGCTCACCTTTCTATGTTGAGGTATAGGAGATAATGTAGTATAAGGTAACGTATGGCAGAGCAGGTTTGTGGAACAGAGCTGTCAGCAGAGTGGAGACCCTGTATCTCTGCAGTGCTGCTGGCTTTCTCTACCTTTCCATGCCTGACACGAGTGGCTGCAAAAAGAGGACTTAAGGAACCACACCGATACACGGGATCAATGTGACTGGGATGCATCAATGTGACTGGGATGTAGGGTTTGCGAAATAATGCCTTCAACCCATCCCAGTAACATCGTACCAGGCCCATAACTGCCTCTGCTGTTGATTCGGTGTTGTGTTGTGCACATACTGGAAGGCTGAAGGTAAAAATAAATAAATGAATAGGCAAACAAAAAGGGAAAAGAAAACAAAAAACAAAACACACACACAGAAAAACCTACTGAAAATGTCAGTGTAACATCTATACTTTCATCTGCCCTACCTGTCCATGTGGCTGACTGGGCCAGGTCCAGTGCACCTTCGGCAACGAAGAGGCACCTCTGGTAACAAATGGTTGAGAAAGCAATTCAAGTGCCGTAGCTGCAGTCTTTATGTTTTCCTGCAACAAATAAAAACTGTTTTAGATTACACAGATTATGGTTCATTATGAAAACAAAGCAAGCCTCTGACTGAAATCCCATCTGTTGGTTTGCATTAAACAATTCCCTTCCTCCTCCCTGGCATCTTTTATTCCTAGGAATTCAAGGAAGCTGTCCTGGAACATTTTTGTCCATTCACAACCACGAGATAAAGGCAAGATACAAACCTTCTTTGCATGGATGAGCGCAGCAGGTATCTGCATAAAAGCTGACTGAGACATTTTTATTTTTTATTTTTACTGAGATAATAAATTCGGCAAGTTCCTTGCTGCCAAACGTCCCTCTCTCTTCCTGTTTTCTTTCTCCTAAATCTTCATAGATCTTTAAAATACAAAGAGACTACTATGATCAACAAGCCAGACTGTGCACAATAGAGATCTCACCCCGTGATTTGTGCATCAGGCTCCCATATCTCCAGTTTGAGCTGTAACATATCTTCCAGAAAAATACCCAGGCATAGCTTAGGGACTTCAGCTGATAAGGAATACATCACATACCTAAGTAAACTGTTCCATGGTAAATTACTCACACTGTTAAAATATGTACCTTAATTCTAGGCTGAATTTATCTACCTTCAGCTTCCAACCATTGCATCGTGCTTGCCTTTTGCTGCTGAAGAGCTCACTGTCCTTAGAAATAGCTTCCCTCTGTAGAAACCTCCAGGCTGCAGTGTTTTTTTTGTCCTAGTTAAACAGACTTAAGCACCTTTGGTGTCTCACTATAAATCTGGTTTTCCAGACTCTACTTCATTTATTTTTTAAAATTTATCTTAAGCTCTTTTGCAAAACCTCCTTCAAAGTTTCTGACAATCTTTTTTGAAGTACAGAAACCACAATGTACATGTTCCCCTAATGGACTCATTAATATCATATGCAGGGCAATTTTGTCTTCCCACTTCTCCTTGTATTCACCTCCTAATACTCACAAAGATCATGTTTGCCCTTTGAGCCACTGTGTAGTGTTCAAATGCTTATCAATCATGCAAACAGTTTTGTTTCAGAGTGGCTGCTTGCTAGGCTGTGGTCTCACATAATGAGCACTTCTTGTATTCCTCCTTGGGCTTGCGTTTGTCTGTGTTAAAGCATGGTCTGCTCGAACAGTGTACAGATCAATCTGCAAAGCTGACAAGGTCCATATCATTACTTAACATTTTATCGGGTTTTGCACTGACTGCAGATTTGGCAAGCCTGGAGTTTATTTTCTTTCAGATCATCAAGAAGTGTGTTGAATGATACTGGACTGATGAGGTTCTTGCTGAACTTCCAGAAATGCATCAAGTTGGGGTGACAATTCCATGCTTACATTATTTTTGAGAAGCAAGAGCTAATGCATTTTTTCCTGTGTGCAATGGGAGTTATGTTCTGTTCTCATAACCTTGATTTCTTTAAGAGTTGCCGGTAGCAATGTGCCAGTGTCCCAGATCGAGTTAAAAAGCAGCACGGGCTTCCTAAGAGGGTGTCTTTTTTCTTTTTTTTTCTACAAGCTCTTATATCTAAGGTATCTAATTCTGCAGAATGAAAAATGTCGGGCTGTAGCACTTGCTGTTATATCTTTCCTAATATCTGATGGTGATAAAGAGGTGCTTTTGTTCTCTGAATTATGAGTACATCTGTTTGCTTCTCTCCAAATACAGGTTGGAGTGAGTTGGGGGATATGTGCAGAGGGTTTATTTAATGCTTGATACCTGGCTGTGTTTGTCCTATACACCTCACTATTTTAAAAATACTGCCGCTACTTAAAAGTTTTACGAGCATATTTTTTCTTAATCTGATGGTAGGCAGGTTTTCTGTGTTGGTGTTGTTTTGCTTTTTAATACTTTGAGCTTCCATAACTGCAAGCTTTGTTTCCAAACTGCAATTTGTACTTGTTAAAACTGCATTGCTGCCTTTGTCTTCTTTTTCAAGCGAGGGTAAACTTCTTAACAAAAGAAGCTTTTTCTCGTGATTGTAGAGTGGGGAATTTGTCACCTGGAATCGGACTTCTCAATTTACTGTTCGCATTTAAATGCTTAAAGTTTTATTTCTATGCAGTTTGGTGTGAAATATTTTCATCTACAGGACGCTGTTCTGGGTAAAACCCCCAAACAGGTATCTTACCAGGGAGGGCTGTGGTCTTAACTTTGCTTTCCAAGTTAAATTGGTTTGTGATTACTTGGCCATCGGCACCTTTTTGTGTTGGTTTGTCTTTGTTCAACAGACATAAACAATAGGAACAGGATCCTGTATGAAACTACCCTCAGACAGTCTTGCTATAAAATTTCCTTAACTTTTATGCTTAGTAGGCAACACTACCTTACTACTTTTTCCAGTCACGCCTGAGACTTGTAGCATCTACTTCTCAGACAGTAATGCCATGAAAAAATTTCAGAGAGAGATTTAGGGGCTGCTTTTCCTCATTCCTTATCTGAGTCTAGGGGTAATGGCAACCCTCCACCAAAGCAACATCCCATGTGGTAGCACCTTCACCCAAAAGTCCCCATGGCAAATGTTCCAGTGCTTTGAAAACTATTTTTTAAGAAAAAATGGGTTCAACACCAGCCTTTCTCTGTGACCTTTGGTATTTTTAGGTAGTTCCCTACATCCCCTGCCAAACAGATTTGTTAACCCTACCTCTGCAGAGTGTTGCCACGGTAAGTCCTGTGGGGGTGTTTTAAGGTGCTTTACCACGGAATAAAAACTAAAAAAGCCTGATTTCATTTATAAAGCTTTTCCCTCATACTCCAGCAGTGCCCTTGGAGGGCAGTGATAGCAGAACAATTTCCTCAGATACGAATTGCAAGCACAAGATGGTGGAAATATGCAACAATTTTATTCTGAGAAAAGGCAGAAAATTCTAGATGTGAGGTATGTATAACTCCAGGATAACGATGCCTGAAACACCTACAGAAAGTGATGGGTGTTAAAAGTACAGGAAAACATGCTTGAAACGGATCCTTTGTTAGAAAGCTCACAGAAATGTGCCGTAACATGCTTACATTAGAAAGTTAACCAATAACTTTTAACTAACTTTGCCCTTCCAGTTCTGCTGCAGGCTGCCTCTGAGTTGCATCCCCGCCGCCTGTGATTCCTCTGCTGTCCTAGCAGGTTTGAAAAAGCCCAGCTTTTTCTGATACTGTGTCTGTAGGGGATCAGCCCCATTTTTAGGACTGGAGTCTTCCATCAGGTGTTATGTTGAAAACTTTTCTTTGCCCTTATCTCTATCTGGTTTTGTCGGGCAGTTAGATTTGTGTTTGTTTGTTTGTCTGGTTTTTTGATGGCAGATCAACAAAAGATTTAATTTCATCTGCTTAGAGAGGGAGCTCTTGCAGGAGAAGAATCTGAAACAAGATTAGTGAATGTGTTGAGAAATCAAGCCTTCCATCCATCATAGCTGGTTGCAGTGTGTTTTTCCTGAAGCAAGTTAGATTTTCTTCAACCATATTTTCATGAAACTGGTGAGCGTTGTGCCCTCAAGTACATCTGTATCTGTTTGTCACCCATGCCACATGGCTATCCTTTTCTGTGCTACATCTCGAATGTGCATATATTTCCTCTTCTGGTATTTTAGTTTAAATGTCCTTTGTGGCACAGACCCTCTTTGGGTTCAGTTATACACACAGGTGTCTTGGCCTGTGCTTTCCCACAGGACGAGCCATAAATCATGGTATCCAGAGCTCTAGAGACTTTCATAAACCGGGGTTTCATAAACCCTACAGGTTTCATCTGGTGCCACGGTGCTTTCATTGAGCGCAATGTCCTTGTGACTTTATTCATGCTTGGTTTTGCTTCCACCTTGGCGTGCCCCAGCCACCCTGGTTTGCCAGTGGCAGTCACGGTGGTACCGCAGGACAAGCATCCCTTCCCCGGTGTGAATCCTATGAGCCCTCAGCTCTTTTGCAGACCTCTTCACCTGGCTCTTTTGGGAACAATTACTCTGTTCAGAGCATCTGGGGAGTCTGCAGGTAAGCGTTACTTCAGATTTTTTTCTCTGCCTCACCTTGAGATGGGCAGTATTGTGTGTGTTCATATTTACACCCATGAACATATGCAGTATTTCCAGATCAGTATCTGCACAGGATGCATTACGGGGAAAATACTTAACCCCAGTGTTTTCTGTGAGCAGGTGGGTGCAATAAGAAACCTGGACACTTAGGATTTTTGGGTTTGCTTCCTAGCAAGCGAACCATTTTGTAGAGGTAATTTAATTCATTACTCTTAATGTTTTGTTATTTTCCATTGAGGAGGAGAGTTATCTGCAGGAAAAAAAAAAAAAAAAGTGATTCCCTGAAAATCTGTTTTTATTTGGAATATGTTTCCACCTGGAGCACGTGTGTGCATTTCAGTTCATTCCTAGAATTAATTCTCCTATTGTTCTTTATTTTTAAGCTTGGTGGAAGTAGATAAAGTTGGCTGACGTTCAGATGAAAGCGTACGCTTCTGCAAAGCTTTTTTTAGATGTTAGTGTATTTGGAGTGAAATCCTTGATCTTTCAGAGTCAGAGGGGAGTTACATTAAAGGCTTCATTGAGAGTCAGGATTTGGAGGGTCACAAAGAATGGCTCAACAAAGCCTACTTGTTAGTTCTTGCTAAAGCATCAGCAAAAAGGATGTTGGACCTCATGCCTCTACTTCTGAGGTGGAGCTAATAGATGCCATGCTTTGCAAATCCCTATCCAGCGGCTGGGGATGGGTTACCTTTGTGATGTGGCCAACAGGTTGAGGGGAGATGATTCTCCCCCTCTGCTCAGCTCTTGTGAGACCCCACCTGGAGTGCTGCTCTGGGGCCTCCAGCCCTAGAAGGACGCGGATGCACTAGAACAGGTCCAGAGGAGGCCACGAGGATGCTCCGAGGGCTGGAGCACCTCTCCTATGAAGACAGGCTGAGGCAGTTGGGGTTGTTCAGCCCCATGTTACACACGTCATGCATTTATAGAAGTGTGCGTGTGTACACATAGATATATATTATGTATATATAACATTTATGATGGATTACAATTCTGAGAGGCAAGATCTTCAAGCAGTCTGACTTCTTTATAAAACTTTCGCAGAGTTACGGCTAGTGGAAAGAGCAAATTCTCTGTTGCTATTTATGGCAGAGACTCAAAGAGGCTGTGATGTCTAAAGCACCAAGAAAAATCACAGTTATTTATTTAATGGTCTACCGTTTAGCCATATTACTTCCTGAAAAATGGCTAGGCTTCAAGTTCTGGGTAACTTCTTGTAAAATTAACTCTACGGGAGTCACTCTTGACATACAGTGCTGTGACGGAATTGGTTTAAATGTTAAATGTTTGGCACCCAAAATTTGTATACAGGTCTTTGAATGATAGCCTGTACAACTTGCAGAGAAATTCTTCCCTTTTGCCTGCTTTCCTTTCTCTCTGGACATTTCTTCAGATTTCACACAGTTCTCCTTTCTGGGCAATGCAAACTTAAAAATAGATTTACTGCTTTGCTAAACAAGTCCATAAACATCACCGAGTAATCCTCACCATGCTGTTCATCATTTCTTTAATAATGCAGATATTTCTACAAGAGCTTTAATGGTCCCCTTCAGAGGCTATTCAGGGAACTGTAAATCAAAATTAAACTTTAACTTTGAGGAGGTGTTACTTGGTAGGAATACATTATTTGCTGTCACAGTATTTCAGCTAAACCCCAAATACATCTAACCTGATTTGTATCTAACTTAAAAAGGATTTCTGAACCTGATGACTTCTGGATTGGGTCCTGATTTTTTTGTTTGCTTGCTTGCTTGTTTATTTGTTTTTGTTAATTTTTGTGTTTTTGTTTTCCCTCACAGTGGGCTAGAAATCAGGTTTAGCCTCCTTGGTCTCCTTATCTTTATCCCTGTCCTGCTTCCTGTAGCTCAATGCTGCTGCCTCCCAGTTCGTGGTGGTGCAGGTGACGGGGAACAGCATGTCCTCAGCTCCTGGGCAATATCCAGCCGGAGACACCGTTAATCCTTGTGTGTGTACGATTTACTATGCATTGAAGCCCATTCAGATGACACCTAAAAAACAAACAAACAACTCTATTGGTTAACAGGGAAATTATTCCAGATTGACATTATTTTAGCATCTGTAAGAATTTAATCTGGTGTTTTAGGTGGAAGTGGTAATAAAGTGTAAATAAAGTGGTAATAAATTATCGGAAGAACTTCTGATTTAATACAAAATCTGAAAAGGATAAACAAATCCTTTTTCCTTACAAGGGCTAAACCCTTGGTACTCATTTACCTGAGTGCCTCTATGAGCATACCTGCTATGGTGGTTGATAAAAGTTTTTATCTGAGATTAAAAAATTAACCTTACTAATGGCTATAATAAAAAGCTACAGTGGAGTAATTTAAAATGAGGTGAATTTTGTTATTACTCAAATTCCACTCGCTTCACCACATTAATTTGTACTGAATTAAATTTGAGACTTCAAGGTTGTTTGGCAATGTCAAAGTCAAAGCTTCCCTGCTTTTTGAAGACAGCTAAGCATCTATTGTAACAGCAGTAACTTGGGGTTGGATAAGTGTCATGTTTTTCCTTACCCAGGGCACTGGTGTGGTGTGTGGTATGTGGATTTGTTATAAAACAAACAAGCAAAAAGAAAGAATGGTCTCTTGCACAGAACTTAACATTTCCTTTATTGAGAGCCCCAGCGTCTGAATTTTGAGGACGAGGACTTCAGGATTTGAAACCCTGATATTTAAGCGATGTCTGTGTTAGGCTGGAGGGTGACTTTAGCATGAGAGTTGTTTGTGGGTCTTCTGTTCTGCAGTGCAGGACTTCAACCCCAGGTTCTTACCCTATCTTTACAGTTTTCCTACTCTTGAAAGTTAATTTCCTCACAGGAAGACTGTGAATTTAAAGAGCAGTTGTATCTGAGTATCTTCTCGTCCGTGTCTTTCATTACAAATGAGATGATTCACTGCAAGGGAAATATCCTTGGGAATAGATTTTTCCCATGATGTGGCCTAAATATTAATATTCTTGCTTTGGACTGTCCCCTTGGAGACAGGATGTCTTTTGTCTGTTGTTCTCAGCTTGGTGTTTGTACTTTAACTGAATTTGGTTAAGTAACATTTAACTCAGGCTAGGACTGGACTTCTGACCTCTAATTTGAAGGTAGGTCATCACGTTATTTTATAAGAGCACATTAAATTCGGCCTCCCACCTTTCTTTTTGGAATGCTTTGGTTCTTTTCCATGATCTTAACTAACTTTTTGTGAGCTGGAACCATTTTTGACCTCAAATTCCACATAAAATGCACAGGGAAGGACTTGATTTTTTGTTTTTTTTTTTGGACTTTTTATTTGGTTGTCTTTTCTAGGTTGTTGCACAGGATTGCATTTCTTTTCGGTCTTTTTTTTGCATACTCCGTTCCAGAGGATGATCCTGCAGTTAGTGAGGTCTGCTCACAGCTGGCTGTTTGCTGGGTGGAGGTGGGCTCTGCTTAGGGTAAAGATGCACAAAGGAAAGTCGCAAATTGTTCTAGGAAATAATAAAGCCCGGGGGTGCGGGTATTCAATTCATATGAGGAAAGACAGGCTGAAGCCATATTCTTCACCTTCTGGGGTTTCTTCCTTTCTGGGGCAGGTTTTGGAGTGCTTAATGGCGAGGATAGTTTTCTCATTTTCATTAATAAGACAGCAATCAGCTGAGGGCCGGAGGGGTGAGCCAGGAGTGGAGTCGGGCCCTGCCTGGCTCCAGCCTTGCACTGTCAGAGGCTCCAGCCGTTTGGCCACGCTGCCTTCCTTTCCTCCCTGGAGAACCTGGCTGTGGATGCTGGAAGCATCTCCTGCAAGAACTCGGCACCAGCCGCTGTCTGTAGGCTCCACCTTTAACCCCTCTGTGGGCTGAGAGCAGAAGGAAGGCTCCTCTACCCCATCCCGCTAGAAAGGACACAGGCTTCCTGGCTATTTAATTTGTTGTCAGCATACACAGAGAAAGCAGGGGAGAGACAAGAGCATTTCCCTGTTTGTATTCCGATCACAAGTTTCCCGAGAACTTTTAACCAGCCGGTATTTTTAATCTTGTCAGAACTAAACTAATATTTGTGAGCATGGAAAGGCTGGGGGGACGGGCGCAGTGCAAATGGGAGAAATGTTTGTTGTCGCTATCTTTAACTTGAGTTTTTGTTTGCTGCCAATATTGTTCGTCAGATCAGAGGCCAGATGTAATTTGGATTAAGGGAGAGAAGAAACACTGAGCTCTGTTTGCGTGCTGCAAATGAATGCGGTAACGCTGCTTTGTTTCTTAACAGGAAAAGTGGGACCCTGGTGTAGAAAAGCACTTGGGCATGTGCTTTTCTTTGGGGAGCGACACTCATAGAAGGCCTTGTAACCCAAATGGGATTTCAGCCTGTACCCATACCAGAGTAGGCTGCAGAATAAGAGAGTGGCTTTATATAAATATATATATATATATATAACTTTTTATTTTTTTCCTCCTGCAGAATCAAAATGAATGGTGGGAATATTAAGTACTGTGAAATTACAAACACAGAAGTGTTTCTCCAAACTAGCAGGAAACCTTTTCCCCCAGCGTGGTGTGTTTGCCTTTGGGAACAGTAAGTCAGGTGTTTAGCTGGGCAGACCAAATCCTGTGTAGAGCTTGTGAAAATAATTATCTCTACATTTCCAGCTTTTTGTTTCGCCGTGCTTAAATATGCACTTAAATTTCACTCCGAAAAATCTGAGCCAGAACATCATTTCTCTGGGAAAATTGCATATAATACCTAATTAAAAACATCATCCCACACTTTTCTTTTAAAAGTACATCTACTACCGTCATGCCTCTAAATGTAACAGAGCTCAACAAGTCTCTAGCAGCCAAGAAGAGACGTAATTTAAAGGCTATTTCAGCATTTGATTAAGCACACAGTGATAACTACAAGCCCATGCCCTGCAGGCATGACAAGAGGCAATTATGTTCTGAGGTCAAAAGCAAGGGGGAGAAAAAGCGCAAGATTTTGATGACTTACTTAATTTTCAAGCTCCTGAAATTAGCAGAGACAAAGAAGTTCTAAATCGCTGAGATAAAATCCTGACACTGTCTGTGACTGTTTCTCCCTCTCGCTTTGCCCTGTGTAAGCTCAGGAGCATGGGTTGCCACCAAACGGCCGCAGTTAGAAGACTCAAACTGGCACATGATTAAATGTTAAAAAAGAAAAAAAAAAAAAGCGTTTTTCAATTTTTTTAGGTTCAGCTGTCTGTGCTAGATTGATGTCTGCACATAGGATCCTGGAAAAAGGCACCTGTTTTCCAACGTAGTGAGC
Organism: Anas acuta; assembly: GCF_963932015.1. Taxonomy (NCBI): domain Eukaryota; kingdom Metazoa; phylum Chordata; class Aves; order Anseriformes; family Anatidae; genus Anas; species Anas acuta. The sequence goes on along the minus strand of NC_088982.1, from coordinate 63,566,299 downwards.
AGCCGTCAGCTCTTCTTGACTCCCAGCCAACAATTAGGTCACTTATTTAGGAGATTAAATAAGGAGCTCAGTGAGAGACTGCAAAGATAGGGAGCTGCTCAAAGGAGAGAGAATGGATTAATGAATTAATACAGTCGTGCTGTGTATTTCACAGATGGGCTTTGATGTATCTTATTTCATAGCAAGAAGCACACACAAATAATAATAAAAAAAATCTTTGCTCCTCACTGGAAAACCAGTAAAAATGATAAAGTAAGATTATCACATAGGGACACAATGTCAACAAATGTGCTTGCAAAGGAGATAAACAACCAACCTCAAGTCTCTCTTTGGAGTATTTATTGCAGATATCAGGGTAGAGAAAGGCCACGTGGAGCAACTCATTTGATAGAGAATGGCAGGATGGGAAACATGCACCATTGATTTCTCCTATTTCATTGTATTATGGTGTTCCGTTATCCCTAATTCCTGATCCAAACAAAGCTCGTCCAAGGTGTCACATTTATCTTATGCCATATATCCAGGAAATAACTGTTGACTGTGTGATACCACAGTAAGGTATCTATAAACGAGAGCTGTCCTGATAGCAGGTGGTTGAGTGACTGTGTGAGAAACAAAAAGGTGAATTCCAGTGTATAACAAGCCACATCTGGAAACATTTGCATCCATCCAGGTACTCTTTAATGGGAAGTAGAATATGAGCTGTTTTCCATTCCCATCCCCATCCCCATTCCCATTAACATTCATGCAGTTTTAGTAGATAGATTTCATAAAGTCTCACGTGCATATAGAACATACAAGAAATGTGCTCTCACATCTGGTACAGAACTGTGTGCAATAGCTTTTATTAAACCTCTGTATTTTCATTTTAACTGTAAAATCCTCCACTAGAAGCCGTAAGTACTGCATCATCCTTGTTGATAGACTTGCTGTGAGATTAGGACACTGTCTTTGCCCTCAGATAAACTTCTATTTTAATGAAACCATATTGCTGGTAGCAGCTCCTGATGTCCTATTTCTAATAAAACATGAGAGTTAAGATTAGCTGCGTACGTACAGGATTGCTCTTTGACAAATACACCAGGTTTGTGTAAGTGAATTCCCAGTCAATTAATTTCTATGATTTTAAGCAGGGTTTTCCTCAGCCATCGTATCTTTAATGCCTGCCTTCCTTGACAATATAGCATAGTTACTGCAAAAGAGGCAAAGGAATTAATGGCAAAAATGCACTTTCAAACCTCTGGTCACCATGCTTCAGAGTTTTTTGTTTTCTTGTAGTGGGAACTGCAAAAATAAATTAGTTTTAGCATCTGTCTTTGTGGTTATGGTAGTCCACAGACACATCCACAGCCCAATGGAGCAAGTGGCCAGAGAGGAGCCTGCTCTGTTTCCAACCCTTTTCTTTTGCATAAAACAGAACTGGTCATTAACCTCCTAGAGAAAATACCCAAATTCCCCAAGAAACTGGCCAAGACTTAGTCTCAAACAGCTAATGTTAGCTGTATACCTCATTGTGCCATTTTCTTGGCACTTCATAGAGTCCTCTAAGCACACGGCAGTAGGAGAGAGTACTCTTGGCCTCAGCCTTCTGCCAAAATCTGCTCAAAACCACCTGCCTCCCATATTGCCAACCTGCTCAGGCTTAGTACGGAGCTAGCAGAGAGCGAGCTCACCGCAGCTCCTTCCTGAACCTGAAAGTTTCTGGTCAGCAGTGGGCCTGTGATCGCGAAAGGTAATGCAGGCAACTAGAAACTCTTCCCTTTTGCCATCAAGTCAAGCGTTGGGCTTTTTTCTTTGCTCAGATCTTGTCTGTGCCTCCACGTCCTGTTCCTCCTCCGCTCACCTCGTAGTTGGTTAGTAATATCAAGCCAAAGGTGAGAACGAGGAATTATATCTTGGAGCTTTGTGCTTTTTCTCCTGGCTTTCCCCTTTCTGAAACACGAGGATTTGGTTTCGCTATGGGTTTATTGCATTAAACAGATGTATGGTGCAATAAGAGACCAGGGCAAAACTGTTACTCTAATCTCGGGAAAGAAGCACATCCTCCATGATCCAAACCCTGAAGCTATGGTAATCGGAGAAGCTATTATCGAAGAATGAAATGCACGTCTGTCTCAGGAGTTTGGCAATTAGTCCACAGCTCTACCACATCACTAGTATCTGCTTTTAGAGTAATCCCCGCAAAGTCACAGAAATGGAAAGGTTCATCTGTCCGATAATGCGGATCTCAATGAGACAATTGACAGTAATGGGATGTTGCACAGGAGTTAATGTAATGTGCTGGATCGCTGCCTGCCAGACAGACAGACAGAGGCAGCCTTCATCCAGCTAAGGGGTACGCAAACAGCAGTGCACTCTTTTTCCATAAGGAAGCACGGAGTGTGTGCACCAGGTTGAAGTTTTATGAGAGAAGACATTGATGCAATGGCACATTGTCCCTACAACTGGAAACCTTTGTGGTATTGGGGTTTTCATCCTTGTAGAATAAGGAAAAGTAGGGGTTGGCTTTTGTTTCGGCTCGTGGCCAGCACGTTTGGCTGGGAAACAAGTAGTTGGTTCCCAGCTTCACCATGGGATTGCTGAAAGATATTCTGGAAGACAAGTAACACTTCTGTGGCTCAAATGAGAGTGACAACACGTAGCTAGTTCACGTGGGTGTGAGGGCATCGGTGCATTTCACATTGTTCAGGCTGCTGAAGATCTTTGGATCAAAGAGACTGTGGAGATGAGAAGTATTGCTGCTTCTTGTCTTTCGAGTTTGTGTACTGATACTTTGGGCTTTGTTTTCAAGGCGTCTCAAAGCACATCTCTTTGTTTGTTGCCAACACGGAGCCAACTTTTTTTTTTTTTTTTTTTTTTAATCAAATAAGATTTCTGATGTCTGTTTAAATGAACTTCCCAAGCATGTGGCAGTATCGAGTGCACATAGATCAGAAAATATCACTGCGGGTACCAGACGTCGGGGTGGTTCCCAGAACCTGCAGGCCAGCCCCTGGCACGCTGCAGGCGGTGCTGGAAACCTTCTGGCACCTGTGTGTGTTCTGAGGACCTGGAAAAGGACTGGGAGCCATGCAGATGTTAGGGCAGCTGCAGTCACGCTGAGCAGGTGGGATCCTGGTGCTTGCGTTGCTCATGGACAGACCATTTCCCCCAGCTGATCAGGCACAACCCCGGGCTGTAATTTTATATATCAAAGCCTTTCACCTAGCAAGCCGAAGTAATAACAACGCCGGAGTTGCTGTTTAGCTCTCTCAATATGGTGTTTCTAAAGCCCTTTACAAAAGGGATCGTTTGTGTTTTTTGTGATGAGAAAAGCAAGCAGCTGAGCGGGGAAGTGATTTCTCCAGGTGGCCAGCAGGCTGGGGATCAGACCTCGCTTCTGCAGGCCATATTATGAGGGTACCCAAGCTATCCAGAGCACATCTCGGTACAGCATACAGACAAAAAAAACGCTGCTAAATGTCATTCTGCTTTTAATCCTCCTATCAGCGTGGAAAAGTAAATGTTTGCTGTGTTTCTGTGTTAATCCTTGCAGCTTTCAGCCGAGCCCCGGTCCCCATGGCTGTGGTCCGAAGGGAGCTGTCCTGTGAGAGTTACCCCATCGAGCTCCGCTGCCCGGGAACAGATGTTATCATGATTGAAAGTGCCAACTACGGGAGGACTGACGATAAAATCTGTGACTCTGATCCTGCTCAGATGGAGAATATCCGCTGTTATCTGCCAGATGCCTATAAGATTATGACTCAAAGGTATAGCATTTAATATTCTTTGTTTGCTGACTGTTGTTTTTTTAATCCGGTACGTACACACCAGTTTGTTTGTGTGTTTGCATGAGAAAACGCAGGTTCTTAGTGTCTGTGTACGGGCACAGAATTACAGCTATCATTGCTAAACTGTGCGTTTACCAGAGTAGGTCAGGATCAAACAATATAAATAACATTTGCGGTAAGTACTGCTAATCAGCCCGCTTGATATCCACAGACTCTCGATGTTACCTCTGAAATGCCTGTATACCAGTGCTGTTCATGAATAGACATGAAGTCTTTCTCATATCCGCCTGTCTTCTGCTCTGCTGTCTTTGCATAGGTGGTCAGTAATTTCCTTTGAACTATTAATATTTTGCGTTCAGAATAACATTTTCAATTTCCTAAAACACAAAGGAAATTCTCCAACGCTCATCGTGTTGCCAGCCTCAGTTTTAGGTGGGATCTGAATTTGTAGTCAAGAACTTGTTCAGGGTTACTGCTTTTCCAGAAGACTTACTAAATTTCTGTACAAATACTAGTGCAGTTAATTGCTAACACTGCATCTGAAAACGGTAACTGAGGTATGTTCCACGTGGATAGACTCTTGTAGTGCAGAGCCAGGGCCTAACAGTTTATTCCAATCTATAATATCCTGGTTATGGAAAGCCTTTAACTATTTCTAAATTTTTCAGGATATTCTTTGGCACAAGAAGTGGTGTGGGAAGGATTTTTAAGTCACAGTTCTTGATATTTAATCACATTCAGCGTGCTTCTTTTAATAACTACGCACAAATAACTATTCAGGACATTTTGCTGTTAATTAAATAGTAATAGAAATGAGTGTTTCAGGATATTAATAATAGTATCGACATAAGCAAAGTGCCGCTAATTGATGTCATGACAACAGTGTTTGTATGGTGACCTAATGGCTAAAGCAGTGCAGAGTTTTAATGGAGTATCTTGCTATAGTTTGTTGCAAGATACTTTGCACTAAAAATGGAGTTGTGTGAGCAACAGAAAACATGAGTTTCATCTATATTTGACACGTTAATGGATATTTTTGAGTTCCCTTCAGAGTTGCTCCATGTCAGAGATTTAGAACCCAAGTTGCTGAGAGGTCTCATGACAAATGTGCTCATTGCTGCAAACGGCTTGTATAAGCCCATTTGACTTGGCACTTCTTTATGTCGAACCCCCCTGCACTGCTGCTTCGAGTCCTGTTTGTAAGACTGTGATGATTGCTTTTTCAAAATGTGTGGCAAGGGTAAGAACATGACATCATCCAGTGCCTTGAATTCAGCATGGTTTTAGTAGCATTACTGTAATTCTCCTGTACAGGTTGTTAGTGGCTTCAAGCAGAAACCCTTTATCATCTGCATATTGGCAGAAGAAAACCATGTCATCCCCTTTGTGGAGCCACTACAAAGTATTAATATATGTGTTGTTTTTTTGTTTTTTTTTTTTTTATATGTGGTAATGTCCTCCAGGCACTAGCTTCCCAGCCACACACAGAGCTCTGCAAGCTTCTGGTCAGTTCCCATGCGTAGCAAAGCTGCAATAAATGTTGGCACCTTGCTCAAGGAGAGCACATAATCATACTGTGTGCCCACAGTGCTGGGATGAAAACTCACGTTGATTACTTGGCTCTGCACACTGTCACTGCCAACCCAAACTGCTTAGCAGAGAGCTAGCAGGGAAGCACACCTTCTCAGGCAGAGCATCTCTGCTTTCCCATTTAGGCAGGAATGACCAGCGAGGGGGAGATTTCTTGCAAGGGAAATGTGAATCCCTCCTGGCTGAATATTAATATCCTTGCCTAATGCTGTTTTTCAGTAAGGACTCTCAGGAAAGGGTGGTAGCTCTTTTCATTTAAGTATGTGATGATCAATTTTCTTGAAGAAGTGCGCAATCATGTTATTAATTGGGTACTTGTGAGTTTCTTGAAAGTAAATATGACCTGCTTCTAGTTAAAAGGCAGGTTAAAAGGGGAGGGGGATGACGACGACACTCCATTTTGCATTTATATGCCATTCTCATTTCTCTTTTATCTCCATTAATTCAAAGAGTTGAAAAAAATAATAAAACCATTAAAATGAAATACATTCCTAAGATGCGAACCAGTCTGCCAGTTCACAGCTCAGCATATGCCTTATAGCTGAGCATCTGAAAAAAATAGCCTAAAAGGAAAATCCTGACAGCCTAGTCACTGTGACATTTTCTTCTGAAAGCCTCTACCTGCAAAATTAATCAATTCAGCATTATTTAGGTGGTTTTGCAGATGAATGCAAGTTTTGATACAATTAACTTGTCTTTGCTAACGCGATAGAGTGGGGGCAACGTAGCCCTCGCGGTAATCGAAGCTGTCTGCATACGGAGAGAAAAAACATATGCACAGTGCATGCTTATTCTGCATTGATTAATTATTGCATTCACAAATACACAGTCCCCCTGTAGGTTTTATAATAAGTTTTCTAACTGCTCGCGGTTTTTAATCAGCAACATTGTCCAGTCAACCTACAGGCATCCTGGCGTGGCTTGCAGGGAAGAGAAGAGTGAAAGGTAGGGAGGAAAAGCGTGTGTCTGAGAGACGGAGCTATTAGTATGTGAGCCAAGGCTGCGAGGGAGCAGATTTATGGTAGATATTAGCAATTTTTCCCCCAAGGACTCCTCTCTCCTCCCCAAAATTGAGCTGGCATGCTCCTTTCTTCTGTATGTTTATTTAAATTAATTTTGCAGACGAGTGCATGGGGTTATTTTGAAAGGGAAAGGCATAAATCTGATGCTGTGTTTGCGGAGCCCCCTGAGCAGTGAGAACACAAGGAGCTCTTGCTGCAACTGTTGCCCTGAAAATCTCTAAAATCTTCAGAGTATTTCTCTAAGTAAAGAAAGTTTAAACAGCTTGTAGGGAGCTATTTGATAGGAAATTAAATCTCTGTGGCCTATTTTGTTTTCAAACTTGCCGGCTCTTCCTTCCAGCGTGAGAGCAACAGCTGCCCATAAAAGCTCAGAAAGAGTGTTTTATGGACTGGAGTTATTCTGATATAATTAGAGAAAAATTATTTCATAGCATGTTTGCTTTGGAGCAATGTCTTTCTGAGGACTGTAACAAACAATTAAATTCTAACCAGGCCCATTGTAAACTGTGTGCACAGTGCCATGGGAGGCTTCACCATGCTCTCCCTTGAGCAGCTATGCCACAAAGTTAACGTGTCATCCATTCAGACAGCCAGAGTCCTCCTCAAACAATGGGGAAAAGCAGCCTCCTATTCCCATAAGAATCGCCTTTGTGTTTATAAATGTTAACACTGTCATTTACTCTATCAAAAAAAAAAAAAAGAAGAAGAAGAAAAAGAAAAATAATTGCTCTCAGCCTTCTCTCTTGCGTTTCTTGTGGATGCTTTCTGCCAAGGAAATAAATACATGTCCCAGACAGATAAACCCAGCGTGGCTCTTTTTGCGTGCTCGTGGTTTCACTGTAGTCTTTGGAGCTAGTCACTGGCTAAAACTGACCCAAAAATTCAAGACTTCAGCGCAGGCAAGGGAGTTAAACATTTGTTTGCCTCCTCCTTGATTCGGACACACATGCCAGCATGTGCTTCTTTTTAGGCACATGCTGAAGTGTTTTGCTGAGCGAAGATCTGCCCATGTAGTTTTCCGAGTTAAAGCCAATGGAAGGAGGCTGGTGGATGGATCAGGCTTCACGTGGATGTTTGCAGAACTGCACGCTGCTGGTACCACCTTTGTTTTTAACTTAGTAATTTGAAGCAGACCGTTTTACTGAGCTTTTTGTCCTTTCCTGTCAGCATTAACCTTGAAATGAGGAGGGAAGTCTGAATATACACACACACACACAAAACAATTACAGTTTTTGCCTTAAAGGCAAGTTCAAAGTTTTCTTGTTGCTTTCTAGATATGAGGAAAAAAATGATCCTTCTCTACCCCAGCTGTTGTCCATTGCTCTTAAACTGGAGGAAGGAGAGGAGAAAGGAGAGAGGAATGAGACGAAACCAGCAGGTGTAACAGAGGAGCCAGGGGAGAAATATTCACAGGTCTTAACATCTGTTCCCAAAATCAAAGCCAAATTCTTTCTCACTTTTCAAATTCCTGAAGGTAGAAAATATGGAAAGCTCTTGCTAGGGAACTCTCGTGTATCGCTCAGGCACTCAGAGCTCAGTATGCCAACGGGACCACTTGCACAGCTTGTGCAAGTCCCGTTTTTTGCCATGGTAGTGGCATGCAGGGTCTGGGCCTTGCAAGTGGGCATTGCATTTTACCTCTTTTGGCTGAGCAGAGAGAAAATTTCTGGTTGCTGAGCTGCAGTTCGATAGCTGAGGTAGGTTCCTTCAGGTTCAAGTCTAACATGCATGGTTTGGTCCCTGTGGTTTTTGTGGTGGCATTGCTGATTGCTGATGAGGTGTGCAAGTCAAGACCTAGAATATTAAAAAAAAAAAAAAAAAAAAAAAAAAAAAGAGAGAGAAAGAAAAACACAACAACAACAAAGAAAGTCAGTGAAATTAAGAGCGTATAAGTGTTGTCAGCTTCTAGATGCTCTCTGGCTTCCCGTGAAGCATTTGGGGGCCTGATACTTTTGGGTGAGGAGGGGCGCTTCACATTTCCCTGGGAGCTGGAAGGATGCTGGCAGGCACTTTGCACAGGGTGGGGGAGAAGAAGGTTGTACGAACCAGCTTGCATTACATTGCAAAGATTTTTCATCTCCTGAAGGGCTGTGCTTTGTTAATGTTTTTGGTTGATGACCTGAAAAATGCAAGAGTCTGAAACGACTGTCATTATTATTGTAATAATATTGCATCGCGTAGCGTGCTGTTATTGATGCTATCAGCGCCTGCGATTTTCAAGGCGCTTCTCAAATGCCAGTGATCTACTCTTGTCTTAGGAAATAAAGAGGCTGGGTTATCTCTGTTTTACAGGTAGAATAATTCACGTTAATCATTGCTAAAGTGTCTGCTGGTTTAGATCGTGCCAATTTTGGGATGTTCTCCTAGAATCTTTTATGTAAAGCAGCTCGTTCTGTTAAGCACCCAGAAGATGCTCAGGACAAGCAGAACTGCAGACCTGGAGGCTCTGCCTCGTGATGTGATTACAAGGCCATCAGCAGGACTGAATGAGCAGATTTCGGCTGAATTGCAGCACACTTGTGTCAGGCCCTAAAAAATGGATGGCGTATTTCTCAGAAAACAGCGCCCTGCTTAGACGTCGTCATCACCTCTGACTCAGACACAGAATGCCCCATTTGATAGGAACCCCTCCGCCTTCCCCTGCATCCTGAGTACATTTTGTGAAGACTGCCAAGATACTACTCATTTTTCTAAATTTGTTATTACACAGATGGCATGGGAAGTGGATTTCTGAAGAACTGAGTTGTTGCAGTGGGAAGCTAGGCTTTTCTCTCACTGGGAAGCATGAGTCTGGCTCTTTGAGATCACCATATGAAAAGCATCAATATGGAAAAATACTCATGTTTCAGTTAAAGCAGTGTTTTCTGTAACCAGTGGAAATGAACAGGGAACACTGAAGATCATGTTCATCAGATTTTGACTTTAAATCCTAGAAAACAAACCTTACCACTTGGTTAAGCAATCTATTTTCTTGCTGCGCAGGAAGATAGATTAAAAAGAAGCAAAGTCTACTAATCTCATCTATACCTTGACCCTGGGACAAGGGCACGTACACTATTACTAAGAGGAAAAAAATAAAAAAAATCTAATGCTAGTGGAGCAGTGTGCACTGAACTGTTGAATCACTCTAAAAAAAGATCGCTACTTCCCAGCCTGTACGGTCTTAATTTATCCTACCTCTTCCTTTCTTGAAAACGCTGTCAGACCAAGCAGGAGTAAATTCTGCAAACGACAGCCCCCTGGAATTGCCCTGGTATCACAGTAAATCAGGGCTTGTCAGCCCCAGCATCTCTGCTGATTGCAGCTGCCATGGTAACAGATGAGGAGAAGGTAGTAGTTTTGGAAGGTAATTAGGTTCCAAACCATGGAAGGCTCTGTAGATCAAAAGTAATGCCCTAGGCTTCCCCAGGTACCAATTGGTAGCCACGGCCAGCTATAAAACACCCCACTTAAAAAAATAAATAAGGAGACAGTCGCAGTGCGCAGTGGCTGCTGGTTTTTGGTAGCTGTTGGGATGTGACTCCAACGTGCCACTGTTGAAGAAATAGAGACCTGAGCTGGCAAAACACCAGGCAACTGTCCCAAGGCTGTTTCAGTTTGCCCGCTTTTTGATTTTTTGGTTGTTCCCCCCACCATCCGCTGGCCTGAACCGACAAATGGAAGACGTAGGGTAATCTCTTGGGTAGCTCACGGCTTGTAGAGGCCTCAGAAGTGCTGAAGGTACCAGGTGCTGGCATCCGTGCAGAGAAAATCCAGGTTTGTTACTCCATCCATTACTCTGCTAGTGTGAAAGTGGCTGGCTCAAGCCTGTCAGAGGGAAGGGACGAGCTAACCCTTGGCAGCCTGCCGCGTGTAGCTCTTGCCGGTGGGAGAAGCCCTATGAGAAATGTGCTCCTGTCATCTGTTTTTTTTCCTAAACATTTGAGGCTTGTTGAGAACAGCTACTAATTTGTACCCGGGGAGGAACCGTGGAGCGGAGATGGAGATGTTGCTGACAGTGGAGTCTGCCAGTTGAGACGTGTACTGCATTCATTACCACGTTGCAGGAGGTGGGTGCAAGCACACAGAAAGCCTTCCTGTAACTGCACGGAGGGCAGTGCAGGAACAGGCTGCTCTAGGCCCTCAGGTACAGGTCTCCCCTATCACTGAAATAGGTTCTGTACGATTATCCCAGGTGCCCAAAGTGCAAAACCTGAATTCAGGCACCTTCATCCTGACCGTAGCACCTAAATTGCTGAAGTGATAAGCAGCGAGATGCTTCTGCTCAGTCTTCATACACCTTTAACCTACCTGAATGTGGTCTTCAGAGGGCTGGTCTTGTTGTCAAAAAGATTAGATGTATTTGGAGCATTGCACAACACTGTGTAAGTCTGTTTGTCTGTTTTTCAGGTTAAACAGACTTATACTACCTTAAAATAGACAATAAATAATTTAGTTTGAGCAGAAAGATACCTGGGCGCTCCTTCTCCATTCAGTCTTCTAGCTAGAAATAATGGCTGAAGGGTTGTGATGAAGGATGACTCTAAAGTCATCTATATTATGTTTTGTTTTGCAGTGGTGGGTTGAGGTTTGTTTGTTTTTTGGTTAGTTGGTTGCGTAGGTTTTTTGGATGGTTGGTTGGTTTGGTTTCTTGCTTTGTTTGTTTGCTTGTTCTTGGTACAAAAGAGCTCAGTTAGTCTGTTCCTGTGGTCAAAATCGGGTTTATACAGAGGGGTTTGTCAATTCCCTGGGATATTTCAAAGCTTTTATTCAGTACGTTTTTCTGATTGCATCATTTTTGGACTGTTTGCTGCTTTAACTCTTTATTCCATTCTCAAATGGGTAAAACGAGCAATGGCCCGTATAGCTCACCCTCTCTATATGTGGGTGACTGGGATTTCTGCATTTCTCTGCAGGACTGCAGATGCTTTCTGCAGACCTTACTCTCACCTTCGCACACCAGCAGTTTGGCAGCCACCACAGGGCTTTGCATTTTCTGTGATCACTCTGCTGATACCGAATGCTCGTGAAGCTTCAGTGTGCTTGCCTGCGTGATGATGAGACCCAAAGAGATGAACGATGGCTGTGAGGCACAAATCCTTCACTTGCCAGCGTCAAAAATACGGCCTGGCGCAGGCAGGGTTCCTGGATCGTCAGTTCAACGTGGCCCCGAAATTTAAGCGTGAGTTTTGCTAGTGGGATGAGCTGAAGTTTATTTCAATCTCTTTGGGGAAAAGAGGGAATGAAAGGCTTTTATTGGAAGCAGTGACCCAAGGAAAGGTTCTGCTGCCATTATGATTCAGGAGAAGGATTTTATGTATCAGTAAGCAGCGCGTACGAGATGCCATGCCGCATCTGTGATGTAAAAGAAGGGCAGGATGTGGGATTTATGATTAGAGCCATCTTCTATGCATTATGCATAAGATAATGCATTGGTGTCAGTTATATACAGTAGAAGCCTTAATTCAGCTGGAGTCCTGCTGACATCGTAAACTGGGAGACAGCGAGTAGTTTATGGGCAGTAGTAGAGCCTCTGGACTGAATTACGGCCTCAGCATTCAGTCTGTTACCGAGTGTTGCAGTTCGTAGTAGGCAGTATATAACAGGCTTTTACTCAGAGTAGGACTGGTGACAAAGAAGGAAGAACTTTATTGCAGAGACACCGAGAGGAATGGGAGATGGAGTTACGGGCAAGAGAAATGTACGAAGCTATAAAACTAATGCAAGGGATGAAGGGGGGATTTGGAGCTGGCTGGAAGGAAATAAGCCAGAAAGAGAATAGGGTTTCCCTGTGCGCTCACTGGTCTGCCCTAGTGCCCTGCAAGGCCACTGCTTTGCAGGGCAACACGTGGCATCCCTTTGCGGGCAGGTGCACGGACTGTCTCAGCTACCCCCACACCTTCTTTCATCCTAATCCTTTTTAGTTAGAGAGGGGCTTTCACCCAAATGCCCAAGACCTTTTCCATATCCTTTCTAGATTTTCTTTGTTAGCATTACCTGTAATTGCTGGGTGTTCTTGATATCCACACAAATGCCCAGAGCCTTTCTGAATTTCATTACGGCTCTGGTCTTGACTTCCAGGAGCTCTGTGTCCAACAGGATAATAGCTTAATATGTGAAAAATAGGATTGGCTTTGTCAGGTTTTAATTTCGTTGCTGTCCTCCTCATCTTGTGTCCTCAGACTGAAGACAGAGGTACCCGAGCTACCTCTTCCACTTCCATTCATGAACTTGTACGTATTTGTCATATTACTTGTAATGTATTCTCTCCAAGGGAGGAAGTTGTGATCTTAACAAATACTTATTTAGGGGAGATGCTTTTGGTTTTGTCATGAGTGTTGCCATTGTTTCTCTCTGGCTGCCCTTTAGTTCTGCCTTGCCATGTTTGAGAGAAGACGAGCTGTACTGTACACTGCCTTTCAGTTCGGGCTGCAGCCTCTACCCATAGAAAGGCAAAATATTTTTATTACTTGTTTTTTTTTATTATTTTTTTTTCCTGTGAAGCCTACTCATATGATGAAGGTTTTCTTTATCTTAGGCACAAAGAAATGCACAGAGGAGGGGAGAAAAAACAGTTTGTGATAAATACAAGACTTTGAGGCCTCCTTGGAAAGCCTGCTTCCTCTCTCCCTTTCCCAGGTGGCTTTGAATTGCGCAGCAAGTCCCATTTGACTCAGTATTACAAACCACACAAATATAATAATGTCCCTCCCCCAGATGTCTGTTCTATTCCTGATAAATGATCGGCTCTTTTGGCCACTTGGAAAGTTGGTGGACCAGGGTGTGTGCTCAACTTAGTACCTTGAATGATCTTCTGCTGGGTAGTTGAGGGTTGGCTGTGCAAAAACAGATGAGTGATTTTTCACTGTTGGCATTTGTAGGAGCAGGGAAGAAATCCCTCTGAAACGTGCCTGTGTCGGAAGTGTTCCTTGGCATCCGTCTGAATTACTGGCAAAGCTGCAGACAGCTAAACACAGGCATATAATATTCAAGAGACCTTAACAAAAACAAAACCAAACCAAAACAACAACCAGAAACCCTAACTGCATACATACACAAAGAATATAGGTCACCTTCAATGCAGTGGATTAGACGGAGCTCTGGAAAATCAATTTCTGTTGATTAGTTGCACTTGTAGTTAGATGTAAAGAGTTAAAGTCAGGCATCAAACAATGCAAGCTAATGTCTGAAGTGTTGGGTTGGGATCCCGAAAACACTCATGTGCTTGTATAACTCTGCATGTGTGAAAGGAGCTGTTTGAAGTTGATGCAGGGGTAAAAGAGCTTAAGGCGATCTCTGCAAAGTTAATTTTATTTTATTTTTTTGCCTGGATCATGGCCAAAGAGTGATGGCACCTGACGGGTCATCTCTCTGAATAGTGGGAGGTTGATGGGACATACGGGTGACAAGGCAGCCACCTCCTTCCCTACAAACCGCATGTGTGAGCAGCTTTGCAAGCCAAGGGTGGGTGGGTGGCATCCTACTGTCGTCACTTCCCCCATTTCTAATTACTGCATATCCAGAGATGGCTGGAGCGAAACTCAAGTTGTCTATTAGTTAAAAACCAGAAGAGCAAAGGGAGCGGAAGGAAGGGGATGAAAAGTTTCTTTGACATTTCTCGAAAGACATCTCATTGCATCAGCTTATGGGCTCAGTTTCAATTAACATCGTGTCCCCCTAAGGTGTATTTTGTCAGGAGCCTTTGGGTGGGAGTATCTTAGGGAAGGCCCATACATTTGTGCTGGTATTAAGAAAGTGAAATAATGTCCTTTGTTGTCGTAACAGCCTTTCTCAATAGCTTAAATTTTAAGAGTTAAAACACTTAAAAGGACTCATTGCAGCCAGGAGCCTGACTCCCACTGAACTGGCATGAGTCCCAGGTTCCCAGTGTCCAGAAATTTCTTTTGGAAATGGAAGTTCACTCTTAAGTGGCTCTAGTGCCTTTTAATATTTCACTCATGATCTAATTTGGATCTTAAGTATACCAATTTGGAAACAGCCTGCCTGACATCAAGCTCTGAGTTTTTAAACTCGTATGGTTTAATAAGATTAGCTTGCTGCAGTTCTGATACAGTCTTCAGTGAAATCTCATTCAAATTAAGAATCAGTCAGAGGGGAAGCAGCCTCAAGCAGAAAGCAGGAGTGAGGTGGTGCCAAAAATCAGGGCTCCAATAGGCCCTGTTGTCTCACCCTTCAGTGAGAGCAGAAACCTTGAATTGCCAAATTAATGCACTGAGGGGAAAAAGTATAATTAAGAAATTAAAAACAAATATCCCCCTTTTCAGCTGTCATCTTTGGAGATGCACACAGATATGCACACTTAGAAACTATTACTATGGTGAAAGATAGTAATGCTTTTTGAGACTCTATAATATGTATTAAAATATGTGGGAACTGACTTCATTTTTACATGTCCGCTTGAATTATCAGTAATAATTCACAAAGTAGAGCATGGCCACTAAAATGAATGAATAAATAAGCGAGTTTATGGAGAGTTCCTGCCAAATCTGTGTTTTTGGGCTCTCCTGCATAAAAGAATTAATTCATGTTTTTTAATCATGTTAGTTTCTTCCAGTGTTTCCTTGCATTTTAGGAGCTGAACATCTCCACCATGAATTTAATTTCCTCAGTGTTGGTATGGGAAATCCTGATTGTGTAGCCTCTTTTGACCCAAGGTTGCATCTTAATCCCTTCCTCCCAGGGGCATACCCTCAAGTTTGGCAAGTACTGTGCAGTTTTCAAATGTGTACCATATTGATAACATGTATACGGAATTAGGGCCCTCTTGGTTCTGATTTGAATTCTGAGCATGTCGGGCATTTTTTGTTCTTCCATGAAGAAGAAAATTCTCAGCAGAGTTTCCATGCATAATTTCATTCGACTGTTTCAGCAAGAATAAGGCAGCTGTGGAAGAGGAATGCGAAATCAGGAGCCTGACACTTTTTGAATATCACAAATTTTATTAAGGCTCTTACAGAAAGGAGGCAATCTATAGGACACATGCATGGCTTTGGTCGCAGTCTGGTGTTGCTCAGCTAGAAGAGAAACAAAGCAGCAGTAGCTGCAGCACTGATTTAAAGACATGCTTAGCACTGGCAGCTGAAATGGCTGGAGTATTTGGTCATGACCACAGGTAAGTGTTGAATAATCTTTGAGGTCTGCAGGGAAAACTATGTAGCAGGCTGTAAGCAATCCAAAATATTCCTAGCGTGCATTGAGGATAAGTTCCTGGTCCAGGTATTAGACAAACCAACTAGAGGAGAAGCGTTACTGGACCTGGTGCTCACTAACGTGGAAGAGCTGATTGAAGAGGTCAAGACTGGAGGCAGTCTGGGCTGCTTCAACTACGCCCTGGTTGAGGTTGTGATCTTGAGGAGTATGGGTTTGGTGAAGAGCAAAGTCAGGACCCTGAACTTCCGAAGAGCAAAATTCAAGTTATTTAAAGACCTAGTTGCTGAGATCCTCTGGAACATTGTCCTCAGGGACAAAGGAGCTGAGCAGAGCTGGGGACTCTTTAAGAATGTTTTCCTTAGAGCACAAGAGCTCTCCATCTGCCTGCCTGAAGAAGCGGGCAGGGAGAGCTGAGCAAGGCCCTGCTGGTCAAGCTAAGGCCCAAGAAGGAATCAACCCTTCTCTCAACCCTTGAGCCCTTTCCATCGTATTTTCTCTCCTTTTTGCCTTTGAGGAGGGGAAGTGAGAGAGCGGTGTAGTGGAGTTCAGCTGCCCAGCTGGGTAAAACCACCACAGGGAGGGTTTAACAAGAACAAAATGGTACTAAGATGTTTTGACCACACAACAAAATAGGTTTTCTATTGAAAGGGAGACCGATTGGCAGAGCTGTGTCTTTTAATGGTGATGGAAGTTGTCCTGTCCTACCTTCAGTGGCAGCAAACAACATGCTTATACGCAAGCTGATCTGCTGAAGTTCATTGCCATATAATGTAGCTTGGGTGTCTTTGTGTGGAAAAAAAATGTTGCAGCAATGGTTAATTTGCTCACAGAGCAAGAAGTAGCAAGTAATTTATTTTTTTCCTGTAGGTTGGCAGAAGTATAAAAATCTAGTACGGTTACATTTAATTATTTCTTCTCTACTTTTTTCCTTTCCAGATGGCTATTGCCATAATAGACCATATACAGTATGATGTTTTAAATATATGCATTTCTTTAATGTGCAATATTTGGCATGTTTGTGTATACTTCTTGTATGACTGCATATATGTAGAGAGGAATGTACACATACGAAAGTACAGCAACATGTGCCCAGAAAAATAGCAAATGACAGCCTCTTTTAAGAGGAAACTTCACGATTTGTGTCTTTCACTTACACAAAGTAGAACTGATTTAAAGTCAGGAAGCAACCCATATCTCTTTAGAGGAGAATTAAAGCCAGTATCAACATTCAGAAGACCCTAAAGGTCTTGCAGCATGCTAGCAAATCCAGATTGTTATGTTAAGTATCTTTCAGTGATTTGTTGGTCATCTGTTTTTCTTTCAAACCGTGAAGTAAGTAAGGTGCCCTGGATACCTGTTAAACTTGTGCTGCTCTACCACATGTGTTGCTGAAAAATTGCTGTCCCATGCAGGTGTCATGACTTTCAGCTCAGCACCTCCAGACTTTTATGACTGCAGATCTATGAATTGACACAGTGACCGTATCTGCTTGTTTTTCCTGTGGTGTGTAAGACCATGGTTCACAACTGGGGTCCAAGGGAGCTAGCTCCATAATGCGCTCAAGGATATAGCCTTTGGCTTTTATCATCTTAAATTTTTCAATCTTATCCAAACTCTTTACTTTATTATTATCTTATTATCAGGCAGTGGAGGAGGCCATAACTCTTGCTTTTAATGCTTTCTATTTTATCCTGACTTAGTCTGCTCGATTCTTTCTTGCTAGGTGCTTCTCAGAGTCCTTCTGCTCCCAGGTGATCATCACATTTTCTCTGAAACTGTGAAACCCGTGCTGTTGCATATTTCTGATTAATCCTTGTATCTGTTTGATGTGGTTGCAGGGACTTTCACTAGACTATGTGGACTTCTGTCCTGAACTTCTCTAGGTTAGCTGCACTTTGCCAACTGTAGGCAGAGCACCCTGATTTGCAAGCACTGAGGTTCTGTACTCTTCAATACAGCCCTTGTGTTGCTGCAACAGCAAATGCTTTCCGCAGGGATATCACCCTCTATGCCAGGGAGGGCAGTTTCCATGTTCAGTGATTTCCCATGACCAGCATTATAATGAACACTGGATGGATGAGCTATCTTTGCATCCAGATTTGACGTCAATCTCTACGTTGGTAGATATATCACATAACTGGTGAAGAGGGTAATTTCTTCGGTGTTGCCTGGTCAGCTATTATAGAATTATGTTAACATTTTACAAGGACAGCATTCACTCCCTTTGATCTTTCCTCTACACAGGGAGGCAAAACCCCTGAGTTTTGCTGTGCTTGTGGCTCTATATGGCCATCAGAAATAGATAAATCCACTCTCATATTCTTGGCCTCGGGCTGCGTTGTGGGATAGTGAAAGCCGTGAGACAGGGGGATGTTCCTGCCATTTTATTTCAGCTTTGAGTTAGTGATCATGCTTCATTGAGGCTCTGAGTAAGTTGAGATGCAAAGCAATCAGGGCAGCAGAGCACGGTGGAAAGTATAGGACTATACATACAAAAAGCCAGCTGAGTTTGTAGTGGCAGAGGTGTGTGCAGTGGTCACTAAAGTTTCTAGTGGGGCTTTGGAATATCAAGAGCCTGGATCCGATTCTGGCAGGGCTGCAATATTTTAAATAACTTTTTTTTTTTTTTCTTTTTTTTTTTTTATCAGTGGTTCAGTTTAACCAAGAGCATCGCCTAAGGGGTAGTGGTTAGTCTGCTGAGCAAATCTTTGCAGGATCCAGCCTATTAGTTTTGAAGATCTTTTGCTGCAGATTTCAGGAGCCCACAGAGAGGAGGAAGAGGGAAGAAAAAAGCGCAGGGCAGTAGGGAGAATGAAAAACATATTAGAGTGAAACCTTAATTTGAGGAATTGGCTTTTTTCATCATGTAGTAAATTCATTAGTCATGTACGATGAGGAAGTTGATTTATGATTGTTAACTGTATTGAACTGATGAACATAGCTTCTTGAAATTTAGTGGCCAAATGAAGGCCTCTCCAGGCATTAATAAATTAGACCACTTTAAACAATTTAATTATTTATCCTGTGCAAATGGGACAGGATATTTCTGGAGTGATGTGTGTATTGCTTTAGATATAGTTTGGTGTACACATGACTAAAGCTCTGTTTGTAATTCCTACCAACCGACTAATTGCATGGAGTGGTGGAGGATGGGGAGGGCCTTGGCTGAGACTTAAAAAATTTTAGTTTTGGGGGATTTCCTAAAAAATAAATAAAAATCCATCTCATTCAATCTAGGGCTCTATTTATTTGCTTCCCATAAACTCGTATCAGCTTCTGTTTGTAAAGGAGTTAAAGGAGCAAAAAGGAAGGCTATTCATAGCACAGGATGTCTGCATTAAACCCCGCTATCATGCATATGCACTGCTATTTTTATTGCTGTAGTATGCGGATCTACTGATGTCCTATCTTGATAGGCCCTGCGTGTACATAATTCCCCACCTGTGGACTTTGTAACATCAGTGTAATTTTTTGTAAGTGATCGTGTCACCCAGTCGTGCCATCTCCGAAGGAAATGACTGCGCTGTAAGTGGCTCATCCTTAAGTGCTACCCTAACCAGAAAGAGAAGGAAATAATTAAGACAACATGAATTATGTAAAACAGACTTGAATAAAGAGTGACAGAAGGGTTGGCTTTGACAGCTGGATGTTAAATGAAATTTGTTTCTGTTGTTATAGATGCATAGACTGTTTTTAAATGTATAATTTATTTAGATTTATTTAAGGGGTAGAGGGAAGAAACAAGAAATCCCTGATGCGGAGAATTGAAATAATGAGTTGTTACACACACATAAATAGTCATTACAAAATATTTTATTGGTCTATTTTTGCTGTATTTATAAGGGCATTTTCAGACTCCTTGAGCCTGCCTTTTACATCCACACAGATACACTGCATTTTATACAGCAATCGTTACTGCGTGCTTAATTGAGTTAATAACATGAAAAGCGAATACTCCTGGCTCCTCCAGCTTAGTTGTGCTGAGAGAATGAATTTATCCCATAGGGCTGTATCTCAGGCTATCTTTATTCCTCATACCTTTAAGGAGGCCAAAGCTGTAGGTATGGGAAAACTTTCTACTCAAAGCCACAGGAACTTCTCTATGAAGTCAAAACCTCTGCAAAGTACTTAATTTACATTACAATGGTGGGGGGAAGCAGGGCTGGGGAAAAAAGGGCCATTTCCAAAGAAAGCCTTGGAATGTTGTCTGTGGTGCCATTGATCCTCTGGTTAAAAACCATACAGTGCTTTGTCATTGTCCGGCATGCTGTGGACCGAGAATTAACGCAGAGAGGGGAGAAATGGTTTCTGGGTTTGTTAGGCTGAGTCTTGTCTGAACTCATGTGCTATTTGCTAATGACTTTTCCACTTACAGTGTATGCAAATGCATGCTATTACTATAAATGTTAATCTTGATAATGATTTTTGAAACCCAGAGTATTCAGCATCCCCTACTGATTTCATGGAGATTTAACTAGACCAGCGCTCAGGACACCGTGAAGCAGGCAGTTGTGCTATAATTTGCCTTCAAGGCAAATTCTTCCCTTCTCTCCGATCCCTGCTGTCACTGATTTAGTAGGTTTCACCAGATATAATATTACACATCATGTTATTCTCTATTCTGTTTTTCTGGCATCTGAATATTGTGTTAGAGCTCGTGGATACCCTTGGGGCAAGTGGCAGA
Organism: Anas acuta; assembly: GCF_963932015.1. Classification (NCBI taxonomy): domain Eukaryota; kingdom Metazoa; phylum Chordata; class Aves; order Anseriformes; family Anatidae; genus Anas; species Anas acuta. The sequence goes on along the minus strand of NC_088982.1, from coordinate 63,546,083 downwards.
AGTTTCTGCGGTCCTAACCGGCTGGCTTGCCAGCACTGTGCTTTTGCTTTTCTCAGTGCAAACACCTTCCGGGGTTTTTAATGCATAATATACCCGTTCAATGTAGCAAGATCTCTATTTTTGTGCCTGTCCGTGGCATTTACTTTTCCGTAAGTTGTTTAGAATGAATTGATGTCACTGATCCTGCTTCTGCTGATCCATTTTGTTGCAGATGTACTTCATGCTTCTGATTGCTGCTGACAGCAGGATTGTGTGATAGTCTGTATCTCTGGGTGATCGCTTAATTGTCTCTATGACACCCGCAATAATATGGTCAGGAATTTGTCACTGCAGTCATGAAAATCATAAAACGTGGTTTGCTTGCAGATAATGTTGTCACACACAGAACTCAGACTTGAGCTGCTTCCTTTTCTATTTTTTCTTTTTTTTTTCTTTTTTTTTTTTTTTTATTTCCCACTTTACTCTTGCACAGTAAAACAGAACCAGTGTACAAAAATACAATTTGGCATACAGGCCAAAATAATGCTATGGTGGGGATCTCTGATCCCTTTTCCAGTGTGGACACACCCATGGCAAGCTCAACAGAGAGGAAAAAGGGCTCATTCCCAAACTTTCCACCTCTCATCCTGATTCTACCCAGAAACATGCAGGGAATGGATTGCTGGGATAATTCCCATTCTCTTTTGTCCTAAAGAGGAAGGCATATACCTGCTCATGTCAAGAATTAAGATGCAATAGCAGTATCTCATGGCTGTGTGTACCTCTGTTATCTGTATAGGTGACAGACAAACGAAAATTTCTGCAGGGCATTGGGTGCATGGTCAAAGCCTCTGGCATTTCTAGAGGTTCATATAATTTTCTTTCTCGTGTGCTTTCTTGGAAACAGCCTGAAGAAAACAGACTTCCCCCTCAGTTGAGGTTTGCAGTAGCTTCTGTTTTTTGAAATGAGAGCTGATGCCATTCGTGTAGTCTTTCCTGTGATGAAATGGCTGTGTCTACATCTATGCCTGGATATAGCATGTTGGCTGAAATGTGAATGCAGCATGAGAATTATTCTTTAATAAACCTTGTTCACATGACTGTTACTGTTATATGGAAAAAATTCTCTTTCAGCTTCAGTGTTGCTTATCAAGAGACAAACACCTTGTTGAGATTGCAGTCCCGTGAGCAATTCCCACGGGGCTGAAGGGAGTACTGTGTTTTTTTTATTTATTTTTTTCCATAACTGTTGTGACACTTGAAGGTTACAGACTGCTTACCAAGATTTTGTCACCAGTGCCCTTTCTCACTGAGTAAATTCATGAATCCAGGATGGATCCTTCCTGTAGCAGAGATGATGAGTTTGTACTAGGTTATCAAGGAAGGTTATCAGCAGCATCGACTGCAACCACACACAAGTGGCACATGGAACCTCTCCCAGACCTTTGGCTGGTCCCTGTGGCCACATGAGAGCTTTGGGATCTCCACAAAAAAAGTGGCTACTGAGACCAGAATGGGCAGGAAAGCTGGTTTTGACAGGAATCTGCCACATCTTATAGGAAAATGCATTTTGTCCACTTCTCTGTAATGTGAAGGCACAAGGTTTCGGGCCCTATGGAGCGGCAACTGCTGAACAAAGTAAGAGAAGAGCAATTCCTCCTCTGCAAGCCATTTTAATGTGTGCTTTGGATCAATAGAAAGAATGAAACACTTGTCAACACAGAAATCCTGCAACGAATGTGTTGAGGGAGGCTGATGCTGTAGTTACCAAAGGAATATATCTGTCTCTCTGCTCTCCAGAAGCCAAAAGACTGTTTCATTCAAGTAACATGAAAAATACGAAATAAATGTACTAGCAGATCAAATTCAGATTACTGAAGATGAGTTTTGTGTGCTGAATCAATGTTTAGATGAATGTCATGAGCAGAGAGAACTCCCCTGGACAGCTGTTTGCAACTATTACTGCCAATAACCTTCAATTTCTGTTCAATTTTTTGCCTACAGGTTGTTTGGTGTGGAAATGGGTGCTATATATTAATTTCGGCATTAATTTATATGGGACAGGTTGCTTGTGAACAGTAAGTAAAATTCAGTTTCCAAGAAATATTAGAAAACTTCATGTCTGTGACATTCTCGTGCATTAAAATGCATGGTTACATCGATAGAGGCCAGAAACATATTGGATGATCTGTAGAGCTCACTTGGCATCCTTTCTGTTACCATTAAATAGGTAATGGGGAAGAATGACAGTGTCTATATTAGTAGATTTTTTAAATTTTCATTGAACGCTGCATCCTTTACATTGTTTAATAAAGACCTTTCTGCACGTGAGGGTTTGCATCCATACCAAGCACTTCTTTCACCCCTGCCTCTTAGAGGAGTTTAGATGGAAACAAACCCCCAAGCTACTGGAAACACCTTTGGGGTAGAAGAGATGTGCACAAGGATCTGGTGGAGAACTGGATGATCTCGTACAGTGCTGGATGGTTGTTTTATTGCTGTTTTGGGGTTATGTTGGTTTCGTTGCTGTTTTTTTTTTTTTTTTTTTTGGTTGGTGTTACCTGTGATGTACTGCATACTAGCGAGTTGAATTCAGAGAATGGCAAGAGATCAAAGCATGCAGTGGGCACAGCCCGGAGGCAAACAAATATGGTCACTCTTAAATGGGATGGTTGCAAGGATGGAAGTCTGCATGATGACTGAGAGAGATTTCAAGGAAAGTGTTTTGGAAAGGAGTCTGGAGAGAGGAGTTGAGGAAGATGAGAGGGAAAGCTTCTGGATAAAGGCAGAAGTAAGAAGCAGAAGAGCTCGCTGATACAGATGCAAACTTTGATGTGGATCATCAGGCTTCTAACTCAGCAATCCCCCATGTCCTCTGGGGCATGGAAGAAAATGGAGGTTGTCCCTTACTTCCATCATATCCCAAATTAGATTGTGCCCATGGGGGAGATGTAATTTAATTATCTGCGAGAACCTCAGTGTCGCTGAGACACTGGAGTGGCTTTACAAGCAGTCCTATGACTTCAGTGTGCATTCGTTATCCCAGCCCGCTCCCTTGTCATGCCTTCCCCTTTCCAGTTGATAAGAGCCTCTGCCTTTCCATTTGGTCGATTAAATGCTGTAAATTCTGTGATGAGGGGCAAAGCATTAAATTTCTCGAGCGCGTCTGTGCATCTTATCGTGGAGCCGCTTCCATGTTGTTAACAGTATTTGATTCATTCTGAAGGAAAATTGATGACCTGAATCCTCCTCATATAAGAGCTCCATTGTTAACATCTCTTGTTCTTGGTCACCCCCTTTTTTTTTTATGCCTTCTCATTCAATTTATCAAACATGCTTTCAGCAATCAAAGGCTAGAAAATCGCTTTCATTCTTGAGGAAGATATTCTGTGTCATTTAGTCGAGATGCAGACCTAATAAAAAAAAAAAAAAGGAAGAAAAAAAGAAAAGCTAATAAAAAGGGGGGTCGCAGTGCAGAGACTGCAGCTTGGCACCAGCTCCCAAGTCACGTTAATGGAGGACTGCAGCCAAGGTGACAACAGACCATTCACGGTAAAAGAAAGCTCCCTCACATGCTCAAGGAGCTGTGGGTAAAATCGCCTTTCTCCTTGCATCAGTGTTCAGTGCTGAAATGCACACAGTCAGCTCTGGCACATGGTAAACTGCTCGGGGAGGAGGCTTTGAAGTGTGTGAGTTAGAAGCCGTGCAAGGATCGCGTGTGGATTTAAAAGAATAAGGAATATCGAGGGAGTAAATAGATGAAAGAAAAAGGGCAATTAAAACTGGACGGACAGCATCAACCTGAGTTAAAATGCCCTCTGTGAAGCGGGAGCTTAGAGTTTCAGGTGGATTTTGTAGCCTGAGTCAGCTCACTCTGTGTGAACAAGCTGCTCTCACCATTAGTAAAACCTCTGTTTCATTCACACTGCTGAGACTAATTCTGACTCTCCTTTTAAAACAACTAATTCCCTGTTTCTGTAGACCTGGTGTCAGAATGATCTGATTTACAAAAATACAGAAGTAATGAAGGATGTGGTTGGCTGTGGGATGGACCCCTGCTTAAAACGAGGTGCGTGCTCCAGAAGCGCCTGGAAGACAGACTTGTTTGTTTTGTAAATAACACTAAGTCCGTGAATAATCCAAATGAAAACAACTTTATGTGCTATGTGCTTCCAGTGATGATACGTGTGACTATCCAGTTTTGAGGGATTTGGCATTTACTGTCGGTACAATCTCTGCTCCAGACGAAGCATGGTAGTATGGCTTTGTGCTTGTGTTTTGACAACTGAGAGGGGTAAGGCTTGTCATTTTGGAAAGTAGCTTTCTTGGGGAATAACAGTGTGACTTATTATTTTGCTGGCTGCCAGACCCTTTAAAGATGGGCTGGTTCACTTAAAAGCCTAAACAGGAGCTGAGCACTTGGGAGAATCTAGTCCAGAAAATATGGTAGTTGTTCATATAACCTTATCCTGGGTATTTCACATTTACATGAGCAAGATGCCATTTGTTGGAAAGAGGACTGAATAAGATGCCTAAAAACATAATTGAAAACATCTGTCCTCTAGTCATCAGTTCAGTTTTCTTACAACTGGTAGGGCTGTCTGCTCTATGGCAGCTGCAGTGGGCCATCGGAAGGGGTGGGATCATTCCTGATGTTCACACCGGTACGCTAGTAAAATGGGGAAAATAAGTGCGTGATGTTTTATAGAATAAATTTCTATAAATTACCTGTTTTGAAAGCTGTTCTGTGTACAGCCAGCTGGCTACCACTTCATCGATAGGTGTGATTCAGGGCACTTCACGCTGGTATCTTGCGTTCAGACTGGTTTGGGGTTGCACCTTTCATTAAATCGGAGCAACGTGGCACCTTGCATTGCGTGTCATGTAATGTAATCTTCAGGGAGAAGCCCATCAGCCCTGAATTGTGCTCTGATAGGAGGTTTCTGAGAGTTCACTTTGGTGTAATGCTCTCAGGAGTGGTTTGGGCAGACTTTGTTTGGGGCACATTGTCAGCACTGTGTCGACACAGCTGCCAGCTCGAGGCTATGAGCTTTTTGGTAACTGCTGTACAGAGAAAGCGAATGGGTGTTAAAACCACACATTTCAGAGTTGCCTGGGAAGTTTCAATCGAATTCTGATTTTTCACTGACAAGTAGGAGAAAGATTACACCTCTGGAAGGTTGATGATTTTGTCCAAAAAAAAAAAAAAAAAAAGAGGAAAAAAATTACAACTTCACTATCTAATTTAAATATCTTCATTCCATGCTTGGCTGCTGTAACCTGACAGCTTTTTCTTTGTGGAAGCTGTTGTCTTTGTAGTCCCAGTAACTGGTAACTGTTGAGATTGTATTGAGTTGTTTTTCTCCTCATTGGTGCTTGTCACTGCCACCCTCCTGGAGAAGCAGAAAAAATCCTTTTGTACTGAATTATCAAGCACCCTATATGATTCGCACTATTTATGTCCTGCTCCTTTTTTCCTCTTGAATGCCTTGGGTGTTCCAGCACCTAACCAGAAATTTCTGATGCTAATCACCTCCTATCCATCTAGCTATTACATCTGATAGGTTGGTAGTACAGTTGAATAGCTTGAAGGTATATGACATGAAAACCACTGGGAAATGGTCAAAAATTGCATTTCCAAACATCCAGCTGGGGTTTTTGTGTACACTCCGCTTCGGTTTGCCCAGGTGTTTGGGAATGTGGCTTTTCTTCTGGTTTATTAGCCAGTTTGGGGTTTTGCAAAAGTATTACTGAAATTGTTTTGAAACATCAAAGGTGGAGCAGAAGGGAGAGGCATGAAAGATCCCGAATGGCTTTCCAAATGCACTTCATATGACAGCAATCATAAACTAGCAACGTTTTCATTTCTCTAATGTTTTAAATTAGATTAAATTGATGTTGAAGCTTTTTCAGTTAGTGGTTTCACCCTGATTTGTTTTCTTATATTTGTAACAGGTAGCACATGCTTTCTCTACGCAGGCTTTTTTTGGTGGTAGGGTTTTTTTGTTTTGTTTTGTTTTGTTTTTAGTTATTTCTTGCTAAGTGTTGGTTAGCTTGCTGTGGAGTTCTCCACAGAATAACCTCAGATTGAAGCTCTGCCCAGCCAGTGATGCTGGCTGGATTTAGTCCTTTTGCATAGTTAATTTATCTTTTAGTTACTGGTTTAAGGCTATCAGAGCTAATTACTTTGAATGCTTGGGCAGGGTGGGGTGGTTGCTGTGAACAACAAAACACTGAAAATAGAAGTGAGAAAAAATCTCCCCCCTTCTCATTTTCCATGTGCGATATCACCACTATCACAGGTCTTTTACTTTGAAGTATGCTTCCAAACTTAGTTGGAACCCATCTATTCACTATTTTTCATGCCTTTTTGCCAGGTGTTGTATACACATACGTCTTTTCCTCCGATGTAGGTCATAAAACCCAAACTGTCAGGTATGTTTTGTTATGAAAGGGCCACTTATTGTAGCAATGAATTGTCTTCGCTGAATTCATTTTCGCTCCAACGTGGCTTTCAATGAAAGTTTACAGACACTATAGTTCAGGCAGGCAGCCAACGCAGAAGGGATTTCTGTTTGCATTTCTTTATTTCGGTGCCAAAGGAGGATTAGCTCGTGCTGAAAGGGGGAGAGAGGTGAGCTAGAAACGCTTGACCTGGTCTTTAGTAGACGTTTGCTCATTATTTTCTTTTGAGCGTTCCCCAAGTCCTTCTTCACGCGTATGGGCAAGAACAGGTTAAAAAAAGACCTGCCAAATCTTTACAAATCTCTTTACTAGCTTTATTAAAACAAGCTAAAAGAAACTGCATGTATCTTTTTTCCTTCTTTTATTTTTTCTTTCCCCAATAGGATTTGGGGTTTTTCTTTCCAGCCCACACATGTGTACATGCCTGTTTGGTATAGGAGCCACATTTTCCTAGTTCATTAGCCTGCTGTTCCTGCTCTGGCCTGTCAGTACCCCTGACTCTGCGATGTGTTCAAGGCTTTGTTGGGTTGCTTGTGACCACGTCTGGGTGAGTGCTGCGAATTTTCTGTAACATATCTGGTAATTTGCTTCAGTGTAGCACGAGCTGGAAGATGGGAGCGAGCCTTTGATCTCTGACATTGTGATATCAGCGGGGAAGAAAATAAAAAAAAAAACACTCCAGAGTCAAGATGTGTTAAATTAGTTGAAAAGTAAATTGACAGAGAGTTGGCAAGAAACGCATGCCATAAAATCACTAACCCTTTGAGTAAAGTATGGGTATTTTCCAGCAGTCGAAAGCAGTTTGCCCTAAAGCTTTTGCCTAAGAAAACTGGCTAGTAGTAGCAAGAGCTAAGGCTTAACATTTCTATTCTATATCCAAGAACTTGTTTGAGGATGCAACAGCATTATCTTAAGAAAATGGAAGTTGTTAATATGATGCCAAGAAGCTCTTCACATCTTATTTGGAACTCTTAAATATTTGTTTAAGGCTGCATTTCCTATTAATAGTCTATCACGCTGCGTTTTGTGCCAAAAACTATCCGTGCCTCTTTCTGCAAGTCAGTGCAGTTTCCTAGTTCCCTTCCCTGCGTGGAATAGTAAATGCAGTGTAGTTCACTTAACAACCAAAATATTGTTGGGTACTGACACTGTCAACCGTACTAGCACATGAAGGCACTGAAATCATTGCAGCATTTTGATCATATTACACAAAATATAATCAAGAAGCTACATTGAGCTGGGAGTCCCACTGCTTTGTACTTTGAAGGAACGTGTGCATTGCTGACGTGGTGAAGTTGTAAGCTAATTATTTAGCAAGTTAATTCCTGTGTTTAGTGGGTTTTCTTGAAGTTTCTGAAATGGACAGCTAACAAGCGTTCATTTAAAGCCTTTTGAATCACTTCCTATCAGTCTTCTGTGAGGGCTGTACGTTCAGATCTCTTCCCAGAACTGTGCTCCCTGGGCAAAGATGATGCATGGTCTAAATAACTCGTGTGCAGATTTCTCCTGCACAAAATCTGACAGCGTCTTTTTGGGAACAGCAGTTGGGATGGGTAAACGCCGAATGCATTGCGACAAGGAAATGTGGAACAAAACGGGAACATTTAAATGTAGGCAAGGAAGCCAGAGCACATCAAGGAACAGCTCTGAATTAAGGCAGTGCTCTGGGCGTGGGAAGGGAGCTGTCAGGGATGGGGAGGCAGAAGGAAAATCAGGAATTGAGCTGCTTAATCAAGTTACTGCCCCACAAAGGAGCAGGTAGGATGTATCCATATTCTGCGAGCGTTCCTGTAGTGTGGCAGCATTTTGAGTGCATGCTTGCTCCCCAGTCTGCAAGTGTTTACAGTTTTTCCAAGCATCCCTCTGTTTTTAATAAGATCCGACTCAATTATTGAACTGTGGACTTCCTTCCTTGAAACCCCACGTGCCTAGATTTCCTAACACTCTGCCTGGTACACAAATACCTGAGTAATTTAAACAGGTGGCTATTTGCAGCATAATTACTGCAGTTGTTAATGATAAATAACAGGCTCAGCTTGCAAACCCCAAGAATATCTAATTTGCTTGCCTGCCTGCAATGGATTGTCTTCTGTGCAGAATACAGATGATCCTGCTATTACAAGCTGTAAAAAGGAATTGATTTCAATTCATCCACTCTGGTCCTGGAAACACTTGCAATCTGTTTGCGGGATCAGAACCATCATTTGCTTCTGCGAGAGAAGCTGGTCTTTTCCAACTTTAATAATATCCCAGCTTTGCAGAGTGGAGAGAAGCCGAGGAGTAGCTTTTTGAAGTTTCCAATGCTAGTAATTTTCTTCTCACCTTTAGCAGACTGAATGTTTTTTCTCTAACTGATGAAGGCATGTTGTATTCGAACATTTTGAAACAATATTTTTACAGTTCAGCTATTCAAAACCAAGGTTTTTTTTGAGAGATTTGTGCTCAAAGGTATGAGGCAAATATCTCTGCTCTTCATACAGTTTGTTTCTTAAACCAATTTAGTAATTTTAAGGGGATTAACTCATGATGTTAAAGCATTTGTGTTTGGCAGTGCTACTCAGTTAACAATTGGCATAGGTTCTTGCTAATGAAAACATGATTCGGGTGAATCTTGTTTCCATTTCAGCCATTTCCTAAAAAGAACTTGTGTCAGAATACTGAAATAATGAGCCACTATTTATACTCTTCATAATCCTAACTACTTCCTTCAATTCCCTATGTTTCTTTGCTATAATATATTACTTAATGAAGAAATGAAGAATTATTATTACAGTGAAAAAATAGCCCAGCAAAAACTGTACGTAAAGAAAACATCGCCACCTTACTACTAACTAGGAATAAGGGCATGCATCTTTTCCCACTTAAGAATTCCATATTTTTGTTGGTTTGTATGGTTTGCTACCCACGGAAATTATGCTTATCAAGAAGCACATTTATATAAAGCTGTCTTCCTTTCTTAAATTCCATTACTGCAGAGTTTTTTCTTATAAAACCCTGCTTTAAGGTGTATGGCAGACGTTGAAAAAAATAAAAAGATTTTCTTACTGATAATTAATCTGAGGTTGTTTATCACATCCTAACATCATAGTACTAATTTTAGTAAGTAAATGCTTTAATGTCTTAGAGACCAATGCTTCAATACTTCAAATATCTTTGCACTTTCCTTTTCTGCTTTTTTTAATCTTTTAAGAACTTTTTTTTTTTTTTTTGAGATTATGCATCTGAAAAGTCATCCTAGTATAGCACAGGGGATGTAATAAAAGACCTTGTCTTACTTTGTGTCCATACACCTTTATACCTTATGGTATCGTTGCACAAGAAGCTTGCGTTGGCACAACACGGCTTTAGTTCTAGAAGACAAGTTGACAGAGGGAGAGAGGAATTTGGTTAAAACTGAATTTTTAAAGAACATCAAAAAAGAGATGCTATTCGCTTGACCATTATTGTTGTTATTTCAGTCAAGGACATTTCTTTGATCTTTCAAAGCTTGTCGTCTAATATATATGCTCAGCTGTCTTCTGGGGAGCTTGGAGTTGTATACCTGCTGTCTGCCTACAGACTTTCTCAAAAGAAATAAAAATAAAACAAACAAACAAAAGCAAAGATGTAGTATAGCTCTGTGTACAGGCGTTGAGCATTCATGTTAAGTCTGCATATATCACACAATGTGCCCCACAGGAAATACAACGTAAAAACTTTTAGCCAGTTGAATCATAAGCATTTGTTGATACCACGTTTGATATGTTGAGCTCTTCCCTGTCGGTAACCTTTTGTCTTAATGAACGTCATCTCTATTCTGAAACTTTTGTACTAATTGGTGGTATTAGTCCGTGTTGTTACGAAACTGCTGCATCCTTATGTATGCAACTTTGCTGTTGAATGCTATCACCTATCTTATGCCTCTGTTGTTTAACAGTGTCCTGTCCCATGTCGTTTATGTTTTACTGGCTACAGACCCAGTTTTAATAGTTCACAGAGTAAATCTATGTTCTATATTTGGATGAAGCCGCTTTGGTCATATCCAAACAAGCTGCCATTACAAGCTGCCAGAGATTGGACCACTTTCGTTGGACGTGTTTTGTAATGGCATAAGAATTTTGGCATGCTATGGTGTAGAGGCTAATGTCAGTCAGTGCTGTCTAAACACGCTAGATTTCCCATCAATTACACTGCTAAATCTTTGACAGACTATGCCAATTTCTGGGTAAATGCTTCCCAATTCTTCATTTTGACAGCAAGAGGAGGGGAGGGAAATGAGAAGTCTTCTGCACAGAATGCCCAATATGGGAAGTGTATCAAAGTTTTCTCAGCTGACTTTTTCTACAGCTAAAAAAACATGTAATAGATTTTGGTTGTGGTACAGTCCCTTCAGATGCTTTACATCAGAAATGTCCTAATATACTGGGTTTGATTCTAATTTAACTTAGTAAATCAAGATTTTTTTTCCAATATATTTTAAGCAGATGGTATGTTGGGTTTGGGTACCGCATTTAACCAAAGAAGTTTAATTGAATGAAAATGAAGAAAAATATCAGTGTCTGTAGCAGTGAGGATTTCCTTGCCTTGAATCTCAGACGTACTGTAATTCTGTCCCAGGTGCCTTTGAAGCAGAGATGCAGGAGGCTTCCAGCTTGTGTCCATGGCTATCTGCTTGACTTTCTGCTGCTCAGAAAGTCAGTGCAACGCTCCATGGAAATGAGCATTTGGATGTCCATGGGTTGCCCTCATGCACGTGCCTTAAACCAAACATTTCCCTAACTTACTGGACCCTTTGTGCCTGTGCTGTGCAATTCCATTGGTGCCTGTACAGTGTGCACAGCCGAGATTTCTGGACCTACAGTAGCTCCAGCTGGGCTACCAGCTGTCCAGACATCTCTGCATTCAGCATTGTAGATGTGCAAGCAGTCCTCAGAGCCATCCAAACAGAATTTCCAGGAATCCTGTTCAGAGAGCGGTCTTACACGTGCTGGTACATCATAACTGATCGTACTTGGACTCCCCTCTTTCATATGTTGGGTGGTGTCTTCTGGAATATATTATACCTGTGTATATGTTTTTGTATGTGTATTTTGAAAATATGTATGTGCATTTGTATACTTATGCCTCCAGGCCACAAGTAACCAAGTAAAATTGTGTTTCAGACCAGGAACTTACTATTAGCGTAGCCCCATGTGTAACTGCTTTGTATGAATGTGTGCAGAATGACACTCTATTATTAGGAATATGATTTTATACAGATGTGATTAACATCTGAACATAATGGTTGAAACACCGTCCCTATTAAAATCATTAGCTGTCTACCTGCAGGTACTTGGTAATGGCATTTCAATAAGCATAGGTAAATCATTCAAGGAAACAGGAAAAATAATTAGGGAAAATGAACCTGATTTATTTTATCACGGCTGTTCTTTATTAGTCCTTTAAATAAACATTATTTTTGTTGGCTCAATGCAGAGCTAAGTGACCACTAAAGAGAGGAGTCAGAACTCATTTAACATGCTGGTTCATTATGGCTTTCAGTGCAGCTTTTACTTGCTTTTCTGTGACTACAACAGTTAAGCATAGGTAAATTAATGCGACTGGAGTTGCTTTGAAACAGTTATGCCAGGAGGAGAGAGATGGTTTCTCTTCTGGATTTGCTTGAATGGTAGTTTTCATTTTGAATGGAAATCGAAACCCTAGGTCTAACAAAGCCTGGCTTAACACTCCGTTGTGGTTCTGACCGTTCCTTTACATTTTGCATCTCCCTCTGTTATTACTTTATTATTATTATTATCATTATTATTATTATGTTTCTTCTCCCAACAACCAAGTGGCTTTGAGTTTCTGTTTTTTTTGGAAGGGAGTTTTGGTGTCTCTCCCTGCCTCTGTCCCTCCTATGTTTTGAAAGAAACGTTTTCTTTGGGTTTTCTTCAGGGTAGGGAATTTGTATTGTGGGTGACAGTCACTTACAGTGAGGAAATTCTTTTTTTTAATCCTTTAACCATACTTGAGCAGGGAAGGAGCTTGTTCTTTCAGGTTGATTCAGGGAAGCATTGCTGATGATAAAAGGATATATTGCTTAACAAACGACTGAGAAAAGCTGCTGTCTGAATTGCTCTTTCCATCTTTCCTTATCCAGGATCAACTTAGGATGAACCTTCACTCCCTCCTTGGGATCACATTATCTAGGTGGGGATACTAAAGTAAACTGATCTGAATTTACTCTTAAAATTGATTAATTAAAGTAATTTAAAGGGATTTTGTGGCTGCCTCCATCGGTATGAAGAAGTGCCTCTGATGCTTTGTAGCTTGTTTCATTTTCTGAGTAAAGAGGGAAATTGGCGTCGAGCACTTCCCTTCCGAAATGCTCCAAACTGAATTAGAGCCTTGCTAATTCTGACTGGGAGAGTCCGTGTGTTGTCTTCACGCAGTTTTAACTCATCACCTTTAAATTCCCACCTTTATTAAATTAGCGTTATCTTTCCCAAGTGCCCCCTTAAGGGTTCGGAGGCCTTCTGAAGAACATCTAACACCATGTTGGTGATAGCCAGAAATGAGTTCTCATACCATGTCGGTTGCTGACTGGCAGAGGAATAAAAGATTAAATGGAAATTACAATCCATCTGGAAAGGATTTGTTATCACCAAGGATGGACCGGAGTCAACAAGGGATTTTATTAATTCAATTAATAAAATCTTTTTTTTTTTCCTCTCCCTGCTGAAAGAAGATTAGATAAGGTGGCTGGAAAATAAGGTGTCAGTGATGGGATTAGAGAGGTTCCTGCGATTTTTCAATCATTTGCTTTGAATTAAACAACGTTCAAGCCTTCCTTTAGAGGTAATAGCGCTTTTCTTCTTCTTCATTTCAGACTGTAGTTACAGACTTTATTTCTCATCAGGCCTCATGTATACCCCTAATTTGGACTATGCAGAGGCTGCTTTCTGAAGTTCGTGTTTCTGGCAGCTTGCTTGGGTGTTTGTTTCCACCTTGTCAGATGGTTCACCCAGAATTAGAGCCCTGCTCCTCTTGCAGTCCTGCCTGGCTGCTAAATGTCCATTGCTCGGACTTTGCTGGCTGTGGCCACACGATCCCTGTCGGCAGGGTAAGATGCACAAACCTTTTAAGCACTCGAAGATTTGCACTTTTATTTTGGACTAGCTCCTTATCGGCAGGCACACACCAAACTGTCTGGGAGTTGCATTAAGAAGGAGGCTTTAGGTAAAAGCTTTATTGCTTCTATCTGTAATTAAGTGATTTGTTCCAAACTCACAAATCTCTCCTCCCTCTTCCCTTCGCCACCGACTAGCTCATACTTACAGCTTCATATCAGATACTCCACTCCCTTTCTAGATCAAGTTTCCTTCATTGCCGTCTTTCTTCTTATACCTTCTGTGTTTTTTGAGTGTTTTCTTTAACCACTCCTTGTGTTTCTCCTAGCTACCTCCATTTCCACAGCCTTTCTGCAGGGAAACTGGCTTGTCTTTGTCTCTTTGCCCAGCATCTTCCTGTCTAGTCAAAGCTGCTGATTTTTGCCTGGCTCCTGACCCTAGCACGATTTTGGCGCCGTTAGTTGCTTGTGGGTAAATTAGCCGGTTCTTCCTTCTCCTTCCTTTTCTTGATGCATCTCACGTGTTCCCTATCAATCACCTTGTGCCAGCCTCAGAGGCTGGCAGGAGAAGCTGGCACCTCCTGCTTCCCCCTGTCCTCCGAAGGATCCCACTTTCGGGCTGTTGCTTTATCCTCCCCGGAAGGACTCGCTGCTGCTTTTTGTGTGCTTTGTGCCCTGAAGAGCTGGCCCCCTCCCTTGCACACCTCGTCCTGCCTTTGGTTCCTGGTCCTGCCTTTGGTTCCTCACCCTGCTCAGCTCTCAAGATGTGTGTTCTCTGCAAACTGCATCCAGCTGTGTTTCGGTGGTCTTCAGCCTCTCTGCTTCTCAGTGCCTTTCACTTTAGATTACCCAGCTCTTATTTCCTGCCCTAGTTCTCCATAAACTCTCTTCTGCCCTAACTCCTTGAATGTTATTCTGATTCAGATGTGGCTCCAGGAGGAAATTTGAACCCCACCAAAAGAGATGATTGCCATTATGAGAAGGGTTGTGTGTGGAAGGTGATGCTGGTGGCACTGGGGAGATTAAATTTACCTTGGAAATCTCAGCCAGCTCTCCCAGAGATTGTCACCACTGTTCCAGCTCCCAAAGGTCTCTGTCACTCTTTTGGTCATCCAAGATATTTAACTCTCAGTCTACCTGCCTAGGATTGTAGAAGAGCTACATCCATTGAAGAGTCCTGGCATTGCCACTGCCTTCCCATACCCTTATCCCATCCCTTCCGTAATCCTTGACCCAGCATGAGTTATTAGTGATATTATCCAGCTAGGGCTGAGGCTCAGGTAAGATCCTATAACTTTGTATGCTTCTTTTTTTTTTTGTACACTGCTGATTTGAGATGAGAGAAAGAAAACACTTATGCTCATACCGGCATTCAGAGGCATGCATGTCTTATTTCTTAGGAAGCACCATTAGTATCCTTGGAGATAGGCTGCAATCCCAGCATCCCATAAGCCAATGTGCCAAAATCCATGAACCATGGCAGTAAGCAGTCTCCAGATTTGTTTGCTTTTGCTTGATCAGGACCTGCCCCCTGTCCTGCGTGGTCAGTACGGTCAGCCTTGACTCAGCACAATCGGTAGATAATTAGGAACCCGCTCTTACGGTCAGGTATTTCATTCAGAATGTTAACTGATTTTCAAAACCCCTGTTGTTTGGAGGATTGGGACCACAGTGGCAAGATAAGGATGGTCAGTCTTCTCTTTAAGATCTCTTACGCTTCTGAATTCCCATCCTCCTGCCTGCCAGTCAGCCCCGCAGTAGCTGGGGTAGGGATGTGAGCCAGCCCTTTGACGCTCTGGAGAAAATACACGGTTCTGCTCTCCATTTGATAGCCTGTCCCCTCTCCCCCTTTATTTTGCATCCTCTTGTAATGTCTAATTGATTCTTTACAAGGCCTCTGTGTTCAGTTTCTGTGTAAAAAATTCAGTGTTGCTCTGTGGGGCGAGTACTTAGGGCCAGGAGACTGGCTCTGGGTTCACATCTTTTTTCAGAGTGCCCGAACCCCCTGGGGCAGGGCATGACCCCCTCTGCCCACACAGCTTCACATGGTTTTGGGGTGTGCACTTAGAGCCAGGTGCCGGAGAACAAAATGCCTGCAGCCTCTGTAAATTCGGGAGCGTGTCATGTTGTTTCCCTCCTTCCACCTGCAAAGCATAGATAACTACTCTTAACCCATCTGTATCAGAAGAGTGGTGAGAGATTTAATTAGCTCCTGTCCACACAGCTTTGAAGGTGTACAGGGTGTCTGAAATATTTTGAAAGGTTTTGCTAAGATTAGCCTTGCTGAATTTTGCTCTTTCCTGTACAGTGATGACAATACATCTGTACACGTTACGTGCGAAGGTATGAAACAGTTAATCGCGCTCGTGTGTCTTTAGAAAAGACATCCCCTTAAAACAAAACAACACATCAAAGTGAATTAAGCCCTTCTGAAATAATCTTTCTTACTGTATGTGGTTTAGGACCAGCTGAACCCTCTGAAAAGGCGAAGCAGGGAGTGAGAGAGGGAGAGGGGGAGAGAGAAAGACACTTATTTATGTGAAGTCTGTCCCTCTGTTTGACTTTGTACAGCCAGAAACTGAAAGAAAGGCTTCCCTAGTGTGTCCAAGTTTCTGGTGAATGGCTCCTTTGGGTGCGGAAGTGAGCGCCACGGATCCTTTCAGCAGAATGGAACAGTTAATGAGTGTTTCTCTGTTCTGCACTGCTGGAATGAGACACATCCCTCTTTCTAGGTCACTAAGTTAATCAAGTCAAGGATTTCTGTCCATTGTCCTTCTTATCAGTCACAGCTGCATTTGCATTAGGAAGCTTTCTGTTTCTTTAAGCCTCATTCATGTACTGATTAAATCCCTTTCCAAGGCTGCAAAGGCAAATGTCTAATGTATTATATAGCCATCTCCCGACCCGAGTGAAAACAACTTACAGCAGAATGTGTTTAGAAGCAGATGAAAGAAAAAAATAAATAAATCATTGCTTCGATTAATCTGATAATCAGTGATAAAACAAAGGGGCAAACAGGTAGAAACTTACATTTCTAATGTGTGGTTTTCAGCGTAATGACGTGTAGCATCGATATGAATGTGTGCCCCAAGGAACAATGCGGGGTGAGAAGTGAAATTGTTCTTCTTGGGTGTTTGAGTGAACAGCAACGTAGCGTGTGGTAATAAACAGCAGTTGCCACTGCAACATGTTAGGTAATAAGTTGGTCTTGTGTAACCAAGGTGTAGTAGTGTAAAATATATCTGTATATCTATATCTATGGAAGTTAACAGATGAAGAAAACCAAGTTTCACCAGGCTAGTCTGAACAGATTTTCTTTTTTAGGGCTCGCTCTTCAAAAGATCATGGTCAACCTGCGGTTGTGCTTTGGTTTCCCTACTGATTCATAGTCCTGGTGTGTGGAGATACAAGGTCCATCTTGCTGACTATGAGTAAAAGATCCCCTTGTCCTCTTTTTGACTGCCCACATCCCAAGGGGCACGCTGCATTATTTCTTTCCCTGACTCTTCTGAGTAACTGGGAGATTTTGACCTTATTCTTCTGGCAGTCCCAGTTCTTAGTTTTAATGGTGGTGGAAAAATCACTTCGGTCATCATCTTGCCTTCACTGTGGCTGTTTGTCCTTTTTGCAAACCTTATCTAAAAGTCGGGAGATAACTTTTGGTGAGCAACAAGCGTGTTTTTACAAAACCTGAATGCTCAGTGGTATACAAATTGCTCAACTTAAAAGATACTACAGCACAGTTGGACTGTTCCGAAATCTTTCCCTTCTCGTGAGCCTGCTTCCTGCAGGAGATTCGGGTTGTCTCTCTCTGACTACTTCCTCCCAGGCTGCGGGGCTCTCATGGTCATGATCGTGCTCGCCTTGCGTCTTAATGCTTGCAGATCTACTCAGGCAATCCTTAGAAATATGGTAAGCATCCAGAATTTGGGAACCAAGGAATGGCTTTGGCTGGCTGGAAGGGTACTGGAGGTCAGTGGCTTTGCAGTAACCCTCAAAGGTATTTTTATAAATACTCTGAGAAAACCTGTAGTAATCTCAGGTCAGTTTGAGGTAGTTTGTATGCTGGTGAATAAGGGCTGCATTACTTGACATTTG
Source organism: Anas acuta (assembly GCF_963932015.1). Lineage (NCBI taxonomy): Eukaryota > Metazoa > Chordata > Aves > Anseriformes > Anatidae > Anas > Anas acuta. The sequence continues at coordinate 63,528,451 of NC_088982.1, read as the reverse complement.
CTGAAAACACACTCAGCTGCTGGAGAGCAACTGTATATTGAGTTAAAAGATGTGAAGGAAACAAAACGATGCTTGGAGTTGCCTGGAGACTGCATATTCTGTGCTGCAGGAATTTCTGCCATTGCATGACAATGTAAAACAAATCTGAATGGGTGCAAGATCAAACATTTGTAAATTATCCATAAAACCAGTTCTCCGTTGAAATGGATGTTTCTGTTGAATCAGAATATTTTCTTTTCGAAGCTACGTTATCAGGTTTAACAAGAGAACATAAAATGCATTTTAAACGGATTTTTTTTTTCCCTAAATGACACTAGACAAGTGGCAGGTTCCCACACGGCATTTTGATTCAGCGGTTCCTCATTTTCCAAGAGAAAATATCCCATCAAAAATACTTGACTGTTTCAGTTATATGGCTTCACCTGTGCTGATGCAAACCAGCCCAGCTGTTATTGGTGTGGACACCTAGGAGTGCCTGAAGAAGAGCAGAGGCTGGAGCAGTGCAGTGGTTTTTGGTAACAGCTCTGCTTGCCTTGGGGATATCAGGGGGAGCCCCGTGGAGTCTTCATTGACTCAGACCTGCGAAGGATCCAGCTTACTAAATAAGCCAGGTGACGCTATTTCAAACCTCCGATGTGCTTAGAAGCAGATGACAGACAACCTACAAATGATTTGAGTGGTTAATTATTCTTATCATTTGTCCACGTTAGCCAGTGGTTTCTAGAACTGCACTTTGATTAAACCTCTTTGATTAAGCAGATGAATTGACAAGATGAATGTTCCCTGCAGCCCTCCGGAGCGTGGTATGAAATTACAAACTTTTTCCTGCTTTAGCTTTCCATCCTGCTTTCTCTCCCAACCCGCAACCGAGTGGATTTAGGATGAATTGATAGGGACCTAAATATCTTTTGTCGCGGTATGTCTTATGTGAGCAAACGACACATCTGTAACGGAAAGAAAGAAATAATTTCTTAGTAGTTTTTCACAAGACCATAGTTTTTTTGTTTTTTATTTTATTGGTGAAATAGTAATAGATCCCCGCTTAACATCAATAACAAAAAAAAATAAAAAGAATAAAAAAAGAAGGGGGCAAAGAAGCAGAAAGGCCTCGACCTACTAATATAAATGCTTAGTCTCTCTAGATGGATATTCAGGCTGTGTCTGAACCAAGGTGTGTGATTCCCTTTGTGTTGCTGTTATCAGCAGTTGCCTGAACTGGAGGGCGATATGGGAAGAGGCAGAAGGGTGAGAGGGTTTGGGGTGTGTGCTGAGGGAGATTCCAGGTTTATGCCTTCGTAATCATGCTGTGAAGTAATGTGGAGGAGGGGATCTTAAGAGCAGATGCTTAGCAATACGTTGTCACCAGAGGAAGGAAAAGCCGAATGGGATTTTCCTGATGTATGTGGAAGCCTCTGGCAGTCACACTGGACATCTGTCTGCACTCTGCTCTGCATTAAGCAGTCTTGCCAACGCAGTTACGCTGGTTTGCAGCATAGGAAGGCATTGCACCACACCTCTAGGACTCACAATTTGAGGATAGCTCTATTAGCAAATAATTTAAGGCCAAGGTAGCCAGTTTTACAGAGGATGAGGAAAGCTCGACCAGCAAAAGGCCCTCAGTTATTAGCCTCGTTTACTTCATGATGGTGTTGAGTTGGTTTAGTTTAGATATGGTTATGCCAGAAAGAGGTTTTTATGAAGCAAGCATTATTTTTATTAAATGCAAATGCCAAAACTTATTCATCCCACCTTACTTTTATTGATACTCTTAACAGAAATGTTTCGGAGGTTTGCTGACTCGGCTCCCCGTGGAGACCTTGGGCAAAGGCTAGCTCCTCCAACCACAGTCCTCTCTCCTGGGTGACACAGGAGTCCCACATTAGTTCAGAACATTATTCAGAGCACCCAGTCTATTGCAGGGCCTGCAGGCTGGACTACCAACTCATCAGGTCAGGAGCTATGCCACAAAACCAGAGCAGGATTTGGTCCCCCATTGGGGGTGACTCTTCAAACTGTTACCGTAAAAATAATCGTCCTGCTTGGAAACAGTTAGGTAATGAGAAATCTGATCAGATTTGGTAAGTGTACAGCTCTAATGAAGTAACGTAGTGATGTCAGACCACCAGTGATGCTGAACAAATGTGCCATATGTCTGATTATTTACCTTTTCATCCTAAAATTTATGGGTGAAGGTTCACCAAACAGGAGCAAAAAGCTTTCATTTTGCTGTGAGTGCTTGTCTGCTATTTCGCTTTATGTAACAAGTTCCAGGTGAACAGGCAGAACGACTTTCACTTCTCTGTTATTGGACTGTTTTTTTAATAAATGCAACCAGATTTTAACACTTACATCATCACCACAAAGCGCTGATCATTTATCATATCCCAGAGTGTCCCCTTTCGAAGGAACATAATCCAAAGAAGTCTGTGACCCAGTTTCTTAGCAGTGGGCATCGCGGTGCTCGGTAGCACGAGCGTAATTGCAGGGGCAAAGCTGCAGAGGGTTTGATTCACTGCAGAGTTCCCGTGCTGAGGGACTGGAATAACTGCTGAAATCAATACTGCTCTACCAGTGTACAAACAGAGCCTTGCCAGGGGGAGGTTTTTTCCTTCCAAAAAAAAAAAAAAAAGTGCTCATGGATTTACTCACCTCGTCAGTAGTCCTTTTACTCGTATCAGTAATGGTTCTTGGCAGGGGCATAGCAGAGTCTACACTCTTGGCCTGGAGAAATTTATTATTCTTTTTTTCTGTAAAGCTATCTGCCTGATTTGTTGTTGTTGTTGTTTCCCTTTTTTTTCTTTCCCCTATTTTCAGTGGAAACATCCTTGTGATTGTCACAGGCCATCCCATATCACTGTGGCTCACCGGTGAAATGGCAATAACTGCACCGCTTGCAGTATCACTGTTGGCCTCGCTGTCCCCAGTTGCCTTATGGCATGGTGTTGCTTTGCTTTGTAAGGCAGCAGTTAAGAGGGCAGGGTGAGTAGCACTACAGTTGCATCAGATATAAACGTGCACTGGCTCTTCAGGTGTTAATGCAGTTCCAGGAGCAGAGCAGGAGCGCCTCAAAGTGAAACAAAGAGAAATCAAGGAGGAAGGAGGAGCAGGGAAAGCAGGAGAGAGCAAGGTCAAAATGCCACCAGCTGCCCTGGCAGCTTTTGGCAGTCTTGTTGAAAGCAAAGGACTGAACAGATCTTGAAAGTACTCTCCAAGTATTCCTAAATGGTGGAGGATGCTGAAAGTTGCTGGAGGAACAGCTGAATGTTGGCTTCCTTGTTGTCATTTCCATTTTATTTTTGTTGATGAAAAGAAGACATTTATTGTCTTCTATACAAATGAGAGTTACGCATGTGCTATAGCAGAGCTGTGGGGGTCTCCCGGCTGTCTTGCCAAAGCCTTTACTGTTACTAATCATTTTTGCAAATAAATCTGTCCAAGCAGAAGAGAAAGGGCTGAGGCTGGATGTGAGACCAAACAACAAGTCTGAAGCTGTGGTTCTCTGTATCACACAGCTAAGAACAGATCTCATCAAGGTTAGTAGGAGGCAGGCATACGATATTCAAAGATGTGAGAGCCAGGGTTTTCCTTAAGGAGGCACATCAAGCCGTGTAAATGACAGTACCACCATGGTATATCCATGCTCCAGCTGTGTTAGAAGTGGCCTGTGGAAGCCCCAGGAGCCTTCACCAAGCTCTCCACACTTGGTGGGACAACTGAAGACTGCAGTTGCAGGTGCCTGAGCAGAAGGGGTTGGAGGAAAAATGGTAACATCTGTGTGGGACAGAGACCCCAGAGTGAAAAGGGTGGCTGTGGGGCACTTAACCCCACTTTTTTTTTTTTTCCCCCCTCTGTCTAGAGCATTTTTGGAGTTAAATAAATTTCTAGTTTTTAATTTAATTTATTCTTGCTTGGAGACACGTGTTGGTGTTTTAATGTGCCTTATTCAGTTTTATCCTAAGTCAATTAGGAGCAGGTATAGCTCTGGTGTGTGTGCACAGAAGGTTTGTGCATGTGTTGAATGTGCGTGTAACCACATGCAAGCAAGCAACTTTCTAAATGCCAACCTGCGTGTCTGTCTGGGCATTTATAGGTTGCCAATTATTTTGCTATCACCACTAATGGAGAGATGTAAATACCCCTATAAATCCAGCTCGCTGCTTTGGCGGCTCTGCTGACAGACCAGTAAACAATTTCTATGCAGAGTGTGATTTTCTACTTTAGGAATAGAGCCACTTAGAGTAGAACTCAGCGGTTTAGTGAGAAATGTCTAAAACGTTTACATAACCTATTTACATATGAATACAAACATTACAGGCTTTATATTAACAGCCCTTGTTGTTGCTCATTACTATGCATAGAAAAAGACATCAGCATTTCTAGTAGCATCTACAAAATTATAAATATGTGATAGAGTAATTACTGATTTGGAAATCCAAATTATATTAAAATGATTGTAGCATCTGTGTCTCCAAAAACCTCTCCATTTGTCAATTCTAATCTTTTATTGCTTAGGCAATAAACATGATTCTGAAGTCTGTTTACACAGTTCTTTATGAATCCCCCCCATCTTGAAATTTAAAAAGTGGAGGAAGGAGAGATTTGAGACGGAGCCCACAGCTGTTTCTCTCACCTTTTCTTTCCCCAGCTACCTCAAAATTAAGAGACCTGGTGGCAGCCCCGTCAGATTTATCTGAGGCAGTTGGGAGTTGCCAGGAAAATTGGGTTGGAGCTGATGAGGTATTGCCTCCGTGCTCTTCATGTTGATGAAAATTACCAAGGAAGCTCCTTACCAGACCCACTGGTGTGGGGCTGATCCTTTACTCTTTTACTACAAACTGGCTTAAGTCAAATGTATGTGAAGCTCCTGTAAGACAGGGGAGCATGTGGTGTGTACTCCATGAGTGCAACTCAAGCCACGATTTATTGATTGCAATGCAAAATAGAAAGTGAGGACATATCTTGACGCTCTTAATCTCAACAATGTTTTACTTCTGAAGGAGTCCCTGAAGAACCAGCAGGTTTCGGCAGGAGATTCACTTCAGTAAATAATAGTAGTAACAGTATTTTTTTTATCTGTGGATTTTAGTAGGCATTGTGGGGAGTTCAGTATAATGCTTCCCGTTTTCCAGGGGGAGAAAGGAAGGTACCAGAAGAAGAGCTGTCCCCAGGCTCACTGTGCCTGGTAGCAAAACTCCCAGGAGAGTCTTCACCGCTCCCTGCCTGGTCTTCCAGCTCCTGGAAGAGGCTGCCCGAGGGAATTCATTCGTCACTCACTCAGCTGTGATCATTTGTAGCAGCGTCTCTTTCCAGGTTTTTCATTCCTTTGGCTGGAATCCTGATTGGGGGAAGTCAACGGGAGGTGATTTGGCTGGAAATAGCGCGCTCGCTAGTAACAGCGAGCGCCAGTGTCATGGCTGCACTGATAAGCTGGGCATGGTCTCGCAGCATCGTGCTGACCTTTAAAATGGTCTTTGAGAACAGGTCCTCATTCTTCATTCTGCCCGATGATGGAGAGTGAACGCTTTTTCTGAAGGGGTATGTTTTTTATGGCGTATATTTCACAATTTAGCTGAGCCATCCTCCATTCACCTCTCGGCTTTAATAATGGTACTGCCTCCAGTTTTCATCTCTTTACACCTCCTGCTTACACCACACGGGGTCCTGAAGGCCTGTATTTGCATAGTAACAGTTCTGCAAGATGAAATGCTGCTGTATAAATAAAGCATTCATCACACCTGCAAGGGAGGTTTGAATAAAATCCTGCATAGTTTTACTGCATGAGCAATGAAAGATCAGAAATGACAAATGGCTTGACAAATGGTGTGCAGTGCATAAATAGCATTATTTATTTACTTGGTCATGTTGGAGTAAGTGAAATGAAACTCACTGGCTTTTTTAGAGAGATTTTGGAGTATTCATAAAGACAGAGGCCACGGCATCAAGTGCCTGAGCCCTTGGTTATTACTTACAGGGTAAGTAGTCATTAGCTGGGAAACCGAAGCATCACTTTCCTGGGCTGTGTGGTTCCAGGGAGTGACAGATACAAGGCTTACCTGGGACAAAGGGGTTTTCTTACTTCACTATTTTACTATTTATATTACTATGAATATTTAATATTTTAGGGTTTGCTCATCAATCTGTTCACAGTTAACTATTTCTCAGCAGTGTCTGTATGCCTGCATACACTAAATTCAGCATAATGAAGGGCACTGGCTGTTCATACACAATTTACAAAACCTGGAGTGACACCAATGCTATTATGGGGAAGGAAGGCACAAGAAAAATCCCATCTTTTCAACATTTGAAAAAGAATTGATTTTCCATAGATACGCTGAGAAAAAGAAGGAAGAATTGGGTGCCACCTGTGACTGAACATACTACTTTTGTATATACTAAGAAAGAAAATAAAACGTAGCCCCTATCCTATTTTTCTTCAGTCATCAGGGTTAGCAGTAGTGAGTACATGAAGAGTTTCTTTAGCCATGAAGCTAAGTCAAGATATCCTCACCTGAGACACCATTCGCCACTGTTCTTCACTTTTACTGGAAAAATACCTGGGAGAGGCAGGCTGCCGAATGGATTACTGAAGTCCTGCAGGATTTTAAGTCATCATAATTTTAATGACATTATGTGGAACTGAATGTATCACTTTTTCCAATGCTGCTCTCACTCATACATAAATGGGTCAAATATTCACCAAGTCAGATGGCAGCAGAGTCTTTATTCTAGCAGTCCAACTTTTACCAGGAAGGTGGGATGGCATTTTCAGCCCCTATCAAAATGCTTCCTCAGTTACTCAGAAGAAGTGAAGCCCATTGCAAAGGGAAGAAGTTGGACTCTGCCCCCATAATGGTGTTGTGCTGGAGGATGCAAACTAAGGGTCGATGGCCATCCAGGGAATTAAACCCAACTTGCAGATACTGAGCAAAACCTGCAACCACTGAAGTACTGCAAAGAGTAGGAACAAAGGAGGAGTGAGGGACAAGGTAAGGTCAAATGAATATGGGCACGAGTAGAATTGGATGTGGCAGAAAGGTCCAGTAGCAGCTCTGTGGTGTCTGTCATCCAACACGGAGTTCACGAGGACCAAAAGCCAGTTGGCAAGTCACCCCTTGGCTGGGAAGCACTGCAGGAGCTATCGTATGTTCACAAGTCACTTTCTGGCTGTGGTGCAAGCGGTGCAGAGCTGCCCAGCTGTGGCTGCAGCTCAGCAAGGACCACCGCTTGTGTTTTATCCCTCACAGGGAAGAAATTTTCCCACGGCCTCACCAAAGCTTCCAAAATTTGTCAGAGCATCCATGGTCAGTTCAATGAACCTATTCATCCAGAGGGGCTGGGCAAGCCAGGGAGTGTTTTCAGACAGATGTTTGCAATTTAAGCACTTTTTATTATTATTTGTAAAATACTGGGGCCAAATTTTCTCCCTCAAAACCAGGTCTTTTGGTAAATCGGAGCCGGTGAGCTGTTTGTGTGAGTGCAGGGGAACAAGAAAGCAAAATGAGCATTTTAGGGAGGAGAATGTGGTACCTGGCTGATAATCCTCGAGGGAAGTTGGTCACGATTGCAGTGTAGGGTAGTGACTTAAATTGGTAATTTGTAACTTAAAAATGCTTCTATTCAAGGGAGGTCTTGGGTGGACGGTCTGGGGAGTCTGTTCAGTGACATGGACTGCTAAAACTCTTCTTGTATGCATTTTCTTAAGAGAGGAGTGCACTTGATTGCGGATGGCTTTCTTCTGGCAGGGCTGAAGCATTCATGGCCAAGCCCATGGCATTGCTGGGTGCAGACCATAGTGTGCAGGTACAGCAGGTCCCATAAGTTAACCCAGGCAAATATCAGAGGCTACAGCCCTCTGCACCTTGGTAGTGCCTAGGAGACGGAGCTAGCTCCACTCAAGGAGTTTTAATGCATAAAAATTTCATGTATGTGCTTAGCTTTCATATGCAACGGGAAGGAATGAGATGGGGGGAGCAGCCTTCTCTTGGGAAGCCCACTGCCAAACCTGAGAGCTTCACATGGCTGCAGCAGTGCAGCTCCTTGTCATAAAATGGAGGATTTTATTTGCTTTTATTAAGTAACAGACGCTTAATTAAGTTTCTCCTGAATGTAATAAAGTCATACAGCTGAATGTAGGTCAGTCCCAAGTAATTGTTTCACTGTTTTAGCAGCTGTTTAACTGATGCTCAAGTGTTAAATAAGAATGCTGGACTTTTATTTTAATTTTTTTTAAAAGGGGCTAAGTGGTCTCTTTCTCAGGGGACTGGGAGGTTAGCCTTGCCCCTTTGAACCTAATTAATCAACAGCGAGGCTTTCCCAGTGCTGGCTGTGGAATGCTCTTTAATTGCTCACTTGTGCAGTCATTTGTTTTGTTTAACCTGCGCCGGATTAAGCTCTGTTACAAAGGTCTTTGCTTCTGTAGTAGAACAACGCCAACAGCTCCAGCAACACAACAGCGAGCTCCCTGCCCGATTCCTGACACCAGGGAGGAGGAGAAGGGCAGCTCTACCTGCTGGCCCGCTTGCCTGGCCCTGGGTCCCCCGCATCGCTTCCACCAGGGCTGTCGTGCCGGAGAGGTTCTCGGGGCCGAGCGCTTGGCAGGGCGAGTATCATGAGCTGTTAATAGAACCCAAGAATTCTCCAGATATCTCGCACGCTATCTTTTCATTAAATGTGAAACTTTAGAGACGGAAACTTTAATGATTTTTGTGTGCGTGCGCGCGCGTGTGTAACACCGCGCGCTCCGCTGGGACCCCCTGGGGCAGCTCACATCTCCCAGCAGCTGTCGGGCAGCTCAAGTTCTTTCGCAAAGTCCCAATCTCCCCAAATATTTCCTCCTTTTCTCAAGTCTGGAATTTCGCCCCTGAGTCAGAGGGTCTGTGAGAAGCGACGGCGGGATTCGGTGACAGAATTCGGGCTGCCGAAAAATGAGGGCCAGAAACAAGAGCTTTCACATTAGCCAAGGGGAGAGCCAGGGCTGTGAATCTCCGGGTCGCGGTGGGACTCTGCTTTCACCTCCAGCCCTGCTGAGTTGTGTGGAGACAGTGCGCTCCTTGTAATGCTTGCCATTAGCATGCAGAAGAAAGCTAGATCATTTTAAGATGTTTCAAAAAAGGATGTTAAAATTTATCTTCCTTTTTATTAGATCCAGTGCACCAAGGCACCCAGTGGCTTTAGAAATGTAAGTAATGAAAGGCAGAGAACAAATGTGAACTATAGAAATGATTTATGGAGACATCTGATGAATTTATCCTGCATCTTTACCCTTTCATCCATCTCCCTGGACTTCAGCTAGTATGTCTGAGCAGCATCAGTCACGTTTTTTTTTAAAGTTGTCTTGCAGGAGACATGCTCCATGCTCAGGAATGTGGTTTTCCCAGTTTCTGCCCCACCTAATGCTGCTCTGCAATCCCAAGCAGGTTTTCTTTTTGTTTTGTTTTGCTTTGCTATTTTTTTTTTTCCACAGAGCTATCTGGGTTGGATTACCCAAGTGGTTAGGCACTCCATGACATAGCCTGCTGTCTGAAAAGCGCTTAATAGCCATGGGCTTTGCTGCTGTCCATGAGAACCACGGAGTCCCAGGCTATTTTCAAACAGCTGGGCCTTTCTGTAGCTACTCCAAGAACCAAACTCGTTTGAAAAATTCAGCTCTGGTGCGAGGCAAAGCTGCTCTGGAAAACTTTGGCTTCTTCCAAGGAAGCTTTATAGCATGTTTAATTCCATGAGCATGGCGTTAGGCAGACTCTGCAGTACGAAATAGCCAGCACTCCACTAATATGGTATTTTCCTCATCTTTACAAAGAGGCTTGAGGTTTCCCAGTAGCCCTATTACTCTCTTCCTAGTAGTCGTTGTCTTACTGATGTTCAGAAGCTGCTTTCCTAACAGATTTTTTCTTGGGGGAGTCTTTTTAGCCAAATCTGTAGTGTCCCTTTCGGGAGGGTGACTGGAGAGAATGGGGTAGGGAGAAAAGCTGGTGTGCATGTGGAGCTGAAAACTCCCCCAGGAAGGATGGGGAGGGAATGGCGTGGTGGGAGGACAGAGGTGTGTGATCCCAGGCATCTCTCAGCTGTGTGTTGAGCACGGCTGAGAATTCCCAGTGGATCTGCTGGGCCAATGCACTCCAAAATGCATCCCTTCATCTGCTCCCCCGTTTCTGCATGCACCCGCAGAAAGGTTGGTGCTATGTTTAGACACTGTGAGGAACTTGACGATGTCAGTTTCAAGTAATACGTCTAAGATTAGGCTTTTTATTTATTTATTTTTTTTTAAAAAAAAAGTTTCCTTCTGTATATGCTTTGGCTAAGCAACACTGGGCTGGAAAGCGCATGAAGGTTTTGTGATGCTGTGCTCTCTCTAGAGCTTAGAATCAAAGTGCAGGCTGCCTTTATTCAAGCTTTGGGCTGGAGATCAAAGAGGCAGAGTTGGCTACGTTGGAATAAAAAAATAATCCCTTTTGAATATCAAAACCATACTTGGTTCATTTCAGGACTCTTTTTTTTTTTTGAGAAAGTTTGGTTTGTTTCTGATTATTATTTTTACTGCTTTAGTGCCTGAGCCGGAGACTGGCCAAGACTTCTTTGCACAAGGTGCTGTACGAACTCAGGGGCTGTTAACAGATGCTGTATTAATAGTATATGACCCCGGCGGGCTGTTCCATTCATTAATACTGTCTTTTTGTCTGAACTGATTTAGCCGTGATGCTAAAGGCATAACCTGCCACGTGTTGATCCTATGGCTCACTTGGTTGGGAAGCTCCCTATCGCAGCCTTCCCCCCACAAGGCTGAGGGGCATTTGCTTTCATAACTAGAAACCGTGGACCTTCACAAAAAAATCACCTCGGTATCATGCCGTTGGCAAGAGTGATGAAGAGAGAGGTTGCTGTGGGTTTTAGAAACAGTGCTGCATCGATGCCTCCAGTTCACTTCTGAGTTCATCAGGGAGTTGCCCAGCGTTGACCTCCTGTGCTGTTTGGACGTATTCATTTTTGTTTCATTCAGACATTCAATTATTATGTCAAATTTGAGATGGAGTGCGGTACAAATGATTTTGGCCCAAAACCTTTCTTTAACCCTATTCACAGAGGTGAAAGGCTAATACATTAAACCTACCAGCCCATGAATACAGATTATTTTAGCCTGTTTAGAGACAGTGTTCTCTAATCTCACTTCTTCCTGTTGCAGGAATCTGTCACAGGCCAGGAGGGAAGCGTTGGGTGCTGACAGTGAACTGCAGCATCACGTTTGTTACAGGCTGTGTAATTCCTTCCTTGTACTGCAAGGAAATATGACAATTATTGAGTGGGGATGCAGTGGAAGTAATACAAGATTTTCCCTTCCCCTTTTAAGAACAGGACTAAATATCTTTTTGTATCAGCTGTTATTAATATATTTAAAAGGTGTCTAAATGTTCCGATTTGCCTTCAGGATGACTGGCTTCTGAGGAGAGGAGAGGTGGAGTGTAGCAGCAGCTTTTGAGAATGACAGGAAAAGAAAATGAAGTCTTTTTATTGATGCCTGGGAAGGTGAAGCACATCACATGTGAGCCACCTCTCCTCTCTGCCCTGAAACGTGTGGTCCTGACCCAAGCTCTGGCTGTTCCCACTGCAGTAGCCAAGGCTGTTGCTGTCTGCAGCATGAATTAGCAGCCCTCCAGCAGGCTGAGCATGCACAGGGGCAGCATTGCCAGGCACAGCAAAGGAGGTAGGCTTGAAGAGGACATCCCAACGCCTCGCACAGACACGGGGAAAAGTCCTGGGCATCAGGAGCTGTCAGCACCAGCTGCAGGCTGGGACCTCCACCCACCACGGTGGGCTGCTCTGTGAGTGTGAGGCTCCTTGTGCAGCACTTTGGTGTCTGCCATAGCATCATCTCTTTTTTTGGGCCACCTCCCTGTGCTGCAGACACGGGATGAGTAGGTAGTGGTAGTCTGCTCTGAATGCATTTCAGAGCTCTTGTGGAGGAAATAACCCTTTACCTGTTGCTCTGGCTATCCCAGCTCCTGATGGCAGCGCTGAGGAAGCAGAAAAAAAATGGGCTTCAGCTTGCATTGGCTTGCGTTAAAATGGCAATGAAGACAAAGTAGGGTGGAGTGCCAGCTGAAATCCAGCCCAGACCTCCTCTAGCCTTTAATTTGACCTCCTAACCCAAATTAAAAGCCAGACTGTTTTCTGTTCACAGTTATTTTAACTAGTGTTAACTCTGGCTAAACCACCGAGCATTTTATGGGTTGGTTTGTTTTAGGTGTTTACTCTCCTCTCCAGATATCCTGCCAGTGTTTTGTAAAGTGGATTTTTATTAGGGTGCTACAGGAGTTTATGGAGTTGGAAGAAGTAAAGTACCTGTAAAAGGGGAGATGTAGTCCTTTAAAAGATGAGCTTTACAGCCTGAAGGCTTGCCTGGTTTTGTTTGCAGCCCTATGGATGCATACAAGAAAAGGTGATAGCATTGCAAACCTGCTTGTGTCCTGAGCTCCTCGCAGCTGGAGCATCGCTGCGACTACTTCAGAGGTGCTCAGTGCAGAGCTTTTCTCCGTGCTAACCCAAACCTTTTTTCCAAACACTTGGGATTGCTTGGACAGGCTGTCGTTTTGTCATTTCTGACCTAATGACGAGTGTTTCTTGCAACAGGCAAGTTCGAGTTCCCCGTTGCCACAGGGTGGCTGTAGCCAGGCACATTAGTACAAGGCACTTGTCAGGCTTTCCTCTTGGGGTGCTTGTTGCTTGCCTTTGGGGATGCGAGAGAGAAAAGTTAATGCACACAAGGGTGCAGCACGGAAGAGAAAGCTTTTGTTGCCTGGGGGGACTGTCCTTTGGAGGCTGGGTGACAAATCCGTGCTGTCCCCACTGGCAGGTGTTGCCCCAGACCTCAACCTCCTGAGCTGAGGAATCCCTGGCATTGGAGCAGATGCAGCATGTCAAGGGGTGCCCTGGATTGCTCTTAAATCTGTTAAATCTTGTGAATTTGCTGTTAAATGTTTCTTGTTAAAATTTAAGGGCCTTATCAATGAGTTGAAACGGCTTAATTACATTTTTTTTCTCATTTTTTTCCTTTTTTTTTCCTATGTAAAACTGGTATTAAATTATTTCCAGGACCTGTTTTCCATCTTGCTCCCAGGCTCTCCTTCATACATCTAGGCAGTCCCCTCGGTGACCTTTACTGCTCAAATTCAGGTTGGCTCCGCAGGCTTTTTCTGCTGTTTGCCTGGCTCGGGTTTTGGTGTGGTTTCGGTGGTTTGTTTTTCTTCAATCTTGCTTTGCTTAATATAAAATAATAATCAGAGGAATGAAATGGGTCGAAGCTATAGAGGGAGGAATCTATTTCAAATAAAACATCGTAAGATTTTACAATAACCATAGCGGTTTAAATGCATCTCGTTGGCGTGCTTCCACGGAGCCGCTTGGTGTGGCTGCAATTAGAGTGCTCGGTGCCTCTCTCTCTATTAGTTTGATCACATAAGAAGCAGCCTCACTGACAGCTCGGGCACCTGGATAGATAATTAAAACCCGTCAATAAAACAACAAAATGCAGCGTGCAGCGGGACTCGTCTGTGCTAGCATTAAACACCACAGATAATTACACCGCACAGCAGAGGTTGGAGAGCCAGCTTCTCCATGCTCCGAGAGATCAATAAAAAAGACCAATTCGTAATGAAGAGAATGTTACAGGAACTGGATTTTCATCTCCCTGTCATTAGGTCCTTTGCTTTTAAGGTTTTGCAGAGGCAGGGGAAGGTTCTGTTGAGGAATTCTTTGTTTTTGAAAGCTACACATGCGGAGGATTTGGCTTTGCTTTTGTGCAGAACGTTATTGAAAGCAAATGTGGGGAACCAGAGGCTTTTCCCAGGGCTTGTGGTTCTCTTCTCCCCTTCTACACTCCACTGCCTCCTTTCCTTTTCTTTTTTTCCTTTCCTTTTTTTTTTTTTTCTCTTTAATTTTTCCTCTTATTTGCAAGCCATCGTGTTGACTCCACTTAGACTCCTCTTATCAGGGAATTTTCTCTTTGCTTCCTGTTTTCTTTCTCCAGGGTATTATTATATTTTTTTTTTTTCTTTTTTTTTCTTTTTGGCCCTTCCTAAAGGGTTGATTTGGAAATATCACATATTGACAGGGAAGAACACACTCCTGGATGATTTATTCACCATGACAGGCTTTTTCTTTAAGCAGTCATCCAGAGAGAAGATTTTCGTGTTTCAGAGAAGGAAAAGGATGTCTTGCAGCGTTGCCATGAAGGATAATGAATTAAGTCTGTCTCTTACTGTAAAACCATTAGAAAAGTATAATAGACCTTGAGAAACAGGCTTGGATATTGATGTCTTGGCTATATTAGCATGTCTAGTCACATGATGGCTTCCTCATCTTTACAAAAATATTGCCTATATGAAATAGGTGTTTCAGCTGAGGGAAGAGGGAAAGAATATCTTTGGGTTTTGGTGACTCGTGGTAATGAACACAGATGAGCTGGCTCGGTGGGCACACGTAGGCATTAAGAATTGCCTTGTGCTACAGGAGAAGGAGGGTAGAATGAGTTACAAGCAGGGTTTGGCAACAGCAGTAAAGGAAATGGCAGCTCAGGGCTTTCCAGTTTAAAGCCAGGTTCATGGCTGTGTGGCCTGCAATTTTCCGTGCTGTGTTTAAGACCCCTCCTGCAATAGCCCAATTCTCATTCTTCCTGTCTTTAAAAGCTAGTGCAAATAGTGTAAAAACGCCCTGAAGTTGTAGGCCAATAAACATTTTAACTATTAAAAGTGCATATTAAGAGCTGAGCTATGTGTGGGTGAGATCAGGCATTTCAGAGCTGTGGCTTAGGAATGGGCATTTCAGTGCCGGGGTCAGGAAGGCGACTACAGTGGCCCCGGGAAAATCCATCTTCTGAGCAAGATACAGCTCTGAAACCACCAGGGCCGTGAGAGCTGGTTAAGAGATAGAGGCTAAGCACCTCAAAGGTGTTTGAGACCCTACTCCGGGGCTTTGAGGTCTGATAAGTTGCATCCTTGCTTTCCCCCTGGTGTCAGAGGGAGGTGGGTGATGTCCCCGCTTGGAGTGGCTTCCAGCACACCCCGTTCACAGGAGCTCCCGGCCACACCAAGGGTTGCTCCACCTCTGAAGAATGCCTCTGAGGGATAAGGACCAGGAGGAAGACCGTGTGTTGAGGATGAAATGGACATTTGGATCTCGAAGCTTTTTGCAGCCCTGTGCAAAGATTTCTGCTTGCTCTTCTCCCAGGTCCCTAGCTCTATGGAGGCTGCCCCTGTGGTTTTTGGCACTCCCTTTTCGTTTCTGGGGCGAATGACCCATCTGCCTGGGTGGGGGGAGCTGGAAGGCTTACTGCTATTGTGCTTGTGATGATTAGTGCTGAAAGGCTTCTCTTTGGGATTGATCTTTTATTTTGTGCTGTCTTTGCATTTTTTTTTATTTTCTGGCAAACATAACACCCCAGACATGTCTAGCCTGATGCTGTTGACATGTCTGTGCTATTAAAGTTTCTGGAAAGGCCTAAAATAAACATCACCTGCCAAACTATTCTTCCTTTCTTTCTTTCTGGTTTGGTAAATATATCAACAATGTCAGCATTGGAAAAAATCAAAGATGTCAGACCAGGAATAAGCAGCTGTTTATGTCTTAAAGTGCTTCTCCCTCACTATCATAAGATGACCTTGTCACTTAAAAATCATAAAAATGTTGCTAGGGAGAAGGAATGGAAGTATGCTGAAGGGAAATTAAGTTTTTATTGTTGTTGGTTTTTCTTTTCTTTCTTTAAAAAAAAAAAAGTCTGAATTGAGAGTTGCAAACAGAGTTGAGCCCTGAAGCTGGTTCTGAACTCAAATGTTTCCTTCAATCCCACTGTCGTAAATGAAAAACAAATACCACATGAATTATTATTGTTTCACATTAAACTCCTGAAATTCATTTTCCAGTGAACAGGAAGAAGTTCTGCAAAAATAATCCTGATTTTCTGTTGCAGTTGTACTGGATCAACACCTCTCTTCTAGGATAAACATTTTTCCGTATCTGAAAGACAGAACAGCTACCTTGATAAGAGGAAATCAGTATAGTTGGAAAAATAACAAAGCTACCCTTCTTTTCTTGTTAGTGGGACAGTTCATGTGCTTTCCAGGAGATTGCTTTTCTCTCCAAAACACGTATGTAAATAATATGAACTTTGGTTTCTCAGATGCTGGGTGCCTCAGGCTGATTTTTAGGAGGGTTTGGGGCATTCTCCTTTCCTGAGCATACGGCATTCAGTCTCACAAGTTGGGGTGAAAATGGAGATCTCAGGTTATGCTTCGTTTTCAGATCTTTTGTTAGGCACCTGTACCTTTGCAAAGAAGTAGATTTGTTTGCAGGAGCCAATGAATCAGCACTAGAAATAAGAGGTGCTTGTGAAAAGGCAGTAGGAAGAGGTATAGATGGATGTGGAAAAGGGTGACTGTGGTTTCCTGGAATATTGTTATCCTAGAGCCAGTGATGCAGGTAGATCCTGCCCTGTTGGAGGGGGATCAAGCAAGATGTGGAGCTGCTTTTTTATGGTGTAATGCAGGGGGATGCTGACCCCTTTCCACAGCTGGCTAGCTTCAATGGTCTCCACAAAAACACGCACAGGGTGCCACTTAGGGCAGCCCTCTTTGCAGCAGAGACATATCCCTACCAGAAGCTGGATGGCGCCCAACTCATTAGAAGCATAGCAGGCAGCAGGCCACCAAGGGCTCTTGCCATGGTAATGACTTTTTGCAATTACTGACTTGGGCAGAATTCGAAGGTAGAGGTGAAAGGTGGCATATCCCTGAGTTATCTTTTCCCTGGTTGCAGTTGCCCTAATTCGTCTCAGCAAATAAAAGGAGCCTGCTTTGCCATTAGCACCAAGAAATCACAAGAAATCAGTGTAAAATACCGTGATTTAGAAGGAAAAGCTTGTGCTGCTCGTGGGCTGGCTTGCTGGAAAAAGAATAAGGTACAATTACATGTTTTTCCCTCCCTTTTCAAGGCTTGAGATGCATCTTCTTTTATGCATCTCCTTTTCTAAGTCACCTCTTGTGTGTCACTTAGTGTCATCTGGGCCTTTAATCTGTCTGGAATGAAAAATGACAAAACCAAAGAGACCAAGAAGCTGTTATAAAAGTAGAAAAAAGTAGGAGCAAAACCACGGCAACCGAAGTTTTACCGATGAGTGTTTCTTACCTCTTCCTTGCCTTAAAATTTTTGTAGGCTGATGTCTGACAGTAATAGTTGGTTGAATGGGTATTAGTTTTTTTTCCTGACATTTTTAGACCAAATTGCCTTCTTCCTTTAAGCATGCTGGAGTGAAAACCTGCAGGTTTCATCTTGAGGTCTTAAAAAGAAACTCAAAATGCCAAGTACAGGGCACAGTTTTGCTGCTGGTATGAAATGTGCTGAAATATGTGTGGGAAAGATTTTATTTATTGTTTTTATGAGCCCTTCTTTGAAAGTTATGTGAGGTACTGATAGCACTTAGTATTTCAGATTTTGTTTGGGAGTTTTTCATTTTGTTTTCAGTTGTTTTTCCCCAGGTGGCACTGACAGTTTGATCTCACCTTCTTCTGACGTTTCTGTGCTTGGTAGGCAAGTGTTTTGCCATCCTCTATGTAGGGAACTACTAATGTACAGGGAGGCTGCAGCACTTGGTAGCGTTAGGGGAAAAAGCCCATCCTAGCAACCCATGTTCCCCATTCACCTCTTATATTGTGGTGATATTCCAGAACACAGGAATCCCCCCTCGGGGGATATTAAAGCTGGTGTTAGCAGCCTGAAGCAGTTGGGCTTATAACCCAGGTTTTCAAACGTTGGTTATGAACCTGGAGCTTTCTAGATTGCGTGTTTTTGCTTCTGGTTTTTGCATTCAAAATGCTGGTTCCGAGTTCTTGCTGCCTTGAAAGCATGAAAAAGAAATGGCTTTAGAGAAAGGCTTGGCCATTCAAAGCAAACGCTTCTTTACAGACAGAAAAACAAGAAAACACATGCAGATGAGCCCTAAACGTGTCTGTTCTTGCTTCTTCCATGTTCCTTCCCCCTTTCAAAATCCTAATAATTTTGGATCCTGACTCATTATTTTGAAATGTCTCTTTGATCCATTGCTCCTATATTCTATGTAACATGGCCAGGGTTGTCCCTACTGCCAGCGAAACTATTGATTAGGCCAGTGCAATTGCTTTTTGAAAGGCACATTGAGCCCAGTAAAGGATTTTTGTTGAAAGTGAAGTTTTGGATGATGTTCAGTGCCTCTTCTGGAAGGCTGCCCACTCACACAGTCCAAACTACCTGTGATATCCCAGCCAAGCCACCTGTCTGGTAGTAGTGAGGGTAAGGACAACAAAGTCATCCTTTCTTTTAATAAAATTATGTTTCTGTGTATATGATAAAACTAGTCACTTGCTGTGATAACTGGCTTCTGTCAACAAGAAAACATGAAAACATCCCAGCCCTCTGGATTATCTGTTATCCAGCAAAAGAGCCTGATGAGCAAGCGTATCAGCTCTTATTAATCTTTCCGTAAAATTAAAGAAATTATGGAGCTTAAGGCAGTGACTAATGAATCAATTTTAATTTATGGGCTCAAATAAAATCCTCATTAAGCCTGACAAACTATAGCCTCAGGTAAACACAAAGCATTTCCACTGCAGAGCTAAATGTGTTCTGTGCTGTATGTTGTGGCTTCTGCCAGAAGAGCAGTGGGGTCAGAGGTCCCGTGTCACATCGGAGGAGGCAGCATCTTAGAGAAAGTAAATGTAGTGGTCTAGCCCTTAGGAGATCTCTTTCTGGCATGCAAAAGGATAAAAAATCAAAGACTAATCATATTTATTTCTGTTTCCTGTTCGTTAAAAAAAAAAAAAAAAAAAAAAGTGAAGGAATTTTCTCCGTAGGATTGCTGTTTCCTGAATGTTTGCATCCCCCAAATACTTGGAAGTTGTACACAGAAGTGCTTGTACCATGACAACAGAAGCAAATGTGGGTGTTCACACACACACACACGTACAAATCAATCACCCATAACTGTGAGCCATATGTGCTGCAGGGTTGGTATCTCTCCGCGCCCAGCCTGGGTGTGCTTTCCACCTGAAAGACAAGTGCTGCAATGGGAAGGGTTGTAGGGGAACAGTAAGACCTTCGCTGAGGATAATGTTCGCTTTCAGCCTGGCCCTCCCCTGTCACAGCCTGACCCCATGCCCTCGGGTCCTGTCACTGGATAGCACTACAGAGAACAGATCGGCGCCTGCCCCTCCACTGCCCCTTGTGAGGAAGCTGCAGGCCGCCATGAGGCCTCCCCTCAGCCTCCTCTTTCCAGGCTGAACAGGCCCAGTGCCCTCAGCCGCTCCTCCTACGTCTTCCCCTCTAGGCCCTTTGACATCTTCATAGCCCTCATGGTCAGCTTGCTGGCAACCACAGCCCCCAGATCCCTCTCTGCGGGGCTGCTCTCCAGCATCTCGTCACCCAGTCTGTACATGTAGCCACGGTTGCCCTGCCCCACGTGCAGGACCCGGCACTTGCTCTCGTTAAACTCCATGCGGTTGGTGGTCGCCCAGCTCTCCAATCTGTCCAGAGCTTTCTGCAGATATTTCTAGACAGTGTATTTGGTGAATAGTTCTTTTTCTTCTCAGTGTTACTGTTTCCAGTCTTCGCTTTGCATTAAACAACATTATTCAAGATGATTATTTTTGTGGAAACATTTTGTAAATATTTTGTAAAATCTATTTATTATGCCTGCCGTAAAATATACAGTGATTATTTTTGCCACAAATGTTGTTGCTTTAGCTTTTACATTTCATTTAGTTGTGACACTGATATTTAAGGCTAATTTCAAGAACTAGAGGGCCACACACCCATATTCATTTTTTATAAATCTTCCTCTCAACTTGTTCTGAAAAAAATAGCTCCTGGTGCTGTAAGAACTGCTTGGAGGGGAAGGGGTTTTGCCACTGTTCATCTCCCCTTTTGAAAAACAAAACAAAACAAAACAAAAAACACCTCTTTGTTATGTGTACAGGCAAAGTATTATCTTATGGGTATGAATTAGCTGGAATTTAGACAGCATGCAAGAAAATGGCTGCCTAATGAGCAGTGATAAGCTGATGGGGACGTGTGTCAGTGTTTGCCATCAGCCTTTGTATGCTCTCTTGGGGAGCTTCCCGAGCTGATGCTGAAGTCCCAGTTTCTGCATCTTCACCCCTGCTGGTGCTGTGCCAGAAGATGTGCCAGACCTGTCCTTCTGCCCAGGCTGTTTTCTGACTCTCTTCTTTTGCTTTTCAGATGCAGTAATCGGACCCAATGTGCAGTTGTGGCTGGCCCTGATGTGTTTCCAGACCCTTGCCCTGGGACATATAAATACCTAGAAGTTCAGTACGAATGTGTCCCTTACAGTATGTATCTTGATATATTTGCATTTGTTTCTTTAATGGAGAACTGATTTATTGTGGAGATTGGGCCAGCCTTGAGCTTGTCTCTTCTTGCCTGAGGACAAATAAACACTCAATGACAAACTATGTGCATCGTATGAGACTGAGGTGATAAGATATGAAAAATTGTCCTCTGTGCAAGGTTTGTGCTTAGGTTAAAAATATCCTAATAGTACCCCATGTTTGCCTTGTTATGCAGTGTTACAGTTATGTGTCACCTTTTTGGAAAACATTTGTAAAGCTTCATTAGTGAATGCGTATACATAGTGAATGCATATACCGTAGGAATAAAACATTATTGCTAGCTTATAGCTTCTCTTTCCAGAACTTTATGCTTGTCATTGAATGGCAGTGCACTTCCTTTTAGTGTCCTTTTATTGGTGACATTTGATAAGTGCCTTAAATACAGTATTGTAACAGCAAGAAGATAGAAAGCTTATGTTTTGGGAAGCGTGATGTTTGATGGTAGAAACTACTAATTTGTAAGCTTCAAAAATTATGAAGGCAAATTGCATACTTGCCATTTAGCCTGAATTTTTGAGGGCGGAAAGACAGTCATCTGGGATTACAGCAGGATGGGCTGAATGGGAAATGTCAGAGTTACAAAAAGTTAAGTGTACCTCAGAATTTGCTTTCCGTGGAAAGCAAATCTGTTAGATGCACTTATGGTCATACTGTCAGAAATGGCATACCTCAAAAAGAAGTAAGACCGGTAATACCAGGAGTGTACTTTTTTATTAGCAGTTGTAAAGAGCTGAGCAGTGAATAACAGCACTATTTCTAGGTTTTCTGTTTGTGAAGGCCAAAACCCAAAGCTCATAGTATACCTCTCAAAATAAGAAGACAGGCTCAGGAATGGGTGCTTCTAGGCCACAGAGTTGTGTTGAGAGAGTATCAGGAGACTTCAATGTGCCAAAATTTAAGATTCAGCTGGAGGATTAAGAGCATCCTCGTTGCAAACAGGCACTGCACCATTGCCTCAAGCATGGGCTGCAGGAGGGCAGACATGGCTGAGAGAGGCCAGGCAGGCTGTCTGGAGGGGAAGCGATAACCTCGTGTGGTAGGTGACCGCCTGCCTGCCGCTGTGACATGGAAAGGTTGCAGAGGGTTTTGTTTGTTGTGAGGCAGTTGGAAACCTCAAAGTGAGGGCTGCAGCTGAGACCTCATCTCTGAGCAGAGGGATCTCTCTTCACTGAGGGACTCTGTGTCTCTCTGCCTTCGGGCAAAGGGGGGGGGGTGCTCAGCGGGTCTGTATTTGATTTTTCTACACAAAAATGTGCAGCTTCTAAATACGGTGATGGAATATTTTTTATGGGGTGAGCTATTAAACCCATGGGAAGCGTGACATTAAGGGCTTAAGGTCTGCCGTAGCAAATGACTGGTTTGAAGGTATTCCACTCTAAATGAGGTCTTTCATTGTACAAACAACGCTGTGCGTAGGGAGGGTGAGGGGGGATAGGTTTCTACTTATCATAGCAGGTTGTATTTCCTTATGATTTGTGATTTGCATGAGGTATGCTGTTCCCTCCTGAGACTGGGCTGGTAAAGCAATAGTCATTACCCAGTACCCCTCTGTAGCCTTTGTTGTATATAAAACAAAGAGGAATAGTGGTGCCTTGTGAGAAAGGTAATATGCGAATATTATGCCCCGAGGTGTTAATCGGCCTTATGTACAAGATTTAAAATAACTCTTGTGAGAGGTTGCTCAGTACCAAATGTACAGTAGGGACTGAATGTGTTTTAATGACCTGAATGATGTGAGGAAAACAACAACAACAGCAAGCTGTGCTACCTTTGCAATTAAGTTAGTGACTTTGGTGGCTGTTTGCTCTGTTTGCTTATGAATCAAATATACTGCCTATGTGGGTAGACTTATGGGAGGAAGCGGGGGACAAGCATATTGTACATAGGATTCCTTCTCCCAGGTTTATTGTTCTGCGTCCTTTCATTGACTGAAATTTTGGGTCAAATCCTCACAAGTGTAGAACCATGGAAGTTGGCTCACAAGCCTGCATTCATGGAAACCGTGCAGTCTCATCTGCTGCTCTGAAGTGTGAAACCTAAGGCCTTCTCGTGCCTCAGTCTCTCCCTGGCTTCATTACTGCCTTTTACTTCTCCTCTCTGAAAATGGCTGGCATGACTTAGCAGATGTTCCTCACGTGGGCCACAGGAGCACCCCGTGGCTAGTGCCACAAGCAAAAACCATACAAGCAACGGGGAACGGGGTGAGCTCAGGAAAACGAGGTCAGCAAGGGTGTATCTGGACAAAAGCTACTCCTGGTGGATAAAATCTGTTTCCCCCTCGGTGACGCCTCAGCCATTTGCCATGGTTCAGCTGGTCCTGCACAGAAGCACCGTCTCCCACTGGGTTCTTGTCACCAAGCCCAGGTGCTTCAGCCCAATTTGGGTTGCTGCCCAAGTCCTTTCATATCCATTTCTCTTGGCACCGCTACCTGACCCCAGCTACAGTTCTGGATGCTTGGCTGCAGGAGAGGAGCAGGCTGTATGGTCTCTTCAGGGCTGCTAGGGCGATGCCAGGGAAATCCTTGCTCAGCCACTGGCATTTGCTCCGCAGCTCCGTGCACCAAGCCCTTGGTGAACAGCAGCATCTACCAGATGGCCATCTCCTGAAGAAACACAGCAGTTGCGTAACAAAGGAATTAATATTTCAGCAGGCACGTATATTTGTGTGCAATTCCAGCTTGCTTTGTCAGGTCGGATGGTTTGCTCCCTAAGGTTTCGAGTGGTTGCTTGTGGACTTTGAGGTAGGGTTTAGCCAAGCGCTGGCTTGGTGGCAGAGGGGAGCTCATGTGGGTCTCAGCAGAGCAGCGTTTAGGAGTCGTCTTTAACAGATGTTAGGACTGACCTTGGACACTTACACTCAATAAAGGGCTAGTGTATACACTCCCTCGGAGGAAAATTACGGAACTTAAAACTCTCAGTTGGGTTGCCCGCTTCTCTTGTGAGTTTTTTATTTTATTTTATTTTAATTTCGTTTTTCACTCTTCCAATAACGTGGAACATTTTCGAGAAGAAAATATCCCCCTTTCCTCTCAGGAGGGGAAAACCTCCTCTCCTAACTTCAGTAGCTCATATATTTTAAAACACCCTTTATATTACCCTCCCTGTAGCACTCCTGTGTACTTGCTAGGGTTACCCCTGACAAGGAGCATTTCATGAGGCTGCAGTTACTCTCAGCGTGGGGAAAACAGATGACTATAGAGCTAGTCCTATCCTCTCCTCATTTTCCTGACCCTGCAGTAAGTTTATGCGATGGCAGATGCTATGTACATAAATGGGGAGTCATTACAAGAAACCGTGTGTGTTGTTTTTGTGCTTTTTTTTTTTTTTCTCTGATAATAACAATCAGGTGAAAAGCAGCAGGTGATTGCAGCAAGTAAAAAGATGACCTAATTTGATAGGCTTCACTGGCATCAGTTACCATATTTTTCTGATCTCAGAAACAGTCACCAAATTAATCTTGGCTTAAACCAGACCTTGGTGGATACTGTTTTTTTATCCTCTGGTGTCTCTTTGAAATACCTCTCCTTTTCTTCTGAAATACTGTTGTGTTTTTTTGTTGTTGTAGTTGTTTTTTTTTTTTTTTTTTTTTTTTTTTAATCCATGTTTCTTACAGCTGAATTTTATTTTAATGGCTATGGACCAAGAGAGCTTTTCCATGGTTTTCTATTAAATATGTGCTATTGTAGACCTGCAGCTTGCCATTGTTGTGGAGACGTGGCACACTGCAGAGATATGTCTGAGACTGCATTTTAAGCTACATTTTGCTGTGTGTATGTATGAGAAACCCCGTGTTGCAAGGATCCCTGTGATCCCGTATTCTATTGTTATTTCTTAGCACATCCGTCTCCCCTTCTTTCTTTTCTGGGCAGTGTTAAACGGGTAATGGAAACAGCCGTGTTGGAAGTGGTTTTGCGAAGCTGGGTGTAACACTCTGACAGTGGATACCACAGAAACACTTCCAGCATGTGTCTGTTTATGGCGCTTTTATTCTCCTGTTCTCATAGTGACAGTACGTCTAGGAGTATAATTTTCCTTATTTCATCTTTATAATGTACTAAGGGGCTTCCAGTGTTACTTGTGAGCCAGTGCAGAAAGCAGATGAGCTGTTTATCCAATGCTGCCCATACACAAGACTGGTGACAAGCAAGAGTCTCCAGTCTCACAGGACTAATGGTGGTAAGAGAACTGCTGAGCTACTTGTCATTGTAAGCATCATAATATATCAATCAAAATACACATTTTCAATTTATAATCTGACAAATCCCAACCAATATACTGGTTTTGCCTATGCACATATAGTCTGTGCACAAATACAGCCTCTGCACTTTGCACATGTGTTCGGTGGGCTGTGGCCATCGTGTCACACTTGGTGGGGCACACCTGAAATCAGAGCTTAGGGAGATCATCTGTGAACAAGCGTTTCCCACTGGCCACAGCTGAAACCTGGGGACTGCCCACATTTGGATTCCATTTCAGCTTGGAAAAAGGTGTGACTTTGAAGTGCAGAGGTATTTTGGAGTGTTTTGTCTGTTCATTTTCCCCTTCAGACAACCGTTCAGGCTCTCGTGGATCCATCACGTTGTTGGAAAGGGGATAGCTAGGTCAAATTTACCTTCAGTTTTTCCTGAGCTCTGAAGTCCCCTAGGTTCTAGGTTTTGAAGTTAACAAAAAAAAATATCTTGTGTGCTGTTGTCCTTCAAAACCCAGCTGTTTTATTAAAGAATGTGAAAACCTGCAGGAGACTTACAAATACTGAGGTATAGAGCAGGGCAAAGTGGAAAAAAAAAAGGGTGGGAGCTCCACAGGCCCAAGCATGTTGCTGCATTGATAGAAAGGACTGCAGGAGCAGGAGGGAATGAGATTCATGCCCTGGGCATGGCAGCACCTCACCTATCATATCACACTGTGATAACTTGCAGCTCGTCCGGGCGACAAGTCTACTACCAGGTTTTAATATCGGAAAGATCTATTCCAAGGACTATTTCCTGCAAGGGAAAAATGTGACTTCTGAGGCAGGATGAATTGTCCTCCCTTTCCATTCCTCTAGGTAATAAATGTTAGAGAGGGATCAAATACCTTTGGTGCGTGCAGACATTTTCCTAGTCTTTTAATGCTAATAAAGGGAAGGAAAACAATGGTGGAGCAGTGTTCATCTTTTCTTAAGACTTTTTGTTGTTATTATTATTTTTAAACATGGAAACTGAAATCACATTTCCCAGTTGCGATATTGATAGGAGGAAAGGTCATTTCTTTGCTAGAAATATTCCTTTTATTGCTGACAGAAGAGCAGATAGGCTCACATATCAATAAAAGTGAGGGATGGTAAGTGTGATGTGGGAACAGAATTCAATAAAGTTTTATTGTATCACAAGTGGACTGAAGTGCATTTAAAAACATTAAATGAAGGCTCACAATATCTGCTCCGCTGGACCTTAGGGCCAGTGAATAGACAGATAATTGAATAATGACATTTTTAAGAGAATACAAGCACTAGAAAGCAAACTGATATTTTCATCGCTCCGAGATTGCTGGTGGAAAGGGAAAGAAGGGGGAGCAAATTACAATCAGAAAACAATTTAATGAGACCACTTTTTTTTTCCAAGAACATGGTTCTTAATTATTTCTGAAGTGCTGTAAGACTCTTATGAGGCCTCCACATTTTCCCTTTGTGCGTTTTCTTGACACCTTCCCTATTGCTTGAGAAGCAGCGTGTGCCCACCGAGAGCAATGCCATATTTTGGTAAACAAATGAGCTTGTGGCTTCTCCAGTTTCTTTTGCTCTATTTTTTTTTCCCCCTTTTCTTCCCAAGAGAACTTTCCCCCAGAGAAAACGGAGAAAATGCCAAGGGATTAAACAAGGCTATTGACACTTTGGTCAGTAAAGAGTGAATTCCCCTCTAAAGCCAGGCATCCTTTGTTTTAGTTAAATAAATGATTTGTGCGCGTGGGCTGGGAACAATAATAATAATAAAAAAATAACTAAGTACCCATTATGATTATTTCTGAGCAAAGACTCTTTACTTTGTATCCTGCTGACAAATTGCCTTTCTTCCAAGGCATACAATTTCACGGGCACTGCGGCCAAAAACCCTCTTTTGTATGCACTGAAATTCTCAGCTTTGCTTGTCGGTCCTTTGTCCAAGGAGGCAGAAACAAAGGACCTGTTACTTCCCCTATCAGTCTTCTTTCACTATTTACTGGTGGGGAGAGTGCACATAGACAATAGCTGCCTGGAAAGCACCCTTAATTAAAATAACTCGATATTGCGGGGCTTTGCGAACCTGAAGCCTCTTAGCCTGGAGGCTGAGCTATCTGCGAAATTCGTGAGCTATCTGTGAAATAGGTGAATGTGAGGTTTTCAGGAATGGGAGGGAAACTACATGCTGACAGCTGGGGGAAATAAATGTGTTTGAAAATTTGAGAGTAGCCTGAGATGAAAAAAAATCTTTTTTTTTTTTTTTGTGAGAAATGGTGAAGTCAATGAGATGTACGACAACGTGCTTCATTTTTAAATATGAGTTGAATTTGAGTAAAATTAAAAAATAAGGATATTTGAAGTATTTATGTCTGTAATGTGTACTTGTTTAAAGGCCTGCTGTCAGCAGAGTACTGTGGATTTTCTCCTGAGGAGAAGTTAAAACAAATGTTAGCCAATTCTGCATCATGAAGGCCACCATGACCTGCTCCATCCATAATTTCCAGCATGTTCCTGTGAAAAGCCAGCTGCTGCTGACTCTGTCATCTCTGTCCTTTCCTCTAGATTGTGGGACACTTCTTCCCCAACTTGTGCCATCATGGTATTTCTGTGAAAAGTCATCTTTTTTCTCTTTTATTTTTCTTGAGTGTTTGGCAGGTCAGCCCCTGAACTGGCTCACCACCCAGGCTTAGCGTATTGAAATGCCTCCGCTACCTGATGTGTTGGTCTTTACAGCACATGCTGCTTCTGAAAATCCTATCTGCATGCCCGACAGGGTGTGTTCCCTGGTGTCTTTGAATTGTGCACATGTATTTATTGGAAAAGACATCATAATGTTTCTGCTGAGCTGAACTGGATTAGATCTGAAATGCGTCAGGGGAAGAAGGTTGGACAAGGTTACAGCTTGGGCATCCGTGAGCTTGTCAGCTATCAGGGGGTGTTTTATTCCACATTTGCTGTGAAAGTTAGTAAGGACAAAGTGTGATGGACATGTATTAATATTGGTTAGAAAAATGGCTTTGTAGCTTAGCAGATTGTTATGGAAGAGTTGCCGCAGTAAGTACCCGTTTAGTCATGTGAATATTTGAGAGTTACTTCTCTGACCATCCTGTTTTCAAACTGCACTCCTAAGTAATCATGGAAGCGAAGTAAGCCTTAAAATGAAGTCTGACAATTGAGCCAGACACCTACAAGCTTCATAGTTGTTGAAGGTCTCACGCTCAAGCAGAGCGAAGACCAAAATATTACAGGAGATAGCAGGGGAGAGTTTAATTTGACCACAAGGAGGATGTACACCCCTCCACATTCTTCTTTGTCAGCCTTATTGTAAGAGTTTCAGTACTTCCAGACTTTTTGTGTTTCAGTCCAAAGAAAAATACTCTTTTTTTGCAGCATTACAAAATGGCTTTTTTAACTGAAGGCTGAACTGACCAGTTACATGATGAACTATGAGAGCAGCAGCCAGGAGCATGATCTGCCGACAGGTGTCTGAATGGCACAACGTGTTGGGCTACACGTGACACAAATTTAACACCCGCAGCCCAAACTCAAAGACTTAAGGCAAGAAAAATGACTTTAGGTTTGCTGACTTTTTTTTTTTTTTAAGGGAAATTCAGAACTTCTTTTTCCGTTTCTTTGGAAAATCCTGAGGATCTTTTAGGAAACATTGAATATATGTGAGAGAAACAGCAGCAGTGGTGCAATTCTTTTCCTGGTGACAGATATAATTAAGAAGAAATTATTTTTTTTTCCTTTCCAATTAATTCGTAAGTAGGTGTAAAGTGAAATGGAGACCAGTGACACGTTTGCAAGAGTAAAATTCACAAACATATTGAGGGGAATGTTGGGGAGCATGCTAAGCATGACAGTAGCTTAATGTTCATTACAGTTTTTAGCAAATACGCTTGTGAGAAGGTTTCTTCCTTTCTTTGGATAATCTGAAAAGGTTCCCGTGGTAGAGGAACAGGTCGTACATTCATATCTGCATCCCCACCATCATCTCCTGCTCACAAATTTTGCATTGCAGAGCCCTGAAGTTCAAATAAGTCAAAGACTTTACCACAGATATGCTGCGTGTTTCTCATGTTGGATCTTCTCCTTCATGTCGACCTCTGTCAGTTCTCCTTCAGGCCTCCATGACTGGTTTCTGTTATGGAAGCTGAAGATGGAAAACTGTGATGAAAAATGAGATTTATCTCATTTTATGAAGATTATGAATCTAAGGGAGTAACTTAATTACCAGCGTGACTTCAGAGCACTGTTATCCCCAGTCTTGTCCCACTTCTGGTGAGAAAGTGTACACCGTTGCTCTGGGTTTATTTAGTCACTTCCACTAAAATTGGCTTAAAAATCTTTAAATCTGTTGTCTGAGTGCCTTTGCATCTGAATCAAAAAGTCTTTAAAGGCACTGGGAAGCTTTCTTTCAGTATCAGCAAACTTTGTGCCAGGTTTCTAGCAACCCAAGGCTTTCTGAAGGTGTTCATCTTTTTCAAGAAATCCATCTTTGTCGCACCCATTTCCAGCACAGTGAGTAATTGATAGTATCTCAGCTAATAATGGAAATTGTAACCATGCTGGGCAGAAAGAATAATGAAATTCTGGCCAATTCCTCAATACATTAATAATCCATGATTTCCCCCACCTAAGTGGCTGGTGATTCCGTATCCAAATAATGGAACATCTTTCTACTTTTTGAAATATATCTCTGTAGGGTTAATTAACAAAGATGGCTAGAAAACATAGCAGTCTGGCCCCTGCAGTCAAGCTTGTCTGCTGTACATACAGGAAGAAACCACCGGCTTTAGGTCCTTTGTACTAACTGGTATTTCTCTTCTACTCCTGACAGGTGTACCTCTAGGTATTTGCCACCAATTGGCTGTCTAACCATGACCCCATAGCTGACAATTGTTTCTGAACAATTCTGTGTCATTAAGAGGAATGTATTTCTTCCCATCTTTAACAACCTATTGTCTAAATTGCGCTATTACACCGAGCACCCTCCAGAGAGGCCGATATGGATTTCATATATTTTATAACAGATCTTCATGAAGATAATATTTATATTTCCAGATTTTACTCGTATCATTCTTTCATCTCTCTCTCAATAAATACCGCAAAGGTTTCTGTCATTGGTGCAAGCAGTGTAAGGAGATTAAGACCATCCTTGCCAGGTGCTATTATAAATCCACAAAAGAAATGAAATACATTTATTGGTTTTTATTCTGGCCAATAGGGAAAAGGGGATATCTGTATCTAGTGGTTAAGTTTAGGATTGAAGTTCATTTCTTCTAGCACATCAGGGAGGAGGAGGGAGGGGGAAATTTTGAGTGTATTAAGGTAAATCCCTTTAGTGTGCGAAATAGTAAAACGCATCTTTCCAGATCTAAAAATACAGCTTTGTTGAGTTTCTTTATATTAAAAGGGCTCCCAGGAAGAGAGCCAAATGGATCTGAATGTATTACTTTTTTTACTCATTTCCTCCACTTTCCTTGCTAACAACATTTCCAGTCAACTTTTAATAACAATATAGGCCTGTATAAAACCATAATAGTTGTATATACCTCAAACTCTGGCAGGGGAGACAGAAACACAGACTGCACAGCATTTGATTTTGGTTAGCTTCTGTCTCCCTTTCCAAGAGGAATTAAATGGCAGGATTTGTGGGAAGCTGAGGCAAAGGGGCCCTCCCCAGGGCATCCTTTTGAATAAAAAAAAAAAAAAAAAAAGAAACAGAATAACTTATCTCTATGGGTTTCCTTTCCTAAACCTCACCCAAAATTTGCCGGTTGCCAGATAGTGCAGAAATGTTGACTTGCTCAATGGGCTCATGTCCTTGCCAGCTGCCAGATCAGCTCTCCTGGCACTGCAGGAGGAAGACCTTGGCTGCAACGAGCTGCAAGGCTCGTGCATTTCCTACAGACGCTATCTAGCAGGAGGAAAGCCTGTGCAGTTATGGCAGGTTGTTCCTGAAGGGGGCTGGGGGGGCTGGCTGCCTTTTGGGAGCTGGGGTAGCGACCGATTCCGATTAGAAAAGATTTGTTCCAAATGATTTCCCAGATGAATGTACTGCTGAGGGTCTAAACTAATCTCCTCCTCCAAAGTCTTTTTCCCTCCATGGGTAACTTAAATATGTCTAATGTAGTTTTAAAAAACGCCTTAATCTCATTTATCTTTAATTTCTCTGTTCCGCTCTACAGACCCACATAAAAGGATTTACATGGAGTATTTATCCCTTCCAATATCAAAAGCAAATTCCCTTCCAGATCTCAAATTTCACTGATAATCCTCAGAGATGTATAATTTTAATTTACCTTGCAGATGACATCTACCTGGTTTCTCTGTGCTTCTGTGAAGGTATTATTCAGCAGTGCCTCATTAACTCTCAATATTTTTTTTCCCCTCTTGTGCATTGAGTGGTCTGTCATAGTGAAACTATTGTCTTTGCTGGAGAGCACAGACTAGTTCAGCAGAGGCTGGGGCTAGCATATCCCTGCATAATCTACCAAGTCGTCGTCTTTTTTTTTCTTCTTTTTTTTTTATCACAGTAGAAGCAGTGTCAGGCATTTATCCTTTTGCTTTAAAAATTAATAATTGCACATTCTTCAATTTAAGCTCTTGCATAGGCCTGTGGGACCACACAGACACGCAAACCTGAAAGCTTCAGAAACCTCGGATGTTCAGATCTGCAAAATAATAGCTCTGCTAAACAGGATGGGAGCTATTGCACTCTGTGGGATTCTGAAAATGAGCCCGTTACATTGAGGTGCCCTAATGAAAGCTAAGCTTCCCTGGAAATCTACTTCCAATGTCTATATATGAAACACTCTAGAGTTACTCCACCTATGTTACTATTTAAAGCAACAAAACGTGCATTTAAGTGCTATTCCGAATGCAACCTTAGGAGACATTTCCCATGTTTTTGCAGCACAGCTAAAAGGGGGGCAGGAGGAGGGAAGGTGTGTGTGTAGAGGCCTTGTAGCCAATGCAGACTCAGGCTTGAAAATTTGACCCTAAGGAGATGAAAATACAGGAAACGATATGTAAGTGATATTGGAGACTTTTTTTTTATTATTGGTAAGATTTGGCACAAAACCTTGAAATTGTAAGGTACGTGACTTTGATATTGTAGCCTCGCTTGGGAGAGAGGAAAGGAGTGGCTAGTGGCTCTCTTTGGTGTAAAATTGCACAGAATCGCTACTGGTGGTCTTTCTGTTGTCATAAAATGAAATTAGCCCGGCTTCAATTGCGTTTGTGTCCTGTGGCTGCTCTGAGTATTTATACTCAGGTTAGCAGCACCTGAAAAAGGGAAGGCTGTTCGCTGATACTCGATAGAAAGCTAAAAATGTGGAGGCATCATACATTAAAATGTAACAGCGAAAATGCAGTCGTGTGTGAGTGCTGGCAGCAGGTTTCGTTCACATGGTGTGTTTCCACTACACAGGCTGCATGTACAGAGAATGTCTGCAGTTGTACCCCAGGTTTCGCTGGGGTTTTTCCCAGGGAGACCACCTGTGTGTTTACACCTAGGCATGTGCTTAAAAGCTTGATGAATGTCAGCGTGTTTACGTTTTATATAGGCTACACACAAACAGCATAAACCTAAACCAGGGATAGCTTTGCATGCTGAGGCAGGATTTGTGAAGAAGGAACAAATCAGCCTTTGTCCATTTAAAGGCTTGC
This sequence comes from Anas acuta, assembly GCF_963932015.1. Lineage (NCBI taxonomy): Eukaryota > Metazoa > Chordata > Aves > Anseriformes > Anatidae > Anas > Anas acuta. Next base: position 63,496,150 of record NC_088982.1, on the reverse strand, counting down.
TCAGAAGAGCGAGCACATGCCGTGTGCGTTTTAAATGAAGTCAATAATGAAATATGTTCCAGATGACTGTGGTGTGGGGGGACACAGCAATTATCATAAAGTGACAAATCCGCACGCTGGCGCTTTGGAAACAAAAAGTCGGTGTTTCAAATCGAGGCCATTGCAAACACATCCTGGTCAAATTGTCATCTTTAATTTCTGGAGTTTAAAACCAAGCCAACAATGGGCTTAATAAAGGTGTAGCTGTCTCCGAGCCCATGCTTTTGATGAGAGCCCACTGAAACACCTGGGAGTTTTCTCGTTGACTTGGAGGTAATTTGAATGTACGGATTGAAATTGGGCAGCATTAGACTCAGCGTAGCCTTGGTTAATAAATTGGGTGAGTCTGGGGCTTCAGATTTGTGAGCTGAGAAATCTGAGCTGTGGTGATGTTAATAGGGAGAGACATTTGCAGTGCAAAGGAAAGGCTTTTCTTTCTCAAAGGGGACCACTCCGTCTTCCCTTCTCTTCTCAGAGACAAAATTAAATGGCTATCAAAGTCTCAAACCAGCCCTAGAGTATACAAGACAACCATTCTGTTTTTTACTTTTTATGAGAAAAAGAGTGCTTTCTGTTGTGTATCCTTGCATTTTAATAGCTCTGTTGATACAGAGTCAACCGTTCTGTCCAGTCATACAAGCATCTAGCAATCTGGTTATTAACTGTTGGAGGGAAACGGCGCCTAATTATTAACCTATTTTTCTGGAGGGCAGATGATGATGCCTCGTAATGGCTCGATGAATCGGGTTTGCAGAGCAGCCTGTGTGTGCCAAGTGACAGTTGGCCATCCTTGGCTGTAATGTATGGAAAGGAACAACAAATTGCTTTGCAACACTTCTTCGTGTGCATGTTGATACTCATGTTAAAATGGGTTTTCACAGTCAAAGTCAGCCCAAATCTTATCAATTATGAATGGCTACAACAGATGGTATGTATTATTGTTTTTAAGAATGAGTGATACATTTCAAATGAGAAACACATGTTGCTCAGCAGCTTTAGTTGCCATGTCTGAGACAGGAACCAACTCCCTGACCCCTTCTTCCCCTCCACTTGTTGGATAATATCCTATTTTAATAACCTGAAAATGGAGACCATGAAATACTGCATGATGGAAAACTGTGAGCAAACATCAATTCCGGTGTAAGAGGATCCTGCTCTTTTTCAGCTCAGCTTGGTGAGAGCTGCACCTGTCTGGGCAAGGGTGAGATTCATGGTTGCAAGCACAAGTATTGGTCAGCCCTTCCTAAGGGGCCTTGGTTAATGGAGGTCCTGCATAACTTCCTACCTGAAGATTCAAGAAGTTTTTGCAGTGCTACTGTAAGGGGCCGATTTGTAACGTAAGACCAGTGCGTATCCTGATGACATTGATGAGTGCTTTTTCAGGTGCCTGGCTTTGTGGAAAATACTGCATTTTCCTTCAGTAAGCCGATTTTCTTTTCAGTCAATATCAGTTGCATTGCTTTGTTTGAGAAATAAAATGGTTTCTCTAAACACAACATGTGAAAGATCGTTGCAGAACAAAAGCATGGCTCTTGAAGAGCGATCCAGATGAGAGCAGAGGTGTAACTCGTTTATGTTCAGATGATCACAGCCCAGTAGTCTTCAGAAACTGGACTGACCATCTTGGAGACTACATTCTCTAAGCATGCGCCTATCTTTACTATTTTACTATCTGTGCACATGCTTTATGTGGAAACGAGTAAACTGTGTAAGCATCTGCAGGATCAGTGCTTAATTTGGTGGAGAACAGGCTGTTAAAAATCTTCATCACTTCTACAAAACATGCTGCAAAAACATTTGCTGGCTATGATGTGAAATACATCATTAAGGCACATATTGCCAGAACAAATGAGCCAAAGGTATTTTGTGATAGTAGCCTTTCAAAAATAAAATCACAAGCATTTGCTTACTTTCTGATTTATAAAATTGCTACAGCGTGTTGGCTGAAAATGGGAGTAAAAAGCATGTACGTTCTTCCTCCAGCTTTTTAAAATTCACACAACATTCATAATACATCAAAATATTCATTTCTGCATCTTTAAAACCAATCATATTAGTTATTCCCCTGCTGAATTTAGTGCTTATTCAAATGCACTCTCTGCTCTCCTTGAAAAGAAATTCTGGCTCAATTTCTTTAGCGCAAAGCCCTTCCTTAGTGCCTAGATAACACAGTGTTATCTTATTCTGTAATGCTTCACCATACAAAGCAATCTAAAACCCAAGGAAGCATGCCAAGAGACACTGGGCAAAAAGCCCTTATATAAAGTTTGAACTTCTTTCCCTTAACAGTGCAGCATTTACGCAGCCCTCTCCTCAGGAAAAGAAAATAAGTGAATCAAAATAAAGCTGTAAAGTTAACCAAGAAGTTTCTGAAGTACTGCATTAGGTATTTATTTTAATTGGAAAAAATACAATTTATTTAACTTTTATCAGGCAGAATCAGAATTCTGCAGTGTCCTTTGCTAAGCATGGGACAAACTCCCTGTGTCGTGCTGTTGGGCAGACCTGAATATAGAGGATTTCCCATGAAAAAGCATACTTAGTCTTTTTGTAGCGAGATACTATGCTCTATGGGTCTTCCTCACCCTCTGCAGGAGTGCAGTGGGAGTTGTGCAATGCCTAAAGGATTTATTTTCCCATAGACTTCAGCGTGAGAAGAAACAGACTTAGATATGGATAAGGTACATTGGCAAGAGTACCTCAGCCAGCAGCTCCTGCCACCACCCAAATCTGGGTGCTTGAAGCTCCACGAGACATGAAAGCTTTCTTCTTCCCTTGTTCTGTGATCATCCTCCTTGTGATGCTTCTGGTCCAACACTGAGCTCCTCCATTTCATGTGCAGTCAGTTACCTTTGCAGCACGGTTTGCAGGCTGAGTAAATCTGAGCAGGCTGACAGGCTCATTGCAAAGCAGAATTTGTTGGAAGGAGCCCCGGGTAGCCAAGATTTGTTGGTTTTCATGTGATATCCAGAGTCCATGGAAATCGGGTATAAGAATGCCATTAAACAGTGTGGAGATGCAAGCTATCTGCAGAGAGATTATTTATCACTTTCTTTTCTCTCTGCCTGAATTCAGGGAGGTTTTATTGAAAATTCACCCTTCCTCTCCCCCTTCGATGCTCTTTCCACTTCATTTCTCAGATTCTCGCTTACTCTACCATAAATATACCTGCATGGATGTGACTATGGCTTTACAAGCTTCAGCCTCTTAAATCCAAATGCTGTTCCTTGCAGTTGACCTCACCTTTCAGGAGCAGAGGGTCTCTTGGAAGACGAGGCTCCAGGAGGATGTCAGCTTGTAGAGCGTTGGATTTACTGCTAATCGCTCAGCTCAGGCCCTTTTTTCATAACTTTTTCTCGTCGTGCTGGCAGAGAGTACTGAAGGGCTGCTCAGTCCCAGGAATGCAGAATTAGCCTAACTTAATGCTCACATGGCTTTTGCGGCATCCACGGTGTGTTTTACTTTGGCCAATCAATAGGGTCAAGAGGTGAGAGTTTGTCTGGTTTATATCACCGTTTGCCTGAAGTCAAATAGGTAGCCAATTAAATTTTCCAATATTGAACAAGAATAGAGCGGTAGTGTCAGCTCTTCTACAAATGGATATTAAATTACATGATGTAAAAGTGGCTACAGATGATTCACAGCGATGATATGACCCAGTTACGTGTTTATCGCATTCAAAAGACAATTGTGAGGTTGATTTCATTGCCAGCTGCGTGGTAGTTAATGATCAGTAAGAAAGCCTCAAACTGAGAACAACTTCTGTTCTAAATACAGCCCGCCAATCTCAACTGCACAAGTTCCCAGAATGAATCGTGTGTGTGTAACGGATCTAAAAATAAGGAGGAATAAGCTTTTATTGAAGAATAACAGTATATATTCACCGTAAAACCGTTCTTCACTTCAAAAGAAAAATCTTATGCAGAAATGATGGACTTGCTTCTAAATGCACATAATTGCACTGACCTACAGCTATATGTCTCCTGATTAACGCTGGCAGTAAATGAAAGCCCTAATACAATTTCGAAACCTACGAAATTAGCAGTAGAAGCCAAAATTGTTACTTCCTCTTCAGACTGACATTTTTAGTGCAACCATTAGTTTTAAAAACATCAGGCAAGCTCTTTACCCCCAGTCGTCTGTCCAGTATCAGTGTTTTAAAAATTCATTTCTGGAAAGAATTGTGCATACGATAAGCATCGGTTTGAAAATTCAGTTTGCTGCATAAAGAATTTGGGGACACAGTTTGTCATAAAACCAAATAAGTCAATTAGAGCCTCCTTTTCACACCCTGCAGGTTGTCTTTTAAGTGAAATAGTAAGAATTGTTTTAGGTCTATAAAAGCATAGACATTAAAGCCCCAAAGAATGATGTGCTACAGAAAATATTGAATTGGAGGTACCTAAGAGAAAATTAATGTTATAGTGTTTTGCCTTTGATTGTAGGTTTTATTATGTGGCTTGTTAGTTCCATTAAAAATAAATATGCAAATATCTCTTGTTCTAAAACACATTTTATTGGAAAAGCCAGGATTTCTTTCACATGTAAATTAAAACCTAGCAGCATCCCAATGTCTCCTTTCAGGCAGTCCTGCAGCAGAGACATTTCTGTGGTGGTGTGTGGCAGCTCTGTAAAAACCCATGGCAAAGCAAGTGATGTTCTGGACAGCAAGCAAAGAAAACTATGGCTTTACTTGCTTGTCTTTCTAGTTGAAAAAGAATGTGTTATTATGTGGACCTGAATTTTGGACTGGAAAATGCTCCCGTTTGGCCTTTTGGGAGGGTTTTTGCCTGCCTTGAAATGGGTTGGAGCAGAAAAGAGAATTTCAGCACTGCTGCTTAAACCTTTGAGCCCTCCTCTTACCCTAAATCTAAACAAAAATCACTGTAGTTTCTCAGGGAGATGCCTGATCAGTGATGCTTGTACGGAGGTGAAGCTTCTTCACTAGTACATACCTAGTGGAAGATGTTTTCCAACTTCTTGGTGTGCCAGACTCCAAACCTAATTGACATGGACTTTAAAAAAAAAAATTAAAAAAAAAAGGAAAGAAAAGAAAAGAAAAAAAATAAAAAGAAAGAAAAAAAAAGGGAAGTGCTGGAAGTATAAATACTCTGTTGTGTACCTGCAGCATGCAACTTAACCCTCAATTTTTTGGAATAGACAGAAATAGTGAAGTGTTGTAAAAAATTGGTCATGACTCTGTAAAGTTTAGTCTGCAAGAAATGATTAATACAGCCTTGTTTGATGGTTATCTTGCTAAAGGTGCTTGGCAGTGGACATTTTGTACTGCCTGTGATACTCCTGGCTGCTCAAGCAACTGAGTAATTGTGAAAGGATGAGTGAGAAAAATAGCAAGCCTGGCAGGTGAACCTTGCAAGTGAAATAATAGAAAAAATAGTCTTCTTCCATTTAGTGTGAAGTCATCATTAATAGAGTTTTTGGGCACTCTTTCTCTTTTTCTTTTTTTGTCCAGAACTAATCCTTGACTGTTTCACTGGTAGTGGAGCAACATACTAAAATCTCACATCTAGTTACTTGGGGTGGAACTTCCCTAACTGTGTTGATGTTAAAATTTCATTGCTTTTAAGCAAATTGACCAAATAAAATAATAAGAAGCCTGCTGATTGCAGGCCTGTGCATACTTGACAGTAAGTGTAGAACCTGTAGGTTGATCTGAACTTCTCAATAAATTGATTTAAAAGAGTTAGAACTATATCAGCTGAAAGACATAGCAATAGAGTAACCACATAGGAACTGACTGCTGTTTGTCTGTGTCCCATCATTTTTTCCAGTTCCTTTTGTTTGTTTGTTTTCCTAAACATTGAAGTTTCCAATACTGATGTGAACAAACCACCAGTACCTCTCTCTCTCTTATTGATACCTGCTCCCCTGAAATGAAGCTGTTACTCTAACACATGCATATACCTGCAGAGCCGAAATTGCAGCCTGGGGTTTTTGTTCTCCTAGCTTCTGGTGGCAGAACGAAGCTGCCAAATGCAAGCTGTTTGAAAAGTGCTTCAGGGGATGCCCAGGCTTGCCACATAGCATCCTAGGGAAAAGAAGGCTGTCTGTGATTATGGAGATAATTTAAACCAATTGCATCTCAACATTTTATACTTTGGTCAGAAGCATTGCAATGTGAAGGTATAAGGAGGACAAGTCATGCTTTTTTTTTTTCTTTCTTTCTTTTTTTTTTTTTCCTTTTGTCATTCCTGGTTTGCTCTTGCTAATACCCTGACTCCCTAGTATTAGATTACCATCGTTGGGAAGGAAACAGGGTTTGACTTTACAGCTTCACGTTGGTGCTAGAGGCTGTATTTCTAGCAGGTGCAAGATCTCTCCATCCTTCCTTCTGCTGATATTGCTTCTAAATAAACTAGCAATGAGTTCACACTAGTAAACTCAGTGTTCTTCCTATTGGACTGCAAATTATTTTGGTCATAATGCATCTCTCCTCTTCCCCTTTCTCTTTAAAATGTCCACTGTAATGCTTTGTCTGGTAAGATCTGAAGGTTTCTTACAGACTGTTGGATATCCCATTCGTATTTCCTATCCCCAACTCCAATATGTAGAGTTAATCTTAGAGAAGCTGAAAAGTCTCTTTGTTCCTCCTTTGTTTGCCATAAAACTTGAGGGCAATAGCCTATGATGATGCTATTGGTGGTTGTAATTTTGGATTGCAGTTTCTGAACACGTATGATCCCATGAGTTAAATTTGTGCTCTAGACACACATTCATTTATTTATATGCATTTGCTTAAATGCACATGTTGAGAAAAAAAAAAAAAAGAGAAAGAAAAAAAAAGCCTTAGACTTGTTTTAAAAGAATTTTCGAGCACTTCTAAAGTCCTTTAAAAAAAAAGTGTGTGTGTATATATATATATATATTATTTTTCTCTTTCTATTTTTCTTCCAAACGTGCACTGAAAACTGCTGAATGGCAATTCTCACATTCTCTGTGTGGAAACTATTCTGTACAAGAGACCTCATGTGTAACAGTGTTGAAAATCTAATCAGGAATGCTTCATGGAGCTGCAAAATCGTTGCTGGATAAAGCATTTTAAAAGCAAAGTGGAGCTGTAATTGCCAGAGAAGGTCATGATTGCAAACGCTGTGTTGACTGGATGTGACTTGGATGAATCCTGATGGTCCAGAAGGAGACCCAGTTATGCCCTAACCTGTTGGCTACTATTTTCTGTTCCAGTTTTCTGCTTGTGAAACATAGTCATTATATGGCTAAAGGTTGGAAGACGAATCAGAAATTTTGATTACAGTCAACAAGCTCAGCACTCTGCACACTCAGGTCCCTGGTGTGATGATACTGTGTACAGCGGTGCCATTTTCCACTATCGACTTTGTGAGCAGGAGTCTTCCCTGACCTGCTCTATAAATAAGGTCCGTGTTGCATGTAAAGCCCAAAGTCCCCTTTAGATTTATTAACAAAGAAAGTAACAAAAAAATATCATGCTGAGCTGCTCCCAGAGCTCCTCCCCGAGGACTGCAGTGTTCGGAGCGGAGGTCCTCTCTGAACACCAAATATTCTCTACTTATCCTTGGTGTGAGCAGCGGTAGCAAGATATGCTTTGCAGAGCCACTTAACCCCTTCATGGAAAGAACTACATGCCATGCTGTTTCTTGGTGGAGGGGAAAAGGGGGAGGAGTTGCTGTTTTCTTTATTTTCTGTCCTTACTGCATGAATATGCTAAGGTGTTTAGATGTAGAGCTCAGTGATATGGTTAAGTGGAGGACTTGTTAGTGTTAGGTCAGAGGCTGGAGTCGGTGATCTTGGAGGTCTCTTCCAACCTAGATGATTCTGTGACTTTTTGTGTAATCTAATAGGCTTATTGCTACCCTTACAGTAGGATTCAGAGTCAAAGCTCTTGTGACAAGTTGTTGTGTGCATGTGTGCATATCACAAATACCACACTACTCGTGCAATCATGGCCAGGCAAAGCTGAAAACGTAACAGAGGGCCTACCCTGCTGTGCCCCACTGGTACCTGTCTATCTTGGCATTTATCTTCTTGAAGCATCTGAAATCTCATTTTGCTACTGCTCTTGCTGTTGTATTTTCTACTTCTGATGAATCTGGTTTGTGCTTTTTGAAGGTGGCATCTCGCTGATTGTTCAATTCCTCTGCCATCGCTAGAAAACAGGCCTTTGTCTATTTGACACTGCAAACTGGGGCAGCTCTGTTTGTATCAAATTAGTGGTGAATTGGCACATACTCTTCCTCATGATTAAATTGGCATCTAACAGGCTGTGTAGACACCAGGAATGGGGGAGAAGGAGCACCAGGGAGAGCACCATATGCCCTGGTGCTCTCCTAGAGATGTGAAGGACAGCAGCACCCTTGGACCAGTTTCCAAAGGGGCTGTGGCTCCAACCCCATGTTGTTTCCCTGCATTTGGTGCCCTTGAGCAACACCCCCCTTTCCATCCCCAGCTGCCTCAGGCCTTCTTCACAACAATGCTTCACCACTGGTGACCGTGCTGGTGGCATCTCAGCAGCTTTTACTGCTGGAGATGAAGGCTGTTTCCTCCTTGGCTGTTCCCATTCCCGGGATGGGTACCGTCAGCAGGTCCATTCACAGACAGCTGCTCCAACAACGGGGTGCCTGGGGGAGATGCTTCGGGGTCTTTGCCAAGCATTGTGGTGACTTGAAGTGCATCCAGAAGGCAACTGGCACTTTGTCCGGGGCACAGACCACAGCCCCTCCTCTTGGGAGCTGACGTGTAAAAGGGAGCAGCTGTGTTGTGATCAGATTTAACCTCCTGGTGGTTGTCACATGTGCGGCCCATTCTGGGAGTTCGACCTTAAAATGGTGGAGGCCAGGCCTGGCTCTCATAGGGAAAAGAAACAAGCTTTTGACAAGCTGAAGAAGACAGAGAAACATCCCACACAGGCTTTTCTTCCTTCTGCTACTCAAAGAACCAACCTTTTGGAGTTGAACGTATTGGGGAGTCTGTCACTGGGAAGTGCATGGAAAACTGGCAAGCCCAAACAGCTGAAAACGATGCTGTAAGGTAAGAAACGTTTTCAGTCCCTTCAGTCAGATTCCCTCATGCACAGTCATTCTCTAGTCTCACCTAGGCTTTGCTGACAACAACAACAACCAACAAGCATCCAGGCAGGCTGCAAGAGAGAAGATAGCTCTGAGTTTATGGAAAACACATCAAAGGCTTGAATGATAGCAGCTGAATCTGACCCCTCCATGCTCTGCCCTGAGGAAAGTGATCCATGAGAGTTCACAACACTGAAGCTGCAGGACTAGATGGACAGAACAATTATCCATGTTTCTATGATCTCTAAAAGGAATTTGCCGTGTTGTGATCCCCCCCACCCTTTAAAAGTACCTGGCAAGGTGTCCTTGCCATCTTGCATGCAACACACTGGAAGGGTGCCAATAGCTGCATTTGCAGTTACCATCTCTTGAGGAAAGGATCCATGGACACGCCTTACCCTTGCACTTGTTTCTTATTTGATATTTGACTATGGTTAAAGCCCTCAAATCCAGGTTTGGCACTATTTCCTATCTCTTCCATGGCTTCCTTGAGTGACCTTCAACAAATCAGGAAATACTTTCCTGCCACTGTTCCCAAATGGGAATCTTAGTCAATCTTTAATTAACCCTGGCTATTTTGTTTGTTTAGCTTGCAAGCTGTCGGGAGAGCAGTCTTTTCTCACATTAGCAGTGGACCATTGCCTATTTCCACTCAGGCCCTGGGGCATTGCTATAGGAAAAGTACCATCAAAAGCAACAGTACATTTCCTTGCCTGTTATCTTCGCAGCTGTGGCAGTCACACCCCCAGTGGAAGTGCTGTTGCTGGCTTGTTGATCCACAATTTGGGATTTTTTTAATCCCAGCATACATAACAGGAATGTTGAGAGAAGCAGTTTTGCAACATCTGTGAGGCTTGTGTTTAAAATAGGATTATGAGGAACAAAACAAGGTACATTCCTGAAAAAGCCATCTTTCTTCACAGCAAAACCAACTGTCTTAGGGATTTTTACTTTTTATTTAGTGTTGATACTGTTTTCGTAACTTTTACCAAGTGAAAACAAAATACCTTTTTATCTCTGAAAGCCTTTGCTTAGGAGAATCAGCATGACAAGTTGAGACTATATATATAGTTCTAAAACTATTTTTTTTTTCAGTGCACATAAGTCATGAAGCTATTGTTTCATCTCTTTTCTTTAGGAAAATGAGCCTTGTTCTTTTTGGCTGGTATCTTCTCTCTCTATTTGGTCGTGATGCAATCAGAGACGACCAGAATTTTAAGTAGTGAAACAAGTTTTTGAGAAGTTAAAATTGCAAGTCCAGTCCACAGGGTATGCGGCTTTGGAATTAAATTATTATTATTATTTAAATATCTTAAAATACCTAATGTGGTGTGGGGGGTTGTATTTTGCTTTTGACTTACACATAGTCAAGTTTCACAACCCCCACTTTCCCAAAAAAGAGAGAGAGAGAAAACAAGAGATTGTAATGTGCTCCTGCAGTTTATTCTATGAATGCTTTCTCCTGGCTCCACTTGTGTTTCAGGAAGGAATGATGCATGTTTAGCAAATGGAGGCCTTCTGTGGGACATCCAGATCTCCAAAGAGCTCTGACGGTACTGGACCTGTCATCTCAGTTTTTCGTTGAACAAACTTCTCCTGTCCTTGCGTTCATGCACGGCTGTGCATATGTCAAACAATTTCACTTCACTTAATTCGCTACAGATTGTGTTGTGAGCACCTGGTCCAGTTTTCCTCTGACTTCATTGCACGATTTGGAGCAAACTGTAAAATCTTTTTTTTTTTTTTTTTTTTTCTTTTTGCAGTAATAGTATTCCTAGAGAGTTGTGAACTCAGAATTGCCGTAAGCAGTGAATTGGATACCTGACAAATGGCCAGTGTGCGGGGTCACTGATCCTTGCTCTGACAAGGCTTCAGGGTGCTGACATTTGTGTTTGCTTCCTTACCTGGGGATAATTCTTACTCGGGGGCAGTTTTGGAGGGAGCAGCTGTGTAATACCTAGTTCTAGTATTTTGCAAACTCTCAGAGAGGTCTTCTGGAAGAGCTGGAAGCCAGCAAAGCGGGCTGTTCCCAGTTTGCATTTCTTGCCTGTTGGTCATGAAAAGAGCGATGCCAGAGCCTTGTCGGGAAGGTTCCCAAGGCTTGAAACCAGAGGCATCTGCTGGGGTTATGAACTGCTTAGCAGCCTGGCTTGGTGGCGGGGGGTTCCTGTAAATTGATCGGCTCTGTCTTTACCTATACATTTCGCAGCTGTTGTGAGGAACACTTTATTTGCTGCACAGCTGCTGGGGGCGAGAGTGGCAGATAAGTCGACTGGAAGAGATGGACATGTGGTCACATAGGCAGAGGACAAGAAAGCGTGGGTTTGTTTGGGCTCTTCTGGATGTGCCTTCCTGCAAGAGGGCTGTGGGGATTTCTGTGGGGATGGGGACATCTTTTCTTCATCTACCGCACCCTGAAACACAATATGAAGTGAATGAGGGAGCCTAAAGAAAGCATGTTGGTGCTCATTTTGTATTCCTTTCCAATGGTGTGTTTCAGTGGCACATGTTCTGCTGGATGAAGTCATAAATTATGGAAAAAAAAAAGTCCTAGACTATGAGGTGGCCTGGCCTGAACACTGCAGCCAGTGCTGGGCTCCTTCGCTGAAAGCCTGGCCTGGGGTCATCAAAAACTTGAGTACACCGCATTGCTGACACGCATGCCAGAGGGCAGGATGGCTCTGCTGCCTCTTCCTCCTCCTCCTCCTGTGTCAGCTGTGTCTCCCAGCTGCTTGTGAGCATGCAGAGCTGGAGCTGATCCATTCATCTTCCCTTTTTCCTTCCCCTGTGTCAGAGTTTGACACCAGGACAGGCAGCACCAGCTGCCGAGAGCCCCCTCCCTGCCTCCTGTCACCCCCTCCTTGTTGTTTCAGAGAAGGGCAGTCTCGGCCTTTCTAGATAACGCATACACTTTCATCCTTCCTCCGAGTCTCAGGTCACAAAATCTGGTGTTATTAAAAGTCTTTGAGCCTCCGACACACGAGGTGAAAATACCCTAGATCAGACGCTGAAGGAGAAGAGCCAGCGCTGCTTTTCTGTGCCATTCTCTGAGCATTTCAAGATGGGTTGGACTTCTGTTAATTTAGAGGAATGCCCTTAAAGCCAAGGAGCAGGTGTTACACTTCACTGGGGCCAGGTAGAGCCATCGCAGGAGTTCTCTTGTTTTTCTCATTAGCTCGGTGACAATGTGGTAACACGCTAAAAATTCGTAACATTTTTATAAAAGTAGGCATTTGTGAAATATCAGGCCACACGAGCTTCTTTTACTAGTAGGGTGGGCTACCCACGATCTCTCACTCAAGTCACTGTTCTTGCCTTCAACACCTAGGGTTTCATAAGCTTGTTGAGGCCAAAGAGAAGATCAAACTTTTGTTGGATTATGCCTACAAGTGATCTGAATTTTGTAATGATTCAATGATTCTGGGTTTCTGGGTTGTGTTTTCTCACCAGTCTTAATGGCGATGCTGCTTAAACTGTTTCCCTTCTAGCCTAGCACAGCATCTTTTCACCAGGTCATCTTAGGTGACCCAGTTGTGCTTGGGTTTGGTCCAGTTCTTCTCAAATTCTCAGCTTCTTCCTTTTCTTTCCACCCCCAAGTTTATTTAGTAGTTTGATGGCAAGATGCATCTTCAGAAGGCTCTCCCAGGAGACACTGTAAGCTCTGTTTGTGCTGCTCATGGGCTTAGGCTCTAATATGTTCCCATAAGATCTGGTAGATGAGGCCACGCAACAACAGAAGAGGAAGGCTACAATGAAAGGAAAAGGCTGATGTCCCATCACCACCACCATATAGGCACGGCCCTGCAGACGTCCCTTTGGGAACCTCCAGCAACGTGGCCATTTCATTCTTGGGTTTTTCGTCATCTAAATTGTCCAAAAGAGAGATTTCAAAAGAGAGAGCCTGAAGCGTGCATAGCCCCAGCGTCTGGCTTTGTCCCTTTGACCTCTTAGGGCCCCTCTTAGCCCTGTTTCCTATTTTCAGATTACTAAAAGCTGGGCTGAAAACTGAACCTCACCCTTAATTCTTTTTCCAGTTTGAAGTTAGCAAGATAAGTAAGTGTTGTTTTACATAAAAACTAAGCCTTAGCAAAGTGGACAGATTTATTGAATTACCTCATAGCAAAATGAGTGTGTTTCATTGTCACATAATTTTTTCTTTTTACTCCAGTGAGATTTTTTTTTTTTAAATCTATTGATGCCATGGTGAAAATACTGCATTGGCTAAGAAATAGAGAGAGGGCACCACATACTGACCGCTGTAATAACGTACACCAGTAAATATTGTGCAAGAGCTCAGGGATCCTAATTTCCGAATGTAAAATATATTAGAAGTTAAGCTGTTGCAAAAGCGCACAAAAGACTTTTCTGAACCTTCATAAATTCATATGCTTTAAATTAGAAATAAAATAGTCTTTTTTTCATTAATGGTGAAAATGATAGGTCTTAGTGGTGCCTAATATTCAGTTCATTGCAAATAGTACCAAATTTCTACGTATTCACCGCATATATTTTATTGCTGTAATTTGTGGTTCTCCCAAGCAGAATAATATTTTTACTTCGCCGAATATACCAGCACAAGTTAAAGGTCTCAGATGTATTCCTTTAAAGTGACAGTTCCATCCCAGCTAGGTCCCTGCTTTATATCAGCACTTATTCATTAAAAAAAATGAAGTATAAAATACAATGTCATCCTTCTCAGTCCTCGGCTCGTACGGTAGGGATCCAAATCCTGAAACGCAGAGAGTGCTTTTCGTTCGTGCGTGGGCTCGGGGCATGCCTTTTGTGCGAGATGCCCGCCGCTAACACGTTTACCTGCGTGCTTCGTTAAGTCAACACATCCCAACACCAACCTGCCCAGCTCCGCCTGTGTGGCAGCCACCGCTGGTGACAGCCTGGCTGGTGCAGCCTCCCCCAGAGCACCGTGGGGACCCCCGCCAGCCCCTGGCTCCGTTTCTGCTCCTTCGTCAGCTCGGCAAGTATGCGAGGGCTTTCTGCGCGCTTCTGCAGCCAGTGATTAATGAGTTCTTGGCGCGGCAAGGAGACAAGCGGAACAGAGGTAAGAAAGATGCTGCTGCACAGCGGAGAAGAGGGAGTTCTGCTCAGCTGGGGTTGGAGGACGCCCCGAAGTTTAGTGGAGGAGCTGCTCTGAAGAGGCACGTTTGGTGTTGCCTAAATCTGCATCCCTCAAGGAGGCGGTTGTGCCCTTGCACGTATGCAGGCGTGCCCGCAGCCTCTCCCATCTCCCCAGCACATCTGGAGCAGGACATGGGGAAAACCACAGGAGCCTGGCCTTTCACCTTCAGCAGGACACGATCTCCTCTAAAAAAAACCTGCATCTCAGCATAGGTTTTGTTGCTGAGAGCTGGAGGAAAGCAGAAGATGAAATGAAGGCTCCTAAGCAGCAATACTTGCCTTGGTGATGTGTAGCTGGATGTGGGTGTCAGACTATTGCTGCTCCAGTGATTGTTTCTTCAGAGCATTTTGGGAGCGTGCCTTGAAGCGTAATCTGTGCCAGTACCTAAATGAGTGTATGTGCATTTGACATGGTTGGCGAATTTTTTAAATCTTAAAATATTGCAAATCACTCCTGTGCATATGTGTAACTTGGGTTCATTACTTACGCCTGAAAATGCTAGAAGTTATGGCCTGATTTTTTCCTGATTCTTCTTTTTTTCTTTTTTCTTTTTTTTTTTTAAATAGTGCATGTTGTTAACATTGGCCGTGCAGCTTGTAAAACCTTGTTCCAAAGCACCAGTTCCGACGCCTCCTTTCTCTGCTCTTCACTGGCTCTCCGTAGCAGTTGCGGTAAAATCCCACCTCTCCAGCTACTTCGTAGGTGTTCCCCGATTCAGAGAGGAGAAAACAAACGCGTTGGTTTATTGCCCGGTTTTGTGGAAAGACTTTTCTTGTTTTGATGGGCATTTTACTCCAGCATCCAGTTGGAGACACTTAAGAATAAGTACTATTGAGAGAGGCAGCTGATGCAAAATCCATCCTCACGGTTTTCTCAACAGCTGAAACGAAGTGGTGTTTTACCTACCAAGCATTATTAAAGGAAACTCAGCCATAGCAGCCGGTGTCAGCAATATGCCTCGCAATCAAACAAGAAATATGGTAGATACTCAAAGACATGAGATAACTGCCAAGGCTTATTGCAGAGCAAAGAGCTTTTCAAAAAATGTTTTCTCTAAAGAGCATCAGATTTCACTCACTTCTCACAGCACAGACATGCCTTGGCAATCATGATTAGCCTCATTTGGGCCTGTGGAATCCATTATTTTATAGCTAGTCTCGGAACTGGCAGTATGACAAACAGTTTATTCCTCTTTGGAGAGAAATCTGACCAAAAGACACAGAGCTTCAATTCAGCACTCCCCCACCTAGGATGTTTTCCCTTCCCGTTTATGGCTTAAGGCAAGGTACCTAACATTTGCCTTGATGGCTCTGTCAAGCTCTCGACATCCCAAATTTATCTCATGCCTGGACGAGGACAAATCTTTAATGAACATCAGGCTTTTGTTCCTTTTTTTTTTAAAGTCAGACAAGGAGGGTTTACAATTAATCTGGCAAAGAAGATATAAATAGCTATGCAAATAATAATTATCTGAATTAGCTACATTTGCCCTGTTGCCAAGTGATCTTTCAGTGCTTTTAACATCGCAGGAGAAGGAAGAACTGGGGTGGTTTTCTGGCCCTGTTCACCCAACCCAGTTACAGGTGGACTGAATGACCAAGACCAGTAAGACCTAGACTCCAACTTGCTTATGAGAGCTTCCAAGGGTTAGATTGACTGTACCAAGCAAAATTATTTCTGAAAAAGCTCTTTGTGGGGTTTTAAACCATTTTTTGTTGCCTGTGCCCCATTTCTGAGTTCTCCTGGGCTGAGTGGGCAACAAGGACAATGAGGTGCACCGTGGGTTGTTGTCCTGGAAAGCTGCACTCAGCAGTTCTGGAGGACAAAACCCTGCTGCCAGCACTTCTTGATCCACCTCCACATGTGCAGAAGCCTTTCCCGATGGCAGGGAGCAGCTCAGTGCTCATTTTGTGCCCAGACTTTTTTCAGAGGGACGCTAAACGTTCTTGGACAACGCTTGGCTATCTATTTTTTTATTTTTTTTAACCTGGAGCTGAAAGTAATGCACAGCAATGCCTCTCTCTTTTAGAAAGCAGCTCACAGCCCGAATGAGGTTTAATTCAAGCCTTCATTTCAGGGCCCGGATCTCCACCTCTTGCTCTTTAGAGCCTCGGGGCTGTGTTGCAGAAGACTGCTGGGTGCTCGGCGTAAGACTTGCCATTGACAGCAGCAGCCAGCTGCCGAAAAAGCCCTGCGGACACTCAGCCCTGCAGTGCTTACATCCCCTTCTGGATCCGGGCTTTCTTTTTTCTCTTTCCTTTTTTTATTTTATTTTTTTATTATGGGAGAATGATGTCCAGGTGGCTGATTCTGCTGCAATTTAATAGCAGCTCACTCATCTGCTGTCATGCTGGAAACAATACGAGGCCAACTGCCAATGGAAGTTTGGCTGAGTGACTTGTGGCTGTAATTGAATTTCACACAGTATTTGTACGAGCCTTTTTTTTTTTTTTTTCTCTCACACCAAACTCATCTTGCTGCTGCTTTTTAATTGCTGAATTTCAAAAGGAAAATGCGGCTGCACAACGACTTGGGATTGTTGCAGTAAATTAAGAAGTTGCTGCTTGTTTTTTTATGTCATGTAGAGGTAACAGAAGGATGTGTGACAGCCACAGGGTTGCACCAGAAGTCTGTTTGGCTTGTTTATCTGCCCCTGATGATGAGCAGTGGCCAATGCTCGTGGCATTTCTCAAACCTGGGAAAAGTGGTGGCCGTGGTCATACCTAGGCAATGGAGCAGCCCTGCCCCGTTTTGCCTGGTTATGTCGCTTCTTCAGACAGAGCAGAGAAAATTAAATGATTCACCTCTGACAAACACAGTGAGTAGCATAAGCAACCTTTTTGTCTCCTGAATGCCTTATCAAGGATGAATTGGGTTTTCAGGCTTCTTTATCTCTAGGATGGCACTCTAACCATAAAATCTCACCACAGAAGAGATTTATACACATTAAAAAATCAGATACTTCTTCTGAAGATGAACTATGAATATAACAATACCTGCTACTTTTTTCTTTTTTAATATGTTTTTATTCAGTGTAGTATATTTCAGGGCTCATTATACCTTAAGTGAATTATCTTTACTTGAGCAAAAAATATTTACCTCTTGTATAATACATTTAGAAGCACAGCACAATCACATTCAGCATCTGCTGAAGCTGATGAAGTGGCTGCCTCTTCAGGGGAGCCAGTCACTGTGACTGCCACCTAGAATAATAACAAGAGGAGAGAGTCAAAGGAAGAATAGAAATCATTCAGAGAATTTCAGGAAAGCCGAATGTTGCAAAACAGTTGAGAACTGTCTCGCTGATCTCTGCTCTGCCAAAGAGCAGAGGCTCTTGCAGGGCTGGGCACGTAGCAGGGGTTTTACTGTTTAACCCCAAAACTCAGAACCCAGAAGTTTCATTGGCTTTCTGAAAGACTGATGCTTGTTTTTTTTTTTTTCTTTCCCCTTAACAAAATATTTAAAGGCATAACTTTTTGTGTGTTTTGGTACCTAAAATGAGGAAATGAAGTCATAATATTTAAGCTCCTAGAAAATTGGCCTCGAGGGGACAGTGCCATGGAAAAGCATTTGTTATTTCTTGGGTTTTGGGGAGAGTCCACGTGAGGGCTAGGGCCCCCGATGCCTGTCATTCATTATACAAATCTCTAGCAAAAAGATGGCTTCTACCCAAAAAGTCCAAAATTTGATCTATAATGCACAAAACAATTTTGTAGGAAGCTATAACTTTTTTTTTTCATATGGCAGAAACCTCTGGTGGACAAGAGTTAATGTACATTAGTGGTTTCCTGGGTCCTGATGACTCTAAGTTACGCTGACGTGTGTTTTAACATTAATAATCCTTAGTATTATTTTAGTGAACATCTATTAAATTTAGTTATTATGTATTAAAAAGCAGACTGAAAGCACTGACATTTCAAGGAAGCCCAAATTAATGGTTTGAAAGGTTTCACAAATTTATCAGATGAATAAAAATCTAAAAAAAAACAAATCCATTTATGAAAACTGACAGCTTTGATTTCTGCAAATCCATAGATACCATATTTAAGGATCTCATTTAGGTTGTGGCTTGTGAAAGCGTTTATGGATTATCGACGTTTCCAATCTCTGTAACTTCACAGTGAAATTAATTAGGAAGTGGTAATTTTGGGAAGGTGTTATATGAGGCCCCTGTAACACAAGTTACTTACAGAGCACCTGTGTTTATGGATGCCTGGGTATTATATGAAAAATATAATGTAGAAATGGAGCAAGTATTCCTCCCTTTTATTAAATAAAGGATTAGCACTTTACTTGCTGTGAAATGCAAGCACTTCTGCTGTGCAATAAGTCGTGGTTGCCCAGCTTTCTCCTGGAGAAAGTGGCTGCTCATGGCTTGGCTGGCTGGATTGTTTTTTTGGGTAAAAAACTGGGTGGCCAGGCCCAAAGGGTCATTGACAGTGGAGTGAAATCCATTTGGTAATGGTCACAGGCGGTGTTCCCCAGGGTTCAGTGTCGGGGCAAAGGGAAGAGTGGCTGGAAAAAGTTTGAACCTGAGCTCGCAGAACAGTTTTGGTCGGGAGGAGAAAGGCAGGAGGGAGGCTCAGAGCTGTGTGGGGTTCTTTCATAACAGGAGTTGGCAGCTGCGAGAAGGTTAATTAACAGCAATAATTGATAAGAATAATCTATTCATTCCTCTGGTTGGAGACGGGAAGTCTGTGTGCTTTACATTCAAGTGTCGAGTTGCTCCTGGGCTGCTAAGGCAGGTAACGTTAATGGGGCCTGGGCCCCCAGGGGAGATCCCCCAGGTAAAGCAGAGGCAGGGCACAAAGCACAATCTGTTACGGATTTATTTATTTACTGTACCTCGCTAAAGGAACCTGACATTGTTCTTGCTCTGAAAGGTAAGGGAAATGATTTCTAGTAAACCTGTCATGTTGAGGGCAAAGTAAAAAAGTGGTAAAACGGAATCAGATGGCAAAAACGGGAAGGTGGCAACCGTACATACCCTATTTGCAAAATAGTCTCAGAAATCCTAATTCCTCCATTCTCTCTGATTGCTCCTGAGCCTAGACCCAAGAGAGCTTCTCTGGCTGCACGCTGCAACTTTTCACAGGAAAAGCTCTTAAAGTAAGTGCTTCTTGGGGGCAAACAGGGCAGGAGCTAAGGGGGCAGCTTGGTGAGGAGGGAGGCTTCTGTCCTCTGTAACGGGAACAGTTGCACTGAAGGGACAGAGACCAAAGACCAGCCTGCTACACACCGTATTGCTGTTGCTTTTCCTTTCCCCAAAGTCTAAATGTGGGCCAGCCTCCTGCTGGTTGCAGCTAGCTGCAGTGCCTGTGACTGGTTTTGCTCATTATTAGGGTGTTGAGGGTGCAGCAGCCACCCAGCTGTGTTACAGTGGGACCCCAGGCTTTCATATCAGGGTGAGAGAAATGGTCCAACCTGCTTTGGTTTGCATGTGTGCTGCAGGGAGTGAGCACGGAGCTTGGCTATGTGGTCTCCTTTGTCATTTTAATTACGTGTCAGGAGAGCAGAACAAAACAGGGGCTGGTACTTGCGCAGCATTTTGAACTCGAGGTTGCCAAAACAGCTTGTGTCATATCGATGCTGAGCTATCTATCTCTCTGACTGTTCTGGCAATCCATATGTTGTAGTTTGTGTGTTGTTAAGCACAAAATAATAAATAGTAACATATTTCCATTCTCTGCGTTTAGAGAGGTGTTTACTTTAGATCTGCTGCGCCAGGGAACTGGCGAGAAGATGATGACCCTCCTGCAAGGTGCACGCCCCACTTGTGTTGCCTATGGTCTGTTGGCTGATGTATTCCCTTGGGAACCTCAACCACTTGTATAAATCGTAGGGATTGGGAAAAGAAACCCCTCAGGAGCTTACTATTAGCATCACCAGGAGGACATCGTACCCAGCAGCAGATTTTCTTGTAGCCTGGAGTTTCTTTAGGACTGACTGCTGGGTCCTCTCATCAGTGACCCACCACGCTGAACCCATGCTGTGAGTCTGATGCTGGTACCATTTGTATATTGCCTAATTGTCTGGACTTCCCAGTGTGGTAGCTAAAAGGGAATTTATTGACGTGTGCTTTGGTGGACTGAGTTTTGAACAAGTCCCTTGTTTTGGTATAGAAACACCAAGAATCAGGCACCCGGATGCGTCTTCAAAAAGGAAGAGCATCTTCGTCTCTGAGCAAGTTCTCCCTGGGCACGCTTTGGGGTACCTTGCTAGGTTTGCAGGTTCCCAAACCTATTTCTCCTCGACCCACTGAAAGGTGTGTGCGTGCTGGGGAGAGCCATGCAAATTGGGAGAGCTGTCTCTGGGTGCTGTAGGGAAGCCCTCGAGTCAAAGGCTGAGAGAGTTGTGGCTGTTCTGCTGCTGGTCCAAGGCGCTGGTTGGTGGGGGCAGGAGAACAGCAGTTAGCCACATCTGGCACGGAGCACCCTCAGAATAGCTGCAGTGCTGCGTCTTACACCACTAAGGTCAGCCTCAAAAAACTGTTTTAGAAGCCCTTCAATTTCATCTTTAATTACGTGCTTAATGCTGAGTCTCTGCATATTAAGTTTGACCTGGGAAGGACAGCAACAGGGATTGGATTTCGCTTACTCTGCTGTTACACATCTGTCCTGAAGAAAACAGCTGGCAGAGTACAGGGCACAACTTTTTGTTTACTTTTGCAGTTGCATTTAACATCCCCCCTGCTCGGCTCATTTTTTGTTTTTTCCAGGAGTTTTGTGCTCACGTTGTGGGTTTGAAGTAGTGCCAGGGAGTGAGAGCTCTCTGCAGGACCCTCCTGATGCCGCAGTGTGCTCGTGCCTTGTAGAGTTGAGTGCAGCTCAACGTGGTGGTAAGAAAATGAGCAGTTAACGTTGCTCGAGTGTTAATTGTGCCGGAAATTAAGAGCGTGTTTTCAGAGCCTCTACCCGGCAGCACGACGAGTATTTAATTAATTTGTTTGTGTGATTTTCTCTGAATGGGTGGCAGTGAATCTGCCTGATTGCTCGGCTCTGGGCTCAGCAGGGGCAGGCTGCAGCGGCTGACAGTGACATGTTGGGCTTGGTTTCTCTCCCATCTGAAGAAATGGGTGGAAACCAGGGCGCGTGGAAAGTCTGGTAACTTCCCCCAGCCTCACTGAGGGGTTCTTGATTTCCTTCCAGCCCCCCATGCTGTGGAAGCCAAAGGCACCGGCCTGCAAGCAGCATAGGATATCAAGGTGAAATACCCGTGCTCTGTTCAAACGAATGCGCCGTCAGTAGTAGAAGCAGAAGGTCTCACGGAAAGAGAAATAACTACGTGTACACATTTTTTTCTTAGATCCCTGTAGGGGAAGATGAGGTGCCTCCTGTGCTTTTAAATGCTACAAACGGGCAAGTCCAATGTATTTTGGCATTGTGGAGGTGTAAAATGGACTGTAATCGGACAAAATTCAAAAAATTCTGTCAATGCTGTGTACAAACAGGTTTGCAGTCTATTTTTGCATAAATGAGGAAACAATCAGACCCTAATTCAACCCTTCCTTGGGATATAATGCAATGAGGTAAGCCCTCCGAGCTTTCCTTGCAACCTTGTTGAATAACAGAATGTTGTCCCAGGCAGAAGCAGAGGAATTAGTGACATTTAAAAGCATTAAGTCTTAAATCAGAAAATGTGTATGTGGTGCTTTGCCTTGTATGCATCCCAAAAGCACCGTGCAGGAGCTCACCAAAACACGCAGCGTGTCTGGGATTGTAACAGGACTGGCTGTGGCACTGAGCACTGACAGCACACCCAAGCTCTTCAGGATAAGGGTGATCAGTGTTTCAGGTCACCTAGCTCGTTGTGAATGTATTATCTCCCACAGAAGCTTCACTTTAGGATATTGCTCAGTTGTTGGAGTGCATTACAAACGCTTTTGCTCATTGTGAAACATAAATTACAGCCATCTACGCTGCCAGAGGTACAGTGTCCCATTAGGCCAGAAGAATTGGTGTTGC
This sequence comes from Anas acuta, assembly GCF_963932015.1. NCBI lineage: Eukaryota > Metazoa > Chordata > Aves > Anseriformes > Anatidae > Anas > Anas acuta. Next base: position 63,473,951 of record NC_088982.1, on the reverse strand, counting down.
GTGGAGGCATATATTTGGACGGCTGTCACTACTTTCTTGCTTTTGCAAGGGATATTTAGTGTTTTTATTAATACCTGTTTTATAACAGCCTGGGACAGGACGAGCGATTGCTTTGTGAGTTGCTCCAGTCACTGGGTCTGGTGCCTTTTAGCTCTGCTGGCTTTTTCCCTTGCAAAATCAGGTACTTGCACTGAAACGTGTTGTCTCTGCTCACGAGAGCCCTGACAGCCACATGGGGAAAACATTTACCTTTAACCTCAACCTGTTACAAGGTAGAGAACAGCCTGAATCAAAGCCCAGGTAAAAAAAGACTGCTTAAGCTTGGAGAAATGTTCGTTTGGGGAGCTTCTGTTATACAGCTGGCCCTGGACACGCGCCTCTGCACATGGTGAAGTGCAGATCCACATGTCTAGCCAATGCATTTGCAGCCTTATCCTGAAATTATTGAGCCTGTTGATCTTCCATTTAGCCTGCAGTTTCCCATCCAAACGAACGAGACTTTTAAATGCAGAGGGTTTGCAATCCCAGCACTGGAGGACAGTCATTTGGCAAGTGTCTCAGTCTGGAAGGGGCCAGAGCGAGCTCTGCACAAGCGAAAACAAAGCACGTGTGCATACCTTTGCATTCCTGTCTCGCTCCTCTGAACAGAGATCTCTCAGCTGTCAAAACCGTACTGCTTTACTGGCAAGTTCTCACTTCTCCTTCGGTGATATTTTATGGGGCCTGTCTTCCCCCATACCTTCAGGGAAGGGGCCCTACAGACCCAGCACACCCGAGGAAGGGGAGTGCAGAAGCTGTTTGGGGGCCTCACCGTGCCATGTGCTTGGTTTTCTTTTCAGAAAAGCGCTGACACACAACACACCACCACTGGTAAACGCAAGAGCGATATCCTGACATTTCAGTGTATTGCCATGAGGTTTTCTGTGTACCACTTGAAGGAGAGGCAGGTGCACAGAAAACAGTGCTGCTCCTTTGTTAGGCTTGTGCATCGTTTTCCAGGTTCTACCCTCCTCTAAAGAAATAGGTGTTTTTTTTTTTCCAGAGATTTGGCCATTTGGCTTGTTCTGTAGCAGCCTCGTGATTGCTGTGCACTGCTGGCTTGGCATGGCTCACGACTCAGGGATCCAAGCAGAGCACCAGCTCTTTGCTGACCCACTGGCAGCATCCTGCCCCGCAGACAGCCAAGGATGGGGCAGAGGCAGGCAGGACCCTCATCCCCCTGGGATGCACACAGCTGCAGCCAGAAGAAGGGGTTGGTGCCACAACCACAGGGGGCTTCCAGATGACAGCCCCCAGAGCCTCTCACAGGAGGCTGTGAGATACAGAAAGTGAGCATTTAGAGATTAGTAAGTGCACTGCTTATATTTATTCTGGCTGCAAGGGGCTGTGTCCAAAGGGACACAGCCTCTTCTGCAGCATTATTATGCGTGGTGAATAATTCACAGGAAAAACATTCTGCAAGATGTGGGGTTGGGCTTTTTAAAGAGCGCTTAGATATTTTTAACTTGTTATCATTATCAGTCTTCGGACTTTTACTGACAATCATGTAAGTATTACAATATTTAAAATGTGTGTGCTTTTTTTATTTTTATTTTTTTCCCAAGTCCTCCTGAGCTTGCTTCTCTAAGACATGGGACAATATTCTGCGAATGTCTACCGATGGGCTTCATTTGACTCTCATAAGTTCTCTGTTAGTGTCATAAGGGAATATTCTTCTGCTCAATAAAGTAGGCATCTCTATCTTACAGGTTTTTGGCTAAATATATGAGGATGTGTATTTTATAATGTTTCTCCTTGGACAAGTTCATTCTATACATAAATCTGGATCACTTGTATTTCAGAGTATGGGTATTTCATTTTGTTTTGTGAACCTAGTCCAAGGCTGCTGACAAGGTATCTCAGAAAGTTCAGGGGGTTTGGTATGTCCCAAGTATTGTTTTTTTTTTTCCTCTTAAAATATTTGTAAAGTTAAAATATGCCTGTATTTTGATCAGCTTGTCCGCATATTATTCAGTGTATATGGGCGGAAGGGCTTTAAATATATATATATATATATTAAAAATGTTCACATAATGTAGTAGTATCTAAAGTAAATTATTAAATCTTCCTTTTCATATGAAAGAGGTAAAGAAAAGTACCTGGCCAATACAGTACCATTAATCTATTCTCTTTTCTCCTTTCTCTCTTTACTTCTCTCTCTACAATAGAAGTGGAACAAAAAGGTAATTAAATACCTTTCAAATTATATATATATATTACTTATGTATAGGCTAAGTTATTTAACAGTTTAACGTTTTAGTTGAAATACTCTGTCATTAATTCTCACTACTTTTTTGTTAAAGTTTATTTAGTCTCTCTGCTGCTCAACTTCACGAGATAACTCATTTTTGCTGAAAAGTTTTACCAGTGCCACTTCCTTTCATTAAATTTTCTATTCAAAGGTTTAGATAATTCCCTTTTCTCCTGCCCTGAAGAATTTGGAAAGCACGCACACATACGTATGTGCATAAGTATATCTAATTACGTTGCAAAAGCCTTTCAGAAATGGCACCCCTGTACCAGCTCCTTGGGGTGGTTACCAAGACTCCAGTAGAGCAATATGCTTTTACACCAGCTGCTAAATCTGATTTTCCTCCTGTTTCGCTCTCCAGAGGATATTATCAATTTCTGAAGTTTCAGAAATAATTGGTTAACCTCCAAGCAGGGAGTACAGATGTGGGATCCCATCTGCTGGCCCTGTGCTACCCTAATCCCGCGGTGGGATGGCTCCTCGTGGCTCCCCGCTGCCTATCTCATCGTGGTGGTTATTCAAGCTCACGAAGATCAGCATGACAACCAACCAACAAATATTCTCCCCCTGAAGCACGTGCAGCCCCTCCGGGTCGGAAGGGTGCTGACGTGGATGGTGAGGGCCAAGCGAGCCTGTTTGGCTCCGCAGCATCCCTCACACCCCGCTGTTGCCTCCCCATGCAGCCGGTTGGGCTGTTGGCCTTTCCATGAGCCCAACATCAGCCCAGAGCTTCCTCCCATGCCTCGGCCACGAGCCAGTCCCCCTCATCCCCCCCGAAGTCTGAGCAGCAAAGCACCCTGGTTAGTCCAACTGCTCCTCTGTGCTCCTCTCATGTAACAATAGAAGGTATATGTTCTTAAGTTTGAATCACTACTATATTTAACAGGACATTTTTTAACTGATTAAAATCTAGACCTTGGGTTCCTCTCCAGTGAACTTGATGCTTTTCCTTCTTTCCTTTCTTTCTTTGTTCCTTCGTTCCTTCTTTTCTTCCTCCCTTTGTTTCTTCCCTCCTTCCTTCCTTTCTTCCTTCCTTTCTTCTTTCTCTCCTTTTCTTTTCCTTTCAGCATTCATACATCATTCATTTTCAATTGTGTGGACTGCATGTTTCGTGTGTCCTGTAGCGGCTTCCAAAACCTCATTCCTAGTTACACTACCGGGCTGTAGTTGGGTATTCCCTCCCACTCCCTTTGCTTTAAATGCTCTTCTGAGTTGCTAAGGGATTCGCCTCTGCTTTGCTATTGGTACCCGTTAAATATTTAATATCACTTGGGCTATAAGGATGGGACTTTCTTTCTTTTATTTCCATTTCTAGGCCACTCTTCAGTGGGCTGTTCAAAATAACTATGTGGAACAATTCCCCGGGAGTTTACTCCTTCACCTAGTAGGTACAGATTCACTGCAGAATGTAATCTGGAAATACAAACCCAGAAATCCTTTGGGGGCACACACTCATTTCAGAGTTTACAAAGGCGAGCGGTCCAAGTAAGTACACCTGTAAAAATAGATTTGAAAAGCAATAAGAAAATGAGCCGAAGTTGATAGAAAAAGCAGAAAAACAATCAATTTGGTGGAGCAAGTCTTGTTCTAGAGACTTGGCCGCTGGAAAGGCTGGTCTCCAGTTACAAGTCGTTGCTTGTGGGTTTCCTCTGATCTCAAGTGTCCTCTGCTGCAGACCTAGAGGCTGTTTCAGTGTTTGGGCCAAGCACCCCCGGACTGTCATTAACTTTGTTTTTTTGTTTGAAATTCTTTTCCTCTCCAACAGTTTTTCTTTGCCCTGGACTGCTAAAAGGAGTATACCAGAGTGAGCACTTATTCGAATCTGACCACCAGTCCGGTGCCTGGTGCAAAGACCCTCTGCAGGCATCTGACAAGATCTACTACATGCCCTGGACGCCGTACCGAACGGACACGCTGACGGAGTACTCCTCCAAGGACGACTTCATTGCCGGGAGGCCAACCACAACCTACAAACTCCCACACCGCGTGGACGGCACGGGATTTGTGGTGTACGATGGGGCTTTGTTCTTCAACAAGGAGCGAACCCGAAACATAGTCAAGTTTGACTTGCGGACAAGAATAAAAAGCGGGGAGGCGATCATAGCTAACGCAAATTACCATGACACCTCTCCCTACCGCTGGGGAGGCAAGTCTGATATAGACCTGGCTGTGGATGAGAACGGGCTGTGGGTAATCTATGCAACAGAACAAAATAATGGCAAAATAGTCATTAGCCAGTTAAACCCTTACACGTTAAGGATAGAAGGGACATGGGATACTGCCTATGACAAGAGGTCAGCTTCTAACGCCTTCATGATCTGTGGGATTTTATATGTGGTGAAGTCTGTGTATGAAGATGACGACAATGAAGCCACGGGGAATAAAATAGACTACATATATAACACTGACCAAAGCAAGGATAGCATGGTGGATGTGCCCTTTCCAAACTCCTATCAGTACATTGCTGCTGTGGATTATAATCCCCGGGACAACCTCCTTTATGTATGGAACAACTATCATGTAGTGAAGTATTCCTTGGATTTTGGCCCACTGGACAGCAGAGCAGGTAAGGGTTTCGATATTGAACCAAAATATAAATTGGGTTTTCTCTTTGTCCACACAAATAAGGTGTCAAATTGAAATATGCTTCTGTGTTAATGATCTGCATGTGTTTGTAAATTTAGCCCCACCACAAGACCTATGATGGATATTCAGTTGTTAATACACGCAGAATATATTTTTAATGTCTTAGCTTGAAACAAAATAGAGAAAGGAGTGTGCTACCCATAGCTAACCCGAAACAGTCTCCAAATGGTCGTGTTCTTTCTCACATCACAGGAATAGTAACACTATTTTCTTCTTAATTGAATTTTGCTCCATACATAAGATCATCATCCCTTCTGCAGGAATTTTGGCAAAACGAAGCATGGAAGATACTGTCACTGCAAACAGCGTGGGGCAAATTGCCAGCCAGTTTAAATGAGTTGGTTCCATTAAGCTGGGGGAGTCCGGGCCTTTTACAGAAGCCAACAATAATTGCGTACGTGAGCGTGCACCCACAAGTGTATCACTAGAGTCAGGAGAGGAACTGACAACAAAATCTACCAAATTGTTGGTTTGTTTCCCTTTCTTTAAAGTTGATTTTTTTTTTCCCTCTGAATTTCATTCAGGTCTATGTCTTAGAATACTTTCTCTAAGATATGAACATCCAGTCCTCAGAGGATTTCCAGCTTTCTCATGTGTTTTCCATGTCATAAATTATGCTGGTAATTACTTAGTTGGGTTATAGTCACTAAAGATTACCAACTTCATCATTTTGCAACTATTGTGGTTACAGTTGCTACTTGATTAATATCATGACTTAGCCTAAATTGTGGTCAGACTTGTTTGGTGGTGCAAGAATTTTCAAACTGTATTACCTCAATATTTTTCAAATGATTACTGCTATACATAAACATATTTTAGTCAGAGTTATCAGGTATTTCTTGTGGTGGACTGTGTATTTAGAAATGCTGAAAAAGGAATGTGAAAGAAATATAATGTAGACAGTAAACTACTTGGTTAGTAACATGTTTATGCCAAAAATATTGTTTTTTGATAATAAGAAATGCTAGGAAGCAGATCAGTGGATTTAAAGCTTCAGATTGCCAAAAGACAAGCAAAGAGGTTTTTGCTGCTGAGCTTTTCTTTTCCTTTGTGCAGCCTGTCATCCATATTAAAAAAAAATTAAAATAAAAAGAGATGCTGAAAGAAACTGGCAATATGAAAATCTGGGGAGGGGTGGAACAGAAGTAGTAAAAGAGCAGTGAATTTCCAATTTTATACAAAAACGTAAGGAAGAGGAGAAAGATATCATGAAGAGGCAAATGAACAAGCCCAAGTGACTGTTAAGGGAAGAGCAAGGACCCTTTCAATGTTGTTGACCTCTGCAAGATCTCAGATGAGCAAAAAATGAAGTAATACTTTTCATTCTCCCAGCTTAATGATGAGCATGTACTTTCTGAGTGGTGGAGTGAAGCAGAGCAATTTGTGAGTTATTGGTTATCCCCAAGGACTGAAAATCAGTTGCATCCCTTATATTTCACAGGGTTTCTCTCCTTTTCAGTGAATCATTTACAGGTATTACAGTGGACTCTCTGCTACTCAGTTTTCATAAGGTGACCATTTTCAGTAATAGTATCTTTAATAAAAAAGCTGTAATCAATGAAAAACTCAAATCTGCACTTCTTTTGGTGAAAAAAATAAATGCCTTCACCACATCCCATTTTCCCAACTGTGTCTAAGCTGGCGAGGTATGAGGGCAGCTGAAAATCTTGCAGAGGTATGGAAATGTGTTAAGTGTAAGGCTTGGATGTATCCCCGTGTCACTCTGTTTGCCCCTTTAATTTTGCCAATGTCTGGATGAGAATTTAAAACCCAAGAGTGACTACAATGGAAAGCTGAGGTAGATATTGGCTTTTGATCTTGGAAAGGAGAGGGTTAAGTTGATGTCAGGGAATCTGGTAAGCATTCTCCGATGTTCCTTTCCTACATTTTTGATAGCTTTGTAATGTGGGCACGAAGCTGAATTTTACATGCATTTCTCTTTTCTGAAAATTGCTGGGATTTCCTGTTTGGCAGAACTGTGTTCGTATCCCGTTACCTCACTGTTTTACGGGTTTACAGGACTTCTGAGAGGGCTGCTCTGACAGAAAGTGAAATTTTCGATTAGACAACTCGAATGGGCCACGGCACTTCAAAGTGAAGAAAAACATCTTTGCAGAGCCAGTTCAGTGCTCTGTTACCCCCACAGCCTGATTAGTGGGAACATTATTTTGCTAGTCAGTGAAACAGAAGCACTGATTTTGAGTTGGATAGGTGAGCAAACACTTGCTCAACACCAATTTCTTTTGTAGAGGGGAGCTAGTAGACCAGGTCCATATGACTCTTTTTTTTTTTTTTCTTTTTCCTGAGGTCAGGATCCAATGCAACACATTTTATGGCTAATGTGAAATTTCATCCTGCGTTGCTCCATATATAATAGTAAATATATGGCTGGATTAAACCCATCATGGCTCTTCCATAAAAGAGCAGAACAGGAGCCAATGCAACACTGGGAAAGCAGTGAAAACCCTGGATATATTTTTAATATTCTTTTTTTTATTTATTCATTTTTATAAACAGTGGACTATGGATATGTTCTCCCTCTTTCAAAATCGCCATTGTTTCTCTCTTTAGAGTAAGGTAATGTTCAAAGAGAGAATGCATTTTGCAGCTACTATCTATAGCTTTACAGTTTGAGTAACAAAATATGTAAACAATATCAGCTTAATTAGAAAATAAAAGAACGATTGTAAAATTGATGGGTCAAACAAATTGGTTGTTAAAAAACAATTAAGGGTGAAGTTTTAGAAACAGAGCTCTTAAAACCAAAACATTGATCATAACAAGAAAAGTGATGTATTTAGCAACCAAAATAGCCAGTAACGTATTTGAAATCTCTAGTATCATGCATTTCAAGGATATGTGAAATTGGAAAAACAGGTGCTGGAGGGTCCGGTTCACTTAGAGTTAAACATTTTTAGTCTTTTCCCAGATTGTCCAGGGAACCTGGAAGGAGGCAGAAGTCTTTTGTCTTACAGGAAAGGCAGAGATCATATCCTCTTACTCTTCACAGTGATTAAACACTTTCTGTATGTTTTAATTAAAGGTCTGTTTGTTCAAGTAGGTTTGGTGCATTTGTGAGATCTTCACTGTCATAGAGCTTTTCCAACTCGTTGATTGAAAAAACGGGCTTTTATATCTCACAGAAAATGTGTCAAAATCAGGAGTTTCCGTGCTTGGCTTCTCTAGCAGCTAAAGGTACAAGGAAAGACAAAAAAAAATACTAAAATCTTAGGTGAGCTACAAAGCTGGATTCATCTGACCTAGAAACAATTCAGGGCTCTGGATTGAATTAAATTAAGTGTTATTCTTTTTCAAAAATTGAAAACGGTGCCTTTTCAGGATTTGCCCTTTTTTTTTTTTCTTTTCCTTTTGAAATTTTGGATTTGGCTGGGATTATTTTCGGTTATCACAAAAGCAGTTTTGAAAGCAAATACTCCTCACTGCCTGCAAACCCTCTGAAACCATTCACTTCGAGAAGTGAACCTGAAGGCACCAAAAATCTTTGAAGCATTTTTCCTTCAGCTTTTGGCCTCTAAAATGTCTTTTTTTTTTTTCTTTCTTTTTTTTTTTTGAGGGTGTTTTTCAATAAATGCTCCTGAGGTTGGTTTTTTATTTTGTTTTGTTTTGTTTTTTTTCTTCTCTTGTATAGCTGATCTTGAGTTTGCTGATTTGATGAAATAGTGAGAATAGCAATGCAAATCTAGAAGTATTTTCTGTCACGTGCTTCAAGATGCTTAACGCAGAAAGTGTTCGGGTCGATGTTTTTTGTACCCCACTAGACGTGGAAAGAGGTAAACCTGCCCATACCAACAAGAATGAAAAATTCTCTACAACCTAATAAATCTTAATATTCACCAGAGTTACCCGTTTTAATCATCACCCACTTGTGATACAGTCTGCATAAACAAACTCAGGGAAGTATCAACAAATCCTCCTCTCCAAAAAGCTGAGCGCTCCGATCCCGCGCTCCCTCACATCGCTGCATACAAACAAGCGCCTCGTGGCTCCTCCACAGCTCCCAGCCCAGCACCAAATGGCCAATATCTTCCAGTGCCAGGTGGGCCAGAGGAAAAGTTTTATCTTCTAAAGGTTTGAAGTGCTGTCCTTGTGAGGGAGCTCATGATGCATGGGCCCTTCAGGCCAGAGGTAAAGAGCGGGGAGCCTTGTCCCGTAGCTCAGCTGTGAAGAAGCCCAGAGCCAAGGATTTTCTCCCGTGGTCTTTTTGGGGCAGATGGCTGCTCAGTGTGGTGTAAAACACCACCAGCACCCCTTGTGCCCACCCCGGTGCTGTACCCTGCAGTGATGGGGGCGGCTGCGCCGTGACACACACGTGTCACCGAGTGCTGTGGCACGGGGTCAGCAGCCATAGACACAACCCTTCTCAACCCCAACCTGCCTCTGATAGCACGGAGTGATTAAGAACCTGCCCTGAGGTGGTTTTCACAGTGTGATTTGTACCAGCAACCTTTTATTAAGGCACGGCCTGTCACCGCGTGCTGGGCGTTTTGAAATGGCGGAGCCTGACAGGAGGGCTTCGGTGGAGGCCAGGGGTACGTGGCCTGTCTGGGCAGGGCATGACCGTGGCTTTCCACCGCTTCAGCCCCCTCAGCAGGGCACACATAGCTCCTGTGTGTTCCCTGGGCAGCTGCAGTAAGGCCTCGAGATAAAGCAGCACTGAGATAAGGATCCCTGCGTGCGTGTTTGGGATCCGGGTATGGTGGCAGCCACCTGCAGTGACGCTTGGTGATGGTGGAGCTCTTTGCAGGCACGTGGATGGTAGCACTGGAGCATGAGGCATTGGGGAAAGAAGTGCTGCCCTCGTTGCCTGGCCGTAGCTATCCTCTGCTGGAAAAGCTCCGTTTAGGCCACTAGTGATTTTCTGTGGCAGGAAAGAAAATGCAGACCTCCCACTTTTGAGGAGACATTTTGTTCTTCCCATTAAGTTATGTCCAAGAGACCCTGGAAATACAATATTGGCTATTTAATGGCTGTAAGAAGTTAATAAATAAATATGCCCTATACATAAGAAAGATAGTGACATGATATAGGGCTTATAATACAGCCTCTTTGTGCTTAAGTGGCTTTCCTATATTGCATATTAACACTGTGGAGTGCCAGTCCAGTAATGAAATGTGATGTGAGCCTTCCATCCATATCCATGATATTTTAAAAACCTCAGAGGGTGCCTGTCAAACTTTTATCCTTCACGTTTGTCTTAAATATTGCAGGATGCTCTCTTGACGTGTGATTGCAACCGTTTTATTCGGTAAGGGCGATGTGTTTTTTTTTTTTTGTCTTCCTAAAGCAGTTTTACAATGCAGATAAGGTGAACCCTCCGTCCTTATAATATGCTAATTAAGTGCATTTGTGTCTTGGGTAAAAGATGTGGCGGTATGGTGATGAATAAGAACTTTAAACACATATGACACCTCGTTAAAATGTAATTTTCACATCATAAATCTGAGGCCTTTACTTTGACAGCTGAGTAATGTGGATAGTGGGCAGAGGATCTTGAACGTTTCAGAGCTGTCACGTGCTAATAGGTAGCTGAGAGCGGCTTCCTGCACCGCTCGCCTTTAATGCCATACATCCTTGCCTGGGAAATGCATCAAAAGGGCTGCCGAATCTTAAACCCCACTTGTGCACAGGATATGAATTGCTATCGCTCCGAGATCCCGTTGCGATAAGACATGCTTAGCATCTCTGGAGTTGAATCCAGGCCGCATTTTAAAAGGCCAGCTGAGCCCTTCGGGTGAGCAGCTTCTCCTGGCAGACAAGGGCCGTTTTTAGGGAGCTGCTGAGTGTTTAATTGCAGCTTCTCCTGTGTTTTTATTTTCCAGTTGCTTTCCTCCCATCTAGGAGCATCCCTAGCTCTCTCCCTCCCGTTCCTCTCCGTTGCTTACAGTGACAGCTGCTGGTTGCACAGTGCTGCTGGAGGTTTTTGGAGAGATCAGCCCTTGCTTTCAGCAACCTTTGCTAATTCGTATCATGAATCGGAGCCTTGGCTTTTATCTTTCGATATTTGCACATATATGCCTGTCCCATTTATGCTATAAATATTTCAGTCCCCTTTTTGCTATTCAAGACAGAAAGACCTGTCTAAGTTCGGAGGTGAGGAAAGCAGCACAAAGACTCTTCATCTTTTATAACAAAGCTGGCATCTCAACCTACATTTGTTGGACAGCCAGTACATGAAGCTTAGAAGGACAGGGGGATATTTCACCTAACTGGGACACACTGGGATCCAGAAGTGCACAAGTCATGTTTGTTCACCAGTTTGAGGCCTAATCTCTCTGTTCATTTTTGTCCTGATTATTTTTTTTTTCTCTTTATAAAGCAGTGTTAGATTACAGAATAACAAAGCATCATACCACTGGACGCTTTTCTAAAATTAGTGATTTCTGCCTTTTACCAAGAAAGCTGAAGTTTGAGCTCCCTTCTCTATCTTTAAAAAAAAAGAAAAGAAAACTTAAAATGCAAGATTCCTCAGCTTCAAAATACTCCCTTTGTGGAGCATTTCATAAATATTAATACTGTTTGGTTAGCACAGCGGGAGTATCTTCACTGCCTCTCCAGTACGAATAAATATGTGGTTGCTCCCTTCTCCTAAGTAACAACACACTTCTCTCCGTGGGTGTGGAACGGGAGGCAGCTTTACCATGCAGAGGCAGAGAAGTCCTCTTTGGGGCACCTCTTTAAGCCACCCTCAGAAGATGTTACAGCAGAACTAATCCTGTGGGGAGCTAAACTGGGCTGCTGCTGTATCTCTTTGGAGTTGGGTTGTTCCCGTTGCAAACCATATGGGAATTTGCTATAAAATCTGCACGCAAGTCACAGCTCCTGTTCCCCACAGGCTGGGATGTGTCCATGTCCTCTTCCTAGGGTCTTACAAGCTGGAGTGCTTTGGGACTGGGCTGGTGGGTAGCCAGCATGGGTTGGCAGTGAGGAAGGTCAGTGAGAAAGAAGTGATTAAGCAAAACTTGACTTTCAAGCTTCATAACAAAAGGAGACCGGTGATTTTTGGATGTGCTGCTGGAGGTAGTGCAGTGGTCGCAGAGGGATAAAAGACATTAAATGTGTGTTAAATGGCATCTTCTCAATGCATTGCCCTCTCAACTTAGATTATAATTCTGCACCTAGTTCCTCGTGGCTCACCCCATAGGGTGCAAACACCCTGTGCTCCCTGCAGCTCTGCTCTGGTGTGGCTGCAGACATGGGGACAAGGTTGCCTTCCTCATGTGCCAGCTTTTTTTTTTCTTCTTTTTTTTTTTTTTCTATGGTATTTTTTCAATGAGCAGCCTTTTTCCTGCTCCCCACTGAAAATACCTCCACCATGGCTCTCCTCGCTTGTCTACCACTGATTGTGTTTGTTCTGGAAATGAATACTGTAATATTTTTAGCACCACTTATTAAGACTCGTCTCCTGAAGCCTTGTTCAGCGTTGCTAATTAACTTCTTCAGTGCCGCCAGCACTCTGCAGTGCTGCCATGCCAGGTTTTCTTTCCTCTTTTTAGGTCAAAAAAAGCTGATGCAGATGCCCTGATGCTTTCTGCTTTAGAGTCGAAGCAAGCAGAGGACGCAAGGGATGCTTTTCAGGATCCTGGCCTTGATAGAAGAGGTTAAAGAGGAGTAAAAAAGCTCTTTAGGCGTAAGCTACAAAATTAGTGAACCTTTGAAGGAGGCTTTGCAGAGCCTTCTCTTGACCTGAGGAAGCTGTGATTTAGCATCCCCACATCCTTCAAATGTAGCAGCAAGTAAACTTTCCGGACACCTAAGGTATAACTGTAGGGATGAAAAGTACCCAAAGGATATAGGAGAAGTGGAAAGGTCAGCCTAGTACTCAGAAACCCAGCTGAACTCTCATGGTAGGGTTGGATTGATGGCTTGATCACAGGAAAATTATTGAATTTATGTTGAACATGCAAAAAGAATTTTTGTAGTTGGTTCCTAGATCTTCATGTTTCTGGAGAAGTGGGACCAGCCGTGAAGGGCTGTGAAATGCTAGGCAGTGATGCTGTCAACAGCCTGACATGGGAAGACTGGCAAAGCCTAGAAAAAAATATTTTTTTTTTAGAAAAAAAAAAAGGACACGTTGAAGTATACCTTCCTGAAGTGCATTTTGGCATAGTGACTATGTTAAATCAAGAGAATTGGTAATGAAGAAAGCAAGAATAAAACAGTGTTCATTTTTTGGGGGGTAAGCAGTCTTCCAAGTATGTACAGGCAAAGGTTAATACAACAAAAAAAGTTTATGGAACAAAATCCCAAAGATTTTGGAGAGCCATTCTTTAGATAAATCCTCCAGAGTTGGTGGGGGTCTGGACCTGGACTTCAGGAGCGAGTCCTGGAAGGAATGGGCACTTTGACTTCCTAATTCGTGTCCAAATCAGCAGAAGAGGACAATATAAATTGTATGAAACAAACAGTGACTGCCCCTGTGAAGCTGAGTCACGGTATCTGCCCTGCATTTTTGTTCTGAATAGGCTTTTTTCAAGGGTGTGCTTATGGTGGGGGGGGCAAAGCAGATGATGAAGGCCTAGCTGAAAGAGACGCGTCCATTACAACAACACAGTGATTGTTCTCTGCAACGGGATTTCTTCACTGTAATAGGATTTTTGCTTGATTAAAATGCGCTGAGAGGCAACAGGACTTAAGGTACGTTTCAGTGAAACATAAAAGACAATTTAAAAGGACTGGCACCGAATAAGCAAATGTTTCATGTTACGTACCTACTCAGGTCTGTGTCCTCACAAAGTACCAGATGCTTCAGGCTCAAAAGGGCTGGGGGAGAGGGAAGCAACGAAATAGCAGTGTTGGGCAGGGAGAGGGTCCTCTGCCTGGTGCCTTCCGTGTAAATACAAGCTCTTCTTGCAGATAAACAACAAAAACCTCCTTCTGAGCCTGGTGGGAACTAAGCAAAGCTTTTGGGTAGCCGAAAAGTGCATGGTGTGTTGTGTAAGGCCACTGCAATGTGTTCCTTTCATATAAATGAGTTTAAATTGACTCGGGTATGAAGAGTAGAACAGAGAATTAAATTAGATTAATAGATTTTTTAAGACCAGAAGGGACCATTAGCTCATTTAGCCTGACCTCTGTAATGCATTCGATTGGATTTCATCCGCTTCCCCTTGTAGTGAGCCTAATGACTTGACTTTAACTAAAGCATATCTTCCAGAAAGGGCACCCAGGCTCCAAGAGACAATCCACGTGGCACTTCGAGGGGTGCATTTCTTGTGGGGGTATTCTCTCCCATGCTGCAGAAGTAAAATAATACTTGTATTGGAAATATTTGGTTGTACTGCCCAGCCATTGAGTCCAATTATACCTTTTTGCATCACAAGTAAAATAAGTCACAGAAGTGCTGCTTGAATTACACACTTCGCACCTTACACCCCGTGCTCAGGAGGTTGCCTTCTGCAGGAGTCACTGGTAGCTCTGACATTAAATTATTTTTTTTTTTTTAAAGGTGTTAGAAATTTCTTGAGTCAGAAATTCCTGAATAGACTGAGAAAGGTAATTCACTAGCAGTGGCAAAGTAGCTTGCCGGGCACTGAAAACAAGAAAGGAGCCTTCTACTTTCAGATTTGTTCTTTATGATGAGCATCACTAAATGCTTCTGTAAACTCTGTTTTTTAATTAGAAGAAATTACCAGTCTGCAGTGCTTGCATACTGCTCTCTTAATGCCACTTCCATTTTTATTTGAACCAGAGTGGTAGGGAGTGACATTTAAACCTCAGAGTTTGTCATCAAGTTCTAATTTTCTCGTTGATGAGAACATCTGTCCATTGGAAAGGGCAAAAACTCGTTCCAGCAGTTTTTCCATAAGGTATTGGAAGATTTAGTTCCAAATGGGTTTTCTGGTTGTTGCTTCGGCTTTATTGCCTTTTGTTTTCCCTGCTTATTTTTTTTTAAAGGAGCCTGTATTTATACTGAGTAAAAGAGAGGCAGGGAAGTGAACCGCAGAGGACAGAAGAAGCACTTTGGGAAATGGCCATTAAATTATATCATGGGCAGAGTCACACCGGGTTTTTCATGTCAACCTGTATTAGCATATTCTGGTGGGAAGAGGTTGCCATTTCCTTAATATGAAATCATGAATTGGCTGCACTAAAAAATGTCTCACTTATTACGCTGTGATATTACTGTATAAACAATGTATTTTTTTCATTCTAACACCGTATTTTGTGATATTCTGGGTAAGCTTCACCTTTGGGCATTTCGTTATGGTTATTGGCCATCCCAAACCTATAGTAGCTGAGAGAGGCTTCATCTAGGCTTGTGGTTTCATTACATTAAGCACTGTGAAAAATGGTGTGTTACCCCCTCTTTCTCACTTTTCTGTTGGAAAGAAGAAACATAAAAATGAGCATTTATCAAGGAGCGCTGCGCAACTCCTCTCCTCCCTTAACAACGAAATTTGGGACCACAGTGCTCTCGTACACATTTGAATACCATCACCCCAATGCATTTGGCAGCAGATGCATCGACTGTAGTCAAAGATATATCCAAAAGAGCCAAAATGACCCTTAAATGGCTTGGGGACTAGCTGGTGCACAAGGTGTTGCCTTGTGTTTGGAGGTGGAAGGCAGTAAGCATGGCACATCCATGGCCTTAAGCATGGCAATGAATTTGCTCCTCCTTGTTACTTCCAGACTTGGGGTGAGGATTTGGAGAATAGTTTCTCTCTACAGTTAGTTGACATTTATCAGTGACAAATGCATTTGCTTTAGAGAGTAGATCTATAAAAAATGGTGAAAGTTGAGTTACAGAGACATTACTGTCTTCTCCATGCTCTAATTTGAAAGCCAATTTTAATTTGCAAAAGGAATACCTGTTAAAAAAATGCAGCATGCATTTCTTTAATCCATCTCCCCTGGAAGCCTTGCAGATGCTGAAACAGCAACCCTGGGTTTGTGCATACCAGGAGTTCACCCAAAACTTCCTGAAACTTGTGTTTAACCATAAGTCTTGCTGCTGTGCATGGGTTGCAGAGACCTGGTTGGCATCGTGGTGCTGCTGGAGGAGCTTAGAGTTTGTTGCTTCTTCTCTTGGAGGTGAGGAGCTTTGGAGGGAGCAGATGCACTGGGTGATTTGGATGGTTATCTACTACCGTGTAGCTTGGGACCAGCCAAGGATGCCCACGTGGCATCTCTGTGGGTGAATCTTACTGCAGAGGTTGTCTTCGTGCCAAAAGTGGCTGCAGCTGTTGGGATCAAGCAGGGAGCCAGGGAAAATGCAAGGCTTGCGGCTGGCAATGGGTGAGCTCTTTAATTGGAAGTATTCATGCCTGAGATGGGCCCGAAACTAGAAAAAATGAGAGGTTGTCCAGTTTCATGAAATTTCTTAGCATGTGTGGCAAAGCCTCTGACCTGGCATTGGGGGCAGCACTTCCCATAGCTGGTGTGACTACCTGGAGAGACATCTCCGAACCCTTCATAAAAGTATGTTTGTATGTATGCATTTATATACCTAGAAACTGTGTGAAAGTCCCCTAAAAATTACTCTATGGGATGCTGATGTAATCTTGTCCCCAAAGCATCCTAATAAACCTAAGCTGTTGTTGATTCTGGAAATGTGTCTTACCTGTTCTAGGCTTGGCTGCACGTCACTCTTCTCCTACAAGAGATTGATGATTGATTTTTTTTTTGAATTGCATATTTAACAATAAAAATGAGTGATGTTCTATTCCTAACCGAGTCTCCAAGGAATGCAACTGTTTCTCATTATAAAGGGGGAAAAAAAAAAAGTAATTAAATTTTAATTATTTTTCCCTTTTGCCCAAATATCTTCACACAGTGCAAATTAAATAAAATTATTTAACCATGACAAGCACTTCTGCCAATTAATCCCTGAGAAGTGAAGCTGGAAAATGTGTGCCACACACATGCAGGCAGTCACACGCGGATGCCTGGAAAAAAAAAAAAAAAAAAAAAAAAAAGAAAAGAAACCCAAAGGAGCCTGAGAGAAGCACGAGTTAAACAGCCCAGTGGAGCCATGAATGGTAGCTTAAGCGATAGTGACGTCCAGCCACGAGCTGGCCTGAGCTCTGTGCAGCTCCCCTTCGGAGGCTCTGAAGAATCCTTTTCCATTCTGGCTTAATAGCTAAAGATTAATTGAAGTTCAAGAACTCGGTATTTCTGGTAGCCTTTATACTGAAATTTAAGATGGGTAATTTAACTTTGAATTGATTTTTTTTTCTTCAATTTGAGCTTTTAGTATGTGCATATTTTTATCTCAGCTGCACTTGGGTTTCCTGAATTACAGGCAAGATTACCAAGAGATATTCATTAGACAAATGTGTTTATTAACAACATAAAGATTGTTCTACTGAATGCGTGAAAAAAAATAGATCCAGTTATTAGAAAAGAAAAATCTTCAGGCAATTTCAAAGCATTAAGGGAAAAAAATCATCTTGTCTTTACAGACTTTTATATACCTGGATTTGTAGTCTACTGAAATACACTGCTTTTTTTTTTATGAGCAGTGCTTCAAGGTCAAAGTTAGCCCCGTTTCTGAATTTCAGGAGGCGAAGAACCTGACTTGAAGTCTTTTCTGGAAAGACTTTGTGCTGCTTCAGCAGGACAGCTCTTTTGGACAGGCATCTGGAGGGCCCTTTTACTTGCCTGGTCAAAGCCATCCCCGCGTCTCTGAGATGTTTGCTGGGGCCTGTTTGGTATTCAGGCTTCATCTCTCGGCAGCTGAAATCAGACACTGAGCATAGCCCAGTCTGCAGCTAATGCTGCTGGAGGAAGTACTGTCAACAATAAGTTGTACACATCTGAGATACGTCTATACGCGTGTATATATAGAACTAGATAATTGCACATTAATTAGATAGATTTGAAAAAACAGGGTTTGCAAGTTGACTCAGTTGCCAAGGTGATTTAACTAAATATACATTTATTCTCGTGGAAGACAGGGACATACTTGGTAGCTTTACAGACAGTTTTTTTTTTTTTTTTTTGTGGTGTTTTTTATTATTATTTTTTTTTTTTAATTTTTATTTTTTTTCTCCTTGGATGAAGCTGCCCTAAGCAATGCACGTGTTCTGATAGATAAAAGGATAAAAACATTCGGTAGGATTCCCTGACTTTAGTCAGCCATCAAGGTGCTATGCAGACCTACTTAATTTGTTTGGTTCCCCATGTTACTCCAGATACTGTATAGGGAATTGGTGCATTTCCATCCCTTCACCGAGTTCCCTGCCTGCAGGATCTTCTGGGCGAGATTAGCGTGAAGTGGCAAAGTAACGACAGTCCTGGGCTCTGCTGGATAATGCCAGATGGCCAACAGTGAGATTAAATGTTTGGACAAAAGGCCTACCCCAAACTAAAGTTACTCAGCAAGTGAGGGAATGGGCAGATTTTCGTACTCAGGACATCTTCCTACAGCTTGTAGCGAAGCAACGACTTCAGTCCAAACTCTGACACCGTAATGTTTTCTTGACTTGTTAAGGGGAGGTTCCTGAGTTGACCTCCGGTGTTCCCAAGTGCAGGTATGGCTGTGAAGAGGAGACAGCGTCAGCCCGATGGAAATTCGGAGGCAGAATTTCACAGGCAGGAGAAGAGTCAGCCAGGTGGCAAATGGGGACAGCTGAGACACCGCTGCTTTCAGCCTCCTCCTCTATTAAGGTTAAAGGTTTTTTATGCCACCCTGGTGCTTAAATGTAAAAAAAATATACATTTAGACCACAGCACACCAATGGACTGTCATTAGAACATATATATATATATATTTTTTTTTATGTTGGAAACTGTCCCGTTGATACAAAACCAAAATATTTTGCAGGCAGACACTTGTCCTTTTTTGGCAGGAAACTATCAAAACGAGCAACTTGGATGCTACCGTTGGCTTCAGCAATGTTAATTATTCTTTTTTATTATTTGAATTTTATGTTTAGCGTGGGACATTCAAATATTACCCAAGGGGGGAAAAAACTCAGTTCTATGAAACCAAAAGGTTTGGTCACCTCCGAGTCAGAGTCCTTTGAAAGCCGCACTCCTTCAGAACTTTTAGCTTTGTGTTCAAGGCCATAACAAAAATAGGTGCTCACACGTCAGAATTCCCTTCAGAGGGCAAGTTTATCTGACCAGCACCCGTTTGGCTCCTCAGTCCTGCCAGAGCAATGTAAAGCACTTGTACTTGTGATTGATTTGAGCCCTACACCCTGGACCGAGGTGCGTTTTTAGACCAAGCGGAGAAACCGTGTGTTTTAGCTACCTAGAGAGGATCTTACAAGGAGTATTTCCTGACCTTCCTAGCTGGCACTACAGCCATTTTGTGACTCTTTCATACTCTGCCTTTTTCTGTAGCTTGTAACTTTCCTATGCAGATGGCAAACATCAGAAAATCTCAGCAGTCCTTGCTGGACTGGCCAGGGAGAGTTGAAGCTTGCTGATCACCCAGTAAGAAGATCAGTCGTGTCCTGGATTTTGCTCTGGGGCAAAAGGAGCGAGCACGCCAAGTGAATTACTGGATGATTTATTTATCTGCAATTCCGCAATAGAATCTTTTATCTTCATAAATCTCGCGTTAGGAAGATATAACTGTGCCTGCTGGTGACATTTTTGTCTATATAAAAATCAACACGTGAAGTCTGCACAGGGAGCAAACCTTCATGTTCCACCCCAGCTGCATTTGGTATCTCGAGTTAACCAGCACTGTCCAGTGTTTAATTATGTACTAAGACAGATCTACATATTTCCTCTGTGTTGCTAGATGCAAAGGCTGAGATTCCGCTTCAGGCTTGGGGCTGGCATTTAGCAGGGGATGCTGCGTGTGCCAGGGTTTGTGATGGTCAGGTGCCCTGCACTAACAAGGAGCCAGCAAGGGGAGCCGAAACGTGCATAATGGGGCTGAAAATGCACAATGCCAGGAGTGGAGGCCTGAGAGGGAGGTGGCCAGCAGAGCTAACTGTGAATATGGCCCTTTTTATTTTGTAGTTGTTTCACTGAGGTGAAGGGTGCACAGTCCTCTCCTAGCAGCACAAGCTTACCCTGCGTCTTGACATCGTAGGGCCCTCATTCAACCACAGCATCTCCCAAATGCTTGGGTGCTCATTGAGATTCCAGCTAAGTCATATTTTGCATCCTCAGATGGTCGTGATATTTTCTCATTTCATTGCACTCCGTGCTAAGCTTATCGTGTACTCCTTTCTGTCCACGTTAGCGCGGTATTGATAGTATTTTAAATTGAATTCTGGACCTTTTGGTCTGAAATTGGGAGACACGGACCAGATCAAAAAGGGTTTGCTGACATCAAAGCGTGCCTACACAATCTCTACCTGACAGCAGCCCATCCTTTGGTGGTACATACTGATCAGCTTTGACGTTTCCAATGGCTTCATTTGTCTACGACAATTTTCTTAGCTAAAGCCTGAGTAGTAGGACCGCTGACCTCAGCTGACCCTCGTTTCTTCATGCTGGAGACCTTCTACTCAATGGGAGGTCACTGTAGATGAGACTGATGAAATTTTCGTAGATAATCATTAACTTTCAGGGATTATGATAAAATTTCTGGTTTCCTTTCTCCTCTGAATGGTGAAAATCAAAATGGTGAAGATGCATCAGTTTGTTGAGTGGTGCCAAACTTCACAAACAGGATTGAAGATCCTTACCAGCTTCGGAGCATAATGCCAGATATCTGCTCCTCTCCTGATCTCTTCCTTTTTCCCAGCTGCCCCTTCTAAAGAAGCCTGCTGCCAAACGAGGCAGGTCAGCACGGATGAAGACCATGCAGCTGATTGCACCACCTGAAGGTTTGTCCAACCAGCTTACCATCTCTGCAACCCCAGGGCATGTTGCTCCTTGCTTTCCTAATTGCCAGTTTAATCAAAACCCGACGTGCTGTTTCAAATATGATTTCTCCCACTGAACAATTCAGGCTGTCTCACTGTTCTTGTGCACATGCCTGGTATAGACCTTGAATAGCTAAAATGTATGGCTGTAATTCGTGACTCCACGACTTTCTGCAGACCTGAGCTGCCCAGGCACTTTGGCTGTTTAGAGATGTTCCAGTTCCCAACTTACCATCTCCTTGTGGGGGAGACAATATTCCCAGTGGAGCTGGTAGGACATTTTGGTCTCTGGAGTTAAATTCCAGGACTGTCAGTTCCAGTGACAGCATCGTTGAGCTCAGTGATGATTTTTTTTTTTTTTTTTTGAGACCCTCAGCATCTGTGATCATGGTATTCATGGTATTTTCAGTTTTGTTTAAAAATACAGAAGTCTTCTTGCATTTCTAAGAGGAAAAAATGCTTTAAAATACAGTTCACAAAGATCTGGGACATAGTAGAGAAAAGCCTAGATACATAATAATTCTTATTTCTTGTGAGTTTTATTTGCATTTTGCCTAAAAGTCCTAGGATATAATCTTAGAATAATCTTAGAATTCAGGGGGTGGCTCTCCAGACTTTTATGCCAGAGGTTAACAGTGAAATGTCTTATGAGCACCAGATTTTGAGCAATGTCATTTCAAGCTCCTGATAAACCTAGGCATTAGGCTTTTTCTTTTTTTTTCCTTTCTTTTTTTTTTTTTTTTTTTTCTGTTTGTCCCGGGAGCTCTAAGCTTGTTCCAGTCACTTGTAACCTTTGCAGTCAGCATGACTGAGGTACCCACGGAAAACCTGCTTCCCTGCTTATCCAGCTCATAAAGCAGAAGATGTAGGCATCTACCCTCTATAGCACAGGTATTTTGTTCCCCTCTGCATTTTCTTGTGATTGCTCCTTTCTCCTGATCTCATCCCTTAATAAAATCTCCTGGTATTTTAAACCTCTGCTTGTCCTGAGCAAAAAGCCACCTTTGCATCAAGTAATGGACACTTTGCAATCCGGCCTCTCATCTACGTGAAACTAATTGGAGATTTTTGGCTGGCTTCTTGAGAATTAAAAACTCCCTGGTTGTAGTGATCTGGGATTGAATGCCAGGATCTCCAACCTTCAGTGAAGGCAAGCAAGTCTTATGCTGTGCATAGATGTGTCAGGTGTTTCTTTGGTTTGTTTATGGATTTTTTTTCCCCACTATTTTCTGTCCATTTTTGCCTTGGTTTGAATTTCCTGGAAATAACAACAGCGTGATTCCCCGAATCCAGTAACTTGAGCAGAAAACCCTTAAATCATCCCTGGAGGGATGGACAATGGAAGATTGAGCTCCCACACAATGAAATCTCCTGTGAGAAGGAGCTTTATGTGTACATTATGTACACATAATTCTTGCTCTAGTAGCCACTGAGCAAGCCATTTAGCCACTGCTACTTAAAACCGAATCTATTGTGACTGTCAGAGCTGGAGTGGCCAATATTATTGAGAGTGGGTTTTTATTCCCATGTCATTGGGACAGCTATTCAGAAATACTGGCATTTCTTCTTTGCTCAGGTCAGGAGAGGGTGAGGAAAGAGCTTCGTGTCACTGACAGCTGCCAGTTTGGCCAGGGAATTGAAGCTTCCATTTGTCAGTTCTTTGATCAGAAGACTGTTTAAGAGACACAAATGCAAGGTCAAAGGTGAGGCTGTTAGAGGAAATTTAGCTTGAGATAGTGGTCAGCACCAGCATATGGGCATGTAAATCTATCCATTCATTAATGCAACCAAGGGGTTGTACCCCTAAGATAATTTAAAAGTATATATCATTTTTTCTCGCTGTTGGGTGATGTTTCAGAGGTGATGGAGTGTATGACTAAGGACAAATTGACTGTTGCCTGTTGCATATTCAGAACTAAAGTTCTCTATTAATTTTTAAGGAGCATCTTTCACAGCAAAGACTAGGAGCCCAAGGCAGAAAGAGCTGAAAGAGTTTTCATTTGGGCTGAAACTCACCATCTTTTGGGTGTACTCCTCAGACTTCATCACGTCATTTTCTATCATGCTGTATTTTTCCTGTAATCCTTCTTTGGGCCAGACAGGTGCATCAGAAACCGTGTAGCATGGCTCTTCCCCCTCCATG
Organism: Anas acuta; assembly: GCF_963932015.1. Taxonomy (NCBI): domain Eukaryota; kingdom Metazoa; phylum Chordata; class Aves; order Anseriformes; family Anatidae; genus Anas; species Anas acuta. The sequence continues at coordinate 63,451,075 of NC_088982.1, read as the reverse complement.
TGCACAGAGAGATCAATGGATCAGGAAATTTGGCAGCCTCAAGACTCTTGCCCCAGTGCAAGTACCACGGAGCAGTGCCCTTGTAGATCCACTTACTGCCTGTGAAGAGGACAGGCATCCAGCATGGCTCATACAGTGTGAAGGAAGCTTGGGCTGGCATTAGTATGTATTATTCAACAAGTACCAATCAAGATTGTTTTATTCTAGGAAATGTGCAGAATTGTAATCAAAACTGTCATCCAGAGGCCTTACAGTAACATTGTGGGAACTAAGAAAAGAATGATCTAGAGACCTGGATGAAACGAGTTAGGGTTTACATTCAAAATACAGAATATCTACTTCTAATATATATAGAGAGATGTGTATATTTTTGACCTTGTATAAAATATCTTGCTTGTAGAGTGATGTTGAATATATGGACCTCTGTTCTGCACAGAGCTATATTGGTGGGTTTGTGCACTTTGTGACCCATTGCAAACTCCTCGGTCCCTGGTCGTCTGGAAGGAAGCAAGTGCAGGATGGCAGGAACAGATGGTGAAACCTCCCGTGTCATTGCTGGCTTTGTGAGGCAATGGAAAGGGACATAATGATGTTTATGGGGTCCATAGTGGGCTTCACCAAAATTCTTACACCACAAACTTTAGATTTCCTTGAATATATAAATCAGCAATTCTGCTGCACAGGTCTTTTAAAATAACTTCTAAAAATTATTTTTAAAATCGGTCACATTGAGCGTGGTTTCCTTTAGCTGAGTTGACAGCAGGTGAGAAAAGTGGAAAGAGAAATAAAAATCAACATGTTTTGATAGCTGGCTAGAAAAACTGTGCAGAAGCTCCCAAATAGCAAGTTAGAAGTCAATTTGCAAAGCTCTGTTATATGCAAAGGTGAAAAGAGTGCAAAAAAGTGCAGCCCCAAGTTGTCTGTGCAAGACGCTTTCAGGCTTCTTGGCCCTGCTTCACCTTAGAGGACTAGAGATTTCCAGAGTTCCCAGTTGAGGCAATATAAAAAGATGCTCTTTTACTGACTGTGACAGCAGCACGCTTAATCTTTGCTATAAAGTGGTAAGAGTGCTCCCAGGATTTGACCATCAAAAATTGTATTCAAAATTGTCACTGATGCGGAAAGGTTACAGATATATTCACAGCTAGGGACCAGGCTTAAAAATGCTTAGATTTCATTTTCTTTGGGCTGAGGAAGGGGGAGATGATTCCTGATGATTACTGAAAAAACCTCAGTGAGGCTTTCTTTGGGCAGCTGCTCCAGCTGCTTGCGTGTTACTGGCATCTGAGATAAACTCAGGCCTAAAAGCTCTGCTTCCTGCGCTGTCACCATCTACCTGCAAAATCTGTCAACTGGTAGCCAGAAAGGCCGCACACAGCTGATATTTGCAAGTTGGAGAAGCCCTTGTATTCAGATCCTCTTTCTGTGTGTGACATCTCGACTGGGGAGCTGCAAATGATTTTTGAGACCTTCCTCTCCCTCTCGTGGGTTTGTCCATCCACACAGGTTAAAGAGCAGTGCCACAAAGGTAGGCGATCTCTTCTCTTCTTCTGCTTCTCTAAAATGGGACTAAAAAGCTTGCTTTTTAAGAAGGTATTTGATTGAGAGAGAAAACATGAAAACAGAGAGGAAGTCTGTCAGAGTTGGATCAATTTGCCCAAACAGCTCAGTTTTTCAGCTGACAGCATTTTAGCACTCAGAGGGGAGTTGTCAAAATCTCTCTACAGGCAGCCATGTCCTTCATGCTGAGACATACCTTATATTATCTCGAAAAGAAAAGAAAAGAAAAGAAAAGAAAAGAAAAGAAAAGAAAAGAAAAGAAAAGAAAAGAAAAGAAAAGAAAAGAAAAGAAAAGAAAAGAAAAGAAAAGAAAAGAAAAGAAAAGAAAAGAAAAGAAAAGAAAAGAAAAGAAAAGAAAAGAAAAGAAAAGAAAAGAGAAAGTATCAGGTGGCTTAGATTACTGTTTTTTAAATTCACAGAGAAAATATCCACCCTCCTTTCATTTCTTTACCAAATAATCTCGTATTGATCTCTCTTACTGTCTGATCACTTGCTTTAGGGTTAAGTACATCCCCTCTTGCAGGAACTTTTTGCACCTTAGCTTAGCTCGAGCTTGGCAATAAGCTGGCAACAGAGGCAGGCAGGCTGTGCTGCTCATCTCAAAGCTTCTGTAGGAGATCAAAAGAAGTGATTAATGAAGTTAGGGTGCACGGACCCACTTGGAAAACAAATTACTCATCTTCTTGCACTTCTTTAATGATAGAAGTTGATAAAAATACCGTAATGAGGAAGACCCTTGTAACTCTTTATTGTCTGACAGTCCCATTTGGGCCGCAGTCACAGTGCAGGACTGGTCACAGAATGAGCGTCTGAAAGCTGTGGAAGATAGGAGTTAAAGTTTGTGGTGTGTGGTTTGGTGGCAGTGGAGGATGCAGGTCATTAAGCTAGATGAGAGGTTGCATGTAAGGAGCTGTGGAAGCAGGGCTGCGTGTTTATATTGGTTCCTGGAGGCTGTAGGCATGAGTTCCTGGAGAGAGACTCGTCTGATGTAGCAGGTGAGCAAAAAGTAAGGGCTCACCTCCTCAGGAGGTGACAGAGGGAGAGAGGATCACAGCAGAGGTATAGGCAGGATCAGGGAGGTATGACATGGGGATGGAGAGCATGCCGGCTATGCGAAGACATACAGACTGGAAAACAAAAGCATATTGGAGTGGACATCTGCTACAGGCTGTCACAAATGGAAGAAAGCAAGAGTGACAAATTCTTGGACTGCATCTCACACTGTTTGAAACCACAAGACACTTCAATTACCATCTCTGTGCTGGTGAGTCACATACCTACCTGCCTGCTTCAAATGTGTCTCCTACCATGTAATCCAGCATCTCAGCTGATTTCTCTGACAGCCTCCCCTGGATGCTTTGCCACTGAAATTCAAGCTCAACGTAGCAAGAAGCACTGCCTGATTTCTCCTCTTCCCCACTGCTCCCCTTCCTGCACTAACAACAGCTGCCCAGCTAACCGAAAGACAGGGCTGTGTCCCCAGCTCAATATGCAAGGAGTGAGCGTGCTGTAATGCAGGTGGCTTTCATGAGAACCTTTGACCTGGAGCTGTGAGATGTAGCTCTCTAAATTGTCCCGGCAGGTGGATTGAAAGCTGTCTGAAAGGTGGCAAAGAAAGGATGCAACTGGTGGGAGTCTCCTGGGGCAAGGGGAGAGCCTTGTGTGGGAACAGAGGGGCATCTAGACACAACGCTGCTGCTGTTCCCAGGTGTGGTTTTATGTTACACCGAGACTGAGAGCTGTCCCCGTCGCCCCCCTAGCCCTGGCTCTTTCATGTTTTATCGGATCTGGCGCTGCTGCCGTGGCAGACTGAATTGGTGGTGCTCATTGATCCAGCTGAAAACCAGTAATTACTGCTTTCGGTGGGTCGTTTTCCATCAGATCAGCTCTAGCTTGCTCTCTGCTTGCATTAGTTGCCAGATCTGCTGTGACAGGGGGGTGGAAATGCACGGCAGTGTCCTGAGAGAAGGGAGACCACTGTTAAATGGTATAGCTGTGATGTGAAGCTGCACCCTTGTTTAATAATGCCCAGTTCATGGAGTTGAGAGAGGGAAGAAATGTGCGCGTTATTGAGACCACAGCAACAAAGTGCAGGACTAAAGAAATACTGGTGGGTAAAAACAACAAGAAACGGGAGAAAATAAGGCAGAAACAGGCAGGAAGGCAGCAGAATCCCTCCCCAAAGACAGGGAGAACAAAGATGTAATCATGACAGCAGGATCTGTAGATCGGTGTCTTGGAGGAAGCAGTGGGCAGCCTCGAGGAGGCACCTTTCAAAACAACATAAGGAACTATTTTGCCTCTGCAGGAGATGGACTGGATGGCTTTGGCTGGGTTTCCCCTCTTCCAAACTTCTCTGTCCCAAGTCTTTTCAGTCCCATCTGGGGCAGAATTTGCTGGACGTGGTCCACAGCCCACTAAGGCGGTTGAAAACTTCCTGTTTGACTTTTGGGAAAAGAGAGGAATTTCGGACAGCAAGAGCTGGCACAGCGCTCTTCATATCAGATTAAATCTTTGAGAGGTGGCCAAGAAAACTCCTGGGGCTTCGCTGTGTTTGCCACTGCTAAAGCTGCTCTGGACAGTCCTTGCTTATGGACATTGATCGTCTCCTCCAGGGCTCTGAGCACTGCATTGCTCCAAATCCCTCAGTCTTGTCTGCACTCCTCCCTCCCCAGTTTCCAGTGCAGGTGAGTGGTAAATCATGTTTCATAGCACGATGAACACATCTGGGAGGAGAAGGGTAATATGATGTGTCATCTTTCTTTCAGCCTGCTGGGCAAGCTTTTGGGGAGCACATCTTAGAAAATGCACAGCCCTGCAGGTCAGCTCCCTGCCCCAGGCTCTGGGGAAAGCCAGACCTGGAGAGGGCCTTCCTCCACGTTCTTCTGTGTGTGGGGAAGACAGGAATTATTTAACACTATTCAATTATAATACGTGAAATATTTCCTGACTTTTTTTCCTCTTCCTCTGTTGCATACCAGGTTCTTATACTGCAGAGTAAATTCTGGGTTGTTTGCTGGAGTCTACACAGCATCCCTGGAGTCTAGGCCCTGCTACAGCCAATGTTTTAAGCCTCTAACTGAGGCGTGAGGTTCAACCAAACACAGAACACAAATTGCAATGTTTGCAGGGCATAGGGAGGAATCTCAGTATGACTTGAAGAAGCTTCCTTACCTCTGACTTCAGATGGGGCTTGAGTTTCGGAGTCCCAAAAGCTCATTTGAAAGTGTGCAGCTGCCACTAGTGAAAAGTCTCCAGTTGCTTCAGCTGCTGTAACAGTCAGGCTTTAATCCATTCTTCTGGCATTATTCTTATCCTTATCTTTGTATATGGTTCAAATCTGAGTTGCAAAGCATTCCCAGAAATTCAGCTAGCATAGATCCTCCTGTGTAATGGCTGTCAAAAGAGGGACGGTTTGGTCATCAAAAAATGCTGTTTTGATTTCCTTTCCCCCATGGTTAAGGGTGTTGTTTATTGTGACAGATTCAAAACAGAAATAGTACATTCTTGGAAAAAGATTAGCCCATTTTATCATGCTTTCCACTCACACAAATATGTTGTCAGGCGCTGTTCGTGGATTTGCATTCACTTTAAAACATGAGATGCTTGTATAGCAGGGACTTAGCCAAACGTCTTCCCAACTCACCCCTCTCCCTGCCTCTTTTATTAAGGTTTCTTCCTTAACTCCGAGGTGTGCTTTTTTTTGTTTGTTTGTTTTGTTTTGTTTTGTTTTTGTTTTTGCATTTAATGGCCCTGTGGCTGTGCTTGCAGGTTCCTCTGGTTGGTACTGGGGAACTCAGACACAGCTTCCTACAGGGAGATGAGAACCGACCTTCTCCTCTTCTGCAAATTGATTCCTCATGGGTTTTCCTGTCTTTGGAAGGCAGAGCAGTGAAATTCATGTATCAAAGCAGATTTCATGTGCCCAAACAGGCTGCCCACCCTATGACCATGGTGCCATGGAACCCATCCTCCTCGTTTCAGAGCTGCTTCTAGCAGTCCTGCCCTTCCCACAGGCATTGCACCTGGACACAGCTTTGCTCACGGATACCATACTTTTCCCTTTGCGGTTGCTTTAAGCTTCCAATCACTCCTAGTATGAAATAAAAGAGGTAAAATGGCAAATGAGCAGAGCTAATGTACTCAGAGAGCACTCTTTGGAAAAGAAGTTTTCTTGTATTCGGAAGTGTGCAAGGCTTCAAGGGGAGGACGAAGAAATAATCCTGGGAGAGAGGGAAGAAGAGGGAGTAGATGAGTTACAACAACCTTAAGGATTTAAAAGGGCAATGAAAGATGAAAGAGAGATGTACAGATGAAAGAGAGCAACCCCATAAAAGTCCGTGAATAAATGAAGCGGTGGACAGAATCAGTGCTAACTCTGACATTTCTGAGGTAGGGAATGGCTTTATAAAAGCTTTATTTAAAAAGAAAGCTTTTAATGCAAAATGGAAAAGGGTGGGCAGTGAGGAAATGATGTTTTGCAAAGATAGTCATTGATGAAAGGCAGTAAAAAGGCTGCTGGGAGAAGCCTGAATATATGCAGAGTAATAGGTCTGAATGAAATTTGTTTAATGGCATGTCAGAAGAGTTTGTTAGCAAACCTACCAGCTCTTTAATTTCTCTTTCCATATGTTTTTATATATGCATACATATTATGCAGTTCAAAAAGACCCATGACTGGAGAAAAAATGACAAGAAAAATGTACTAATTTTGGAAATTAAAGAGAACGAGAGTGATGATCCTGGAAATTGCAATCCAACAAAGTGAATGTAGTCTTCATCTAGATTATAAATTAAATTTAAAAAAAAAATCCTGTTAACAGAGGATTACAGAAATGTGGTCAAAAAGTGATGTTGTTTTTTACAGATCAGATCAATCACACCAGACAAACTAGATTGCTTTTGAAAATGGAAATGTTCAACTGGAGGGGGAGAGGAGCAGGTGGGAAGGAGGGAGCTGTAGCATGTAAATTAAACTTTATATGTAATGATTTTATTAAAATTGCTGGTATCTTTTCTGAGACTTTTTCTTAGGATATGTATGTTAAGTGGTGTGTGCCCATCCCATTATTATTAAAAAAAATGAGGTGAAGAACTGAAATCAAAGTCTCAGGAATCGATGTGCAGTTTCACGGTTATTAACTTACTCGTTAGTGGATGGATAAACAGAATGAAGAGTTCAGTCCACAGAGGTGGCTGTATTCAGAGGTGCTGAAAGCAAGGGGCATAGGAGAGGCAGTGCAAGGGAGCAGTGAGTTGTGAGAGGTACAGGCACAACATTAAATGATCTGGGTGAAATGCTAGCTAGACTGTCTAAGAAGGATCTCAAGAACAGAAGGGAGTCAGTAGAAGGAGAAAATATACCAAAACAGGATGGAAAATGGGTAGAAAAACAAGCAAGTGATACAGTCTGACATGACAGCAAAGAAATGTGTTGCAGTGATCTCCCCTGGATGGGGACAGTAGAGATAACATTGAGATAACCAGGCACTGGAAACTTGGAATAGGGTCAGAAGGGAGTTCTGCACTGTTACATGCTACAAGTGGTGGCTATGTTTCCAAAAACAACCAAGGGGAAGAGTTTTTAATAGATAACTGGATGAGACTGCTCTATTGCTATTTATTTTTTTTTTTTGTTCATGCATTTGCAGATTTTCTTTTGTAATTTTATCACAAAAATCTGTAGGCTAAATTATTTAAGGCCAGATTTTTGAAGATGTGTCAATGTTTATTTTGTGTCTGTAAGCATTCAGATCCCTTAAAAAAAAATCCCTCAAGCCATGCATGCTCTTACGTTTCCCACAGTCCTCACAAAATGCCATCTCTTTTCTTGTAAGTTACTGGCTTTTTAAGATGTGCTGCATCTCTCATGTATAAGACCTGAAAAGCCAGGTGCTCCTTCTAATCCACAAACATCTCCTCTGTTTCCTTTTCCTGAGGGAGGCCATGGCACCAGGTGGACTTTCCAGGCCATGTCTATACTTCTGGAGCACAACTCCTGTGAGGAGCAGCTGAGGGAGCTGGGGTTGTTCAGTCTGGAGGAGAGGAGGCTCAGGGGAGACCTCATTGCTCTCTGCAGCTACCTGAAAGGAAGGTGTGGGGAGCTGGGGGTCAGCCTCTTCTCACAGATAACCAGTGATAGAAATAGAGGGAATGGCCTCAAGTTGTGCCACGGGAAGTTCAGGCTGGAAATGAGGAGACATTTCTGCTCAGCAAGAGCAGTCAGGCACTGGGACGGGTTGCCCAGGGAGGTGGTGGAGTCACCATCCCTGGGGGTGTTCAAGAAGAGGTTGGATGTGGTGCTTGAGGACATGGTTTAGTGGGTGATATTGGTGGTAGGGTGATGGTTGGACCAGATGATCTTGGAGGGCTTTTCCAAGCTTTTGTGATTCTATGATTCTTTCCCTAAACTGCAGCTACCAAACATCCCGTTGCCACAGCACGTGCATTTGTCCTGCCTGCTGTGGTTGCTCCCTATCCTTGCTGAGGGAGGCAATGTAGGTGGAAAGAAGGAAGGCAGGGCGTTTGTGGCTGCCCACGTCAAATTGGGTGTTTGCTCTGCTTTGCCTGAGGGTCTGTGCCGCAGTGGGAGGGAGTGGAGCCGGGGTTTGCTGACTGACTTGACGTGCGGGTGAGAGCACGAAGCTGCTGGCAAAGAAGGTGGTTGTGATGTTTATGCAGCACTGGCCAGGCTTGAATCCTTACAGCATGATACACAGAAAAAAAGAGAAAAAAAAAAACAACAGCAGACAGGGACTGAACCGTTGTAGCACTCAGCCCTCGGTGCCCGCCTTCCTGAGGAGGCCGCCGCCATGGCGGTGGCTGGGCCTCGAGAGCAAGAGGAGTGAGGGAAGCGGAGCCCGACTGAAGTGATTAGATACAAAATTGGCAACTTCATCACGCATTACTTTGATGATTACATTTGATTGCTGTTTACTTTTTTACCTGAGAGCCGGCTGCAGAAACACCAGATGGTTATAGTCAGAGTGGGATTTGGAGAGGGCCGTGCAAGCTGTTATAATACAAGGCATGCCCAACTTTCCATCAGAAACGGAGACATCTTGACCTTTGGTATTTTGTTAGAAACAGGCTTTTTTTCTCTTTTTTTTTTTTTTTTTTTTAATGTCTAAAAAGTGGGTCACTTATTTAAAGAGGTGCAGTTATTTTTAGAGTGTTCAGTAAAATTTGGGGAGGGCCTGACGCCAGCCAGTGCCTCTCCCATAGGGCTGGGTACCTGAACAACAGCCCAGTGTTGGTTAGCTTGTGGGCAGCTCTTCACGCTCTTGAAGACTCGATCGAATAGGTTTGTGGAGGTGGAGCAATAGATGTGCAGGTGTACATCAAAGCTTGATACACTGAGAGATGGTTACGTGGGCAATGGAGGCCCACGTCCCACCTCCCGGTGCTGTGAGGTTGGCAGCACAGACCAAACACGTGCAAACACCAGAAGGACTGGGCGATTTGGAGAGGGAGATGTTGAGAGTTTCTGCCCGCCTTCTCCCCCCCACCTCTTTTTATAAAAAGAAAATATTTTCTCATTCCCCTTTCCAAGTGTTTGTGGTAGCTGGAACTGGAAAGGGGAGCTTGTCTGGGGTCACTCAGTCCTAAAGCTGAGGCTTGAAGTAAACACCTAGAACTGCTAAACTCATATGAAATGGACAGGGGTTGGCATCATTTGGCAAACCTGTCCTGTCAGTCTGTCTTGAGCTGCATCAGTGGTATCAGCCTCAAAATCTTGTGTGGTTTCACTGGACAAAGCTGAGGGTTTTAATGGAGTCATTAGTAAAACTTTTAATACTGCTAAAGACAGAAGAACCATACTCTGATACTCAGGTTTGATTGCCTGACTCAGTTCCCTCTGTGTACTTGTGCAGTGGTCTCATTGCTGGGGCTTCCTCCAGCCTCCCTGCCTTGCCTCCCTTCCCTCCACCCACTCAGGTGTGTAGCTATTGCAAGTAATAGTGAAATCAAAGAAAAAATATATGTTTCTGTTGATTAACAAGAAGGTTTGCAAAGGATCTTGAACCTGAGCATGTATTTGTGGCCATAGATAACAGTGGAGAGCTTTTTTTTCTCTTAGGGAAAAGCTATAATGAGTCTGAAGGGAAACTAAGTTGGCATTCGTGCCCAGAAAATGAAGTACAGCAATTGTATGCATTGCTTTTTTATAGAGAGTATTAAAACCCAAAATTTGATTTATTAATATTGTGAGAAATATACAGTCTAACAGGAGTCAAGTTTGATATTTTTGGGATCAGAGTGTTTTTTATCAGCAGCAAGTAGATAAAAGCTTTCTGCAACTTGTTTCATTTATCACATGTAATCATTTGATGCTACCGCTTCCTCCATATTAGGTAAAAGCTTTTATAAAACATTCATAAACTTCCTTAGTTATTACTGAATCATAATGAATGTCTAAACTTACAGATGTTCTGTAGTCTTTTATACTGCGTGTGTATCTTTACTCCAGCCTAGCCCTCCAAACTTGCGGAATTATTCTTTATTTTTTTCTGGTTTGGATCACTAGCAATGTTCTAGAAATGTGCCCAAGGGGCAAAAAGGGTACCAGTGTCCTGGGCTGCATTAGGCAGAGCATTGCCTGCAGATTAAGTATTGCTCAGTATTGGTGAGGCTACATGTGGGTGCTGAGTCTCTTTCTGGGCTTAGTAGCAGAAGAGAGACAGGGAGGAGCAGCTGAGGGAACTGGGGTTGTTCAGTCTGGAGAAAAGGAGGCTCAGGGGAGACCTTATTGCTCTCTGCAGCTATGTGAAAGGAAGGTGTGGGGAGCTGGGGGTCAGCCTCTTCTCCCAGATAACCAGTGATAGAAATAGAGAGAATGGCCTCAAGTTGCAGCAGGGAAAGTTCAGGTTGGAAATGAGGAGACATTTCTCCTCAGAAGGAGCAGTCAGGCACTGGGACGGGTTGCCCAGGGAGGTGGTGGAGTCACTATCCCTGGGGGTATTAAAGAAGTTGGCCATGGTGCTTAGGGATATGGTTTAGTGGGCGACATTGGGCGATAGTAGGGCGATGGTTGGACCAGATGATCTTGGAGGGCTTTTCCAACCATAATGATTCTGTGATTCTATGACTTACTGGAGCCAGTCCAGTAAAGGGCCACAGAGATGACTGAAGATCTGTGGGGAGAAGCTGAGAGAGCTGGAGCTGTTCTGCTTGGAGAAGACACGGTCCAGGGGAATGTTATCGATGTACATAAGTACATGATGGGAGTGGGGTGATAGGGAATAAAGAATATAAAACCATGTTCATCTCAGAGGCATCCGGTGACAGGAGAAGAAACAATGGGCACAAACTGCAATTTCCAGAAGTCCCTTCCAACCTCAGCTGTTTTGCATTCCAGTGGTATCTGTGATGCAGCAAATGGGGAGCCTGTCCCATAGTTAGAAGGGCACCGATTCTGCTCATTGAGCAGCTTGGAGTGAGAGGAGACCATCTACCTATTTCCACTGCAGAACTGAGCAGCTATTAGATGATAACTTGCATTCAGTAATGACATCAAATGGATTTTTAACATGTAAACAAGAAGGGGAAATCAGAGTTAACTCGTTATTAGATATGGGTTTGCCTGAAGCAGGTTTCCCATGTTAAAGCACTTAAAAGCAAAGACAGAATTTATGATGTGTCAGTAGATTTTAAACCTGAATAGCGTCCAGTTGTTGTAATGGCTACTAATAATGCAAATTATCTAAGTCAGGCTCAGTGTAAAGCAGTAAATATATCCCGTCCATTCAGACACACTTCTGTTTTTTTTTTTTCTCCCCTTTGCCATTAATATTTTATCCCCTTGAGGAGATGCTTTCAACATATTATGTGCACCAGCATACTGTGCTCGTGGTATTCCTGGATGTCATTACAAAGAAGCCTGAACACTGTACCACTGCTCCACTGCCTGTGACGCTAGCTTGGAAATGGCTTGGAGCAACAACAGCAAGTGTCAACAGGGAGCCGTATTAATTATTTGGAATGTGCCTCATAAGAGGAATCAACTGCTTTTATTGCAGCACGAATATTACTTGAAACAGGAAGGTTACTCTAGCTGTTATCGTAATCTATGTGTCATTAACTTTCCGTGTTTAGAAAAAGAGATTAATAACCCTGTAAATTGTTACAGTAAATAGATGAATTACAGCAACATGTTTTTATTATAAATAAAAGTTTCTTGATATAGTCACCTCCAAATTACTGGAGAAGAATTGGGTCTTTAGCAACTGGGAAACTGCACAGCAGTGTTGGGAACTGAAAAACTTCCACTCAGGTGAAAGCAATGCCAAGCTCCACAAACCCGTACCTGCAGGTGGGACAAACAGATGCAGTTATACTTCATGCCATACGTCCTTCACAAATTGTTGCGATACAGAAGTATTTGCTTCCCTCTTAGAGTAAGATTAACAGATTGAATGGGCTTGAGTGAATTTGCTTGTCTTCTGTGGCATATGGCCTCTTAAGAGAACGCTGTGCAAAATGTACATGGTAGTGGTGAAGCAGGTACAACTTCAGTTCTGAATAGCTACCCGTATCTGCAAGGAAAAAGCAAAAGAAATTGGAGTGTTTTCAACTTTTGATCACAAAAAATGATCACTTTCCACAAAATGGAAGTTCATCTTTGTTCTGAATGTCAACGAACGTGAAAAACATGCATTGGAAAAACTACTTGCAAACCTATTCAGAGTCCCATGCCATAAAAATATTGTCTGTTGAATTATAGCCCTGGTAGACCTCTGCAGGAAACAGTGCCACTAAAACACTTATTTGTCCACAGGGCAGGCTCACCACGGGCAAGTTTCCTATATTGCCCCACCGATCCACCTCGATTCGGATCTGGAGCGACCGCCATCCAAGGGTGAGTCAGTGAAGCAGTCTCCATGCACATGCATCGCCAAAGAGCCATAGACACGAGCGTATTTCATTCATTTGTTCATAGAGCCTCCACGGCAAAGTTACCATGCTCCATCCAAGGACACTCTCGGGAACAAATTAATTCCTCTGGGACAGTTGTATGAGAGAAGACCATGTCCCATGTGCCGCATTATGTAGCTCTAAATATGCCATCTGTTTCACAAGCCACGTTGCTCTCCTCACTACTTTACTTCTGCAGGGAGATGTGTACTTTAGCTCCTGCCCTCTGCCTTTCTCATTTCCTTCCTAATGGTATTGCACAGGGAAAGGGGGCTGGTGGCAGGATGTAGAAAAGCAGATTTCAGCTGCCTTCAGGCGACTGAAGGCACAAAAGGAGTTGTGCAGCGGTTTGAGTCTGGATTCAATTCACATTGACATTGCTTAAGGTTTTTTCTCGAGTTGGTAGAGAGACGTGTCCACTGCAGAGGTTGATTCCAGTTCTAAGTCACTTGATTGCCCTTGGGAGCAATGCTAGCAGCTAATATATGTGCACTGAATCCACAGAAGCCCTGCACAGGTGCCTCTGCTAAGTGGTGAAAATCAAGTGGTGTGAATGTGAGCCTTTGATCTCCCAGTCTGATCTGAAGGATCTTCAGCTGTCTGTGGAGTGATGAACCCTCACTGTTTGCCCCGTGGCCTGGGGAAAACAGGCTTGGACCCTGAGTATGCATTCATACTGCCACGTGAAGATGCGTATAGTGAGATTAATCTGGGTAGAACCATGTGCTGGGTGGCAGAGCTTGGGCATGAGGTTGCCAGATTCACAGTCCTCTCTCCAAAGCTGGGCTTGTCACGAGTGAGGCTGGTCATACACAATCTCCTGGCAGTCCACCACCTCCATTCAACTTGGGGTGAGTTACCCTGAGATTCAACACGTGCACTTGAGATTGTCAACTTCCAAGCCACTTGGAAAACCTCCAGGTTTGTGATAAAATTTGCTTTAAAAAATTTGCTTTAAATTTTCTAGCAGAGCACTTCAGTGATGCAGAAACAGGTGGGACATCCAGCACCTTCTCACTAAAAACTTTTTTGTGGTTGAATGTGATGATTCAGAGCTTACTTAGAATAGGTCAATGTAAATCTTTGCTGCGGGGTCTGAAGCAGTCTGTGAAAGACTCAAGGACGATGAAACAGCAGCAAAGATGATGCCGTGCCTTGCTTTCTCCAAGGTAAAAGAGCTAAAGACTAACAAAAATTTTTAGTAGCCTGCCGTTCACAAGGGCATAGCTACCTCTGTGAGACGGATGCTCCTGCCACCAGGAACAGGGCAAAGTGTGTCAGGCAGAACAGTTGCAGCACTTGAAGAGAAGGTGAAATAGAGTTTATCCAACATAAATGGCTGCATTAGCTGCTTTCAGTGGGGCATCCCCCACTCCAGCTGAGACATCTTAAAGAAAGGACTGCTTAGAGTGGAAGGAGTGATATTAGTGCTGCCACATACTGGAAGAAGGACTTGAATCCCTTGTATAATTTAACAGGAGAAGGCCAGGGAGGCAGTCGGCTCTGAAGACATCAATCCATTAGCTGGTGACTGTGGGGAGTCTTAAAAATGTGGCAATTGGTACTGTCTCACAGGGAAGAGCAAGGCTTTCTTTCGGCCCAGGGGCATGTACATCTCTTTATGCATCTGCTGACTCGTTTCCAGCCTCAGCACCCCAAATCTACTAGGGTGTACTAAAAATCATGATTATTTTTTTCTAAGTGTATGAAGGTGATGAGATTTTTTTGTTTGCTTGTTTGGCTACATTTCCTGACACCATGGAACACACACTCAGGTTATGTTCTAGGCCTTATCTCATAACCACGAGGGCTATTTTAAACAGAGAGGGCAAAAAAACACCTCTATTCTGAAGCTATTGTTGATTCACCACAGTTCCAGTAGCTGGTACTTTAAAAATAAAAAAAGTGAGTTTATGCCAATAATCATTCTCATGCCCTTCATTTCCCTTCCATGTTCCCCCTAGCACTGACTGAACACCGTGTACAGGTCAGTGTTGCACTTACAGTGGCAGAAAGAAGAAAGGTGGTAGCCACCTTAAAGTTTTAATTGTAATAAATGGAAATGAAGCCAGGATAGGGTTATAAAAACATCTTTCCTTCCTGTATTAAAAATGATACAGATTTAGTGCTGCCGTGGGTCTGTGCAGCTGCAATTCTCAGCTGGCAGATTTATTTGTAACTGCTTCTTCCTTCTCCTTTTTAAAAATTTTATCACTGGTGACATTTACCCACATTGTTTATGCATGCAGTGCATTTTTACCTGCCTTTCAGAGTCCTGATGCTAGTTCTGAATAGAGTATAAACTCCAGTAGTTTACTAGTACATTAGTGTCATCATACATTACAGGGTAATTACTCTGAGCCACTGCTCTGTATAGTACTGCAGTAATGACACCGTAAATCACTTAATAGAAATAAGGTGCTGAATCAGCGCTTGAAGCAAGACACTGACTTCTCCCCACCCCCTTTTTAATTTGAGGGTGTTTTAAAATTAATTCTATTATGCAAAGCACTGTTCACCATTATTTTTACGGCTCCTCTCCGTCTGATGATCCAGATGCGGTGGCGTTATTTTTGCACAACTGTTTACACCATCTGCATGCAGAATGATTGCAGGGGTAGCCAAGACCTTGGGCCACTGGAAATAAGGAAAATGCTGTGACATTGCTGAGGCTACAGTTGTGTCTTCAGCTTCATCACGTGTGGTCCTGAAGATACTGCAAGCCAGGACTGTTGGCTGGATGCTGAGGCTAATGCAGAAAGAGGAGAAATCTATTTACCTTAGTGAGCCCTATTTCGTGTCCTCCACGAGTAGTTATTAGCTGTTAGTATTTCAGGAGCCTCTTCCTTTCACTCGGGCAGCCCTGTTGTAATGAGCCGTAGAAGTGAATCACTGGTCTGTCGTGACAAACCAGTCAAACATTTCTTGTACCCACCAGTTGTGTTCTCCTGGGCTGAGGATTGAACCTGCATTTAAAAATGGATCGCTGGTTGCTGACAATAGCAAGGAATTTCAGAGATAAATGCTAATTCTGACACTCTGGCTTAGAAAGGAATTTTATGGAATTATCATACACAGCAATAAATTAAATTTAGAGTTTGGACTCAGTTTCTGCCAGGTACTAAAATACAGCGAATAGA
Organism: Anas acuta; assembly: GCF_963932015.1. Taxonomy (NCBI): domain Eukaryota; kingdom Metazoa; phylum Chordata; class Aves; order Anseriformes; family Anatidae; genus Anas; species Anas acuta. Next base: position 63,435,461 of record NC_088982.1, on the reverse strand, counting down.
GTGAATTAAACTTACTGAATCTACACACTAAAACTATTTATAAAGCTTTATAGAAGCAGATTTTAGTGTACGTGTGGAATCATATTAAACATGAAATATGTGCCTGGCTTTTACAGCTAGGCAGTCCAGGAAGCTCTCCTACCCTGTTGAGCTAGCATTTTGTAATGGTTTCCTTCAAAGTCGAATCTCAGGAGACAGAGTTGTCTTGGAGATTGATATACTTGAAGTCAGTGTATGTCCAAAATATGAAATTATAAGCAAAACCATTTATTGGTCCCCAGTTCTACAAATACATAGCAAATTCGGGAGAGAGGTTCTCACCTTTCCGTGCATATTTCTCAAGTGAAGAAGTTGTTCTGGCCCCAGTACAGGCTTGGTTTTTTCTCCTCTAAACCTCGGTTGTGTGGTTCAGCCTCCTTAGATGCAGAATCGCTTCCTTTAGGGAATCCTATAGGGCATGGAGTCAGGGAGACAAACAGAAGTTTTGCTACTTTTTCTGTCTTTCCAACTCAGTGGTGTGCCCCTTCATGCATTTTTCCTTCAAAAACTGGGCCCACTCTGTCACTTATCTTTGCGTTTGCAAAGTCTGAAGAATAATCAACTGTTCCTGAACATCAGAAGCATTGCAAAATCTTACTACCAAAAATAGATGAGGTTTTTGAATGCACGCATTCTGGGTCTTTTTTTTCTTCTTTCTTCTTCCTCCCAGAGGACCCATGGAGGGTCGATGTCTTTGCAGACGATCTGGGAGGATCTGACAGCCGGTTCCCAGCAGGGCTTACTGCGCAGCCCGGTCCTCCTTCCCAGACCCAGGGAAAGGGGGATCAGGGCAGTGAGGCCCGATGGTGCTCCCTGGATGAGTTCAAGCTGACACACGGAGTCACGCATCCCGTGCTTGCCAGGCCCTGAAACACCCACCCCTCTGCCTTCCTTCCCCGGTGACAGTGCTGTGGGAGAGTTGTGTTGTTTGGTGGCCCTGCTCTGAACTAAAGGTGGCCAGATACCTCCCAATTCCAGGCTTTTTCATCGTTGGCTTGAGTCCCCCTAATTTATGTAGCTTGGGAATCCTTTACAGTGCCTCTCTGGTTTTCCATGAGGAAAACACGGTGTTTTTTCATCGGCTCTGTCCCACGTGGCTTTTTAGGCAAGTAGGGTGTATGAGGCGTAGAGGTAACTGGTGTTTCACCAACTGAATGAGAGGCAACCATTCACAGTAATCTCACTGTAAACCTACTGTCAGTGGAAAGGTTTTGCAACAACCATATGTGCAGTCAATTTTCAGTTGCCTTACCTTGAACGCATCTGTACAGATCCACTTGTTGACTCCTCTGCTGTTTCTTTTTCATTTGAACTTGGCTTTTTGTCATGATGGGCTGCTCATTCAAAGCCTCTATGCTGGAGATGAGTCTTCAAACAACTTAGTGTGGAGACTGAGGGTTTTTTTTTGGGGGGGTAGTGTGGTAGATGCAGCCACAGGGATGCGGCTGCCAGGTATGGAGCCTGTTTGAGTTGTGAATGTGATGGACTGTGAGCTCTGATAGAAGTATGTGATGTTTTTCCCAGTCCCAGCCACAGCTCTTCAAAAATCTGTCCTCACGGTTCAGATCTGTGCTGAAATGTTCATCTTTGTGGAACACGCTGATTTCCCTGAAGCAGCCAGCTGCTTTGAACACGGGCCATGCTCAGCATTTATTAATTCCTCATTTAGATAGCATGAATGAGGATAGCTAGCATCCTAACCAGGGTAGCCAGAGCTTCTGGAAACCTTGCAGCAAGCCTGCAATCCTCCTGTCCGCTTGCTATGATCAGCAAGGTCCGCTTTACGTCCTGTAGCTATCCATAGTCAGAAAGAGTTAATTGAATGCCTTTCGCTGATTCCTTTTTTTTACTGTGGTGTTGAACTGTTGCTCTTACTTCTTTGGAATGTGTGTTTTCATTGCAGAGGGGCACCTCAGGGCATTGCTGTTTATTTATAAGATAACAGCATTTTCTCTAGCAGTAAACCGGAGCAAACAAAGTCTCTCAAGGAGGAGTGCTAAATCCTGTATGCTGGTGGGAACTGTTCAAAGTATTTACCACTTGAAAATATTTAAGGAATCGAGGGGAAGAAAGAGTCTGACTGATGTTTAACACCTTTTCCATTATTCCTACAAATCTTAAGAAAGAAAGAAAAAAAAAGCATTATAACTCGCTTTTTTACCTTTTTTTCTTTAAAGTGTTTTTCTATGGAAATCAGCACAGACTGTCATTTAAAGATGCCTTGAAATTTTGTTATTTTTTAGGCTGTTTTAAGCTACGGTACACTCTGATGTGTTCAAAGTGGACAGAGATGTCCACCCGGGAGATTCTTTTGACAGAGGGCTTCATTTTCCCTTGTACTGAGTTGTGCCAGTTGCCGTCAGCAGGGCAAGTTTTCCCCCATCCGACAGTGGCAACAGCTGGAAAGCAGAGACAGCTATGGCAGCACACCCTCAAGCATCACTAATCCAAAGTGAATGTCCTATTACCAGCTTGAAAAAAAGCCATGGAACTAATTCGATGTGGAAACGAACACAGCGCTGCGTACAGCATGAGACTCTTCTCAAACTTTTTTTTTTTTTTTCCCTTTTCTGCCAGACTAATTTTTGGCTACACTTCTCTTTCTGAAATATTTATAGGGCAAATAACTGTTTTAAATGAGCAGATGGGGGAGACATAAGACAAGCTGTTAAATTAATAAACATGTGTGGTGCTTTATCAGTAAGGGAGCCCATTTTGGCATTTCTTCTGGATGATTTGTATGGCCTATCACCATTGCACCTGGTGCAGGGACAAGAAATGGGCACTTAATAACCAAACAATGTGCAAACTCCTTCCATTATAACTTCATTATGTCAGATATAATCGTCTATAACTAGATGTCAAATACATAATTTATGTCCAGCTCCCCTGTGGAATAGTGGCCATATGAATGAATGGCCCCATTAATGGGAAGGAGCTTTTACCGTAACTTTTCCCCTCCTGGTACATGGTCCGTTTTGTCATCTGGTATTAATTCTGGATCATTTCAGGCCTGTAGAAAAATGCCTGTTATATTTATATTTGTGTAATGGGAGAGGAGGGCAAATAAATCATACAAGAGATCAAATTTCAGGTCCACTGATTACCGAAGCCATACGGATGTTTAAAAGGGAGCGGTATCGGTCTGTAGCAGTTTGATTGAGAGGCATAACTGGCCTTCATGTTGCCCATTCAAAGAAGTTTAAGAGGCATACGATGTGAGATAGCACTTCTTAGGGGAACTCTCCGACACAAAGGACGTAGCCCCTGGAAAGCAGGGCAACCATGCTATTGGCATCGTTTTCAATATCTTGCTTCTTGCGTCACGTGCTGCCTATTTGCAGAAGTGCTCCATGACTTATACAATGAAGTGTATCATCATAACTTGAAAATCTAAGGTGGGGCATATGAGGATGATGTTTTATTTTAAAGGAGTCCTTCAGAAACATGGGTTTGCATTAGAGTGGGACATAAGATCCCAGCTGTTTTTCAGGGCAGGACCTGTGGATGTTCACAAATAGGTACAAATTCAAAGGGTCAGGTAGACACAGGTCCCACTGCAGAATTACTTTTATGCATTTTTATTGTATGTTTTTTTTAATTTATGGCCTAGTTTGGGTGGTGGAGAACTCTGGTGGAGAACAAATTGATACTCTAAATCTGGGAGGACAGTTAGTTAGCAGTCGAGATAGGAAGCCACCTCCCGTTGCAATGTTGATGTAGTTACTTAATGAGAAAATGGGTTTTATTCTATTGCAGCTACAGAGGTAGTGTTTGTTTTATTCTTCATCAGGTATAAATTTGGATGAAAAATGATCCAGTTAACACCATTTATAATAGCAGATGACTTCTTCATGTCTGATAGAGTTTTCCATTGACAGCACAAAATGATTTTAGACTAGATAATGAATGGTATGTTTACCTAACAAAAAATTAATGCTTCCCAGACTTATAACTTGGATTTGTGAGTGGCATGTATGATAAAATATTTGCAGCGGTGGAATATTGCATTACATCTATAGCATCTTCTACTGGCAAATATTTTTCGTTATATTTTTCTGTTTCTGTGATTGTTATTTTAGAGTTTTTATATCATCAACAAAAGCTGCTAGAAAATTCACTGTATGTATTTAAAGAAAATCACTCCCTTGGAAGGTCTTTTCCCCTTACGAAAGAAATGTAAGCAATGTAATGTTTACTTTAATTCCAGTAAAATCTATGGTATGGAGTTAGATTGGGAATAAAACAGGTTCAGTTCCTCTCATAAATGATGTCCAACTACATTCACTTGACAAAAATGATCCGAAATGACCCTGTGGTCAAGTCTAGGTTTGTATATGAGACAAGTTAGGAAAAGCAGCTGATAAAGACCTGGGCTATTTACTGGTGGTATCTGGCTGCCTTCCAATAAAGCACAGAAGTATTTTAGTAGTCAGTCAGTACGTTTGATGTAATCTCATTGAAGTTCATCAGACTTGTGCCTCTCTAGAAAGGCAACCAATTCCTCATACGAGCAAATCATGTTTGGTTCATGCTTGCTGTTGACAGCACAGAGTCAAAAGGGGAAGGAGTTTTCATGTTTGTTTGGTGGATCTTCAGAAAGCTCTGCAGTAGGATTTTCTGAAGGTAAACAGTTGTGGGTTTTTTTGTTCCCTCTTATTTTTTTTTACGCTATTTGACACTTGGAATCATTTTGGGTTGAACCAGAAATTGTTGAGAAAAAAAAAAAGAGATGTTTCCACCAGAGAGTCAATGGTCTGATTCCTTCTAACATTTTGGCCCTTGAATTTCCTTAAAGCAATTTGAATCTTCACTTTTTATATCGCTCTGTACAGGGGAATTGTGGTGATGTGTTATAATCCATTCCAAGGGAAATTTATTTCCATGAATTGGGTACCCAGCTCTTCAAGTGTGCTTTTGGAAATCCCAGTTTTAATAAACGCACGCTACATACTGATTAACAGATAAACAGTACATAGACCTGTTGTTAAGATTGTAACTTGGCTCTCTCTTAAGAGGTCTGGTTATTTCAGACTTTCAGCCAAGTCACTTTGGCCTGATAACGGCAATATTTGCTCAGAAGACAAGGGCCGCTATCCTCTAGATCCAAATGGTTTGTTATTGCCTTCAAATTAGTTCAATGTTTTTCATTCTCCTGGAAAATTGATGGAAAGCAGTATTTAAAAGATCTTGATTGCCTTTGAGAAGGGAGATTATGGTTTGCAAATGTAATTACAGGAGTTAGAAGGACATGAGGGCACGATCCAGGCCATGGGGCTGTTGGCCAAGTTTTCGGGGTTGGGGAGAACGAGCTGGATATGGGGCAAAGAGAAGATGTTGCTCTCACCCAGCTGAAGACACCTTTACATGTGTGTTTTGGATATATTTTTAGTGCAGCCAAATATACTGACCTTCAGCTAAGGAAATGAGTTTCCCGAAAGCCTCTTCCCCTTTGCGTGTGAGGGCTAAGCAGGCTCTCACCTCTTCCTTTTTTTCCTTTGACAGATCTGGTACATTGGGAGTCTCATGAATGGACAACTTTAGATGAAGCATATTAATTTGTAAGAAGTATATCCCTTGCTTCATTGCAGCTGTATTTTTCCTGGAAAAAAAAAATAAAATTAGTTGTGTTTCTTCTTTAAAAAATTACCGCAATTATAGGTGCTGTGCTGGCAGTCTCCCCTTTAGATTTGCTGTTTTTCTCTAAGTCCTGTTTTCGTCTTTTATTTCTTTCAGACTGCTGCTTTGCACAGATGTGTGTGTGTGTGTGTTATGCCCACAAATTTAGTAGTAGACATGCAGCAAAATAATACTGAGTAAACAATTACATTTCATTTTCTGGAATAAAAAAGGAATGTGTGTCCATAAATCTTCCTTTACAAAATCTGGGCTCGAGAGTAAGAAGAAGACAAGGTTTCTAAATTCATGAAGGCCTTTTGCGATGGAATCCTGTGTGCCACTGAAGTGTAACAAGCTTATTTATATTTTATTGTGCTTCTAGATCAAGCTGCATTATTATGGGCTGCATTCCCCAGATACTATAGCTGTTGCTAAGGAAAAGGTACATTATGTTAATATTTCGTGATAATAACTATGCAGGCTGGGTTTTGTACATTAATAAAGTTACGGGGGGAAAAGTGAAGTTAATGCACCATTTTGATTTAATACTCCGTAGATTGTAGGTCACGTTTAAAGACAAAAAGCAAGCTTGAATTTGAGAGGAATTCAAAGAGAAAAATGTGAGAAAACCAAACAATTGGCAGAATTTATTTACTGAACTTTTAATTTGCTTAGCAGTAGGGATCTGGAACCAGCTCCACTAAAAGAAAACTTGGCAGAAGCAAACTAAATGCTTTTACCAGACATTTCAGTGAAGAATTTCTCAGCATTTCTCATGCCTTAATGTGTTTTGATCATGTAAACAGAACATTCATCCTTAATTCCTGTTTCCTGACCATTTCCAGTGCTGTTGTTATGTGATTTAGGTACCTTCTGATTCATTTAATGTTAGGTTGATTCACTAAGAGCCCACAATCAAGTAGCACAATGCACAAAGCAGAATGGTGACATAATGCATTGCTTTTGGTGTATGGAGTCAAAGAAAAGGACAAAGTCACGAGCAAGATAACGATGTCCATGCTGGGTATTTTAAAAAAAATATGCTATACAGACTGTATTGACGAGTATTACAAAAATGTTTACAAAACAAGGAAAATAAACAAGGAAGGATCTTGGCATTCCTCCTAAAGGAATGTTCTGAACTGACTTTCCCCTTTCAAAACTGTTTCCTCATTAATAGTGCTGCCAAGGCATGAAGCAGCCACAAAGGGAGGACTGAATGGGTAGGAGCTCATCCGAATGCTCGCGTACCGTGCAGGGCGAGCCCTGCACATGGCTGATTTCAGCAGGACAGTGGCCGAGGAGAGGAGAGGAGAGGAGAGGAGAGGAGAGGAGAGGAGAGGAGAGGAGAGGAGAGGAGAGGAGAGGAGAGGAGAGGAGAGGAGAGGAGAGGAGAGGAGAGGAGAGGAGAGGAGAGGAGAGGAGAGGAGAGGAGAGGAGAGGGATTGTTGGGCAAGTCGCACAGTTCAGAGTTGAGGAAAGCAAGATGAACTGGAAAGGGAAGGACAAAATGCCTGTGTTATGTTATACACAACATGTAGAGAGGTTTAAAATATCCCTCCTCCAATGCTTTAGTTTGGGACAGGTGGGAATTTTGGCTGCTGGAGTAAATGAGCTACCACCTCCAGCAACTGTACACACAGTAATAAAATAACGCTTGCTCTCCTGATTACCCACCCCAGGCACCCGTTCCTGCCAGCTCTCTTCTTCCCAGCTTTGCACCAGGTCTCTGCAAGCTAACAGCAAAGATCCTGAGTTCTCGTTCTCCTCCAGCATCATTAACCGCTCCTAACCTGCAGTAATACAGAGCTCAGCCCCAAAAGTGAGAGTGGCACAGATCGCTCATGTTTTTCGAGTCTGTCAAATGGACCACCCAAATCTTCAGTTCCTGTCCTTTTCAGACCAGAATATCTCTACCTGCTGGCTCCAAGGGCTGTGGACAGGGATGTCTAGAGTCTTTGTCCCCCAGTAATCCACCCATGGTTTTAAAAAGTGGGCACCCCCTCATTGCCAATGGTTTGTGCTTATCTTTAAAGCACGTTGCTCTTCCACATTGTGTTTGGTTAAATAACCGCAGCTTGGAGTAGATACTTCGCATATAAGCTGACAGGGTTGACACTGTGAGTATTTTGCAATCATTTGTTTAATTAGCTGAAGCTCTTTGGGGAGAAGTTTATGAAATGGCATACTCCCAAAGTCTAATTTAAATCTGTTTTGCTTTTTTGATGGAGGGCTCATAATGCAAAGCATTAAAAAACGTATGAGTGAATGGAAAGCGACAAAACCCCTTCTGTTAACGGGCAGTGCCTCAGTAACAAACTTGTCCAAATACAGAAAGGAAATTACACTGAGTAAAATGACCTACAGGAGGGGAAATTGGAATTAAGTCCACGCAGCTGTCATGTCTTTTTTTTTTTTTTTTTTTACCTGTACTTCCCCTCTGTTTTCATTTAGCGCAATGCTTAATTAAGCTTCTCCTTTGTTTGGAGGTTAATTCCTTCTCTAATCTGCAGCTATTTTTGCAAAGGTGTTCATTACTGGAGCAAACGAAGGCCTAAGACTGGAGAACGGCAGGTGCCGAGCCTCCTTTAGCAGGAGGGGATTTCTGCTCCCGGCGTAGCCTCGCGGCCCAGCTCCCAGATGCAGGGCTTGCGTGTGGTCACGCAGACAGCACCTCTGCGGCTCTCTGCTTTCAGTAAAATGGTGAGGAGCTTAATTTTCTGCCAAAGTGCCGTGGCAGTGCTGCTCTGCCTGCTCGCTAAATACGTTGAGAGCCCTTCGCTTGCAGCAGAGACTTAAAACGAGCACTGGGAAGTGCGGTACTGATGCTGAATTTGGCTGCCGAGCTGGGGACCAGGCAGCATTGGTGGAGCAGAGACCAATTCTGCAGAGGGTTTTTCAGCCTGTCCCTCCTACAAGATGTGCTTTGCCTTTTGGCCAAATGGAAGCAACCTTGAGAGCAAGAGCTAAAGCAGCATTGAGAAGGAGAAAGCGTTGCCCATCCCCTCGTTCCCTACCCTGTGGTATATCACTCATGAAGGGTGGCTCCTTCCGAATAGCAGGAAAGGCTGGGCATAAACAAGAAGCCATCACTTGTCGTAGAGAGAGCAGGTTTTATTGTTATGTTTCCTTCTCCTGATTGTGAGATTAGGCATTTCGTGCTTCCACAAATACATCCAGCTTCTCTAGTAAGTGATTTTTAACTGTGGCGCCCTGTGGATATTTATTTCGTGTACTGTGGTCTTTTTGGTTCTTTAGAAGCTCCAGCTTTGGGGGAAAATAGAAAAGGCAATCGTGGAGCTGGCCGGATACTGCTGACACAGCTTAATTAAGGTTTAAATTAATTAAATATTTCTGAAATGAGCAGGTATTGACAGAAATCTATGGCTGTCCTATACACACGTAAAAAGGAAAAAAAAAAAAAAAAGCAACAGTACTTTTAGATACATTTTTCTTTGTTGTTCTCTCTAGACAATGCTGGTGGTAAACTGCACACATGGGTAAAGCATTTTGCACTTTCTGACAATTTATTTCTTCTTCGGAAGAATTGGCGTGATGAGAAATGGCACAAACAGCTCAAGGAGCATCAGCTCTTGCAATCAGTAGCTGGTGAAATTAGCATATTCCTTCTGCTTTGTTTGCACAGACAATTACAAATTAGATCAAGAAAGTATACTCCCAGAGGTGTGTTTGTGCTTTATAAGAGAACATTGGCATGGGAAGGGGAAAATGTATTAGTACAAAGCGTTTTAGCCCCATTTGTAGCTCGTACTGCTGGCTGCAAGCTACAAGTCTTGCACAAATCCAATAGAAATGGAAAGGAAGAAAAATGGGGGAGGAAAGGCAAAACAGGAGCAAACAAAGAGCTGTGTGAATAGCTAATTAGGATTAATTGTGTTCAGCCGTGCAGGAGGTGCTGGGAAGATCCTGGGTGGGTTATGGGAGCAGTGAGGGTGGAGGAACAGAGGTGCATGCTGAGCAAGGTAGGAGCTCCCACCCACCAAAACTGGGTCTTTGAGCGTTTCTGCATATAGAGGTTGCTTTTTCTGAGGGGTCTCTCCACCTGGGACCTCCCTGTTTCAAGGACACCAAAATGAGGTAAGACCAACCACCACCTTGCTAGAAATACCAGCGTGAGGTTAGCGTTTGGTTGTGTGGCAACACCAGCCTCTTCTCCAAAATCTTTTGCCCCCAGAGAGGGCCCCAGCACCTCTCCAGCTCCGATGCTGGGGAGATGTTAAGTAACAAGCAGCTTTTACTGACTGTAATTGTGCTTGAATTAAGTAGCTGCCTGTGTGCTTGGTGGCTCCTGCAGCCTGACATCCCTCCTGCAGCACTGGGAACCTCATCGCTTCACCTCGCAACAGTTCCTATGCCAGGCAGCTTCGGAGGGCACAGCTCGCTTGGCATAACTCTAAAATAACTTGGCAAGTGAGCCCTGGAGGCTTAAACTCTTGCCCTAGCTGGGATACATAATGATCTAGCTACCTGCAGTCCCTGATCTTCCCTTTGTTCTCTGGTTTTCTCAGTTATCATTTGTTCACATGCCAAAAACAAATACATAAATAAATAAACAAATTAAAGAAAAAAAAAATAAGGAAGAGGTAAGAAACAAAAGGAAGAGGATTGGAAATGCTCACTGCAGTTTGCAGGCAGGGCTGAGAGGCAGCCTTGGCTCTGCTCTTTGTGTCCTCAGGGTGGTAGTGCAGCTACTGCTTCTCGGTGCCTCGCAGGCTGGCGGGCAGCAGGGAGGCACGTTGTGTGTTTAATTTGCTGCTCGGATGTTTGTTGTGAACGTGCGTCCCCGTACTGAAATGGCACAAATGTCTGTGCTCGTCTGCTTCGTTTCCTGAAGCTGTGTCAGGGTTGCAGGGACAAGCTGCAACCAGGCATTCTTGTGACGGCATTCTCAGTGAGTGGGTTTGGATTTGGGGACTGCAAGTCACTGTCAGATGAGCAAGGATTTAGAGAAAATCTCTTCTGCCACTCTCTTGCAGCCTCAGGAGACAGGGCAGAGCAGCAGGCAGCTGGCCAAAAGATGCACAGGTGAAGAAATGAGCTAAAGGAAAAAGAAAACGCAGGGAACTTTTATTGGATCCAAATATATGAAGATTTTTTTTTCTCTCTTTCCACTTAAAGACAGCTTATCAGAAATCTTTGCAGAAACTAACAGTGTGGATTGGGTAACTGAGAGCTTTCTGTACAGCAGCTTTCAGAAGGCAAAGGTATTTCTCCTAGCTCCAGCAACAGCCCCGAGCAAAGGTGAGCTGCAGCCACCCCCAGCGTAGATACTGAGGCTGCGTTTGGGCTGTGCCCCTCATGTGCATGTCTTTCATCCTTATATCTCTTTGGCCGGGGTTTGTTCCCAATGTTGATGGACTGCTATTGTAAAAAGTGATGTATTAAAGGAGAAGATAATCACATAGCGGGATTTAAACCATCAAAGAAGGGAGTCCACTTAAAATGATGAGTACAGCTAAAAACTCCCCAGACTTCAGAGTTTTGCGGCGTGCGGATGATAACGTACTGCAGGACATCCTTCACTGGTAGGGAGGGCTCAAATCTGTGAGGCTTTCCAGCCTTCATCTATGAAATCACTTTAGTGCTTGGGATTTTCATTTGGCTTTCTACTCTATTTGATTGTGGCCATGTTTGAATAATGTCAGAGCGGAAATTGGTTTTATTGGACTTAATTTTGTCCACAGAAAGATGTGCAGTGCCTTGAAATATGATGTAATTCCCGAGCAGAAGGAGATGGGCTTCTCTTCAAGTCAGACCTCAGCCCTGGTGTCTTGGTTTTTAATAGTCCAGGCTGCAAAGTAGTAGGAAATGGTGGAAATTGCAAGGTGGAAGTGGGTTTAAATGGCAGTAATCTCTACTCTTGATGCAGGGAGAGAGCTGCAAATTGCTACTCTCCTTCAGCTGGGAGGAAGCCTTAAAGCAAGCTGTTGCTCTGCTTTTGTTTGATGGCATTTCACCTTTTTTTTTTTTTTTTTTTTTTTTTTTTAAGTGGACAAAGGGAAAAAAGATTATAGGGAAAAGAATGTAATATAGACCTGGAAAAAAAAAAAAGGGTCTGTGTCCAAATAGCTCATATTGTTGGGTATGACAGAAAAAAAAACCTCCTTCCTAGGGTGGAGATGCTCGGATGAAGATACTGGCTGTGAGTGAGGGATAGCTGAAGGTTTTGATTGAAAGTGGTTGAGGGAAAAGCTGAAGAAAGGCAGTGCAAAACCTCCCAGAGCCCTGAAATGATGCACGGCTCAGCCAGCAGACACGCTCCAGGCTGGAGGCTCCCAGCCGCCTCACCTTTATCTGAAAAACCAAAGCAGGAGTCTCAGCCGTGAGAAGAACTATTTAAAAATAATAATCATCATAATAATGGTGTTGCTCAGATTTTCTGGTTGCCATGGTTTTTGGGGACTGTAGTATTCGCTGCATTCCAGATACCAAATATAGACGTAGCTAATTTCACCTGGAGGAAAAAAAAAAAAAGTGATGGGATTTTCTCTGTGTTTTTTTTTTTTTTTTAAAGTCGGGGATTTTAAACCTGCAGTTTTGGGGAGGGTCGCTTGTCTGCTGATGGGGTATTTGTGTGTGTGTGTGTGCACAAAAATGATGCTGAGCAAGGCCAATGGTGAGTTGTTTGGGCTCTGCTAGATGATGCTCGAGTAGCTCTGTGAGTAACTCGCTGCAGTCAATGCCTGTATCAAAGATAAAGGTTGGCAAGCAGATTTTTGGCTAACAGTCCTTGCTTTCTGTGCCAGTTACTCAGCAAGATGGATCTAACCCAAACCCCAGAGCCTGGTTGGGATAGAGGTACCCAGGCTGGGGCAGAACTGGCCGTGTTCCCCAGAGGCCGGAGCTGATGCTGAGGCTGTGCCTCCTTCGAGTGTCCATTTGTGTTTTTGAAGAGCAGTGGTTTCTTCGAATGTGCATCCTCTAATGGCCTTCTGCATTATCCTTTCGGGTTTGGTGGGAAATGGAAGTTCCCCTTTTCTCCTTGCAGCCTTCTGTGGGATTTGGTGCATTTTGAAACCGCTGATACATTCAACATCAAAGGCATTTTGTGTTTGCGCATGGGAATAGCTGCCTTGTCGTAATGAACGTGACCTTAAAGTTTGCCATTAACTAAAAAGAGAAGGTTGTCTCATAGCTGCACTCACATTTTACGAAGATGTTTCTCTCACCCTACACAGTGTTTAGGAAAAAAAAAACAACTTCCAACTAGGATCCAGGAGGGGCTGTGCGAGTCAGAGCACGGTTTGTTCGCTCCATATTCAATCTCCCCTCGAGCCCAGCTCAGTCCATCACTAATCCAGACGGATTTGAGCTGAAGGCTGTGATGTACCAAGAGAAATGTGTAGTGGGGTGTGATTCTGACGGTGTGAAAAACGTGAGAGAAACCGGCTGTTTCTAGCCCAGAACTGTAGCTGGGACTGATGTTCCTCCTGCTCTTCTCTAAAGAGGTGCCAGGTGGCACACACCACTTGCCGTGGCAAAAATTCGGGGCAGGGGTAGAGAGGGAAGCGTGGCTCCCAGGAGACAATGCCTGACACATTCGTGCACTAGGGAGCACAGTGGGGATAACGAAACTAATTTCACTTTTAGTTCTGCTGAATGGGATCTCCTCCCTCCTAAAAGACAGGTTTTCTATGCCTTTGACACCTGTAGCCACTTTCTGCACCCGTGGAAGGAAACTGAGGGTAAAAATATCCCTGTGATGATTTGGTAGTATTTTACACCAACTGTGCTGTCACTTCGCACAGGCGGAAAATGACTAGATGAGGTAAGGAAAATCAGTCTGTAAATCCATAAAAATCGTGGGTTTTCTGCATCTACTGATTTCCCATTGTCCATATTCATTACCGAAGAGGAAAATGGATGAATTAGTGCTTGGTTCCAGGCAGCTGTTCATCTAACTTCCCCGCGCTGCACATGCTGCGGGTGTTTAGGATATTTTCACTTGCAAAGAAATAAAAAATAGCCAGCTTCTGTTATCTCTCCCCCTTTCCTGTGTAGTCTTCTGAGGCAAGGGAGCCCACTGCTGTGTTTTGTACTTTCCTGAAGCCTGGCTCTGATTGTGGGGCTGCCTTTGAACAAAGATTTCATACCAAAGAGTGGCTTTCGCAGGGATCCTTCCACTTCATCTCCAAATGGTTCCCAGCCCTCGGCTGCCAACCATTGTGTTTGGGGGTACATTTTCCATTAAAAACAGCCTGGGAGTTGCTGAGCTCCACTTGCTACATCGGTCCTGCCAGAGCACACACAAAAATAGTCTCTGGATTGACAACGGGAGATTTTTGAACTCAGAAGAGCAGTGGGAAAGCTTTGAGCCCACTGTAGCAGCGTAGTAAAGGGACTCTGACTCGCATCCGTCACTCACCGAGAGACAGAAAGGCTTGATTTATTTTATCAGAAGCCATCTCTTTCATTGTGTGCATCCTCGAGGATGTGGAAGGTTGAGGATTCAGCAGCTTTTGACTGGGTTTTGACAGGCCAACATAAACTCGTGGCCTGGGGGAAGAAGGAGTTTGGAGGCGGGCTGGAGGTGTCCTGCTGCAGCGGGCGCACCTGGAGCCAGATCTCAGGTAAAAGCAAGCCAAGACCTCAGGAATAAGCAAACCTGTGCTCGAGGACCTGGTGCATGCTGGAAGGAGGCTGGATGGCAGCAAAACATGGTTTCAAAATGGAGCATTAGTCCTGCTTCTTGCCCCTGAGAGCAGCGAGATAAAGAGCTCTGCCAGCAGGGCCAGGCAGGGAGGGACAAGGGGTGATCGTGGGCAGGAGCGTGAGGAGAGAGGGGCAGATGCTTGAATCTGCCTGGGTAACACACCTGAGCACTTTGGGCTACAGATGGCACGTCAGAGAGGAAAGATGTATGGGTTATTAATATGGTAGGTGGCTTTCTTGGGAACGGGGCTTCTTTAGCTGCTACTCTTCTCCCCTTTTTGTGGCTCAACGCTGCCGATTACAAGGGGAGCAGAGGATTATAATATATATTAGCTATTTAGACACTGGAGATAACTCACAATGCTGAAAAACTAAACTTATCTCTGATTAAAATTTAATTGCTCCCAAGCTTCCACTAGTTACTTGCATTAAGTTTCACACCATCGGAAAGCGCTCATCAGCCAGTGTTGGATTTAACAGGAATTTGGCAGATGTTAGCGAAGTGCTGGAGGAGCTCCAAACCACAAGATCTGCGGCGTGTAATGTGTTTGAAAATTTGTTGGCAGCCGAAAGAAAAATCGAAAACCTGGAAATAGCAATAACTGGACGCAGATCCCTTCTAATCAAACAGCCAAAATGTTGGACCGCCACCTCCAGCACCTGGAGCACCGGCACCGTTCGAGGAGTGTCGGGTGTCTTGTGAGGTGTCAAAGCAGCAGATTTTATATTATTGGCTTGCAGAGTGCTTTATGGAAGGAACACTGGTATCTCCATGGAAATCTTGAAGAAGAAGAAAAAAAAAATCTGTTCCAAGGCAATTTAACAAATTAGTTATGTTTTATAAATCTTAGGTTTTCATTACAGCTTTTCCCTCCTCTTGAGGACATTTATTCAGAAACAGGGTCCTTGTTCGGTAAGAGACTAATTTATTTCTGTTATGTATTCCCTTCCTATCAAACCCTGCCTGTGGCATTGTAACTTTAGCATCAACTAGCTTTTTTTTTTATTATTTTTTTTAACCAGAACGTGCTCCTGGTACAAGGAGAGGGCAAACACGAGTAGCAAACAAGGTTGGAGAAACCTTGATCCATTTTTTATAAGTATATCCAGAGGAATGACAAAAAAAAAAAAAGTGCTTACCTCCACGTGGGTGCGTGGTGTTTTGATAGCCTCGCTAACGGCAGCACAGAAGCCAGGCGAGGCTGCAGAGGCTGAGGATGCCTCTTTTAGACAAACGGGAGCTGAATTAAAATCGAGGATGGTACAAGTCCTTTTCAGAGAGATGCCTGCTTGTGCTTAAAAATAAATATAACACACTCTGTGATTTAGTGTCTGTCATGTTTTAATGCATGCAAGTATCTCGGCAGTGCTTGTGGCAGGAGTTTGTGTGGAAAAAAGTAAATCTCACCTTAAGCCTTTTTCAATTGAAACAGCATTTGGTGGAGTTTGTGCAAAAGATTAAGTCAGATTCACCCCTTGTTGGGACTGAGCTGATGGGCAGAGCACACAGAACAGTGCCTGGCTTGTGCTATTGAAGCATTTGATCCCTCATATATGATTTCATTTGTTCTGTGGTTCATAGCAAAATGCATTTCATATGCTCTTCTCCTCTGTAATCTGACCTGGACTCGGCAGATCCCAGCCGATAGGTAGGTGCTGCCTGGGGGAGATGCTGGATGCCTCAGTTAATTCTGCCTTATCTGGATTTTTTTTTCATCTCCCAGGGAGAACAGGAGTGAACAAGAGTTTAGAAGTTTGGGTCTATGGCTAGGAAAGGAGTTCAGCCCATGCTGTGCTCTGAAGTGTTGGCTCCAATAACCTTAAGCCTAGACTTAAAAACTACTAAAAATTGGAGGCTGCATGCTGCCACGTTGGGCACTACCATGTTAGCAAGGTTAACATGCTGTCAGCTGTTGTTTTTTTTGTTTGCTTTTTTTTAAGTTATGTCACATATAATTATTAGTAATTACACAGTTGTGGGTGGTTTTTTTTTTTTTTTTGAAAAGCAAATCAAAATACTTCAAAACTCTCAGTCTCTTTCAGCTCTGCTGCAAATCACAGAGTCATCTAAGTTGGAAGAGACCTCCCAGATCACCTAGTCCAACCTCTGACCTAACACCAACACATCTTCCCCTAAACCATATCACTAAGATGACACCACAAAACCCACCAGTGCTTTATTTCACGTGGTATTTTCTGAAGACTTGTGGAGTATGTTGTACAATGCAATCCCAGAATACACAGGTAGAAATGCTGTTTCCAGCAGCGAAACTTGGTAAAAAGCTGCAAAGATTTTTTCAGACACCGAAAGCACTCTATTTGATGCTCTAACAGTGATGTGGGAGGCAGAACGCACACGTAGGCTGTCGCAGGACTCTTTGCCGGTGAGCGGAGAGAAATAGGGCAGCACAGGCTCTCTGCAGGTTTTTCAGAGCAAATCTTAGCTCACCAGCACTGAGACGCTGCTCTCTAGCTACCAGCCCTAATCCAACCTGACCATAATAAGCATTGGCCTTGCTGCTAATTTTGTCCAGTGAATGCAAAGATGTGAGGTGTGCTGCCACAGCAAACCATGAGAGATGTTTCAGCCACCGTGAGATGGACCGAACTGTTCATCGGGTTCCCTCTCCCGTTGAGGGAGTACCTCCAGATTTAGATCCAAAAGCACGTGCAGAGATGCATGAAGTGGCTGTTTGTGGTTTTCCAGTAATTGCAGGTGTTTTAGGAGTGATAGAAATACTGAAGTCCATGCTTTGCGAGGTGCAGTCAGGATTTCCTGGCTAGGCTGAGTGAAACGGGTGCCTTCATCTTTTAGGGCTTGGTTAGGTCTGGCCTCACATGTGCGAATTGATTGGACTCACAAGCTGAACCTGTGCTATGCAAAGATGAAATTCAAAGGGGAAAGTAAGGCCGAGACACCTAAATAACCCGAGACATGAAAGGGCTGAGCACAAGGCAGTGCTTTTTGAAGTCAGTGGGAGATGCTGCTTTCTTAGTGCTTTTCAAATCAGGCCACTTTTTCAGAGACTAACGTTCGGGTACTGTTTATGAAAGTCCTGACCTAAATGTCTTATTTATGGTGTCTGCATATTTTTTTTCCTATGGCAAAAATAACAAGAACAAGAATTAGGGGTAAGGGAAGCCTGCAGAGTCCTGCCTGACCCCCGTGGAAGGGCGCGGGCTGCGTGCGGCTCTGGGCACAGCACATTTCTCTTCCTGCTCTCGGTAAGACAACGAGTTTGTAAGTATCTCATGACCGAAGAGTTTTCTTTATTTGCAAAGGACTGTAACATCTCCAAGGCAATGATTTCAAACCAAGGAGCCCCAGATCATGCCTCCTTTCCAAGCCTTGTCACTGACCCACAGAGCAGGAGCTCCCCGAGGAGAGTATGCCCGACTCCTTCTCTCACTGCCGGCACATCCCTGTCACAACTTGTTGGTGTTCTCGGGACAGCATCTGGCTAGCTGCCCTGCTTTTCAAGGTCTGAAGTGCTTTTTCACTCTGTAGCTATTTTCATCCTTGGCCTCCTGGCTTGGGGAAATACAGGCTTTGCTTTACCCGAGAGAGGCTGCCGTGACCCGCTCTGGGAGGTGATGCCTTCCTCCTCCCTGGCACCCTTTGCCACCTCCAGCATCGCCGGGCTGGAATAAATTTCCAGCTGCTCTAACTGCAACCTAAACCTTCTCCTCAGGCAGGCATTAAGACAAATCCTTCTCTCTGCCTCCCTCCGAGGGCCCAAATGACGGGCCGTGCTCCTGAAATCATTGCCTCGCATCACTCTTGCCAGCTGCGCATCTGCTGCAGCTCATCTCACCTTGGCCACCAAGGACAGCGTGAAGCGAGCCCATATTTCAAAGACAAAACTGAGGACGCCCTGCCAGGAGGAAGCTTTAAGCAGAGCTTCATTGTGGGCCCGTTGTGCTGCGTGGCAGTGTGGCCGGGGAGGCATGCAGCAAGGGAGATCGCACCGACACGTGTGGTATGTTGGGGAGTTTTGTTCTACAAAATGTGTTCTGGCCTACGAAGGATGCCTTTGGCTTCAGGCTTGGTTGTTCGAGGATTAAATATCCTGTAATTTACTTTTTTCCTGGAAGCTCAGCTATTATGGGCAAAAATATGTCTTTGCCTACCGTACACACCTACCTTAAGGAAGCTTGAATCACAAAGGTTTTTATGGATATCAGTTATGGCTCAGTTTGTCTTTAAAATAAAAAAACAAACGACTTGTAAAGGATACCAGTTACACAGACAGGTGTTTCGAGTGAAAATCTCCTGTCACATCCTTTTTCATGCGCTGTTTGATCAGATGCAGTTAACTCTAATTGCAATTTGTTTTGTGGAGGAAAAAAAAAGGGTATATAGAGAAATATAAACACACACAGCAACGCAGGTAGCTCATCTGGTGGTTCTGAGGGTGGGAAAATGAATGTTGTTTCCACCGTGCAATCAGGCTTCAGCACTGCCCTACTGGCGGTGGCTCTCCAAAGTGGTAATTCAGCAAATATTACCACTGGGATGTAGCCAGAAAGCAGGCTTTTTTTCCTCCCCTCCCTGTGTCCTGCTGCGTTGGGTTTTGCAGAAGGAAAGCTGATGATAAATGTTAGCAAAATGCCCGGGGTGTTATAAGCTTCATTTGCCCTTGGTACTCAGGTGGGCTTCCCTCGGTTCGTTAGACCCCTACCTGGAAGATGGAAAGGTTTGTCGGGAGAATTTGAGGCGTGCTCTGGGGATCTGCAGCCCTGGGCAGAAAGGCCATATACGTTCCCCCTCTGCACAGGAACCCTTCTGTGCCTAAGGGAAAGCAAGGCAATTTTTAAAAGCAGATGGCAAACAATGGAGAAATAAAGCTGGAAGGTGCAACTTGTTACCCAGGGGGCAGATGGAGAAGTGGTGCGTAGGCAATGACAGGTGAGGCGTGCAGGGGAAAGTTTTGGAACTGACCTGGGATAAGGAAAAGAGCTAAAAATAGTGATTTAAGTTCCCCTTCGGTGGAGGCGAGCCAGCGCCGTGCCCGGAGAGCTGTAATGCAGGTTTCACATGAATGAAATTTTATTCAGCATGCAGGGAGAGAAATCTGGGTAAGAGGGAGATTGGGGGATTTCTGAATGTCAGCCTGAAGTTTCAGCAGGAATCCTATCATCTGCGAGGGCTCAGCCTCGCCGGCACAGTGTTTCTCTTGGCTGATGAAGGCAATCTAACACCGCATTTCCCACTTGGAGGATCCCTGCAGAGAAATCGTCTCCAAAGAAAAAAAATGTTCAGCGACACCGGCTAGCTCGTACTGCTTTCATCCAGCCAGGCGCTGCGCTGGGCTTTAGGATTTTGACACTATAAAAAGGCAAACAAGCAACCTGGAAAGGGTCAACTTCATATTCTAATTGTCCAAGGAAGGGATCATTAAGCTGAGCTGGCCCTGGCACTTGGTTTGCGTTTTACACCCTTGGCTCCCCAGCACTGTCCCTTCTCCCTCAATACGCTCTCGCTGTCCCAGCCCAGTTCTTCCACGGTTTTGTTTTTCGTGTAGGCAAACAGCACAGCTTGGACTTGCCTCGGCTTGACAGGAATGGACACATAATTTTCTGTTATATTGTTATCGGAATGCTGCACGCTTCAGCTGGCAAACAGATTGTCAAACATCCTCGAACAATATTTGCTCGGAGTGCAACGGAGAAAAGAAATCTAATATCTGCTTTTAGACCCGGCTCCTTCCTGATGTGCTTTGTTTGGTTCTCTTTGCGCACGCTTAACATTTCCTTTCTGTTAGAGCATACTCAACCAGAGCTGATTAATCAGATTTGTTATCCGGTGAGTGCTTGCTCATCTCTAAAAGCTGGCTGGACCGGGAGGTGAGTTTTTTCCTTATGTCCAGCTCCCCTCAGGGACACACACCCCTGTCTCCACTGAGAGCAGCAGCTGGCACTGGGCTGAAAACCCCGTGTGACAAATAAATGTTGGGTCACCGTGCCCTGAGAGGTACAGGTGGCTCGGGCAGGCTGCTCTTAGACATCCTCTTGGATCTCTTCAGCACGGGATGCAGCCCCTTGCTGTTACTGAATGCGAAATATCTCAGTTAGGATGCAAAACAAACCCATTGCTTCGTTGGAGCCTGTTCGCCCAGGCGTCAGAGTCTGTGAGACTTCTGTGCACTCTGCTCTCGACGAAAGCTGGAGACAGCGGTGGTTTAACTGAATCAGTGTCGCTGTTTTAGCTCAAAGATGAAGTTTAATAAGGGAAAATAAGAGTTTAATTTGGAAAAACATCTTGTGGGCCAGGGGGACTGACCTTGTACAAGCGACTGCTGCCAAGAGGATTAGAGAGTTGTATGTTGTACTCAGAAACATACTGCGGACATGCCAGGCTTGGCACAGATAGGAAAAGCGGGCCCTTTGGTCCCATACCTTGTCTGAGCCTTGGACTTTTCACAGGGAGAGTCCTTGGGGAATAGTCTGGAGTGAGAGAAGGGGTCTTGCTATTGCATTAGCTAGCAATTTCCTCATCCTACAATGGGGGGACCAAGCATTCCTTGCTCTCCTTGCTTTACTGCTACATCCCAGCACCTCCCAGGAGCAGGCTGTGGACTGAGGTGGATGATGTCCTCTGCAGAAGAAGGAAGTAAGGATAGTCAGTTTTCTAGTTTGGGTTGAGCTTTGTCTTGCCTCTGCCCACCAGTCTGTGATCATCATCCACCCTGGATGAAATTCGGGATTTTCCAGTCTTCCATGGAAAGGTTTATGCCTTCTCCAGCACCACCTAAAGAAAGGTGAGCAAACAGTTGAGGCACTTGCAGTCTCAGGCATGGAGATTTTAGTATGGTGAAGGTGGTGGCACTGCAGGAGCCTGGATGTTGTAAGCTCCTGTTGTCATCACTGTAGTGAGGCACCTCCAAAGAGCACCTCAGGTCCTGGGCTTTTGGTTGCTACTTTTTCCTGTCCATGGACTGGCTGATTCAGATTCTTAAATCAAAACCTCTCGGTCTCTTTCTCTCTCTTCAAGCAAAGCCGTGTGTTTTTTCTGCACTGAATCAGTCCCTGTGGTGGCTGAACAGAATGGGCAAGCCAGCACTACTGACACTTGTAATTTCCATTTTGCTGAGTGGCTCCAGGTTGGCATGCCAAGAATCTCGGTGTTTCAGATGAATGGTCAGTCAGGCTCTACTCTTATTTTATTATTATTATTTTTAATTTAGAAGATTAAAACATTTGTTGTCTTGCTTGGTGCTGACCATGAGGGTCTACCACAGGAGACCTTCTTGCTCCCTTGCCATCTCAAGCCTGACCAGCATATTCGAAATTCAGTTATTTCATTTATTTCCAAATGAGTTCAGTATTATGCTCTGTTTTTAGCATTCCTGGCCTGACAGATTTCCTCTTGTTATAAATTATTCTGTCTGCTTCAGCTGCATGCTTTTTCTCATTTACATTTAAGATAATGGAAGAAGAGTTGCTTTTGATGACATAAGTGAGCTAGATTTTGGGTTAGCATTATTATAAAATGAGAGTTCTGCCTGGATAATGTAAAATATTAGGGATTTTGAGGTTTTAGTACCTGTAAAGCACTGCAATGACTCGAAAAACTAATATACTTCTTCCCCATGAATTGACAAGACGTCTCGATGCATGCATGGAATGTGAAAGGCTCAAGGCTAATAGCGTTACAGGTCCCAACACATGCACTGAACGGTTTGATGTGAAATATTTACAAAACAAAAATATTTCAGTATTTGATGCTGAAGGTGGAGGGGGATAATAATCACACTCTAGATTGGTGTATTTATTTTATGTTGCCTGTGAGAGCTATAAAATGAGCTTTAGCCTTTGTGCTAGAGGAATACAGCAGCTCTCTAGCTCTGTATTGTATCAGTAGTTATATCCTATACTTGCAATAATATCTGAACAAAGAGTCTCTGCTGTATTTCAGAATCTGAAACAAATTGCTTGGCTACTTATTTTTTTTTTCTTTCTTTTCCTGGTTTTCTGTTATGCTTTTGAGTCTTTTAATCACGTAAGAATGCATTCACATTTAACCAGACAGTAGGTACTTTTTTAAGATACATGCATTAGACCAAGTCAGGCTTCCTTTTCTCTCTCTTTCTCTCCCATCTCCTCTTTTTTCACACGTTGAATATATGAATCTGTTTTTTCCCCCTACAAGAGACACGATTCTCTTGCTCAAAGTATTACATTTCTGCTTTGCAGTGGCATCAGGCACTTAATTCTACTGGCATATGTTTTACACAATGTCAATGAGTTCACACGTTTTAAAAATCTGCAAAATCTAACATTTACTTTTCTCATTTCTGTGTTGTCCTACCTGCTTTTCTTTACCAGTTCCAACTTCTTATTCTGCTGCTGCTTGCAGGAATCCACAACACCTTTGTTGGTAGCCCAGGTGGATCAGGTGCAGTTCAGGCTTCCAGGTCAAGAGTACATGATTCAAAATCTCTAACACAGCAGCATCTTAATGTTCCTCTGTGTCTTTTGTGCTCTGGTTTGGACCAGTAATCCCTCTGGGTGCCTAATCTTTAGCATTTTCCTCTTTTCTTTGCCCTTTGTGTGCCAAACCAGGTGCCAAACCTGGGGAGGCAGGAATATGGCTTTGTGCTAAAATATAGTGCACTTCAGCACCACTATTCACTTTCCTGTAGGTTTTTGATGTCTGTCTTTTCTGTGGGACTCATTCAAAGCCCCACAAGGCCAGTGGGTATATTCATCCTCTTCCCAAGAACCAATATTAAACTTACATTGCAGTGTGCTGGTCTGAACTAGCCATTAGCAAGAATAATCTGAAAGCTGACAGGTGTGAAGCAAGAAAGCAGCGTTGAAGGTTTTTCCACCTTGTTCTTACGTATTGTCACCTTGTTATCAAGCCCCTCTAGTTAGAGTTTGAAGCTGCACCTTGGCCAGAGCTGACCTGATGAGACTTGGCAGCTCTTGGTGGTGCTGAGCCAAACAAGCAGGGCTAAAACTCCTTCTTCGAAGCTGGATGCTGGTCCTTACAGCCTCTCAGCTTTGCAGCGTGACTTCTCAACACAGATGACCAGCCATGACAACGACTTCAGCACCAGAGGCTTCAGCCTGGAGATCTTTGCATCTCCTTGAAATGATGCTGAGGCAAATTGCTGCATATTCAGCATCACTACCTGCACCCCAATGCCCTCTCTCTACAAAAATACTCCCACAATACAGGTAAGGGATGCTTGTGTGTCAGCCTTGGTAGGACGTGGCTGTGGTTTGGATAGTGTACTTTGTTTTGCCTGCGTCTTTAAGTGCCAAATGCTCGTATGGAAATGTTACCCAGTTTGCTTCAACTTAAAACTCCCCGTATTGCAGTTTGTTTATTTGTTATAAATCTGTTTTGCTAAAGCAAATGTGTTTTTCATAATATTAATGGCTCTTTCATTGTTAAAGCCCTCCGCAGAACACCAGATATCTATAAAACAAATTTAGATACCAGTCCTCTAGTTAAGCATTGTTTAGGCAGATCCCTGAGCCAACATGAATACAGCTATTAGAAGCGAGCTTTACAAAATATTGACGTTTCTACATAAGCAATAAAGAGTTTTGGAAAGGAGCTAAACAGTATTACGGTTTGTCAGGGAAACTGCTTTATTTCTTAAAGCAGCTGAATATTGATATTCTCACAATGGAGTTTTGTCAGCTTCTTAGAATTTGCTTTTATGGAAGATTTTTTCTTCTGTTTAGCGCCAGCTTGTTCCCTCCCTTTCTTCTGTCTGTCCTGCCAGGGCTGTAAGGTAAGCTGGCAAGTCTGGTGAAATGATCGACCTAATCTGCACTATAAAAAGCAAAATGAGATGTGGCTGAGAGGCCGAGGCCATCTCTACCCTCTCTTCAGGAGCAGTCATTTACGGGAGAGGTCTTCACCCCACATGCACACTGAGGTGCGTGAGAGCATAGCTGAAGGACAAGACAAGACAGCCTTTCTCAGCATTTCCCTATTCCTGCTCGTTTGAATAATCAGCTCTCCTCGGAGCTCAGGCTGTTTTTCTTGCAGGAGCAAGAATAAATGGAATATATAAATAACACAGAAGCCAATGCAGTCAGAGACTGAGCGGAGCAATTCCCCTGTAGAGAAAAATCACTTGGCAGCTTTGGAGAAGGATTTGGTTTCTCTGAATAAGGTTTGAAATAAACAGTGGGTTGTAGCAGGAGGAGAAAATAGACAGTTTTGGTGAAAGACAAAAGGTGAGCTTTTGCTGGCAGGTTTATCATGCCCTTGCTCCAGAGGATGCTGGAAGTGTGGTATGGGTTTAGCATTTATGGGACGGATGGCAGTCCCAGCTTTAAGCCTTCCCATTCATTTAGCCTAAAATTGGCTAGATGAAGGGTATAAGCAGCCTGAAATCCACCTTTTGTATTTTGGGATTCTATTTCCTTTTTTAAAATTTTTTAATTATTTTTTTTTTTAGTTGACCAGCCCACCCATGGAGCATGTTTGCGCTTAAACCGCTGGGCATCGGGGCTCATTTGGATGCTCAGCAATCGTGTGCAAACCTGAGAGAGAACTCAAACCCTGAGCCTCAGAGCAGCTGGGATTGAGGGATGGCGCACATAGCGTAAGGGGAGGTGCCCAGTAAATGCAAAAAGCTGCCTTTGTAACTTTAACATGCCAAATCAGATGGGAGGAAGGGAGGACAGAAGGCTCCCACCCACCTCTCCACCCATGCCTCTCGCACAAGTGCGTGCTGCAGGGCTGGGGAGTTGCCATCTTGTTGTTCCAGCACATTGTCTGCCTGGGTTTGGTCGTACTCTGCTCTCTTGTTCAAGATAAGAGCACAACACAATCAGGTTTTAAATATTAATACGGAGATCACAGGAGTGTAGCTGGGAAGCACTGTATCACCGAGAATTGAAAACTCTAATCTGTACTTTTGAAAGCTGTCCAATTTCTTTTTTATTTACAGTCTTTGAACCATTTCACAAATTGGAAAGTAACTATCCAGCCATTTCACAGGCAGATTATGATATGTTTAAAGGAGTCCAAGGCATTTATCTGAATGCAATTGGCCATCTTGCGGCCCAGCACCGAGATTGGAGATATTACACACACAGATGAGCAGAGACTACTTGAAGATGATAGTTTGCTCGTATTAAAGTTGTGCCTGAGCTTGCACGGAAAAAACATTTCAGACAGCAATATAAGCTGAGCGCTGTTGGCACCTGGAAGCACTCGTCGTGTTGATTGGGTAGGTCAGAAAATGCTGGGGCATGAATAGTCATTTTAGGGCTCCTGCACTTGCTTCCATTCATCCCAAGTGCAGAGGTGGAGAGCTGCTGGAGAAGGACTGGCTCCATCTGGCACTGCCTCTGCAGAAGGCTTGCAAGTTCTTTAATTAAAGACGCAGAAGTGTAGGTAACAAGCAGGAAACACACAAAGGAAAAAGTTACATCCGTCGCCAAATGGAGGGGAAAAATTATTTTCCCCCTTAGCAGCTACACACATGCTCGTTTTGCATAGAAACTTACCTTTAAGTTTCAGCTCTCACGGATAAAACATACGTGGTTTAATTAAAAAGCAAAAAACAAAATGAAAACCTTAAAATCTCAGCCTCCAGTGAAACTCCCGAAGCTGTAAGCACAGCGCTCACGTGTCTGTGCTCTAGCATGGTCTGAATGAAAAACTGACAGCACCTGCTACTGAAATCAAAAGCGGTTCCTCTAACAATGGGATACGGAGGAATTCCTACTGGGTTTCTCTTTAATAGAGTTTGAAGGATTCAAGTTGAAAGACAGTACATAAGATCTGCACCACTGGCTCTGATGGATGTAAATCATGCCAGGGGACAGAGATTGTTGTGGAGGTTAGAAGTTCACTCCATGCATTCAGTAATGATATGCAGCTGGTGTGCCCTTAAAAAGGGATTGTCTGCTTTTTTTTTTTTCCCCTGTATGAAATAGCATGTGGATTATAAAAAATAGTAGTCAGATTTTATATGTTAAAATCCATGAATTCAAAATAAAAGCAACCATATCTGACAGTGATTTTGAGAAGGAGAGCAATAGAAAGCTAGATTGCCTAAAAATAGCTCTTGAACTCTCAAACCTATTTGATTAGTCCATTTGTAATAAATCCTGATGTACTGTCTATTAGATCTGCTCTTCTGTAATCTTTTCCTGTTTACCAGGCATCCTATGGGCATAGTTCATCTGCGTTTCTAAAAGCATTACAGAACGATGTTGAAAAAAATGTAAGTTTTTTTTATGTCTTATACATGACGGTCCAGTTACATTTCCTCCGGGCTGAATCAGAATCAGTTGCGAAGTCTGGAAATAGCAATACGGCATCAGCGTACGAGAGGTCCACAGAGGTGGATTTGGCAGAGATCCTGGGTAGAAAAACAGGGCTAAGACTTTAAGTACTGTCTTTGGCCACTGAGACTGATTGAAAGGGACCATGGTGGAGGCAGCAGCTGATGCTCGTGTGCTGTAGGACTGAATTTCCTGTCCTGACTAGGTATGCTGCTGTGCTCTAGCCCCCTGCAGTTACGGGTAAAATGTTGAAATGAAGAAAAAAAAATCAGTTGTTTGGACTCTTTTTTTCAGGCAAAATGTGAAATTTTTACAATAATAACTAGACCGCTTTCCACACAACTTGACCTTTCCATACCAATTCGGTGTACGTAGTGAGCAGTTGATCACTGTCAGAAATGTGAAGGTTTGATTCGAAAGGGCTTGGACAGAGATGGGTTTTTGCCTGTTGGAAATTGGTCCCGCGTGGTGGTTGCTTTTAACTCTCCTTGCTGGTATTTGTGGTGCAGCGAGAAGGGATGAGTTTGGGCAGATTGACTGGATTTGAACCTGTTGTGAAAATTTTGCACACTCGAGTTCTCATTCTTTGTCTTTTGGGTTAATTTTAAGCTCTCAAATGGAGATCCAGAGAGGAAAAAAAAAAAAAAAAGTGTGCTAAGTGATTCCAGCTTGGAGTGCAGAGAAACAGCTGAGTTTGCACCAGATCTTGGACCAGAGCAGAAAGTTTCTCCCTAGTGCTGGGAACTCGCTCAACATCTGGCCCATATCCATCGCAGCATCCATCCAGGCTCAGCAGAGCTGTTACATGCGGGCAGAGTAGCCTTGGGCACAAATCACGATCCCCTGCTAGGCGAGGTAGGAGAAAAAAATCCAGAGAGGATGTTTCCACTTGGCAGCAGTCCACAGCTGGATGGACCTTTCTGCTCTCAGATGCAGAAATGGACCTTTCTGCTCTCCTTTCTGCTACCTCAGATCTTAGGTAAGAGTGGGGAAAAAAGGAACTACGTTAATCTGTAAGTATGCACTCATACTTTATACAACTTTTCCAGTGTCCGGGACTACATGCAGTCATGTTGTTCAAGACGACGTGATATGCTGAACGCTTTGGGACCATCATATATCTAATCTTTCTTCCTACAAATAGTTTTTTGTGAGCTTTTTGTCAGTCTCAGTCAATAAAGCTCCAACAACCAGAAAAAAACAACCCTCCGAAGTTGTTCACACACAAGTGTGTGAACTTTTATGTTCACATATGACTCTGGCCTAGCTTACACAAGCTGCTCGCTGTGTGTGTGAGTACAGGCGAGAGCTGTTCAGACGTTTGATGTGAAGCCTGCTTGGCCTTCACTTGCAATAAAAAATAAATCATATTTTCTCTCAAACACGTGAAAGGAGCTGTACATAATTTCGGGCTAATCTGGCGTTGTTGATGCTTCATGCTGCAGCTCCGGGGTGGCACTGATGTGTGGCCCTTGGTCTTCCTCTGGACATCCAGCCTGAGATGGTTTTGCAGGGTGATGTCTTCTGAGGCATGGGCTTGCTGTAACATTGCAGTATGTGGAAAAAAAAATGGGACTATATTTATTTTCAAATGATTTTTTTTTTCTAGTGACTTTCAGAAAATATTCTGAAGTGCGTTTGAAAATGCCTGTAGAAAACTAATTCCCAGGAGATGCATTTATGTGCCAGGGAAGGGAAAAACAGCTGTGATATAATCCTCCAACTGCATTAGGTTTGGGCTTCTTCTTTCAAGACATGCCTAAGTCGTCTTATTGCTATTTAAATACAACTTGCACCATTGTTCAGAGGAAGAAATGAAAAAAAAGAAGTGGGCTGATGTAAGCAAATGATGCATTTGCCAAATACAAGGACAACACCAGTTACAGGAGAGGGGAGACGTTCAGGTTTGTGCAGCCTTTCAGGAAGGAGCAGCGCTACGTTTGTCTTTGTGCAGCAGTTAATGTGCATAAATAATTGCACACACAGCCTGGATGTGCTCAAGAGGGTGGTAGGATTGCTTTATCCTCCCCCAAAAGTTGAGCCCCTTGGATTAGTTGTACCTCCATCGCTTGAGAGCTGCCAGCGAGTGGCTCTGCGTGCACCACGTGCAGCGCAAGGAGCAAGAGGGGTCTTTTGGCCACCGGTGCCCCAACACATCTGCTCCAGCGTCAGGCTGGGGAAGGCAAAACTCGCAGGAGAGTGAAATAATGGGAGCTTGCTTGGACCTTGCTCACAAAACGTCAAGCGTGGTCTCTCCTTCTAACTACGTGGGCTGGTTATAGGCTGGATACTTTGGTGCAAAAAAGAGGAAAAGAAAAATCAGAGAAAAGGAAGCTTGGGAGTGATGGCAAATACGCTTGACTGCAATCGAGACTGCTTTGCACAATCTTTTGTGATAGGAAAACACTCTTCAAAAAGCTGCCACCCGTGGCTGGGAGCACCAGGAAGATGTGAACAGAGGAGAAAGCAGGACATCGGTGCTGGGTTTTCCTGGTGGCCAATATGAAGTGCTGGTTGGTTGTGTGCTTGTCATTTTAGGCCAGGAAAGAAGAAAAGAAGGAAACGGAGAGAGAAAAGAAAGAGAACCTCATTTACATAGAGAGATTTTTTTTCCTGTGAGCAAATTCCTCCCATGACTTTCCCCTGGCCATGCAAAATTCCTCCACCTGAGCTCTGTGCAAGGGAAAAAGGAAAGAGGGGAAAAGATTGGCCATTGCTTTTTCTTGCCGGTAAATGTGCAGGGAATAGAGGGAGGTTCCTCTGGGAGTTGCAATTACTCCCCTGTGGACCTGGAAATGCTTTTTTTTTTTTTTTTTTTTATAGCTGCCACTCTGGTCTGACTGATGGCAAAACTTAGACTTCTGCTCTTAGCACCAGCTCTCTGGATAGCACAGGGGAGAAAAAAGCAAAGTATCACTTTGGGGTGTCTGTGGGAAAGAGATGTTTCCACAGCCACAACAACCACACTTCGCTTTCTTAGGAGCACTGGGAAAATACCTGTCCCAGCACTGTGCTGGGGACGGTGCTTCGTGGGATTGAGTTTTGTAAAGTCTTGTGAATGTTTGGGACTTGAGTGTAGGAGTAAAAACTGAGTCTTGCCTAAAACATGTTTTTAAACTCTTGATATGGCAAAACGTGGTGAAAGCAAGCAGTAAAATTAAAATAACCGAGACTATACGTTCCTGTTTGTAACAGTGTGGATGAGTTTTAAAGGTCACCACTCGTCTCTGGGCAAGGATTTTACTACCAAGTATTTTCGGAAGAGTCCTTCTATTAAAATGACCTCAGGCAGTGCTGGTTTTCTCCAAGTTAAAAAATCACAGTTTGCTGGCAGCCTGAGATAATCTGGAGGTTTGATCTCTGGCCTGCGCTTAGGTAATTGTGCACAGGTTGCAGTCTTGGCGTGGTTTTGCTTGGATTTGAGAATCATTTACATGCAAATGATGCTGATCTCTCGTTCCTTCCCTTCTAACCAATTAACTTGGTTTTAAAGCACACAGTTGTGTGAGCAACATCAGCAAGTGGCGGTGGCTCTGAAGCTGGGTGGTGTCGGTGCGTTCGTCATGCTCACTGGAGCTTGTTACTGAGTTGAGGCACTGAGTAACCAGCCCTCTGAGCTGAACCCAGTGCCATCCCCTCCATCTCGCTCCACGAGAGCACTTCAGGTCGGCTCTTTTGGATCTTCTTATAATTTATGCTATGTAAATGGCAGAGATGTGTATTTTTACAGAGAGAAAGCCCAGATGAAGAAGAAAAAAAATAGGAAGAGCAGGCCCTCGAAGAGATTTTGATACCAATGCCAAGGGGGTTTGAAAGATAAAACATTTTTTTTTCTTTTTTTTATGACTGAAGGAAAATACCAGTAAGTCCCTTGTGCATAGCTGACACAGTAAACTTGCCAGGGCTATTCCAGAAGCAACATGCCACAAGGTATTCAATAATGGTCAGTGAAAATGAGGCTCAGAAATGCAATACCCCTGCGAGCAGGCTCCTGGGTGCCTGGGCACTTTGCTGCCTTTTCCATGGCCCAATTAGGGCTTAATACAACTCATTTTCAGGAACTCTTGCAGAAAAAAAAAAAATCTTTTAAGTTTCAGCTCGTAGTTACTCTTCTCTGTTGGGTGCTGGAGATTTGTTTCTATCTGCTTGCAAATGGCTCTAAGAATGATTTTAAGGGTGTTTTACCAGTTTTGCCCTTAAAACTGCATCTGCTCTTTCTCCTTGGTACTTCTGTGCCTGTGGTGTGTGGGGTGGCTCGTTTTGCAAATGGAAAGTAACTTGTTACTGCATGACTAAAGGGGAGAAGAGCTGCAGGTAGTTATGTATCAGACTGATTGTTATTATGAAAACATAAAATATGTACTCATGGCAAGACCTGCCGTAGTAAAAGCCGACAATTTCTGCTGAAGTTCTCTACGAATTTCTGTCCTTCCTGCAATGTCAGATGGAAATCATGTGCCGCTTCGTGCTGTAGCACAGCTTCGAGCAGGACCTAGAAGATATCTGTCAATGTCTGCAGAATTTGGCTTTGTGTTTGTTGGAAACCGTTCAAACCCAAGGCTCTTAGTGGAAGGGAGGTGGCACGAGAAGGCTGGAAAGTCTAATCAGTGAGCTCTGTGATTGCTGAAATGTCGACATTTCCCAAACCTTTGAGCATCGCATGTGTGTGTGTGCAAGTGCACATGCAGAAACCACAGCCTCCCGTGCTGACAAGCCCTGCTGGAGAGTCTCCAGTCAAAGCCCTTAACCCAAATCAGTCCAAGTCCCCGTGAGCATTGCTGACCTGCATCTGAGTGAAGTGCCTCCCTGCAAGGTTAAAAACGGGGAAACTTGTGCAAAAGGCTGGGGGCTGAACCACAGGTGACCGATGTTAACAGGGGGAGAAATACAGAGAGCAAGGAACTGATGCTAAAGCATCTGATATGCTATAATAGCAGAAGAAAAGAAAATAAAAAAGTAGACTCCTGAAGTCCTGCTGTCCACCAGCCTCTTGGCTCAGGTGGGAGACCAGATTTTGGATCAGGCTGCTTAGCCCACATCCAGTTTTCCTGGAAATCACGGAGCTGGTACTTGTAAGTGGAACATTTTCTGGAACAAAAGGTCCGATGCCTCAGAAAATTGTGTTTATGGTGCTTCTGACTTAGTTTTAAATTTTGCAGAGAGGGTTTCTCAGGCTTGGATTGATATTATCTAAGCCCAGAGCAAGCGTGCACTTCAGCTGCCACATTATTGATTATGCTGGGCCACGGGAACTGCTCACAGCACCGTGGCTTTGGCACGAGGTAATTACTTAAATTACAAAAAAGAAAAAAAGCTTTCAGGATGGAAGATCTCCTGTTCCACACTAAAGGCAGTCATCTCTGTGCTTTAAATAGGTTGACTTGAATGAGCGTTTACCTGAACTCCAGTGACAGCAATATCATTGCACATTAATAACGAGTATTGCGTTAATAGCGAAAGCGGTCTGCTTCACCAGTCCTCGAAGAAAGGAAAGTCTTGGCTCTCAGGAGCTTGTAGTCTGAGCCTGCTCGCACAGCTGAATTGATACGAGGCTGTTCCTCGGGGCGAAAGGGTGATTCCTGCATTTAATTTTAATTTCTGGCTAGGCTGGCGTTCACGCGTGGCTGTCTTTAATGTAGAAACTCCAATTCCTGTTGCTGGACGTGGTACAAGCATCGCACTGAAAGATTTCTGGATGCTGGCAGAGACATCAGGGAGGTGTGGCATGGGAATTTGAGGGGGACTGAGAGCAGACAAGTCCTCCTTGGCTCGTTGTGGCTGTACTGCTGGGGGGATTGATGGGACAGCCGTGAACATCTGTTACTGACTAGAGTAGAAGTGTTATGTTGAGAGAAGCAGGAGGGTGCTTATCTTTGGGACGGGGGAAAAGCAGACTTCTGCACAAGCCTCTGCACTTTGGGGCACAGCAGGGGTGGTGGAGGTAGCCAGCCTCGGCTTCCAGACCTGAGATTTCAGGTCAAGCCACAAAGAAAGCCACGTGAGGCTGCAGTCAGCGCAAAAAAAACTTGGATCTAAACAGGAGGCAAAACAAGGTAATTAGAAGGTGGACATCATTCAATATTTACCACACTTAGCGCAGCTCTGGCAGGATGGAGGACGGGTTAATGCATTTCTAAAACAAGTTCGCCACCTCTTGCTGCTTGACTGCCCACCATTAGTTGTAAATGAAATAGCCTTTTGAGGATTAAACTCTTGAGGATTTGGCTGGGCTAATGTGTGCTTTTGTGCCTGCTGCGTGGCCAGCAGCTCGAGCTGAGCGCTGCTGTGGGGATGAGGCAGCAAGGCACGGGAGAGAAAACGAGGGACTTGCTTCAGAGAGCACCCCTGTACTCATCCCTCCGTCTGCTTCGTTTTGGGGGGTTGGGTTTGTGGTGCAGGTTGGTTTTTTTTATTATTATTATACCATGGAAAATGTTTTCCTGTCCAAACCTGCTGGGTCTTCAGAAACACTAAAAAATTAAAAGCACTTCTGTGCTAGGTGCTCCCTAAAAGATGGAAAATAAGATTGTACATTAAAATGCCAGAAAGAAAAACGGGGAGGGCATAAAATGCTGCTTTATTTTCATCAGATGCTTGTGCTTTTGGAAAATCAGATGTGCTCCAGTGGTCATTACCCCCCTGTGTGCTTCCCTCACCGTGAGTTCGAGCATCTCTTAAAGGCAGCAAGCACCGCACTCGCTGCAGCTCCTGCTACACCCTGCAGGGACAGCCTCGGGACTGAATCCACTCCACTTGCCTTTTTTCCCTCCCTCTCTTTAACCAGCTTTGGTTTTGTTTCAGGAATATCCACCTCAGGGGCGCTGGGCCCGGGGAGCACCACTGCCAGCACCACGCCGCGGATGGCCACCAGCAGCACCGGCCGCCCCACCACCACCTCCGCCTTGGGCAGGAGGAACAGGAGCACCAGCACGCCGTCGCCCATGGCTGATGTCCCCGACGAAATGACCACGCACCTGCCTCCTGCCTCCTCCCAGCTGCCCCCAGCGGGCGCGGAGAGCTGCGACCCCATGGAAGCCCGTGATATTATGTGGTCTCGTACCCGGCAGGGGCAGATGGCAAAGCAGCCGTGTCCCATGGGCTCCATAGGTAAGTCGAGAGGTGGCCTGACCAAAGGCCCCTGTGGCAGACACGTTTTCATCAGTGGATTACGCCATAGCCCTTTGTCAGATCTGTACTGCCTTGGAGAAGTATGGCAGACAGCTGGCCTGGCTGAAGCCTCGATGTGTTGAGCACATTGTGCACAATCTTTGGCATCCCAAGCTCTGGCTGAAGGAAAAGAGAAGCTAATAACCTTTCGGGGTTGAGCTCGATGTGCTATAAGAAATCCTGCCTCCACAAGCTGTATACAGTACGCCTATTATCCCTGCTCTGGCTGTATTTGTAGCCTCTGGGCTCACTGACTGGGGTGTTGATGGCTGACACTTCACTTGTTTGGCTAAAAAAAAAAAAAATCAACAACAACACACACATTTTGATGAAGCTCTCTGCTTCACTGTTTGCATTTCAAAGGCCGTGGCTGGCCTTTGCTAGCACAGGTATTCCCAGATCGTACTCCTGAACCACCACGAGTGATTTTTCAAGCTGCAGCCAGCATCCGGTGCAATCAGCAGGGAAAGCAGGGAGAAAACCAAGCCAACTCTTTCAAAATGGTTTATGGTTTATTGGGTTTTGTTCCTTTTCTTCTACTCTTCCCTCAGTTGTTTTCTTCCGAAAAGTTGCTTTTGGAGATTTTCTCTCCAAATTAAAACACAATGGACTGAATAATGGGCTCTGACATATGGTTTAGTTTACTGTATTTTAACAAATGCAGTTTTTGGGAAAGAGTTTATTATTCAAGCTAGTCTTGGTGTCCAGACCTGAGAACCAGCTTGCCAAGAAGAAATCGGAAGGTGGAGGAAATTGCCTGAAAATAAGGGCTGGAGGGATCTGGCTTGCAGAGGAGGCTCTATTAATTCTCCTCTCTATTGCCCTGGAGAGCCATTCACACCTGTGTATACAAATTCTGACTCTCTCTTGAATTCAGTGAAGTCAGGCTGATAAAATGTACGTCAAGGATGAGAGGCATGGAAAGACATCAATGGTGAGAGTAGGTAAAAAACATTTTTACTGTCTTTCTCAGCCCCGTTTGGTAAAATTAGGTGTGCAAAAGGTATCATGTGGTTCCCAGAGAGAGGAAAGGGTAGCCTGAACTGAAGCTGTGAAAAGGGAAAGGAATGATAAAAAGGGAAAATGAAGGCTGGATGCAGGGAGCTATTTTCTAAGCAGAAGAGCAAAGGGTTGGATGGAAATAGCTAAGGAAAAAAAAAAAAAGAACAAACCCAACATGTTGACAGGGGATGGTCTGGTGTAGGCAATAAGCTTTTCCAGTCTCTAATTTCAGTGATTCATGTGATTTGTTAAAAGCCACGGTATATTAGCAGTGGGCCTCTTCCCACTCCCTTTGAAGGCATCAGCAAACCCTCACTGTTTTTAATCGGCGCTACTATCAGACCTAGTATGTAATTCACTCCCCCGTTGAAAAGTTTAGCTCTGCAGGGTAGAGCACTTTATAGGATGCAGAGTCTTTAATCTACGTACTGGCTTTCTTGCTTTTTAAAGTTCTTTAAACTGCATCATTTTGGACATGTTTTTCTTTGTCTGGAAGGGCCAGAGACTCTTTACTGTCTTTTGCAGCAGGGATCTGGGAGGTATTTGCCAAACAAAACTTTCCTCTAGAGTCCTTCTTAATGGTCAGGGGTGGATGGTAAAGCCCAGCATTACATCTTAGCATTTTTAGCATTTAAACTTTTGCATGGTTCCACCCAAACGGTTTAATGATGATTCAGAGCAGTAAAACCTTCATAAAGCAGCGGGGGGCAAGGAAGTCAAAGCTCGGGGTCTGATACTGAGGCACCAGCAGCGGGGCAGAGCAGGCAGAACGGCCAGCCCAGCACTTGGGGTGCTGGCTCAATGGTTGAGATCCAGCTTCAGTTCCTTACTCCCTGGGAGCTTTCCTATCTGGCCTGAGGCAAAGACGTCTGTCCGTAGTCTCCATTAGGTGAAATGGAAATGCTATCCCTGCCCTACTTCATTAGTCTTCTATGCCTGAGAGCCCTAAGCAACAAGGTGATGGGAGATGAGAGCACTGAGACGAGTCAGAGGCATCCTGCTGAGGTCCCAAGCACTAGTAAGCTCCCAGGCTTTGCGTGATGTTTCTGTCGGTGTGACGTGAAGCCTGTGAGATGGAGTCCTGTGGGGGAAATTCAGGTGGTAATTCTGAACACGGTGCCTTTCCTGTTCCAGGTGTTGCGACTTTCCGGTGTCTTGCACCAGATGGGATCTGGGAGCCCCAAGGACCAGACCTCAGCAACTGCTCTTCTCCCTGGATCAACCACATCACTCAGAAGGTAAAACCTCCTCCACATGTTGACCACACCAAGTGTGTGCAGTGACCTTCCAGAGGCCCCAAAATCACCAGCAATCATGCTTACAGTATGAGCCGTGTGTAGTAGCTAAGTATTGCAAGGAGAAAGAAAAAAAAAAAAAAAGACTGCAAAAATGTGATGGAAATTAAGGTAACGAGGGTGAGGGAAGGAAAAGGAAATGGGCTGGAGAGTGGAATTAAACTGGAATGAATGATAATTCTTGTTTGTGGCAAGAAAAGGAGGAAGACAGAGGAGGAGGCAGATGGACATGTGGAAAGTGCCGACAACGCAAAAGGAAACTTTCCCTTTCATGCGTCCCCAAGGATTTTCTCCCGCCATGCAAGCACAGGATAAACCCCGTAGCTGAGAAATCTTTACCAAAGAAAGGCAGGCTCAGTATGAAATGTTTGTGCTGCGCTACTGACTTTCTGTTTTTAACTTCTTCCCAAATTGTGAAAGCAGTGGTGGAATAGAAAACAATGCTGCAGTAATGCATATCTTTTGACTTCTAAGTCCCTTGATGAATGTTTTGTAGCACTTCGTCATTTATCAGTGTTAAAAGTGCATTAACATGTGACAATGGAAGTTCAAGACAAGCAGAGCTTATTTGGTAGCAATATGTTGAACATTTTTGTTATTAATGCACAGTGGTGCTTTCAGCTGATTTCATTACAAACAGAGACCAGATGTGTGTTTACGCCATAGAGTCTGTGGGCTGAATCCTTATTATAGCAATTTGGGTGGATTTATTCACTCCTTTAGCCGGAGCAAGAAATTCCCAGTACTGCAGGCTAGCCGTGCTGCGCTCTGGGAGACCTCGTGCTCGCTGGTGAACGGGATGGGATGACCCTACAAATGGGCTGTCTGTCTTTCTCCTCACTGTCCCCCATCTTAGTTGAGGCTCATCAATCTGTGACCGACTACCCCTGCTCAACTTCAGCTGGATTTATACCCACACCTCCCCCAAAATAGGGGAAGACATTGGTTAATGTGGGGCTGCTGTGGGACAGCACAGCCATTAGGAAGCCCCTGGTCCTTCCCGGTGCTTTTGTCCCACACAGGAGGTTGGGCAGCTCTCCTGCCATATGCTAAGGCTAGCTGATTAATAAAGACTGCCTTTGCTGCCATTAGCAGCTGTGCAACTCTTGTTTTATGACCCACGTACTTATCCTGGAGGGGTTAATATTACTTACTCTAGCCATAATTCACCCAGGCAGCTGGGAGACCTCTTGCTGCTCGGTGAAGATGGCTAGGCCGTTAGCCATTAGCAGAGGGAAATAATAGCCTGCACTGATGAAATTTCCATCAAGGTTAGGCTTATTTTATTTGAAACCACAGCTATCATTTGCCTAACAAATGAGGCACATTTAATTTGTTACGTGCTTTCAAAAGAGGCTAAAATTGAAGAGCCAGGTTTTCAGAAATGCTGAGCAGGCCACAACAGGGAAGGATTTTTTTTTTTTTTTGGAGGGGGAAGGGTAGGAGGATATTGTTTTTCTGGAGAAATTTAGCTACGTTCAGCTTTGGGGACCTTTCATCAGTCAATGAAAAGACTAAGGGGATCTGCCAAACAGCTCTGGATCTAATGTTTTGGTGCATGTGTGGGAATTTTCTGGGAACTTGGGACCCTGTGGCCCGACCACTATGGAGATCTGCCTCCAGCCTTTCCAGGAGTGCCTTCTGAGAGGAAAGCCATGCCAGGCTTACCTACAGGCTTGTGTTGGGGTTTTCATTCAGTAATTCTTACCGCAAACAGAATATTAAATCACTTCAGAAATAACCAATAACCACTTGGTGCCCCTGCCTGAGTAAGGAGATTGGCAATCATCACTGGCCTTAGAGTTGGAGTCTGATTTGTTCATAAATTAGGCACTGGATTTACACATCCCCAGCCTGGACAGGACAATTCCCTTGGTAGGGATGGTAGGGGAATGCCATGCTTGCATTCACATCTCTGTAGCAAAGGATTATTACTTCTTTTCTTTCTCCTGCTCTGCTCAAACCGTACGCTGGGTGTTTGCCTGCTTGCATCACGGTATTAGGTTTTACAACCCTCTATTAGCTTCCATTAGAGTTATTGTGCTTGATGGAAGATCAGAACAAATGTCTGCTTCAGCAATTCATTGGCCCCCTGACATTTACTTTAACTTTATTGTTGGTGCCTACCATGCCCTCGTACTGTAGCAGGAGAATAAACTTGCCAGTGCTATTGAATTATGCACTGCTGTGTGGGTTACTTCCAGAGTCAAGCAGTAAAAGGAAGCAAAAAGGTCAGCTTGGATACATTGCATCGCCCTAATCATGAGGTCATACGTTCAGCCTCAGCCTGTTTGTTTTATCTCTTACCTCCATCAGTACTGGCCTTTGCATACTCTGCAAGATGCCTGAAAATGTCTTTTCCTCACTGTGACTTTCAGTGGAGGGTCCTCCCACTAAGCCCAGCTTCGAGGCTCTGTTTTGTAGGATAATAAGAAGGATCTGCTTGGCCACGTATGACAGAAAAAGTGGGGTTTTGTGGAGGATGTCACCACCTCATTGTGTCCAGGCCTGAGGGTGAAGTCACAGCCTTGGTGACACCCCTGTGAAATCCTGCATCCAGGGTGCTTTTGACTGTGTTGAGGGTACTCCAAGGTACTTGGTGCAACAGGTGCTACAGCTCTCAGATATTAATTGGACATTAATTGGATTTGGATGTCAGCTGGAGTCACACTTTCTTCAGAAAAAAAGAGAAGGATGGTAGATATGCTCTGACCCTGTTATGTGAACGCATGTGCATAATGAAACCTCTGCCAAGGAAACAAAACGGCCACGAAGTCTTTGCGGTGTTGGAAGTTGTCCCACAGCCCCTGTTTTGGCCCTGATGAAACCTGTCAGATGTTTGTCCCTCCAGAAAATGACCTCAGCTCCGTGGCCTTTAAAGCTGGCTGGTCCATCTGCATGCCTCTATTTTTAAAAATCCTAGTTCAGTCTTTCAT
The DNA here is from genome assembly GCF_963932015.1 of Anas acuta. NCBI lineage: Eukaryota > Metazoa > Chordata > Aves > Anseriformes > Anatidae > Anas > Anas acuta. The sequence continues at coordinate 63,396,463 of NC_088982.1, read as the reverse complement.
ACCATGTTTTCTTGTTTTCTATATCGCTGTCTGCCCCAGGCTGCAGGAAAATATTTTTGCCATTATGCCTGCTGATGTTTCAGCACATTTGCTCCCGTACCCGGCATCTTTCTTATTTCCTGTGATTTTTCTTCCCTAAAGTCATCTTCTCTGCAATTTCCCTCATTTTTATTCTACCATCCTCTTCTTCAGTCATTTCCCTGTGAGAAAGGTAGGGATGAAACAGCAAGCACGCCGCAGAAGGGCTGTTGTTAGTCCTTCCAGACAAAACTCCCTATTTCTCTTCCTTGGAGTATCTGAAGCAGGCAGGAAAACATGCCCTACCCAACAACCATTACTTCACAGTCTTTTCAGTTGTAATAATATGAGAGACGGCGGTATAAACTAGAAAAATGTTAGCGAGGGTTGCACAGCATGGTTTCAGGTGTGCCAGTGCTCATTTGTAAATCTGGACTGAATGCTGCCAGCATGCTCAAATGAAGAGGGGAGCATTTTTTGACAAAGCTAGGGAAGTATGGGTTTGTGTGCTTAGATTTTTGGCAGGAAACACATTCTCTCTCCTTCAAATTAGCATTCTAAGACCAGATTTAAGCAATTTGCAAAAGGCTAAAAACCACCCAAAACAACCAGAAATTAAATTTAGTTTGAACAGAATGTTTTCTTTTATCCCACAATCCTTTTTATTTTTAATCTTAATTTTTTTCACAATCAAGACAGAAAATGGAAAAAAAAAACAAAAAAACTTTAGTCTCAAGTCAAAAAGAGATGTATTATTTTTACTTCATTTATTTTTCTTCAGCCTACCAGCAGAAAACTCAGTTATTTGTACCTTTTTTCTCTACTTCTTGCCTGCCTTGCAGCAACAGCCTGACCTTCAAAGAACTTTGTAAGATTGTTCTTGATCCTGCGGATGGTGGTGACTGTGTTAGTGTTTGACTTAAAGACTACTACACTTTTGGGAAGGAATAACTAATAAGAAGCTTGTCTTCCATGCAGCAGTAATGAAGGGGAAGCTGTGGAGAGGTGCTTTACAGAAGGGAAATTCCCAAGGAATATGACTTAAATGCATCCTCTTAGGCAGCAGTGAGCTTTGCTGTGTTACGTATAATTAATGCAAAAAGTTCAGTCATGTTTTTACACAACACCAGGCATGCATTTTAGTCAGCATTTAGGGACTGATAGCAGAAGTTGGTTTTGACAGGACTGCATGGAGGACACCAAAACTGCAGCTTCAAACGCTTGAAAGAATTAGGGAGGTTGGCATTACTAGGTCTCATGGCCATCACTGTGGGCACCACTCGCATTATGCACGCAGGCAGGATAGAAGGAGTGTCTCAGCACTGTTTTGTTGGCTTGTAGCTGCATCTCTGGGCGACAGTGAAGAAGTTTGGAAATGAGTGTCAGTGCTAGGAAGCAGTTCATCAGCCCCTCAGCCAGACACGATGTCCCAGGCGAATGGTGTATCAGGAAATCTGGCCAAACTGGGTTTGCAGACAGGTAGGAGCAATGATAGCTTGCAGCTCAATATGAGCGGTTATTCCAGAGGAGGAAAACTCTGGGGTTTGACTTTGTAGAAGCTGAGCCATTTGCTATGAGTAGGCCAGTCTGCGAAGGTGCATAGCCCAAGGGAAAATGGATGCATCAAATGCTGAGTAGCAGGGTGTTTTTTCTTCTGACACGAGTAAAAAATGCACTTCTTGGAATTTTGCAGTTTTCTGTAGGGCGCACAAAAACATTGTCATGATACATGTTAAGCTCCAGGGACAAACTGCAGGAAAATCCTGTCATTGATTTCTATATGTAAAGGGATTTGATGCAGCCATTCTTTAAAGGCCCGGGTGCCAATGGAGGAGGTTAAAATTCAGCCCCTGTGCTGACATGTGGCATTCTTCAGCTGCTTAGGAGATCAGGCAGCTGTAAGAATAGGATCTGGTTTCTATGGCATTAGCCTTGTGTGTTACAAGGAGAAATCATTCAATTTTTGAATATATGTTATCATTGCTCTAATGGGAAGAACAACACATTATCTCCTTTATTTGTCTTATCTATATCATCATACGCTTTAATTCTCTGAAGATGAGCATATGAACATCTTCAGTTAGATCTCATTAAATCAGATGGGCTGTTGCTGTCAAATTGATGGAAGTAAGTTATTCATTTATAACTGAGCTAATTGATTTACTGAGAGGTAGAAGCTCTGTCTGCAATCTTTCTCTGGAATCTTGCTTTTACAATAAGCACCAGAAATTGAGGGAGGAAGAGAAATATCTGATTCCTAACTGTTGGAAGATAAGACAATGGGAAATTTCATATGAAGAACCCAGCAGAGTTGGTCATTAAGCCTGACGGAGAAGTGGGACCTTCATTTAAATGTCATCCTGTGTAATTTCTCCTTATGCCTGGCATATTCCCTATGCATATGCGTTTCAGATTGGAGTGGCATATAATGAAGGAAGATTAGAAAGTTGCAATAGTATTCTTGTACTGGGCTGCTCATAGAAAGGAGGTGGGACTAGCTGCCCTGATCCCAATCCTCGTGGTGTGGGAGAGGAAAGGGACAGCAGGTGAGGAGAGCAAGAAAGAAGGAAAAAAACATTATGGAAAGAGAGAGCTTCGCAAATAATTACACAGTGAATTTCTCTGTAGGTGAGTCATGAATTTTATAACTCAATTAGACAATAAGAGTCTTTTAATAGCAGATACAACCAAACAGCCTACTTGGTTTTTCCTTCCAGCAAGACTTTATTTGAAGGCTTCAACCTTTTACTCCTGAGTTAGTATGTTTTTAAGCTAAGAATCACTAGACTTATCACAGAAGTAGTGCCCATTGAGGTAAGGAGCACATCTCTTGTGTGCAAGCGCTACATGTTAAATTAACACCTGATTGCTAAATCCATGCAATGGAATTTGTCAGCTTTTTTCCTCTTGTTTGTCTGAGCTATGTCATCTATTTGTGTTTCCTTTTTGTTTCTTCTGTGGGGCTGGGGGGCCTGGAGTAATGTCATACTAACAGTTAGGGACAACCTTTTCCCCTGCTTTCTCGATTGCAGATGAAGTCGGGGGAGATGGCTGCCAATATCGCCCGAGAACTTGCGGAGCACACGAAAAACCACTTGTACGCTGGTGATATCACGTACTCCGTGTCTGCCATGGTCCAGCTGGTCAACTTGCTTGATGTGCAGCTCCGAAACCTGACTCCAGGCGGGAAGGACAGCGCTGCACGCAGCTTAAATAAGGTAAAAACAAAGGGCCTTGGGAAAGGACAGGAGGCTGAAGAAAGGTTTGGCTGTCCCTGGAGAGCTATTAGAAATCTCATTCTGAACAAGTGCCATTTTAGGGCAGCCATTCTTTCTTAGTAGACAAGAGTACCTGGCAGTTTTTCGTTTACAGTGCATTTTATTCTGCTGAGAAACGAAACAGTTGTAAATGCCAAGTGTACTGTTGGTGCTGGGAAATGTATACCATTAGATGTGTAGATATATGTACTCCTGGTACTTCATTGTGGTCTCAGCACTCGTGGCTCAGTATGAGAATAACTCAAGTGATACCATGGCAATTATTGTGGATTTGTGCCAACGTGACTGAGACGAGACTTTTGCCCAGCGTTTCCAGTGCTGAATTGTCTGTGAAACGACATGTAATATAATCCAGAAAATTTGAATTTTTAAAACCCTGAGATGCAGAGACAGTCTGAGTTTTGATTTTTCATCTTGTAACATTAAAAGACGCTGGATGTGAAGGTCAAATGGGCACTTTTATGCATAAATATAAACAAAAGCAGATACACATTTATTTACACTTGAGATACATTTATCAAAGTCACATTAGATGGCAGCTTATTTACATCTAAGGTGCTTAAGATGTTTTAGTATTAGAGGGCCTTTGTAATAATTACCTGTGACAGTCCAGAAGCACATTTCTGCACGATGACTCTGAGGTTTATGTGCCCTCTGAAGAAAAAGAATTACTAGCCATTTTGTCATTTCTATATTTAAGTGCACCTGCTACATACTAAAGATGCTAGACGTTGCCAATTATGGGAGGAAAATATTGGCTGTGGAGTCTGTAAGAATATATTTAAAGTTGAGGTTTTCCTGGGTCCAGAGCCTTCTTCATCACTGAATCTCATGTAAATGCACAGGATGAGAATTATCTGGGACTCAGGCAGTGCATTGTGCAGGCCTGGTCATCAGAACAAAGTGAAGCTGAATCCTGTGGCTACCAGCACATGGTTATATTGGCCACCTACTTAAAATAAGACACCAGATATTGTTCTCAACTGTGTAGTTGGCTCGGACAGTTCGGGCATCCATGTAAGTGAGAACAGAATTTGGTCACAAGGTTATACGGGGAATAAATGATCCCAGCTAAGCCTAAAATTTCTTCCGTGTCTTCTGAAGAAACATATTTTTCAGGGAAGTAACGTTGTCTTTCTGTTGTAAAATATTATTGTGGACTGATTCTGTTTTAAATGAGAAGGGCTTCGGGATTGTTTAAAATTACAGCCACATGGGAATTGAAGTCCTGCATATCATGTGCTTTGCATGTGCAAGGAATGGGGTTGTCCTGATGCTTTTAATTAGTGCTGCTTCCAGCTATTTTATAACAAAGTAGGTAATACTTGTATTAACTGTTACATCAGCATAACATTTTTGTTATAATCCAACCATGGTTTTATTTGAAACTATGGCGATATCTGACAATATGAGGTAAAACCAGCAATTAATGTCACCTACTAACGGGTTTCATGATTCTAGTCTGCTTGCTCTTCTGAATATGTCCTAGCCATACCCAACATTTTGTCACTTCAGCTTTGCAATCACATATTTTTCACCTTTTTATATCCTACCTTCCAATATTTGTTCCGATTACACAAAATGGGGTTGTATCTTGGGGAAAGGTGGGAGTTACCGATGTCACGGGAAGGTTCAGAAAGGCAGAGCTGCTGAGCTCTGCTGTCCCTCCTGTGGCTCCCCATGCAGATTCCCCCACCACCACCACCATCAGCTTTGCACAAGCAGCTCATACAAATCAATTGCACTCCACATTAAAATTCTGGACCGTGTGGAGTCCTGCAAAACAACGATGCGAGTCAGTGATCCAAATGACAGGCTCGGTAATTTACTTGCTCTCATTCCCCACTTAATTCTTTAGAAGAGCAACTGCTCTGTGTTCATTTAAGAATGCATGAATTCGACTTGGAAGTAGTATCGGGCAAACAAAAGGCAGCAGAGTTACTGCTCCATTTTCCCCTTCACTGATCAAGAGTATTTCCAGAAAAAAAGAAAAGAAAAAAAAAAGAAAGAAAAAAAAAAGGAAAAAGTAATTTACAAAGAGTTTTAGTTAGTGTTGTTTAGTCAGAAAGGAGAAATAAAGTAAGCACTAGCCATTAAATATTCTTTTAATCATTAAAGGAAATGTGCTGGGGATTTGCCTTCATGCTCCATCTGAAAGCATTCACCTGTGCTCTTATGGTTTTTATTATTTTTTACAAGCTGATAAACAATGAATTAAAGTAAACTGGCATAATCAGAGTTTTTAAAAGCCATCATCTTTAAGGAGCCACTTTCCTGTCACTAAAAGCGTTGTGCTTTCCACTGGATCAGGCTTAATTAAGGTAATAATCGTTCTATAGCGGACTGGTGAGACCCCCAAGTAGATAGCTCTGTAATTTCCAGCAAGGCTTTCTTTGATCTCCATTTGTGTCTGAAAAGTCTTCATACTGGCCAAGTTTACCCAGAGAAGGTTTCTACTGTTAGAAACTGATGATTTAGAAATTGAAATTAGACGCTGCCTGATACCTGAGCGTACTTTGTTTGTTTCGGGGTCTCAGAACTCTTGGGGACAGATCTGGCTCTCAGCTGTCCTAATGGGATGGCACTGCTGTGAGCTGAGAGTATGTTACCCCGAATCTCCGTTGACAGGCATTTCCAACTCAGGTACCTCAGCAAAAAGCAACCCACCAAAACCAGTGGCTCCGAGCAGCCTGACTTTAGTTGCGCTGCTGCAGAGCGGTCTCATTTCTAGCTCACTGCTGCAGACAGCCTGCAAAGTCCCAGGGAGGTAAATAAGTGCCTGTTTGAATTTCATGACACACTGAAGTGCAGTTATCAGGCAGGAGGCATGCAAGTGCATATCAAAGTACAGTCTTAAATGTGGCTCCTATTAAGAAGGTGGGATTCTTTATGGAAAGGCTATTCAGCATATAAAGTATTTAGACCCAGTAATTACAAAGGAAAGCACAATGCAGTATAAGAGAAAATTGGAAAATTCAGTCCTAAACAAGCAGCTTAATCCAAAGAGGAGAAAATGGCCTCAACTGGAAATACTAAATCTGATTCCCATTTCCTAGTTATAAGCTTTTCAATGGCCATTCATGCATTCAGGAGCTCTGGGCAACGCTCTCTCCCACAGCTTCAGGTATGATCACACTTGACGTGCTCCAGAGCTGGCATTAAGGTGAGGTAAAGCTGGATGAGAGGCTCTGCCTTGAGCAGGTGTCTCAGGATGAGTCTAGGCCTATGTATAGATATATCCTGCGTACAGCTTGCTCCCTGCTTGTCCAAAGCTGGGTTATAGCTCACTATGCCATCAGCACTCTCCAGCTGCAGAGCCCACTCTCCTTTCACAAAAATAACAATTATCCCCATCCATCCCAGCCTTGTTTGACATGAAAACTCCAAGCTGTAAGGAAAAGGTTGTCTCCTGACCACCTCCACTTTACCTAAGTGTCTCTACCATCTAACAGCTGCTCTTGCAAAGTTCCCAGTGTGTGCTTAACTGCAAAAGGACTAACCTTTATCTCTGGAGCCCGTCCTTCCAGCCTTCCACTGCTGCCTAACTCGCATGCTTCCTTTGGTTTGGTTCGTTCTCAAGAGCTGTTTAAAAGAGAAATGAGGTTTTCACATAGGCATTTTCTTCAAAATTTTTTCCCTTGTTCTGTCACTAACTTGTTTTTTCTATTCCGTCTTTAATCTGCTGTCTTTATGGACTCAGCTTCAGAAAAGGGAGCGCTCTTGCAGGGCCTATGTCCAGGTATTTCTTGTGTTTTTAATCCACATGTCCAGTTGTTGTTTGACTGAGTGACTGTGAAGTGGTTCTTGTCTGTCAATCTGATTTTACCACCTGTGTGGCAGCAAGTTCTAAGGTTAAGGTTACAGGATAATGTGATCATTTCATTATTCGTTTCCCTTCCCCACTTGCCCGGTTGTTCACAGCCTTGACAAAAATGTGGGACAAAAACTCTGAACAAGGAAGTGGGGGGAAAAAAAGGGGAGATCTGACAAGACCCATTCAGACACTGGAATAAGCAGAACAGTCTGGATGCATGCAATTCCAGAATGCAAAACCCCCTGCTCGCAGAGGTGTCTCCAGACCACCTGGGTTTTGCTAGCAACGTGTCACTCAAATAGCTGCTGCATGCGATTTCTTGTTTTTCCTTCTTCTCTTGCAAATTTAGAAACAATTCAAAATTGCAGCACTTGGCATGAGGGAGGAGGTAGAATCATAATGAAATGCAGAGTGTCCTCGCAGAGGGATGTAAGAAGGAGGAGAGTGCTGCAAACTAAATATAGGATTAGGAACATAACATCCCATAAAGTTCACCCAGCTGCGGCCTGAATGTGCAGGCTCACATTGTGTTTACATGAACGAAGTCAAGTCCCAGTGTTTTGGAAAGACCTGCCTGTGGTCTTTTCAAGAGCGGGGCCTTGGGTCATGACGTTATTTATCCTGTCACCTAGGTTTGTAGCACTTGCTCCAGTGACTTTTGTATAAAGCTGTTTGTATACTATGGGTGAGTTAATGCTGCTTTAAGAAATGTGAGTGTTTTACCTCCTAATTTCTGTCTTGTGCTTATGAACTTCGATGTTAAACTTACGGATGGTTGGTCATTATTTATGTGTGTATATATAACAGAGGTGTGAAAATGAAACCCACGTTTGCGGAGAGGGCTGTCAATACCTGATTTTTTTCTGCATAGTGGAAGTTCCTACAGCTCATACTGACTTTATTTTGTGAGTGCATACTTCATTTAATCTGGAAGATTAGATGGCTTAGATTTCTAGGGCATTAAATATAAAACAGTTCACCTCAGTGCTGGTAGCATGTCTGTCTTCCCTTTGGCCATGACAGCAAGCCATCCCTCATCTGTTCCCTAACATAAACGTTAATGGATAAAGATGAGTTATGGAGTTATACGTATCATATCTGGACTGACCTCCCCTAGGATCATTTATCATTTTAAGGAAATTTTACCCTTCAGTGCTTACTCCCAGTTTGGCTATCTCGTCTACGGTTGAAACATGGTGAAGCTGGTTTGACCATGGACTGCACACCCCTGTTGGGGATGTTGGATGCTACTCAACCTTGTCCTTTCCTTAGCTGCACAGGTGCACTCTGCAGACTCATTGCAGGCTCCTGGTCTTTTTGTCTTCTTTCAAACAGTACTGAATAGTGGATTTAATATACTCTACAGAAATCTTGGCATTGATAGAATAAAAACTTGAATTCTGCATAGACTTAAGCTTACCATTAATTTCAAGGACTCCTTGCCTTTCACTTGGAAAGGCTACTTCTATGTTTAAACATTAATCATTTGCCTACCTCTGTAGTAGACCAAAGCTGATGAAAGCTCATTGCCTAAGCTGTTTAGTGTAAATATGAACAAAGCTGGTAAATCTATTGAAGAGGACAGTCCTGTAATGGAGGGCTTGAAGAATGAATTAGATGACCTAATTGAACCTTTCAGCTCAGCCTTGTAATATATGGAGGTAAAATAATGTATCTAGACATATTTTCATACAGTATGTTTCCATTTGGAAAATCATGTTGCTGAAGTCAGCAAAAAATCTTGTGGGGGAGTGTTTGTCTGTGATAGCAATTAAATGTGACTGCAGGTATTCCTGTTACAGGCCACTTCTCCTTTACCAGGTAGTGAAATGTCTGAGCTGGCAAAGACAACTTAGCAATAATTTTTCAACAGATTTTAAATGGGGAAGTCCCAGATCTTGTGAAGTCACTGGGAGGTCGATGCTCCGTGGAACTATGCCACCGATGGCAGAGAAATTGAGTTTTCAGCCTTGCTGACATGATCTCCTTTTGCTGGTCCCTTTGTCATGAAGAGCATCCACAGCTGTGCTCCCCAGGCAAGGGATAACACCGTACAGTTTATGTGAGAGATGCTCAGTAACTATAAAAATCAAATGTGCAATTGAAAACAGGTGAATTTGTGGGAAGGGGAGGGTAACTTGAGAAGATGATAATTACTAATATCAGTCAGTGGTTTCTTTGGGCTGACAAAACCTAAGAGGTTATGACAGAGCCCCTGTGCCAGCTGAGGTGTAAAGTCCTATAGAGTCCAAAATAAATTAATAAGATAAATAAATGTGTAAAATGGAACTGGAAATGTTCTGAGTCATTCAAAGATGAAACAGTGGGGACGCAGTATCAGATTACCATCTTATTTTTCTGGGTAATGTCATAATTAAAACAAGTATTGATTAGATATGTCTGTAAAATGCCACAATATTTATTGAGTTATAAACTCAGGGATTTTATTTAGTGAAGACAGAGATTATGGATGCTCCTCTTTTAGTTGCAAATGTGGTAGATGATCTCTTTTCTCTCAAAAATCCAACAAGAGCCAATCTGACGGGTGGTATGATAAATGCAAGTTAACAGACAACAGCTTGGGGGTTTGCCAATCGCCATGATGTTAAAGAAACTGCAACATCAGTTTTAATTTGTGATGGTAGGAGTCTCCTAGATGGGCTGAGCTTACAGAGGTGGATGTCCAACAGGGGTGGGGTGAGTGGACTTGGAAGGGTTCTCCATCGGCTAAGGAGAGCTTGGAGCAGGTGACTGGCTTTTTAGTGGCTGAAGATCTCTGCACCAATTCCCCTTGGAGCTGCATCTCCCCGCATTACTCAGGCCCACCTTTCCGCAGTGCACTGTTCCTGGCACTCTATTTTGGGAAGGGAAGGAAAAAGTCTTTGTGCAGGAGAGTGAGTCACAATGGGTGACACACTGGGTGAGTGTAGCCTCATTTGGTGACTGATGTGTGACATAAGCTGGTCAGAATTTTCTGGATTTTTTTTTTTTTTTCAGAACTTACTCATTTTCTGAAGGTGTTTCTCCATATAGTGAAGCTCTGGAGTTGCAGGAAACACTAAACATTTGTCTACGGAGAGCTGTGAAACTGGGTTTGGTGTCACAGATTTCTTCCATGCCCTTCAGCAAGTGACACATGCTCACTGTTTCCCAGCTCCTCATCTCATAATGCTGTGGATAAAATCCCCCCGACCTCTGGGAATACGAGAAGGGTAATAAAGTTTAAAAAAAAAAAAAATAATACACACACACGAAACCAAACCAAAACATTCAGATATTACAATAAGGGAGGCCCTATTAACATGGAATTCTTAAACATGGGAAACACAAGCTTTTAATAAAAGCTCACACCACACAGTCCAGACATGCAGAGTCCTCCTGAGCACGTGTGTGCTCTTGATTAGAGCGTCTGAGCTCACCTCCTTGCTCTGCTTGGATTTTGTGGTCTGCAGCTGAGAGGCATCATGAAGCCAGGCAGCAGCCCCTTCCCATGTGAAACTGTGTGCTGCATTTGAGATGCAGATCTCAGAGGGCAAAAACTTCCCGAGGGGGTCCCATTATTATTATTTATTTTTTTTAAGCCAGTCTCAGTTGCTTCAAAGCTGGAGGATGGTGAATACAATAGATAGACTGAGTGGCTGTTCTGTGGGAGGTGTGGAAGGAAGCAGCAGAGCGTTGCTTTTGCAGCATTTTCCTGGCTTAACAGCATTTTCTGCTCTGGTTCCTGCTATCCTCTGGGCTGTCCTGTAAATGAGTTGGCCCTGTTTTGTAATTCGGGGCTTGTCTGTACACTACATGGAGATTATAGAGGTGCCACCCGCCCCATGAGGACCCCAAGCGCATCTGGGTGCAGGTGGCATTGCAGCCACCAGCGAGGCCAGTGCTGAGAGCCTGGCAGGGTCCAGGTAGCAGATGGCAGCAGGTGGCTGCAGTCAGCCTCAGCCTTCCAGTTCTCCTGGAAGTTTTCTGAACACCTCACCCTTGTAACACGGGCTGTTGGAATTGCTGTACTAAGCAAAAATGAAAGGCTTTCCCCCAGGGGATTCAAGCCATTAAGTTTAGGACTGAGTAAAAGAAGAGACTTTTTTTTCTATTCTTTTCAAACCCAGCAGCTCTCGGTAGATAAAAGGTATGCCTGGGACTTTGCCAGTAATATTTAAAGTGGATTAATTCTGTTTTTTCTCCTTCTTGCTTGCTTGCTCAGTTGGCTCAAACTTCTGTGAGGATGAAACGAAAGAAACTTGTAGCTCTTGAGACGGAGAGTAAATTGAATTACGCCACGTTTAGCTGTGTTCTTGTTGTGCCTGCAACAAGAAAGACTCTAACCTCCATTTATAGAGAAAGGGGCAAATTAATGAGGATTTTCGAGTTCCTTGTTTGGTCACTTAATTGGCTGTATGACAAAGAGCTCCGCGGTGCGTGTCAAACAACTTTCAGAGTCCTCTAATGATTTGTGCCTTGCTCAACTCCTGATGCTATTCTGCGTGGCCTGTCAGGAGAGGTATCGTTGTTAAAGTGGCTGGAATAAATTGGTTAGCAGTGTGCATACAATGTAGGATATTAGCTATAGCTATGGGGAGTACTTTCAGCAGCTTTTTCAAGATAGCTAGATGTTTGCCCCTAAGCATCAAAGTGCCCCAAACTTTCATTTAATATAATTAAAAGGACATCTGAAAGAAGTGTGACTCACAGCAGGGTTCTGTGGGTTGGTAGCCCTTTTGTTAAAACTCTGTGAACTTAATATACTTCACAGCTTGATAAACCTGCACTTGATTTGTGTCAGTAAGAGCAAAAATATAAATCCCCACCCCGCGTGTTTCTGCTGCACTGAGCCTGTTGTTAGGGGAGAGGAGGATCAAAGCTGCAGCCTTGGGTTTGTGGCTGGAATCCCAAATTCTTCAAGTAAATATTAAAAAGGAATATGACCGCATGTTCCTCTACCTACAGCTAAGCTACATATATGATGATACTGTCACATGTAACACAGCAAAACTGAAAAAAAAAATGTTTTCTGTGTTACTGTGTGCTTACTTTCTGCTTTAGGCTGACTCAGCCCTTAAATCTGGTGGCACAGGAAAAAGTCTCAATACGAGTTACCATAGAGGCCAGTGGGAGATGTCCCTTTAATTTGGACCACTGGGAGAAAAGAAGAATCTCATGGCCACCCTAGGAGTTCCCTTGAAGGCTATGGATATTCCATCAAAGAAGCACTTATTGTTTGCAAGCCATTTTCTTTTTTTTTTCTACATCTTTACTCACTTCCCCTGTGTAATTATTCTAACAGTTGCTTGTATAGTCTCAAATCCCAAACAGTAGGGCAGCAAATACAGATGATTCATAAATGCAGTTTTCAGCTTATTCTGCAGGGAAGATCTCATTAGATGAAATAGATCATATGTTATTTCCTTCTTCCCAATCAATTGCTTTTATTTCAGTCCTACAGATGCCTTCTGACCTTAAAATATTCTTCCTCATATACTAAGCAAAGTAAAAAACCATACCCTGTAATTTGTAACCACCTTTTATTTCTTAGATCTCCTATTTTATTTTTTTTTTGTGCTCCCACTAGGAGATTACTGGTAGTTGAAGGCCAAGATTGCAAACCTTGCATGCCTAGTGCAAGACCATTAATTCCATAAGAAAGCTTTTGTAGATGGCCTAATTGTAATAAAGGTCAGTGCCTTTATTCCCACTGCAGTGAGTTCTCGGCGCCGCTGAAATTCAGGCGCTTTCTGATTTGGTACAGTTCCTGTGCCTGGAGCAGACACATTTTGTGTAGCATTTAAAAGAGGAGATTGCATGCTCTTTCTTGAAAACCTATATCCTGAATCTATGGAGTCATTTTGGAAATTCCTCTGCAAGGCCAGTTGAAGATCTTCACCATGAGTAGTAATCGTGGGTTTTGGTTCAGTTTGTCAAAACTGATGTCATCAGTTGCTAGTCACCTACTCTGGTATTAGATGTGGACTGGTGTTTCTGGGTGAGTCTTGAAGGCAGATGTGGAGATTAGCAGTAGGTATTCTAATGATTTTAATTTTTAACCACAGTTCAGATAGATTCAATCTAAATATGTGTCTATCCATTTCAGTGAATATTATTGTTGTTTTCTGATGACCAAATTGCTTTGCAAAAAGCCGTAGACATTGGCTGGGCTTCCCCGTAAAGGAATTGTCTCCAGTGTGCTTATTTATGCTTTGACCAGAGACTAAATTTAATTTGGAATTAATAAATGACAAGAAGAAAAAAAAAAAGTGCAAGGGTGAAGAGCCTTGTCAGACACGTTTGAATGCCCATCTCAGCTAAGAAACAGGATGTAATGCCATCGTTTAGCCAAAAAGACCCTTTTCTTGTTTAGAGAACTGAGGAAATAATGTGTGCATCTATTTTTGACCTAAGTCCTACATAGCAGACGACTGTTTCGGTATGATTGGTGACCCTGTTGTAGAGGGATTGGGGTGCCATTCTGAAATCCATCATTTCATGAGCTGGTCCCTTTCAGTGCAATTACCTTGCCAGAACCAGCCCTCCTCACATGCCCAAATCCAGGTTTTCATCCCCATCTTCTTATTGGGAGTGCCCATTTTGGCTATACCAGGTATATTCAGAGTTAATGGGAGCTTCTCTTGTACTGGTACTTTTTAGGGCCAGAGGCAACAATTGCACAGCTTCCAGCGGAACTTGTCTTCAATATCATTGATTATGCCTTTAACTCAATTAGTTTGGAGTCTTGCAAATATTGATAGCTTTAAAAAAGGGGTTATTTTGGCACTGGGTGTTTCATATGAATACAGACAAAAATGAGCTATTCTTGAGCAAGGAGGCAGGTAAGCTCTTTTAAAGTACTACTAGTTTCTAGTAGAAAGAAGGGAAAAAAAAGAGCACAATATTGCAATCATTGAACCATATCCGCATTTCAGTGCGTCTACTCTCTGAAGTGTTTTTCATTTTCACTGTGCACTTTAGACCTGAAAGGGTTTTCGTGCTTTTTTTTCTCCACCGATTTACCATAAAATCTCAAGCTGCTATTAAAAAGTGGGCTAATAACATTTTTTGCATGCTTTGAATAAAGATGACGATGCACTTGTTTTGGAGTAGTACCCAGAGGCCTCAAACAGGACCAGAACCTCAACCTGTAAGCACAGCCAAAGGCTGCATCTATGTGATTGCCCTCTATGGTCTTAGCACCACTGTTCTAGGAAAGAGTGAGCAAACCTGTCTTAGCGAAGCTGTACCAACAAACACCTTTTGTGCAGGGGCAGCTGTACAAGCACTGCTTTTTTTTTTTTTTCATGCACCAGCCATGATTTCAGTCTATCAATGCAAAGTACAGCTTTGTTGATGGAGCTCCTTCTGTACTAATTTTTCAAAGTGCTTTGCATCAAGTATTCCAGTTAGGTCAAGGAAGACGAGTGTTAGCAGTGTGAGATAGGGGTTTATAAGTTATAAAAAGCACATAGTTTTAGTAGAAATGTCATTGCAAAAGTGGTGCTTTAATGCCATATGCCACTCTCCTTATTCACCCAGTGCCGCTATAGGAGCTTAGACTTTGATATAAGGTGCATGCAAAATAATTTATACTGTTTCCAGTCTCATCTTAAGGAGGTGCTGTTTTGTAAGGAAGGACAACCCGTGAATTTGAAAATTACTGAGCAGAGGCGCTCAACCAGTGTTCCCTGTAGGGCTTGCTGGTGTTCACTTGGCACGAAGCAATATTTTCTCACACACCCTTGAAAATGTACTCCAGTCCTAAATTCATTGGGGTTTCCGTCTTCCATCAGCTGCTTAGTGAAAAGCTAGAATGAACTATAAACATTTAGGATCTAACACCTTTAGGACCTAGCACCGGGAGAGTTGCTTAAGCACAGCACAACAAGCTCTGGTCCAAAATCGGCAATGAGATTAGCAGGCCTGACATCTCTTGGTAATTTTGAGGTTCAATTCCCAGCTGAAGACAGATTTTACATTACAGAGCCTACTTTTGTCAAACAACAATGCTTTAGGTGTTGTTATGGTGAGAGACAAACAAAGGGATGTGGTGTCGCTGGGTATGTACTATCCTGTAGGTTTAAACCATGTGTCACATAGACAGATATTCTTGCCAGGCATTTCTAGAGGGGGAGAAGATAAAAATAAATCAACATGCAAAAATCAGTTTTATGGAATGAAGCAGCTGTCACAGAGGAAATCAATGGGACATATATGATCAGCCTTTTAGTGATGTGTAATTACTGTGAGACTCCTAATTAGTTGCCCTTTTGACAACGCAGCTTTTAATACCAATTTATAAGTGTTTGAGAAGGAAGTCTTACATGTTGTTTCTGTATTGTAACCTCGGGACAAAATCAAGAAACCATGAGCATATGCCCTTATCTGGGAAAAAAAAATCTCCCACTGCAATTTATTAACACTTATTTACATTGAATGTATGCTCTGTGAGGCTGTATAGCCACCTAATGAAAGGAATTGCCATCCTGGGATTTATCTTCCGCTCTTGGCATTACTCTTCTCTTAATGTCCAGTTGAAGCCACTGTTGGAGACAGAATATTAGACTTATTGGACCTGTCATCAGACCCAGAATGGTTGTTCTGTACGGGCTTGCATTAAGGGGGTTTAGCATTCAGTGATTGTATAGGCACCCTGATACCGTAGTCAGTACACCTACAGATCTCGGGATAAAAAAAATAGATGGGATGTTTTATTTCTTGGTGCTCTTTTTCCATCATTTCTTCATACTTTAAGGCTGCAAACAAGCAAGCTCTGCCTTTTGAAAGCACTCCCTTGATATCATTTAAGTTACTTTTGTCCTTCTCCCTGGGCATATATGTGCGTACGCTGTTCATTCTTAAAGCCTCTGCAACCTTGGCGTTGGTTTTGTGCTGTGCTGTAGGGGACATAGAGTTATGTTGGAGTCCATGAGGCTCACAAGAGTGCTTTGGCTCAGTTGGAAGTTGTTCACCTAGTTGAGCTGCTTTTGGAAGAGGAGTAAGGTAGGGGAGAGAATTAAAATACAACAGTGGAATACCTTCAGCTTGGGAAGCAGGGACAAGGTCTTCAGTAAGGGTTCATGCAGAACCCTTAAATAGGTTTTGGGTCCTTCAGGGACAGGATTAAACTCACGTGTCTTTGGGTACCTATATGAAGATGATCCTTCCTTCTACTTTGACTGGGAAAAGACACTAGAGAGCTTCTGGGCTCCTGACTGTGCTGCATGTTAAATTCTTGAAGCGAGGTGGGATGAAACTGGGTCAAAACTTCCTTAGCTCCCTCTGAAAATACCCACCTTTATCACCATCACCAAGGGTCTCAGATAAAACCCAACAAGTCATCAGCTCCCTAGCAGACCTGTCTCAGGCCTTCTTCATTTCAAGGGTCATCTGTCAGGGCTAACCCTTCTGCTGGTCACTGAGAGGCTTTGCTGGAAGATTGGCACTGCTGCTCCTATGCTGGAGCTTCATCAGACCACAAAGTCATTGGAGTTGGTGCCAAACCCACCTAAACCACAAAGCCTCAGCTTAAATGCAAAGACACAGGCAAGTACTCGTCCCATGTGCCTGACTTTCCACAGTTCCTGGTTCCCTGCCCAACTTTTCCCAGTTGGCATCTCTGTCTCAAGAGACACTGTTGCTTTAACAGCTGTTTTGTTTCATTTAAACACCTACCTCAGCTCATGTCCAAAATGCAAACATTTCATTAGCACCTCATCTCCTTGGCTTCAGCCTGCAGCACTCAGCCATAATGAAGTGCTGCACTCAGAAATATAATGCGGGGAACACTTGATTAATGCACTGAGGCAGGTGAGGGGATTGACCCTCTGGGAAAAGCTATGGACTAAATTCATCTTGGTTGTAATGCCAGTGATGACAGTCTACCAACTTCACTCAGATCTCTGCTAAGGACCCGAACCAAAGTCCTTGGAAATCTTTCCAGAGTTTTAGTGTCAGAACCAGGATCCAAAGTGATATGATGTAGCTGATTTCAAATTTAGTCATTTCTAAAGGATGCTCAGCATCACGATGCCCATTGGACGGAGAGCACACATTTTGCAGGAGGAATCTAACTGAGGTTCTCTGTCAAGCTTTGTATGCATACATGCACAATGCTTAGTTATTAAATAAATAAATAAATGCTAATTTTTTTTTTTTTCTGGGGAAATATCTTCGCAGTGTAACAGTTTAACCATAACACAAATATGTCATCATCTGTTTCATATTTAGACAAATAAGCATTGCCTTTCCATCCACAGCCAGGAGCTAGATCTGCTGCAAAGACTATTTCCACCACTCAGATATTGATGAAAGCATATTGTTTTAGCAGAGATTTAAAAACACTATTAACAACTGAGCTAAATAGAAGTAAGGCAAATTGTAGTCTGCACAGTAATATTGAAAGGTGAGAAAAATCCTTATTTTCCTCTTTCCAGGAATATAAGAGCTTTGTGAGAAAACTCCATGTTGTGTAGAGCCAGCACAGCAAAATAGTTGATTTTTTTGGTCACTGTGAAAGAATAACACCTCCTTTTTGCCTGAAAGGAGATAAGCTACCAAAGTAAACTACTGAATTTTATTAAGAGCTACAGCGATTAGGCTTCAAGATTTTAAAACGCTGAAAAAAAAACCACACTTAAACGCAATGTTTTTTTAGTATTTCTTTTTGGCCGTTGAAGTTGTTAACCTGTTTTTTCTGTGCACACACCACATTTGTTAAGATGATTTTTAGACTACTTAGGAAAATTAGTTTAATAATTAGTTTAAGAAATTGATGTATGGTTAGTAATTTCTGCTTAACAGCAAATGAGAACAGGATCCCAGCTCTGGAATGTAAAAGCTTTACAAGAAAAAGATTTTTACAGTGGCAATAAAGGAAGAGGTTTTCTGCCATTTCAGTTTGCTTCAGTGATGGAAGCATTGGCTACTCTATACTTTGGAAACCAAGCTGTGAGGCTCAGGAGAAATGTTGTCTATTAATCACAGGACCAGGGCAATAGCTTCCAGGGAGGGAAAGATCTGCTAAAGGTAAAGGAGAGATTTGTCAGAAAAGCAACTGAGTTAAGTTGTCATTAATTAGGTTGGAGAGTAGGGGCTTTTTATTGTCGGGGTGCCCGATTCTGCCTCTGTCTTCCAGCAGGAGCTGTGGTGATATGAGAAACATCCAACCTGAAGTACATTTAAGATTAGGATGCACATGGCATTATCTAAGTGAAACGTCTTTGCTGGGATTAAAAGCACTAGCAGTGGCAGGTCTAGATGTCCTTGATTTTCCTTGAACCTTGTTGTAATTGAAAATTCTTGAAGGTCACATGGATATAACAATAAAATCCAATTCTGTTTCGATGTGACCCAGAGTTGACGTCAGCATGCCTTACGCTGGGAATCATAGAATCATTAAGGTTGGAAAAGCCCTCCAAGATCATCTGGTCCAGCCATCCCCCTACCACCACTGTCACCCACTAAACCATGTCCCCAAGCACCACGTCCAACCCCTCCTTGAACACCCCCAGAGATGGTGACTCCACCACCTCCCTGGGCAACCCGTCCCAGTGCCTGACTGCTCTTTCTGAGGAGAAATGTCTCCTCATTTCCAACCTGAACTTCCCCTGGAACAACTTGAGGCCATTCCCTCTAGTCCTATCACTGGTTATCTGTGAGAAGAGGCTGACCCCCAGCTCCCCACACCTTCCTTTCAGGTAGATGGAGAGAGTAATGAGGCATTTGTGCCATGTGTTACTATTGTAATGCTCTTCCTTAGCATGCTGCTGGAGAACGGTCAGGAGTAAATACTGAAGTATTTTGATTAAAGTGAGCCATGGAGGGTACTTTAGGCTTGCAACATGTAGAAATCCCATGGGACTGTCTTTGCTTTGAAGATCAGAGGTATGGTTTGATGACTGCGCTTTCAACATGCAGAAAATTGTTGAGAATGGCGCCTTCATCTCAAAGGGCAGGTTGGATTCTGTAGTCAGCGATAGCTGGTAATGGAGGTGTTTCTTTGTGGGGCAGGCCTGCCTCATGTCTAGACACTAACCAGCAGAAGAAAACGCTGTCAAAGTATATTATTTATCTCCACACAATCAGTTTTACCAGCTGGTGTGGCTGGTCTCATTGAAAATCCTTGCCTGGAAGACAGCTGAGTCAGTTCTGCTTAGTTACTAAGCAGAGGTCTAAGGCTGAGCGAAACCTTCAGGTTGGGTAGGCCTCTAGCGCTGTAATTTAGCGATCACAAGGCCGGCGTGGTTCCGTGTGACCCTGGATGTGCTCCTAGATTAACCTGTGGGAAGCTCTCCATGGGAAAGCTCTTTGTGCAGGGCAGCCCGGGGCGCAAGGTGCACCACAGGAGGTCCTGAGGTTGTTACTATGGGGCCGGCTCCTTCCTGAACGGAGCAATTTGAAATGTCACGGCTTATCAAAGTCTCTGTGGGGGCACCTGCTGGTTCTCTGGATGAAGCGGCGTAACTCAACTATCTCTGCATCGCCGTGACAGCCTGACAGAGGTTATGTGGTGGGAAGTGTTCTGTATCGAGCCTAACCCGTGCAGATAGTTACTGAATAGCTTCCATGGGTGCCCCAGCCCTGCTTCCGAATTCTGGTGCAGCTGATAGCAGCAACCTGCTTCACGAATGGGTTTTGAAAAATATTTTCATGCACGTTTCCTTAGGGATTTCTCCACCCATACTCTGTCACCCCTAGTTCTTAATTCCTTCTTAATCTGAGCACAGCCTGCGTTAGAATAAAATCAAGACCTCTCTTTCTTGTGTCTAATGCGATAAATGATAACTAACTCCATTTTAGGCTGCCCTGATGGTCAGGGAGAGGAAATGTTGCCCTGTCCCTATAAACTAACGTGTGTGGAGGAGGGAAATGAGTGCATGTCCGCAGTCTTGACTTTAGGTTTGCTAAAGTCCTTTCTTACTCAGTTCCTCTCCCTTGCAGGCCATGGTGGAGACGGTGAACAACCTCCTGCAGCCACAGGCTCTGAATGCATGGAGGGACCTCAACGCAAGTGAACAGCAGCGAGCAGCCACCAAGTTACTCGACACCGTGGAGGACAGTGCCTTCGTGCTGGCCGATAACCTGCTGAAGACGGACATCGTCCGGGAAAACACCGACAATATCCGTAAGAAGCAGAGCCCATAAATACTGAGAGCAGCCAGAAGGAGAGAAAGGGCTGTGGAGCCTGGCTTCTGTCTTGGCCATACGTTAACTGGAGAGCAATCTGTTAGATGTGGCTTGGCATTTTGTCTGGAAGAGTTAGAAGTCTTTCCAGAAGAGCCTAAAGGAATAAGGCAACTCTCTACCCTTGAAATCCCATGGAAAATGAACACCTAAGCTGCCTTTATTACTCCTGGCTTTAAGTGCAAAATACCTACTAGGGCAATGAGAGCATCGCTTCACAGGGAGATGGTTCACTGTAATGCAATTGTGTTTCATTTCATACAAATTTGTGTCTTTATTTGGCTGATTGTTGATTTTAATTAAAAAACAAGCATGATGGAAAGCACCAGCACTCCCACTGTGCATATGTAAAATGAGAACAACTCTTCTTTCTTTTTCTATGAATACAGATCCTGAGCACTGATAACATTTACAGAAAGTAGCAATCGCCAGTGGCAAAGAAGTAACATTTTCAGATTTTCATTTTAACCATTGTCCTTAATATCCTGAGGTTCTTGTTTACAAGAACTGGTTGTCTTTTGTGTTCCACAGAGAGTAGAATTTATTTGCTTTTTTTTTTTAATTAAATTTAAAACTTCTTCAGGGCAGAGATTTAAAAAGAAATAGGAGTCCAAACAGAGTCTAGTGTGAAACACTGTAACTTGATTCCTCTGCTTTCAGGTGGTCTGGAGCACCATTTTGTAACTTCAAAGTATTGCACAGAGGATTGTTTCAGTAGTGATTTTTCTTATTGTTGGTCTCTTTTGCATACAGAGCTGGAGGTTGCAAGGCTGAGCACAGATGGGAATCTGGAAGATCTGAAGTTTCCCCAGAACCTGGGCCATGGTAGCGCCATTCAGCTGTCAGCAAATACCTTGAAACAAAATGGTCGAAATGGTAGGTCCAAAACTTCTGGCCATGCTGGCCTTCCGAATCAGTCATGCTTTAGGCATTGTTTATGAACAGCTTGTAAACATTGTTTTGTGTTTAACCAATTGTAAGCATAGTATTAATCACTGTGTTAATATTTACATTAATGTTAATGCCAGCTTCCCAAGCTCTTAACTACAGGCTAAGTTGGCTGACAAGGAAAGTATTGTATTGCCGAGTGACTGACAGCCTTCAAAAGCATTACGTGCTGTTAAAAATATGCCAGATCCCTAAATGATGTTTCTGTTGGGGCACTGTTCTGAGTCCAGAAAAGTCCTTTTAACTACTATTGTCTGCAGTGGAAGCCTTTGTACAGGATAAGAGGCTTGTTTGAGTAACCTGTTCCACAGTGGGGCACTCTGCAAGTATCTGAAAAGAGAGGGAAGAAATAATAGTAGCAAATATTAGTAATGAGCCAGTGTAGCAGGAAAGGTTGATTAACTGTTAAGAGTCTAAATCTTCAGTGCCTCTCTCTCTGTAGCTTATGAAGCTCCTGATATACCATAAATTAAAGATGATGTTGTACGTGAACTGTCTTCAAGCTGCCAAGTCATTTATTTCCAGATCAGGAATTTGAACAGACACATTTGTTGATCTCTCCAGCCCCACTCTAGACCAACTTCAAAGTGCCAGGCTTTCTACTAATGGGCCTGACATGCTCCTATTTATGAGTTTCTTTAAAGCTTGTACTTCGTTTGGGTGCTTTGCCACTCTGCAAGGAGTGTGCGTTCTATGGGGGCTGTCTTTTCAACATTAACCTGTGTGTAGGGGGAAAGCACTCTACTACAGACTTTGATCACTGTAGGCAAAGCATAGAACAATAGGACATTATTACAGACAGACCAGTTGCATTAAAACTGCCAAAATTTCTGACAATTTTTGAGAGAAGAATTTGGTCTGGGGGTTCAGAAAGAGAGCTTTGCCATAGAATTCCTTAATGGGATTTGGTACTTTTGTATGTATGATTTAAAGAGGAAAGTTTCATTTAGAGTTGGCGTAAAACCCAAGATGAGTAGCAAAATTGCAGTGGGATGTGTATTTCACTCCACTAGTGGACTTTGGAGTAGATTAAAAAAAAAAAAAAAAAAACAGAGAAAGAGAAATTTTGTTGGCAGCAAGGGAGAGTCTGTATTTCTGAGCATGATATCGGTGGAGTTCTGGTCAAATCAGGAGACTCACATCAATTTGTACCAGCTTTACACCCACGCAGAGATTGCCAAAGACCTGGGAATAAAATTGTCATAGGATTTAGGTTGGGAAGGGCCCAGGGTCATCAGTGCTTCACCTTCTGCATTAGCTGGGGTGAAACAAAAGATGCTTCCCCACAGCTAATATTTATAAGGCAAACTAATCACATTTGGTTCTTATTTGTAGTCTGTGAAAAAATGTGCAAAACTGAAGGCAAACTGGATGGTCTCAGCTTAAAAAAAAAAAACGGTTGGTAGTATGTTGTGGGTTTTTTTTCTGCAGGCTTGATTTTTATGGAGAGAAAAGCTATCAGATTGGCAAATTTCTGCAATTTCTGTTTTATCCTTCATGTGAGATTGGAATTGTGTTGGAAGGTTTTGGATTTCTTTTCCCAGATTTGACCCCATGCTTTCTGAGGTTGTCTTAATTTATTAAAGGAGTTTGCACTAGACTAAATTATATTATATATATATTATATATTATATTGTATGGCATCTCCATGGCAGACCAGAATGAAATATGTTTCTCAAGCATTGCCAGAGAATAGTGTTATGTCAGATGGGAAATGGGCCACCTGGCCTCTTTTCCCTGGAGCCCATTACTCCCACTTATGCCAAAAATAAGCCCACCTTTGCTTCTGCTCTTCTTGTCCTTGGACCTCCTCTTGCACCTCATGGTACTCACTGGAATAGACAGGAGAAGGTGAATTTTCATATGCCACATCTTGGTCCTTTTAACATTTTCTCAAAAAAAGTTTTAAAGTTGGTTCAGAGAAGAGGTTTGTTGTCTAAAACAAAACCTAGTGCGATGACCTGGATATTGAACTTCTCCCTCCCCTTCTAGGTGAAATCAGGGTGGCCTTTGTGCTGTACAACAACCTGGGCACCTATCTCTCCACGGAGAATGCCAGCATGAAATTAGGAACAGAAGCAATGTCGACTAATCACTCTGTCATTGTCAACTCACCTGTCATCACGGCAGCAATAAACAAAGAGTTCAGCAATAAGGTTTACCTAGCTGATCCTGTGGTGTTTACTGTCAAGCATATCAAGGTGAGTGAGTTTGAAAAGCTTTTTCTTTTTTCTTTTCAATTTCTAAAACAAATTGCCACAAAAGTTGGCTGATCTGAGGCCCCCAGCAGACCTTGATTAGATTTAGAATTATACATTTTTTCCTCTGCACTTTGTGTTATTTATGGCGAACGTCTCTTTTACATTGCATTAATAAAAGTAACGAAAGTCTACTTTGAGCTGATGTCCATTGCTCAGTTGCTGACACACGTCATTCTGTAATTAAAAACTAACAATATATTAGAATGGGCCATAATGTTATTTTATCATGGTGGCAGGGGATATTAGAGGAAAGTGGAATTACAGTGAAAGAGGACAGCTAGTCCTATTAGCCAAGCACAGTCATTGCAAAAGTTGATTGCTTAAAGCAATTAATTTCTCTGCTCTGCAATGCAAATGAAGCAATCTGGTTTTTAGAGCTGAATTTAGTCTATGTCTGAAATTAATCAAGAACAAAGAACTAAGTTTGCATTAGCAAACAGAGCAGCAACAACCTAACTTTCTCTGGTGTCGACAAGTAATACTTGACATCTAAGTCATTGCTGATTATTTATCTAAAATTAAAGGGTAAGAGTTACAAAATGCCTCTGGGAAAAAATAAATAAATAAATAACGCATTTAGAAATCTCTGAAACCCTATCATTTTACTGCATTTACTCATTGCTTCCTTGCAGCAGTCAGAAGAAAATTTCAATCCAAACTGTTCATTCTGGAGCTATACCAAGCGTACAATGACAGGGTATTGGTCCACCCAGGGATGTCGCCTCCTGACAACTAACAAGACACACACCACGTGCTCGTGTAATCACCTAACCAACTTCGCAGTCCTGATGGCACATGTGGAGGTTAAGGTAGGCATTGCAAAATCACAGTCTGCCAATGGACTGGTCAGAAAAAGTGGCTAATGTAACATAATTTATGTGTGACCCCCACAAAGCGCAGCTGCTCAGGAAAATTGCTGTGTGATGGCAACTCACACCAACAAATGGTGGGAAATACCTCACGTAAACCTTCTTTCTGCAACATAGTGAAAAAGGAAACAGTCACACCTATGCGAAGGCTGCACTGAGCTCCTGGCATGGGAAGTTCAGAGCTGCAGAAGACAAGTGAGCAGAATTGGCCATTAGTACCACATCCTTTGCTTTACTGGTCCAGAACATCTCCTGGTAGTGGGACAGGATCAGACAGAGCCTGCCTTCTGGGGTGTGAGTCAGGCACCCTGCTTGCAGGGCAAATACAATGCTGCACTTATTTGTGAGGTGCATGTGTGGAGACGTTTTTTCCAGCCACCAGCTAAAGATACGTTCTCTGTGTCTCACTATGTGGCAACAAGCTACACACAAAAAGGAAGCTATTATACCATCCTGTCTGGATTGTCCATCCACCCAAGGCTTCTACATGAGCAGTTAGTTCCTTTGTCTGCCTTTAGGTCCGTGATGTAATGCTGGTTTCTCACATGGCTATCCCCACTGGGGCTAATGAAGTTACTCCTGAAAATATGGGATTTTCAGCCGGGATTATTTTCAAGAACAGGATAATGGTTGAGTCAGTCCTCATGACCTGAGCTGTCTTGGCAGTATTTAGTGAGATTGAAAACAATCTCACCTGATGTAGAAAGAAGAGAAAGCCCTGATTCCTGAAGGACTTTGTCTTCATGATTTTCTGTGTTGTAGAGTTTCCATTTTGTGTGCCTGGCACCACTGCAGAATTCACTGTTTTGAGATAGATCCTGTAGGAGCTTCTGTGCCGGCAGAATATTTCAGAGCCACTTCCATGGCTGCATAACCACAAAAGCTATTATAATTTTAAAAGACCTTTTCTTAAATAGTCTTCCAGTGTCATTCCTTTGTATATTTTTGTTTCACTTAATAATCTGAAGAGGAATGTGAAGAGCTGCAATAAAATATATATTAAAGCACTGTCATGCATGACCAAAGCTCTGCAAAAAAAGAAATGAGAGCCTGGCGGCTCATTTGCCACAACAGCTGGGTCCAGCTGAGAAGGACAGGATGGATCTGCTGCTGCAGAATGACATATTCATTGTATTCTGCAGGATTCACTACCAGTCCAGGAGATGTGTCATCAAATGGCTGTGGCATCATTATCCTGGGGGTTGTCTGAAGAAATGCCCTATTCAGAGCACATGCTTACAGGATAATGGTATTGAGCAGTCTGAGTCCGTTTTTGCCAGTTTCCCACAACTGCTTGAATTTTCACAAGCAGTGTATGTTTGTCTGGTTATCGCCTGCCTGGGTTTAACAGATATACCTGAGTCACCGAAGGTTGCACCTGGGAAATGCAGATAGCTTTCCACTCCACTGGTGTGAATGAACGTGAGCTGTACTGCACGGTGCAGATACGGGCTAGCACTGAACAGGTCCCTTCCCAAACTTCAAGTAGGTCGGCCTTGTCTGCATGGCATTTCACCTGAAGCACACTAGACTAGTAGTGCTGGTGCTATCTCATCTTGCAGAAAGAGAAAGCAAGACCCTTGCTTGCCCATGCGCATCCAACAGTTTGGAAAGACCTGCAACTGGAAGCTTCCTGAGGGCCAAACCCCTGTGCTACCTTCCCACGGATGTTTTGGGTGTTAGTGAGTGCTCTCCAGATTTTCAGGTCATGTTTTGTCATTTTGCTGAAGCCAAAATATCGTTGACTTAACAGCCTAATTTGCCCCACTTTCTTGACTCTGATACAACTGGACAGCTTCCTGGCATGTCTGTCTTACTGATCATGCCAGTCTCAGGGTGAGGGCAAGTGTTTGCCGTGCAAACATCCATAGCTCTTCCCTCCAGCTACTCAGCACCTTGCTCTTCCTCATTGTACCATCTTCCTCCGGTCTGCTGGTGGAGATGGCCTTACAGCTAACTTGAGGCAAATAATGGAAGTAGCATGTATCACATTTCTTATTCTGTTGCAGTGAGTTGACTCTGAGGTGGATGAAGGTGGATGGGGGGAAGGTGTTTTTAGTTTGGTTTCAGTTCCTCACTTCTCTAGCTTGTTAGTAATAGGTGAAAAATTACATTAATCTCCCTGTGCTGATTCTGTTTTGCCCATGACTATAACTGTTGAGTGACCTCCCTGTCCTTATCTCAGTCCTTGAGGCCTTTTCTTCATATTTTCTCTCCCTTTCCCTTTTAGGAGAGGGAGTGAGAGAGTGGTTGTGGTGGAGCTTAGCTGTCCGGCTGAGTAAAACCACCCCAGGTGGTGGTTTAAAAATAAATGGGGATTGTTGTCATCCATTGACTCACACTCATATCTTGCATGCATACTTTACTGTCTTTTTGTTGCCTTGTGTTTTGTACAAAAAGGCATTCCTTGCCTCAGAGACTTTTTAGTCATCTGTGAGATAGGTTGGTCCTTGGGGAAAGGATGCTGCGTGCTGGTGCAGGACCTCACACAGTGGCGTTCTGGTCAGTCACTAGGGTCCCTAAGTGTGACTGGCATATACACAATTAATAGTATTCTGGAAATTTTGCCACAAAAACAATTTTCTTCTGTAATCGAGGTCTGTAATTTACTGACTTGAGTTTGGTGGGGTTTTGAAACCGTAGTTTCTTCGCTGTAATGAGTATTCTCAAAACCTTACCTACCAGGACTGAGCACCACACGGCGTGGCAAGTGGACATCTGAGTCCTGCTCCTTAATCAAAAGGCAGTACCGATCTGACAAGTGTCATTTCTGGTCATGAATGATCTCCCTCCCTGATAGCATGGCAAAAGAGCGTGTTCTCCTGAGGAGACCTCGGTGGCTGCTCTGGGAGCTGCGGGCTGGGGTTTAATTATTAGCAGTGCGTATGTGGCGAGGCGGAGTTGGAAGGTAGCACCGTTGAGCAGGTGATTGATGGCCATCTGGCTCCCAGCATGACACAGCAATATGTCTTTGTCCAGAGGGGCAGAAAATGACATTGGCTGACCATGGGTGGCAGGGATTTATTGGTATGCATCAAGAGACCAAGCTGCTGGTATCAATTCCAGTCCTAATAGGACTTCCATCAAGGGGAGGAGATTTTACTTTTGCAGGTGCTTTCTGCCTGTTAAAATAAGTTGGGCTCGGATTTGCTTGTGCACCCCAACAGAAAGCCTCCCTGCAGACTTGATTTACGTGCACAGTGACTTGGAGGCACCCAGAAGCCCCCCTGGAAGTGACTTTGTTTTGGAAAGCGTGGCCATGGAAAACAGGCACACCTAGAAAAATCCTACCTTAGATATTCTTCTCCAGGACCAGGACAAATATATTTCAGCAGGGTAAGCAAAAGTGCCCCAACCCAAGGGCCTGCTGTGCACACAGTCAGGGTGTGTAGCTGTGGGGAAGAGCAATGCACCACGGGTCAGGGTCCTGTGTAGCATGGGAAGAGAACAGCATGCATGTAGTGACCTGTGAGCACAACTTTGCCATGCTTCCTCCCAGCAAGGGTTGACCTTATGGGCCCATAGTGGTCCTTGCCCTTTTGGACAATTTTCCTGAGAAAATGGGAACCTCTTTGTGAGAATGTAAGACTTGGAAATAAATCCCTCTTTTCATCAGCTGGGAAGTGCATTTGGCTCGTTTTATAGGAAGATTATTGCAGTCTCATGGATATTTTGCTAAATTATGAGATTCATTCAACATGGGTGAGGTCTATGTGAAATATCTATCAATTGTTTGTATCAGTGAGATGATCATTACGATTTTTAAATGCTATAAAAACATAGAGGTTCCCATGCCATGGGAGAAAGCCCATAGTTAAATAAGCCATTCTTCCTATGTAATTGCTGCAGAGTTACTTCTCAGAATTTACAAGCTGTTTTTCATATAAGCTTGCGCTTTGCATCATAATAATTATAGCAGATGCATCTTAAATGTACCATGGGAAAAATATGCAGCCAGAAAACAAGTTCAGAGCTAGTGGGAAAATGCAATTAAAAATCACCCAAAACGGAATAAACAAAGGTACCTTAGGGTTGATAAATGTTGCTTATCAGTGTGTAGTGAATGCCAGAGCTTACTTTTCTTAAAAAAAAAATAAAAATAAATAAAACAAAAAGGGAAAGGGGAAAAAAAAAAGAAAGGTGTTTTAACTCTAGCAATTAATCTGGAGCTTTCAAATGTTATTCAATACCACACACACATTACATCATGCTAATTATTTGGGGAATGGAAGCATAAGGCAAGCTGGGGAGAGAAAGGAATAAAAATATATGAAGTCTAAATGGAATGCAGTGGTCCATTGCCTAAAGCAATACAGCCATTTCAGATAAAAAGAGCAAGCTAAAGTTATTGCAGTGCTGTCTTATCCATATATTAGCACTTGTGGGATTAAACAGCAGTGAATGAAAGCAGAAGTGGGTGAAGGATTGCAAAAACACTAACTGCAGAATTAAATTACTGAAACCGTTATATGATGAATTTTGCAAGACAAATCATTTTGTACCATCAAAAGTGTTATTTCTCAAAAAAAAGGTATATTACACGTTGCAATACGTAACTTATTGTAAGGTTATTAAATAAGAACTCTTTTAATTAAGCAGAGAAGTTATTAAATCTGCTCGTCTTGAATGAGATTTTAAAATTCCAGGTACAGCAGTATTTGAGTTTGTGTTAGGAATAGAAATCGGTGACACCGATGAACTCCAAGAATAAGATGTAAAAGGCACAGTCGGTTATATATTGCGTGCTGCTGTTGCTATGAATGTTTTACCTACAAAACGATGTTAGCATTTGCCTAGCCTCTCTTGGAAAACTACCCAAACCTTGCTGTTAAGAATATCTAGCGTGCTCTCTGACTGCCCTGTCATGAATCACAGAAATTATCTGTGGTGAACCTATCAGGTCAAGTAATCTATGCCTACGGGGTCGATTCAGAGTGGTAACCGGTGGCAACCCTTGAGCTTTTTGTCTAGGTAGGCGAGTAAATCACTGCAGGGAGTTCCTTGAGTTCCCCACCCTCAGTTTAACACACTCTTCTTGAACTGAGCTGCAGCTCTGTCTTGCTAGTCCTAGTTCTGCCAGTTGGACTTTTTTGCTGGTCAGCATCTATCTGGGCATTCCCTGAGGTACTGACACAGGTCTGCTCAGGTAACTTTGGGGTGTCCAGCCTGAAAAAAAAATGTAGAGTCTGGCTTCAAAAAGATTTCGGCTGAACCGTGGAATCTGCTGCATACTGAACTTGCAGTTTCTGAGCTCTGCACTTCCAGGTGCTAGAAATTTGAGCACACAGAAGCTTATCAGCTGTGGCTTCCTTTCCCACCAGTCCAGTGAGTATTTATTTACTTAGGATCATCCTTCTTGGCTCTCTGACTTGTGAGCTGTGCCTAGACCCTCGGTAAGGAACTGTGTCGCAGAGTGGGGGCTGTATCACCCCTCTGTTGTAAAATTCACCATTGAAATAGCTCCTGTTCACAAGCACTAAGCCTTGCCCAATTTATTGCCACCACCTTCCTTTCTCACTAAGTGTAAGGTTCAGGGCAAGCTCCCCCTTGGTCAGATTTTAGGCTATGAAAGACAGGCTAAATGTGCATCTCTTTGATCTTTATCCCTCCAGTCCAATTCATCCTACCATCCCCTAAATAAAGTCCTTAAGTTAGGGAGATTGTTGTGCATTGATCATACTTAGGCTGAATTTTTCAGGCTCGCTGTGTCTTAACCACTTGGATTGCTCTTTGGAAACCAGTTCGAGTCACATTTTTGAAAGAGGTGAATGAGGTGAATAAAGACAGGGAAAGATTATGCTTTGGCTCTTACAAGAATAAGCAGGATGAGGTGGTGGATGAGAGGACACACGGCTTGTGCTGTTCGTTAGCTTAGGAAGTGTAGCTGAGTGCCTGAGGACTGAAGGGAAGGTCATGGTGTGGCACAGCCACGTCCCAGCTGTCTCCTGGAGCCGGGCTGGGTAAGGCCATCGGTGTGCGACAGCAGAAGCTGCCAGTGCTGTGACCAGATTTTGCTGGGAACTGAAGCTAACGAGCCAGCAGCTTGGCTGGCTAGACATCTGCAGTGTGAGCTTGGCACCGCTGCCGTAGCTCATTTCTTGGGCTAGAGCTGCCTTATGAGTAAGCAAAGCTGTGCTGCTTTGCTAACTCCAGCCAGCATGGGAGAGGGCCAGGACGTTGTGATCACCGGCCCGAGCCGCTTCACACAGCCCATGCTTCGCTGCATCACACAACGGAGCCTCCTTGCCACAGGGAAGGTGCAGCAGTGCCAGCAAATGAGACGGAAACACCCAGCTCTTTCCACACCCTACATCCTCAGCATGGTCTGTAATGCATGGTGAGGTGAGGGCTGCACCCATTTAGCTGTCTGTATTTCAAGCCTTACTTCAAATGACCGCAGTCAGGAGTCAGTGACATTGCACAGGGGCTTCAGGTGGCCATGAAGTTCTTCTGTTCCTGGGTTAGGTCCTGGCAGTGCCTGTGACAGCAGGACAGAGACGTGCTGCCTTTGCAGAGTACGGAGGGGGTGCTGTGTCCCTGTGGAGCAGAGGGACAGAAAGGAGGGGCAGGAAGGGTGCTGGAGCAGTGGGATCCCTCCAGCTCGTGTCCTGCATAGCCATGGAGAGAGGAAAGCCCCCCTTGAAACCTCTCGTGCCTGCATACCCATGGCAAGTGGTGCCATCAGGCAGCACAGACGTGCCACAGGAACCCTTGGGGTTTCCTCCCGGTCTGTGTAGCCCAGCTGACACTTCTGGCACATCTACAAAACCATTTGCTTGTAAAGTAAGTCCTTTGTGCTTAGCCACGAAGCATTACAGCGAGGCTGTAGCAGTAATCCTCTCTTGACACCAGCGATGGGGAAAAAGGGCAGAGGGAGCCCACGCGGCTCTGGAGAGCTACAAATCTGAGGAGCAGCGTTAGCAACGTGCAGGAGTTCAGATCTGTCCCACTTGGGCCTCTGCCCAGCCCTGCTCTGCCAGCTCCTGCTGGGCACCAAGGAGTCGTATCTGAGCAAGTCAGTGACACTGTGTTTTTATTTACCGCTTGCTTATTCCTCCACCCCCAAACATATTACTCTTTCCTTTCCTGAAGGGACAGATTAGGCAAAGGAATGTGTCCTTTGCTGCTGGCAGCTCAGTTTGGCTGCTGTTTTCTTCTACTGATGTTTTTAATAAGGGAGGAAATGGCTGTTCATCTCGGGGAGAGCCGTTCTGTCATAAGCTGACGTTCCCTGGGATTTGTTTTTATTAGCTCAGCGCTGGTGTGCAGGCACTGCCAGAGCTGCTCATTGATTTCACAGCCCGGATAATATCTCGGCTGCCTGCTCACCCTGTTGTGGTGGCTACCACAGCGCTCCTGCAACTCCTCCTGCAAAGCTTCCCATCAGAGCTCCCTTCCTCCAGCTCCTCTGGAGCAAAAGCAGGGCTTTCTTCCAAAGCCAGGGAGCTCTTCCTACGCTGAGATTTTGGGTCAGGCTCATGCCCAAATTGCAGATGTAAAACTTAATTAATTGAGAAACCCTCTGACTGAAGTGGATTATTTTATTTCTGTTTTTACAATGCTCGTGCAAACTTTGCTGCTGGCTTTTAAGCCTGCCCTGCAGTTACGGAATTCAAAGGAATAAATCCACCTGGGAGGTTTTGCACAGTTTACTTAGGAAGCTGCTCCTAGGCTGAAAATAATCCGTGTGTCAACTTATCTTTAAAGTTAGCATCATTTTAGCAGTACCAAAACTCAGTGGCTTGCACGCTGGGTCATGTAGCACCAGTCTTGAAAGTCGTGATGTGTTCAGGCAAGTTGATGTTTGATTGATATTATCAGAAAATTATCCCTCGTCCTGACATCTGTCATCTCCCATGGGCTCTTCTGGTTGCTGAGGTCCTCAGGAGGTTATTGAGAAGCACAAGTTGACTGTTACCAGCACACTGATGGTTCCAGGTGCATTTCACGTGCTTTAGGGACCTTAGGGCTTGCAGAGTTCTGGAAGGATGTCATTAGTGCCTGGATCAAAGCTATTCTGTCCTTGGTCAGGGAATGCTTGAGCCGTGCTGGGCAGGAGCAGGGGAAAGAGAAGAATTTGTTGTTGGGTCGTCTCTGTGGTCAGGGTAATGGGCTCAGACATGATGCAGGTACAAAACCAGTGCTTCTCCAGTCCTCACTGCCCTGGGGATTCTGCCGTGGCACCCAAAATTGGTCATCCCAAATGAGGTGGAGCACACCTAGCCTTTGAAATCTGTCCCACTTCTTCTCTTGGACTTTACAAGAATAGCTGCAAAATCTTTTTTTATTTTTATTTTTATTTTTATTTTTTGCCCTGAGGAGTTTTTAAATTGCTCTTGTTCCCAGTTTATTGTTATTATTCCTCCTTGTTTGTTCTTCTGCGAGTTTGTTGAGGTTGGGGAGGAGGTTGTAATTATGGAGAAGTTGTTTTCATGGTCGTTTCGCAGGACTCCAGGGATGGGTGTGATGTACATAGAAACAGTATTAACGTAGCGATTAATATTAAAAAGAAGAGCGGTAGGAGTGATAGCAATAACACGGGAATGAAGTTGGCCTTCCTTGCTAAGTAGGGTGAGCGTCGTGGGCAAGCAGCCCCTCTCTGGGGTTCATGGTCTGTATGAGTAGCAGGATTCCTTTCCAGAAGCAAATCCACCCGTAATCCTGCGTTGTGTTTTCGTGTCAGTAGAGCAGTGATTTCTTGATAGAAGAGCAGGAGCTGAGACCTTGTGAGGTTTGCTTCGTGCAGAGGAAGATGCTCTGAGAGTGCTCCTCGTGCCAGGCTAGTTTTGTCTTGGAATATGCGAGGCTGTGCCGTTGGCCTTGTGTCACTCAGTCTTCCAGATCCACGTGGTTGCCTTTTCCTTACAGCCACCCACCTACCAGTCCCAGAGCCTTCTGTCACTTCTGCCTAGCAGGTCCATCTAACCAGGTGAGCTGGCACGATTGCTCAGGGAGATGTTATCTTCCTATTCCCCGGCAGCCTCTGATGAAAGAAAGAGTGATTTGCAAGACACGATGTTTGCATTCACATTTTTTTGCTCTGAGTTAAGAGGGCTGGATGAGCTGGAACAGCACCGAGATGAAGCAATGCACAGCCACCAGGAAAATGATGTGCACTTCATCTCTTTGTCTGGGTGCTGTTGAAGTAGCTGGATGTAATTGGCATTGCTATCATGGTCTGCAAGAAGCACGTGAGAATTTCTTGCCTCTCTGTTGTACTCGTTAGAGATCAGAAATGCTCAGAAAGAACTGCAGGAGTGTTTGGGGAAAGGAGCCCTCATCTTCCACCCCCTGCAGGGAGTCTTCCTGGAAAGAAAACTTCCATCATGGAAGAGACGGAGGGGAAAGTCGCTCCCCTCCTTTCATTATCATCTGATGCCTATCACTCACGCTGATAAAGCCAAAGAGCTGAAAGGTTTGAGTTGCTGCTCACGGGTGCTGACATAGCAGAGTGTATATCAGGAAAGGCCTGACATTTGATGTGGCTTTATCATTGGCAGGCAGGCAAAGAAAATGGATAAATTAATCACCTTTTCCCTCCATCTGTCATAGGCTTTTATCCTACAGGGAGGAAAATGTTTCCAGTTTGTCCTGGCTTTTTGAAGTGTGACACTATTGTATTTGCCAGCCTATATAATGCCGAAGTCATCAAAATGCCAGAAGTGGGGAGAATGTGAAAAGCATTTACAACACAAGCTGGTGGACCACAAAGCTGGGTTTCAAGGCTCTCAGGTCTTGTTGAAAAGGCCCTGGAGATTTCCAGGCAATCTTTCCCTCAGCTCATTGACTCTAACCACTTAGCCCCGAGCAGCCTCCTTGGAACTCACCATATATTTCTCATTTCTTATTTACATTTTACTAAGTAACGATATCTCTAATTTCACCGCATCTGGTGGAAACCTGTGGAGTCACTGGTGACTTTTACAGCCTTAGTAAGGTGGTGGAATACCCTCGGTGTTAGGGTCTCAGCACCCCCTCCTTTTTGGGGGAAGTAAATGCAGCACAAGCCCAGGAGCAATCCAGAGATTTATCGGCAGAGATGATCAGCAGGGAATCCAGGGGTTTATCAGCAGAACCCGAGCACACCTATGCTGCTCTTTGCAAAACTTTGCTGCTGGGTTGCCCAACTTGTCCACTGCATGGACATGTTTGCATGGTTTGGGGTAAATCCGTGTTGCAGGTTCAGCAGAGGGAACTTTCCAAACCATCTTCACATTGCCGTTCTGTTTCAATTTAAGACAAAATTAATGTGAAAAGTGATGTCTTTTCTTCTGGGTAGTGTTCCAGGGTTCAGTCGGACTTCCCAGGAGTTTTAAAATACAGGGTTTCAAAATTCCCTTCTCTTTCCCAAGTGAAAAGAAAGACAAGACATTTAAGCGATCTTTTTCTGTCCAAACCCTTCAAGCTCGTACACCTCTGTGGATGTTTAAAGAGAGTCTTTTTTCACTGTTGGTAAATGGCTGTAACTGACTCATGGTTTTCATCTCCACAATGTCGTTCATATGAAACATTTTTACACCTAATCAAAGTGTGTGATGGTTCTTTAGACACTGTGTCCTCTTGTTTGCCATGTTTTTATGAAAAATGGAGCTCGTCCTAAATCCAAAACACAACACCATACCAGCTGCTAGGAAGGCAATTAACTCTATCCTAGCCAAAACTAGTCCCTTGTGCCACAGCTTGGTGACTGGATAAAAATATTTGGGAAGTGTCTCAGACAACCTCACTCTTTGCCTGGGATGAATTAGAAATCATACAGCATGTGACTGATCTTTTTTTGCTGTTGTTTGTTTTATCTCCAGCACAGCGATGCAGTACATGACCTGCTCCTGGACTTTATCACGTGGGTTGGCATCCTGCTGTCACTCGTCTGCCTCCTGATCTGCATCTTCACCTTCTGCTTCTTCCGCGGGC
Source organism: Anas acuta (assembly GCF_963932015.1). Taxonomy (NCBI): domain Eukaryota; kingdom Metazoa; phylum Chordata; class Aves; order Anseriformes; family Anatidae; genus Anas; species Anas acuta. Next base: position 63,361,191 of record NC_088982.1, on the reverse strand, counting down.
TGCAGAGTGACCGCAACACGATTCACAAGAACTTGTGCATCAGCCTCTTTGTAGCAGAACTCCTCTTCCTCATTGGCATCAACCGGACTGACCAGCCGGTAAGAGGCCAAGTGCTTTGTTCTCCCACTGCAGGAGGGAGAGAAAGTGCACTCTCACCTCTGCATATAGGATGTTTTGTCATGGAGTGGGATATATTCCAGTGCTGCCTTAATCTCATGCATGAGTCCTTGCAGGGTGAGGTTGTTAATTGGAAATCAGATCTTAATTACCTAAAGAAGACCAAGGCGCTTGCTAGTATTATCTGTCTTGAGATTTCTTCCTGGTTGAGTGGGAAAAGTTATTCCCTAAATGATGCTTTTCTGCATCTGTTTAATTCTAGAAAGCATGTTGCTGTTCAGTTTTTGAAAAGAAAAGGCCTTCTTCGTAGAACTGGAATGGATTTTTCACAGTCTTTCCAGCTTTTCAAATCCCTTTGCGTAACTCCCTTCCTCTCACTATAACTGATTTTTGGGAAATCCCCGGTGCACATCCGACTATGTCCTCAGCACCCAAGGATATTCACAAGGCATGTTGACATTCGGAAAGTCTCCCAAGCAAAAATAGTCGATAGGGAGAATTTGGGAAGCAGAAACACAGCCTTTGTGAATTTACAGACAAAACCCCAGTGTGTTGGGGCAGTTATGATCTAGTCTGCACGCTTCTGCACATGTATGCATGCATTCATGACTCTGTCTGTCAACACACACACCAGTCTGAAAGGTAAATATATGTATACACACACGCACACTCCCTGGAGACACACTGGGAGCTGAGGGTCTGACTCAGAGATCGCAGGAATGATGGAAAAGGTCTGCGCTCATTTCAGAGGCTGTATGCACTTTGTTTGTACATAATGTGTGTGTATGTGTTTAATCAACAGCTTATAAAAATGTGCTTATACTACACACATCTTTATATGTTTATATGCCAGATTACGTACATACCTCCTTTTGTGTATTTGAATATGGTTTGTATGCACAGATGTGTCACTCTGGAAATAGTTCTTATACATTTCCCAAGTGAAAAAAAAAAAGTTCTTACTTTGGAGATGAACTCCCTCATTCTTATTAAACTTCCCAGCCTGTCTGCATGTAATCTTGACTGTTGCATTAAGTTAGCATAGCACAAACACCTTCTCTTGCTCTTTTAAACTCGTCTGCAGATTGCCTGTGCTGTCTTTGCTGCCCTCCTGCACTTCTTCTTCCTGGCGGCTTTCACCTGGATGTTCCTGGAGGGGGTGCAGCTCTACATCATGCTGGTGGAGGTTTTTGAGAGTGAACACTCCCGGAGGAAGTACTTCTATTTGGTCGGCTACGGCATGCCTGCACTGATCGTGGCTGTGTCAGCAGCGGTGGACTACCGGAGCTATGGCACGGACAAAGTGTGAGTGGGGCTTGGCATTGCTTGGCTCTGGGCCGGAGGATGGGAGAGGGGAGGGCAAAGGGAAGCCAAAAGGCTGGAGACCCAGCAGGTGAAAGCTGCTTGTGCAGGCAGCACTCAGCTGGGAGACATAGCTCTGTGCCTCCCAGTGTAGTCCATGATCATGGACTGTTCCCCACCATGAAGAGATTTGCAAAGGTATTTTCTGGGAAAGTCTGATGGGGAAAATTTCGCCACATCATTTCATAATATCAGCAGAGGTGGCTGTGCCAAGTCTCTGCCCAGACAGCCCAAGTCTCAGTTTGGTCCTGTATCAGCCAGGTCATCCTTTTTCTCTAACCAAAGAGTATTTCTCACTTAGAGGATGAGATGTTGCTTTCTTCTTCTTTTTCAGTGTTCTATCAAATTATTTTGCTTGGAGGCTTAGCTAGGTGGTGACTGTAGGGTACATTACCCTCTTTGCAAATCGGAACAGCTACATCACTTACCATTATGAATATTCTTAAATGTCTTCAGTATTGCTGAAGCTGGTATCAAAGCACAATTTAGATGCTCAGCAACACCGTCTAATAGAAAACAAAAGAAAAATTGAGCCTTTGATTTCTTTGCCAGCTTTGTTACAATAGCGCTAACAATGTATTTTTATTGATGTTATTTTATTTTATTTGTTGCTTTCCCTTGTCAGGCTGCCTTTCCTTTGTCATTTTAACTCAGTTAAAAGCTCGGTCTGAAGGCACAAGTAGCAATGAGCCAGTGGCGTTTTTGAAAGCTCTTTTTTAGCATAGGTTGGGTCAGGCCATGGCAGTAGTTGATATTTTGTTAAATCTAACTGCAGAATTTTTGCCTGCAAACCTTATTGCCATATATGAACCCAATTCCTTGCAGAAGCAAACCTGTAGTACAGTGGAGCTGCTCATGATCCAGTACTGTGCCAACAGGTAGGGTCAATCCCAGCTGGATATTTGCATCATATTTCTTCCATGAGTGGGAGAATAGCAACCTAAATTTGTGTATGTCATACTTGGTGGGAAGGAAATGGCCCACATAGGATGAGGGCAAGAGGGAGTAAGTTTTCATGGAGCTCTACCAATTTATCTCAGGTAGCATATCCTATTTTGACAGGCCTATGGGTTAGAGAAAAAATAGCAGAACATCCAATTGCAGTTTCTGGAATTCGTGCAGTGGGTGAGAGTGTTTCCATCAGTTGATTCCTGCTTTTTTGCCTCTTCTGTTCCTGTCCTGTTGCGAGGGATATATAATTGGGCGATAAGTCAGGTATTGAAACATTCTGCCTCAATAGTCTGTTTGTCCCTTCAGGCAAATTTGTTCCTGCTGTGGTGTTTCTACTGAGGACCCATTAGGGCTGAAGGCCATGAGTCTGGACCCCTGGAAGGCCAGCTGAGATGCTCTTTTGCGTCTGCCCTTGCTGGAGCTGCATCTCCAGCAGTCTTTTTGGCAGCCTGGTTGTATAGTGCCCTCAGGGAGTAACTTGGATGACGAGGCACAGGCTTGCTTTCCTGGCTGCCTCCCACGCTGTTCACCCCATGATTTCTGTTGCAGGAGTTAAGCACCACAGCAATCCTTTTGCATACTTTCCCAATGCTTTGTGCTGTGCACCAAGAAAACCCATCACAGCAGCTGGTTTTGGATGAAAAGTTGCACTGAACACATCATTTTACAGTGCTCTGTCGCTTTCGGGTATGGAAAATTTCTTGCAGTTAAAGGAATTCCCCAAGCCCAGGGTATCACTTTGGACATGAGACAACAATGCTGCATCAGAGTTCGGTTGATTTGCATCTCTCCCATCTTCTCAAAGTCTGTCTGGGTGTTTGGCAGGGACAAACCACATACAAATGTAAGGTGGGACAGGTACCTGCATGCAGGTAACACATGGCACCTAACCATGGCACCCATAAAGCACCGTGGCAGCTTTGCACTGCTGCAACATTTCCACTCCTGTAAGTGTGTAAAAGTTCCTTTCTGAAGCACAGCAAAATAAACAAGTTCCGTGGAAGATGCTGCCTTTTCCCAGCCCAAATATTTCCATACGTAGGTGGTACAAACAGAAAGTTGAGCTGAAATTCACTGGAGGTGAACAACAAAACTTTGCTGCCTTTGTGTTGATGAGGCAGCAGTCATATGCCTCTGTCAGTAAAAGCTCTCTCTCCCTCCCCACAGCATAAAGTAGTATTTTTAATGACTAAACATGTATATACAATATTTTGCAAATAAATATTTACAGAGATTTGTAGAGCCTAAAATATTTATTTATAATCTCTAATTCGAGAGTGCACAATTTTATCACGTTCTCATACTGGAAAACTAAAAAACATACAATATGTTTTGTATAACTATCATGCTCCATCTGGTTGATGGATGATGATGTATTTTTCTGTGTAATGTTATTAGAAGGGTAGAACTGATTAGAATTTGTAGTGAACTATATGCCAGGCATACATAATTTGATTGCAAGAAGTTGCTTGGTTTTGCCGGGTTTTGTAAAACATCCTCTGGAATATATTACTTGCCTCCCTCCATTATTTATTGCATTTGTTTAAGCAGGACTTACGGAGCTGTTAGTGTTATTTGTTTCTTGCCTGGCATTTGGTGCCACCCTTCATACATATCAGAAGGATTTGCTTAGACACCCCACGTAGGGTTTCTTGATTTCATTTTCCTTTCTGAATCCAACCCTCGTGCCCACATTATGTAGTCAAAAACAGGCAAATACAGCCAAAAACAGTTCCTCTTTCTGTTTCTTTGCTCATCTGTTAGTGCTTGTGATTTTCCACCCCGGTGTTCATATTGATATTTTGGAGTAGCTGCCTAGTAAAGATACTGTCTTACGGTTAATTATTCCAAAAATTGGCATTGATTCTTTCCCTTTTGTTATTGTTTGTTTAAGAGCAGTTCAAATCACCCACAGCAGAAGATTTAGGGCTAATTAGTTCAATGCTATAACCAGGCAGTAGCACAGCGATTACATTAAAAGACCATCCCATTCGGGTCAGTTGGGAATATTCTTATGAGCAAGCAGAGCTGTGCTTGCCCTTTCACCCAAATTCATCAGAAGTGTTGCATCTCACCTCATTCTGGCTGTCATTTCTAAAGTAAATGTGAAAAGCAGGTAAGCCCCACTGCAGACACTGAGGTCAGGAGACCTCAGGTGATTCTGGCAGTGCTCACATAAACCTCCAAGTGGACATTTCTTACAGACCAGGTCTTTTCAGAGGCATGAGAAAACCTGAGGTCTCAAAAATAACTGGAAGCAAGCACCATGATCTGAAGGCTGTAACAAATCAGCTGCTGAGTCTTAAATGGCCACATCTCAAGTTTTGCTGCAAAAAAAAAAAATATGACATCAGGATTGCAGTTTTAAAAACTGCACTTGCCTTGTCCTGTGTGTTAACCGAATCCATTTATCTCCTGTCCACATCTGATGTAGTGGGCAGTGCTGCAAAATGCAGAGGGAAAATCGTATTTGCAGTTGTTGTTGTTGTGTGAAAATAACTTGTGTTTAAAATTCAGTAAAAACCCGGATTAAGACTTTGGCAGCCTCTCCCTGTGAGAAGACCTGCTCAAGTAGCAGGCCGTCCAAAACTGACAGTCAGAAGCTACTCCGTATCACATACTGCCCTGGGTTTTATATCAATGCCTATTACAAATCTCAGAGGAGAGCAGCTATGCTTTGAATGGCTCAATATATTTTACGAAACGTACTTGTAGGTATATTCATCTACTGGTGATCAAATTCATCGTGCCAGGAATCTCTCTATTGTTTCTCTCCCTCCCCTCCTTGGTATGCTATAAAGCAGGATATACGTGGCAAGAAATCCAGCTGTCATAAAGCAAAATGAAAGCCGGGTGTACACACACAGCCTCCAACTCCATCAGCCAGCTGCCGACATCACTTGCATGTTAATGTTGCTGGAAAAGAGCTCCTACCAACGCGGTGCTTCTTGGATGGCCCCATGAACTTGTTTTATTTTCAGTGCTTGTGCTGGGTATTTGGCAGAGGAAGCCTGAGCAATGGGGATGCTGGAGAACATATATTGCACCCCTGAAAGGCACGGCTTGTTCATACATATCCCATTACCACACACAGCCAAGGAGGCTGTATGGCCATGTGAAACGAACTGCTGAACTCCCATGAACAACATGATATGTTAGGGCTCTTCGCGTTTTATGGTCCGATGGCAGCTAATGATTGTTTATTGGTTATATTTAATACACACCGGGGATAGTTTAGTGTTTGATTTCTCTTCATGCAGAAAATCGAGCAAACTCTTTGTAGCCTTTATTGCTTCGGAAAAGCTGGAGGTGAGTAGAGCGACTTGTCATTGTGGAAAAGGAGGAAATTAAAAAGGAAAGGAAAGCAGCTCCACGGAACTCATTACAGGCACAGCGCTGCCTATGCTGGTGTGCCTCTTCCTAACGGTAATGGGCTCTGGAGCAGCGTTCCCCGTCCGCGGATGTGCAGATAATCTGCTCTGCATTGTGCTGAGCCCTGAAGCAGCTCGTTTGCTTAATGGCAGCGGAGCACAAACGTGTAATAAGCAAGTCCGTGCTCACAGTGCAGCTGTGCATGGGGGTCAGAAGTAACTTCGGCAGCCCAAGATTAGCAACTTTTTGGAAGTGAGTTGCCTGATTGCTTCCTTGTTTCAAGGAGCTCATTTATGCAGCTCATTGTGCGCGTGGTTTTGTCTTTAAGGGAAGAAAAGCTCAGTGTGGTACTTGTCTGATTAGCAATTTACATCTCTGCAACAGAATTGGCAGGACGCCTGTGTTTTGATGTTTTGTTCTTAATTTGCATTTTTAATGAGGTGGGACTTAAATGGGTTCAGAGTTGCACCGCTCGCCGATGACCACGGCAGGCCTGGCTTTTCAAAATCCCCGTGTGGATTAGATGCAACCCTGCAGCTTTCAGTTCAGTCGCCCAGCACTGCCTGTCATACAAGGTTTCATAGAAAGTCAATTTTTCTATTCAGACAAACAAAAAAAATCGCATCGCCTTCCTTAAAGCACGCAGAGAGGCGAGAAAGCCCATTCTGCTTTTTTTTTTTTTGCAAGCTGCGTTCTCATCCTTGCTCAGATGAATCTGCCTCTCAGGGGATGGGGACCATTCTGCTTGGTGTCTGCCCCACGTGGCTGGGGAGCAGGACCTTGGCATGCCAGCATAATGGATCCCTGACCTGCCTTCTCGGCTGCTTGCCATCCCTGGGACCCCTCCATCATCACTGCATTGCGCTGCATAACCACAGGGACCGCTTTTTAGGGGAAAGCAAGAAAGTTCATTTGGCTAGCAGGGAAGGAACTAGTTGCTTCACACTTCTGTGCTTCGCCTGGCACAGCTTTTCCCTCGTCTTGTTGTATTTCAGTCCTGGGATCCGTGGGGAATCCAGGAGCTGGGATCTGGGATCCCGCCCAGAGGCGAGGCAGGACTTGGGTGTAGGCAAATAGGTGCAGGTTTTCCCCATGTCCCAATCTATTCGTGAGCAAACCCAGCTGCATCAGCTGTGACCACGTGGCTAGCCAATGTGTTTTAAGGGATGGAGAGAGGTTTTATGCCTTTCATCCTCCAGTGGCTTTCTGAGAAGTGTCTTGCACTTGATGCCGAAGGAAAACTGAGTGGTTGGGCAACTCCAATGCATCGTGTTCCCAACCAAGGATTTTGTGCATGATAAATTTGCAAAAAGGTTCAAAATATTGACATTAAAAAAAAAAAGAAAAGAAACACCACTGGGTCCTCTTCCACCCAGCACTCGTATCAGTGGGAAGAAGTTGTGGGGCTGCCTATTTCCCAGTTCATGTTTGGCAGTCGAGGCGTAAGCACGATAAGCACTAGGTAATTTTTGTTTCCCTGTGGGATGGGGTAGTTATTAAGACTTAAATGTCCCATAATGCGTGAGCTGCTGCTATGCAAACATCTTTTTTCGTGGCAGGGGGACTCTTTACAGGTACTTCATTATCCCTGAAACCTCTATTCCTCTGTCAAATCTAGTTGCAATTGGCTGACATTTCAGGCGTTGTTATGGGTGATGCACAGATGTCATGATCGCATAAACCCTTTCCTATAGGAAATCAGGCTGAAATACTTCAGAGTCACTCGTGTTGCTCCATCACCAGCTGCATCTAAATCACCTTGAACTTCAGCAGCCGTGGAGGAAACAAGATTTCCGTGCAGTCGCTCTGAAGGCCCCTCTGCTTGCCGCTCGCATCACGATTTGGATGCAGCCACGTTAGGATTTTTGATGAACAGCTGCGGAGTCGGTTCGGGAGTGGTGTCGTGGAAGTGACTGTATTTTAATTTGTGATAAACACGGGCGTGATTGTAAACATTGATACTTCTTTAAGGCTGCAGAGACCCGAAGTGTGGATAGTCGGGGAGGGAAATGGGAGGCTTTATCTACATCCTTGAATTTATTCATATCTTGACTTTTCGCAGCCATTGAGGCTCAGGGCATGTTTTATTCTCTCAGCAGAAGACTCGTGTTGATCTCTGCTGTGGGGCTGCTGGCACAAACCTTTCTGCTTGTTTCAAAGTCCATTGGAAGGGAAAAAAATGCAGCACATGCACTGGAGCTGTCATTTGTGAGAATCACTGTCTCTTGCACCATGATAAATTCCCATATACAGTTCCTGTCGCTTATCTAATTACGAAATTTTGTTGGACGTTTAGTGTAAGAGTGTTTTTACGCTTTCTTAGTCCTCGGCGTATAAATGGAGCTGTGATTTGCAGCGTCGCAAACACGACAAGATATTATTATTTTAAACATCATGTGAAACTTTCTTAGAATTTACATTCATCTGTCTTGTAACCAGTCACTTCCATTTTATCTTCCTGTCGCCCGGAATGAACTAGGAATGGAAATGTAATTTCCCAGGGGCCTAAAAAATGGGGGGAGTATTAAATGCAGCTGAAATTAAGCGATTAATAATTTAGTTTTAGGCCATGAATCAACTTCATGGAATAGCACAGACCATATGCAACGCTTGAAACATCAGTGGAAACAAAACACTCTGGAGGTTCAGGGAAATCAAACGCTCTAAAGGGGAAGTTGCTGAACCTAATTAAACCTCAGCCTTCTGTTAGCAAAATCGTGCTTCCTGTTTGCACCAAATTTGCTCGGATCGGCTTGATGGAGAAATGTCATCTCGCCTGACAGCTGACAGACAGCTTGCGTTGCATCAGGGCTGGAGAGGAAAGCTGAGTTTAAAGTGAAGAAGCTCCACGGCTGCTTGTCGGACTCCTTCCTTAAAGAAAAAAAAAAAGATTTTAAGATTATTTCCCAACCAACACAGAAAGCCATAGCAACTAGGCCTTGTGCCATTTTCCCCCTCCTTCCTCCAGAGGTAATTATCTTACTCCATCAATAGCACTGTCAGAAATTGGGCACATAATTCAGCATTTAAATGAACAAGCAATGTAATATTTCCTGTCTCCCACCGGCGTGTTTTGCAGCTCACATTCTTCTCTGTCACTCGCTCACTCTTGATGTATGTCCTGGGTGCAGTCCTTGAATGCCTTCTCTCCCCTGTGTTTCATTACAGATGTTGGCTCCGTCTTGACACCTACTTCATTTGGAGCTTTATAGGACCAGCGACCTTGATAATTATGGTAAGAACTCCTAATTAACTACTCCATCTCTCAGGTCAAGAAATAAAACTTTTGCTGTCCCTTTACTCCGTATCTTTAATTTACACAGATTAATTTGAGAAAGGCATGTTCTTCCGTGACCCCACCTGGCACAAGCAATTAGATGCTCGTTACAGGAGGCTCTTTGCATTGTGAAACACTTGATCAAAACAGGGAGGGGAGGGCGTGTGGTGTGTGCTGTGGACACTGCCTCAGAGCGGGTGCTCAGAGGTTTGGTTTGTGCTGCTGGGTGCGCAGCAGCGCCAAACTGCCACTTGCTGTCCCCCCTTTTGAACTCGAATAAACCTGTGTATGGATCCTGCAGAAAGGGAGATCTGAGGTGTGGGGGATGAAATAAAGCCCGGACTGGAAGAGAGGTTTTATGGGGGTTTTTTCCTCCCCTGCAGAAGTTGGAGCTCCTGTGACTTCACAGTTAGCACGCTGCCAGCGTATCAGCTAACGCCGCGGCAAGGTAGAGCACACAACTTTAGAGACAGCTGGAGTTTTCTCAAACTTTAATCGCTACAATATGGCTTAAATAAACCATCCCTTGTTTTGAATGGGCGAGGGTTTGGCTAATGCAGCAAACCAGGCACTCTCACGTCAATGCAGACATTGTCCCTGCTTCTCCAGCAACTGGGGGCCAGTTCAGCAGCCCTCCGCATCGGGGGGGGGGCTGAACCACTAGCCAAAACTGTTACGTGTTTGTTTTTTTTTTCCCCCCATAAGCAATGCATTAATGAAAAGATATCTTCCCTTTCTGATAATGTCTAAAACACTGAGCTTTTGGAAATGCTTTTCCAGGAACTGGTGGCCCTGTTAGCACTAAGGCATTGCAACAGCATCATGTCTTTTACTGAACAAATCAAACTCTTTTTTTTTTTCAACATTGGATTGTGCTAAGCATCATCAACAATAGCAATTTCCCTGCCCATCTCCCCTATTAGAGCATATTTAAAAGACAAAGTCGCAGAAATTCACAGAAAAAGATGCTTTTATGGGTTTGATTTCTATGGGGCTAGCTAAGCAAGAAGCTTTGAGTGACTTTTTGCAACAGTACACCTCCCAGACACAGACGAGCCATTAGAGCAATTGCTTTTCATTTGCTATAACGTCATTTGAAGCACTACAGTTGATGTTGGAACCAGCCCTATATCAGTAACACACCCGGCACCACAGCTTTGGTAAAGCTGTGGCATCACTGCTCCGCACTCCACAGGCCAGGTCACCTTATAAAACACTTGGCAATTTTCTGTGATTCGGTCTGTATAAAACTGTAGTGAGAGCTAATTTTCTAAAGCAACTCATCTGTTACAGAGGAGAGACTGACTTTCTCCCCATCACGTTCTGCCGTGTCATGTAACCATTTTTTTTTTTCCCTTCCCTCTTTTGCAGCTTAATGTAATCTTCCTTGGGATTGCTCTCTATAAAATGTTTCATCATACTGCCATACTGAAACCCGAATCTGGATGTCTTGACAATATCAAGTAAGTGGTTGTCTTTTTTTCTTTCTCTCTGCCTCTTTCTTTCTTTTGCTGTTTATACCCCTGTTCTTCTCTGAAGGCATACAGGGGAATCAACTCTGCTGACAGCAATGATAATAAGGGGCAATAGACTGGATTACAGCGCTGCAGAGTGGTTTCTAATGGATACCAACAAGTGGCTGATGATGAAGGACTGTCTTTGAAGTGACTCAGCTTGCATTAGTGTTCAGGCAGTGCTTGTGGTGGCATTTTCCATTCAATTTTGCATGAAGGAAGCAAAGTTGCATTTGCTGTCCTTGAAGCAGGTAACCTCCTATTCCCTTTACATAAGAGGAAATTGTGCCCAATAATTACCAGGTAATTATTGCAGTTTCTACAGGGAAGGTGTTGAAACTATTGATCATTGCTTTTTCCTCTGCGCTGGGAGCACAGCCTTGCTTCTTTTCTGTTTATTTTGGCCACTGACAGATTTAATGACCCAAATTCCCCGCACAGTCTGATTAGTTTCAGCAAAGCTACCGGGGTTTACCTGGGGGTGCCCACAGCAGAGGAAGCACTTGCCATCCTAGGCATGTTTTGCCCTTGCCTTGGATGATGTCTGAGCCAGGGCATCTTACTGTCTAGCAAGCTGCCTCATTAGATGGATAGAATATTAGTTTCTGCCAGTGCCTGTTTATCCAAGTACTTCTGGCTTTAATTACTCGCTTCAAAAATATGACTGGGATTTCAGGTGCAGCGTGTGATAAGATGGGGAGCCGGCTAATTAAGAAAACCATCTAATGAACTTCAGGAGGAAATTGTTGGTGTCAGTGCTTTAGTACACATCCAGAAAAGAAGCGTGTTGTGCAGTAATGCTGCTGGAAGTTGGTCATCCCTTCTCTTGCACGACAGGAGCAGGAGAAGAGGCGAGAGGGGAGCTCGACAGGAAACAACTGAATAGCACAGTTGCAAGACAGTTCTCAGCGAGTTATTGTTGTTAATGCTGAGCTGCTCTTGCAGATGTTGCTTCAATTCCAAGTAGATCAGCTTCCCCTTGAAAAACTCCCCAGCAGGCAATGCCACTGGCATACCATGCCATGGCGTGGTCTTTGGGGTGAAGTTTTTATATCTTAGGCTCAGCTTCTTGCTGGAGGGCTGGAAGGAAACGGGACCAGCTCCCTTCCAAGTGCAGGAGACCCGGTCCTGCAAGCATGCAGGCACAGCTAAGTAAGTCTGTGATTTTGTGAGCTCAGGGACCCGCAGGGTGTTCATCTGCCACATCTGTCCCTGTCCGGCTCGTGGGCAGGCTGCTCTGTGGCGTGTCGCTGTTTCTCCTGCCGTCACTCAGCTGGAAGACAAAACTGGAGGAGCAGTCCCTCCTGGATGTCCAGGACTGAGCCCAGCATGACAGTTTTTCATTCGTTTCAGACAGGCTTGGATGAGGCGCTAAAGGAACGGTCCATTTAATAACGCTTGGGACTTGCAACATGACTACTCGTCATGCATTAGTGCTATGGGGTTGTGTGCTGAAACAGCCTTTCTGAGGTTACCCACACAAAATCTGTCTAGAAAGCCATTCAGGATGACATTTAAATTAAAAATCGGGGAAAAAAAATCAACTAAAAAAAACACCAAAGCTTTTATAATTAAAGCAGAGATAATAATTGCCTACTGAATAATCTTGCTTGTGCTAATCTGTAGTATCTTTGTTTAAAATGCCAGGAATTTATACAACCAGTTATGTCAATTACCATGTCATTGTAAAATATTTTATAGGTTCTTTGGCAGATGAGTGTCTATTCGTGATTTGACTTCATTAAAACATTTTGAAAACACAAGCAATTAAAACTCTTTAAAGTATGCTGCTGATACCCTTCCAAACATTTTGCTTCATTACAAATGATTTTTTATGTTTAAAAAAAAAAAAAGAAAGAGAGAACATAAAGTAAACTCAGGAGGACCCCGAGCCTGAAGTTTATCAAAACAAGATTTTCAGAAGTGACTTGATTGCAATTTATGAAAACCTAAGCAGAAATCAGATGCGTAAGTTTCTAAATCAAAGTTATGTGTTATCGTGGTATCGGATATACTTGAGTTAGGGGAAGGTGCAGATTTTTAACAGAGAGGGGAATTTACCTTTTTGAGATAGCTTTCCTGGAGATGTGAGGGGCTCACCATCTCCAGAAATCCTGTGGGTAGGATCATAGTTTTGTTCTAGGTAAGAACAAGATCTTCCTAAATCTTTTTGAGGTGACCAGAAGGAGCCTTTGTGAGCTTACCTCTGTAGCTTTACAGGGTTGGTCCAAACATTCCCAGATCTCTTTCTCTATACGCACGTTGACTTCAGGGGCTCTCAGTGTGGTTCCAGAGCATTGGATCTTGTCTTATCAGTTTGTATTTAAAAAAAAAAAACAACATAAACCAAACCTCGGGCCTGGATTGGAGGGCCCCTTGCTGTGATCTGCATTTGACAGCTTTACGGCATGCGGGGAGCTGAATGGGAGTTTGTTCTCCCAGTTCATTTCCTAGCACTGCTCTGTGTTGGGCTGTGGCGAAGCTCTCGCAACATAAATCCTGAGCCAGTTCAACAACAGCAAAATACTTGATTCCCTGTGGCAATGTAAAAATAAAGGCCATAAAATATTTTAATAGGCTGTTAATAAGAGCTCCTGCAATCTGGTGCTTGCCTATGTCACTTTAAAGGTTAGAAATACATTATGAAGTATAGAAAATAGAGAGCCAAATAACTCCACTTAAATTAATGAACTTGATAAGGGATCAGGTGTCACCTGGGATACCTTTAATTACTGCACCAACAGAAAAGCCATTCAAAGGGCAGTGCCTGAACCAGATGCTGTGCAGCTGAAAGATTTGTAGGCACTGTGCAAAGTTGTAAAAATAAACTTCCCTAACCTTCAGGAACAGGCTCTGTATTATTGTGCCAGCATGGGAGAACCTGACATTCCTGCAGTGGAGCGCTGGGTACCTAGGGGTTACCCAGCAAGAGATTCAACGCGTAAAGAGCTGGCTTACTTCTTAGCCACATTAACTTTTCCAGCTTAGCCCAGCACTTTGGGGAAGGACAAATCTGTTGTCGGGTAGGTACGTGGGTACTTCTCCACTCGGAGAGCATCCTGCGTGTGTCAGGTGGGTATTGAGCCAGTTGAGAGGGTGTACCCCTAAAAGAGTGAGGTCCCTGCTCCAGTCCTGCTTTGCAGCCGTGTGGTTTCTCACGGCAGGGTTGCATTTTCGGAGGGAGAGGCTTTACTTTGTTTGCATTTCCATATCAAACATTCCCGTGTGGTGGGGAGATGTGAGCTTGTGTATGTGCTCTTCAGCTTTGCAAGGGTTTCTGTGCCAGCTGCTGACACCAGGAGGGCAGACTAGACGCCAGTTCACGACAGGTACTGTCAACAGGAGCTTTTGAAACAGAAGGGTTTGGTTTCTGCCTTCAGTGCATTTAAACAGAAATGTTAAGAGCTTGCCCTGGGTAGGGATCTCTTCTTTTGCCTTTTAAAGATCGCTTCTACATGAAGCAGTGCAGAGGACGCCGGAAAGGCTGCATGCATGGGTGGTGCACGTAGCTTTTGACCCTGCCTCCTCAGATGCTGAGCGGGAGGGAAGATTTCCTCCCAGCCTTTTCCAATGGCCATTTCTAGGTTGGAGTTATTTATTCACGCCGTGTGCTGAGGTCGAGGCCCACTGTGGCCATCACTCTTTCTTCTCTTTGTGGCTTGTCAGCAAACACAGGTTAGCTGAAATGGAAAGCAGGGAGGATCCTCTAGGCTTTGGTAGCTCTGTCGGCATGATTTGTGTCTCACTTGTGGCCCATCTGAGGGTGTAACTGGGATGTGAATGCTCCACGAGGTTGCTCACCAACACAAACTGATCCACCATCGAGAAAAGTATCTGGCAACGTGTTGTTTTGGAGTTTTAGTTCCTGCAGCTCTTCCGAACCTACAAGGGAAGCGTGTTGCTGATAGGAAGGCAGTTCTTCCAAGCCAGGGACGTGCCAGCTTTCTGGACGGGGAGAGCCTGCTGTGCCACTCGCATCTGTAGCCTGCGAGGTGGAGACTGTGGGCATGTCGGTACGGCGTTGATGCACCCTTGCTAGCAGATGGCTCCTCGTGAAGGCGTGTTACCAGCTGGATTGCTTTAGACCAGCTGTGAGGCTGTTTCACCGGAGGTTGCTGCTGTGTAGAGTGATTTCTGGAGTCGAGTAGCTCTAAGCCTTCCCTTCACACTTTGCCATTGTGCCGGGTAGATGTTAGATGTGTGAAATGTCTCAGACTGTCGGGGATGGGAGTACGCTGCCTCTTTTTTATATTCGCATTCCTCTAAGAAGCCTTATGTGACAAAGGAGAATGCATCTGTATGTGAATTAGTCCAGCACAGTTCTTAAGCTTTCCATCCATCAAATCCTTTCTGGGTACAAAGGCACGTAGCTTGCTGGATTAGGTCCTCACACAGGTTTTCATCCGACCTGGAGCAGATGCTGCAACATGGCAAAGCATCCGTATGTCTCCTAAGTCTTAACCCCATTCTCTGTGCAAAATGCAGGATCAGTACAGTGCTTACGTGAAAGCCTTGTTCTGCAGCTGTTTAAATACTCCTCATTAGAGTCATCATTAGGGTTTTAGTAAAGGAACAAAAAAAAAAGACGGACTACACTGATCCAGACATGTTCTTCACCATGTCTGCTGAAATCTGAGGTCCTCTCTCTGCTGTGTGGTGCACAGCATAGAGCTTGTTAATTAACGAAATGGCAAACTGGTAGAAAATCAGGTAGGGAGAGCAGTTATTTAGCTAATAAAAGGCAGGTCCTGTAGGCAGCTTAGAAGAATTCGTCGGTGTGGCTGGGACACTGCCATGCCTGGAGTTACACAGGAATCCCAGCTGATCTCCAGATGCCCAGAGGGGAGAGAGTGAAACCTGCTTTCTCCTAGCAGAGACCAGAAGCCACTCTTGCTGTTCCTTACAGATGCAATCTTCCCTTTGAAGCTCCCACAGACACTTTTCCCTCTTCCCCCTTGAGGTTTGTCAGTGTTTCCCGCAGCTACACGAGCCTTCCTGACGTCCTCCCGCACTGCAGTCTGTGGCAGTGAGATTTTACTTTATTTACTTTGGAAGGGTGACACGTAGGCTTGAGCTGCTGAGCGCAGTTACAAACCCACTAAAAAGAAGGCAGGCAGCAGAGGGCTTTGCCAGCTCCCTCCTCTTTTGTCTTATTTAGGTGGGTGCATTGTTGTTTTAGCCAGGATATAGCTTGGCTTGTGCTGAGGCCACCAGGATGCTCTTTAGAAAGGAAAACTTGTGGGGACCCTTTCAAAGAGGAGTGTGTCGGGCTGCAGGCCTGGGCTTGTAGGAAAGGCTTGTCCAGTGCAATAGAAACCTGCCCCAAAATCATCCAGGAAATGCAATTTTCTTTCTTTCTTTCAGACAGGGATACCCAGACTCTTAGCTGGTAGCTCCTTTTGTTTCGGAAGAGTCAGTATTAATTAGGGGCCTTGTGATAGTATAATCCTGGCATTAGTCGCTGTGCTCTTCTTGCAGGTTTCTTCCCTCTTGTGTAAACGTGCTCCCATCTCTTCTCCTTCAACAATAGGATAAGCACTCCATCAAAAACACGAAATTTCCTTCCAAATGTATTTATTCTGCACACGCAGGAAAGAATGTTTTCCGCTATTGTGGCTGGATTCACAAGAACACATGCTGAAATCCTATTAACGTGGATGATACAGAAATGTCCAGCACTTCAGAAATCAATCCCACCCCCCTAGCCTGCAGGTAACCAAAATGAGCCTCCCCAGGCTCACCAGCTGCCATGGGAGCCTCAAATGGTCTGAGGCTCAAGACACATGGCCCTGATTTAATGGATAAATGAAAAAGTGTATGCTCTCCTCGGTTTCTGACTCGAAGAAAGCTGAACGGTCTCAGCTAACTTCAGTAATTATTTTCTCTCTTGAATTTATTCCACAGTGAAAGGCCACGTTTCTCATCTGCTAATTGTCCTCCAAGGAAATACAGCCTGTAGCCCCGTGGGCTGTCATTGAAAACCAAGCTCAGGAGGAGGTGCTGGGAGAGGGGAAATACCCATTTGTCTGTGTCCACGAGCACAGAGAAAAGCAGGTTAACCTGCTACACCACGCTGCTTGAGGATGTGCGTTATTCAGAGAGGAAGACACCAATGCTGAGTGTCTAAAGCAGGCATTTGGCCCCCGTGACTCACAGGGCACCCCTCTGCAGCACATTCAGGCCTGATTTTCAGAAGCACAGAGCTCTAGTAAGAGCTAACAACAGTGAGGAGGATACACAACTTCACTGTCAACACCATTTGGGGTTTCCAGCAAGCCTTGAGTTGGTAGACCTTTCTTTTTTTTTTCTTTTTCCTTAGAGCCTCAGCTCCCAAATTAAAAAAGACTCACACCATGCTCCCCTAATCTTTTTTTTTTTCTTTCCATAGGAGTCTCTTGCTCACAGGCTTACAGAAATAAAAATAAATCCGAGAATGTGCAACCTAAACGCAAAAATCAGGAGCCAAATGCAAAGACTCAACATTTAATAATGCTATATAAAACCTCACATAGCCAAATCTGGGCTCTTTTAGGGAGCTTGGCCCAAGCACGGGGAGGCGAGGGGTGAGGGAAGTTACATGCTGTAGACAAAGTCTGTCATGCTGGGAATTATGGTCAGGTGTACTACAGCATCAGGCACAAAAACGAGAAGCCCCTTTTCCAAAATGCGCCTCCTTTTCAACTTTACAAACCATTTCCATATCCTGCTCTCCCCATATGTTGTATGGGTGTAAGTGATTATCTGCTCATTTTCTTGCTTCTCAACATATGTATTTTATTTAAAGAGACATGACTAATTCCATCCCCCAGATTAGCTTGTTGTTACAGTCCTGCAGTTTTTCTGAAGTCGTAAAAATCTCCTCGAGAGTTAGGTATAAAATTTAAACTAAAGGTTAAATAGAACTTCCAAAAAACATCTGCAGAACTGTTTAAATGAAATCTTTGATTTAACGCAGCAGTATTGTGCTGGCAGGAACAGAGGTTTACCAATCTCATTTTATTTACTCAGCTGATTGAAATGCAGAAAAAGTAAACATCCTGGGTTTGCTGCAGTGAGGAACGAGTTAGATTTCTGAACAGGCAGGAATCCTTATCCTGGGGTAGGAAGAGCCTGCATTACTGGTGCAGACAAGCCATTCGTGGAGGGTATCCTTTTACTAAAGAAAGATTAATTGGTGCTTTCAGCCATTTTAAAAACAAGTGAAGCTAGGGAGACAGCAAGGATTATTTCATATTTTTTTCCATTGAGATTTAGTCGATTCACCGATCAGTTCCTGGATTTTTTATTTTATTTTTTAAGACACTATAACTTGGATATAGTTTGTGATGCCAAAGGCTCTGGAATTGAATATCCCATTGGATTCATGCGGGGGGCTGGACTTGCAGAGCACTTTAATCTGTCATTACGTCTGGGTTTGCAGCTGCCTGGGAGTGCACAGCAAGGATGCAGCCCGGCGTAAGGCTCCAGCCCTTGGGAGCAGGCCCAGCACAGCACCTGGGTGTTCAATCCTGTGCGTTCAGCATCTCGATCCCCATCCAAGAAAGAGCTGAGGGTATGTGGCAGGTGGCAGAAGGGAGGTCGTGAAGAGCAGCAGCCAGGGCAGTGAGCAGGGAGAAGAGGGGGTTACGTGCACCCACACTGAACCCCGTGCAGATGCCAGGAGGTGTGTGTGTTGGCTGGAGTGGTGGAAAGGACAAGGTGCAAAGGGTTTGAAACACAAGCTACAGAATGCAAACAGTTACAGGAGCCACAGTGAACCTCTGTTAAACATGACCCGAAACCCTGACTGGTGCCTTACCAGTTACTATAACCTAGAGTGTTAAATAATATAGCAGTGCCTGGAAAAACAGGCTTTCTGTTCAAATTTTTGTACGGCCCTACTAACAAAGTAGCAAGACAACTTGAGTGGGCTGTTCAAGAAGGGTGCGTTGAAAATCTCTGCTTCCCTGCCAGCTGTGCTGTGTGCTGCAGTTTTGGACTCTTTAACTTCTGGGGACAGAGGGCTGGGAGCACTGCAGCTCCAGGGATGCCTTTCAGGGAAGGGTCACCTCTTAATTATTTTTTTAAATTATTATTATTTTTTTAAATCTTTTGTAAGCATGGTCAAATGACCTGTGTGCTTCTGAAAACAAGGCATAGCTTTTTATCTCCCATAGAAAACCTACCACCACCCAAAGTTTAGGAGCTCAGGCTATGATCTTTGTTTCCGATAAAGGTTTGAGAGCCCTTATCCATTAACACCATGCCTTCATCAGCTCAGTGGTTGGCTTCTTGTCTTCCTGGCTCTTGGGCAAGAAAACACCATGCTGGTTACCTCAGTGGTATTTCTGTATAGCTTTCATCTGCATCTCTGCATAGCAAACTTTGAGCAGGCAGCCTAAAACAAACCCAGAAGAATCACTTAGAGAATCACAGAATGAAGTATTTACGAGCTTCCTACCAAGAGAAGATATAACACATTTATATTTTGTCAGGGCGTGGAGTGTGTGAGCACCCTGGAGACAGAAACCCTGCTTATGCTGAAAAACCATCCGAGATTGTATTTCCCCGTGCCTTTCTTGCCTGCTGATGTTGATTGAAGCTTTGGATTTTGTTTGTTGCTGTCTCCGTTTTTTACAGCTCGGCTTGGTTAATACCTGACCGTTTGGGCTTTGGGTTTTGCTTCTTTATCTGTGGCTTTTGTGATGGCTGTGTTAATGTTGCACGGCGATTGGAAAGCACTAATCTTTCCACTGACACGTGTCATCCTCCCAGAACTTGAAAAAAAAAAAAATCAATCAGCGGTTATTGATCTGAGAGAGTGTTCTGGAAGATATTAAATACCTAAGGTCTTTCTGTGAACCCATAAATCATGATTATTGTTTTAAAAGGCCATACATTTTAAGTATTTTGTCAGCAAGCCCTGCTGGTGCTGTTTGTGAAATACAAATGTGTCTGAAGGCTGTGCGGAATCTGGATCGTGTGGAAACAATCAGATATGTGGTTACACATTAGCGTGTTTTGAATAATCATGGCATGCCTTTGCAAAGCTAGGAGGAAGGAAATAAACAGGGAAGGCAATTCAGAGGGTAATTAATTACTTACAGAAAATTAGGCGAGCTTAACAGAATTGCTCTTTCCAATTGCAATAATTAAGAACAAATCTCAGAAAGCAGGCCATGACTTCCCCAGGCAAGTTGAGTGGGAAAAGGGTGATACTTCTGCCTTTGACAGAGAAAAGCAGACGTAGGCCACCCCAAATCATGCAGGGCCAAGGCAAATTTGGGTTCATTTGTCCAGATAAAATCTTCAGAGCTACTGGCGGCACAACCCCAGTGCAGATGGGATGTCTGGTGGCCACACGTGCCGTGGAGGGTCCATCTCTGATCACACAGCCCTTGTGTGCTCATCATCACTTCCCTAGGAAGGGTGAAAGGATTTGTGGCCTGCAGGAGCTGCCTGGCATCTCCCTTCTGCCAGGAGGTAGCACCCCGACCTTCACAGATTTCCAAGGAATTTAAAGCCAGGGGTTTCTTCTGCAAGTGAAGCTGAAAGGCACACGGCTCCTTTCACAAACAAGCCAGTCTGCCTTCAAAGCAAGACCCACAAACGAGCACCAGTGGGCTGGGGGGAAATGGAGGATGGAGGCTTGTTGTCAAAGACGGGGAAGCAGCCAAAAGATGAGACCCGGGGACTATTTTTTGAGAGCCTGCGTGGTGTCAGGGAAGCCTACATCAGCAGCCTAAGGAAGGTGCTTAGGAAAAGATTTGACTTCATGCCACTTCCGTAGTAACTTTGTCACCAAATGTGAAGACAAATCCTTTAAGCACTCCTTTATTGCTCGCTATTGATTTTTCTCAATGTGAAGATGCTCCTCCACTAATTAGCGATGAACTCGTTTGCTTTATGAGGGCACTTCTGGACTTTCCAGCTACTTCCTGTAGATTTTCAGAAGTTCGATAAATCAATCGTTTGTAATCCTTGAAATTAAAAAAAAAAGGAAAAAAAAAAAACAAACAAACCTCCCTATTGCTTCATATTGGCAGACAGCAGGGAGGCACAATAGCACACGTTATTTTGTGTCTCTCGTGCTTTTCTGCAGGAAACATCTGTCTCTGTACTCTCTTTGTGCCATATTAAAATGAATTCCCTGGGTCTTTCTGAATGTGCTAGAGGGTGCACATCATCCATCTATTTTTATTTGGGTTTCATCACTCATAACAGCCACTAAAGGTCCTGCTCACTGTGCATTCACTTTGGCATTTTTTGCTTGCGAGCCAAACCATGTGTTTTGGGGCCTGAGCTCTGAGTCCACATGCTTGCTCCATTCAGGCCTTTTCCTGATGTTAGAGATATGGGGAAATACTTCAACTTGTGAAAAGAGTGATAAGATAGCATTAGATAAAGTTAAACCATAAAGGGCTGAGTAAAATGGTAACACGTGAAGTCGATTGGTTACGTCGGTTTTATTAGAGGGGTAGTTTTACAGTAAATGTAGCTAAAAACTACATTTTTTTAAATAGAAAAAACACAACTCTTCAAAATGTCGGAAGAACAGACATTATTATTTTTAAATGAGAGTTGCATAGCTGCTTTTTGATAACAGGCATTGTCAGTTCATCAGCATTTTAAGATGAATGCAAAGGTAAATTCTTGCCTTACTATTCCTGCTTCCAAAAAATGAAGGTTTCAATAATCCAGAGTGATGCTAAACCACCTATGTGGAAGTGGTTTGCACTGTAGTATATAACTTCCAGATTATCTGTGCCCCTGTATTGAGCTGTCTGCGTATATTCTGGCAATTGGGTCACCTTGTGTCAAAAAGGTACATGCTGGCGTTTTAAAAAGACAGGCAGCTCGAAGGAGACTTCCAAGCTTCTGTCTTCTCTGTTTGTTGAAAACAGCCCGGGATGCATTAGTTTTGAAATTTCTCAAGCATCCAAACAAGGACATAAGTAGCTAATATTAGCAACTTTAAAAATCGGTATTGATCTGGAAATATCACAGGAATGTAAGAAGTAATAAGAACAATCCTTTCTCATAATTTACAACGAAAGTGCTTAGGGAAAATGAAAGACATCTAACTTAAATAAGATTTTGAAAGAGTTTTACATGATGTGTAATTAACCTTAAGAAGTCTTTGCCCCAAGGTAATGTCAGGGCTTTTTTAAGATTAGAAAATGGATTAGGTATTTCTGTGGATTGGGAGGCCATCCACTATCCATCATCTGGGTTGTGAAGAAACACAAGGGAAGGAAGGTAAGATTTGCAGAGTTACAGGGATAATGCAGCTACTGAAGATCAGCTTTTTAACTTCAGGTATTTGCAAGTAAAGCCCCCAACTAAGACATTATTCAGATTTCCTCCCTAGTCACTGGAGAAGGGCATTTCTTCAAGGAGTGGCCAAGTCTCACCTGCCTTAAATACCTAGTCTTATACGGGATAAGTTGCAATTTGGGGGTGCCAATCTCCTGATAACTGTGAAGAGATCAGAGCTATGTAGTTAGAATTGAACGTGCTGAATCCCATGGCTACCACCAGGAACCAGGAAGGATTTATCCCAATCAGTTCTGGAGAAACCATTTTATCTCCAGCCCCTCAGGCTGTGTTAGGCTCGGTTTTCCAAGGATTTATGCTTTGGCTATTATTTTCTTGCCCTGTTAGTAAACACAATCTCAGTTTTCCAGTTAGCAGCTACATTTTCCCCTGAGCTAAGACTGTTCCAAGGCTTTTCTCTCATCTAAGTGATGTTTTTAAATGTGTTGCAGATAATAACACTGTATTAATGCAGTGCTGATAGATTTCACAGATCTTACCTGGAAAAAAAAAATACATTCTGGAGTAATTTTTGTCAGACAGGAATTGTTACTAACACAAGAGTTAGGCTTCTTACAATGTTTAAGTTGGTGAAATGAAAAGGAAGGATCTGTATTTCATGAGGAAAATCAGAGACTAAGTCCTACAGGCCGTATATATAGAGATATGAAGTGCTTGAATGTCTCACTGCATGCTTTGGGCAGTGGGTCCTAGGCACATCCATATCCAAACGGGGTGGAAATGGGGTACAAACTGCTTGGGTGTTTTTGACAGTTCTCTCTAGAGCTCCTTTGAAGTGTTATCCTCAAGCTAAAAAGCAATCCGAGTTTAGTGATTTCATGTTTTGTCTGTACAAAGATGAAACAGAGCCTCCAGTTGCCTTGAAGAAAGGCTATTGCAGTTCACCGAATTACGTTTGCGAGGGTCTGGGCAGCAGCAACAGAGAAAAAAATCCTCTGTCAGTTCTCCAAAAAAAAAGTCACTCCTCTGCAGGGCCATAGTTTTGGTGGCTGTGCACAGAAATGGCATGGGACACGCATGGGTACCTATCACAAGTTTCCATCCATTGAGGGCACTTCATTAGGGTTATGCAGCATGTTTGCAGCTGAACCCAGAAAGGAGTTTCCTGCACCGAGCTACCTCCTCTGCACTCATTTATCCCTCCTGATCAGCACAGGCTGAAGCATTTGAAGAGAATTTATCACTGAATTAATACTTCCCCGGTGCAACAAGACTATCAAGGTGTGCTTTGTGCTTTCCTCATGTTATCATTAGACACTGTTATTGAGGCTCAGCTCTCGTTCTTTCCATCGGCGTGCCCAATTTCCCATTTTCTGAGCACAGAGATGAGTGCAGGGCACAGGAACAGTGGATGTATTGCCTTTGTACCCAGACAGAAGCGGTACGATTCAGTTGTGTGGGATGAGGCACCGACTGCCATGGGGTAGCTTGGATGTCCTCACAGGGCTGGCAGATGTGACACGAGATCTAAGGCAGGCAGCTTTCGGCATGGCAGCAGATGAGTGGAGGAAAGCCTGCAGGGACGGCAGCCTGGGAAGATGAAAGGGTGGTTGGATGCCGGAGCAGAGCTTTGGGGATCTGTCAGTGACTGGTGAGGATGAAGGCAAGTTCAGTCCCAGGAGGCTATAACAGCAGTTGCTTGAGCAGTCGTCCCCCATGGTTTTTCTTCCTGCAGATGAGCCCTGTTGAAGCCAGGCATAGGTTCAGGTACTAACTTGAGCAAACCAGTTCATATGTTCATGTACTAATACAACTAACTATTTTCCATGAAGCTCTGAAAGATGCTTATGATCTCCTCACAGCCTGTACGCCTTTTTAGTCTGCAAGGCTATTGCCCATCTACTTGTTTCTCACTGCTCAGAAGGGGGTAGGGTAAATGTAGAGTAAAGTGTGGCCGGATTAGCCAATTCAATGATTTTTCCTGTTCTTTCCCAAAGCCCCTGAGTGACCGTGCTAGGGTGCAGCTGGGAGCAGCATTACTGCCTCTTCTGTCTCAGCCAAGGAAGAAGCAGAAGGTGTCCCTCCATGGCTTTAGCCACTGCAAGGAGAAAAAAACAAAGCCTCATAGTGGAGATACCTAGTGTCCCTTTCAGTCAAAAGTTACTGCTGAAGATCATTCAGCTTCATCCAGCTGCTTTCTAAACCTAATATGAAATGAGCATATTGAGCCAGCCTCTACCTCTGGCACCCATGGCACTGCTGCCACGGATCACCAGGTCAAAAGCACTGAGCAACGAGGGCAGAGAGGGCCTGGGAGGTGTCCTGCCCTCTACACCCTTTGTATATCAGCCATCATGCAGGCAGGGAGAGGCACAGAGTTACGGGTGCAGCTAATTTTGTTGTCCCCATGGTGGCAGAAAGTTGTTTGGAGTGGGACACAAGCTGCTCCTTCAGCAGCAGCAGCAGGCTTCTTTGCTCTCCTGAGTCCTTTCTTTGTCCTTCCCTGTGAAAAGGGAGTAAATAGGTCATTGGTTTCTGTCTTCAGGCTTTTAGAAGATCCTAATGCCATTATCTCAAAAAGAAGATAACGCTGTAGTCTGGCTCATAAGTCAGCAACTTGGGAGTTACGCTTATGAAAAAATAAAAAGCAATAAAGAGGTTCCTGTAATACGCTGCAGTGCATCAGATGGAGAGCGCTGGAGGTGCCGTGAAGTTTTGCCACCTGAATGTGTGCAAGCTTTCCATGGTGGCTGTGCAGGACTTTCAAAGCTAGTTTTCTCCAGAGAGATACGTTTTGTGCGTACCAAGCACACCTGATGTGGTTCTGCCTTCGGTTTTGGTGCTGGCTGGTGGGAGAAGGGGCGGGGGGGGACTAGCAGCAAGCTGTATTCTCTATACGTCGTTATATTTCTAATGTTGGTGTTCTTGTCTTTATGTCTACGCATTCTTTAGCTATGAGGATAACAGACCCTTCATCAAGTAAGAATGACCTGAATGGCTGATAAATTTCATTTATCAGTGTGGTCCCATGAACCAGCTGTCAGATCAATATTGAAAAATCATTAAAGCTTCTGTCATTCACATTTGAGGCAGAAGAGCAAACTGTGCAGGAAAACGGCCAGGCATACAGCTAACGTGCAGAGTAAATGTGCTGCATACGTATCGCCAGCCACTTGTCGCTGTATTGGCTTTATATTCTTTGATTGGGCATAACTTGAATTCAAGGTGAACGTTCCCGATTAATCTTGTGTTGTACAGACTTGTTATACCAGCAGCAACCTTCCAGTCCACTGTGCTCTATCCCTGAGAGTGCTTTATGGCAATATAAATACAGAAGTAAATTTTTACAGAGGTACACGGGTGGTCCTCCACACGAGTCACATTCTGGTTAATGGGTGCAGTGCATGCTAATCTGTATTCAGTGCACGGTCTCCTTACACCTTGGAGTACCCAATTGTCCCTAATTGTACACCTCTAATATTCAATTATACCAGAACATGATGGTTTTATTTCTTTATTGCTCCAAAATGACACTATAGAAAAGAAAAAAACATGAAAAACCGACAGCAAGTCTGTACAAAGGAAAAGGCAAAAACCACAAGCCACACCAAAACAAAAACAAAAACGCCAAGCAAGCCAAAAATGCCTAGAAATTACGTGCCTTAGGGCATCCGTGCTTTTTCTCCTGCGAACAAAACGTAAAGCACAGTAGCACAACCTAGAAGCAGATGGGCTTTGCAGTAGACTTTCAGTTTGTTCTTCTGGTGAAGAGTCCTTTGTGTCCATTCCTGCAGCATCATTCGCACATTCTCTTTCATTGCTTGGTTCTTTTTTCTGCGGGTGCGGGACGGACCCATTCAAAGTAATCTCCATGCCCTCTTTATCTCCAGGTCTGTTTTCTGAAGCACAACCCTGTATCTCGTACAGTTTGCCCTGTTGAGGGTCTTCTAACCCAAAGCTTCCTTTCCATCACTGAAGGTAGCATATTTCCACTCTCGTTGCTAAATAACTGTTTCACTCCTGCGCACCACTGCAGCCAAAGGCTCTTTGATCGGGTTCAAGAGCTGGCTAGACTTTAGGGCAGCATAGTTTTGTGATGTCCTGTGGATCAGTTTTGAAAGGCACTATCAATGTAGGAACCTTTTAATCACGGTGAGAAGGGGGAAGAAAAAAAAAAAACAACGGTGTTTTCCACTTCATTTATTTTTGTTTGTTGGTTGTTTTTTAAGGAAAAATAAATAAATTGTATTTTAAAAATTGGCCCGCAATTAAGATGATAATGTGCTCTCACTGATGGTGGAATCTCAGGGAGAGTAATAAACCAAGTGGGTAAATCTGTACACTTAATCTAGTGGCTACCTTCCCAAAGTGTTTTGAGAGTGCATTTTCAATTTGCATCACGGTAAATATTTATTAGCAGGATTGACTGGAAATGCTTCAAAGGAGCTGTTCTGGTCTGATAGATACATAATAGTGATTTTTAAAGAACAGTCTAAGGAAGCGGTTACCTCAGGGAGCTCTGCTGGTCATGTGGTTAAATAATACATATTTTATAAACTTCAGCGGAAGACATAATGCTGTATTTTCGTTCTAATACCTAAAGAAAAACAACAGGGAACATTAATACGACATCGGTGTGATTCTGTTTGTGACAAGCCCTGCTAAAAGCAAGAGGATTCAAAGCTGCAGCTGCCGTAGAGACTGTCAGCCTGCCCTGCGCACGACTTCTTTTTCCCCTGAGCTGCTGCTGCCTTATCTCTCTCTCCCCTGCCCCATGCCCTGCTTAGCAGAGGAAAAACCAAATACGCCCAAACTCCAGACATGTTTCTATGAGGCTGAAGTATCTTAGTGAGTTAAAATTTAGGCAGGGCGTTTGAGCCCTTTTGTAGCACCCTGGGCTGCTTTGGGGCAGGCACGGAAGCAGTTACCAGTTGGCTGCAGGCTCTATGCTCTGGGGAACCGAAGGGTTAAATGGTGAGGAAAGGGAGCAAAGACTGGGGATGACTGATGGGTATCATGGCTTTCCTTTTTATGATTTTGTACCTGTTTATGCCAGGGGTAGAGAGGAGAAAATCAAGGTCATGAGGGAAAGGGCAAAGGGATGCTCACCGTGCTGCTTGCTATGCAGCTGGGCTTCCCAGCTGGAAGTTGACTCTGTCCTCCATGCAGCAGCTATTCCCTCATAGCTGTAGGTAATTTAGCAAGTGGAAATTAGGTGGATGGTTAGGAGCAGGACCCAGTCCCCCCTCTGTCCCTATCCTGCTCGTCACACTTTACCTCATGTCCTGGAATTGGAAGATTAGCCTCTGAGAAGTTAATTTAGCACATGGCTAGCTGTTATTTAGTACGGTGGCATGGAATGCTTCTCCTGCCGTCTCAGATGGGCTTAAAGCTTGCCTAAAATCCACCTGAAAAAAAATAAAGCAAAAAACATGGCATGTAGCAGCCATTCCTCATCCCTGGCTCCTCCGACTGCCCTTGGCATCTCTGAGGGGGAGCCAGGCACCGTCTCCCAGAGGCACAGCAGAAGGACGGTGGGACACTGTCTGTGCTAGCTGAAGGTTGCCGGGACAAAGTGAGTCAAAATTGTTTGCTTGAGGAATATTTTGGGCCAGGTAGTGGCTGCCCCCCTGCTCGCAGATCTGTCCTGGGGCGGAGCAAGCAGTAATTTCAGTTTTGCAGCTGATGTGAGGTAGGACTGGCACTCCTTTTCTCAGGGCAGCAGCTGCTGTTGGAGCAAACATGGTGTGTGAGTGCTCAGGTGTTTATATATATATGTTTTTCCCTCATCACACGGTGGGAGGAGTGTGAAGCAGGGTCACAGAGAGCCTCCTTTGGAGGAGCTGATCTGGCAGGAGGTGAGGGCTTGCCCACCTGCTTGTCGTCGTTTGTCTGGCTCACAGGCATATGGGACTAGCTAAAAACCAGCAATAAATGTGTCTTGGTGCTAATGGTAAAGCAGCTAGTCCAGCTGGCAGTCCTGCCCCAGTGAAACCAGTGGACACTAAAAAAAGTGACATTTAGAGTTGTTGTTTTGGTTGGTTTGTTTTCTTTTTTTCCTGCCATGTACAGAACCAGCATCTACATATCATTTACATAAGCACTGCTTTTACATTAAAAAAAAAAAATCAACAACAAAAATCCAGAAACATTGCAGATACAAATATGCTTTGGTTATGATAAATTTCCATGCTCATAACATTTCCATTTCTGTATATTTCCTCAAGCTTGAAGACTTGTAAACTGCATCCAACTGAAGACAAAAATCCCTACAACTCATATTGATATGCTGTTTTCTTTTTGCTAAAACCACAGCCAAAGCCTTCCCTGTTTGCAGACATGTGCCTTCTTTTGTAGACGAAAAACCAATCCCTTTCTTTCCTTTTTTTTTTTGTTTTTTTTTGTTTTTTTGTTTTGTTTCTCCTACTAGGTCCTGGGTTATAGGTGCAATAGCTCTACTCTGCCTATTAGGACTGACCTGGGCGTTTGGACTCATGTATATTAATGAAAGCACAGTCATCATGGCGTATCTCTTCACCATATTCAATTCTCTGCAGGGAATGTTTATATTCATTTTCCATTGTGTCCTCCAGAAAAAGGTAAGACAGACGGTTCCCAGTGGCAAAAGCGGTGCTAATGGTGTGTTTTGTTGCCTAACAACTGCAGCCTAACGTTACCTGTGTGCCCTCAATTCCTATCCAGCAGATTTGTCTCTCTGCACCCAACCAGGGTGGTATTGAGGCTGGAAAGCTGCAGGTGCAGGGGGGTGAGGTGATAAGGAAGGTGCGTGGTGGTGGCGATGAGCGTGGTGGAGGAAACACATGAGGCAGCTCATGGTCTGCAGGGCTTTACGGTAGCAAACCTGTAGAAGGGCTTTGCCCGCCCTCGGGCAGCTTCTCCTTGCACTTGTGCCAGTGTGAGCGACTCCACAGGCATCCAGAGGGTCCTCGTGTGGCTGAGCGCTCTCACAGCAAAATGAGGCTTTCCGTCTTCATTTGGGCTCTGCAGGGAATCACCCCTTTCTGCAGCAGGATAAGCTGGGGGAAGTAGGTAATAGGGACTGCTTCCCCTGCTCTTTTAAGCACTGAAGGACCTACGCTCTGCGACAGTTCATGCGACTTTGCATTGCTTGGTCCTAATGGGGGATTTTTAAAATCTTCCTTGAAACAAGCACGGTAAGTGCTTCTTGGTGGAGCTTGAAGTATGCCCCAATTAACATTTGCAAGTTAACAGCGGAATAACTTAGGTAAGCTCTGATTAAAAATAAAAATAAAAAATCTTTGTGTGTATATAGATCAAACTTACAGCCTTTGGCAGTCAGCAGTAAATATTTTTAAGAACCATTTTATTCTCCACTGAAATTCAGTAGTGCGGAGCCCTCCCGATCTGTGCATGTCTGCTGATAACTTTTGATGCACATCGTGGTTTCAAAGGCCAGCTTCTTCATCCAAGATAAACATAGGGAAGAGATGTGGGTACATCCAGGCCCCAATTTCCCAGTGTGATCCTTCTGGGAGGATCAGCAGAGCCATATGAAAACATCATTTTGGACTCAGAAGAGAGTTTTGTGGTTCAGAGTTCTGTTGCATGCCATTTCATCCCAGATGTGTGCGGTGTAAAGCTTTAGCTAGATGCAAATGCAATGCTGATGATCCTAAAGCGTTTGACAAGAACGTTTCCAGGCAAGATGATGATAAGAATGTAGGAAGCTTCACCAGGGCTAGTTAAAACTGCAGGTGCCCCTCTGACAAGGGGTTTGAATTCCTGCACCATTCTCACTGTCCCATCCTCTCACCTCCAACCTGCCTCGCAAAGGCTCAGTCCCT
The DNA here is from genome assembly GCF_963932015.1 of Anas acuta. NCBI lineage: Eukaryota > Metazoa > Chordata > Aves > Anseriformes > Anatidae > Anas > Anas acuta. Next base: position 63,331,516 of record NC_088982.1, on the reverse strand, counting down.
AGCATGGCATCCCAGCACGGCACTGTACTCCTTGCCTCTCGGGGTGCTCATTTGACACTCAAAACCCATGCTCCCTTCTCCCTCAAGCCAGTCTACACTCTTAAACCATCCCCGATGACTGTGGGATTGCTCCTGATTTATGGCTACACGGAGGGGAGGAGAATGCAGCCGGTACCTGGCTGTGGGGGGATGCTTCTCTCTGAGCCAGGAGCTGAGGGAGGAATTATTTGAGGAGGAAAAAAAATATCCCTTCCTTTCCTATCTATCATGGACTAGAAAATCAGCAAAAAAGCTGCAGAGAGGCGAGCAGTGGGTGGCTAATTAAAGCAATTGAATTATTTTCCCTCAGCAAAGGATTGATTAGGCACTCGAGCATATTGGGCACTCATGGTATTGTGTTTGTCTCAAGCGCTTAAGGAAAAGCCTAATGAAAAAGCTGTAATTTGCTATTTAAACAGTTGTTTCACAGAGTTTTCAAATGCTCATAGACGGTCTGGGGAAATTTCACAGCTAACTGCGTGCTCCAAGTAACCTCAACTGGTGTTTTGGGCAGGCATGTATTTGTATTTTTTTTCCCCATCAATGGGCAGCACGACCGGCTTTTGACTTTTCAGTACAGTCTGCTCATTTTCAGCCAAGTCCCGTCTGCTTTCTGGGTATCGTTGCCCATTAAGATCACACATCCTCAGACCTGCAGCTCAGTGTAGCTCCCCAAAAGGTGGCAAGGCTTTACTCCAGGTGAGGAGCTGCCCAGGTTTGACTGCAGTGCCCGTTTAAAACACGACTGGCTTGTGCTGTGCTGCGGCTCCAGCCATCCCTATAGCCTGTGAATATAATCACTAGGGATGCTGGCTGTACAGTTGCCTCAGATTTCAATTTGACTGAAAGAAACAAAATTAAAAAAAAAAAATAAATCAATAGCTCTTATATGTTTCTTTTGGATTTTTTTTTTCTTCTTAGTCCCTTGCCAGAAGCAATAAATTCTAGTAGCTTGATGAGCCAATATGCCAGTTTACATCAAATCTATGAGGATATTAATTTTCAGTCAGAAATAGTGTATCTGTAGTTTCTCCAGTGCTCCTTTGATGTGCCTCAGAGGCAGCTACAACCAACTGGTGTCAACAAGCAGCTTTGCTGCATAAAAGCAGTTCCTTATGCAGTCGTAAATGGTGAGCTAACATGTCGGGAGCGTTCAGCTGCGAGGTGTGATGGGCTTCTTCCCTGCAACAGCTATCGTTTTAATGAACCACCAAGGAAAAATCAGGGGCTGTGTTGAAAATCTGAAGGCTGTGGGTCGGAGGAGGAGCTGCCTGCTAACCACCATTACTGTTTCTTTGGCTAGGTACGTAAAGAGTATGGAAAATGCCTGCGTACGCATTGCTGTAGTGGGAAAAGTACAGAGAGCTCTATTGGCTCAGGAAAAACCTCGGGGTCACGGACACCTGGAAGATATTCCACAGGCTCACAGGTAACCCACACTTCTTGTGCACATCCCAACGCTTGGCACTTCTACGCCAGTATCGTTCGTGTCGGGTGGGAAGCTCTGCTCCATGCCTCACCCTCCCAGATTACAGCAAGAAGCTGCCTTAGAGCTATACCCAGCACATTGCCGAGATTTCCCTCCTTCACAGACCTGAATTCAATATGATTGCATCTCTTGGGATGTGATGGCAATTAGTGCCTCTCCAAGAACTTTCTAAATAATTGCAAGGAGAACAAAAAGTCCAAATTTGCCTCCCAGAGGCAGGTGAGTGCTCATAACCTGAGCTGCACTGCCTGCTTTCCATGGAGATCAGGAGCTGTGGGCATTTTGTCAGCTTTGTTCTACATCCTGGCATGTCCTTTAACTGCAAATCTGAAGGTTCTTGCCACTGTTATTGCCATGTACAGGAATGATACAGTAACAAACACATATTTTTCTTGCTAGAAAAGGACTACAAGAGTTTTGGAGCCCTTTACAGTGAAAGGCTTTATGGCATTCAGTGGTTTGATCAATTCCATTGCCTCACTCAATATTCCTCAGTTTATAGATCCGTAAAGAGAATCCATTGGGGCCAGATTATCTTACTAAGTCACTGGATTTTTTGTGCTTTGGTCATCTAAATTTCAGGGTTTGTGTAGACTGTACACTTAGTAATTTTCAAGCTAACTTGTACATACAGATACAGATTTATGGAAGAACAGTTAATATAAAATGAAGAAGCTTACTTCTTAATCAATAGGAACCAAACACAAATTTATTCAGTATTACTAATGGAAGTAATTATACATGACAGTTCAACTATTAAATTATGAAAGACATGCAGTGAATAACAGTCTATAACCTCCCAGGAAAACATAATGTGCGATTTATGTCTTGGAGCAAATTGTTATTTATTTTCTGTGGCTTCCAAGATGTCATCCAAGAGCTCCACTTTGACATTTACTTAGGTTTGGATGTTATGCAGCGAAAATAACAGCAACAGAATAAGGGGCTTCTCCCCAGTAGGCCATCAAATCCTATAGTAATCAATAGTGTGCAAAAATACTGTATCCAGAAACATTTAGGTGGGTGATTTCAAAGCCCTGGCAGCAACCCCCTTGTTTCAAGGGAGTTTTGAGGTACAGAGGCAGATTATTTTTCATTTAGAGGCTTGTCCTTGCAAAGGAGAGTCCTACCACAGGCAGGAGAAACCTCAGAGGGTGGATGGAGATCTTGAGTATTGTTAAGTATATCTGACCCCTAACTAATGACCAGGAAAGTCTAAGAGGAGCAAAACTCATTAGATCCTTTTTTACCTCTGAAAAGCACTTAGGCTACAGAATAATTAATCCACATGTATCATGTCAGAAGAATACAATAGATTAAATGTCCAGGTGAAAAATAATTGCTATAAAAGTGCATGGGCAGCATGTTACATTGTGGTTCCATTTCTAGAGGGCTAATGCGTGATTAGGAGATGCCATTAATACATAGGTAACGAGCAGAGCAGGACACACTTCCCAGCTGTGACCACATGAGTAAGGCCTAGATGATCTTGCATGGCTACAGTTCCACTACAGGGAGCACTGTCTTGTTAGCTATTACAAAAAAGCATGGTCTGTCACAGAGGGAGACTGCATTTGGGATCCCCAAGACAACCTAGCAGCACTGTCACACAGCCATGGGATCATACTCTCTGAGGTGAGGTGAGCCCCCTTGGCAAGGGGACTGTAGTTGACTTTGAGTTTTTGCAAGGTATACATGGGGAAGAGCAGGAGAGTGGTGTAAAAGCCACGGAGGTAGATGCTTCACTGTGTATCTGAGAAACAAAACAGAAGGCCAGGACATTCAGGACACTGTTTCCCCAGCAGCTCTACCACAGATGGCAAAATCATCGCACAGTTTTCAGTAGGGGAACAGAAGTTACTCATTTGTGGTGGATTTTTTTTTTTAACCTGTATGCCCCAAGATGGATCATACCTATAGAAAACTTCCATTCATTCAGGAACAGCAGGACACACATCAACTGTTCTGTTACACTTTGCAAAAACTAGGCACAGGCTACGCGAGGTAATACAGGAGGCGTGCTTGCTTCCGTGTGTAAGTTATTTTTCAGTTATTGGGTGCTATATTGGTAAATCTGTAGCTTGTGTTGCTCTGGGTTCATCTCATATGAGATTTCTATTGCTTTTTTTAATTAAGATGTAAGCAATCCGAGCAATCCTATTATGCACATCTTATATGAGGTAGGCATTTGTGTTATGAAGTCAGGCAGGCAGTGTCTGGTATACACGAGGCGGGTTATAATGAAACAGCAACTGCTTGCTTACAGCTGGATAGAAACAAGTCTCATCCTGAGCTAGACATGCCAATAGCCATCTTTAGTGAGGCAGAAAGAAACCTATCTGCAGCTGCTAAAAATTCATTACCTGCTGTGGTTCAATCCCTCTTCAGAGCCGGATTCGTAGGATGTGGAATGACACAGTTCGAAAGCAGTCCGAGTCTTCCTTTATTACTGGAGATATAAACAGTTCAGCTTCACTCAACAGAGGTAATTATAAACTATTTTTCTTATCTCTAACTCTTGTGATGGCTGTAATGAGTCTAAAATATATTGCCCCTTTTTTCCCCTCTCCTCCTTACCTCAGATGGCATCAGACCCTATTCACTCACACAAGAAATGTTGCGTTATTAAGTGGTAGGAGGTTTTGTGGTGGTTGTTTCCTGTTTTCTTTTCTTTCTCTATTTTTACATACGCATTTTTAAGAACTGTCATTTCTGGAAGGGAGTTAGGAAAAGATAAAAAAAAAAAAAAAGTGGAAAAAAAAACCCTCCACCTTCCCCCAGACAAACTCTGAGCGCCATAAGTTGCTGAGGTGTTAGGCCTCATTGCTGGCGGTGAAAATGGGCCGTCACAGTACTGTACAGCCTGTGTTAAGCATCATAGACATTGTGATTGCCTTGGGTACATAGCAGTTCTGTCATCTCTGTGGAAGCAAAAATGAACAGCAGAGCACATACGTAAGAAAAACTGTGTGCTTGGAACAAAATGGTCTGCGTCGATGTTAATACCTAGTCTGAAGAACTGACTAACGTGAACTTTACAGACATCTGTGGAGGAAAGGCTATCAGAGAAGTACAGAAATAGAGGCATGACAAACAAAATGTGGTGCCTGGCACCAGAGGAAATCTGAACAGCTTTTTTTTAAAGAAAAAAGTCTTTTCAGTGAGTTATGGGAAAACAACAGTATGGGAATAGCAGGAAAAAAAAAGCCTCAGAGATGGGTTTGTTTCACCTCCAGTGCAATTACTTTAATGCTCAACTTTGAGAAACTAGATGCCAAATTCTGCTTTTAGTGCCCACCCACGTTTTGTTGGAATTAGGAGGGGGCAGAATTTGAGTCACTGGGCCCACCTGCTCTCTCATGATGGTGAAAATCAAAAATATTTCCAGTGCTGATGGTCAGACTCTGAAAAGCTCAACTGAAAATTGAACTGGGACTTTGGTTCTATTTCAAGCTTTATTCACCCATTATTCCCACTGATTTTAGGGCAAAGTTGGCCTGTGTAATAATATAAAGATAGGCTTGAAGGATTTTGACTGTGCTGTTAGTAGCATTGACAACTGAGTGCTGGGGAACGAAGGATATATGATTAATTTCTCTGAACATTACATATATTGCCCAGATCAGTGCAAAGGGGAAGGCAGCGTGGTTAACACGGAGGTTATTTTATCCCTCAAACCACTCTGAAGGATTTTGTGCCGGTATATTTTCATTTTGCACTGGAGATTTGTTGATAAAGATGGCTATAAGATGCCGTTCCTGCAAACGCCTCTTTTCCTATTGATTTATCCATGTGTGTTGCCCTTGCATTTCTCTACATCTTTGCATCAAAGACTGGAGAGCTACAACCAGGCTTCTCTGGGGCTAATTTAAAGGGGGATCAGTTGTTGTAAAAAGGTTACAGCAAGAACCACAGCTCCCCTCTGCCATCCATCACTCAGTCTCAGTGGCAAACCAAAATGTGTTATGCATGAAATGTTCACTCCTCTAGTTAGCACAGATTTCTCCTTCTTCCCTGATGCAGCTGAGGCTAAAAAGGGAAGTGCTCTGGCAAACAGGATCATCTTGGGTTTGTTGGGAGAAGAAAGGCATCCCTCCTTCGTCAGTTTTGACTTTTTTCATGCAAATATGGGAGTATGACCATAAATTGGGAAAGCTGTCAAGAGGTTTTAAGCGGGTAATGTTCATCCCAGTGTGGCAAGAGCCCATTGCTAGACGTACCTGTTATTGGAAGGTCAGTTGGGAAATGAGCTGCTGGGGGAGGCATCTTCAAAGTGGATTTCATCCAGCTATTTCTGTGGTGTGCCATCAGATGAGATGAATCACCCAAAGGGCCTGAATTTCTCCACAGACTGCATAAACAGCTTGGTAACTGTCTTCAAAGGGACGCCTTTTAGGTGGGAAACTTAAGGGACTTGAATAAATTGTACTATTACGCACGGGCACCCCTCTCTCTTTTTCACACAGGCAGGCAAACTATTTATTTTGGCTTTGTTTGTTTTCTTTCCTTTTTGGTAGACGGATCTGCAAAGTGGAGGTTAAAACATTTCCTCGGGAGTTAGTGTCTCTGAAGCAGCAGGTGGTCAGTTGTGCTAGGAAAATACACCTGACATCAACAGGAACCCAGCTGCACAGGGCCCCAGATATTTCACACTTTATCTTGTTTATTCCAGCTGGAAAGAAATGTTCATGGTCTTAGGGCTTTGCATAAAGCATAAGTTGTTTCTTCAGTCTCTCCAGAGGGAGCTGAAGCCTGAACGGACCAGTGGGGCAATGTGGTTTTCACAGTTCTTGTCTTCCTCTTAATATTTTAATATATATCAAGCTTTAAAGGAGCCATTTCATTAATGTTTTATTTACAAGTGTGCAATTAAAGCTCAGAGGAGTGAAGTACAAACCTTGAATTGTCTGGTTGGTATCATTCCCTGCCTGGGGTTGATACAGCAGGCTTGTGTACCCTGTCAGAAGTCTTTCTCTAGGCCTCCCAGGCTGGATACCTTCTACATGAAACTGTCTGTGTAATCCCAAATTAAACATTCTTTGTGCACTGGTATTTCTCCCAGAACCTTCAGACAGCATCCCAATTTCTAAAGTAGGGAAAAAAAATAAAATTAAAAAAAAAAAAAGGATTCTTTCTCTGCAGAATCATCCCATCCTTCAGCTCCTGGTCTGACTCCACATTTCCTAAGCTGTCGCTGGCTTTTCATGCTCCTGTCATGGAAATGGAAAGCAGTGAAACTTCCTCTAACCGGGTACTTTCTCATTTAAGCCTTTTTCCCTTGATCACATTCACAGCACTTGCAGCCCCCTGCTGCTTGCTAACGTCCCAGGCAAGTCTGCTCTTGCTACCTGTTTTCCTGTTTCAAGATTAACATCACCTATATCACCCTATCCCTTTTTCTCCTTCTTCAGTGAATCTCATAGGCACGTCTGGAATGTCATACCTGTATTGGCGCATCCCTCCTTTGGACATGTAAATGTATCTTTTTCTGATTTAGCAGAAGTCACATTGCTTACAGCTTTTTCCAGCTCCAGCCCCTCTTTCACCCGCTACCTCCCCACAAAATCATTGGCTGTAACGTTGGTTTTTCACCTCTTGCCTGATGTTATACTCATTTATCCTACCAGGAATTTCAGACATAAATCCAGACTTGCCTTATGTAGCATGTTCTGTAGTGAAACCTGTATTCACTCTCAGCTCCCAAGACATACATGACCATTTCAGATATTTTTCTGAAGGCAGCTTCTAGTTAAAGGTTAGTCTGAAGTGTTTCAGGCTTTGTTCCTCCTTGCTTCTTGTCGTAGCTTAGTGTGTGGGTTTGGGATAGTTATACCACTGAAACCAGGAGGAAGGGAACAGAAACTGGCCGTGGATTTCCCCCTCTGCTGTCAAAGGAAGACCATGCCAGTCCATCCTGTAGACATGTACTCCGTTTCAGGATCCAGGAGCCTTTCTGCTCCTCACAGTCATTTTTCCCACTTGGGTCTGGCTGGATGTTTCTGCCATCTATTTCACAACACCTTGTGCTCCTCCCAGCACTGAAGATTTGAGATGGATCTGCTGCTTCAAGGACTTAGTCTCAGTGGTCCTCCAGCTTGTCCGTGACTCCAATCCCTGCTAGATAAAAAGCACAGACATTACTTTGGGGACTTTCCTCATCTCCCTGTGCTCATGATCCTTTTAATGTTTCTGTTTTTCTCTGCGTTCCTGTCCTGTTATATCTCATGTGTGACACAGCAAGGACTGCCCTTTATTTATGTTAGGCATGACTAGACTGTAATTCACTGTGGAACAGCCTGCTTGCAAAGTCCCCAAGCCTGCATTTTGTCATCCTTCTTGCCTGACTAGGAATTGATGCAGCTGGGATATGAATGCCGTGACTTCCAGCTGACTTCAGTCTCCCAGGTTGCTTCCCCTGGTGCAGAGTTATTTAGACTTTGCTACACCTTAGCCAAGGCTGTGGGGCCGTGCTGAGCTCGGACAAGTGCCACATGGCAAAGTAATTGCCAGTGTTGAATTAGAAGCCCAGATGAGGTTGTTTAACATCCGAGGAACAGCCTGCCCAAGCAGCGTCCCAGCAGTGCTAGGGTTGGGCATGCTCACAGTGTCGAAGTTATAACTGTAAGCTCTTTCAGACTGAACCACAAAAGGTAAATGGGATAAAAACTGGATCAAGCTGATCACCTTGTAAGCAGAAAAAAAGTCTGCCTATAGGACATTTGGGAGGCTTAAGAGGTCTTGATACAGACACTCAGCAGAAAAGCTGAAAAAATGGACCAAAAAAGCATGCTGGCATCCCTGAAGGATGGACTGTTGGCTAGAACTTGTTTCCATGAAGGCTGAAAAGTAGAAGGCATAAAGAGAAAGCAACAGGCAGGCCTTCACTTTATCTTGGGTTCATCAGAAGACAGAGCAGGTAACTGTGTGGTTGCAACAGCAGAGCCTTTGGTACCTGGGGTTAAGACAGTTTTCAAAAAGAGCAGGAGATTAAAAGCAATTAACATCATTACTGTCTTTCCAATCCTATTGCACTTCTGCTTGTGAAATCTAGTCACGGGCTTGCACAGCACACGGGGATGGGGTTGGGATGGAGTTGTTGCTCAGCACTGGGCTGATGGCAGGAGGAGCAGATTGCAGGGGACTGCTGCAAATGTGAATGCTGGGCTCTGACGGTGTGGCATGGACCTTAGCCTTGGGTACAGCCGAGTGTCTACATCCTGAGCGTGAGGGACAGGTCTGTTTACACCTCGGGAGCGTTACTGTCAGAAACCACTCTGATAGCTTAGACAACCTGGCAAACAAGCAGTCAGCACAAGACAGCAATGTGACTCCAGCCTATTTTTATCCATGTCTTAGGTGAGAGGTAATACAGTAATTACTCTCTCTCTCTCAGGGTATGAAACAACCGAGAGAGAAAAAGTCATCAGGAACCCTATGATACTTTGTTGCCTTTTAGGTTTTCAAGTTAGGGATTTGATGTATTTTTCTAGAGGAAAAATGGGAGTTACCTGTTAAAAGAAGGAGTGCTCCTTGTTTTGGTGAGGCTTGAGAGCAGTAGAGAAGAAGGAAGAGTTTGTTGTTGGTATGAGATGGTATTTTGTTCCAGGAAAACGTGCTGATAGAGCTATGTGTGCCCATTGAAGTTAGCAGGTAAGGGGAACTGTATCTTCACTCGTGGCAAGCACTTGGTGTATTCATAATACCCGGTGTATTAGCAGTGGATTTTTCCTCTTTGGGAAAATAAATGAGCTAGGGATAGAGCTACCAAATTTCTTAGAAAATAGAAACTACTCCAGAAGTCTGTTGTGCTTGGTCAAGTGCTGTACTCCCACTGCAGTGCTGTGTCTTGGCTTACAAACTAGACAGCAAGTTTAATAGTCCAGCCCCAGTCTTCCTAGAGAAACACGAGTTATGTGCACTCCTTGACTTGTGGCTCTTCGCTTTAGTCCACTCACACCCAAAGCAGTGCTCACAATCTCCTCTACCCTCATCCACAGAGGTCTCCTAGAGAGATTTCTTGGTAGTCTGCATTGCTTCACATGTCCTTCAAGGCAGAAACATCAGAAAAACCCTGAAAGCTGGTGCAGGATTGGAGTCTGGGACCTCCGGCGACTCCTTCTGCAAGGTGGCAAGTCTTAACGAATTGTTCTTTGTGGCCCCAAGAGTCTGCTCACAAGGGTGAATGCATACATAGACTTGCTAGAAAATACTAGATGCTGGATGGGGGGATGAAGGCCAGAAACACCATCAAAATATTCGCTTCATGTTTGTTCCCATGAAGACAAACCGAAACGGAAAATGGAGATGGGGGCGTTCTTTGTCCCTGTCCCTTGCTTTTTCTTTCCTAACGCCCAAGTGTCATTGCACGTCTCAGCTTCTAAGTAGTGCTTCAGAATAAATACTCGATTTCCCTTGGCTTTATTATTTCTCCCCTGCATTTTCATATCAACCACAAAGACATAATCTGAAACGTACACAGGAAAAAGGGAAATTATTGCTACTGTTTTCAGAGATAATCAGTTTAATGTCAAATTCATGTGGATTTCTTCATAATGAACAGAACAAATTGAGCTCAAATTCAAACAGTGGGAATCTGAGTCAGAGAGGAAAATTAAAATGAAGAACATTAATATCCTGATTTCTAACCCAACTGAGACCTGATTGTTTCCTAAATGAAATCTCCCATCAAATTCCTCCCACCCACCCAAAAATATAATTAGCTGCGATTTCCATGCTGAAACCCTATCTGTGCCGTTAACTCAGCAGGGACGGCTGTGTGTGTTTTAGGGAGGGTGGGTGAAGTTTTAAATTACCTTCAGATGGCCATATCAGCCTGCATTTTTAGGAGACATTTCTTTAGGAAACGCAGCAGAAGGTGAAATCCTGCCTTTGGCAGGGGGCTGTCATTCCAAAAAGATAGTAGCTGCAGGTTAGCACCAAGGAAGCACAGAAGTACTAAGGCGAGTCAGTTTGGGGTTGCTCTCCCCAGATTTTCCTCTTCTGTAGGGTGAGATGAAGATGCCTGGGTTAAGCTGTCCGCATAGGGTTGGTGGTAGTAGGTGTCACGGTCTGGGCATGACTTGTCAATACAGCAGTGAAAGCAGAGTGGCTTTTGGTGTGGTTAGAAGGAGAGACAGAAGAGGTTTAAAAAAAAAAAAAAAAGGGGAAAGAAAAACAAAGTAAAATAAAAAATCAACATTCCCTGGGAATCTCAAACCACAAACTTCTCTGGAGGAGGGGCTCCAGCAAGCCATGCTAAGAGCAGCTCTTGTGGATCCCACTGCCCCTCTCACCAAATGATACCCCACAAAACTGCCAGTGCCTGTGCCCAGCAAAAAAAAAAAACAAACACAAAACAGTTCCTATCCCACAAAATCACTTAAGCTGCCCAGGAACAGCTTAACCTGGTTCAGCATTTTTTCCAGTTGCTGGCTTCAGAGCAGGGATCCAAGCTGCCATGCAAGCCGTGTCAGCCCCTGTTCGTGAGCTTAAATAATTTCTCCGTGGTGAGCCATCCCCATACACTTCCAAGAGTGATTGCTGCTCATCTGAGCCCATCGAAAAGCTGACCCTTTGCTGGCAGTGCCTAGAGAAAGTGGAGGGCAGGTGGAAATGTGGATGGTGGCAGCGTTACCGCTGTCAGGTGTCAGTCTTTTCTCAAGTGGCTCATTCGCTCCCTGATGGATTTATGAGACCAGTGTGACAGTCAGATTTCTGCCGAATTTATGTTGCATATAAGACAAATAGCGAGCAGTTGAGCTCTGGGAGAGGTGGGAATGCCTCTGCTCATCTCGATAGGATATTTCGGAGGGCGCCATGAATTGATGTATCACAGTCAGGCTAAACGGTTCTTACCTGCTCTGAGTAACACCAATCACTCTTCTCGTGGCTGGAAGATATTAGAGAAGAAATACTTTCTCTGCTTTCTCTCCATTTGTTTTCTTTTTACAGTTAGCAGCAGGCAGCGCTCCCGTTTCTCCTGTGAAGCCAGTCAGTTTTCATATCGTGGCTTTCACAAAGATAGTTTCTCTGTTTTTTTTGTCTGTTGTTTTGTTTTGTTTTCATTATTAATGAGCAGGATGTGGCTATATGAGCACACAAGTTGGCAGGCAGAGTTAATGGTGAGCAGTACAACGTTTAAGCACATTTTCAAATGTGCTGGGTTGCTCGTTTTCTTTTATCCTCACTCCTATTGTGGCACTGTTGTCGCCAGGTTCAGCACAGCAGACCGCCAAGTACGTCCAAGGCGCCTGTGGTTGCCTTCCTGGTTCATGAATGAATCTGCAGATGCCTAGAGGGAGCTCATCACAATATTCCTGGGTGTAAAACTACTTTGCATTCTTTCTTTCTAAGCACCAAACGGTTCAAGAATAATTTGACTAAAGGAAAGTGTCTGTCTCCCGCAGACAGTTTGCCCTTGGCAGTACCATCACTGCGCAACTGGGGACGTGGTGCAGAGCAAGAGGTGCATCTGTTTAAAGCTGAGTTTTGCCCTGGAGATGCTTTAGATGCTTTGTGCTCAGTTTTTTAGTGATTCTCGGGGTTTTCTGGAGGGGAGCAGTAAATTCAGAGTACTTCTTGTGATTCTTGAAGTTGAGCCTGGGGTGGCCCTGATAGGGGATGTGGCCATTTGGAGACCATTGTCTGCCAATGTGCAAATCTCGTTTCATCATCAACATTGCTTTCAGTCAAAGGTAGGGCACTTTTTTCCAGAGCCTGTCCTTTTTGCAGGGTGCTGAGAGGTGTCTGTGCTCAATGCTCCCCTGAGTCAGCAGGTGCACAGACCCAGTGCTCCTTGCCCTTGAGCATTTCCCTTCCCACTTTTTAGCCCCAGCCCTGGGAAATCTAGTTCTTTAGTCCCTATTTTCAAGGGTTTCAACAGTCCTGGAGCCTGGAGGCATCTGATTTATCCACAAACAGCAACAGCAATGAAAACCCACTTTCCTCCCGCCTCAGGAGTATGATTAGCTGTTCAATTTCTGTTCCTTTATGGTCAAGACTGCCTCTTGAGAGTGGAGTAGCGCTTTTCTGAGGTGTTTATGTGTCCCCTGGATGTTTGGTGAAAGTCAAAGGGCAAAAAGCAGGGTGAGATTCCCCAGAGGCATCTCTGTGCTAATCCAGAGCAAGCCCAAGGGCTCTTTTCCAGCGTCTCGTCTAACTACAGTTTCATGAGTGCTGTGGCTTCTGCTCCCTCTCTGGGGAGAGCGGTGCTCAAGAGCACACGCTGTCCCAGCACCAGAAATGCCTGTGCCAGTGGTCACAACAGCGAGGAGATCCTCCAGAAGAAATAGCCCGGGGATTTCAGAAGCTTGATTTGTGTCAAGACTCTGAAATCTCCATTTTGCCCGGCGCAGGAGGCCATTTCTTTACCTCACCATCCCACTGCCCCTGGCATTTTTCTGATGAAACTGCCCAAGATTTAACTCTTTGATTTCACACCCTGTGCCCCTGCATTTTGTTACCTCTCTGTAACCATTACAGAGTGCGTACATCCTCCCCTTACCCTCCCTGGCCCTATGGATGCCCCCACCTGGGTCCCACACCCAAATGGGTGGCGTATTTGGGTGAAGCAGCCCACGTGCAGTTGCACTGAATCAGCCAGGAGGGATTGCTGTTTGGAGGCACAAATCTCTGCAACCCCGTTAAGTGGCTGTTGTTTTGGCTAAATGTCAGTATCTGGCATCAGAATGAACCATCCTGATAATTAGATATGAACTGGAAATGAATTCCAGGGAGCTGAGGTAGTTGTAAGCAAATTAATATTTTCTGTTTTGTAACGTAAAAGCAGTATCCTTTTGGACTAGTGATTGCCATGCTCTCTCTTTTTATTGTTCTGTTGTACATTTTTTTCCCAGTCAGCCATACATTTTGTGCCAGGAAAAATTATGATTTTCTGCTTCAAGGATCAAAACTTAAGGAATTTAGCTCATATTTCTGCTTACGTGCGAAATGAATCCCAGTGCCGATTGTCTTCCCGTCTGTTTTGCCTTTCTGCTGCCTGGGACTGAGTTAGCTGAGATTTGTTGCAGTGATTTCAGTGAGTGACGTGGCATTCTTCCTTTGGGAGATATTATGAACTGGCTTTGATTTTAGGATTGACAGCCATATAATTGGAAGTTCAGTCATTAGGTGGATCAGATTTAAAGAGGAAAAGTAAGGGCAAGGCAATTTCTGAAATCAGAGCGGGCTTTGGGGAGTATTAGATCCAGCAGAGTATTGCTGCAGAGCAATCTTAATATGATGACTGTGAAAGAGGGAGGAAGAAAGCATGGCTGCTTATACAGATTCCTGTAAGTACAGGCCAATTTCTGCCATAGGCAAGGCTCCCTACAACTAAGAGCTTAAGACTAGTGAGAAATAAGTATAAAGAGGAACAATGAGGGATAATGCACCTTTGTATAGTCACAGTATAGAGAATTATAAACCCTTTGATGGGGCAGCAATGGTAAAAAGAAATGTCCCATTCTGGGAATGTGTTTCTGCTCTGAGCAGTTGGTTAAGTGATGACCTCTATCCTGGGGCAAATATTTATAAATCCCTGTAGACTAGCAATGTGTTTGGAACGTGGCCTGCAGATTATAATCCAGCAGACCTTTATCATCTGAAATTTTATGTAAGAAAGGAAGAAAACAGGGAAAAAGAAATACTTTCCCTGCCCTGTCTCTGCATAAAAGCATGGGATGTTTCATTTTGTTAAGCTCTGGATAGCCCAGAGCTTAACAACCTCATTTGCTGAAATTCCATTTCACTGCAGTCAGTATTAATAGCTTCTCAATGAATAGATTAGATGCTGCAAGTGACAACAAACCTATTTGAGAGAAATTTAATAGGGAGGTTTATTGAAGTTTATTAACTGAATCCTGTTGGCTATTATAAGAACAGAGTTCGATAAATCTAAACATCAGAGCATTCGTTGAAGGGAACCAGGAAAAATGCTGAATATGCCTCTGGTCCTTCAGCAAATGTGTGATTTCACTTTTCATAATTGCATTAATCGTTTGAATAAACTGCAAGAGAACATGTGGAAGACCAGGATTCTTTAAATACAGGAAAAATCTGTGTGTAATACAGTAAAGGACACTACTGAATGCTGATAAGGACAGTCACGATGATAACTGGAGTTTTGACTCATACAAACCTGCTTTGAATATATTTTCTCTCCCTGGAAGTAAAGCGGAATAAAAAAGTTAATGCTAAGTGAGGTACAGAGCCAGCCAGAACTTACAAACTGAGATCTGCACAGCAAGATTGGTTCAGCAACGTTCAGGTTAAGGAAATGAATTATTTACTATGGTTAGGGTATGGCAGATCTGTTTGTTTGCTTGTTTTATTGTTTTTGTTTGTTTTATTTATTAATATTTTTTTGGTTGGTTGGTTGGTTTTGTTTTTAAATGAGCACTGAGTCAAGGAGTCATCTCTAACCACCTAGTTGGTGTCCAGGATGCAGCAGTCCCCTGTCCTCGCTGGCAGCTCAGGCACTGCAGTACCTCCCGGGGATGTGTCCATTCTCTCTCTGCAGGGTGGTCTGAAGTCAAATATATGAAGTGTGAGAAGCCGAGGTGCTTGATTTATGGTGGCTGTGGACAGAAAGATAAGTTGGCTGCTTTGGGAGGCAGAGCGGGCAGGAGCACAGCGCCCTAGCCTAGCCCTGTGGGATGGAAGTAGCAAGAGCTGCATGGATGGGAAAATGTGAAGTCAGATGAAAGATTAAGGTTGGCCAAAAACACAGCAGTACATGTTTTCATTGTTGTTTCCTTCTTCGGGAAACAATGAAAAAAGACCAAGAAAAATTACATTTGGGGACTCCCGGGTCAGAGGCAATGAAACATTTTGTTACAACTCCGATGTGCTTTTTCAAAGCTATTTATTTCTGTTTCTGCTCTAATGAAAAGATGACATCATAAGAAAAAGTCCAAGTCAGCTTTCATACAAATCACTCTTTGGAAACAACCAAAAAAAAATAATTTTCATTTGGAAAACATGGGTTTTTCTTTGGACATTTTTTAAATGCTCAGTTGATTCACTACTTTGTCAGATTCAATTTGTTAAACACTTTGGTCTCTTTTCTCTGCAAAACTGCACTTCAGGCATGTCTGCTGGGTGTTGGGGAAATCTTCCCTTCCCCAGCGTGTTCCCACCCTGCTGAAATACTCACAGCAAGGCTAGAGCCAATTTTGGCATGGGATTGAAGAGATAGAAAGCCAAGAGTGATATGTGAGGGCGTTGTTATCTTTGTGGACAGATGACCCAGACTAAAGCAGGCAAGCTGAAGCCATTTGCAGCCTGGTTGGGCCATGCTGGATGACGTTATTTTTCAGAAGGTCTGGAGGAGCACTGGGATACATTTCCCTTCCTGCTGAGCAGACCACGCAGATGATTCAAGTTAGCTTAAATGCCTTTGTGTGGCTTTGTCAGCCAGCTGCCCACGAGAAATGGTTTGAATTTTGTTTCCGAATGATACAATCTAGAGCCTGGTGACACATGCTTGTCATCTTTCTTTTCATCCTTTGCTTTTAGCTAGTGTCTAAATTTTACCTATGTTTAACAGGGTGCAGCTTTCTCTTATGGTCATAACACCAAATTCTTGCTCTACTGATGTTAAATACAGGCTCTGGTTGTGGTCCTCTCATCCCACTGAACAAGCAGATGCCCAGGTGAGCCTTTGAGTTTGAAGCCTCATCTTTTTCCCACCCTTAAGGGCCACATGCACACAGCACAAGACAAGTTTGCAAATGGAGTGGATTTCCTTTCAGCAGGGCATTTTTGGCTAGCAGAAGTGAAGGTGTTTCAAGGCAGGTGAGCCGAAGCCAGCCAGCGTAACTAAGCAAATAAGGAGCACGTTTGGTAATTGTGTGCTGGGCTCAGGTGCTTCAGGAGATGGCAGAGGGATCGCTTGTGTAGGGCATGTTACTGCCGAAAGGCTGCAAAGCAAGGGCTGTGTGATTTGCTGGGAGAAGTCAGTGTCATGCCACAGAAGAGGACAAGAGCTGAGGACCCAGCCAGAAGTGAGTAAAGAAAAACAAGCGATGGACAAACGCTGCTTGCTGAGGGTGTTAGGCACACTGCCAGCCTCACGCCAAGGCTCACATCGCGAAGGAGGAGATTCGGGGCAGTCAGTAGGTGCAAGAAGCCCTGATCCTTCTGCCTTTCAGTCATGTGAGACCGTGGCACCCAGGGTCAAATCAGCCTATTTACTTTCTCTCGTATTTAGGGAGAGAGTGCTGCTTTCATCCCAGGCTTTCTTTATCGAGCTTTGCTGGCTGTTGATTACCAAGGCCATTTTCATGCAAACGGGGTCATAGTCTGGTAGCCCACCTGCTTCTTGTGCTCGTGCCTCATCTGCAGACTTAATCCATCCTTTCTAATAGCCCCGCTGGTTGCTATGGCAATGACAAAGTGTTATGAAAAAGGCAGGATGATACTTAAAAGTATGGCTGGTGTTACCTTTTCCTTTCTCCCTCCTGGGAAGGAGAAACCCAATAATGGGGATTTGGTTGTTGTATTATTGTTTTATCTAAAGCTTTAACTACAGGCTCTCTGGAGCCTGAATGCAGTTCTCTCTCAAAGTCCTTTGAGGCAGGGACTGTTGCAGCTTTAAAGCAGCTAAGGAGAAACAAGAGCCCAGATTAATGAACACGAGCTGTATGCCAGTTTCTTTTTAAGATGCCAGAGGTTAAATTTTCACAGAAGGTGAAGTTTGCTGTGGCCAGCTCACCCAGACAGGAACCTGCTGCTGAGTCCTTAGGGCCCAGCCCAGTGCCTAAAAGTATTGAAAGCGAGCAGAAAGTGCTATGGGTGGGTTTGTTTCGGCTTTGCATCAGGAGAATTACTCGGCACTGCCATCACAAATGGCATTTACATCAGTAAATTAAAAAATCTTCGCCCTCAGGAATAAAGAGAGAGGAAGGCAGAAGATACAATAGTTTTGCTTAGTATTTGCATATGGGCTGTTGTGTTATACCAAGCATCCTCTTTTACACACCTGAGAGAGAGAAAATGACTTATTCCGAGTTTTCAGCCTTTGGTGGTGTTTATAGTTGGGACCGCAGATCTGCATTAAACGTTGCCAGAAATGACCTAGTCCAGAAGAGCCAGGTTTGTGTGAATTCAGCTCGTTTCAGAGCCCACTGGACAGCAAAGAACCCCCCTGGTGCCTCCAGGCAAGCCAGGCACTGTGTGCTGACACAGATCTGTCCCTTCTTGTCTCCTGTCACGCGGCACAAGCAGCCCTGGTGCTAAACGCTCTGACCTGCCCGGCTGACACGGGGCAGACCCCATGAGCATCCCTGCCTTTGTTGCAGGAGCCGTGTTCTCGGTGAGATCAGACCAGGAATATATCGAGTGAGCTGCTCTTTCTGGCAGCTGCCATTTGAAGATGCCTCAAGCAAAAGCATCCGAAATCACGTGGCAGGTGTATCTTCCTCTTCCTTATTGAATCTCACAGTGACCACCTTGGGGGTTGGGTTAAATCTCAGATGGGAGGGTTATATCACTTCTGGATGTATGACTGGCATTAGCTCTGGACATTCCCGTTACCTGAACAAAAGCGAGTCCCGTTTCGAATCCTTTATGGCCCAGCTTGTTTAGAAGTGGCCTAAAAGCAGAAACACTTCGATGCAGCTGGTAGGCACACTGTGTAAAGCCAGTGCAAGAAGACAAGCTGTGCCTACAGTCCCTTGCCCCACCTGTACAGGAGATTAATGGATAAAATGCGTTACCTGAAAGAAAGGATTGACTCATCTGACTACGAGTTATATTCAAGGTTGCTTAGTTAAGTGTTCATATAATGTTTTTTTACAGGAGACAGCTTTGTTTCCTTATTTCCAATCCCAACAGTTCATCAGTGTAGCCAAAACCATCAGGTGAGAGACAACAGTATGTTTTCCAGCTGCATGTGTTGAGGAGCCTCCCTGGCATGCAGCCCTCATGCAGTGCTGCCTCCTTACCATGTCCTGCGCTCAAAAGGCCAAGGGACCTGCTAATGCCATGCGCCTCGGGGCGGGAGGGCTGGGGGGGAGCAGAAAAGAGGGGCAGGACAGCGGGCTGCTTTCTCCTGACCTGCAATCGTAGAGCAGCGCCATCCTGGGACGTGGAGCCAGTGTACGAGCACTGCAGGAGGCAACTCTGGAGCTCTGGAGGTCCGTGGGTTTGGCCGGCTTTTGCTTTCTTTAGATACTCTGTTGGTATGAGCTTTCAGAGGGCTTGCTGCTAAGGCAAGGCAAGGCAGAGCAGAAGCCAGGTAATTATTTGCAGAGAAGAGGTTGTGCCCTGAACCTCGCCTGCCTTGCAAAGGCTGCCTCCACGGGGCCACCTCCGCCACCAGAGGAAGCAGGTGGTGGTCTCCCCTGCCCCAAAAGCGACAAAGGCATCGCTGTGAGAGCGGCTGGTTTTGAGGAATTGGCTTTTCGATGGCTTGTTTGGGTTTGGGCCAGCAGATACTGGTGACAGCCAGGTAAGGCTAATAGTTTGACTAGCGGCTGAGCCAGGATGCTGGAAGCTGGGAAGGAATATTTGGAAGGCTTGAGACAGCCCTGGCGTGGCAGCAGGCTGGGGAGAAAGGTGCTGGTCTGTTTTCTGTGCTCCTTCCCTTCCTCTTTGCCCTCTGATAGCCCTGTCCTGGCTAGCTGGAGTCAGCCCATCAAAAACTTGCTTGTTCTTGGGAAGGTTTTGCTCTAATGGTTTAGCCCAAGAGGTAAAAAATAAATGTCCTTGAGTATTCCTGGGAATTGCCCTGGGATGAGGTTTTGTGTCAGCTGCCTCTCCGGATCCCAGAGGAGTCTTAATGGGGCAAGGGCTTAATAGATTTGTGGTCAGCTAAAAGGAGGGGGGAGGCTTTGCTTCGTGGGCTGATGCCTGTGGTGGGAAACACGCTGGGTCTCAGCAGCCACCTGCCGAACCGTGATGACCCTAAAAAGCACAAGTCCAGGGGCTGCAACCACAAGGGACAGACCTCAGCGGGAGGCTGGCTGCTGGCTGTGTGGTCAGAAATGACTGCAAGGAGGGCAGGGAGTGCTGAAAAATAAAATAAAATAAGGTGTTTGCTTGGAAAGAGGAGAGCAAGAGAAGGCACATCTCCATGGTCCACTCTTGCTCCTGATAGAAACACCGGCTGGGGCTGCGGTGCTCTTGCTCCCCACCTGCCAGGAGGTACAGGGAGGCTTTCAGGACCAGGAGCTGAAGTGAAACTTGCCCTCTTAGCAGTGAGAAACTGGTTCGTGGAGCAGAGCTCTCCGATGAGTGCCGAGAGCCTTCCGGAGAGGATGCACTTTCCATCCTTTCTCTTTATTTACGCTATTTTCAATTTAAGATGTGTTTCAAAGGACAAGCAAAAGGGATCCTAACACACAGTGGGAATTAAATGTGCTGTTTTATGTTAATCTTTTTTTTTTTTTTTCTTTTTTCCTTCTTCATTTGGTACTTTTTGGAGAGTTCTCCCCCCCCCCCCCCCATTGTGTAGGCTGCCATCTTCCTGTGTTTATTTGTAGCAAGCATGTGGGCATAGCCTTGCTTACACTCGGAGCAACTGGGGAACCACCATAAATGTAGCTTATCTGCTTTCTGATCCATTTTCTTTTGCATCAGTTTGGATTTGTGCATCGTCAGTAACATCTGTGCTGCTTTAGTGGCCTACAGTTTTTGAGTCTAATTAGCTGGCTGCTTGTAATCAGGACTATTTCAACTGTTGTCATTCTGAATGTTCTTTTTTCCCTTTTTTTTATGCCACATTTGCCTGATTGACCTTTTTTTTGTTGTTGTTTTTTTTCTCTGTCTTTCTATCGGGCTGCTCCAGGAGCCATGGCTAATCATCTTATAACCAATGCTCTGCTTCGTCCTCATGGCACTAACAACCCTTATAATACATTGCTCGGGGAATCGGCGGTCTATAACAACCCTTCTGTCAGCATGTACAACGCACAAGGTGTGCTGGAGTTTCTCTCTAATTTTTCTAGTGAGAATTCCATTTTCTGTGGCTTCTTTTGGCCCATTTCTTTCTTTTATTTTTTCTTCCTTTTTTTTTTTTTTTTTTTCTCCCCACACACACGCTTTGTTTTTTTGGAACTGGGCACAAAAATGATCCCCCCCTTTCCTTTCATTTCAGTGCATTTTTCCATTTTCCTTAGGCTTTTTTTCCATGAGCGATCAAGTTCACTTTGAGAGACACTCATCAGTCCCACTCAAAGCATTCATAGTAGTTTTTATTTTGATTTTTTTTTTCAAATCCCTGTGCTTTTGTATTGTTTTGGTCTTGTGTCTGTGTTTTGTCAGACGTATCCATTCCTCTCTTTGTTGTCAGCACATTTCCTCGTTAAACCATTCATTTCAGAAACAGGAACACCTTTGAAGGTAAGTGAAGCTAAAATGGCCTTTGACACCAAAGCTGCTCGTTCGAAATGGCAGAGAGAAATGCGGTCAGCAGCGCACCGGCGTGTCTGCCAGAGGTTACACGAGTAAAAATGCAAAACAAAGCAAAACCGCCCTTGATCTGTAGGAAAAAAAAATGACAGCTGAAGCGAGGAGTGGAGGTCGGCTCTAACAAGCAGAGCTTAGGCATTGTAGGAAACGTTTTGCCGTTTGCATTAATACGTTTTCTATATGCTATTAGGAAGTAAGAAGAAAGAAAGAATAGAAAAAAGGTGTAGGGGAGACGAGGAGCTCTTGGCATACCCTCCTTGCGGTGATAAAAAGGGAACAGGTAGAGTCAGTGGTACCTAGCTGAGGCTCCTGCTGGGAGATCAGCCTCTTGTCACCTACGTGGAGAGACTCCTCCAGCCGTGGGGACCGCTGGGGTTTGTAGGCAGATGTCCAGGTGCTGCTGTAGGGACAGGCAGGTGTGTTTAACCAAGACCCGAGGGGCAGCTGGGGAGGAAGGAGCTCTGCCAGCTCCTCTCTGTGACGGCTCTGCCACCTCCATTTGATCCAGGGGGGCTTGCTTGAGGGTTGGCCAGATCCTCACAGAGTAACGCTACTTCCAAGCATGTCAGGGGTCCCCTCCCTGTGAAGCTGTCCCATCCCAGTAAAGGATCCCTAAGGAAGGGAGAATAACGATGGTTATCCTGCAAAGAGTAAAATCCCCGTTATGCTGTATAGCAGAGTACTGTTCACAACAGGAATAGATATCAAACTGTATCACTAGGGTATTTTCATTCAAACCACAAGGAAGCACGTGTGTTTGCCCTTTTTGCTGTTCCTAAATTTCCTAAGCCATGCTAACTTTGTGCAATCAATTTGCTTTCACTAATGCTTTTTCTAAAAGGGACTCCTGTTAAGCTTGAAATGCTCTGCGTTATAGGAATTTCTGTGTATCGCCAATGTCAGAACAAGCTTTGATATTCTGTGTGTTTCCTTGCATGATAATGCTGAGATTTGAGGGACTTTCAAAACAGGTTGCAGCAGGTAATGGTGGGTCAACATCTGGCTTAAGACAAGGCCTAATGTGCAAGTCTGGGTGCCTTGAGCGAACAAAAGTGTTTTGAGCAGAAATGTGACAAAAGGGTTTTACGTACATTTTAATAATCTTGTGTTCTTCTAGCTGTTGAGACTGGATTCTGATACAATTGCCTGAGTTAACAACGTATTGTTCCACAAATAGTGTTATTGATTCGGAAGTGCTATTTGGTGCAACACAAGCGGATGGAAAAGAGAGAAACCTGCCTAGCCTCCATCCGTAGGAGATTAAAGAAAGTGGGACCACTACTGATCCCATTTAAGCCGCAGGAGCTTTCCCATTGACTTTACCAGGCAGCAGAATGCAGCCCATTGTGTTCAGGAAGCTGCAAGTTAATTAATGATCAGAGAAAGCGGTACGGCTATTGCTTTGCAAACTGGTTGTTGTCCTGGGACCAAGCATGCCATTAGAAAGTGTGAATATTAGGAGATCCCGCAGGGGAAACGAAGGTTAGCAAAAGCAGTTTGGGCTCTTTGGGATTAAAAACCCTGCAGCCTCTGCTGGGACTGGTGTGCAGTGAGGGCTCGCTAGCTCACGTCACTCTACTAACTCATCCCATGTCACCAAGGCTATGATTTTTTTGCACCTTCATCTGCCACTTCTGGTGCTGCCCATGGACAGAGGCAGGACACTATAGAGAGGGTAAACCTGGGGTCTTACCTCTTCTGTCCATGCCTCCCCCTCCCCAGTTACAGGCATTAAAATACCCTCTCTGTTCAAGCCGAAGCTGCCACATCTGTGTTAGAGTCTCAGCAGGAGCATTGAAAAGAGGCTGGGGATGAGAACCCAAAAGGCCAAAGCCTGTTTACTGGTGGCAAAAGCAATTCCTTCAGTGGGACAGAGCGTAGAAGAAGGAGGAGGTGGTAGGTGAGGAGCCTGGCACCCCGCAGCACGTGCACAGCGCCTGCTGCCATTTGCAGCTGATGGATGTACGCTCGCTCGGTCTCTTGGATGCCTAAGTGTCTCAGAATGGCCTAACCGCTTCCAGGAGTGATAATTTTAAGAGAAGAAGGAAATCACGTAACGAGCTCTGCTTAAATCACAGCGTGCCACAGACCAGTGCAAAGAGGGAAGCTGACAGTTAAACAATGGCTCTTCATCTTCATCTCTGGCTCTCTCTTTTTTTTTTTTTTTTTAATCCTTCCTTCTCGATAGCTTCATTTAGAGATGCCATTATTCGATCTACTATTTCTCTCACCTTTGTTTGCAAAGTCCATGTAGCTTTCCATGCGTTTTGGTTATAAAAGAACCGAGGAAAAAAAAAAAAAAAAAAATAGCTTCCTTGCAAAAGTGTGTAACGTGCCAGCAGCCCCATGATGAGCAAAGTCGTACTCTTACAAAGCACTGTTGCAAAGGATGGACAGCAAAACATTTTAGCAAGGAAATGGATTTCAGTTTCAACTGCCAGGGGTTATTATAACTAACAGTAAGTAAAGCCATTCGTTTTAAGACTTTGGAAATGACACTGACAGTGCCTGTCTTTTCAAGCATGACTGTTGCGAGCTTTAGACTTTTCTTAAAATTTCCAGGGATTATTTCTTGATTTGTGTTGCACGCTGGACATTTATAATGGCATTGGAAAAAAAGTTTTAAATGTGATTATTTTTTTTAATGAAATGTAGCCTATTGATATTGCGCGTAAAATAATTTTCTGTCTAAAATGTCAATATTTTTAACCTGAAATAAACCATGTAACAAATTCATGTATTCTGGGCAGTGAAAATTATTTCCGTTAACTCTCTTCTGCATATCATCAACTTGCTTTTTACTCATGTTTCTCCTACTGTCGCTGTAAGCTTACTTGTTGTTTTTTCTTTCCTTTTCTTCATGCTGTCGTTTAGAGCCCTACAGAGAGACAAGTATGGGAGTAAAGCTAAACATTGCATATCAAATGTAATTTTTTTTAGTTCACTTTTATTGCATCACATATAGATGATGTAGTTAATAAAGGAAATTCATCTCACAGTTTTGAAATTGGAAGAATCTAAAGCTTATGAATATACATGTGTATATGTACGTGTGTGCGTGTGTATGTGTGTGGGTATATATATGTATGTGCACATACATATATATAAAGAGAGATAAGATTAGATGGTGCCTTCTTTGTTTATTTCCCGTTTTTGTGGTATCATTTACCCAGCCTAGTTTTTCATTTAGCCGTGCGTACGATTCCTTTGAACTTCACCTTTTAATTTGCAAGGTCGTGGCATTTTTATACGGCGTGTTTCATTCCCCACCCCGCTCTGTTTTCACGTGCAATGCCTCCGTTTTATTTCCCCGCTGACCCCCCCGGCCTCCAGCTCTATGCATTGGCAGCAGAAGCGGCACTCGGTGCCTCAATGCATACAGTGCCCAGCCATCAGACGATCACTGTTCGCATCGCATACAGGCCTCCCCTAAAACGCTCACCCCTCATCTCTCCCTAAACATCATGGCTCGTTGGGGGAGCTTCCAACATGAAAATAAGTGGCTTTGCTCTATGTCTGTGATGGCTAGCTAACTTTTTTTTTTGCATAGTTCCCTTGTTTTCTGGAAACACGGGACACAGCAGCACGCTCTAAGCTTCAGAAACCTAAACTCGGTCACATTTGGGGCATTTCACTCAAAAGAGAACAAAATCATGCAGTAGCATTTTCCAGCCGTTGACATACACAACTACTACATCGCAGATATAGACTAAACCCTGTATTTTCAGAAGGTACCCATGCCATGTACCAAGCATGGCGTGAGCAACCATTAACCCTAAATTGTTGGCTAAAGGCTCCTCTAATCAGCCGCTGCTTGCTGGGAGTTGCTTGTGATTTTCTTGGCAACGCCCGAAACCCTTAGCTGAAAGGTAGATACACGATTTCATGCACTCCTCGCTCTGGGAATGCCAATAATCCAAAAAAAGAAAGCAGGGCAGCTTAAACTGCCAGTGGCCCGAGTTTCTCCTCCCTTGCCCACTCGTCCCACGTTGCTTTCAAAGCATTTCTCCGCCATCCCCCGCAGCGTGAGGGAGGCAGGAGTCAAGCCCAGACTTCTGCTGGCAGCGTTGACGCAGGCAGTTAGTGGGACAGAAGTGACCAGGCCCATTTGTTGCTAAAATCCAAAGGTCTCATCTGTGGCTGTCTGTGCATTAAACGCTCCTCATGCAAGCCAGGCAGCTGAATTTCACTGGGCTGCATTGTCCGACACAGCAGGCAAGGCAGGAAGGTAGCGAGCCAGGCCTAGGGGCATCCCCAAGACCCTGTCGCTCTGTGCAGGTCCCCCCGAGCCTGCCGTACCATGGCAGCGATGGTAGTTTATCTTCATTAAGCCCTCTGCTTTCACTGGGAAAGTAAAATAGAAGCTACTTCTAAAGGCTCTGCGAGAGCCGGCAGCAGCTGTCTGCAGCACTGATTACATTAGCAATGCCACCTGCCCAGCATCAACTAAGTTATTTTGGCCACGGCCGTGGAGCAGGAGAGGTAGGGCATTTAGCCTTATTCCCAAAAAGCTTCAGACAGGAAGCGCTCCGCGCCCCTGTCTTGCATGTCTGCACAAGCTAATCACCAAATCTTGCCTTTAGGGCCTATGCCTTTCCTCTGACGTGGAGAGAGGATTTATTTTTCACCTTCAAAGCAAGTAAGGATGCAGTCCTAAGTGAAATCTGGGTAATGATTAGCCTTGTGCTGTGAATACATTTCCTCAGCTGGAGTGAATTGCCACAGAGCGTGGAGCAAGGGCTGTTTGGGCCAGCTCAGGCTCACATATCCCTCAGCCCCCCCGAGACATTCAGAGCAAAGCCCCGAGCCTCTGGCAGCAGCCGCGCACCATAGCCACGTAGGAGATGCTGGTGAGGAGAGCTTATTCCTTCCCACCAGCTCTTGCTGCATCAAGTTAAAACTCTTGGCAGCACTTTTCCAATTTTCGGTGGCCAGACCTTAAGTCGGCGAGGCGGAGCCGTGCCCTCTCGTTTTGGCCGAGGCGCTTCTCGCTGCTGAGCCCGGCCCGCCAGGTGCCTTCCCCCAGCAGCGTGGCAGCCTAGGAAAGGGGGTTTTGAGTGTGCACATCCCGCGTGAGTGTCCTCCTGTTTGTACAAGTCACCCTCTCTTGTGTAATGTTTTTCAGAGGGGCTTCTGAACAATGCCAGGGATACAAGTGTCACGGATACTCTACCACTGAATGGTAATCACGGCAACAGCTACAGCATCGCCAGCGGCGAGTACCTCAGCAACTGCGTGCAAATCCTTGACCGCGGGTACAACCACACCGAGAACGCCCTCGAGAAAAAGATCCTGAAGGAACTCACCTCCAACTACATCCCTTCCTACCTGAACAACCACGAGCGCTCCAGCGAGCAGAGCCGCAACCTGATGAACAAACTCGTCAACAGCGTGGGCGGCGGGAGCGAGGACGACGCCATCGTGCTGGACGACGCCACCTCCTTCACCCACGAGGAGAGCCTGGGCCTGGAGCTCATCCACGAGGAGTCGGACGCCCCGCTGCTGCCCCCCCGGGTGTACTCGGCAGACAACCACCAGCCCCACCTCTACAGCCGGCGGCGCATCCCGCAAGACAACAGCGAGAGCTTTTTCCCTTTGCTGACCAACGAGCACACGGACGACCTCCAGTCGCCCAACAGGGATTCTCTCTACACCAGCATGCCCACGCTGGCTGGCATGCCCATGACAGAGAGCGTCACCGCCAGCACCCAGACCGACCCCCCGCCAGCCAAAAGCGGTGATGCCGACGATGTTTACTACAAAAGCATGCCCAACCTAGGCTCCAGAAACCACGTCCATCAGCTACACACGTACTACCAGCTAGGTCGAGGCAGCAGCGACGGTTTTATAGTCCCGCCAAACAAAGAGGGAACTCCCCCGGACGGCAATGCAAAAGGACCCGCTCACTTGGTCACTAGTCTATAGAAGATTAAGCAAAAATTAAGCAAACAGACAACAAACAGCCCCTCCGTAACACTCGGTTTACTGTTCTGAGTTAATACAAGCAGTGGTAATATTGTGTGTACTCCTAAATCTTCATGCTGTTCTAAACAAAATGAAACTCTTGGACTTTTTTTACTGGAATTTTTAGGCCAGCCCGGAAAAAAACAAAAAACAAACAAAAAAAAAAAACAAACAGGAACTGCTGCCGCCCCTCTTCCTCCCCATCCTTCCTCCCTTCAGACAGACTTCATTATGTTAATGAAAGAGATAGGACAGATAACGGCACACTTCGTGGCCTTCTCAAGTTATGCTGTGTTTGTTTAAACAATCCTTGATGCTGTGTTGCTCTTAATACCGAAGACCCGGTTTAAGAAAAAAAAAAAAAAAAAGGCAAAGAAAAAAAAAAAAAAGGCCAAAAATGTGCATTTGAAACTAGTAGAGATGACGCATCTAGGTGGGAGTGCTGCACAAAACAAACGAGCTAGCAAAGCTGTTTATTACAAATCCAGATCACGTAATGGGTTTTGGTCACTCACAGCTGGGTTTGACCGCAGCACCCTTTGCTGCCGGAGCAAACCAAACAAAAATTAAATGAGACGGAAGGGAATCCTAGAATTATATGCTAAACGCATATTTTACGTTTTGCTGTATTAACTGATGATAAAAAACTAATGGCAGAAAAAAAAAGAGAATCGAACAATTTCTATGTAATGTACAGATACTAGCATTGCACATATAGTCTGCTTTCTGTTCCTCCAGAACTTGCGTCCCTGTTAATGTAGTGGAAAAAAAAAAATAAGAACTTTTCTGTTGTGCTGGTCTTGTAAGTTTGTCTACCAGTAGGAGCAAGGTTTTTCATAACTCCTATTTTTCTTTTCTTTCCTTTTGCCTCTTCCCCTGCCCCTCCCATCCCGGTAAAAAGTCTCACTGGGCAAAAAAATAAAAAATAAAAAAAATACAAACACCACTTTCTAAGGACCATTTTTAGTAACGCGATAACAGTTTCTTTCCAGCCAAGGGAGTCTTTTATTTCCTTGCTGTGTCTTTCTCTTCGGCCGGCGTATTGCCGGCAGACCTTTTGCAGAATAGAGCAGGGCAAACTTGATGTTTACAGTGCACAACTGATCGTAACAATAATCCTGCGAAGCGTCTTTGGCAAGCAGCCCCTCACCCAGGCCATAGGCTCGCATCGAGAAGCCAAGAGGTTTTTGTAGTCGTAGCGGGGCTTCTGCATGAGACGGCGACTTCCCCGTAGGAGCTGAAGGGCCTTCACGGCTCTGCCCGGCCCCCAGTTTAGGCACTTGTACTGCAGTGGTTACGAAGAAAACTGATGGATGCGTAGTGATCTAAAAAGTACTTTTTGCAGTGATTTTTAAAGAAAAAGAAGTCTTCTGTTCGTTACTTCGCCTAACAGGAAAGTTATTTATTTGACAGGATTTTAAGTAACATAGGCTTTCCAGAGGTAAATTAGCAGCACGGAGAATAATTTCTTTTTTTTTTTTTTTCTTTCCGCTTTTTTTTTTTTTTTTTTTTTTTAATTTATGATCATTTTGTACGGTCTCAGCAGTTGAATGACCTCATTACTAATATTTGTTGTAAAAGTGAAGCTTGTTTGCCAACCAATAAACAACTGATCACAATTTAGAAGACACTGTATGTATGTACTGTACGGTTAATCGCTCCTCTCTGCTGTTCCTCCCTCTGCTGCTGTCTCCAGTACGTTTCCTCTCCTGTAAGGCATGGGTGAGCAATGCCAAAGAAGGGAAGCTGAGCTGAGCAATTTAAGCACAAGTGTTACGCGGCTGCGGCTGACGAGAGACATCAGGCTAGCGAGACTTGTTTAGGGGCGAGAACAAAGCTGGTCCACGTTTCTCGCAGGTTATTCCAGGTCTGTTTTGTGCCTACTGTATATACCAGACGGTGACGTGCAGATGATTCGAGTGTAGTATTTCATGTGTCGTACTTTTTTAATCATTGTAATTTCCTTTTTCTTTTTTTTTCTTTTTTTTTTTTTTTAATTTTTAATTTTTTAATTTTGATTCTTCTGAGATTAAAAACTGCTGGTAGCATGTCAAAGAGTAAAACAAGTCCCCGTTAGGCCTCCTCAGTCTTTGTTTGCTGTCTCTTTATTTTCTTGCTCCGGGCGTTCCCCACAGAAGGCGCCATCGCCACCGCCAGCCACGTTGC
This sequence comes from Anas acuta, assembly GCF_963932015.1. Classification (NCBI taxonomy): domain Eukaryota; kingdom Metazoa; phylum Chordata; class Aves; order Anseriformes; family Anatidae; genus Anas; species Anas acuta. The sequence continues at coordinate 63,302,445 of NC_088982.1, read as the reverse complement.
CCTAGAGACCCCGTCAGCCTTCCCATCCCACGGCCAAGGGCCCAGCCTGCCTTCGTATCCCCCAGGAGCAATCAGGTCTGTGCAAGGGTCTGTTTGGGGCCGCCTGAGGTGTTCCTGCAGCCAGCTGCTCACGCCAAAATGCCACGGGGAGGCAATGAGGTCTATTCCTGACCAAGCTGTGCCTCCCGGCGGGGTCTAGATTTCGGCGTTTCGCATCCTGACCTTGGGAATCCCCTGGTGTCGTAGCGTAAGGGTTGTCGGCCAGCCAGGTTGTGCCTCCCCGTTCGGTTTTACTTTTCGTGCCAGCAGGGACTGAGCTGGGAGGCGCGTGGCAGAGCCGTGCGTGCCATGCGAAGCGAGCGGTGCGGACCCTGTGGCCGTGCCCACCTGAGGCTGCAAAGCCTCGAAACACCCGACACACTTCGGAGTATTTCAGAGAAAGTTAAAAGGGCCCATTAGTATCGGTCTCTTCTGCCCGCTAGTATGAGTCTCCAAAAATCAGGTTTCCAGGTGGGATTTATGTCACACAGAGGGGGAGCTCCACTGTAGCAAATATTGCCACGATAAAATGGGAGGGGGGTGATCGGTGCAGAGTGGCTGAAACTATGCACGAACAAACCAGTGATGGATTTGCTATGGGGTGACTTGTGTCCTACCGAATATCTTTGTCATTCTTTGGTTCTCCTCCCACGTGTTTTTGATTTATGGCTGAACAGGCTTTTTTCCCCCCTTTTCCATCCCTTCTCTCTTCAGCGTCTCCCCTCCGGCCTCCTTGCCTATTAGCGCTTTGATTGCAAAAACTGCTGCTTATTTTCAAGCTGATTATTTCCGTCCCCAGGCTGATCTGGCACCACAGGGTTCGCTGTTGGTGCTTCTTATAGATTTGGTAACAGCTGAATCGCAAAGCAGGGGAAATAGACATCATTAATTACATTAAGCCAAAAATGTTTTAAAACTGTCGTTTGGTTCGGGGAGGGCAGGGAGCAGGATGGGGGGTATTTTCATCATTTTTTTCCCTGTCAAAGCAGTCTCTTGTCATGTTAGATAGTTGATTATGGGCATGGTGAAGGTTTCTGCTCTTTGATCAATGGCTCAGTGGATGCAGGCGTTATGTGACTGGGATCGTAGCAGTGTCGTCCATGCAGACTGCAGCACATGAAGCTCAGCTCAAGCCCTTGGAGCCTAAACTCAGAGCGTGAGGGAGGCATTTCTTCTAAGAAATGCTTCTGGGGCATTTCTTCGTGGTGGGCAAAGGTGGAGAGACACGAGAGAACAGCACGTGGCACACACGGCAGCCTGCTGAAGTAGCTGTTACGGTATTATAGCCGTACCTACGCTCGGGGCATGCAACTTGGCAAGCTGGGTTGAAGTGTTTAGGGATCTGCTTTTTTAGAGCTTTGTTAAAAGAAAGGGAGGGAAAAAAACGCATGTAGAGATAGATAGAATATTAAAACTTCATCATTCAGCTGCGGTGAGCATCCCATTTTCAATGAAAAACAGAGTAAAGGCAAAAAGGCAGTGCTTGGTCCTACAAAGCCATCCACCTGGTACACAGGCTGCGCTTTTTGGAAACATGGGACCACCTTTTGGAGATGCTGGTTGCTGGGCATGTAAAGAGTGAGACTTTCCAGTGTCAGTATGTAGCTTGTGGCATCCTTCCTTCATAAAGCCTTGCATGCCAGTGGGAAAGGGGAAGGGAGAAGCTCAAGGCTGTGAGGTGAGCACTGAGCCACGCTTTGTGCATCGCATACTCCTGGAAAGCCTCTTGGGATGTTTTGCAGGTGGTGAATCCTTTTTTCCCCTGCTTTTTCTAATCTGCACAAACCCAGGGTTACTTTCCCAGTGCGTTCCCATCACAGAGCGCCCTGTAGCTACCTGGTGCACAAGCTTGCTGGACTATCGCTACGTCTCCCACCACTCAAGGACGCTTTGGCTCTGATGGGCTCTGCTTGTCAGTCTTCTGCAGGAACCATGGGAGACGAGCTGCATAAGACTGTAAAGATCTCCCTAAAACATGCGAAGGAGAGACGCAACGGGAAACACACGCCAAGACAGACTACAAGACTATGTAGGCTGGAAGTAGGGGAGGATCATCACAGCTTTGGCGACACCGTGTAGGCAATGCTGTTTACCGCAGTGCTGCTCCTTTCCTCCTGTTAATTGCATTGAGCTCCCTGAAATCTGTGTTTGCTAACCAGCCTGCTCCCTTCCTCCTTGCCCCCAGACAACGAGCAGCAAGGTGCTCCCGAGGGATGGGGCAGAAGGAGGTGCTGAGCCATGGGAGGGCTTTGTGTTTGGCTACCCGTGTCCCTGTTGCTTCCATCCTGCTTCCCCACTGGGGCTCTTCTCTGGCTGGCCAGCCTCGCTGCCATACAACCCCACATGCTCTTGATCTTACGAGGTTATAAAGAGTACAGTACCCTGCAGACTTGCCTGGATAACAGGAATAAAAGGGTAGCTCATCTTATAAAAAGCTCTCTCAGGAAAGCCGAAGAGCACTAGCTTGGTCATCTGTCACACCCTGATCTCCTCCTTACACTTAAAAAGAGAAGGTCTTTATTTTTAGCTACCTGCTGCATGCAGCTAGACTCTATGCAAATTTTATTTAATGAATATTTCAGGGTTTAAATAGTCTGTGCTCATGAACACTACTACAGAAGTGTCATGTCGTCGCAGGTTCTCTGGTAACGCAGCCGAGAACATCCAAAGGAATGAAGCTGAAACCAGATAAAATCAGCGATTGATGCTGCTGGGGAAGGCAGCAGTGGCCGCATTATCCGTGGGCATCCTTGGCAGGGACAAGAGCAGAGGCTACAGATGAGGAAATAGCAGAGGCTGTAGAAACAGCAGAGGCTGTAGATGAGGAAATCATCACTGCTGCTGCTGACTTCTGCTGCTGGGTGTTGGCAGGACAGCAGCAGGGGGCTCATTGCTGGCTTGGAGGGGAGCTGGAGGAGCACCCGAAGGGGTACCCGCAGGAGGGCAGCAAGCCCTGGGGACATGTGGGCATCCTCCCAGTTCAGGAGAGGTGATCTGTGCAATGCTGAGATGTTGAGACTAGGCAGGACAGCCAGAGCTTGGAAATCTTACTTTTGCACACCAGAATAGCTTGCTACAGGTGGTTACTGCTCGTCGTATCTGGCTCTCCAGGTGGTGATAGTCTTCTCCCACACAATGCCAACAAAAAAAACTCAGCTTCTAACTAATTGCTGTCTTTTTTTATTTCCTCCTCCCTTGCTTCTTTTCTTATGTTTCTACTCCTTAAATACTCTGTACACATGTAAAAACCCAAACTAAAACCTCAATAATAAAAAAATATATATATTGGTAAACCCAGAGCAGTTATTATGTGCTGGAAGCAAATGCTTGATATTCTCACAGTGCTGCTTAAACCCCCAAACAACAACTTAAGAGCACAGCGGAGCTGCACGACTGACTCAGCTGGTGTGAGGGGAGTGCTGCCAGCAGCTCACGGCCTCACGTTGACTGCGGCCCGAATCCTAGACCTTTAAAAGGGATATTATGCCCAAAGACAAGAAGCATCCGCATTTTAATAGGCAAAAAGTCCCATCCTGGTGACAAGAGTGAATATAGCGAGAACCTACAGGTGTCTTTTCCTTTATTTCTTTTTTATTTCCTTTATTTTATTTTATTTTTGGCCTCAACGCGTTGAATATTTATGGCTTCCCCTTGGTGCCACGTGTGCCATCACTCACACCGGCTCCCCGTGACCGGAGGGGCAGCACCCGTACCTCTGTGGTGCAGAAAAGCAGTGGTGCTTTGCTCTGAACTCCACGCACACGGATGACCCGGTGTCTTTGGCTGCCGCTTGTAATCAGCTGCGTGTACCCTTACAGCTTTAGAAAGGTTATTTCCAGCAGCAGGATGCTCCGTGGGTAAATTATGGCTATAATAAAGCTGTTTGCAACCTGTCTTCTCCCACCTCCCTCTGAGGCAGCTCACGCAGAGCTTGGTTCAGGTCCTCGTGGCAGGAAAGCTCAGTGCTCGAAGCACAAGCAAGCTCCTGTGCTGCGAAGGTTTGGTGTCCCACCTTGGAGGCACGAGCCGCCAGTAACCTCTGCTGATAAATGTTTTTTGGGGGGTGAGTGGTCAACAGACTCATTAGCCGGGCTGATTTTATGGGAGATAAAAGGGGGATTGAGGGCTTGGCACTCAGGGAGCAGCACCACCCAGGTACACTGGGTGGCCAGGTGGAGCTGCAGCGTTTCCAGCACAGCGTGGCTGGCAACGCCCCTAGCCTCTTCTCTTTAAAAATGAAAGTTTTATGGTTCACAGCCTTGTGAACCTTGCTGCTTTGGTGCAGGTGCCTTCACGGCCTGCAGGTTCTGAGCAGGTTCCTCCTTCTTGCTTGTGTGGCTGCCATTTGTACGTACGGGTAAAAGGATAGCATGGCATTACAGAGTGCTTTGTATTAAATAGGTGGGGTTTTCTAGTTTCTCCCCACGGTTACAATACGCACGCAGGCAGTTTGCACCACGATGCAAAGCAGCCCACCGAGCTAGCAGCAGCGTAAACGAGAGGAGAAAGGGCATCCCACTGCCAGGGAAAAAAAAAAGAGATGAGCAACGAGAAATGAAGAAATTCCCTTCTCTTCCGAAAACCCCGAAAGAGCAGTAAAAATAGCCACATTGAGGGATAAGCCTGAGCAGTTCCTGGTGGTATTTCCAATGGCACCGTGCAGATCTGCTGCAACGGGGATGTTCTGGCCCTCGGGTGGGTGGGAGATGGGGTGAAATGATTTATGCTTAAGAAACAGCTCAGGGACAGCATTCATCCTTCTTGGATGTGTCTGGTCTTTATTAACCACTCCCTGAATGTTATTATGAGAGCGTCTGCGTGTGTCCACTCCACCCCAAATAGCACAGATGTATCTGATATTAAAACAGAAACGTTTACTCTGCAGTTATCCCTACCGATTAAAAAGGGTGTGGACGGGGAACCCGTGAGAAACGCTGTTTGTTCAGGCTGGGTTGGTGCAAGCTCAGGGTTGCAGCTCAGCTCTGGGCTCCCCTTGGTGGAGCAGGGCCACCCCGGGGAGCAGCGGGCACCTTGTTGTGGCCCTTCCTGCAGTGAGCAGTGTCCCGTAAATATTGAGGAAAGCCTCGCTGCCTTTTGGTTGGGTCAAAATGCTCTTAAAAAGTAGCAGGTGGCTGCATTGGGGAGGTCTGCATCCAGCTGGTTGTGGAGCGTGGCTGGGTGCTGCTCGGGGGCTTTACCAGCTCTCTCCTTCTTCTCCACAGAAAGCAGCAGGACGCCCAAGCAGGAGCCGGTCTTCAGAAGAGTGACCATGGAGGACAGTGTCATCTAGCGCCGGGGACACCCGCAAGCCTGCCCCAGCGAGCCCGCGCTGCTGTGCTGCCTCAGCTCCTCTGTGCCTCGGTTTACCCATCCCTCAACGGGGACCACGCAGACGGGAGAGGCCCACGAACCAGTCTCCACAAAACCCTCGGCAAACACCCTCGTCCCCACGGAGAAACCAGCCCGGCTGAGATCGCTGCTGCCCTGTGCCTGGCAGTGCCCCGGGAAGCACGCTTGTTGGTTGGCCACTTCTTTTAAGCAGAACGAGCAAAAAAAAAAAAAAAATAATAATAATCTTTTGTAGTAACAAAGGAGGCCTTTCTGCTCCAGATGTCGGCTTCTTGACTTGAAAACGCTTACAGACAGCTGAGCGTGCTTGCCCCCCCTGGTGCACCCCGCTACGTGCTCACCTACTGGGCTGTATAAAGGCGACCCTGCTGCAGCTAGGGCCCTATTGTAAATACAGGGAGGGTCAACAAGGGAAGGAAAAAACTAAAAAAAGGGATGAAGAAACAGCCCTCACACCAGAGGAAGGTGAACTTGCCAGCAGAGTGCTCTCAAGCTGTCACTTGTACATAGGGACCGGCACGTACGTCTAGCAGCAGCTCTGCTCAGCAAAAGCTTCCAGGGAATGCTGCTTGGATTTCGCTGTCATGTGTAAATAGAGATTTTTTTTTTTTTTTTTGGAAAAAAAATAAGCCTTAGTTTCTCGAAGATAACGATTCTCCATCAGCTCGGCTGTGAATGGATATATGCAAAGCCACGGCATCTGCCTGGCATTGCGGCAGGGGTCTGGCAGCCCAGGTGTGCCGCTGCGGCCGGTGCAGGAGGCACCTGAAGGACGGTGGGCAGGGGGCTCAGCAGGCATTTCTCCCTCGGTCTTGTCAGCGGGGTGAACTCTCCGGCCCGTGTCCTCCCCAGGGAGCTACGGCCCGGGCTTCTCGGTGCGGGCATGGCAGGTGGGATGGGCAGAAATCACCAGTAAGGGATGCAGACCCCATCAGCGTGGTTCCCCCGAGGCTTTTAATATTAATCACAAAAAGAAACAGAAAAAAAAAAAATACAAAAAAAAAAAAGGAAAACATACACCAAACCCTGCAGACTTGTTAGTGGTGTTGGGCAGCTCCTCTGCACTGGTGGAAACCACAGGGGAGCTCTGGAGCTTCCTCATCACCCTGCACAACTCAGAGCTTACTGAGTCCTTACTGACTCTGAGCCCAACAGCAGCAGAAGAAAATTACATAGCAGATGGAAAAATGTGGCCCAGAATAACTTTCCCTAGACATAAAAGCCTCTATTTCACCTGGCATTTTTCAGTGAAGCAGTGCCAATGTGGAAGCGTCCCCTCCCTATGAAAAGCCCGCTAGCACGGCTATCTGGTAGCTTGCTGGTAGCTATAGAAACACCCATTGCACAAATCCAGCGTGGTATTTGGGGTAGAGCCCTCACTCCTGGCAGGGAAAGGCCAGCAGCTTACCAGAAGCTGCCTGGTAGTGCCAAGGGGGTTAGGCACCCACACCAGGAAGCCTCCTGCCGCTGCAGGGCTGTTGTTTTCCTCTCGCATACTTGAATACCTCCGCTGTCACCTGGCTCTGTGGGACTGTTGTTACCATCAGCACTTCACAGCTGCCCAGCAACGAGCGATTGAATGATTTATCGCTGTGGCACGCAGGAGATACCAGGCTTTTGTTCACCTCTTCCTTTGCCCACCTCTCCTCCAGCCCTGCGCGGTGTCCCTTGGGCAAGGTGGCCGTCATCTCAAGGAGGAGACTCAGGTTGCACCCCTAATGAAGGCTGTCAGATTTATTTTTTTTTCCTTCCTGGGCTACAGCAAGGGACAAAATGTGAACAACCTCCCCTGCTTTATGCTGGAAAGGTTCTGGGAACTAGACAGGGAATTTGGAAGAAAATAAAAAGCTCCAAGTTTGAAAGCTCGTGATTTTTTTCAGTCGCAAGGGGATGGTCCTTACGGTTTCTAGAGCCTAGAAGGGCAGTGCTAAATCCTGGCCTGAGGCTGCCCAACCCTTGGGAGCTCTGGGGTGCTGCTTGGGGTGAAAGGGGGGCTGCAATTGCAGGAAAGCAGAAATCCTCTACTTTTTTTTTTTTTTTTTTTTTTTTTTTTCAACAGATTATTGGAAAGCAGCAATCCTCCGGATTGCTTTTTTTCTCTCTTTTTTTTTTTTTTCATTCAAGCCCTCACTATGAGTTTCTCTCCCCAGACAATCCTATCATCCTGCACCTTAAGCCTTTGACACGATGTCTAGAAGAGTTATTCTTGGAGCCAGTTGCGACGGCGCTCGCTGTCTCTTTCTTCAGCCCCGACGAGGCTGACACCCGGTAACTGATGGTGAGGGCTGTAGAGACCAGCCCGAGTCCCAATAAAAATGATGAATCCTGCCTCCTGCCTCCAGGCCGATGGCACACGGGTTACCTCTTGCAGATATCGGCCACCGTGAAATCGCTGGAAGAGCACCAGCGCGTTTTGCGTGGCCTTCTCCAGGGCCCTGGGATAATGCAGACAATCAGCTGCCACCGAAGGGATCCAGGAACTTAATTGGCAAAGCCAATAATTCCCATTAGCAAACCCCTCGGCCCTGTGGTTCCCCGGGGCAGAGTTTTGATTTAATCCAGCCCCAAGTCAACAGTGATTTATGTTTCACTTGCTTTACATATCTTAACTGAACTTCCTTACTCCTCAGGCATGGAATGAATCTTAATACATTGTAATTACTGTACTCCTGTCGATGAAACCATATGAAAAGCTATCACGGAGAGCATTAATAAAATGTACATTATGAAAAAGAATTTGGTATTGTCTGAAATTAATAATACGCCAGACTTTTCTCATCCATGCCTGCTCATTACAGGCCTGCCCTTGAGGCTTTTTTGTTAAAATGCCTCGTTCAAACCACTCACATAGTTGTAGGGGGTGCAAGTTACGTGCTGTAGGGCTGCATCCCGGGTAGATGTACCGCACAAGGATTTATTAATCTGTTACGTCTTTCAGGCATTGATTTTAGTGGCATTTATATAATGCTGGTATGACTAAAATGAACTGATTGATTCATGCGTATGGATTAGTTTGCCTAAGACTTTGAGGCTAGGTAGGTTTATCATGCACTGTAACGACAGAATTCATCACTGTATTATTTACAAGAGACTGAACTGGCTGCATCTCAATAACTGAAGAGATCTTCACTGTTTTATTTATGTATAAATGTTTACTTAATCAGCCACCAATTTTGTTTAGCGGAATTTGTTAGCAAACGGAAATTGTAAATGATAACATGGTGTCTATTTTTAAATTTATAGGCTTTCATCTATAGCGAAAATCCAAGATTTCCAAAGTGTCTTTGTCTCCCGGCAATCAACAAGCTCTCTTGTATATGCTTTTTGGTAATTGCAATTAGCTACCGCAGTCCTTCACATAAAAAAAAAAAAAAAAAAAAAAAGACCCTAATACAGGAGATCTGAGTGGTAGTGTGTCAAAGTCACCATAAGTACCCCAAATACGTAGAAGCATTGCTGTAGGTGCCAAGCTACCTGCTTGGCTGGCCTCTGAGCATTCAGCAGTAGTTATATGTATGTGAACACAGCGTGATGTGAAAAACACAGCCAGCATTTGTAAAAGACGGCCTCCAAAACCTCCGTGGAGGTGGAGGATCGCCCCGGCTACATCCCCACCCAGGGCTCTGCTTCGTGCTGGGTCGAGAGATCATGAGAAAACCCCAATTCCAGATAAAATGAAGTGAAAAGCTTCAGCGCACACTGGAAGAAATCACTTGAGCTGCTCAGCTCTCTGCTGCGACAGCTTGAGGAGAACCCGGCCAAAGGGGGGAAGGAAGACATCTGCCCACCCAGCACCCCAGCCGGGAAAGTGGCCAGGCAACAATGGGCTTTTGCTGGAATAATTCTCCGAGGAGGCTTAATCCCAGGCGGCCGATTGATGGCACGTGTTTGCTTTGAGCTGGGGTGCCCTCCGACCGCGCTGCTCCTCCCAGGGATCCTGAGTAAAGAGGATTTATTAAACCAAGGAGGAGACTTCCCTTTCAGGAGCCATTTGGAAATATTTTTAGTGCAGGGCACATAAGAAGTGATATGTTAGAGGGATATAAAATAGTAAGTAGTGTCCAGAGAAGGTGAATTGAGCATGCCAGTACACCTTAGGTAATACAGCAAGTGGCTCTGTGTGGGGAAACGAAGAGGTGAAGGCTTAAATGTAGTTAAAGGCACTGCCTCATTACCCAGCACACGATTACCCCACGGACTCCATGACCCAATACAGCAGTAAGATGATGGACAATGAGCTTCAGCAAAATGTTATACCTTCTTACACATGCCTCACACCCCCTCCCTGCAGAGCTATCAGGAGTTAGAGCAAAGCACGTGGGGAGCATCGTCGTCCAGAGATGCTTTGTTCCTGTGGCCAGTGCGTGGCTTGTGAATGTTTGGGAAGGTTGCCTGCCACCATACAGGCTGCTATCTAGCCACCTGTGCACCTTGCTGACACTGCCCACAGCCTCAGCTATTAGCAAATAGCAATATTTGGCAGTATTGAGCTTAGCAGAGGCTGTGTGTAACCAGCACATTTTATATTCCATGCAAATGTTGGGACGCTTCTGCTTCCTCACGCTCCTTAGCCTGCAAAGCCAGCAGAGCTCATAGTGTCTGGAAATTGCCCCAATGGGCAAATCTGGCGAGAGCAGCTGAGCCTCGGGAAACTCGGTTCACCAAGGACTAGTGCACACACTCCTTGGGGCATAAAACGAGATTTTTAGTTGCTTTTCTTGGACAGCCCGTAAATGTGAGCGATGCAAAATTAATCAAAAACACCAGTACAAGCTAAGAAGTCAGTCGTGCTTCATGAGCTGTTCGCACAGGAGGCAGCTCTTGGCCTCTTAGCACCAGGAATAGGAAATGCATTAATTGTGAGGCTTTCAGGCTCTAGGACAGACATGACACCCCGCCGTCCTCAAGTGCACCATGGGCTGATTTTGCCCCGGAGCCATGGGGACACACCAAAGCACACTGCTGGATGTGAGAGGCTCTGCCCCTTTGGAAGAGGACCTTAGCTGCTGTTTGGGATGTCTCTTGGGCATCTTTGCAAGTGGGTTCTCACTGTTCCTTCTCACTTAGCTACTATTCTACCTGCGATGTCCACAATCTCCAGGTTGGTTACACCTTAATTTAAGGCAATTAGGAGATGCACCTGACCAGGTCTTAAAAAACAAAAAACAAAAACCAAAAACACAACAGCAAGCACTGTGATTCTTCTGTATAAAGATGGCTTCTGCCAAATGGCAATGTTTGCTTAAAACTGCAGGAACAGGTGAAAGCCAGCAGCTGTTTTAATCAGCTCTGTGCCCACCTGGATGCCAGCTGTGGTCCTTAACTATAAGAGTAACAGCAGCAGGCTTGGGTCTTCCTTAGAGGCCCCCCAGCATGCCAAGAAGGACACTGATACCCTCTGCAGACCCAAGCAATGAAGCTGATGGTGCTGGCGTCATGTCTGTAACTCCTGGCTGAGCCAGACACTATCCTTTAGGAAGGTGCTTTAAGTGCTTGCAGCTCTTGAAGGAAAGAGGAAGATGTTGGACCCCTTGGTAAGTCACGCTACGCACTAACTGCTCCTGCTGATGTACAAGCGCTGTAGTTTGCCTCTTGTCTGAACAATTAGATTCAATTTCCTGTCTTATGCCCTGTTTATCCATGCTAATATCTCTCCTCGATCTTTTTGGATGATGCCTGCTGTGTAGGGGAGGTATATAATTGTAGGAAAGGCTGAAAATTCGTCACCGTAATGTCACCAAAATGGCCTTGACTAAAAGGTGGTGCTGCAGGAGTCTGATTTTTCACCAGCTTCCCTCCACGCGGATGAGCTTTTAGTTAGTCATGTTTCAAAATAAAATCGAGGCATGCCTCTTTTTTTAGCTTTCAAGCTAAAAATGAGTCTGTTGTGTGCGTGCTCCCTTTTGCTCGGCTGCACTTGCTGGCGTCTGCTGCTGTGGGAAGCTGAAGGCATCAATGGCGAGGCTGAAGCCAACCCCTGCAGCACGGGGTGTGCGTGTAAATCATGTATCATGGTGCGTGGGGTGGTGGTGGGTGAGCTCCATGCTGACATCCTCTGCTTGGAGCTTTGGTGTCCAGGGCGTGCAGCAGCTGCATCAAGCAGTCTTAAGAAAAAATATATATATATATATATTTTTTTTTCCTTGCGAGATCTTTTACCCTTATATGCCTGTTATCGTGGATTCACCTGGGTTAAAAGCTGTGGTGCATGCTCCTGTTAAGCACCACCTAGGAGCTGCCCGTGGCTCTCCAGCTCTCCTGAATATTAAGCGGTTTCCTAAGTGCTGTGAGGCTCTCATGGCTGAACAGCTTCACCATGTGCTTGCTGCACACGCATCCAGCAAGGAAATCAAAGGCATGATGTCATCAGCATTTCTCATCTAAAATTAAATATCTGTCTTAAGTCCCTAGACACACACAGACTTTGTATTAGAAACATGTACCGAGAGTTCAAACTCTGAGTCATCTCATATATATTTCACCAAAGCCAAGGGAATAGCAGAAAGAACAGACCTGCAAAAGAGCAATTCTCCAGTCTAGCAAGACGAGGGAGGAAAACTGTTCAGGGAAAAATACTAATGGGTTCACAAGCAAAAAAAAATCTTGCCAATGAAATTGTGGCTCTAGTATTCTGTACCTTCGCAGGAAAGCTGTGATTTGCTGTGGAAAGTGCAGCAGAGAATAAATGGGTCAACTCGTGCTCATTAGCAGTGGTGGCAGAGCAAGTGGCATTTGAAACAAGCCTGCTTGGAGGGAAAGCCAAATGATTTATTCTGAAATAGTAAAATGTTTGTTGTCAGAATTAGCTTCTCCGAGGGCACAGCACAGAGCCATGTGGTGCTGCTGGTCGGGCAGGGATCAGCGAGGCTTTTGCCATGAAGCTGAGCACTGCCCTCCTGCTGCAGGGCTGTGCTGCATCGCTGGAGGTGCAAGCTGGTGGATGCTGCTCATAAGGTTTGGAAAAGCCCTCCAAGATCATCTGGTCCAACCATCCCACAAAACCATGTTCCCAAGCACCACGTCCAACCTTTCCTTGAACACCCCCAGGGACGGTGACTCCACCACCTCCCTGGGCAACCCGTCCCAGTGCCTGACTGCTCTTTCTGAGAAGAAATGTCTCCTCATTCCCATCCACATATTTGAGTGGTCAAAGACTGCTTTTAAGATTCCCTTTTCCTTTGTTAGCTCCAGGCCCGCTGCAGTCCCAGCTCTTCCTGACCTTCTCAGTGGCCTCAGGCAGCCAGTGGCTTGCTCCTTGCTGGCTCCCTCTCCTGCCTCAAGCTAGGCCAGGCTTGGAAATGTATTTAAAGATGTGCCCAAGAGGTTGATGGAGTGGGATTTCTGCTATTTTCAGCTTCCAGCACTGCCAGGCCCCTGTTAAGCCCCCACCTACATTTTCCCTCCCTGATCTAATGCCATGCCCCTCATTTGCTTCCCAGCAGGTCAAGTTCAGTTGTTGTGGGCACAGCCTGGCTCCTAAATGGCCTTCCCCAAGGAAGCTAAACATCTTCCCTTCTCAGCAAAAGTCTCTTCTCCTCCCCCACACAGTTCAGGCTGTTTGTTTGTGGGGAGGAGCTGTGTATCAGGGTCCCTTGGGATGTGATAAGGAACCTGGTGATGCTGCCGGTGCAGGAAGGTGTGGGACAGAAAGCAGTGCAGGCACCTGGGGGGCTGCAGAGGATAAAATCCCTGCTCTGGGCTGTTCTCCATCTCCCACTGGAGTACGGCCTGGGCCTGAGGCCTGTCGGATGCGCTATCAGGTATGCAGCATCAGCCCAAGAGCTGTTCTGGCTCCATAATGGGAACCAATTCCCTCCCCTAATGTGCAGTTGTTGAGTTGCATAAAAATCATTATTACACATTGTGAAACCTAATTACATTATTACACACCGCGTACACACTAATAAAGGCAGTGGATGCAATAACGCTGCTGGTAATACACCATTCCACCGAAATTACTATTGCTGTCAGTTTTACTTCCAGTTTTCTTGATTTACCCTGACGAGTGAGGCTTGCAGCCTGCTTGCTCCAGCAGGTGGGTGAAATGGGAAGACCTTACCGCAGGTGCAGCACCCCACAGCTCCTGCTACAGCTGTCAGCAGGTAAGGAGGGGCTACCATGTCCCCACTCCTATTCACAGTGGTGAGATGTGCTCCTGCGAGGGTTATCAGTGCTGTCCTGAGACGGGCTCAAAACCAGCCCTTTGAAAGTTCCCCTGATAAACAGCACTTACCATTTATCCTTAGGAACGTGTGCTCTTTAGCATTTGAAGCTAGACCAGCCCAAATGCCACCCCACACACACCTCCAGGGGTTGTGGTATGCAGCAGGAGGACAGATTGTTCTTAGGCTTTTTACAGGCACGTCCAGCAGTGTGGATGTGGCTGCACTGATGTGGTCCTCACCAGCACCGGTCCGTGCAATGGGACCTGCACTCAGCTGAGGACAGAAGGCACCTTCTCAGCTAGACCAGTGAAAAGAAAAAAAAGCAGGAGGAAAACTGACATCTGGAGGATTGATGTGAGGGGGAATTTAGCTCTCAAGGAGTATTTTCAGTTCTCTGCCTTCCCACCACTAACGTCTCACTGTGAAGCTCATGTGATGAATACTGTCTGCTGGGGTTAACCAGCTGGTCCCCGTCCCACAGATCAGAATTGAGCTCTTCTTAGTAGTGGAAGAGATGAAGAGGGCTCCCTAAACATCTCAGCACCTGTGAGGGGACAGGTGTGCCGTTACCATCCATTAAAACACTGCTTGCAGGGTGCTCTCAAGCTGAAGAAGCTGATAGCTGGGGAGAGGTGGTTGTAAGGATTGTGGTGATGTTCTGAAGATCCTTATTTTTTATTTTTCTTAAGCTCTGGCAAATGAGTGCAGGGCTAGGTCACTGTAGAAAAAGAAAATGGAAGGGGAAGACATGGAGACAGGGACTAAGAAAAAACTATTGCTTTGCATTTCCTTTGCTAGATGATTTGGATGCTGGAAGATGCCTCCCTGCTGTCCCCTTTGCAAACTCTTCAGAAGGAAAGGAGGTGAGCCTGTGGTGTTTCAATATGTCTTTATTTCTAAATGAAATAAGATGCTGAAAATTGGCCCCTGAACAACACCTAAGCTTTTACAGGAGCGAACTATCCCTCTGTGGTAGGGATTCCACTGGTTATCAGATTCCACCGGGAGAAAGATGGGGGCAGGAGGCTTGGCTCTAATTCATCCAGCCACCGATTATTTTTTTAATCACTCTGAGCTTGAAACAGGTTAATTAAAATTATCAGTTAACTAGTCCTCCACTGGGAAGGTGTGCAGGAACTTAGCTGTGTGTCCTCTTGGTCACCTAAATTACTACTGCACATACACATTTTACTTTAAGGATACCACTGCTCCTTTTTCTGTCTAGAAAACACAGATCCCTAGCTGTGGTTGCTGTCTGGCCTGTGGCAATCCTTCCTTCAGGAGGCGTTTGTCCTCTGGTTTCGTTTTTTCTTTCCTTCTCTTGGACAAAACTCCAGAGAAACTGCGTAAGTTAAACCCAAGGGAAGTTTGAGGGGAAAAGGAGGCAGTGAGGATGCACCCCTCCCTGGCTTCCTTCTTTGAAAACAGAATTCGGAGTTGGGTCTGAGGCTGGTGGGAAGAGGGTAAAGGGTGAAAAATAAGGGGAAAACACCTTAAGCAGTCCCACCTTCCTTCCCTGTAGGGTAAAGGCTCGTGCTTCCTCAGCACACAGCTGAGTGCTAGTTGTGCTTGTCAAGCTTTCACTGAAGCCACTACCTGATTTTTCCCCTGTAGTAAATTGCTGTGGAAGCCAACAATATTTCTGCCTTTATTGCAGAACCATGACTGTCAGACAAAGAACAGACGCAAGGGTCGTGTTGATAAAGACATAAGGGTCTCTTCCTCTCCCCCGCTGCAGTGATTTATGAGCAGCCGCAGCTTTCCCGGCCCTGCTGCAGCAGGTTTCCCAGGAAAGAGCCTGTTCTCGGGCTCCCACAGGCTGAAATGATGGTGTCAGTGTTGCTTGTGGACAAACAGGGGCCTTGCGAGACTGTTCGCCTTCATAAATCATCCGAAGTGGGACTCAGCAGCCAGCACCAGTCCGCCCAAGCTGCAGGTGCCCGGAGCGTGAAGGCAGCTGAGGAAGGGTCAGCTCCCTGCCCAGCACTGGGAGGACGAGAGCCTCAGCACATCTTCCTGTGCAGTGACAATACCTTATGAGTTTTGATCACCTGCTGACTGGTCTTGCTCCACACTAACGGGTAATAATACGCTTTTAGTGGAGATATCCCCTAACAAATGGGAATGAGGAGTATGTACACACTGCAGACCTACTGTCTCCTTCCTCCTTTATTATGAATTCCTTCGGTGATGATGAGCTTTTTCATATTAGTTTCTGGCCTTTATTTGTTTATTTTTATTTTTTTCATGGAGAATTCAAATGAGTCTCCCATCCTGCAGGTGCAATTCAGCCTTCATAGAAAGTTAGGCACCCTGCCAGTCCTAAAACTCAGCTGCATCCTTCACTTACGTTCTGATGCTGAGGACTGGTGACACGCCAAAACTTCGCAAAACGCCCCGTCTGCCAAGAAATGCTGCTGCGTGGCACAAGTAGCAATCCCTCGCCATTGAGATCTGCTGCACTGTTTGGAGGAAAACAAGAAAAATTTAGGCCCCTATAGAAGTGAGACTATTGAGGAATTAATGAAGTCTCTCAGTTTGGAGACTCGCAGATGCTCTTCTATTGGGAGTGTGCCGAGCCTGTCATAAAACCCCTTTGGATAAGATGCAGTAAACATCTGGTACCTTTTTTTTTAAATAAAAACTATAATTGTTTTAGGCCTTGTTGTCTGCACATGCTGGTGATGTGCCTGCGAGGTCTAATTAGTTGACAAGAGACAAAAAGAGGCCACTGCAGTGAAAGGGAGGCTGGGTGCCAGGATCGTTAGAGAGGTTAGGCAGGAGCCACAGGAGCCAGCAGGTGATGGATGCAGGAAGGTGTATCATCCCCAGCTGTTATAGATGTGGGGACACGAGGAAACGAGGCAAATTGATAAGCCAAGGGCTCCATATTTTGCTAGTTCCTCTTACTCAAAACTGGATCTTCAATTTTCTGGGAATAGATACAGCAGGTCCCTCTCTGATCTTATAACCCAGGCTATGGGACGAGATCATTAGCCAAGGAGAGCACAAGCTGTCTGCTCTGCTTGGGTCTTCTCTGGAAACATCCTTGAAATGTTGCTTTTTCCTGAAGCTGTGCATAACTCCCTAATGTTTTCCCAGGTAGCTTCCTCTTCATGTGTCTTGGCTCCTTTTGAATGGTTAACTTGAGGGGGAAAAATGATGAGTCCTAGGGATAAAGCAATGGTGAATAGTGTCCTTTGGATTGTGTTTCCTAGCACTCCTGGGAAGCATGCAATACATTTTCCTGGTGTTCCTGTGCAAATTCACAGGTAGATTAAGAGATGTCATAGCTATTAGTCTCAGACCTACAAAAACATCACGGCTAGGCTCCCCAGCCACGCTGCAGGAGTGAAGTTCATTTCTGCTGGAGCCATCCCGAATCACAGCTGCGGATGAGAAGGAGGTGCGTAAAGGGGATCATCAGAAGTCCAGATGAGATCACCACAATATGTGCCATCAAACTGGAAGTCAATAGCTACATTCGCTTCCCAAATATTCAATAGTTTCCTCCCTTTCTTCCACTGCTCTACAGGGACATGCTACGGACGGTAAGGAAAATACCAGCAAAGACAGCAAAACAGCGCTTTCCTCTTCTGTAAATCGGGAATAACACTACTAAAGCAAAGAGAGTGACACCAGGATAAAACTTTGTAAATTAAAAGAGGACAAGTCCCATTCACATTTTCTCTTGTCCAAAGCACCATGAAATGAACATTTGGAATTTACAATGCTGCTAACCTTAAAATTGTGTCTAATATTTTATATATATATACACATACACACACGCACACTCCCAAGTTCATGTTTTGGCAGCCAGTTAAGTGGCTTGATTTACAAATGACTGAGCCAGCTGGGGTCTCCAGAGGTATCTATCAAGTTGCAGTAGGAGCTGTCGAGTGCTGAGAATTTTGTTTAAAAAAATGCAACTTGCCTTGGACTTCTAATCTAAACCCCAGTGAAACCAGTGGAAATAGTTCCATTGATGTCTAGGGGCCCTGGGCCCAGACATTAACGTAGGGTCATATTTCTGTCTTGCCTTCTGAAACACGCAGAGAGCAACCTGGAGTCATCTGTCTGGAGAAACATGACTTGAATGAAACCAGTCCCGAGTTTGGTTTTAGCATGATAAATGGCGACAGAAGACACGGTTGAATTTCCACATGTAGCAACCCCCCAAAATTACTCCAGAACTTGTTTTAGTTTATCCCTGATGAACAAAATAAACAATATTTAGTAAATCTCTTTCTGACTAAAATATCACTAGAGTTATAGGAGAGCCAGAGGAACAGGAGAGTGGGAGATTGAAAGAAGTGGTTAAAATACGTTTAAATCTTTTAAAAGAAAAGCTTTGTTCTTTAACAACAACCCTTTCCATGATACTCAGCCCCCTTTAATGCTTTGGTTCCTTTATTCCTGGGGGGAGGGGAGGAATCCAAAACCCAAAGAAGGCAACAAAGCTGTGCTGTTTCTTTGTTTGCTTACATACAACACAACTCAAGAGCAGAACACTTACATTTTGATTTTCAGATCATAGGAAACGAGGTGCCACCATCTTTACATTCCTGGCATGATCAGATTCTCAAATGAAATGCTAGGATAATGATTATTATTTAAAAACAACAATGACAACTAAGGCAAAGTAGAAAAGGCACTGTAAATGCAGGAAAAAAAATATCCAGGCAGTGTCTGCTTGTTTGTACATGTATATGTGTACATAAAAAATAAATAAAACCTGCATTATTGAATACAAATGAGAATGACAAAAAAAAGTGCTTCTCCCCAAACAGTTGCATATTCCAAAATTCTGTCAAAAAAAAAGTCTTTCCTCCCACATTTGACTTTTTATTGTTGCTTTTCAACCAAAACAAAGTGAAAAGAGATTTTAAAAAATGAAGAGGAAATGGTAAATTATTTCAAAAGTAATTTCTGTAATTTTTTTTTAATCGTTTTCTGGCATGGTGACAAAAGCTACCAGCGTATGTCCAAAGTTGTATCTGGTGATTTATTATTATTATTACTATTATTGAAAATAGGATCAATGTTTGGAACACAACGATGCCTGTTTCCCAATTTCAGGAGGTCACAGACTGGGGGAAAGAAAAAAGAAAAAAAAAAAGCCACCCTGCACAACCCATAAACAGAAGAAGCAGTGGAAGTGGTGCCACAGCACTGGTACATATATTAAGACCTGCAACCCCAAAATTGAGAGCTGCTCAGCCTACCTGCACTTGCAAGTGAGTCAGAGGCGAATATGGGGTTACCCAGCTAAAACCCCGCTCAGTTCAGGATTACGCCATGTAACAGCACTTTTCAGTTTCTTGTCCAGTGAGTTTTGCAAGTAGCACCTAAAAGAGCTAGCTGCTGGCACACACATCATTTGCTGGCACGCTGGTTTTATTCCCTTTTGTTCCAGTGCATAATTTATAAGCGTATCTTATTTTTGGAGAAGTTTGCCCTAAATGGTGCTTTTTGTTTTCGCATGTTGCATTGCAGCTGTGAAGGCAGGCAGAGCCGTGCTGTGGAAGAAATATTTTTGCACAATTTTCCTTTTTTCTTCTTTTATTTTTTACATATGAGGAAATACTTTCTCCCAGCTTTTTAATTCTCTCCCCCCCTCCATCTCTTCTAAGCAAATGGTTGTTTACTAAGAACCAGCACATCCTGATACTCATATAGACATCTGTGCCACTGAGAAATACAATTGTACTTTCTTCTGCTTTGTCATACATTTTTTCAAAGCAGGCACATGCTCCTCCACGGGCTCGAGGTTTTTATGTGCAAATAGAGGTCTTGGTTGACTGCTCCGAAGCCTAAGATCCCACAGAAATCAAAAGAACAGAAGAGCGTCCTTTAAGTGAGATGCGCTAGAGTGATTTCCTTAACAACAGCTGCAATTTCCAAACTTCCTCAGCTATAAGTTTGCATAAATTTACCCTTGGGGTTCCACGGGTTTGATGGCGTGAAATATCACAGAATCACAGAATCATCTAGGTTAGAAGAGAGCTCCAAGATCACCGAGTCCAACCTCTGACCTAACTCTAATCAGTCCTCCACTAAATCATGTCCTTAAGCTCTACATATAAACGTCTTTTAAAGACTTCCAGGGATGGTGACTCAGCCGCTTCCCTGGGCAGCCTGTTCCAGTGCCTCAAAACCCTTTCGGTAAAGAAGCTTTTCCTAATATCCAACCCAAACCTCCCCTGGCACAACTTTAGCCCTTTCCCCTTTGTCCTATCATGGGGAACGGGGGAGAACAGACCAAACCCGAATCTCTGACCAATATCCCAGTCTCCATTCTTGCCCACCCACAAGGGAAATGCCAGCAGACAGCCCATCCCCCTCAAAAAAATGATCTCTTTGCTCTCCTCTTTACAGCTGGGTTGCCATGCTGAAGAAGCAACGCAGGAGATGCTCTCATCTGCTGTAGAACCTGGCGTGCTAGCACACCAGTACATCGTGATCACCCCAAAGTAACCCATGCTGATGAAAATGGACCTTGCAGGCCTGGAGCTGAGCCCCTAAAAAGGCTCTTTTTAAGGACTGAGAGATGACGAGACACTTGAACACAAGGTGAAATGCAGGGCACCTGTGGTGGTGGGGATAAGTCCAGCTCTGTATCAAGAAGTCACCTCAATTTCTGCTGCTGGTCACGGTACTCCTACTTTCCCACAGGTTTTCTCAAAGAAATACGGCACACTTGCTTAACAGCTTCAGTCCACCCGAGTATTATAAATGTTCATGCTTTAAATAATGTGTAACCACATTTTATAACAATATCTAATAGAGATTAGGCCTAGAAAAGAAGTCAGCCTAATCCTGTTAAATAAGAGCAAGGATATCTTGCAGACTATAAATCAAATGCTCCCCACAATAGGAAGCTTCTTCATTACCCTGTAAGACAGATAAACAATCAGCCACACTCCAAAAAAGCTTAACTCGAAGGTATATGTTGTGATACACAAATCAAAATTTAATTGCTACCAGCCCGCCTGCCTGCTTGCGGCCATGCAACATCCCTGTCTCGTACTACAGAGCATGTGCAAAGCTTTCAGAAACTTCATGCATTAAAAATGCAATTATGGAAACAATTTATAATCAATATGTGGTTATTAGGGTAACCTGCACGTATGGGATATTTTATAGCAATTATAATCCCAACAGTCCTTTCTGCGAATGAAATTTGCATTTTCGCTTTTCCCTTTCAGAGGTTTCAGTCCCAGCAGTGCCACCTACTGCTGAGATAACTTTGAAAATGGAATTTATTATTTCCTCAGGGGGAAAATTTTCAGAGACCATCATCCGCAGGTGGGCTGGAATAAAAACTCACAGGAAAAAAAAAAAATCTCCCTACCTATACATGGCTGAGACCAGAAGTAAAAAATAAAAATAGAAATCTCTCATTTGTAATCTCACATTACTGAAACCAAGTGTTATCACTCCTCATTTATGACAATTTATTTCTTTGCTGGTGGGAATTGTCCCAGCTCCAGTGAATAGCAGGAAGTTACACCAGCCCTTGTGAGCTCAATTTCTGGCCCAGAATTGTCAAGAGAAAAACATACAGAATTACTTTTTTTTTTATTTTGGAGACAAAAAAAAAAAAAAAAGAAAAGAAAAAAGGTGACTTTTGGCAACAAAACCCGAAGTCTTGCTTATTTCTTAGTGATAGGGAGGCTATTCCCCTCTCCTGAGACTGTGTGAGGTAGTTTGGTTAATGAAGGATATGAAGAACAGCTGAGGCAGGATCTCAGTATCTCTGGTGCAAGTGTAAGGAGTGATGGGATTCTGGTTTGGCTTTGCAAGGCTACGGCTGACAAGGTAAGGTACTAAATTTTGGCTTTAAGATCCTCAAAATAAGGAAAAATTATAAAATTGTGGAGTTTTTGAAACAATTTGCAATTTTGTGGTGGTTAAAATGTACTTCAGGTGGTACCTTGTGAGGGTTTGTGCCTTGTCCTTCCCCAGAGCACATCTCCTTCCATAAAAATAGCCCTGGGGCTGGGCTCCCTCCCTAGGATGCCCGTTTCTGAGCCAAAAGGGACATTTGGCTCCGCTCTGGGAAGTCTAGTCTGGCTTCAGCTGCAAGGAGGATGGGTGTAAAATGCTGTGTTGCACTGTGCTCTGTCTGAGGTTTGGAGTTGCTTCCAGCCAAGGATTTATTAAAGGATAAGGGGTAGAAGGGAGCAAACATTTTTTTGGCTGAGAATGTGAATTTTGCAAACTGTTTTTATTAAACTCTGAAATAGAAGCACTCTGGAATTCACATTTATATATTCAGTGAAGCAAAGAGAGATGTTTCTCCAGCGTTGTCTTCACAGCATGCTGCAGGTTAGGTGAAGTCCCTCCGAAACTGGCAGGTGCTTCTTGTTTAGGCAGGAGGAGGCAAGTTGGATCTTGCAGTAAGATGACTGCAGGTATAAAACTGTGACCCAAAACAGGGTCACCAGAAAGGCTGGAGAGACAGTAAGTGGTTTCAGTGAGGAGGGCTCTCTGGGAACTGATGGCGAATGCTGGGGAGTGTTTAGTATTTGACAGGAATAACCTGGAATAACCATGGAATAACCTGGCTGACTGCTCGGCTTTATAAAAACACCAGACATCTCACGTCTGAAAATAACCAGCGTCCTTACTGCCTGTGACGGCAAGAAAATCAGAATAAGGGATGGAGATGGCCAAGCATCATCAGCTCTTCACCCTTTGCAGCAGCACAAGGGAGCAGGAAGGCTTGAAGGTGGTAACTGCAAGGCAGGTGTGAATGCAGAAAAAAGAGGTATCTGATAGGAGGTTGCTGGGTTATTTGTTTTTAGGGTGACTTTTCTGGAGCTGAGTATTCCATGTTTTCCTACGCGTAGCCCTCTAATTGAACATTTGGGACTTATTTTCCATGCAGATTTTGTGAGTTTTAACTTAATCTTTGCCCCAGTCTTACAGGGCAAAACAATAAAGTAAGAACAGGGAGAACATCTGTCCTATAGGATAAACGGCAGGTATTATCTAAATTGGCTTTACGCAAACCTCTGCAAACACTTGTTTCTAACCAATTGCTTCTGCTTACCTCACCAAACAGCCTCCATTTTATGAAGAATAGTTGAAATACCTTGGTGTCAAAATGACCTTTCTGTAGGTGGACAGAGAAGGGTGAGATAAAACAGAGAAAAGCTGTGGAGGGTTCCTACAGCCTAACTCCCAACCTCTGGAAGAACCCAACTGAGGCACCTTGGATGACGCTGGGTATACTGACCACCTTCAGAGGGTCCTCACTTCTGTGTAGGAAAAGCCTGGCATGGTGAGGCTTCTGTTTTACAACACAGTCTGTTGGGAAGTTCCTGAGCCTGTCTGCTGGGACATTCATTGATATTGCAGACTGATGTCCCCTCACCCACCCTGATAGGATCTGTGTACCACAAAGATGCGTCTGCTTAAATTTCTGGATATTGGGTAGGCTGCTTTTCATTCCAGCTAAATGAGACCTTTTCATTTCATTTTTCATTGCATTTTTTTATTTTCATTTCTGTAAATTGCATTTTCCAAATTATTTATATTTATATATGTATAAGTTGATAGGGAACTCTTTTTTGGTGGCTTTTAGGAGAGTGATTCCAGCACGGAATGAAAAATAAACTTTAAAGTATAATTTGCTACTGTCCTTTCCAATCTGCTCGTTTGGCCTTCACTAAATGTTTCAAAACAGAACACCTCCAGCTGTTCCCCTGCCTATAAGAGAACTTGAATTTCAAAACCAGCTTCCACACACCCTGTCTCTGCTGGGAGCCCAGCTCTGTTCTGCGGGATTAAATCTGGACATTATTAAATTCTTCTGATCAGTGACAGAAGCGCCTTCAGAAAGAGTGCTGAGCAGCTGCTTAATATTGTTTTTGTGGTGATAGGGAGGCAAATGCCTTTTGCATTGGCTGGGAAAAGCAGTTTGTGTCATTCCTAGAGGCACTTTATTGTGGAAACACAGCTCAGAGTCATTCTTTACAGGCCAGTTGCCAAAACTTCAGCAGAAGCAGAGAAGCTTGCAAATAATTAGCTGGACTGCCTCTAGCAGGTGTCACTTTGGAATTCATAGTTGATGATAATCCTCAAAGATTGCAGAGAGGGGATCTGACTGGACAAAGCAAGGCTAATATCCACATATTACTCTGAGAGCAGCCACTCTCCTCACTAATGCACCAGCTCTGATGGGAAGCAGCTTGACAAAAAATCTGCAATTTGAACTACTGGATAAAGAACGAATAAATTGCTCATTTTAACTTGAAAAAAAAAAAAGGGGGGGAGGAAAAAAAAATAGGAGAAAAAGAATGCCCCCTACCCCCAAACAAATCAATACAATGTCTTGAATTGGAAAAGGATGCTGCTTAATTGGAATACAGATCCTGCATGAAACCCTGATTCTAGCATGAGGTATTTAATACTTTCTGCCACAATAAAAGAAGAGAATTAATGGACTCAGTGGGAAATCTAGATGGCATTTAGCTCTGAATCAGACTATTATTTTACACTTGGCATTGATAGGAGTCAAAATGAGGCCACAAGCCCAAGACTTTCTCAGCTCCTCGCGTGTGCCAATTCCCTTTATATTCCCATGATCCCTGCTTGGAGGCTTCCCTTTCTCCATCGCTCAATCATAGCAACAGCAAGCTGAGGTAATAAATTATGAAGCCTCTCCAGGCTAAATGTGGGTAAAAAATGCATTCATTTTCTCTCTTTTTAAATATGTGGCGATTGCACATACATGTAAGATGTAGCTGACAGTTTCTATAATATATGGTTAAAAAGGCAGACAGTTATTACAGAAATTTTATTCTATAAATGCATGCTTAATCAAAATTTGCTGCTTGCCCTGTAGAGGAGGAATTTCTTTTGTCACCCCTCTGAGTGTTAAGACATGCATGTATATTCAGGGTGAATGAAATGGAGACAAGATTTGAATGAATTTTTATACTTTCTAGGGATTAAAATGTTGCAAATTTTTGCAATATTTTTTTTTTTCTTTCCCTAATGTTTGAGGAAGGTTATAGCTTGTAAGAAATGAGGAAGATGAAGGAATTATAT
Organism: Anas acuta; assembly: GCF_963932015.1. Taxonomy (NCBI): domain Eukaryota; kingdom Metazoa; phylum Chordata; class Aves; order Anseriformes; family Anatidae; genus Anas; species Anas acuta. The sequence continues at coordinate 63,277,831 of NC_088982.1, read as the reverse complement.
GAGTAAAAACACTGTGGGCAACTCTCCAAATCCATCCTTAGACTTTCTTTCTAATCCAAAGATTTATTTGGAAGGTGTCATGATTGTTAGCCATCTCAGAAGCCCTCACTGTAACAGTCCTCAGGACACTTTGGAGCTATCAGGAAGGCTGCATTGCCATTTTTCCCCAGGCCCAGCATTATGCTGACTGTAAGGCGTGCAATGCTGCATGTAGAAGGTGTTATTTATAAACCTGGGCCTGATTAGTCCTCATGACACCTTCAAAAGTGGATATATAAGATTATGAATATCTTGCTTCAAGCCAAATGGCAAGTGAGGAGCAGAAATGAGGCTGGGATTCAAGTTCTCAGTTCCCATGCCTTTCATACAAAGTCCTGTCATGCAAAGATGAGGTGTGAGAGCAGTAGTGCAACAAGAAAAAAAAAAAGCTGATGATGATCACCAGGTGCCGTGCGCTTGTTCTGATGCTCTTCTGGTTGTTTCCCTCCAAGCAATCTGGCTTCCCTGTTACCTGAAATACCTTCAGGATTGACCTCACGTAACTCTGCTTCCCCCAGGGGAGCCGTGAGATGCCTTCTCAACATTTCCCAACCAAGCTGTGGAGCAAATCAACAGCAACACTTTTGCCAGACCCCACAGAGCAAGGATGCTTGGTTCAGTACTGGGGGGAAAAGGTAGTCTGCAAAACCAGACAGTGGGTAGCTGGAAAACAAGTGGGAGCCCTGCTCCTGGAGGCCTGGTCAGAGAAATGACATTGGATCTGAGCTGGCAGACAGTGCTTTATCACCAGCTCCCTGGCTTGGGGCTTACTGGCCAGTTTCATCACATATGGCTAGCTTAAAAATAGATATCTAGAGTGAGAGCTTGAAAAGTCAGTTTAAGAAAGACTTAAGAGGAGTTTCTCTCTCCTTCCCCAGAACAAATGCTCATAACGAGAGATTGCTTTGTGATATCCCCGGAGCCACAGAGCCATTTCCAGGCTATGGAAACCCCATAGTAGTGCAAAGAGGAATGGCTCAGCTGCAGGGCTCAAGTAACTTCAGGCAGGATGGCTCCTTTTAGACCAGTAGTGTTTTATTTCAGAAGTCAATCACGCTTTCCAAAAGCTTGAGCTTAGCTTGGCAGAAGAAGAGCACTTTTGTCCTCTCTATCTCCTCTCCATGATGACCTTTGGCTTTACAATCTGATTGCCCTTAGGGTTTTATAATCTCAGATTTGTTGGTAACAGATATCTCATGCTGGCGATCCCCATATTGTGAAGCCCCATTTTTTAAAAATAATTCTGCTGAAGCAAAGATAAGCTATTGTTTTCAACTATAGGGTTTTAATAAAGCTGGTATATGAGAGGGCAGGGATCCAAGCCAATTATAACCTAATTGACCCTCTTATTCCTTCTTTCTTATCTGAAAGCACATTCTTTGCCAGTCAGGCTCATGATATCTGTTGCTTGGAAAGTGTAGTTTTCAATGACCTACAATTTCAGTGATCTACAGCATTCCTGATCCAGATAAATAAATGCAGGCATCTACCTCTAGTTGGATGATTGATTTAGTTAGTGGTCATAATTGGTCAATTAGGGAGACTCAGCCTGCTAAAGCCAGGAAAATGAGCAAGAGATGGAGGGAATCTGAGCACAGGATTTACCTTGACAGAGGAAACAATTTAAATGAAGGGAATCCAATGTTGCCTATTTAATACTCCATAGAGTATGAAAAGGCTTTCCGGAAATAATTACTCTCCCTATACACTGTTGTAACGAGGAGAAATTAAGTCACTGGCAAACTGAAGTCACCATTTTCCCATAAGTTTTCATGGCTCATTTGGCATTACTGGCTGGATGCTTGAGACTGGAGGAGAAATGAGCAGGCCACGCTGATCAGCTCAGGGGTGGGTGGCCCAGGAGCATTCTGTCAGCACACCTTGCTGCTTAAATTGGGGAAGAGGCATCTGGCATCAGCACAGCTCCTTGCATTCATTGTCTTGTGTCTAGCAGTGCCAGGAAAGAGTTCGGACAAGAGCTCCTGTGGCATGATGAAGAATACTGTATAGCAGCTCAGGCAGAGAAGGAATTGGAGAGTGAAGCTATGAGCAGGTAGATTAATCCATCCAAAGGGCATACAGTGGCTTGGCTGGATACATGATGTGAATTCAGAAGAACAGATTTGCTTCTTGCTTCTGAGCAGGAATACAAATGAGGAAATCAACTCCTACTGCTTCTCCCTCCTAAAGACTGAAACAGGATCCAGAGTGCTGCTCCACCAAAAGCAGGGCATGCCCAGCACGGCCATAGCCATGAATTGATCTCTCTTCTACACTTCTTCTCCAGACCCACCTTGCAAAAGGGAGGGAAGGCGAGATCTGTCCTCTTCAGAGAGTCTTTAGGTGACTGCAGCAAGTACATACAGACCTCTGTATCTCCCCAGACTGTCTCCTCAGCTATGACTCCATCCTCTGTAGCACATATATGCAGCGTAACACCCAGCAAGTCCTTCAAAGTAACATAACCAGGCAGTTCTGGTCTTGTTGTCTGAGATGGGGGGAAAAATTGCTTAAAAGGGCTTCTAAGGGTTTACACTCATTAGCAGTTTCAGATGCCCTTTTGCTGATCAGTGAGAAATCTCACCTTGGGCATTTTCATAGCGGTGAGGGAGGGAAAGGATGTGCATGCACCCATGTAAGGGGGTGTTCAAGTGGAGACAGGAGATGTGGGTCCAGCTGCTTTTTGGGGCTGGGAAGCAAATGCAATTTTTCTGCTACTGGGGCTCTGGGAATGCTTGTAACCTGACTTTCCTTCTCAGTCATTGTCATGCCACAAAGCACAAGCTTTTCGGTAGCATCCCGAGGGGTTGTGTCAGGTGGCACCTTCTCTTTTATTCGTTGGCTTGGGTACCATTGCCTTTTGCATTACTGCCTGGTTTCAACACCTGCGTTTCCAAATGAGCCCTGTGCTGCTTTGTGCCTGGTGTTACTTGGGCTGGGTGAACTATCGCTTTGGAGTCACAGTCAGGGAGACAATTTGGTGCCATCACCTGCAATATTTAACAGAGCCCAGCTGCAGCTTGCAATGTGAGACATCCCTTCCTCCCAGCCTTCGCCCTCAAATCACGGCATTTCAGCAAAGCGCACAGGAGAGCTCCACAGGGAGCTAACAAGGAGTGGGTGTTGGGAGTCACAGTTTTGTGGCATTGAAAACATCTTCAGAATTTTTTGGTCTCTTTAGCATTCCCGTTCCACGTTTGTCTCTAATTTTCGCATGTATATTTGTCGTAGTCCTTTACTATGTGTTTTCCATGTCCAACCGTGGGAAATGGACCAATTGTCTTCAGCCACCAGCCACCAAAAAGAAATACATAAATAAAAATCAGAAGTGATTGTTTATTAAATAGAAACTATATGGTTGTTGACAGGAAGAGCCATCCATTTTATCACAGATGCCAGCCTTCAGCGAGGTTTGTGCACCAGCAGAGCTCACCCATCCCCAGTGCAAAGGTAGTCACTTGTTCAGACCTCACCCGTGACTTTGCTGCTTCATCCTAAAATTTTGACTTCCACAGGCTCTCCTGGCACATTTTGGCTTTGAAACCACATGGACAAGGTGTGCCAAGACCCTGCATCATGCACAGAAAGCTGCTAGGGACCCATGGCATCAATAGCCTCTAATTGCCCTTCTAGGCCTCACCTCACACACATAAGCCTGGGTAGCGATGTGGGCTTGTGCATGCGGGGAAGCTGGGAGGTGCAGAGGGGAGGCTTATGGTGCTGACTGAGCCCCAGTAGGAAAGGTGTCTGTGGGGTAGTTCTTGTCTCACACAAATATTACACGTGTTGATGTGGTGGTTTCACTCAGGTGGGCTGCTGAGCTCCACCAAAACCGCTCTCTCGCTCCCCCTCCTCAAAAGTAAAGGGGGAGCTGGAGCTCCTCTCCACGGGTGGGTGGCAGCTCCCCCCAGATCCCCTGCTCCTGTGTGGGCTCCTCTCCACGGGCTGCAGCGTGGAGATCTGCTCCATGTGGGACCCATGGTCTGCAGGGGGACAGCCTGCTCCACCAGGGGCCTCTCCACAGGCCACAGGGGAGCTGCTGCTGCCTGCCTGCAGCACCTCCTGCCCTCCTGCTGCACTCACCCGGGGGGCTGCAGGGCTGGCTGAGTCTCCTCGCTCTCTCAGCTGTTGTTGCGCAGCAGTTTTTCCTGTTTAAATATGGTCTCACAGAGCTGCAAACAACATCGCTTATTGACTTGGCTCTGGGCAGTGGCAGGTCCCTTTGGAGCCAGATGAAACTGGCCCTTATCAAACATGGAGCAGCTTCTGGATTCTTCTTGTAGAGGCCACCCCTGCAGCCCCCTGCTACCAAACCTCGCCACGTAAACCCACTACAGTTGAACTAGCTTAAACATTGCTGAATGGACTTCAAGAGCAGCAGCATTTGTTCTCGTTTGAGGTGGAGCCAGAGCACGCATGTCAGTCATGGTAGCCTGGTGTCTGAGCTCGGTGCTGCTTGCAAAATGAGTAGAGATTTAAAACACAGCTTCTTCATCCTGGGTTTGTAGTGAGCAGTTGTTCTGTTTATGAACATGATGTGCTGTATCACGTTGTTTATGCAACCCATCAATCATTTGTGTTTGCTTATTGCTTTGGTATGTTTGCTGGGAGAAAAGCTGAGCCCCTCAGAGCAGCTCCTCTTTCCTCTCATCCTTCTCCCACACAACAGGTCATCTCTGTTCACCATCCCCCTCCCCCCCAAAAAACAAACAAACAAACAAACAAAAAAAAAAAAAAAAAAAAAAAAGAGAAAAAAAAAAAAAAAAAAACATGGAGGGAAACATCTTGGGTGATTCCCACAGTGGGGGAGCAGAGGGGCTCATTGGTCTGCAACCGCAGTGACTGGCTGCTGGAGTGCCTTGGGTTAATCATATCTTGCATTGTTCAAGCCTATAATGCAATCTCAAGTGAGGACAAAACTGTTCTTAACGTGCAGAGTATGACCTAGGAGATGGGATGGGTTAACTGCCTGCTGGACAATGTTATAAGATCAGGTGCTGTGATGGGAGATCAGGTTAGGAGGCAGAGGGTGCGTCCTGTCCAAAATACAGCATTTAAACTAGTCGTAGAATTTTTGCCCCTGTAATGAATAGCTGGGACTGAACCAGACATATTCCCAACAGGTAGCAAAATGAGGTGAGTTTACCAAGCCTATGCTGTTGACCTGGACCTCTTGCTGTGAGCCCTGAGCAGCACTCAGTACCGATGCTCACAGGGTTGGAGGCTACTGGACTGAATCAGATCCCCCATCCCTCACACTGCAACCAGTCTGAGGTAATTCAGAGCAGCAAATGGTCAGCAGCTGATGTTAGCCAAGAGTAATCCTACCCTGAGGGAAAGGGAGGAATAATCAAAACGCTTCATGAGAGAGGGTGAAATAGAACAACTTCTGCAGGAGGCAGTCCTGGACCTCTCAGGGGATGCTAGTTTGGCACAGAGGGAAAAGTAGTAGGCCAACACAGAAACAAAAATGCATGGAGCAGAGCAAATACATATGTGCATGTCAGTGGGGCCTTGGCGTTTCAAAAATGTGCCGCTAGCTAATGTAGATTTCCCCCACATATATATGTATTTATTTAGCTACTAAACCAGACGAGGTGACATTCTCTTCTTCTGTGGTGAAGACCACCTATAATATTCAATAACGTAATAATACAGAAAAGCCTTTAGTATGGTCTTTAATAAAATACCCTGACCTGACAGGTAAGTTATTGACTATTATAAAGCTGTTAGATTTAATATGAATCTCCTGGGCAATCCCTGGTATTCATCACATTTTCATGAGTAGAGAACGGTTGTAGATATTGCCAGATGTGGTCTCAGAGTGGAGAGCAACTGAGATAAAAATTGCAAAAGCAGATAAATGATGCATGGGCTGAAATCCCATTTCCAATCAGACCCAGAGAATGCTGTAAAAAGATTTAGTGGGCTTCCTCCCAGCAATTTGAAAGTCTCCTGAACAATTTACCCAGCTGCCCTGGGAGAAAGAGGAGTGGGCAGAAAGTGAATAATCTGATCTTTATATTAATTTTATCTCATAGTTAGATTACTTTAAATCCTGTAGCAGGGGATTGTATAACCCTGTAGTATTTTCTATGGCTGCTCTAAAGGGCTGCGTAAATGTCTGATGCCAGAACTTACTGATTTGGACTTTGTTAACATTTTACTGTGGCCAGCATCCTAATATTTTGTGGTGTACAACATGCTGCTTTCTTGTGCTGCCTTTCATTTTAGCATTTTCTGATCTCTTTCTATGCAGTTTTAGATAAAAATCTTGTTCCAAACTTCCCTGGCTGTACCCTGGTACAGCCCTGGTACATTTGGGTTGTTTGAATTGCTCATCAGTGGAAGAGAGGGAAAGGATGCTGTGAACTTACTGCCCTCTATTCTGTAATGCCCAAACTTCCAGCTTTAGCGTTTAATTTCATTTTGCAGTCATGCCCAGAGGGATCCCCTATCAAAGCCTTAGCATCATTGCTCTAGGTGCTGTATATGCATAAAATAGTAAACCCTATGTCTATGGGAATGAGAGCTGTGGGATTCCTAAACAGGCTTGGCATATGGGCAGATTTTCACAGAGATATGTACTCCTGCAAATCACAAACCAAGCACATATCCTCTAATTTTCCTGTGCTGGGATTGGATTTTTTTGTTGTTGTTGTTGTCATCTTTGTTTCATCTTTTTTTTTTTTTTTTTCCTTCTTCTCTATTAGAAGATAGCAGTACTCAGCCCTCCCAGGTGAGGGTTTCTGTCGTCCAGGCCTGTGCTATTTAGCTCTCACCAGTTTGCTTCTGCACCCCCTGTTTCTGTACGTCTTCTGTGAGCAGTGAACACCACGGTTGTCTCTTTCCAGGCTTATGAATCAAACAATGGTTGTTTGAGCATTTCCAGAGCCACTGCTCAGGGCAATAAACACCTGCAGATAGAAATGATAAATAGGTGGTGACTAAAACAATCAATGAATTTTTTGTCAAATTGGTAGCGTAGGACCAATAACTTCAGTAATCAGACAAAGCTATTCTCTGCCAAATAATGCTGTACTGAAGTATGTGCCTAAATACGCCATTTGGACAACACTAGGTTACGGTGTTCCTTGAAAGAGTTAACATCTAATCGCAGATTTGGTTTCCTTGATTGACAGACAATTTTCAAAAAGAGTGTGGTTTGTCAAGAAGTTGTTCCCTTCTTCTTCCAGAAATCTCTTTGAAACCAGTGCAGGCAATTTCCTGTCTGTGACGGCATTCAAGACACGAGATACCCTTGTCTTTGACAGCAAAGGACGTTGGTTTCATTTGAGCTTTTTCCCTTATCACTGACAACAATAAAATTGTCAAGTGTGTGATTTGAAACATCAAATTCGGTATGAACTTTTTGTGTAAGCAAGGGACATCGGACATATTAACTTTTTTTCTCCCATCTATACTGATATATGGGACATACCAATTGACAAATGGTAACGATTGCCTGATGTATGTGTATAGCAACTTCTGTGCGAACTATCAGCAGACCAACAAGGTTATAATGAAGTCATCTTTTGAATTTAATAATAAATTTCACTTTGTCAGCAGTGGTCCAAGGTAATGATGTGAAGCTTCTTAACAGTGAAGGCAGAGGAAGACTTCGTAGCTGAGGAAATGCTCATTTTAATTGCAGGCTTGAAATACTGTCTGTCAAAGTACCGTAGCATTATTTTATTTTTATTGAGAAACCAAATGCATTTGAACTTGACACCCCCCGATAAATAAATAAATAAATAAGCAAGCAGTCTCTCTGCATTCATAAGAAATCGATCATGGTGAATAACAGATGATTTTGAGTATTTGGGTTTGAGTCCACAGAGTGAGACTTGAAAGTCACCTGAAAATTGCCTTTTCCAGGCTTGGTTTTTAGGAGCATAAGCATTGCAAGGCATGAATGAGCTGTTTCACTGAAAGGAGAGTGGATTTCCTGGGTAAACCATGACTTCAGTCTGTCTTATGTCACACTGCTAGCCTTTGTGTAATGCCTATTGTTATACTACGGCTCTGGCTACAGCAGGCTCGGGTTCCTGGTGGTGGCATTAACTGCAGCCATGAATGTGCCTTACACCTCACCTTAAGTCTTCCTGACGGTCTTTTAAAAGAAGCTGTGATCAATTATGTAGAGGATATTTTACAAGAGCGAGCCCTTGTGAAAGATGTTATCCTGCCATGTTATCTCAGCGGGTGACGGTAGCTGCTGTAAGACCAGACGTGTGCCCGCAGTCCGTGCTGCTGGCCCCAGGTCGAGGGACAGTGTTACTCACTAGCACTTCAGCTCACTGCCTGGGAGGAGCAGCAGGTCCCTGCCTGCCCAAATTTCACATGAACAAAGTACTGCAGAGCTCCTGGGTGCATGAATCCAGCTGCCTGTCTCAATGCCTATTAAAGATAATTTTCCCCAAATAACCCAGCTCCAGATCTTCCTAGTTTCTCCTGTTGCTGAATACCCCCAGATAGCCTTTCAAATTCTGGTTAGCAAGTTGTGGTTTTGCTTCCTTTTACAAATAAATAGGCCTTGTCCTACAATCACATCTCAATACCTCTTAGAGCCAGTATTTATCATGGGAATTATTTCAAAGTCCATGGCGTCCTTCAGTTGGCCCAAAACCATTTCTCATTGCAACATCAGCAGACAACAGCAGCTAGCCCATAAGAGTATTAGTTACTCTTCCAGACCTCTTTCCACCCATAAGTTCCTGCTACCTCCAACCACCAAAGAGCAAAAATACGTGGATGTGTGACTTCCCCTGTAGTAAGAGCGGTGGGTGCAGCTTGGTGCTGAGTGGTAACGTCCTCAGCTGAATTACAGGCAAAAGCCGAAATCTAAAGGGTGTTTATATTACTTAGTGAAAATTATTCAACAATAAAAGTCTAGTTGCTGCTGTTGGGAATATAACTGTTAGAATAAAACTTAAGGCAACGGTAAGATTCAGCTATGGTATGTTAATTTGAATCTGCAGTAAATCTGTCAGGATTTCAAGTCAGTTTAAGAGGTAAAATATAATTGTTGTAAAACACCGAACTGCAATTTATATATATTTTTCCCAACCACTTGTGGGCTAGCAATATTTCAGCTCTATAATCACAATTTGAACCTTTTAGAAGGTTCTTTTTTATACAAGTCAGCAGAAGTAGTATTTTACTTCTCTTTTGTGTGGGATTCTTTGAATGCAATGCACTTCTGGGGAGGAAAATAGTCTGGGGAGAAAATCCAGCAAAGGCTGCTTTGCACTTGCTTCTCTTTTCTGAAAGAAAGACGTGCCTGAGTGTGCAATGATCAATTTGTCAGTCAGTTTGGAGCGCAATGAAAACGACTGTCAAGGTGAGGTTTTGTTAGTTAGATGTAAAATACCATTTGACCTTACAGACTTGCTTTTTGTAACGGCATTTTGTGATAACAGGTAGACGTGGTTAAAAAAAAATAATAATAATCCTTTTGTCATCTATCTTTTTGTAAAAAAGCTTCCTCTTATTTTTAAGCAGAAAAAGACTGTAAAGTGCCTTCAGTTTATTAAGCAATTAGACTAATAAGAGTTTTAGGCTTTTAGTCCCAAGCTTCTCCCAGGTGGTTTTTCGCAACAGCCTGAATCTTGACTGTTCATTTGCAACCCATCTTCCCAGGTGAGCTTTGGGATGCTGAGAAAGCCAAGAGGAGACATGAAGCAGGTTGCCCACATCATGCTTTGGGTATAATGTCTTAGTTAGGAGGCAGTCTTCATGTTGTCACCGGAGAGCAGGGAGAGCATCTGGAGAGCTGTGTGTGACCACCATCCTGTCACTCCCGGAGCAGAAACTCAAGGGGTGTTTGAGGAGAGGTATTAATGCCAGCCCAGAGGGCTTGGTGCCTCCTGGGGTGCACTCCCAGGAGACAAGTCCCCAGGATCCAAGTGCCCTTTGCAGGAGATGAACTCATCAGGCAGGGCTTACAGAGACGAGTGGTTTGGGGTGAGTCCTTACGGATGAGGGATGAAATATGTGAAGAGTTACTGCAGAGGGCACGGTGTTTTCTGAGGTCAGACCCACAGGAGCTCCTTGGGAGATGCCCTGGCAGCCTCTTAATGGAAAATAAAAGGCAGCCTGTTAATTTGTCCTTATTTGGAATCATTTCTGAAGGCTTGTAAAGCTTCACTGCTCCAGAGGAAAGTTACATCTGCTGATTGAGGGGAGGAAGGGAAATGATAATAAAAGTTACTCAGTTGAGGCTAATATAGCCTTTTGAATTTTGCAGTCAGATGAGTCTGAGAGATTAAAAGGAGAGAGAAAAGGATGATTTGCATGCTTAAAAAAGATAAATAACCTTTTGTACTCATTATTTTGGTATGTGTTTGCATTTTTCTTTTTTTCTTTTTTAAAGCATTAAGGAAAAGGGGACTTGACAATTCTTTAGCAAGTATTAGGCTAGGCTGAATTAGTGTGGAGAGACCGCTGGCCATCTGCGTAGTTTGGGCTGCTGTGACTTTTGAAGCTAATGCACTTTAATAGGTTTTGATGGCCAGAGTCTGCACAAAAAAAAAAATAAAAAATAAAAATAATAATGAGAATGAGGGAGATTGTTTTATTTTGTTGCTACTTGCATTGAGGCATGGCCTCTCCTGCTTCCAGCAAGGCAGGGTCTGGCTGCCTGTGTACTGCTTGCACCATGGTAACAGTCCTCTGTCAGCATCCTTGGGCAAAGAGAGGATACAGAGGTTAGCCTGTTCCAGAGCATTTATAGTCCAGGCAGACAGGTGAAAGCTACATTGGACTCAGGAAGAACAGGGTGGCAGAAGCACAGCGTGGGGAACAGGTGGTGCTAGCAATCCCTGCTGGCACCATGACCAAAAGAGGGAGTTCCCTGAACCTCAGTTGGATCTGGTCCTTGCTTCACCTGTAATATAACACTTCTCTTTTACCTGTTCCTGAATTTTCTCCTGTTTCAAGTCTAGTGCCTGTAAATTTAGCAATCACTCTGTACACACACAAGTAAGACCTTGTCTCAGGGTCTTGGCAAAGCAGTGAGGGCGAGCAGTGGTCCTGCCCCCTGTGTCCCCTCCACAAGTGGACAGAGCAGATACCTGCAAGGAGGCGGACCGCTGACCCTAATTCATCATCTGAACCGGTGCCTGCTGACAATTGCCTTTCTGATTGCGTATCATTTTCAAAGAGATTGCTGCATATAGTGGGAGAGAAAGCCTTGCAGATCCTCTTTGATGCGGTCTCTGGGTTTCAAAATCAAGACATCATTTAGCTGTCAGTGAAGACAGTGTGAAACTTGCAGGAGAATCCTCTCCAGTTGCTATTTCCCTGTAACAAGAAGACAACAAGAAAGAAGAAAAGGCATTTCATTGTGAAGTCTCTCAGGCTTGCAAATGCACTCTGCCACTTACAGGCCTTTTGTTTGCATTGTGCTTGGCTTGGCAGGAACCTGCCTCATTAACCTTTTCCGTCCCTCTCTCCTCTTCTGCTGCAAGGTAATACTGTAACCCCTTCAAGGTGCAAGGAGTGCAGGTGCACAGAGCCTCAGTCTTTGCATACTCAGACAGATGAGGGAAAGCAAGCTGAGAGGAGCTGCAGTGATGTGTACTGATGCATGGACTGATGGAGGTGGAGAGTGACGGGGCCAAAGAGTGGAGAAGTGAGGCCCTAGAGCATCTGTGGGAAAGGGAAAACCTCTGTTGGACAGCGGAGAGGGCACGTGTGTAATGACACTGCAAGACAGACCCAGCATGTAGCCACTGTTAAGAAAAGACTTTGAATGTACTGAGCTGCAGAGAGCAAGCAAGATGGTCTGGTTGTAAGACACCAAGGGCTGCAGCGAGAGTGTGACCAGCTGCTCCTTCCTCAGGCACTCTGGAAAAGCATATCACGGCAGATGTCCTTCCTTGCCATTTTTTTTTCCCCGTGTTCTTCACAGTGTGGTTTGCTTTTGCATCAGGTACCACGTTGCTTTCAATGCCATGACTGCACAGGAGCAGCTCTGGCGTAGCTAGAGGTCACAGCTGTAGCATGTCTGGCGCTGGGGTTAGCTTTGCCTCCCCTATCCTCTTGTGCAGGAGCGATGCCTCCAAAAGCCCTTCCACCACCTGTTTGGCTGGATGGAGCTGAAGTCCTTTTCCCCTAAATATAGCTCTGTGCGCGTGGCGGAGCTGAGCTCTGTTGGCATAGCAAAGCACAAGCAAAGAGAAAGCCAGATGGCTGATTCATGCTGAAAGGCAGCGTGAGGGACTAGAGAAGACAGGCAATGACTTGGCACAGTGACCAGTTTCTTGGCTGCCTCGGAGAGGCCGTCTTACCTTTCTGTCCCACCCTCTCCACCTACCTATAGCTTTTTTTCAGACAGGAATACCTCTACTTGCCAGGGACTGCATCTCTCTCCCAAAAAGGGACGATCACAGCACACAAAATTTAGCCGTATGGAATTTGAGTTGAGGTATTTCTTCAAAGGAGGGAGGTGGGTTCATCCTCCTGGAGACACAAATTGTCCATCTCTCTTTGCTGACTGTAGTGAGCAGGAAAGTGTGATGGTCATTCCCACCAAATCTGTGCGCTGCAGGATCTCATTTTCCTTAAATCAGCTGGGGAACGTGAGACCATGCTTTATGCTGGTTTTACAAGGACAGCAAGTACCTGATGCAGGAAATAATTGCATCGGGTTTAATTGAGTCAGATCTAACTGCATGTGATCTTTTTGTGGATTGTTTTTCTGCTTGTTTGTTGTGGGAGGAGGAGGAGGGAAAGTTTGCTCTTATTTTTGAACTCATGGGCAAACAAGCAGGCAACTCAGGGCTTAGTGTCATTTTTGGCTGTGTAGTAAACAAAGTTTGTGGAGTGAGCCCCAGTCTATGATGCCTGACACAGGCACATTCCTGAGCAGGTGCTGGTATGGGCTTCCTTCTCCTAAACAGAGTGGGTGGGTGGCTTGGTCCTCTGTTCAGACTCCAAAATTGTACATTTTATACTCTAAGCTTTCCTCTGACCTGAGACCTCAGACACTTCCTCGTCCTTTCTTCTTGCATGTACTCTACTTGGAGATCAGTTTCCAGCGTCCCTTCAGCCCACCTGCCAGAAGGAAACATCACTTTCTTTGTGCCCTGCTCCTTAAGCCAGGCACACTATCCAGGTTCAGCTTTGCAGGTTGCCTGTCGTGGGCATGCTGCAACTCCATTTCTAGAGCCAAAGCTTCTAGGGATGGTCAACTAGTAGTACAACTCTGGCTACTAATTTATTCCAAATAAGCTTGACTATGACAGTCTGTGACACTTATATGATCCTCGAATAGGGGACCAGAGGGTTGGGAGGATGCTGGGACTCCTTGCTAGATGTGTATGTGGTGGGAGAAGGGAGAGGTGGGCCTCAAAGTTTCCAGCTTTGCACATGAGACTGGCCCAGACTGTTGTGCTGCTAGGGCAGGTCTCTTGTCTGCCTTGGCTTGTGTTAGGTTGGAAGGTGCAGTGAGAAATAGTAAAGACTGAAAAAGCACTAAGATACCATTTTCTGCTAAAACACACCAATATTCCAGCGTACATGTGGCTCAGATTTGCAGTGAGCAGGCTGCTAGGAAAGGTGTGTGGGTAACAAAGGGGTCTTTGTAAACTGCAGAGGAAGAAACTGGAACCACACTGGCACAGGCTCTGGGTGACATAAACACTGTTACAGGTGCCGAATTAGGTGCAAAAATTTCAAATTATCACCTTCTTTGTTTGCTGTCAAGAAGATGCAAGTTGGTTGGCAGGGGAACTAAGTGACACTGTGGTGCTAAACACCCCAAACCACAGTGAGACAAAAGGCATGCCTAAAACCTTGGCTGATAATGTACAGTAAGTGGGAGTGGAGGGTTGTCCCAGTCTGGGTAAAACAGAGTTAGATGGTTTCTTGTTGGATTACCACTGGCTCCTAAGGTGGGACATCGAAGTAACTCCAATTACAGGTCTGTGACAGTTGCCAGCTTGCTCTTAAATTGCAGTAAGTGACATGAACCATGAAAAACTGGAGATAACAATAATAGTAATGATAACACTTTCAAAGACTTGAGCATCTAAGTAGAAGCTGCCACCATGGCCATGGTGTACAAACAAGAAACTTGATTTAGTAACAAGAGGAGAGGTATAGGGAAAAGCGACATGAATGTGGAGCTCAGAACATCCAGCCCAGCATTACAGGGATATTTTGTTCTGCTACAAGATTTCTGTGTTGGTGTGTTCAGGCTATGCACATGCTGGATCCTTGTTGTCCTTCAGTTATAACCCCATGTGTCTGGGATGGTATGAGGAGCAGCCAGCTGGTATCTGTTTTGCCAACGTGCAACATCCTCAATCTGGTTCATGAAAGTCCTGTGCAGTGGAAGATGGCTATTATGGCAATCCACTTGCATTTGCTTTTTCTAAGCTGTGTTAAGGAGGACACGGGGGCAGAAACAGGGGGACGCTGCCATGAAGACACAGAAATAAACCCAAACTCGAACTGGGAAAGGGCTGGTGAGATGTGGTTGCGTGGATCTGGTATGTGCTGCGGGTACAAACTGAAACATTTTCTTCAAGTGCTGTGGAACATGGGATCAATATCACTGGCTTGCTAGCTGATTAAATGAAACATTGCCTTTCTGCAGGAAAATGGGGCTTTTGAGGGGTTCCTGCACCAGCTGCTGTAGCTTAGCAGGCTATATTTAATCAGAGCCCAGAAGTACAGTTGTCTGGCTACTGAAGCTACTTTTTCTGATGACTTCTGGGCATCTTGGACCAGCCCGTCCATGCTCTGCTCCTAGGAATGGGAAGCTGATAACACCATAGAGCATCTCTGCAGTCCTCTTCTGAGTCTGCATGTAAAAATCGCCACTGGGGTTTGCATTTCCCCTGCATCTGGGACACATGCAGATTAGTGGGATTTTGGACTCCTCTAAATCCCAGGGAGTTGGGTGAAACCTTGCTTTTCTGTGCAAAAGATTGACTTGGTTATTTAAACAGCACTACACTGTCAGGCTCCTGCAGTCCCCGCAGAAGGAAATAGCTTCAGTATTGCTTTCTTTATTCATCCACTGTGCTGTGTTAGAAAGGGCAGAGCACGGGGTTTTCCAGCAAGGCCCAGGCTATGCTTATGTTTCCTGCTCCAGCTGCAGCTTCATGGAGGAAGCCTTTCACCCCCATGCTGGGCTCCCTCCCCTCTCTTCACCTCTTGCTGCCAGTCATCATCGTTTTCACATAGTTCATACAACATAATTGCAGTGTAATTGCCCCCAGTCCAGCTTAGCAAAACAAAAACATGCCAAGATTAACCCATCTATGTGATCGGTCTTTGCTGATCCAGACCATTGGGACTGAACCATGTTGTAGAAGGATGATTTGAGCCTGGAGGCATGCCACATGTGTGGGTAACCCCACTGCATCCACTGCCTGCCAGGTGTGGATGTGAGCAGAGCCTCCCAAGCTCCTCCACCCTGAACTGCAGAAGAGGAGAAGTTTCAAACTGGGAACAGATTTGCATCCTCCAGAAGGCAAGGGGAAGGAAGACGCACGAGGGACATAAACAGTGAGATTACCTCTGCATGCTGTGGGTTAAAATGCTATCATCTCTTTGAGTAGAGCATGTAAAGTGTGTACATCTGGAACGTGTGTGAGCTGCTGCGGCTCTAATTATGGGACTGTGGCACACTGGGCTACTGCACAGGCTGCTGAGCAGCCCTAGCTGTTTGAGCCTGGACTAACTTTGGTATGATTCATGATGTTAATGATGCATTTTTACAGCAGAGGAGGAAGAATCCTATTGTCCTTTCTTCTTTGTTTCAGTATATTTTTGCTTTATATCCGTTGAATGCTTTGTTTCCATTTTGTATTAATTTTGCAAATTGGTCCCTGTGGTAAGAGCATGTGTAACGGTTTTATGCAGCCTTTTCTAAGCCTGCCTTAATGTCCCTGCATTTATCTTTTGAAGCTAATAATTAAAAGGGGAAAAACACTGTCTGTGGACTTCTATAGCGATGCCAGTTGAGTCCATTTTCTCTCTTGTTGGTAACTATCTGATCTGACTCGCACCCACAACAGACTGTCGGGGGGAAAAAATAGTCACTGCTTTTATTTCATGTCTGGCCTGATGAGAATAGTAATGAGAACAGCAAAGCAGTTGCATCCCCAGCTAGCTGGCTACAAAGTAGGCAGGCTGAGTCCTCGATGTACTGTCAATTCCATGCATTGTGTAGGCAATTAACATTGATGCTAAAATAATTAATGATGAGAAAACATCAAAGGGTTTGGGTGCTTCAGTTCAAATGAGCACCAGAAGCTCAGTTTGTTATCCAGGCTTGTCTAGTTGTCTAAAAATACCTTATAACTAGCTTCTTGGTGCTGCAAACCACAAAAAGGCTGGCACTTCCATTCTGACTTAGATGTGTTCAGAGCTCTAGGAAGCTCCGGGAGAGGTTTCAACACGAAAACGAGCATTTGCGTTCAGTCTAATATGAGCTGTTTTGTAAATATTTGATGAAAAGATTTAGAATTTTTCAATTTCGGAAATGCACTGCACAAGTTGATTTACAGAAGGTTATCAAAGTCACAAGCTTGTTCTAATTTCCAAGGTAGTGATTGAACTTTTTTTGAAGTGATCTCTGGAGCAAGCAAATATACAGTGGAGGAGGTTGGTAGGAATGTCAAACTAGAGCTGGGTTGAAGTTGCCATCTAAGGCAGCGCTTCAATTCCCCTATTTCATACTTAGAGTACAGAATTAGCTCATATATTTATTGCAGTTATTGCTCCGTGGGTAATTGCATTTCTTCTGATGGATCAGAGAAACACCCGCAAGTAAAATGTCCAGAAAAAAATAAAATAAAATAAAATACAAATAAAAAAAGAAGAAGAAAATAGGAAAGAAAAAAAAAAGCTTAATTTGCAAGTCTCACCTGGATCTCCACTCCACCATGCACTGGTCCTTTGCATCTCATTTATTGGACCAGATCTGATTATACACGCAGCAGTGTCTCAGGTCCTGTCCTACCATCATAAACATCTATTTTTCCTATAGAGGAATGCAAGTCACTGTGCTAATGATTGAACTGTTTGTCAGGTGCAAAAAGCAGTGAAAGACAGAACTGAGTAGTGTGAGAGTCATTTAAAGCAACGTGTGTTGCAATGTGTGGAGTGCAGCACAAAAATGCTGCTGATTGGCCACAATGTAGACTGTCTTTCTGGAAGTCTGTACTCAGAGTATAATTAAGTGTGTGCTATCCCATGCGTGCTTAGAATTTCTTATTGACGACAATATTGAAGCAGCTAAGTTTAAAAATAAAAAGTATGAACCAAAGAGAATGAAAGAGGTCAACGTTTTATTATCTAAAGAGAACTTTGATGTAGAAAAGTTGCATACAACACAAATCAGCTATTAAATTGACCTCATCTGTGGCCTGCTCGATTTCAAAGGCCTTTGAGTAGACTTTTACAAAGAAAGTTTTAAAAGTTCATGCACAGAGGTAGCATTTTTTAAAAAAACAACATAGCTTATTTATTTTTAATAAGTTATACGCATAGCCCTTGGTTCCTTGAGGTAGCAAACCAAACATCTGGCTTTTAGGCTCAGTGATGTTTGGATCATGATCAAAGGGAAAGGTTGCCAATTAACCCCCCATGATCTCTCCACCATGTGTGTTTGATGCCATCTTTTTTCCATTTCATTTATTTCATCTGAGCTTGATATTAAATCTCTTACCAAATTCAGATTAGCCATGGCTTTCCCATTGCTCTGACAGCACATCAAAGCTCCAGAGGACCCAGAAGGTTGAATTAGCCACTGTCTGAATCTTCTCTGAGCTGCTCTGAGAGAGATGTATCTGTGTAAGGAATAAAGGGAATAGATGATATCTCTGCCCTGAAACTTTCAGAAAAGTTAAATGGTAAGACTGGGCTAAATTTAAACAAGAAGTACTGGGCAGAAAGCAAGTAGGTACAATAACGAGGTGTTGTATAGTTTATAGAAAAAATATAGAAAATAAGTAGCAATAAAGAGATAGAATAACTTGGAATAATTTCAGCATATATTTCAGCAAACAGGAATATGTTACATTACTAAATGTAATATATTTGCTGTTTGTATTAAAATAACATTAGTGAAGTAGGGAGGAGCCTACAAGGTAAGACCACGCTATTTTCATTGCTCTCATGATCATCAGTTACCTTTAAAACAAAAGGGCAAGCATTTTTTTGAGGCTGTCCTGGGGAGCTAAGCTACTGCCAAGAGCATGCAGCAGTGTGGAAAAAATGCAACCAATATGTGTAGGGAAAAAGGGAACAGGATACATAGAAATGAGGTGGGGACATTTAGCTCTGGGTAACTGACAGTTAAAAGCTTCATCTGGCAAGGCTTTGCTGTCATTGTCTGGGGTAATAAACTAAATGTCCTCTGCGAAGACACAGGCGGTATCAGATGTTCTGATGTTTGTATAATTTCATCTAGTCTATTTTATATGATAGAGGGTGATTTGGTACAAAAACTTGGGTCTAACAATTGAAATTAGGGTTACAGACCAAAAGTTGATCAGAAATCAGGGAAGACTGATATAAATCACACACAGCTGGACGTTTTATTGTATTTTCTCCTTCAAATGTGTTGCCACTTTCTGGTGAACCAGTTCCTGATTGTTCCATTTGGGCACTCCCAGGGTGTCATTTCAGAAATGAAATACAGGCTCAATGTGAGAAGAAAAGAGGGAACTGCGGTATGCTGAAAGCATGAGCTGCGCTGTAGAGGTGAGCAATTCATTTGGGACCTTGTGGAGGAGCTATAGAGGATGGGAATCATAGATTCATAAAGGTTGGAAAAGACTTCTAAGATCATCTGATCCAACCATCCCCCTACCACCACTGTCACCCACTAAACCATGTCCCCAAGCACCACGTCCAATCTTTCCTTGAACACCCCCAGGGACAGTGACTCCACCACCTCCCTGGGCAACCCGTCCCAGTGCCTGACTGCTCTTTCTGAGGAGAAATGTCTCCTCATTTCCAACCCGAACCTCCCCTGGGGCAACTTGAGGCCATTCCCTCTAATCCTGTCGCTAGTTATCTGTGAGAAGAGGCCAACCCCAGCTCCCCACACCTTCCTTTCAGGTAGCTGGAGAGAGCAATGAGGCCTCCGCTGAGCCTCCTCTTCTCCAGACCAAACACCCCCAGCTCCCTCAGCCGCTCCTCACAGGCCTTGTGCTCCAGGCCCTTCACCAGCTTCGTAGCCCTGCTCTGGACGCGCTCCAGGGCCTCGCTGTCCTTCTGGTAGTGAGGGGCCCAAAGCTGAACACAGTGCTCGAGGTGCGGCCTCACCAGAGCAGAGCACAGGGGGACGATCACCTCCCTGCTCCTGCTGGCTGCACCATTCCTGACACAAGCCAGGATGCCGCTGGCCTTCTTGGCCACCTGGGCACACTGCTGGCTCGTGTTCAGGCAAACATCTATCAGCACCCCCAGATCCTTTTCCTCTGCACAGCTTTCCAGCCACTCTGCCCCAAGCCCATAGCGTTGCATGGGGTTGTTGTGGCCAAAGTGCAGGACCCAGCACTTGGCCTTGTTGAACCCCATTGCCTTAGCCTCTGCCCATCAACCCATCAAATTATCTGTAACAACAGTGTAGATTTATTGACCCTTCCTTAAAAAGGCAAATGTTTAAATATTAAAGCATGGTACAGTGCCATTGAAAGGACTTTTTTTTTTTTTTAAGGACTTGTGTTTGTAAAGGGAAGAAAAAATCAGAATAGAATATTAAATATACAGAGCCAAAGGTGATCACTCACTTACAACAATGGTCTCAGAAAAAGTCCCTCTGCTATAGGGAGTATCACACACATTATGAGAATCTGGAGCAGAGACCAACTACTACAACTTGCAGGTAATCTGAAATAAATCTCCGGAGGTGTTAGTTATGTTGCATAACAATGTGAGTGACACCAGAGTCTGGAGGTCAGCTGCCTCTGTATGGTGGATAGGACAAGGACTGGTGGTCTTAAATTACTGTGAGAAGAATTCAGGTTAGGCACAAAGAAAATGTTTTTAACTGCTGTCTCGAAGTGCCCTGGACTGAGCCATCTGTAGAGGTCTTGTATTCTGTAGCCTGCAGCCTTGCTTCACTCAGGTATGTTTAAGTGTAGATGTAATTACATACCTTTGAAGTCTGACCATTTACTGACATCGGTGTGTTAAAACCTGAGTGGAAAGGCAAATGATTTTTGAACTCTCTTCTCTGGCATTCAGATTTTAGTTTCCCCGTAGAACATGATTATTCTATGCCAGCAGAACTGTTTTGGTTCCTTTTCCAGGATATTTTATATAATTATATAAAATCTTTCTCTTTGTAGCCTGAGATTATGTTTAACTGTACAGCTGCTTTTACATTTTTGTAGCATGCTAATGTATACCTACAACACCACCTTCCTCTAAAAAAAAAAAAAAAAAACCTTCCTTGTCTTCCTTGTCTTCTCCTGCTTTATTTGTATTGGCTTTTGGGGTCACCTGAATCGAACAAACATGTCTCTCAAAGCTTCCTGTTGACAATGTGTCTCCAGACAGTTTGTCTTTGGACAAACCAGCATGCCTAGGTGGATCACCAAGTTTTATTCCAGCGTGGAGTCAGAAGTCTTGTGCTGTTAGACAGTGAAATGGGCTTTGCTCTTTGTTAACTGTTTCTGGGCCTGACTTGCTCGTCCCTTATAAAGGAATGATAAACTGACGGATCTGAAAGCAAGAACAGAGCTGGTATCCTACATTAAGCCTCAGGAACAGGGGGCAAAACACGTCATCCAGCTGCTCTTACAGGGAACCTGGCAATCTTTCTGTACTTATAACCTGATCTTCATGAAAAAAATATGGAATTTTAGTTATATGACCTTAAAAGGAGAGAAATCACAACATTTTCTGATGCATCAGATCTCACGGGATCTTGCTGTTAACAATCCTGCACTTTATTTCCCAGTTGATCTTTCCCAACTTTTATTGCAACCATAATTATTTCTAAAGTCAAGGCATTGATTTTTTTTTTTTTAAGGGGGAAAAAAAAAGTTGATTGTTCAATCTCCAGTCTCTTAACAAAAAAGAGTCACTCAGAGCCACCCTGAAATAGTAACAGGGGTATGCCTCAAGTCTTCTGCAGCTCCTCCGGTCTCATCTCCCCTGACTTTCATGTAGGCTGGGAGGACCAGGAACACAGAGGAAGGCTTTCAGGAGCAGAAGTTACAAGAGAAATAATTTGCCCTTTGTTATCCCCTTTGCCTGAGGAAAACAGGGTGGAAACTTGATGCTAGGCAGAGGCACAGCATCGAGGATCGGTGTGTAAAAAAAAAACAAAAACATGGGAACTGCCCTGTGTAACCAGACACACTATTTTTCCCCTAGAAAAACTCCGAAGGCAGTATTAACGCTGGTACAGAAATGCAGACACTTAGAGTTCGGTTTTCAAAATCAGGTTCTTAATTCAGCAATTAAACACCTGCACACTGATTAGCGATTCAGAGAGCCTGTCGGCGCTTACCTTTTTCAGTGGGTGTCAAGTGCCAATTTTAGGTCTAAGTGCAGATGTAGGTGCATGCACAGAGGGTTTCAAGATTGGAAACCAGGCTTTTAACAACAACAGGTTCATCTGCCTGTGCCTCCTCTGCACTGCACAGTAAAATCAGCTGAGCATAAACGTGGAGGCGAGGAATAAGGAGCATGAACCGGCTAATAGTTGCTGTTATGAATCTGTCAGACGATGACTTGCTGCCTGACAAGGAAAATACTGTTCTGCTAAACGGGGCAGCAGGCTCTTCAGCTCCCAATTTATGGCATTTCCCTGCTTTGCTTCCTTTTGATTTCTGAACTATTTTCCGGTGCCTTCACCTGCAGATCAATCACGTTGTTTAACAGTGTGGCACCTTTTGAACCCAAAGAGGCTGGCCACTGTGTGACTCCCTCCCTCTCCCATGGGGTAGAGGCATTGCATTAGGAGGCAGAAAGGTATTTTACGTATTGAATAACAAAGGCTCCTTGCCTTAGCCTGAATGAACAGAGGAAAAGAGTGTAAAAAAAGACAAGCTGCAGAATGAGACGTTGAAGGTAGCAGGGCAACCACTGCACCTGTCATCAACTTTTTCCCTGGTCTGGGGACAGATGGCCTACCATTCCTAGTCTGTGCTTTCAGATCCCCTAGGAGATGTGATCATGTATTTTCTTTAAATCCAGGCTGACATGTTGATAGTGTGAGTCACGTATATCACAGAAGCGAGGTATGGATTTCTGCCTTAAACCCCGAAAGAAAGACGGCCTTGTCAGCCTCACAGTAATATCTGCTGGAATGTTTCTTGGGTGGAGGAAAGAAATCAGTTTGGGTTTGTGAAAGGGGTCTGTATTTCTGCACATACACAGCCAGATGCTGGCTGAGACAAAGCAGCTTGCTTTTCAGTTCTGTATATGAGGCTCAGGGCAGGGACAAAAAGCCGTGAATGTACTTGTGCAGGACCTGGAGGGGGCGCATTGCAGAAGAAATACCAAGAAACTAGCCTGACCTGCTATAAAATAAATGAATAAATAAATAATAAGAATGTCAGTAAGGAAGATAGCTCTTCTCCATATAAAACTCAATGAAAGACCATTCTCAACCATAGCAAGGGTCCTCATTGGAATTAAGAGGCTCAATTTTGTGCATGAAAAAAAATTAAAAATAAAAAATTCCTTCAGTCTCAGAAGGCAGAGGAAGCACTCTGGCAATGTGCTGTCAAAAAGTGACATGACCCCAGTCTCTGGCTCCCTGTGGGTGGGAGAAGGATGTGGAGAGTTAACTGGGTTTGCTGCAATGAAAAGGAGGGATGCCTCATCGCAAATAAGAGAGCTGCAGGGTGAACTGGCTTTTTGGAGATCTGCCTGAGTTAGACCCAGCCTTAACAGCTGGTTACATAGTGCTGTGCTAGGAAGACTGTCACGTCAGGAAGAAAATGCCGCTTGGGCTCCCTGGGCAGCTGTAGCTCTAGCATTAGAGTCTTGAGACTTCTGCAGGTTGTAAAGACTGCTGTCCTGTAGGTCCTGGGCCCTTGCTTAGTTTAAAAGAGAAGTTTGAATACCATGATTTTGAGTTTGAATAGCTGATATTCATAAGTTGACCAGCAGCATTGTCAAAGCAACATCTAGTCCGTGGTAGAGTCAGAAGACCTTCAGTTATGTTTAGCAATTCTATTTTATTGCACTTCATTTTTGTCTTGGCTGTTCCCTACCTCTTCTTCAAGTTTTGGCCCTAGCTGCTTGGATGAAGAGCAGTCTGACATGGACAGTAGGCACCTAAACTGATGGGGACCAAAATATTATTTTTACCAAAAAAAATTAGACTTGGAATTGGTAGGAAGAGATTTACAATTATTATCAGTATCTCAGTAATGCCAAAAAATGCCCTTGCCAACAAGAGAGCCCCAAGATTCCCAGTATTGTTACACGCGTGCTGTAGAAGCACTCCCTCTCTGCAAAGAGTTTGTGCTCAAAGCAGGAAAGAGTGGAGAGGAGGAGGAGAGAGACTGACTTATAAAGGATCATTGCAGTGCTAGAGCATTTGTTTCTATTTGAACCCCAGTCTCCTTTCCAAATTGTGTAACTTTTCCTACAAAAACATCACTCCCTTGTCCTGTGTTGTGCTGGTGCTGCTAAGCATCGTAGATGCTCTTTTATTAGGGGCTGTTGTTGCAACAAAACTTTAATGCATCAGTTGCTGGAAATTTTTATGTTTTTTAAAGGTAAAATATGTAAAAAATAAAAATAAATAAATAAATAAATAAAAGCCCTCAGTTCTTAGACTGCTTGTTAAATCCCACTATAGCTAAATAACATCTGGCTTTCTATAAATACAGCAAGCTAGTCATTAACAGTGGGACTATTCACTGTTTACAGAGCTGCATTTGAAAAGAACTGAAATGCAAAGTATTCATTGAAGTCTGCAGAGCATCTGCCTGTGATAGACTTTTGATAAACCCAGCCTTGCACTCCAGTCATCTTCATGTTCCAGTGTTTGGATATCTTGCGTATGTCTTATCTTCTGGAGTCACAGGCATGTTACCGATGCAGGCAGCATGGGAATTTCTAAAGTGCACAGAAATTTCTTGCGTGCAGAACCAACCACCTTGGACTCACACTTGTATTTAGTTATGCACAGCTGGTCTATCAGTCCCAATCAGTCTTTTATCCAGGTAAAGCCTTTTGCTGCCTCAGGACAAATAAGCACAGGTTGTGCGTTGCATTAGGGCTATTGCAGTAAGTACTTTAAACCAGGCTTCTTTGCAGACACTGGAAGTAGCACATTTTCTACCACCTCTCTCCTGTGCAGATATGCCAGTGCCTAAAAAAGGTAATTAGACATTTCCCTGGGGGCTAAGGAGAGGGAAGAATTTTTCCCTACCTACAACCCAGCTCCACCACACGTGTAGGATCTAAATGCCTGTGAGAGATCCATCTGTTGTGTTTAGGAACAAATGGCCAGAGAGGTTAAAAAACAACTTCAGAGTGGAAAGGCAAGAGTGCAGGCAGCAAGATCACATAACTGCCCCTGCCAGAGAGAACTTTTTTATCGTGAGAAACACCGGAGAGCTCCTGGTTGCTTTTGCAAAGTTATATTCACTTGTATCAAGCTGGGCAGCCACTGGCACACATTGCAGTTAGAAAATGGCATTTAAGGCATTGTAAAAGCTATTTCTAGCTATTTCCTCTTCATTATAAATATACACAGGGCTGGATCCTTGCCCCTGTTTCTGCCTGCTTTGTGTAACTCCCACCAACCTGACCACCTCTGCTGTGTATCATCAGTGGTAGCTCCCTTGGGTACATGAATTGCTTTGCAAGGCTTTGGAGAATGGATATGTCTGAGCTGTCCTCCACTAAGGGACTGAAGGACAGGGAAAATACAAAGTTTCTTTTCATTTATTTTTTAACAGTGTTACATGGCCATTCATGGCTTCCGAATGTCATCTGACTACAACTGGTAATTCCAACTAGCAAGTGTATAAAGTCTGATAACTAAACAGCCTTCAAGACCGTGCTGTCTCAGAGCCACAATTATCAGTAATGTGATGATGGTGCAAGGCAGAAAAATCCCTCTTTTTTCTGGGTGTAACTCCAGGTGATGTCTTTGCTGGTGGTATGGACTGTCCACATGGGGGAACTTGGAAGAATATGATCGTGAAGGACCTCTCCTAGGTGGTATTGTGGCAGCATTGCCAGCCTTTCCACACACACCCCAACATACACACCCTGAAACCTTCTAAGGCTTTTGAGAAAGAGATGCTTCAAAACTTTCCTGGACAGAAATAGAAGCAGGAAAACAAAGCAGATTATTCCCACCCACAGATATCTTCATGACAGATCTCCTGGGCATGGGATGTGGAAGTTGTGGAGATTGATGCTGCTTGAATCGCTGGTTTTAATACCTTCCCTTAATAAGTGCCCCTCTTCTGTATTATACTTTCCTGGAGCCATCGCTGAAGATGCCATGAAACTTCTTAGTGACTTCAGTGATCCTGAGATCAGGTCAGCAGCTACCAAAATGCCCATAAAATGGACATCCTAATTCCATCTTAGGTAAGTCTGGAGGGTTTTGCTGTCTCTGTGGGTGGGTAGCAGGAAAATCCCATGCACTGCTTTCCCTCTAGAACCTCTAAAGCAGAGGTATAAAGGGAGAATATCTCCCTTCTTTGTGTGTCAATCCAGCAAGGAAAAGTGGGACATCTAGACATGGTCCTAGTCAAAGATAGGTCGGTGTATTTTTTTATCCTGTGCTTGACCTCAGCTAAATCATGGGCTTTGAACTTGATGAGGTTCCTGGTGAAAAATATGCCTGGAACTATCAAACCCAGCTTGCATAGGCTGTCCTCTCCTATTACACCACACTCAAGCAGGCAGATGCGATGTGGGCTGAATGCTTTGAAATACAGCTTGGTAGCAGCACGTGCTATAAAATATGCACTTCTTAAATACTGTCAGTAAATCAAGGAAAGCTGTCGGAAACTGGTGTAACTTTTGATGTTTAAAACAGTAATGGTGGAAGTTACTGCAGTTTTATGCATTTGAAAGGATGTTTTTCCTTTATTTTAATTTATTTATTGATTTATTTCACTGTCAGCGTGCTCTATAATGGGAAGTTTCTGTCATCTTTAAAGTAAAACATGCTAAGGGAGATATATTAAACAGGATATTGGCATATAGTGATAAAAAGCAGTAACAGAGGGTGTTTATGATGAGTTCCCTTCAGCCTGTGGGCTTATGCATGTATAGCACACAGGCAAAACGTCTTGTTGAAACTTTCATGCAGTACATCCAGCCTATAGGGCAAGAAATGAGAAGTCACCAAATGAGGGAGGAGGAGGTCTGCTTCCTCAAAGCAGGAGCAGGCAAAACCACGGAGCACTCCCAGCCCTGGTTGATACAAATCTTTGCCTTAAGCATCACAACAGAGCTGGAGAGAAAGTGTAGCCACTTCACAGGACGTGCATCTGAAAACCACTTTGACTGCACCATTAACTGTATGTAACTAACCTGAGACAAAACTGACACAATGCTGGACATCTTCCTGAGCTTAATAAATTCTGTTAAAACAAGGAAGCCTGAAATATACATGCAGTGGTATAAAACACTGCAGAAAATACTCTTCAGTCTGAATTTAAAACATGGCCTGGAAGAAAGGCTTTCGTTTTATTGTTGGCAAAATCTCTGGAATGACTTTAAAGTGCATTTTATCTGGTCTTTCTATAATATAAACTTTTAATTAGCCGTAATCAACTTAAGTGGGGAGAAGTGTGTCTGAGCACCAACATGAAAAATGAGAGTTGCATCCTTGACCTGTGCCAGCCTTAGGGAGGAGTCGACAGGCTGGTGAAAGTAGGTTTTGTAACATGAAATCAGGTGATTAGTAATTAATGTAGCTAATAAAATAAACCCCGAAACTGGTGCTTTATTGTGGTATAAGCACATGCCACAATGCAAAATGGATGCTGAACTAATGCTGATTGCACTTTAATACTGGTGTGTGAGCCCAAGCTGCCAGAGAAAAGACTGCATTTGGCTTCATGAGTCCTCAGACCTGGCCAAAATAGCTGGAGCCATCTCCCCTAATGTTAGCCATCAACAGCAGGCAAGCCCCTGGGTATCCAGGCTCCCTCCACAGTTAATGTAAAGTGCAAGGCACCTCCACAGACTAGTTGGTATGCAGCCCAATGTACCCAATTGTATGTAAATGGGGGGCACAATTTGGATTTGGAAATAGATGGCTTTGTTTGGGTGGTGATACATGGAGCATGACTGGCCCATTCAGGTTGCTAACTCATTTTGCCCTTGCAGCAGGAATCAGAGAAGATCCATCCATAGCAGAGTTAGCAGTACAATGGACACACTGCTTTTGATCCAAGTTCTGAGAGAAAATGTTCGAAGCGTCATGAGAATACATTCTTGTTTTATTCCTGCAGAGATGTGGCTCATCAAAATCCGCTTCAGAAGACAAGGATCCTGGTGAGATATACACTAGCCTAAGCCACATGCTATTATACATACGTGAGACTGTAGTTAAAACAGATTAGGGAGGAAAATGAGCCATAATTTCATTTGCAGTTCTTGTTAACTTTGCAAAGAGAAAATGTAAGGCCTGCACGATGCACTGCACAATCAGGGGATGAAGGACAAAGAGTGGTATTGGATGTGAAGGCACTGGCCCACCATCACAGAGCAACCCACTGCAGAGCTGCAGGGAGAATTCAGCAGGGACAGAGCAGGGGAAAAGCAACTGGAAGAAAACTCAGCGTGAAAATCTGCACCACCCCCTGCCCCTTTTTCTTTTAAAACCTGTAGCTATTTGGCACGGTACTAGGAGCTGTTTCCAAAGGAGTGTTGTTATAAATAGTGCTCTGTGTTACAGCCTTCACATATGACAGTGTGTGTCTGCAGACAGTAAAGTGTCTCTGTTTATCGCCTCCCTTTCTTACCTTGGTTCATCACCTTAATTTGCAACTGCTACCTGAGAGCTGACAGCTCCCAATTACAGTCACATTTGCAATGCCAATAGAAAACATCAGGGCCCGGTTTTCAAGGATTTGATCTATTCTTTTCTGAACAAGTTTTCTCCTGCAATCCACTCAACAGCTTGCTTTTGAGATTGCGATCTTTTTCACAGATGTGGTTTGAGCTACTAAATACCATAGTGTAGTGTAACCTGTGTGGAACCAATGCAATCCACGTTAAAAGGGTTACATGCAGTTTCTGGAGGTCTCAGCTCTTACTCTGAATGCCCTATGCATTAAAATTAAACAAGGTTTTGGAACTGGAGTTTTTCCACTCCAAAAAGGGCAAATGGGAATTAGTCCATGGGTATGAACGGGAGTCATTGAGTAAACAAGGAAATGTAACTATGGGAAAATATCTCCAGCTGAAGTCTTGCTTCTTGCACGTGCTTTTTCCCTATTAGCAACCAGACAGTTGAAGAAGGGACCTCAGTTTACATCCTTGGATCAGAGGTCATGACCCATTACTTAGTATTACTTCGCAGGATTAAATTGAATTTCTTTGTGGACTTAAATAGGGACAAGTCACAAGTGCATGTCTTTCTACTGTGTAGGGATTTGAATGCAAATAGATCCCACTTTTTACTCTCACAATCACTTTCAAAATGCAGTATAAAGAGTAAAACTGTCCCTGCTTTCAAATAAATTAATATTTTTTTGTGTGTGGTGTAAGAGGCTGAGAAGAAAGCAAGAAGGGACTGGTGGGGCTATGTGGTTTAGCAGTCACCTACCCCCAGCAGCTCTCTTTAGTAGCTGTAGTTAATAGTTAGATTAAAATTAGTTTGGCTTCTTGTTCTGCTAATCATCATAGGGAATTGCTCCTAGCCCTGAGGATACGTCCTGCTGGAAGTGGTGAGTACAGTAGCATTTCTCCAGCCCTGTAAGCACAGTGCAGCCAGACCAAATGAGGTGATCCAGGTGGCAGTCACACTGTAGCTGCTAGATGGATTTTGGCATCGGCAGGACTACGTAAGCATGCCGTAGCCCCATTCCCAAGTTCAATATTAATACCCCTGAAGTTTTACAGTCAGGTGCTGGAAAGAACACAAGAAACTTTTTCAGTATGCAGGAAAGAATAGCTCCATCTGCTTTGTCTCCATGGTGGCTAAGCAGTGAGACAAGTGGAGATGCCTTCCTTGGGGCACTGGATCTCTAAGGTAAAAGAAAAGGCTCTGCAGAGGGTGGCACCCGCCCCTTTGTGTTGCTTTTGAGATGACTATTTTCCTCCACGGTGAGGCTAGGGCTGTCACAAGATGCACTACACAGGTATTTGCTGTTTCCCATCTAAATGTCAGGCAGCACAGATAAATAACAAGCAGAGACACCTGTGCCTGCACTTCAGCTGATCACTCTCCTAATTATGTGACATATTTAGGTGGGCCAAAACATACTGAAACAAACACTTAAAAAGGAAACTGGTTAGAGTTGTGTGACTGACTTGCTGATAAAATTGAGGTGCACTTAACACATTGTGGAAGATCCTGGAGCACCACTTGGGTTTGAGCCTGATCCTCAGTGCCCATGTATAGCCACATACATGGAGGAGGTAAGTCACTGGACGTGGGTACAAAGCCAAATTGTGTGTGAAGTGACCAATAGTTACGTTCAGTTTGTCTACTGCTGTTGCATAGCATCACAGGCTGCAGAAAGCTCAGGATGAGGAGTGTAAATCTTGGGCATTGCTGCCCCATTCGCATGCCTGACTATCTACATGCTGCTGTAGGGCTGTGAAGGATGAAGGGCATGGAAAGAACAAAGAATACTTTAAGCAAAATGCCTTAAAAAATGTTGCTGTGTTACCTGGCAAGATGAGGTACTGTGTCTTTCTTTACAAGCCATGGAGACAAGATAAAAATAAACTATGAACGCAGGCCTCTGAAATTGTTGGAAGCTGCAAAATGCAAACAAACATGCAGAACTGGGAGAAATAAAATATCACAAATGTGTGAAAGAACGGTTTTCTAAAGCACCTTTGTTCTTGCCCGCACACAATGAATTGCTGTCCTTCCTAAGAGAAGCAGCAAGGAAGTCGGAGCACGAGAGAGACCGTTACAGAAACTGCAGGAGGGGAGAGAGAAAGGGACACCGATTTTGCAGAAGGGATTTATCACACTTCCTAGCAATTTGGGGGCGAAGGAACTCTGTGAGGGTTTCAGTAGGCACTGTTGTCATAATTTCTGTATGTGCTTTTACCCGTGCTGCTGAGCATCCTGTTGTGCCAACATGTTTTGTGCTGCCTTACAGCTCTTTATGAATCATGCCCGCGCTGCACAGGGTTTGTTTTGAAGAGCTATGCTATCTAATGAGAACTTTGCCCATCTTCAGCATGGTGTGATTACTTGTTGGAAAAGAAGCAGTTACGTATGAAATGGATGAACGACACCAGCAACTTCTTTTTAATGGGCTCTTTTGGCTCTTCTTCCCCTGATACTTTGCATCATCCTGTGCCTGCTTTCCTCACTCGTTCGGTTGTAAAAGGGTTGATCTCAAAAGAGCAAATACCACTTTGAAAGTTTTTTGTTTTTTTTTTTTTTTTTTTAAATCATTAGTGACTGACAGGGAGACAACTTAGTAGTGGGAGATGAAACTGGGACACTGGAGATAAGAAATTAATAGGGGAGTTAGTCACATACACAAAACAGCACTGAGATAGGCAGATGTAAAACAGCTCTTTGATATCCTGGATGGCTTTCTGGAATGTCTGTAATGAACAAAGCCTTTTCTGAACATCAGCAAGAATAGCTCTGTGACCAAAGTCTACCGATGACTGTCACAAATGTAGGTTGCTGTTGGCTCCCAGGCTATATGAACTAGCTGGCTGTAGCTGGCTAGAAAAGGTGCTTATATTCACGTCACTGTATTATAGAGAACTCCAGTACATTGAAGCCCACAAGATCAGTGCCAGAGGAAGATAAAGGATATAAAATGTACAATTATTTCACAGCAGAACTGCAGTGTTGTCACCCTGCTATCTTCTCTGGAAAATACTGCTGGCAAGGAACTTTTAGATGTGGTCTTTGAGGTCACTGGCATCATCGGTTTCATTAAAAGGGGCTGCAAGTACAACATGGGTGTGTGTATTTTCAGCTCAGTGTTAAATGTTTGAAACAAGAGCTTCAAGGAAGCAAAATATCTGCTGAATTTGAAGGAGAGAGAGAGGACTTCTGAATCACTTGTGTTTGCACAGAGGGAAAGTCTATCACATCCTAGATCTGCCAGAGCTCTGTTGTTTTTCTTTTTTGTCCATTAAGAGATGGTTTGAGCTATTCCAGGATGTCCCAGGCTTTCCATGGGGAAGTCCATGGCTCAGACCATTGCTCTGGGAGTTCTAAATCATGGGTTAAAACACAGCAGTGTGCTCTTCATAGGCTCATTGTTCTAAGTGGCAGGTGGAAAAGGGGAGATGCTGGCTCTGGGCTGAAGGACCCATGAGACAGCTCTTAGGACACAAAGTGCAAGTCAGCTCCAAGCTCACATGTTGCAAAAAAAATAAATAAAATAAAGTTAGGGGGAAGGTAGGCCTTTGAATATGTACATTAGAAGTGAAGCACAGCAGGAGAAATTTCTGCCTGAAAGCAGATGACTCTTTAATGTCCATATTCACCCAGTTATTTAGATGCCTAACTCTATTAATTTCAAAGAACTTGGCTTGCTGTTTTTTTTTTTCTTTTTTAAATTATTATTTATTATGTTAATTTCTCACCTGTGCAAAGAGGGAATAATACTTCTTCATTGCCTCACAGAGGTGTGAGGCTCAGGTAGAGTGCTGAGAAAAGGACAGAGCAAGTGTATTGCATATCAACAAGTGGGTGAGCTCTCATGCTGATTTTAGGGCAGAAGTTTAAGGATCTAGTCCATGTGCAAGATGAAGAAAACAATTTAGATTGAGTTACTACATGTTCATCTGCTGTTTGTGGCTCAAACCAAAATTGGATGTATATGCTCAAATATAAGGTAGTTGCTGTTAATTTTTTCATAATTTAGAGGTTATAATTTCTCATATGGTTTATCTTCATACAGCTGACCTTATTAACTCCATGCCATAATATGTCATGGTTCATTGGTATCCTCAAAATTTAAAACTCATTAAAATGCATATTGCCACTGTTTTCCATCTATCTCTAACAGACAAGCCAAACACAAAATCAATCCCATGTGTGTCTCTGAAGTCTTTCTCCAGGTGCCATCACTAAGTTAATGCCAAAAGCCTCCTGGTTTTCCTTCACTTCAGTCAGGGCCATACAAAGAAAAAGATACTGGCAGAGGACTTCAACCATCACAAGTGTGCTACTTTAGCAATTTTAGGTGCTTTCAATAACCTTTGATTAGTCTTCTCTTTTGCTGAGATCAGTAGCTTACCTATTTCTTTGCACTGCAGCTACCCTTAGACTTTGGAATACCTTTGAGAGAGCAAGGCCAAGCTGGTGTTTCGTGCTGCTAACCCAGGAGCTAGTAGGATGATGTGTAGGAACCTTCCTATATTGCAATATACTTTTTTTTTAAAGTTATTATTATTACTTGTGTGTGCTTTCACAAGTTCGGAGTGTTTCTGCCTTCTTCCAAAGCATCGGGTGCTGTTTTTGTTAAAGGAAGGCTACTGGCATCCTCGGACCTTTAAATCGGGTATGACAAATTCTGCATGTTGTAAAAGCAAATTGCAGTGGGGTAAGCAACAATACTGTATTTGCTATTCCAGGCTTCACATTTTTTTTCCCGCCCCCTGGTTTTACTTTATTGATCCCTGCACAGCTGCTCTTGGTGCCTGCTGCTGTAGAAGAATTATTCTATATTTCATCTGAGCTTTGTGATGCTAAGGAATAATTTGGAGGCTAACCTGGAAGCTTTAAATATCAGTTATGCCTTTACTTCTGAAATACAGCTGCCTGTGAACGGTCACGTGTGTGGATTTTTTTTTTTTTTTTTTTTTTTTTTACTGCTAATTGGAAAAGAATCTCTTGTGGTTGTTAATTAACACTGCTCCAGATTTACCATGATATGAGCAGGATAGCCTCAGGATGATTTTAACCCCTTGCTCTTCTGGAAGCAATTTAAATTACTTAGTCTTGTTCAAGTGTGTAAGGTGACTTGTTGACTGGGCTTTTCAAAGGACAGGCCCGTTGGTGGCGGCTGCTGCCCCATTGCCACCGAAATCCAACAGGATTTTGGTATTGCTCATCCCTGGGGTCAGACTCTGATTATTGCAGTAATGGGTAGCAATTACTAGGCTTGCAGTAAGTTGCAGAGGTCTATATCTGAGAGTCTTGATTGCCCAGAGCAAGAATGAATTGCGTTTTTTGACCCATTAGTGATCTCCAATTTTATGTGGAGTATTGCTGCTTAATTCACTTATTGAGGTTAATATTGGAAAGCTTCGCTTACTCCGAATACTTTTCCTTGTAACATTTGCAATTAACAACAGAGCAGTAGAGAGAAATGAAAGATCAATAAATCCTCTCTTATCTTTTAATATCCACCTTGTCAGGTGAAATTCTGTTCCCTGAAAGGGCCACAGTGTTGGGTTCGTTCTGATGATGGATTTTTGAGGCTGCCTGGCAACTTTCCATCACTTGTATGTCAGATTTGATCACTAATTCCAACCTAAGCAAAGGTTAATGGAGGACTGTTATGTGTGTAATCATGCCTCATTGAGAAAAGGGGTCAAATAGGTTTATAGGGATGAATCTCTATTGATTGTTAGGAGTATCTAAAATAATTGGACTCAGACAATCAGATTATACAGTTATGATTATGACATGGGGCAATTTGCATACTCAACACATGGATTGCATTTGATCCAGGTCCCTTTTGGTTTTAGTATGCTGAATTTTTACTCATGTTCTTGTCGAAGTTGAGAGTAATTAGAACAAGTTTTAGGCACTGGTACATAAAATTACATAAAAATTTATACAGTAGCACGCAACTCCCAGTGAATGTATGGAGAAATGTGCTTTCACTTGCGAGGGTGTGAATAAACTGAGTGTAACATCCTGAAGAGGTTGAGGTCAGGCTGTCACAATGAGAATTAAGATGTTCCTTTTACCTGAGATACCTGAAATGTGTGAGTCATTCTTCTGTCCTCATAACTGTTTGCTGGAGAGAGGTGGGAAACAAAACAGATAAATAAAAATGCAGAGACCTATACTTTTATTCACCAGAGTTAACATTTGGAAACCTACACCCCTCACAGGGATCCCTACATACTGCTTCATTCATTTAGCTTTGGAGTCCTCCCAGCCAGGGGGTTGCTTTTACGGTGCAGGAAGGGACGTAAAATATATCACTCCAAACTGTAGACATCAAAGAATAAAAATGCAGAGAACCCAAAACACGTTATTTTTGAAGTTTTGTCATTCTTGCCCTATTATCGCAATTCTCTGTGGACCAGCTCACTGTTTCAAACAGTAGCAGTTTGCAGCATCGAATCCAGGTTTAAAATGTGCTGTGCTGCAGGGATGTATTCAGAGCTGACGTCCTGGGGAAGAAAACAAAATACTCTTGCTCTGCCTTAACAAACAACCCAGAAATTCATCTTGCTATGACTTTCAAGCAAGCAGCCAAATTGTATGTTAACAAATCTGTTTCTGTTTAAATTGTTCTTCAGAATACTGACTTCCCCCTACTTTGGAGGTTATACTATGAGAAACACATTTGTACACTCCAGCTAAGCTGCAGGCGTTACCATTTCTTACCAAGTGAATGCATGTGCCATAACTCAAGACATCATCAGCTGGAAAATCTGTTCTGTTAGTTAAAATAAGGGGGGGAAATACATTTTGAAGCATTTTAGCAAAATGCTTTAAGAGAAATCGGAAGTCTAGTGATTTTTGTCCTGTATGTCTTGAATATTGTAAGAATGGTCCTGCTGGGACAGACCTTAGGCTCACGTGGCCCAGTATCCCTTTTTCAAGCTAGATGAGCAAAGAGGAAGAAGAACAAGGCTTGCATACAGTAATATCTCCCAGCAAGTACACTCACAAACAAGATCAAAAGCCAGAAGTTTTGTCAAGATCTTGTCATTTAATAGCCTTAACCTTATGGTAGTCAATACCATATGACAAAAGCTGAGTTGCTATACACATGTTTTTCAAGGAGCTTCCATTACCACACAAAGTTATCTTAAAAAAAAAAAAAAAAAAAAAAAAACTCACAAAGCTGGCTGAGAGCCAGACTCCAAGTTCATAGCTATCAAAAGAAAGACAGCATGAAGCAGTGTGAGCTTTGGGGTCAGGGAAGGGGAAAACAAGTTTCATGTTGTGTTTTTTTTAATTGGCATTACCGTCATCAGTCCTGCTGGTGTAATTTGGAGGTGAATAAGCTCACTTATTCCTGTCATCCAAGCCCTTTTTTTCATAATCCAGACTTGCAGACTTAATTGTAACATGCCATCCTCTCGAATGCACAGTGCGTCAAAGGGTACTGGGGCAACCGCAGAGCGTGAGCGCTGGGAGTTGGATGTTCTGCTTCAGCAAACGGTACTGAAAAGGTTAAGGCTGTTGACATTTGAATGTTATTAATTACATCTTAAAAACCTTGCAGACCATTTTCCTTAGGTGAGAGCTTGGATGCTGTAACAATTAGGATATCCGTGGGGAGATCTTGGCGATGTTCGGGCTTCCCCCATGCGCCAATTACCACTAGCCCTGGGCACACGCTTTAAGACTACTGTAAAAGCTACCGCTGGCTAAAGAAAATCACACTGTTGAAACCTTCCTTCTCTCTCCCTTCTTTGGTTTGCAAAATGTTTTACTAACATTTGCAAATTACCTTATTCATCCAGTAAAGGTTTACGTACTGGTTGTACAGATGGGCAAATAAAGGGGAGGTAGGGAGGGGTGGACTCTTGCAGATCCACTTTGCACCATTTCAGCCCTACTGACCAAGTGCTATTGGAAAGGGCTAAAAGCCCTCACTGGTGGTTTCTCAGCAGTTTTTCTTGTACAATATCTCGAGTGTTTGTGTGAGAAGCAATTGAGGTCGCACCTACACTGGCAATTAGGAATTGATTTTCAACCTGTCTGTGAGCAGGGGCTTGCCAGCCCTCTTTAATGCAACCTCCTCCCGTGCTACGGAGCTCCTGGATGGCTTGTTCATCTTTGTGCTCCCACAGCCTGCAACCTCTTTGGAGCTAACAAAGGAGAGGGCTTAAGGGTTATAGGCTCAGGCCCGCGGAGACAGCTGGCAGGCCTCTTGCTACACGCTTTCCTCCCTGCATTGTCTGTGCATAAAGATAAACCTAAGGAAGAATGTGCGTTGAGCACCAGCTGTTTCCTTCAAGACCCCTGGAAGAGGTTCTGGTACGTGACCTAGGGATGAACTAAAGGAAAAAGAAACAACCTTGCACAGTGCAAGCAGCTTTGCAGAGAGCATGCATGGGCATGGGCTGTGATATTACAGCTTGCTTCAGGCTCACAAAGGTACTTCTAGCAAGCATCCATGGCTTGGCTTCGTGACCCAGTGGGTATTTTATTAATTAAATACTACTCTTTTGCTCCTTTCAATGAATGGCTCAGCAAGGAAGGATAAGATTCTACATGTATTGAACTGAACGAGGACTGTGAGATTTCTTGTGCTCCTTTGTATTGAGGGGTTACTGATTTACAAGGCATAGTAGATCATGCCATGGCTATTTACTTTATTACTTCAGAGCTGGTTAAAGATACCTCCTTCTGAAGTTAGTGTTCTTGGGAAAAGTTGCTTTTGCCTAAGAATGATATCAACAGAAGTGACTTTTTCACAGATTTGGGGGAGTTTTAAGGAAAATAATATGGAAAACTGATGAGGGGAGGGCAGGGAGAAGCTAATGATTTGGGGAAGAAGAAATCTCTCGTTTCCTTCGGAAATAATGGTGGTTTTAAGAAGAGAACTTATTCTGGTAGTTATCCCACTAGAAGGCCTCATCTCTCCTCCAAAAAACACGAAGCTTTCTCATGGGCACGCGTTACCCTACATCCCTTGTGGCAGCACTCAGAGCACCAGGTGGAGGGCAGGACCCCTGTCTGGTAAGTGCTGTTCAAAGACAGAATAAAAGGATAGTCTCTGCCACAGTGTGCTTAAACCCCCTGCTCTTACTCTTAACCTTGGTTGGTATTTTGAGTCCTGAGGCAGTTTTCATGACACGGGCACTGCTGAGTTGCTGCCATTGAGAGATTTCTGAAGTGAGAAGGCTTTTATTCACAATGCTGTATTAATTGCTAATATGTTTTGCTTTCTGGTTGCAGCATGTCAGTAATCTGCTGCTTACAAATACCTACTCCCTAGGGGGAAAATAAATCGTATGTATTTTTTGGAACCAATGCGGATTCAATACTTAGGAAATGCATTTGGTAATAATATTGGCTGTAATCCTCCTGAGAGAAATTAATTATAAACATGTAGCAAGGTAATCACAAAGCTGTTCTTGCTGTGACATTGAGCAAAGAATACCAAAGTGAACAGAAGGGTGGATTGAATTAAGAAAAAAACAAAGCAAGCCGTATTTCTAGAGGTTATTTGGTACATAATGCTGTGCTCGAGATCCCTTTGTGTGGGGGGAAAGGAGAGTTTCCTTGGACAAAGTAAATAATTATAAAAGGACTTCCCCTCCAGAACTGCTGATGTGCTGGGTCAAAAAGAAAGACCATTTCTGATAATGTGGTGGATGCTGCTCGTGATCCAGGATGTGTGAGAGGGGTATCCATATGCATGCCCGAGTGCGTGTGCTTGCTTGTGAAAGGAAAACATTTGCCTAGGTTATGAGAGAGAGCAAAACACCCCAAGGGTTAAAATAGCATCATGATCAACAATAAGCTATTGTTGCACTGCCCTGTTGTACAGCTACCTGCTTGCTCTCGTCTTTCTATTCATCCCTGCTACCTCACCGATACCCATCTGCTTCTATCATCTTCTCAGCACCTTTTCCTCCTCCCTTCAAGCTTTTCTTCCCAGGTATTTGCAGGATGGAATCCTGTTTTGCCTTCACTTTGACCTTCCTCGCTTAACATCTCCCAATACTTTAATACAAATTTTTCCACCGATAAACCACAAATGAACGTGATTTTGTTGCAGCAACTTCACAGGACAACAAAGAAAAATTATTTTCTGCTTTTCTCTCTTTCCCTGTTGCTTTTTGTTGCTTTTTGGTTTGTTTGTTTGTTTTTTTTCCCTATATGCATGATGGCTTTTTTAATCAGTTGGACCTGTTCAAAGGTCTGGACTACTAGATGTTAGTCCATATATACTGAATTAATGGGCTAAGCATAAGGTAGGTGATTAAAATTATAGCCATACTACTATGTAAAGACATATAAAAGTATATATTGCAAATGGCTCCTTAATGTTCACCTTCAGGTAGTTACTGCAAGAGATCTAAGCTGCTTTCTGAAACATTTAAGCTCTTTCTTAAAGCTTCCAACTCTGTTTTTATTGGGGACCAGGTTGTTTTTATACATGTCTAGTTATTTTTGCCCTCTGTCTTCATACAACTCTTCTTTTGCTTTTCTTTTCCATTTCACCTCTGGGCAGTAGCATCTACTTTAAAATACCTTTTGTTAGCTTTGAAGCATGTAGGAGAAACGAAAACAGTTCAAAGAAAGGTAGAGAATACTGAAATCAAGATACTGCTGCTGTCTTTCGAGCAATGACAACATTGCCATTTTTCCCTTCCTTTTTAGGAGATTAAAGCTGAAAACACTGATGCTAAGACTTATGCATGTGTAGTTTTCCTACGTATTCACATCAGTGTAATTTGAATCATTTCCATTCAGTATATCCTTGTTGCTTTCAAATAGATCATTGTCCTTTGGTAAAATTATCTCATCTTGTGTAGCTCATTCTTCCAGCTGTCTGTATAGGAGGTTCCATTTTTTTTCCTTTGAAATGCACTGTAGAATGAAAACTCAAGGTTGACATCCTTCAAGAACTGTAACTTGCTATGGTTGAATGGCTGGCTTTTAATAAAATGGCTTTCTTCATGTTAGAGGATGGTAATTTGGCAATACATGCCTTTGCTGATGTCCAGAAAGCACCCAATGAACATGTTCCGCAAGGCTAAAACCCCCTAGGTCTTTGTTTAAGGTATAAATGTAAAAAAGTTGACAGTGGTATTGCAAAACAGCC
The DNA here is from genome assembly GCF_963932015.1 of Anas acuta. Classification (NCBI taxonomy): domain Eukaryota; kingdom Metazoa; phylum Chordata; class Aves; order Anseriformes; family Anatidae; genus Anas; species Anas acuta. The sequence goes on along the minus strand of NC_088982.1, from coordinate 63,238,682 downwards.
ATCCTGATCTTCTAATTTGATGGAGTCCACGGGTTGCCAGGTCTCCCTGAAAGCCTTACAGTTTTCTCTCTCCCACCATATTTGGCATCATTCTTGGAGCCAACCTCTTCTCTCATTTTAAAAAGGCCTGGATGCAAATAAACCCCCTACAACACTGAACCCTTTCTATGCTTCTAGCTTCAAGTATTACCAATGGGCTGGAGCCCACCAGCTGGCTTGGTTTGGGTCTGGCCTGAGCTGGTGGGCTGGCAGGCATCTGGTGTGCAAGGGATGAGGTAGCACTGCGAAAGAGGAAACCAGAGTGCCAGGATGCTGGGTGGGTTCATTATTAGTTTTGTATCCCCATGAGCCTGCTTCCCATGAATATTTGATAGAGCCCAAGAAGGTCACTACAGCTTGTTTACCCTCCATATGGCATTTTGGCATGTCCCTGCTCGCTCTCCATGTGCATGTGATTTTCATCCTTTAGCTGTGGTACTCAGCCAGATCCCCTTTTTTCCATGCCTGGTTAATTCAAGAAAGGAAAAAATGAAGGGTGGGGTGGGGGGAGAGGGGGAGAGACTCTTACATTACAGGTGAAAAGCTGTATGTACTGTGAACAAATCTGAGGGGGAAGCCTTTCTATACTCTGTGAGTGTGTGTGTGAGTCATTAAGGAAGCCAATTACACAGGAATGGGTTTCTGAGCACCCTAGATGGCCTGTTCATGCTTCAGTGGGTTTTACACAGGAGTCCAATTAGGTTGGCACCCTCCTCAAGGAGAAGCAAGTTTGTTTATTGGAGAGTCACTGGCCAGTACAGATAAAAGCAGTTGCCTGGATGGAGCGAGTTAAGCTTGGAAAAGAAGAAGGAAGGAAAAAAAAAAAAGGCTTTACAGGAGTAATTGTATCTGTTTGGTTTCGGCTGGAAAATTCAGATGTGCTCAACTGCCATGTCACTCCGTCCCATATAAACCAAGCCTGGCATAGCTCTAACCAAGAAAACATGAGGTGAAACTCTTCTTCTCAGGTGTGGTCTATGGTGTACAAGGCCTGGTGGCTTTGGCACGTTGCAGCCTCCTGAAGTTACCACCCTCAGTGAAGTGGGCAGAAAGGACTATGTGCACTGACCTTGCTTCAGCCCAGGGCCTGGTGCAGTAGCTGACACCTCAGTGAGAATCATAGAACATACCTGTGTCAAAAGCTTTACTGAAATCCAAAAAGATGACATCAGCTGGTTTCCCTTGATTGACTAGACGGGTGATCTTATCATAAAAGGAAATCAAATTTGTTTAATAGGGCCTACCCCTCGTGAAGCCCTGTTGGCTGGGACCAATGACACCAAAGAGAGGAAAGCGGTTTTGCTGGTTGTTGTTTATTATTATTGTTCTTGTTGCAATGTATTTATTTATTTATTATTTGTCTGATGATTATTCTATCAGTTTGTTGCCCCAGCTTGGGAAGAAGTGGTAACCAAGCAACTTGAAGGGCCTTTACGTTGCACTCCTGCGCTTCTTCCAGGCAGACCTGAAGACTTCTGCTTCTTCAGAGGAGCAGCTGTCTGCATCCCCGTTCTGAGGGATCTGCTGCTCTTCTCTGGGCACCGCCATGCAGGGCAGGGCTTCGTCTTCAGGCACCCCTTGGGCAGCCTTCTCGTCCTCAGGCCGAGACACCCCATGGCCAGCGTGGCCTTGGGAAGGGTTCTCCTGTCGCCCCGGTGCAGCAGCCCAGAGGAAGCCGAGTGCACTCTTGCCCAGTGCTTGGGACTCCGTGCAGAAGAGATGACACCTCTGCAGGAGAGGTGGGGATAGGGGATGGGGATGGGGATGAGGGGAGGGGGAGAGGCCACGGTGCAGGCAAGCCTGCGATGGTAAGCGGATGGCCTCTCCCCCCTACTTGCGGAGGCAGGGCCGGGAATATGAAGCAGTCCGGGCGGTTCTGCGAAGACGGTGGTATGGTCTCGCTGGTGGGAGCCCTGGCACGATGACGCTGTGCCATGTCAGATAGGATGGAGGTGGATCCATCTCCATGGGCTCTTCCTCCTCCGCAAAGCCACTGTAACATCAGGAGGCCTCTGTGATGGCGTGCCACGCCCCAGGCCCAACATGGCCGTGTTGGGAGGGGTCTTGTGAAAAAGGCCTGAAAGAGGCCCTGGTGTGGAAGGAGGAGGAGGGTCAGGGGGCTGAGGGCCCCTTCCCTGGGGGTGGCTCTCTCAGGCCATTTTATTTGCCAGAGAGCCAGGCTGCCCCTTGGGCACAGGGACTGCCCTCCGCCTCCCCTCCTGTGCCCTGGCCTGCAGCCCCCTCCTCATCTCATTCCTGGGGTTCCTGTGCCACTGGAGTGTGGCACAATGTTTTGGGAGGGTTGGGGGTCACAGACCCCTCACAGGGTAGCTCCTTGCAGGAGGTGCAGCCCCTCTGTGCTTGACAGGAGCTGGGATAACCTCTTCCTGCTGTCCAGCCTAGCCATCCCCTGTCACAGCCTGACCCCATGTCCTTGGGTCCTGTCACTGGATAGCACTACAGAGAACAGATCGGCGCCTGCCCCTCCACTGCCCCTCGTGAGGAAGCTGCAGGCCGCCATGAGGCCTCCCCTCAGCCTCCTCTTTCCAGGCTGAACACGCCCAGTGCCCTCAGCCACTCCTCCTACGTCTTCCCCTCTAGGCCCTTTGACATCTTAGTCGCCCAGTAAGCTGGATTTGTGTTAATGGTGTGGGTGATGGGCTGGGAAAGCTGCTCTTCTGACACATTGTGTGGGTTAGATAGGCTTAGGCAGGGGGTTGAAACCAAAGCAGTGGCAATAGTGTTAACCTCAGTGAAGAAACTGCTCAGTGAACCTGAGTCCAAGCTCACTCTTGTACTTCGCAGTCCTGTTCTTTCTTTGGTCATGGCTTGGCAGCCCTGCGAGCACAGATATTGACCTCTACTACTGATAAAGCAGGAAAATATTTTTGGCATTCCTTACATAGGGAGGAAAATGAGGCACAGTATGATAATTCAGACCAGAAAAAAAATTTTTTTTGCTATCACTGAAAAATCCACTCTCACGGTGTAGCTGAAGAGCCCAATCAAAACTCTTGCTGCTTTCAGAGATGTCTTGAAAAATCCTGAGTACGAAGTCCTTCAGCCATGTGGTGTATCATGCTCCCTGGCTCCTTGTGGGACCAGCCTGGTTTTCTGCTTTCCTCTGTTGGCAAAGGATGGTGAAGGCAGAAAACTCCTTCTGCTGTCTTGGGAGATGTCAACTCTGGACCTCTAAGCGGTTGATGCCTGCCAATGATGACTGGTAAGTCTGGCAGTGTCAACGCGTTGCTCTAGGTAATGGGAGAGCAGCTGAGAGTTTTCATGGATGCTGTTCTTTTCTCATTTATATCCTTGTTCTCCTTAGACTGGCTGTAAACTGTATCTGCACCTCTTCTTAATCTTCTGACAAAAGGCCTTTGGAAAGATGTGGAACGCTGGTGCAGTATTTTACACGTTGCAATGGATGTGCACAAGACATAGCAAATCCAATGCTCGTGACTGCCACTGATAGCAGTGGGAGGCATAGAGATGAGAGAAACCTTTTTGCAATCACCACCATTTTTCTCTCTGCACCAGCAGGTGCAAAAGGGAGAAGATACTGGGTATGGACTCTTAATAAACTGTGATAGTTTTAATAAATTTAAACATGCTCTGTAGCTTTTTCCTAAGGGACTTACTCACAAGGAGTAAAGATGATTAGTATGAGAATATAGCTGGACAAAACAGATGGTGCAACAAAAGGATCTGCAAGTGTTTCACGTGTTATGAAACTGCTCCTGTTCAGTGCTAATGAAGAGACTGCCATCTCCTTGTGTGTTAACTCTCCACAGATTTTGTAGCTTCCTTTGTGTTCTGCTCCCCCCTCTCCCCTTTCCTTTGTCTTCCCAGGAAGAGTGCTGTCCCCAGAGCATGATATGTTTGAAAACCAGCCATGCAAAACAGGATAGTCTATAACTTTTAATATAGCTTGTTAGAGGAAATGATTGGCTGATGAGCAGAAATTAGGACCTGCCTTGTCTTTACTCATCTGCTTTTTTACATGGTCAAATCCATCCGTTTCTCCTAAAAGTACACCTGTACAGTGTCTGCTGTAAGGGTTTTCTCCAGCTAAGAGTCTCACACATGCAATTTCCCTGTGATCATCCTCACTCACAGAATATTGCTGATGCAGGAGCTGGGATGGGGACCGGCAACCCCATGCCAGATCTATGCAAGACTGTCACAAGGGGAGGACAAGGACAGCAGTTGCTCTCTGCATCCAGGCGCTCAGCTTTCTGGCAGGCCTGAGCAAGTCTTTGTCCTTTATCCTCGACTGCATGTTTCCCTGATGTGCCAGGCATGTATAAAGCCCTCCTCCAGCTCCTGCTGGTATTGACACAAGTCTTGGTATTGCTTTTCAGAAAATTTGGCTCATGCTTGTACATGCTGTCTGAGGAAGCACAGGGATGGCCACGTGGGCTGCCAAGCCCCCGTTGTGCAAGTTGGCACTGCACCCCAAAGCAGTCCCACCACTCTTTTCTCCTGCCCCTGGGGATTCTAGCTGCTTTTCTCTGTATCTTTCGACAAAGCCAAAAGGAGAAAAAGGCACCTGCAGGGTCATCTCTGCTTCCTGAGCAACCAGGACCATGAGAAAAGCTTTGTCATGGGCTAAAGAGATACCTCAAAGGGAGGAGTAACCTCAGTGGATTGGGTTGGCCCAAATGACCTTTGGGCTTCCATATCATGAACCCAACGCAATCAAGATGATAGAAACAAGCATTTATTGATTTTTATATATGTGGGGTGCTTCAATGTGCTTGGCTTGTCCTGGTCTCTGCGAAGGGAGCAGTGGCTTCAATGAGAATCAAGAGAGAGGAGAAGGAAGTAAGTACCTTTGAAAATCCTACCTTTGGTTTGCTTTTTAATGCTAGGGAAGCATAGGAAAGATGTGTCTTTTTATCAAAAGAAAGATGTATGTCCTGCGTCAGCTAGAGTTTTGTAAAGAATGATGGATGATACTGAGATCAGATGTTGGGCTTTACAAAGACTTTGGGTTGTTTTCTTTCTTTCTGCACAATTACTCATCGTGAGCTGTCCACACTGGAGAGCAATGAATTAATTTTTTCCTCAAAGTTTGTGCTTTAATACTGAACTAAATAAAAAACCAATTAGTACCAGATGACTGTGGCAGGGCTATATTTTTTTCCTTACCAATATTTGAACATTAGAAAGAATTGTTAGAGAATAGAATTATTTAATTTCAAAGTGTCCTCGTTTCTAATATTTAATTAAGTGATGTTCTCAATGATAGCATATCTTTACAGTAGAATAAGGCAGAAAAAAGCTCTCCTCTACTCACTACCTTGAATATCTCTGCTAATTAGAGGAACAGTACTTTTATATAGTAAGTATTATCTTGTGTTGTAGAAGCTCTTTCCCTTTTTTTTGTGTCAGGTGAGAGGTGAAAGAAGTGTCTGAGTAAACAGCCCAGAATGAGTACAGATCTGCTGCAGTTTCTCTTTATTCACAGGGAGTAGGTTCATCCTGCAGAGGGGAGGCCAATCCATGGCTGAACACTGCTCTAGAGGTCTTCCTTGCATTTCCCATTTTGGCACATGCTGGAGGAAAGCAGCCCTGAGGGTGATGCTTGCTCTCCTCTGAACATTTGGGCTCTCCAGTGCAGTCCAAGTCCTAAAACAGGGCACTGAGACCCAGAAAAGTGCAAGTGATTGGTGAAGAAGACCAGTCTATGACATTAGGAAGTAAGATTTTAGTGCAGTCTGTGATCACATCCTAGGGAGAAAATAGAGAATTATGTTTTTATTACTTTAAAATGACTATAACTAACCCATTGCACTCCTGCTTGGGGAAATCTCTAATGAGTCACTGCTCACAATTCTTTGAAAGCAGTGGCTGCAGAACGAAATAAACAATCTGGAAGGTTGGACTGAGCTAGGGATGTGGCGTGTACAATCACGAATCACAGGGACTGAGTGCTGGCAGCAGGATGAGCTCCTAGATGTAAGCAGGAGATAGGCTGGGAGCCTGCTGGAAAAGCACAAGCTCTCCCTGAAAGAGGTTCATCTACCTGTTTAATCACCCATGCTAAACACCCAACGTTGCAGCCAGAAGTCAGCAAGAAGACGCTTGGTGTCATGTCACGTTATGCACTCCCTATATCTTTTAATCCCAGACCCCATGCCTTCCTTTTAATCAACAAAACAATTCCCTCTAATCCTCTCCAGGTCAGGTGAGATTCCTCAGTGCAAGTACGCAGTGGGAGCTTTGGCTCCGTACCAGAAAGGAGGCAGAAGAATGAAGGAATGCTCTCCTGGCTCCCCTCCAGGCAGCAGGGAAGGCGACGAGGACTGTGAGTGTCCGCAGCAACTGCTGGGCAAGGATGGGGGGAAGGAGAGGAGGGCACAGCAGGGAAGGGGAACTGTTGGAGGCAATGGTCATATTGTGTTTCCCAGGGGCCCTGCACTAATGTACCCATCTGAGCTTCCCATTTGAGGTTCTACAGTCAGATCACAGCTAGCCTCATCCTGACTTGGGATTTCCAGCTAGCAGGGAACATCCTAGACCTCTGTAGATTATTCTTCTTTCAAGCTGGATGCTGACAGGGTTTATGGAAGGAACGGAAAGGCAATGGTCTCATTTCTTTGATTTTTTTTTTTCCCCATTGGTATACTCAGAGCATCTTCTCCCCACACATTTTTTTTCCACAAAAAAGATTTGCCAAGGTTATCCAGAGTTTTTGTCAAGCTGGATTCTAAACAAATAGTAATAATAAAGGGGATTATGCAGACAATAATCATTCTTCAATTGTACTTCATGAAAACTTTCTGCTCCGTAGTATAAGATTATTTTTGATTGATTTTTTAAGTGCTAAGCAGATGCTCCACTGTAATGAGAGGAAACAGAAGTGGAAAATGAGGAGAATCATACTTAAACAAATGAACAGATGTAGGGAGTGGAAAAACAACAAGGTAAACAAATGAATACTTTGAGTAAACAACCTAAAACAAATACTGAAAAAAAAATATATAAAAATTACAAACAATCAGCCTGCACCAATCTGGAGCTGGGTTTAATCACCTCTGCAAACTTTTCATGTTTTTATCTTTTTTTTCTGAAGTTTAGATGAACTTTTCTGGCAGTTCTGCAGTATATCTACATGTGGAAACCCCTGCCACTGCCGTAGTGCTGGGATCATCTCCCAGCTCTGTATAGGGTTATGCTCATCCTTGCTTTTCCCCCTTGTGCTGGGGGAAGCAGAGGCCTGGTGCAAGTGGGAGGCTTGCTGGCATTAACCCAGACTCCCAAGAAAAGCCAGAACGGAGGCGTGGGATCTGTTGGTGCATTGCTGGTTCCTCCAACAACGCAACTTCACTGCTGTGCTCCTTGATGTGGAGACCTCCTGTAAACTGTGTCACCTTTCCTCCTAGGAAGCATGCGTTGTATGTTCATTATAGGCCGTGGTAAAAAGCTTTCATGTGTGCAGCCTTTCTAGCCCATTATTAGATGCAAGAATTTACTGTGCTATACCTCATGCGGAGATGGAAATAGGTACCAGTGCTTCTCCAGATGAATGCGAAGAGCAGAGAGGAGAGAGAGAAAGATGAGGAAGACAGGGGTGAGCCTGGGCCATGCTCAGGGCAGTAGGGAGCATCTCTGGGCCAAGCCTGGCCCTGTGAAGGGAAGAAGGAGAGGCAGAAATGCCATGTCAGGCTGGATGGGAAAGGGTTGTTGAAGCTAGAGGGGAAAGACAGTCTGCCTCTTGATGGTGATAAGAGCCCTGCTTTGTGCTAACCACCATATCTGAGGAGTTTATGGGCAATTTGGGTGTGACATCCTTTCTCCCTGTGTCAGGTGGCACCGATTGCCTTTCTCTCCTCTCCAGCCTCTGCCTGGCCTTTCCTCCAATTTCTCTTGGCTGTGTGTCTGCATGAAAAGGGGCAAGACCCCAGACATTTCTGGATCTGCTTTTCTGTAGAGCAACCATCTTGGCTAACAGACACAGCTCTGTTCATCTCTGTTAAGGGGCTTTGCGCAGCACACAGACAGTATTCAAGGAAAACAATCCCCAAACGCAGCCGGTGCCTCTGAAAGGGAATCAGTGTTCAGTACCATGCCACTGACTCCACTTCCTTCCTCCTTAATGCCGTTTGGTGCTTCCTCATCCAGCCCCAGCATGGTGGCCCCATCTTCTGCTTGGTGGACACCGTGGTGATAGCCAGCAGGGAGAAAGGTAAGGGCAAATGGCAATCTACACCGTGGCCACTGCTGGCAAAACTAAGGTCTGTATGCCTTTCTCGAGAGCAAATCCTTCAGCAAAGAGCCTGTGTCAGGAGTCGTTGATGAATTTGGCTCCCTGACATTTCTGCGATAAGGAAAAAACGAGACAGGCAGCACTGGATTTCTGAAAAACATTTAGACAGTTCTGCAAGCTCTTACATATTTTTAGCTTGGTACCTCATTACCTGCTTTTGAATGAGGTTATTATTCATTCTTTATAAGATCTCCTCCCCTCTCCCTGTCATCATTTATCCTTCTTAATTAACAAATGGCATCAATTAAAATGTCAAATATACTCTGCACAGAACATGCCAAAGCCATGCTCAGTCGTATGTTGAAAAGAGAACATCCCCACGTGGCTCGGCGGAGACAAGGATAGAAAATCTTGTCTGAAATGCAATTACTTGCAATCCATGTCTGTAAGTGAGGATGGCATTTGTCTTGCACAGAGGAGCAGGCTTGACAGCCGTAGAGCTTTCTGCTGAAGATCTATCCCATTTAGGTGGCTGGCTGCTTGGGGCTGGAAAAAGCTCATTGCAAGGGTTTTATCTTAAATTATTTTAACTACCAGGCCCTGGGGTCAGTCCTGGGTATCTGGGCTCCCTTGAGAGCCATCAGGGGCTGAGGGGGAGAGCGAAACGTTACCAAAATGTGATGCAAATCCCTAGTTTACGTGCCTATTTGAGGATAGCATGAATCACCCTCTCCTGCAGAGAGGCAGGTATCTCTGGGGGACGGTGAAGCCTGCCAGAGCGGCAAACCTCCCTTGAGTGCAGTGTACCCAGGTGACTGCTGTGACGAGGCCGTTAATCTTTTGACAGCTGAAATTAGCTGAGATGTTCTTGCAGTGCTTAGTGCTTGGTGTGAGGGCACGCTGGCTCTTTATCAGGGGCTCTTCAGGATCCTTAATCAAAATACATCACTGCAAAAGGGCATTTAGAGGACATGACCATCATTTTCTGGGAACAAACACTACTTATCCACTAAGGCCTAATGGTACAAGTCCTTCAATGTGAATGCTGTGCTTATTTCAGGTCCATTGTATGAGCCAAACTGTAATTTCAGTCCATGCAGATGGAGGAGAAATGCAATTTGTACAGAACAGGCAGGTAATGTTCTTCCCTCAAACACTATTTCATGATGTGACTCAGAGCAAGTCCCTTATCTCCATTTACTTTACTTTCCGTGGCAGTTTGCAGAAAAACATTTACCAGCTTGACAGGGACCTGTTGATTACCGATCAGGTCTTGGGATCACATTTTAGCCAAAGAGTTCAGGTCGCGGACCATGCTGTTGTGCTAGAGGCCGTAAAAACATGCAATAAAATGGTAGAGCTTGCTCTAAAAAGCTGAGGTAGGCTTTTAAAGGTTTGGACGTGAAGGCAGTGTGCTAAACTGGCAATGCAGGTTAATAAATACTTGTGTATCTTAATGCAAGCTGGCAGTCACAGCAACATCTCTCTCCTTGGAGAGGTTTTTGTGTTTTCCACACCAACTGCCATGCTGGGAGCTCCCGGGGGGAAGACTTTTCCCAGCTCTGCACCTCTGTGTAGTGTGGCTTTCCATGTCCTGGGCAGCGAAAGAAGACCAGGAAGGAATACTTTCCCAGTAAAACACATAAGGGCAGATTAAGTGGCTCTTGCTTCCCAAATGAAAAGCAGGCAGAACGTCAGGGCAGTGATCTGATTTGAATACTAACTTACCAGAGGAAATCTAAAGCTCAATAATGACTTTTTTAAAACCATGAGTGCATTTAATCTGATATGCACACACCTCAAGGGGCTCCTGTGGCATTAAACCAAGGTCAGATAAGCTTTTCAAGAGAGAGGCTGATGTTTTATCTTGATTCAGATTTGGCAATGGTGATGTGATGGGTAAGGAATTGGCTGGATGGTTGCACTCAAAGAGTTGCAGTCAATGGCTCAATGTCCAAGTGGAGGTTGGTGTTCCTCAGGGGTCAGTACGGAGACTGGTGTTGTTTATCATCTTTGTTGGTGACACAGACAGTGGGATTGAGTGCACCCTCAGAAAGTTTGCCTATGACACCAAGCTGTGTGGTGTGATTGACACACTGGAGGAAAGGATCCATCTAGAGGGACTGGGACAAGCTTGAGAGGTGGGCCTGTGTGATCCCCACGAAGTTCAACAATGCCAAGTGCAACGTCCTGCATCTGGGCTGGGGCAATCCCAAGCACAAACACAGGCTGGGCCAAGAATGGACTGAGAGCAGCTCTGGGGAGAAGGACCTGGGGATGGTGGTTGATGAGAAGCTCGACACGAGCCATCAGTGTGGGCTTGCAGCCCAGAAAGCCAACTCTATCCTGAGCTGCATCAAAAGAAGTGTGGCCAGCAGACTGAGGGAGGTGATTCTCTCCCTCTAGTCTGTTCTCATGAGGCTTTACCTGGAATCCTGTGTTCAGCTCTGGGGCCTCCAGCATAAAAAAAAAAAATACATGAACATATTAGAAAAAAATTGGTGTAGGGCCACAAAGATGACCAAGGGGTGAGGATGTCCCCAGACCCATGGTCTGGGGTGAGGTGTCCCTGCCCGTGGCAGAGGGGTTGGAACTAGAGGTCCTTAAGGTCTTAAAGGCCTTAGGTCTTTAAGGTCCTATCCAACCTAAACCATTCTGTGATTCTGTTCTATGTGTGCACCTGGTAGCCCGCTGTGGTTGTTTCAAGATTTCCCCTCAGTCTGCAGCTCCTTTTTTAGCAAAGTTTGGCTTGGATGCAGCTCTCATTTCTTGAGAAGGCACACATTTGCACTTGCTGGTGTAAAATAATTCTGATGGGTGATTTCAGCACCGGGTTCGTTTCTTAAGCTATGCACACTCGATGCATTCCCAGAAGGAGAAAGCCTAGGATTTAGGAAGTGTGGGTTTGTTTAGTTAATTCATTCAGTAAGATCTTTTTTCAGGAAGGCAGCTCCACTTAGAAAGTACGTAAGTTTACACTTAAATTCAAGCAAATGCTGAAACGTTGCTGGAGATGAGAAGATTTGCTAGGAGTGTAATGGTAACCACGTGCTTAAATATTTAGCTAACAGCAGTGGTATTAAGCAGATGCTTATGTGAGTTTCTTTGGTGGAGAGAGCTTTGCAAGAGAGAAGTATCCAGAATTCAGGTTTACAAGGCGTCTGGAGCACTGGGTGGATGTAGCTGTCTGTTTGTGAGTGGTTTCTGGTACATATCAGTGAGGGAATTATATGCTGGAGATGACATTTTGCCAGTTGGGGTGACTCAAAGCCTTTTTTTCTTCAGGATGTAAAAAAAATCATTAGAAACAACAGCTCTGCATGGGGTAAAAAATCTTCAAACCTTTCCACATATAGTTATGGGCTCTGAAGTGACTGCTGCCAGTAAGGAAAGAGGTCTTGGAGTTCCAACATCTGCTCAGTCCTCATTAGTAGTTATGCTAAAAATTATTAGGGAAAGAGAACAGAAAACACCCTCAGGCTGCTGTTTAAATGTGTGGTGTTTTTACATCTTGAGCACTGTGTGCAATTCCAGTTTGTCTAGCTCAAAAATGATCTAGCAGAGCTGGGCAAAGTCCAAAACAAGGCAATAAGGATTATCAAAAATATGAAATAGCTTTATATAAGGGGTGACTAAACGGCCTAATGTTCTTTGGTTTGGAAAAGAACTTCCTGGGGTATGTACGAGGGAAACCTATAGAAATGTTAGTGTGGTAGAGAGGGGAAAGTCAATTGTATTTATAATTCAGGAGCTAGGAACATTAAATTGCCAAGTGACAGATCCAGTACAAACAAAAGCAGCCTTTTATTTTTTTTTTTTTCTTTCTCCCCCAATCAGAGTGGAGAATTACACCATCAAAGTCATTGCCAATACCATGGGCTAGCCTAGAAACATACCTGGGTTCAAAGAGATTAGATAAGTTCACGGAAGGGAAAAACCCATCAAGGTTGGTTTGGTGTGATTATATCCTCTCTGCCTCAAGGAGTCCCTGAGACCAGACAAGTGTCTTTACATACTTACTATGGACTATAATCTCTGTGCACTCAAATCTGTGGAGTGTTGGGTTTAACAGAACACCTCTGACAGTGTAGCTATATGACGCTGCAGGGCCAAAATACCAGCAGATTTTGCTGGCTCGGTTGGCATCTTTCTATGAGACTGAAAGGCTCACGTATTCTCCTATTTACAATATGCACTGGAAAAGCAGACGAGCAATCTGTGCAGGAGGGGCATTGGACAAATGTTAGAGGAGGAATTTCAGCTCCTGGCTGGGTGATCTTGTGGGGAATCGCATCTTGAATCACTTTTCAAGCACAAAAGTTTTTTCATAGGGTAGGATTCTCTAATCCAGCAGAATAACACAAAAGCGTCCTGGGGACCTGGATCTCTTTCAGTTAGCACGTTGAGTTCTTCCACAATAGAAAGCAAATCCCATGATCTTTCCCATAGATTAAGGAAGCCCCGTATTGAAACTAGCATTTTCCTAAACTGCTGTTCTGTCTGGAAGTCTGTCATTGATAGGCATGAACTGCCTTCTAATTGGCAGCCTTAATTTATTCATGACTTTGTTAAATACATTTATTCTTGTACCAGCTCGAGCCCTCAGCTTAAAAAACAACTATTTCTTTTTCTGTCTGGTGTTTATAACCCTCATATATTTTGTAAAGTGGCAGAAAAACCAACATTGCAGGCAACTATTTATGGTTAACTAGTCCCCGTACTTGCCTCAAAGCCAACCCAGTTATCCCGATAAAGCTTCTAATTGATATTTTTGTAACCTGTTCATGAAGGCAGTGGAAACTACACGCTGCTCACAGGGGATGCATGCTGGTGTTTTGCTTCCACCTTTACATGCAGAAACAGAAAATGTGTTTCCAGGTTTTTAACTTCACAAGGGGAAATTTGAGAAAGAATGAATAAGAAGGAAAAGGCTTACTCCCTAGTCATCTAGCTAAACCAAACAGGAATAAATACATAAAAGGAGCAACTGAAAGGGTCAAATTATTGGATTTAACCAGCATTCGTTTATTCTGTAATCTATACATTTATGTATGGCAGAGCAGAATTTCAGGGTAAAGGTGTTATCCATCAGAAAAATCAGATAAAAATAAACAAATAAATAAATAAAGGTACTATTGTTAAACAGGGTACTAAAAGAAGACACTAAGGAAACATAGGAATTCTGTTTCAACACACACACAAACTAACAAACAAAAAAAGAAAACCACAGCCCAAAACCAAAGAAATCCCAAATGCTGGAAAGCTAAATGCTAAAATCTAATAAGAGCCCAAGAAGATGTTTCTTGCTAAATACAAGAGAATGCTTTCTACTTCCCAAACACATCAGAAATAAGGATTTGCCATCTAGTCTATAACGGTAATAAATGATTGAGGCACAATAGGGGACAGTCAGAAACTTCAGACTATGTAAGAAAAAGTCATAAAAAATTAATTATTTTTGGAACCGAGGGAGTTTTCCCACGTTGCGACATCTTTCTGGGACGCTTTTGTGACAAGCAATCAGAAATTAAATTACTGATACAAAAGGTTTCCAAATAAATTAACAAGATGAACAGTAACCAATTGTGAGGACTAACTAATTCTCACAAGGGGTGTAAAGGAACTCAAGTATGAAAGTGCTGACCTACCAGCTGTGTCTTTCATGTGCTCCTTAAATAGCCCATTGTACCAGGAGAATGGAAAATATAACATATGTTTTCGAAGTGAAGTCTGGGAGCATCTGGTGTAAACTGTAATTAAAAATGGAATAAGTAGACATTTGGATAAATATGATACAGTGGGAAAAAATGTCTATGTAGTTTTTATAAAGGGAAGTTATTACCATGCAAATCCATTAAGGCTCTCTGTAGCAACACATATTAATAAGGAGAATCCAATCAATATAAAACATTGGATATTGAAAGTCATTTGACAAAGACTCTTTCACCAAAGCCATGGAATAAGTGAAAATGTTCATTGATGTATGCATAGCATTCCTATATATTAATTCTTTGTCGTTGATTTGTTCCTATACAATGTTTTCTCTGTTAAAAGGTAAGCAATGAAGGGAAGAAAAAATTGACATCCTTTAGTGATCAGTACCAGGACTTCGTATGTTCTGCAAGGTCAGAGGTGACTGGAACAAAGGTGATTGGGAAGCAGCAGAACTCCCCAGCAGTAAGGTGCTATCCCAGAAAAACAAAACTAAAATTTCCACTGAAGAGTTGAAGACAGGAAGTGGCTGCTTGATGAAACAGAATTCAGTGTCAATAAATGCAAAGTAATACAATGGAAAACAGTGCTAAATATGCATCCCTAGCAAGAAGTTTAAATGAGCTGTTTTCCAGGAAATAGATGCTGTAACTATTGTGGTTAGTCTGTGAAGAAAAAAAAAAAAAGCGAATGCCTTTTTTGTTGTTATTGTTCCTCCCCTCTCATTTTAAAACAAAAATTTGTAATATCTTTCCCAAGAAGGCTATTGATTGAGCTAGGTCTCAAGCTCCTTTCTGCAATTTTTTCCCCTTCATAAGAGTGCAGATCTGTCTTAGTTTTAGTGCCGTTGATATAAAGCTGTCCTAGACACTTCCTAATTCAAAACCTTGAGTTCTCTGATACAGCTGACTTCCGCAGTTATTTTCCCTAGTTTATCAAAATTTGCCCTGCTGATCCATACCTGGAAACAAAACTGTAAAAGTCAAAGTGAAACTCTCAATCAGGGCACTGGAAGTATTTAACCGTGGGAGCAGACCACCTGAAGGTGATGGCAAATTCTCTTCCACGTCAAGGATTTTGAGTGATATCAAACCTCTCCTGCTGCAAGGTCAGTGCTGGCTCAGACACAGGATGTTGAGCTTGACTTTGGTTAACTTCTCTACTCTGCACTACCTGCCTCAAATCTCCTCATGCCTCTTTCCCCACTGTCATCTCTACTGTATGTGCACTTCTTCCTGACAAAACCCTGCACCAAATGTATTGCATTTACTAATTAGAATAGCAGTTACTAATTAAGTTTAAATTCCAATGTACCAATCAAATTTTATTTCCTAATTGTGCTACATTATCACTAATTAGAATAGCAGTTTTTACTTAATGGATTATATTTAAATTAAGATGTCTCCATCCAATGTTTTTTCCTACTTACATTTTAACTAATTGGTGCTGCAATTATTAAGTTACGTTTAAATTGAAATATATCAGGCTGGTAGGGAATCATATGATAGCTTGCTTACAGTCTGTATGATACTAGGACGAATGATTAAGATACAGTCCAGTTAATTAGTTCTGGAATCAAAATAATTTCATAATTGTTTGAATAAGAAGTGAGGGTACACTACTCCCTCACCACTCTATTAAGGAGGAGCGTATCATGAGCTCAATGGAAATTTAACATGGCTATTGGTGCTAATCAGCACAGATTCAATCTGCAAATATTTAGTCCCAGGTTCAGGAGGGCATTTAAACCTATATATCCATTTAAGCATGTTCTTAATGGTTGCCCCACATGTCTGAATCAGTCTTCTGATTTCTGCTTGTCATCAAAACAGGTCTTGGAAGATCAATTTACCATGTTTTCCTCCATTGTTATTTGTTTGCCGTAGTATTCTGCACTGATGGTGATGTAAAGCAAAATTTAAGACAATTACCAAGTGCTGACAGTTAGTAAAGAGGCAGCGAGTGGCTTTAAACCACAGATTTGCATCAAGATCCAGCACGGAGGCTTACTAGCAAAGCCAGCCAGAGCACAGGGAGGAATCATTGCTGGGCTTAAAGGAGCTGTGATTCCTGCCATCTGCTGATGGTGACCCTAAAGCAGCATGGAGGAAAGCATTTCAGATTGCAGCAAATGCTTTGACCTAGGGGTTTTAATGCTGCAGCCCTTCAGAGCAGCACAGTGTGGCATGCAAGCACTGAGCTGTGCTTGCCCTCCCTGAGCACCAGCTATCCTTCTCTGACAGTGTCACCTCTGCTCTGCAAGAGCGTGAGCCTCTGCACTTGTGAGCAGTGGGCATGGGGACGAGGAGGTGCAGCCTCGCAGAGTCCCTGAGTGTTTTTCTTTTGGTGCTGTCATGAACATAAAGAGAGAATGAGGTGGTTCTTGATAGATATATACATATATCTATATATATATGCATATATGCATATGCGTGACCATGGAGGAGTCACATCTTCTCTCTTTGACAAAATCAGCTTCACACAGATGCTGGGGAGACATCCTCTGCACTGTGCAGGTCGCATTGAGGAGCTGCAGGACATCCCTATGGAAACTCTGCCTTTTTTTTTTGGCCTGACACACCTATATAAATCAGGAGTGCCCAAAATCTTTAAGGCAGCACTGTAACAGAACCATAAAAGATGCAAGTATCTAGGAAAGGAAGTTTGTAATGACTTACTAACAATTCCAGAGTTGCAATATTACCAAGAGCAGATGGGGGTACGTAACGATCCAGCTGAGATCTGTAACAGGTTAACAACCTTCCTCATAGCAGGTGACATTTAAAAGAAACTGGCTACCAGCTAAATATAAGGGGGCAGGGGTGTGAGAGTGGAAAAAAGTAAAGATAAATAAATGAGGGTTAAATTAGGACGAAAGGTTACTGTTTCTTCAAAGGCACAAGGGCCCATTAAATTGATATTGAAGTGTAAATTTTTGAATCAGTGAGTTTTTAAAGAGATTTTAGCAATATTCCCTCATCTCTACGTAAGTAAATGAGGGGCTGAATATCAGAAGTGGTATGTGTTCAGTAATGCATTTCTCTTCCCCTTTGCTCATTCTTTCTGACTTTTACAGGAGCAGAGCTGAACTCTACAGAAATCCATCTCTGTTTCGGGAGTCTGAGTCCTTTCAAAAAGGCTGAACCATTTCAGGGTAAGTACAAAAGAAAAGATACCAGAAAAATCAGATTGTCCTCATATTAAACAAGATCTGAGTTTTAGAAGTTTCATAACTGCCAATGTCATCAAAAGCTCATACTGCATTGAAGAGGAACAGAAAAAGTCAATGGAAAACTACTTAACTGAGGCAGAAGGATCAGCTTGAGAGGTAGGAGATGATAAGCCATGCCGGCAATGTGTGTTTGCGAGACTGAGTGTGTCCTTCATTGTAATGCAGCCTCAGACATGAAGGCAGATGCTGTATGATTATTCTTTAACTGTGAACTGTGAGGGGATTTTATCTATTTTCTTTCTAATTTACTCTGACTTTGTAAAACCATGTTCCTCCAAGCTCTGCTCCCTGTTCCAGCATGCTAAGGACTCCCGTCTGTATAACGTGAACACATTTTGAAAGCCCCAAGCTGTATTTTTCCTTCTGTATAACTTATTTTAAGGCAGTATGTGGAGTATTTTCCTCCAACAAGTCGTGGTAGCTTTTGGAGTCTGGTTGCTTTTGACTGAAATGCTGAACCAGAGGCCAGGCAAATTTCTTAATGTTGGGTCCAGTCCTGAATACACCCTACAGATCTGCCACCAAATGAATATGCAAGGGACACAAGAAAGCATATGTGGGGTACTGACACTTAATACAGGGTGTACACCCCATCCTCAAAACGCCTTTTCTCCTCCAGCTTAATGAACTAGGCATACAGGTGGACACCCTGGGTTGGACACTCAAATGGTATAAATGTACGGAGCTATGCTGATTTACAGCAGCTGAAAACCTGGCGCCTGCAATCTGTCCCAGAAATTATTTCATTTCATTAGTAGATCCCTAGACAAAATATGGTCTGCAATTCAATAACCATTCTTGATGCTTACAGGAGGTGCCTTCAGCTCAACTGTACAGGAACCAGTAAGAACATTGCTGTTTAAGCCAGTCTCAGCCAGTATATGATGTCATGTCACACCATAGCACTTCTGGGCTATGCATTCCTTTTAGTGATGTTTCCACATCTTTCTGTTTTCTTAAACTCCTGGGGTTTAGCACACGAGCTTTGGATGTGAAAAAAAGGTTCCTTTGCGCTCTCAGCACCAGACATCCAGGATGAAAAATCATGCCTTAATTCAGACTAAGGACTGGAAAAAGCTTATGTAAATGCAGTAGCCATAAGGCTACATGCAGGAAAATCTTAACTTTTGATCTATGGGTGGCAGGGGAGAGAGGAAGACGTGGGACTGGGTTTTTGCAAAAAGCATCTGGTGAGGTTTGGTTATGCTCCACACTTCAGTTCAAAACTTCCATAGTTACCATGAAATAGAAACAGGCTTATTATCTGATCAGCTTTACATTCAAAGCGTTGTCTAAAACTAGTGTACAATCGTGCATGTACATTTTTTCATAAATAGATGAAAGGTACAACTGAGTACCAGCAGTATGAAATCAGTAAGGGTAATCAAGGAGGGAAACATTAGTGGGAAGGGTACTGATTGCACAGGCTGGGCATTAATGTACTATTTCTGTGCTCAGTACTTTGAAATGTCAAAAAAAAAAAAAAAAAAAAGCACCATGTGTGTGTACAGGTGTGCCTGTATGTGTAACTATGACAAACCAGTTAACAAAACTGCGGAGCGGGTATTTGTTAGGCTAGACAAGGCTGAATTTATGCCAAATTTTATTTAGCCGTAATTCTGGTGGATAAATGTCTTATTATCTCTTTCTGAAATTTCTCCAGCGCAGCCCCCGCCCCCCCGCAGATGGGAATTCATTTGCTAAAAGGAGAGTTGGCAGCAGAGACCATCCTGAGCTCTACGGGCTGTGTCTCTTCAGGAGACAGGATTATTGCAAACACTCCCTTTGTGCTAAGATATTTAAACAGTCTTCCCGGCAATGTTAAAAACGTAAGGTGTACATGATTATGAAATATAACTATACAATGACTTTCACATTTAGAAAGCAACAGGACGCTTTCCAGCTGCGGCCGCCGCGCTGGCAGAGTATGACATCACTCTGAGCATTTATTTCTGGAGACAGAATTTTGCTGCCCCCCTCGCTCCTTCTACAAAGCTTCTGCACCTGACGGGCTCTGCTGTTTGAGTTAAGTACCGCCATTACCAGTTAGTTACTCAAACTCTCTGAGAAATCCAAACTCCGAATGCAAGCCAGTACTCTGGAGAAAATCTTCCTTTTGCCTTCATGGGGATGAGATGCATCCACAGGTATCCCATGCAGCTGTAGCATTGTTCGGCTCTACCTTTGTGTAGTGTGGGCTGTCCTATCCATCCAGGTTTCCTGGCTAGACCCAGATGATATCTAAAAACATATGAAAGGTGTCACTTAGACCAAAATCTCCAGGACAGTTTTGCTGAAGATAAGAGACAAATTCTCAACATGAATGAAGCAGACACCTGCCAGCTTTCTGAGTGAGTGGGTTATAAAGCGAGCACAGCTCAGAAAAGTAGAGGTGTATATGACATCTGAATGAGAGGTGAAAGATAAAAACAGCTTTTGTACATGTGTGGCTGGGAAAGAGCTGAATAAAACAAAGTCAGCATGAACGCCAGCATGGTTTGCTGCCCAACAAAATGTAAAGCCACATTGTGCGGAGTGAAGCAAAGAGCCTCTCTGATTTTGAGAGCTGGAAGAGAAGCCAACAGGAGAAGGGAAGGAAGGTGAGCTGGGAGCAGCAGCTGCTGGATTCTGTCATATTCTTCCAGATGAGGAAGGCTGTGGGAAGATGTGAGACTGTAATAAGAGTGTATTGTGATGTGTTTTCTTCTGGTTAAAACCGAGAGGAACAGCAACATAATTCTGTGGATCAAAATTCAACCAGAGCAACGCAGTCTGGCCCTGCTGCATCCATTCCTTTGCTCTCATAGGTAACAAATATTCTGTCCAAAGTGACCAGAAGATATCCATCCATTTATACCCTGATCTATCAACCTCCATCACTTCAGAAAACAAGGAAACCGGGAGCCTGGAGTGCAGTCTTCCTCATCAGTTGGAAATCTCAAGCAATTTTTCCTCTCAGGAGTCAAAGAGCAATCTCTCTGCTGCTCAGCCTGCTGCTTGGTTATGGCTGCATTTCTTATAGATCCCTCCTTATTCTTTCTTTCTATTGCTGAAGTCTCATTGCCTCTCATGGGTGAGCTACCTGTCTGCTATTTTGGACTGAGTTATAGTGTACTCTCCGTAATTTCTTTTCATCTAGACTTGCCTCTGTGTGTGTTTTTCCCTTGTTCCTTGCCTGATGGACTTTGAATGTCCCTGACCATTGGGCTATCTTTGTGCTATCCTTGTTGCTCAGACTCTTAGGCTCAGCTCCACCTAGGTGAAGGTACTGGGCTCCCCTCTGGGTTAGAAAGTTCTCACTTAGCTGTAGTCCCCAGCCTTTTTTTCACTGTGACTCCCTGGCAGTGATCCTTGCTGCGAAACACCAGAAGTCATATTGACTAAAATAGGTCAACACAAAACAACAGACAAATGAGGGGCACCTACAGTAATTAGGAATTAGATGAAAGGCCCCTCTGATCCAAGGAGATGCCTTCCCATCTT
Source organism: Anas acuta (assembly GCF_963932015.1). Lineage (NCBI taxonomy): Eukaryota > Metazoa > Chordata > Aves > Anseriformes > Anatidae > Anas > Anas acuta. Next base: position 63,218,004 of record NC_088982.1, on the reverse strand, counting down.
CCTTCGAACTGTCACTTCTGGCAAACAGTTTGTGCAAGTAAGTTCCACCAGCCAAAAGCCTGAGCATTTTTCCGTGTCATCCCGTGCTTGTTAATGCAATACGTGTGCTTTGAGTGTTATGATTATTTATTATTAAACTAAGAAAAACATTGCCTGAGTCTGTCAGCCTTTCAAAAATAGCGTGCGCTCTTCCACATGCCTTTCCATTATGTACAGTTTGGCACCTTCTAATGTATTGTTTTTGTCTGTGTTTATTTTAAACTGAGAATCTTAAAGAAATACACAAACAGTCACAGGGGAGAAAGGAAATCAGTTATTTATAGCAGGAAGCAGTTAAGCTTTCAGGATGGTTATTAGTATGTTTTGTATCGAGCAGCGCCCTAATTCTGCAGGCATTTAAGTGCATCCTACACCTGATACATTAAGTATGGGGTGCATGGTTTCAAACATGCCAACAAAGTCACCATTGAAAGTGTATTTGTGCTCAAAACAGACATGTTACCTGGAAGCCCGGGCTTGGGCATCACTGAATGTACCTCCAGACACATCTGGGTGTCCCAGCATAGTTGGTGACTGTATGATGCCAAGCTGGAGAGACCATAGGGAGGGGAGAGCACCATCTACATGGTCTGGATAGACAAGACCGTCCACAGACTGCAGAAGGACTGTCTGTGTTGGCTAAAGGTGTCTGCGTGGGGGCATTTGCAGAAACAGACTTAGCTGTGGCTACGTGGTGTTGCCAAAGAGTAAAAAATTACATGTCACTTCTGAAATTTGAAAAGCGGGTATTTGTCATAAGAAAAAATCTAGAGACTTCACTGCAAGTGCTTACTTTTTTTTTTTTCCCCCTACTTTGTTGTTGCCCATCCTGCACAAACTTGTCCTTTTTTTTTTTCCTTCTTTTTTTGGTAAGATTTTTTGTTTTGTTTTGTTTTCTAGGATGCTTTTCAGCAGCTCTACACATTTGTCCTCAAGGGGAGTTACTGTTGAACTGATCCTGTTAGTGCTACAAAGAACAACTGGTGCTGACAGACACTTTGATGTGCTAAACTAAGTCCCAGGAGGCGCAGGTACCAAGAGCAGCCCTGCAAAAATACAGCTTGCAGATAACCATAACTGGCCAGAATTTTTATCATAATAAATCAATATTTGATCAGCAACAAATATTTCCTCTGATCTTTCTTTTGCTTCATAAGGCAGAAAACAAAGGTAGGTTGGGGTATTTCAAAGCTTGCTGTAGTAGTCTCATTTATCTCTTTTTGGACTCAGTGGTAAAGTGCCTCGTAACACCTAGTGGGAAATGAGTGAACAGTAAGCACTTTTAAAACTCACATTGGTTGGAGGTACTTGGATAATGGAGCTAGGTTTAACCTGAGGGTTTCAGTTGTGGCTTAATTTCACAGTGCTGAGAAAGATAGGTCAATAAAATGTTTGTGAGAAATGCCAAATCAGTGTTATAAAGCACTTTTGCCATGATGGTAGAGGGGAAGTTTTCAGCTTTTCACAACATGTAGTTATGTATTTGTTGCACATTATGCTAAGATGAAATGTTTATTTTCAGATGAGCCTGCTGTAGCTAGGTTTCACTCTCGCTAAACGTTATCGTGAGCTTGTGATCTGTCCCATGGTGGCCATATTTCAAATATGGGTTTGCCTACACTGTGGCAAAGGTATTTCAGTCTAACTTCTGCCCTATAGCCAAAGTTTCAGATACCCAATATACAGCTAGTTGTTTTGTTATTTGCAGTAGGTTGCATGGTGACCTGTTTCTTCCCTTCCCAGACAGATGCAATTTTTTGAGGTAAGAGAAGGATTTAAATAAATCCCATGTAATCACACAATGCTTCTGCCACAAATACTCATGTTTGCAAAAATGCTTACAGCATTTTATTTTTCCTTATGTGCTGCTGAACAACTTAACTCTTACATTAATAAACAGCGGGCACAAATATTTTGGAAGCAAATTCAGAGATTTAGTCTAGTAAATATTAGCTCATTCTCTCTCTATTTTTTTCCCTCTCTCTCCCTGTCAAGTTCTAAGCACAGCTCCCCAGGATGACGCAGGCGATTTTAAAATAATTAAAAGTTTCTGCTTTTGCATGACTTCTATTGACACCACATCTGCTTGAGCATGGTAGGAAACAGCTCCAAGCCAATTAAAAGGAGATGGGGGCATCGTACAGCTCCCTTCTCTCTTAGTGAACTTTTGACCAAGAGGGCACTGTATTGATGAATTTCATTTCTTCCTAATCTGCTTGTACTCTGCTTGATAGCTTGGAGCTTTGCTCTCTTCTGTTTCAGTACAATGACCCTGCTCTTGAGAAAGCCACGAGTTTGAAGCAAAGCAAAGAATTGAAGTTATTACAAGATGCTGAACACACGGGTCTCTTCTTGGCTGTCTGCAAGATGTTGCCTGAAAGTCAAGAAGGGCTTTCACCTGGCGGAAGAAGAAATGGTAAGGCATTATTACAGAGCTTTCAAGGCAGTAACAAAGCAACAGATTTCACCCAGTCCTACCTAGCTAAATAGACTCAGTGCTTTAGAGTGGGTATATGGAAAACGAGCAAACTAGCTACACCCAGGGGTTGTGTTAGTGGGGAGAAAAAAAAAAAATCATGTCAATTTGCCAGCTTTTGTGCCTGTTCTGTAATTGTCTGTCTTGAGCAAAGTCTAGTGAATGGGGCCAAGGAGGCAGAGCTGCAGAATCTGTGCTCCAGCCTGCCTGACAGACAGACAAAATCAATTTGCCTTTTGGTCTTGTTGTCAGATGATGAGTTTTGGTCAACAGACAGTGTTGGCCTCAAATAGCTGTTCCTTGGGCAATAGGGAAATGTTTGTTTTTTTTTTTTGCTGGTTTTTGTCTATGCACTGGCAGAACCGGGCCCCAGATATCTTCCTGTGAACAGAAGACCATGCTGAGAAGAAAGACTTTTACATAACTTCGGGGGGGGGGGGGGTGGCACGGAACAGGGCAGCAAAAATTGAGATTTTCGTACAAACATAGAAGGAAAATCCCGATACCTACATCTTCATATTGGCAAAGTTCTTTGCTGTACAGCAACTGCACGTTCAGGATCTAAGTGACACGTGGAAGTAACGTTCTGAAACTAGTACAACACGAATTTCCATTTCCTTAGAAATTTAACGTTTATAAAGTGGCTTAGCTGTGAACTGCTATGACAGTATCACAGCATTAAAGATTTGGCTGTCCTGATAATATAAACATCACTGCTTTCCCCAAGAGCATTTTGACTAGTACCTGTTCCAGTCTATTTTAAATTTTATTTAATCGTGACACTCTCTGCACATGCAGAATGTGTCTGTGACATGGAAAGGAAGTAAGCATGACCTTTATCAAATAAAAAAAAATGTGCATTGCAACTGTGACAATGACTAAGTGTAGATGAAATACAGATACTTTTATTTACACAACGTCTGGAAGACAAATACTGACCAGATCTTTTTATCACAACTGCACCACTCCAAGTTAATTGGAAAGACAGAAGGACATCACAGAATCTCATCAAAGGGATTTAGAGATGTCAGTCTGAGTTTCTAAACTTCCAGTGAATTTGGCACCTAATTTTTTTACCTAGTGTTTTGGAGTTTGGAGATAATAGAAAAGAAATAATGGAATGGATAGGACAATTTAGGAAGAAATTGTGTTTGAAACCGTATTATCAAATAAATCACCCTCTGTGGGAGAAAACAATAGAGTGGGACCTTGACTTTACGAGTTGGATAAAGATAAGTATTCAGAATGGGACAACTAAAGCTTAGGAAGATAATAGCTTGTCCATCAAGGGCAATGTTGCCAATTAATGTTAATAGCAGCATATAGCTCTCCTCAGTATTGCCATTGGGAATGCTGGGAATATTTTTAACACCATTGTGCCCATCTGTTATTAAGGGACTGGAGAAGCAAAAGGAAAAGAGAAAGAGCAAAAACAGAGGGAGGATCAACTCTTGCTCAATAAAATTGTTTCTGGTTATTTAATTAAACAATGTTTTTCATGGCCTTAAAAAAAAAAAAAGTGTATCTGCATGTGCTTACTGTATGCATCCTCCACAAGCTCACCATTTCTTGAAACCCAGGATCAGAAGAGATCTTTTGCCAATAGGAAAACATAATTTCTGCTCCTTACTAAACACTGAACAGTTTGCTATTGTTACTTCTTCCTTGTAACTTCATTTTTGTTTCAGATAAAGACAGCCATTTTTTTCTCCCAGCATGGACATCTCCATAAAAGGAAAAAATGGATAATGACATAGAGGCTGTGACTTGACGAAAGCTTGCCATTATCTTATCTTTGCTTGTCTGCCTGAAACTAAATGGAAAAGACCTTCTGTAATATCTTTCATTCTAGGTAAGAGAAGTATGTGTGTGTGTGGGGGGGTGTTTTTCATTTGTTTGCTTTTTTTTGTTTGTTTTTGGCAGAGATTTTCTCCCCTGTGGAAATGCCAGTATTAGAATCTTTTACTGGAAAATGGATTGATTTGTTTGTTTGTTTTTTGTTTATATCCAAAAAGACTTTAATTCAGAAATGCTTCTATTTTGCCTTTGGAAGTTGCAATCCTGGCCTGGGCAGAAAAAGCAAGTGCCCAAAGTACCCTGGCTTGATCCACTTAGGCTACCCTTAATGACCCCTGAGAGGGCAATGACATCAGGACAATGAGTCCTGACCTTGGTGCATCATAAAACCAAGTCAAGAACCTTTTCTGCAGAAGAGAAGGACACCCTGCAGCATCTGAACCCTGGAGTGTCATTTTTTTTTTTTTTTTTAAATATATTCTCTAATATACATAATTTATGGTTTGATTTAAAACAAAACAAAACCAAACCCTAGTTTTCACTGCCTGGCATCTCAGGGAAGGAAAGGGAAGAGACAAATTCAGGAGAAACTAGCTAATATTTGTGAGCAATAATATTTACTTTTGTTATTCAAGTGATACACATAGGTGCTTTTGCATTTTTTATTATCTGATCAAGGTGGAAATACCAGTACTGTAACAGCTGCAATGGTATTGGAAAAGCAGAGGAGAGTTTGAGTGCTGTGATTACAGTCTTTCCATCTCAAGCCTAGGCTGATAGAGACCTTCTGGCTTGTATGACAATTTTCTCAAGAGGTATCTCCAAAATAAGACACAGGATTCAGGTTTTCTCAAAGAATTCCTGCAAGTCCTGGTTTCAGTCCCCTCCCAAAATCATGGTTAACAACTGAAAAGGATTTCAACATAGAGTTTTTTAGCACTCTCAACCCTCTGTTGAAAATAAGCAAGCAGAGAAATAACAGCATGCATTCCAGTTAAACAAAGGTAAATGCGTTGGCTTGACAGATGGATAAATGGTGAGATATGCTTTCACTTCTAGCCTGCCTTTCAGCATTTGATCCTGGACTTAAGCATCCAAAGTAAATCAAGACTGGTTGGCAGTGCAACTGGGGTGTTGTTTCTCTCTACAAGCCTCGTCTGATCTTTCCTTCTGTTGTGTGTGTGCCCTTGTGCAGATGAAGTCTTCGGCAGAGATGGCAGCAGGTTTGCAAAGTTCCATGGCCTCACCCACCAACCAGTAGAGCAAGTGATGGGCAGATGTGTGCAGCCACCAGCAAAAGGCAAGTTCTGCCACAATGTTAGCTCAGGAGCTCTTCTTGATGTATGTCCTTTTTAATAAGTCTTAAAAAGAAATGCATTTTGCAGGGTGCTGACCACAAGCATGGAAAAACTGAGCATGTCCACTCACACCACTAATGAGAGGAGCACCAAAAATTGCCATGGCTAATTGGATTCACAGTCCATCACTAGGCCTTCCTGGTAGGTAAGGCGCTCCTCCATTCTCCTGCTATTACCCTATTCCAAATTTCATTTCTAAGCTCTGGTTTGTGAAAAGGATTGCATCATTCCATCATAACAACAGTTAATTAGGAAAGAAAACCCACCCAAATCAATTACAACAAATCAAATGACTCTTAGGACAAAAATGCAGCAGCGAACACTGCGGTAAAATATATGAGAAATACCTCATACCAGCCCAGTATTTATAGTGGCCAGCAGCCACTGTAAATTCCCCAGTATAACGGGAAACAAACAGCACGTGTGAAATGATCTCATCTCTTCAGGGTGCTGATTTTATGAGCAGCTCTGTTCATGCCTATCTTCACACATGTAGATAGATCCACTGAAAACAATTCGCTTCGGTTTCTTAGACAGCAGGAAGAAAACAGCCCTGGATAAAAGGAAAAAAAAAAAAAAAGAGAAGGAAGCAGGAAATTGGCAGTTAAAAAAGAAAGAAAGAAAAGAGTAATTAAGTGGGAAAAGATCCTTTTGTCATTTATTTTTTCTCCTCTGGTGAACTAAATTTACTGGCCTCTACTGTCACTGTTTTGCAAACAAGCTGTGTCCTCTGTGCTCTCCCACCTGCTTGGGGTTTGTGCAGAAGGCACAAGAAACCAGTCTCTTTTCAGTTGTGCCCAGTGGGAGGACAAGAGGCAATGGGCACAAACTGAAGCACAGGGGGCACTTCTTTACTGTGAAGGTGACAGAGCACTGGGACAGGCTGCACAGAGAGGTTGTGGAGTCTCCTTCTCTGGAGATATCCAAAACCCACCTGAATGCCATCCTGCGCAATGTGCTCTAGGTGATCCTGCTTGGCAGGGGGTTGGACCAGGTGATCTTCAGAGGTCCCTTCCCACCTCAGCCATTCTGTGAGTCTGTGATAAGCAGCCCATCAGCATGGAGATGTACAGGTATGTCCCCATCCACTACATATGCCCCCACGAGACTATACATGTGACCAAGACAGGTCCTAGCAAGGCTTACAAAGTGAGGGGAAGGGGAAAGTTAGGCTCTGGCTTGAGCAAGAAATTAATGTTTTAGAGAACTGTGGTCTACGATGGAAGAGGAGGTGAGGGGGAAGAGGTGATAGATGGGAGTGCACCAATGCTTTGAACCATAGGGACTTACAGGCATGGGTAACAGGACAGGGTAAGTGTAAGGCCTGTCCTCAAAGTGATGCATGGTTTGAGGTATGGGTGAAACAGCTGTCCACTCCTGAAGTCATCTTGAAGTAGGTTTTGAGCCACACAGAAGTACAACCACCATGAGCTTTAAGAACTGGTTTAACCCACATTACAGGTCTTTAAAGCAATGACCCATTTTCCATCCGATTGCTGGCCTCCCAACCACTGCCCATCTGAAGAAAGGAAAGCCAAAGAAAGCTGAGCAGAGCTCCCTGCAGGATCCAGGTCAGTTTGGGCAAAGATGAGGGGGGTACCAGGGAGAAGTGAGCAGAAGGACCTGAGCACCCTCCCTCTACCTCCTGAAATGGGACCGAGGTGGTGCTGGAATGCCAGAGGTGGCCATGGGGTGCTTATGAGAGTTGGTGCAGAAACACTGGGGTTTGTACCTGTAGATACAATAGCTGGACGACAAAAGGTTGTGCTACTGCAGGAAATATCCAAAGCTTTTTACCAGTGGTATGTTCTAAGCAGCACTGAAAATATGGCTAGACTGGAGCAGATGACAGCAAGTATAAATCAATTGCGAGCAACTCATTAACACCAGTAAGGGACCCACTCTGGTATTTCAGCTGTTGTAAGGTGCTACAGTTGTTCTTGTCGGGGAGGTTGAGATTTGGTGATGAACTGACACAATTTTAAAGGTTTCTCTTCTTTTCTTAGGATATCTGCTGGGATAGACTTGTCTGACCCCTCTGTAAAGAATGTGAATGGCTGCTTGTCACAGGGCTATGCCTATGTGGGGGGAGGAAATAAAAGAAAAAAGGAAATGTAAAGAACAGGAGTCTGAGAAAGACTTTTTTGTTTGTTTGTTTCTATATCAATAAGGGTATGAGGCTGGTATGAAACGATTGATTCCCTCCTGTCCTTCTTCAGGAACATCTGACTGAATGGGCCAATTTTAGGTGCAGTTGAGTGAGGTGGCAGATGCCTTAAGACCTTGGTTTCGTGAGACTTTGTGCCCAAGCAGATGGAGGAGGCCCATGTCTTTACAGCATGTGCCCTGTCAGCTACCAAAGAGTCAAGTTGTAAGGTAAATTCCTGCTGTATATCCTCCTCAGATACAAACAGAAGATGCTCTTTTCCTAGGGAAGAGATCAGGATACAAATCAGGATGCTGCAAAAGGGTGAGTCACATCCCCAGGGTTTCTTTCCATGGCTGAGGGAGGATGGGAGAGGATGTGTGGCTTTCCTTGAACAGTAATGCCTCGGAGTCTCTGACAAAGTTCTCATTTATTTTTAATTTTAATTACTATTTAAAATGTGGATGGCTTCATTTTTTCAGAAGACTTGAGTACTTTTAGGAAATGTGTTTAGGTATGCCAGGTTATTTTACATTTTATTTTAGTGAGATATGGAGGAGCCATGTCCAAAGGGCAAAATAAGCTGGGGATTTCAAAGCACAGGCTGAATGCTGGCAATGCTCATAAGCACAGTCCCAAAATGCACATAAATGATTGGGGAAGAGCTTCAGATTAATGAACACAAAGTGCTTGTTTGTTTCTTTACTACAAACAAAGAACATTGAGAGAAATTAACACAATTGGGGAAAACAAGGAGGTGAACTTGAACACCTTGCCTGCAGTAAATGGATTTTGCCAGCATTAATGTATGTGCTAGTGACTCTTCAGGTATAAAGGAGGACTTAAGGAGCTCTTAAATTTGAAGATGGAAGCTGATGAAACGTGATATTCTTCCTGTATTTAAATTAGGCTGAGCAACAACTAGGTGATTTTTAAACCCTCTCTGATCTATCATTTCTTTGGCTTATTAGTCCTAAATTTCTCCCCTTATTTTGGAGGAATTTATTATTGTCCTTTTAAAGAGGTTTACTGAATTATTTTTGGTCAGCATCATTAGCTTTGGATTCAGGTACAAATCAAGATCCTTGTGTGAAAAGATGAACATATTTTGCAGACAACAAATAAACAGAGAGAAAACCTCATCTTCAGTGTAAACATTTCAAAGTAGTTTGATAATAACTCTCTTTGCTAAAACAAACAAACAAGCTGACTCAAAATCTTGTATTACATGCACGTTGCCTCCGTATGATACATTTATGGAGAACTCGTTACTGAAGATTTTCCAGGCCTGCTCTATTAAACTCAGTTTGCATTTCACTGATTGTGAGACCCTTTGTTTTTCACAGGTACTTTATTTGCATTCATAATGGTATTCATGTCTGTGAGGAGAGATAGGGAGGGGGTAAATATCTGGTACAACCTAAATGACTGCACTGTTTGTTGGTACAGAATAAAAGCTTGAAGGTTTTCAGCATGCAGTGAATAGATCAATGTGTATTAGGAGCAGAAAGAGCCTCCCTGCTTATCCAGTCTCATTCCTGCAGGCTAAGTTGTGAGTGATTCAGCTAACAGTCCTGGTGGCTGGACTTATTTTTCTTCTCTTGCAATTAAGTCAGGGTACAGGACTGTTTGAAAGCACAGTAATTTTTCACTGCTTTGTGGAGACAGATGAGTTTAAGTTAAATGAAGGTACGTTTGGGTAGCATCCTCGGACTGCAGATGCTGCACAGAGATCACCGTCTATCTTGCTCCCTGCCTTCTGCCATCCAGAAGCCCCCGTCTCCTCAGACCTGCTTCAGCCAAGAGAACCAATGTTAGCCAAGAGCAGTTATTCAAAGCGCACTTAACTACGGCTCTGACTTTGGCTGAGCAATGTCAGGAGTACTTACACAAGTGGTAGACCTGGAGATGAGTAACCCACAGCAGGGAGCAGCTGTGGCTGCCTCGGTGGGGAGCAAGAGGGTAGGTGGAAGTCAGTCAGCTCATCAGATAGCAGAGCTGCTGCTGGGAAGGGATATGCAAATAAACCCCAGTGCCATGGGCTGAATTCGCCTTTCTTTTGAAGCAAACAATAGCACGTGCCCAATGCAAGGCAGAACTGGTTGAAATGTGAAACTGCTGAGAATGAGGAAGCGATAGCTCCGCTGCTTGATATGGGCTGTGGTTTTCTGGCCAATTTATACTTTTGCTCCCATGGGAAGCTGCAGAAGGTATCTTTTGCCTTGTGTCATGGGCAGCTGGAAAGCTAAGATGCTCTTGGGATCAGATGAATCCAATTGGAGACCCAAACTTAACTGTGGATTTTCTTTTTTTTTGCTCTCTGTACCTGCCTCTCCCAGTGCTGCAGAGAGAGGTTAAAGCCAGGCTAGATGAACTGGGCTTTCAGGCAGCCAAGAATTCAGGCAGAGCCCAGCACAGGGAACTTGAGCACCTTATTCTTTGCTTTGTAGCCCATTCTAGTCCCTAGAGTCATTAACTCCTCTTAAGCTACTTACTAAAATAATTATTTTAGGAGCTTAGAGCTCTTAAGTTATAGACTGGTCCTAGGAAACCAGTCTTTTATTTGCAGTTGCTTAAAGTTAATGAACAAATCGCCTGCCTCCTCCTCCTTGCAATGATAATCTAATGACAAGGACAGCATTTGCCATGAAGATGTTCTGTACTGGTTGCTTTCAGTAAGACTTTTATTAGATTAAATGAATTTTTGCTCTGTCAGCGGCAAGGGGTAACAGAGAAACTGGCCTATAAACAATGAACAACTATGCCGGGAGTTAATGTCCAAGGAGGGGACAGATTCTTCTGGAATATAACCAGATGGAAATTAACATCAGGCAAACATATAAGATTTCTGACCGCTACATCCAATTCAACCAGCGTGCCTGTTTTCCCTTGTCTGCTTTGCAATAGAGCTAGAAGTTTATACTTCTCTTCCAGCAAAATTTTGAAGTGTTAAGTCTCTGCTCAGTCAAAGCAGATGAATTTTATGGCATTCATGGTATTGCTGCTTTTTTTTTTTTTTTTTAAGAGTGGAGGAAAAGGGAAAGCTGTGAAAAAGGAGGCTAATTAGAGAAAATGAGCTTAATTTGGAAGCCACAGGTACCTCTTTTATAAGCTTTTGTTGAGCTTTTGCCCACAGTAAATTTATACAAGCTTTGGATAGACGGTAAATCTCTGTTTGCTATGGCCTGCTTTAAATGGGGAGCTTTCAGCACTGTTTTGCTGACAGCTAAGGGCACAGATGAGGTCATAAAATCAACAAGTCCTGGGAAATGCCCATTCAGCTTGGAGAAACATTTCCTTGGATCCCTTGTTTCTTTGGATCTGCGTAAAATAGTATTTATTGTTTCATTGAGATGCTTGGTAGGGTAGCCACATCACTTTGGGTTTAAGAAGCACTCTTATGAGATTCAATTCTTCAGCTCTCTGCTGCCTTCTGTCTTGCCAGTCAGGCATTTCAGACCTACATGTATTTCAAAAAGACTGGCATTTATTATTACAATTGCATCTCATGGGTCCTGGCCAGCCTACTTCTGGAAGGTTTCACTGAAAAGAATTGAGTGCTGATTGAACTGAACCGCCTGAATTGAATGAAGCGTGACCTGTATATGCCTGTCAATTGGATGGGAGTCACTTAGGTGAATTACTATTAAATAAATAAATAAATAAATAAATAAAAGAAACACGATCACATTTACAAATTGCAGTTGTAATTGATGAGGGTATTTAATGAGAGGACCAGAATGTGGTATTGTGGCTTGCACAGTGCTGTGATTGACTATGAGCAAACCCTAACAGACTCTTTTCAACATGGTCAATCCCCACGAATGTGATGAGGATATAGGTTCAGCTCCAGCATGGACTTAACTAAAGAGGGATGTCAGGGGTGGGCAACTTGTCATGTCCTACTACTGCTTGCTAGCAGCTACATGCGTGCTCTTGCCCTGCCGTTAACAGGAACTGTCTGTCTTGATATCTGAGCTCACGTGTCATCTCACCTGCCCAAACCAAACTACAGCGCAGCCACTTGATCAGCAGGGATTAGAAATGCAGCACCTGCCCAGGCTTCATCTGGGGGAAGACCCAGCTGGTCACATATTTAGGCCTGGGCTTCGCTTGCTGAGGTAAAAAGGCCTCCTCAGGCTCTTAGCTGGTATCACTCAGTGATCTGACAACTCTGGCATTGGTATTTAGAGAGCCTCAGAGGGGTCTCTGGTGTTACCCTAATGACTAACACGCTAACAGCTTTGCAGACGTGCAAGGGGAGTTACCTGCCTCAAAAGCACTCTGAAAATCTGGCCACACGTGTCTTGTGGTAGGTGCCCAACAAGTAAAACACAATTAGCGAATGCTTTAGTGTCTCTTTATCGCTATACCACCACTGTAAAAGTGGGATAAATTACATTTGGTGGATGAAGATGTATTGTTTGGTTTAAAGTGGTATGAGATCTCTCTGTGAAGTTATGTTAAATTTGTTGTACCTCTTAGTAAGAGTGCTGGAGTTGAAAGGGGAGCAGTCTTGGCATAGGATGGGAATGGAGCAGTTGAACTCGCCTGCCCCGATCTTGTGCCATAGGAAAAATGAAAAGTTGCTTCTGTCTGAGAAAAAAAGAAAAAAATATATATCCCTGCTGAAGAAAGTCGGGTCCAATTATTAAGATGGCATTAATACAGTCTCCCAGGTAACTCCGAATGCTGAAGAAAAGCACAGCCTCTGAACTTCAGCCCTTCACTGATATGAAGGAGTGAATTTCTTTTATTAACAATCAGAACAGCTGTGCTACCCTGAGACAATGCAAGTCTTCCCCATGAAGGAAGTGTTTTCAGTCTGGCACATATTTTATTGAAATACAGTGCTCTTTCAGAAAGAAACCATTGTAACTACCGAAGTTCTGAAAAACATTTGCGGAAATGTTTGTGAAGTCTCAACGGACTAGAGGCAAAATTGGTTTGGGGAAATGACAAATGACCATTAATCCAGGAAACTCTGGCCCTTTAATGAAATGACTTAAAGGGCAACGCAGGAAAAATGATCAAAGGCAGATCCTTTCTTAGTAACTACAAATGTGGAGAAAAGATAAGAGCGAACAAGTGTCTGATTGCCTCTTACAACGAGATTATTACTCTCTGTGATCATTAGATATGAATGAGGTCCTTTAATCACTGTAGCTAGGTCTGGTCATTGCCCATTGGGCAAATTCTAACTGAGTTGTTAGTGTAATTTCTTTAATATTAATAGAGGTATTCCCTCTCTCACCAAATAACTTATGATCTGTTTGGACTCATGGTCTTGGCAGAGCAATGGGATGATTTTGTTTGAGTTTTTGGCCATTTCCTGTGGCTAGTGAGTGAACACTGATGCCCTTGCCGCTTTGAAGTTTTTGGCAAAGCAGTTTACCTATATGCAAAGTTCATCCTTTATCCCTTATCTTCCTTATCTGTACAGATAATAGCCATAAAATAACATATTAAACTTGGATCCTGAGACATGCTTACATCCCAGTGGTCAGGCCCAAGTTTGGTGCATATAGTCACAGTTTATATGTGACTTATATGAGTTATGGAATTACCTATTTCTCTTATATTATGTTCCTCTTTCACTTAAAAAAAAAAAAAAAAAGTAATAATCAACATGCAAATAAGTTCATGATTTCCTCCCAAGTTTGCAGACAATCTGAAACCATAATTCTGAAAGTGGAAAATTCCCTCTGTGTTTCTGATACCATCTCAACACAATAATGTCAATATATTGGAGGAGGACAAGGAGAAAAGGTAGTTTCCTATATTTAGCACTCAAGATGGAAATACTCCTCTGGGCAAGTAAGAGAACATACTGAAGGCAGTGGAAATAAAGCTGATACTAAAGTGGCAGCTGGCTTTCCAAGCCACCAGAAGTGTGGTCCAAAGCGAAATGCACATGTAAGGACTTCATCTGTTCTCAGCTTTCCACTCTGCAGCTGCTCATCTACTCCCTCTGACTGACTATTCCAGTATCTCTCTGCACCATCTTATTTCAGTGTGGATTACTATATCTGGACCTTTCTGATGCAGTCCTCTCTTGGGCAGCTGATAGATGTCAGACATACTGATTATTAATCTTTTATCCAACTGCTATTCAGTTTCATTCTCAAATGCCTTGTTACATCATTTGCACAGCCACACTAATTAGATGTAATACTTCTCAGGGTTTCTGAGCATCACTTCAGCCTGTTCCACTTCACTGAAAAACGTCTCTCTCATCACACCAGTCTCACAATTGCCTTCCCTGCAACTGCTTTCAGCATTTCCCAGTACTGACTGGGCACCAAATTCGTTGAAATCTACTTCCACTGTACTGCAGTGAAAGATCTGTCTCTGCATTACTGGCGTTTGACATTTTGTGATAATAGCTCCCCCTATCAGCTTCCAGAAGGCACTGAATAGTAATACTGGGAAGAAAAAAAAAAAAGCATCCCCTCTGAAAACCTGCAAAATGATCCTAATAAAACCAGTAATGAGATATTGTAATAAAATAGCATACATCCATCTCCTACATACAGATAAACGCAGACCTCCGTTGACACAGTGGATGCCAAATTCATTCCGTGCTCTGGCTTGAAGACTGACCTTAAAGCATCGTCTGTCCTTCCTTAGGTTAACGCTCCTCATTTGTTAATTCTTTTGAAGCACCAGCCCAGAAAGTGAAAGTGTTAGAGAAACACAATACATAAGTGCTCAGTTGGTTTAATGTGCAGAACACAGAAATTATGGGATTCCGGATACTGGTTAATTAAAAGAATTACTGGTAGTAGTGGTTTCCAATGAGGAATTTCAAATATTAATTAAAAAAAAAAAAAAACAAACTAATATATTAGCAGAGAGAACTGTTTTTCTAACATAAAAACTGTTAGTATCTCCTTTGCTTTACCTGACACATTGCCTTTGTCTCATAAGCTAAGGGGACTGTTTCTGCATGGATGTGCAAAGAGAATTTCCCTGCTGAGCACAAAATCATCATAAAGGTTTGCTAAATACTCACAATATGAAATAGCATATATAGCAGAACCCTATTGATCAGGTACCATAAATCAATTATTTTTCCCTCCAGATGAGAGTGGGGAGTAATTACTCTAGGAAGGGATGTTGTCCTTCAGAGATCATAGTTACATCACAGCATTTGTAACCAGGTTTTCTATTATGGTCATTATTTTTTTACCTGAAGTCAAAATCATTTAATCTTAATTCATAAGTAATAATTATTTCCATACTGATGATGTTTTTACACATAATCCCTGAGCTAGGTACACTAAAGTGTACCTTGCAAGTGCATACAAGCATGACATCTCTAGAGCGTTAAAAGCTACAATCAAAGAAATGAGTTGATTTAACTGCACTCAGATAAAGTAGATTTGCACTAAAATTGGATTTCAGTATCTCTGAATGGCTACAACTGAAGCCAAGGGAAAGTTAGAGATCTAAATCCATCAGATAATTTTGGATGCCCAAAAGAATTTCAAGAGATGAGGCAAAGTTCAGAAGTTGCTCCGGGTTTTATGTTGTTCATCCACTAGTGGAGCAACCCAACTTTAGATGTGACGAGATGGCCCTTTTATGTCTCAAATGCAGACTATAACAAGATGGCAGGGGGGAAAAAAAAAGACAAAACTGTGCCATGATTTCTGGACATTATGGTGCTCAAACAGAGGAAGGTGTCAGGACGTGTTTCTAATCTTGAGTTTCTGTTGTAGTCATTTTTGGGTGCATTATTCACATGTGCGTGGGACAGCATGAAGAAAAATAATGAGTGGTACACTGCATGTGAACGTCATCTGCCTCCTGGAAAGTTGTTTTTATCCTCCCTCTGTTCTTACAATCATTCTCCCTTTACTTTCTTCCACGTAGTTTTCAGTATTGTAGATTTAGGATAATGTACATGTATGTTCAGTATATTCTTCCAGGTATTGTTTTCAGTTCTCATGCTGCATATCACATGCTGCAATGTAGTTCTAGCTCAGGTATCAGGAAGAATTTAAATTTTACTTCTCATCCAGAATTTTAGTCATGTCCAGCTCTTACCAACTATTATTTCCAGTTGCGTTTATTGTTACAATGAAATTTATTCACATTTTCTAATAAACTGGAAATAAATGTTTCTTGTATTTCCTTGTAAAACCCCTAAGAGGTGCAGCTTGAGTCTCCATAAAATGCATAAAATGAGAAAATAGTTAATCTCTTGATGCTGCAGCCAACATAGTGTGAAATTCAACTCTGTAATGGCAACGATGTAATTCCATAACATTCCCGCACTTCTTTATAGAGATAAGCTTTTTAGCCCCAGTTCTCTTCTAATACTGCCAAAATCATGGTGTTCTAATTTCTGTTAATGAAATGGCTAACTTTCCAATTGAGTTCTGTTTTTCTTAATAAAAATACCACTGCTAGGTTTTGAGCAGTAGGGTCTGGGAACCTGTGCAACAGCAGATGGAATTTCCCATTCCTGGGGAAATGCTGCTAATGCTTTACTTTTGGGGGAAACTCACCCAAAAAAATGAAGTGGTAGGAGTGAAATGAATAAACCACATGAAACAATATTGGTCAAATTAATGAATTAGAAGTGTTTCATGGAAGAAAAACACTTATTGTATGTGGTTGTGAGCATGTAGGAAGCTTCTTGGCAGAGCTGTTAGCTAAGTGTGTGTGTGAGTGTGCAAGGGGACATGGTGAATGCTACTTCTGTAGGTGTGCTCTGTTCCCAAAGGCTACAGGTCATCATTTCATTATGCCTTGAAGATGCAGAGTCTCATCCCCAAATCAGCAGTACTTCCTCTTGGAATCCAGAATGAAGTTTCCCAATAATGTAAAACAGAAATTAATTTCAGGTCATTTCAACTCAACAAACAAAACTCAAACATCTGCACAAAATAAACACAAATGAATACAGACCTTAAGGAACCGGGTGCTTCTAGCAGTTCTCTATTTGCCTAGAGTTACCTAAATAACACAGCTCATCAAACCTTCCACTGAAATCATATTTATGGATATGCTACTTGGAATAAACAGTTCAGTATGTAGCAGAACTAACCAAACTCTGTTTTCTATGACTTTTTACCTTCTCTCAGGTTATCTTGCAATATAAACAGTTAAGCTTGCTTCCAGACCCCTTTTTAATACCAGGTGATGCTAGAAACAGCAAAGGCTATGATGTAGCTAGAGCGCTGCCTCTGATTGCTTCACCCGATCGTGCTGTTTGACAGCTACTGTCAAGCATGACATGAAACAGCTGAGTGCTCCTCTCCTTTACGTTAGAGAGAACACCATATAGCTGCTATTTCTAACAAAATCTGGGAGCCATGGGCTGGTGTTAGACCTTCTCTCCCTTTATTAGGCTGGAAATCAAACAATAGCAGTGGATGGGATGGTTTCAGTAGCATTGCTAGTTTGCAAGCATTATAAGGAATTTGTAGTTATCCTGGTGGTAGGAGAAAATACTGACTGTCCCCAACCCCGCTGTGTGCAAAGTGTAAGAGTTGTACTAATTCCAAAACCAAAATTTTTGTAAGGAAAAAGCTCCGCAGCCTCTAAAGTATGAGACTCAGCTTACTAGGCAGCTCTAGCCTCCTGCAGAGTTTCAGATGATTTGAGTAAACAAATCTCTTTGCTCTTCGACTGATGCCACCAGGTAAACTGAAATACAGGTATAGATTTGGGTTTGATGCGAAGGAAGGTATGCTTGAATGAACTCAGTACATCTGCATCTAGCATGTGCATTGCGTTTATTCCAGAAGGAAGTTAGATGCTGGTGCTCTTAGCTGTTAATTGGTAATTGTAATACATTGGATTATAATGTCATTTCTGCATCCTGCAGTGCTTGGGGATTTTCTTCTGTTGTTTTGTTTGGTTGGTTGGTTTCTTTAAGTCCCTTCCACAGTTCCTTGCTGTTTTGCCTTTCCTAAGCTCATCTCTTTGGGCTGCAGAATTATTTGAAGACTTTTGGTTACTTAGAGTGCGTGGGTATCAGTTCTAACTGTGTTTGCACACTTTTGCAAAGAGATCCTGAAAGTTTGGCTTAACCTTTAATATTAGCCCCTCCATGGCTTGCTGAAGTGGCTGCTGCTGTCTCCAAGGCTGAAGCCGCTTCTCTCTGTGGCTGGAATGTAGAAAAGGTGAGGGAGAGACTTGCTTGTTCTGTTTGTTTGGCTTTGTCCCCTGACCTTTTTTTGTCCCCCCAATTGCTCTTCGCATCCTTGCTCAAGCTCAACTGTATTTCGAATGTCCCGTTGCCTTGCCAAAAAACTGTGTGTAATGTGTGTCCCTCCTCCCTGAACTTCAGCTTTCTTCACCCCAGCCACCAGGAGCTTATCAGACGTCTGCTTTGACATTTAAAACTACTTTTGTTTCTTGGCCCTGGCCATGCCTGTGATTTGTTGACTCATTCCTCCCCACAAGCTGTATGATCTAGTGATTAAGTGAAGGCAATTGCTATAGGCTTTAGCTCTGTCTGTTTTACGGAGTGAGAGGTAAGGGCTGTTGGGCTCGAAAGGAGATAAATGTGTCTAATGTGTCTTTTACCACTGAACTGCTCTAAAACCTTGGGTATGTCACTTTGCCTCTTTTGTGTTCCTAGCTCTTGGTTTTGTCATAGGATATTTTGGCAATATCCCAGCTATTACCTAAACCAGCCTAGCTAATTTAGCTACACTTGCAATATGCATACTGTAGTATATCTTAGGGAAACACTAATGGTATAAATGTCTTTATCAGTGCAGCTACACCCTCATGAGGATTCCTGACTTTTAGTGACAAAGCCAGGCTAGCGTATTTCTCAAATTTGTTCACCGAGTTTGTGCAGTATGAGGTTAGCTTCTTTCTTCCCACTGGGGACAAGCTAAAAGGATCCCACATCACATGAGTAGGAGGCCTAATTAATTTGATGCGGAAAGCTAAGCAGGGCTGTGTGTAGGGTGCAAACAAGAGACCTGCATGGATGAGACTGGGGGCATGCATGCCTCACGGTTAAGGATGGTGCGTTCCTTTAGAGCAGGCACACAATGTTAATTTAAGGACTCAAAGTGATGTATAAGTGGGAGGGCAAAGGGGCACCAAGTTCTCTTACTTTATCCTCAAATGGTACAATCTAGTAGCTGGATACATCCTAGAAACTTATAATTAAAGGTCTCTGCAGAATATATGAAGGCTCTGCCTGAGCTTCCTGCATAATTCTCAGTGAACGAAGAGAAAAAAGCCTTTGAAAATACATGAGGCAGTGAATCTGTCCTCTCTGTGTGTTAGAGCTCCAGCAGAGCTGCTGAGACCTGACATCACTGAAGGAATGTTATACTTGAAGTACAGCATGATCAAATAAAATATGCAGAAACCAAGCACAGCCTTAGGCTCATTTCATTTTAAACAAATAAAAAACAGTAAGGGCTGATCATGCAGTTAGAAATGGCACGAGGAAAACAGGAGAGAGAAAAAAGGAAACCTTAGCTTTAGGAGTTTGTGGTACATGGAAGTGAATTCTGGGGCAACAACAGGTCATGGATACCGCTTGACGCGAGGTTACGGACCACCCTCTGTAAGGGCCTCTGTGTTTTTGTGGCTGTAGAGCCTCAGAGCTGTCTGCTTAGGCGATGGTCTTTCAAATCTAGCTGTGTGGGTGGGTCTGGGTGCCTGTAAAGAATAGGTGACTGGGAACTGATATCCAGCATCGCCGCCGTGCCAGTATCTGCTATGCTTCAAGGTGGGCACCGTCTCTGCTAGCATTTTTGAGTTTGGAAGGGAAGGGTGTGCCCTTAGAGGGCTTCTGTGATCCCTTGATATTTTAATCTATTTCTCCTTTCAGCTTGCTTGCCATCAGAAAGCAAATGTAAGTGGTATGGTTGGGCCTATGGTGGTAAGCAAAGAGAGTACCTTCAGCAGATGCAAACTGGTCTTATTGCCTGGGGTCCCTCCCCAAATTACCGGCTTAAAAGAATTGCCTCTCTCTTGTACTGCCTCTGTTCTGATGAGCTTTCTTGTCCACCAGCCTCCTTCTGTCTTCTCTTTGTCACATTGCTGTTAAAGACTTTCACCATCCCTTCAGCACATCACTTGCTGTTCACAGTGCTCTGCTGTCCTTTCCCAATTTTTTTCCCCTTCATTTTGTAGACGTGTATTTTTCCAGACGCTCAACATTGGGTAGAGTTTGTTCAGCCCACGAAGTTGGAAAAAAAGAGGAAAGATTTTATAGAGAAACAGTGGATAGGGACTTTTCACTTAACCTGTCTCTGTTTTGTCCTTTGCCATCTCCTTAGGTACATCACATCTGTTCCCATACAGTGTTTTTATTTTTATTATTTTATTTTTTTTTCTGGAGCACAGCAACAGGCATTAGCTAAGAGATGGCTGAGGAAAAATGAGGACAAGCTTCTGCAAACAGCCACAGTCCCCACTCAGGGTTGCTAGGTCTCAGCCAAAGGCTATTTATTATACATACATAGCAGCCAGTGTCCTGTCTTCTTAAGACAGGCAATTCTGTCAGACTCCAAGCTTTTGTGATTAAAACACATGTATGAAGTGATAAAACATGTTTCTGTGGTACCAAACAACTTCAGAACTGCTGGGCGTTTTTGAAACCACGTGCTGCTGATCCTCTTTCACCAAGGAAAATAGTAGCATTTTGCACTTTGTAGACAATGGGAGTCTTATCACTGCTGTGTTAAAAGCAGAGTTACACCAAAGCTGAGCTGTTTTGAAAATCCCTCCTTGAGCTCCCAAACTTTAATCTCCTGGTCTTGCAAGTAATGCACTGTATATCCCTCCAGCCCTTCTCTTTCTTTAAAAGAAGTGATCCTTTTGAGTAAGCTTCTGCATCAAATGTGAAGTGATGTGGGGATGAATGAGGATGGCTTACATGGACTCAGGAGTCACCCTTCCTTTTTTTTTTTTTTTTTACTGTATTGTCATAGCAACGACAATCCGCCCTTAGTATAGTCAGAAATGATCACTGTGTGCTAGCTATACTTTAGAGAAGTATGTCACTTTTTTTTCTTTTTTTTTCTTTTTTTTTCTTTTTTTTTCTTTTTTTCCATCTGGAAGGATGACAAGGCACAAGAGTGAATCACGGCGTCTTGAAAAACCCCAAGCACCGTTTTGTGCATGGCACCGCTTCTGGTTTGCATTTCACTGTGTACCAGTGGCAGGAAGGAAAAGAAAAAAAAAAAAAAGGACGTAATTACTGCCATAAAGCATGAACTTCCAATCCCTTGAGAAACACAGCAACTCCTTGTAGAGTTTTAGTTGACATGGTGATATTTAAAAGTAGCAATATACGATGCTGGAAGCCATGGTAACCCCTACTGTACGGAGATACTATAATGTAAGGCACCCTGTGGTGGATTGTTGACAACAGGGCTTGAACGTGGAGTCTTTGGCTGTAAAAGTTACAGGTTCAGTAGCTAACATACTCATCCTGTTACACAAGCCAATGCATCAGCCTCTCTGTATGGCCTAGGAAACACAGGCTCCACATTGCACTGAAGCAGGACGTTGTGCTTGCGAAGTGGCCATCGATCATTCCCCTCCTAAGACGGCTGGATCAGTAGCTTTGGTGTATCTCTTGCTGCTGAGCTGTGGCTGATGGCAGGCAAATTGCATTAAGTTTCTTTTCCTCGCCACCAAGCCCTGAGAGCCCTCACTTGAGGCTTTGAATAGGTTGTGTGATCAGCCGGCTTTCACACAAACCCATATAGCGGGGAATGTGTGCAGTCATAGTGGAGCTGCCCTGCTGAGAAGCACTTGTGATGTGAAAGGCTGTCAGGGGCAGGTGGCATCAGCTACCCGCCTGCGTGTTTCTTTGCCCAGGAGAATTACCTGTACGGCCCAGTGCTGCCCTTCTGCAAAGCTGCTATTGCAGGGACAGCCTATTGACATACCAGCTACATCTTGGAGAGGAAAAGTGCTCTGCCACGTGGCGCATCACAGTGCGAACCTGGAGTCCAGCACTCTCCACTGAGCTCCCCTGGAGACTTGCTGTGCTGTGTGGCTCTCTGCCCTCTTCTTGGCTCGGGATTATATCCTGGCTCCACTGAAACGAGCCAGGCTTTCGACCAGAGAGGTCTGCAGCAGAGATTTTCTCTCAGCGTGCTATACAAAAATTTATGGGGGCCTGATCTTGCCTGGAGCTTCTAGATGATAAACCAATATTAAGATTCACAATAATAACTCATTACAGACAGAGTATCAAAGCTGTTCCCACAGGGCCCGAGATGAAATTCTTTTTGAGGCATATTTGGCCATATTACAGACCTCTCCCTAACGCAAAGCTAACCTTTTAATAGCCCGATGCACTGGGCTCTGCTGGTCAGTGAATCACCAGGGGAAAAGCCAGGGCTGGGGCTGGGAGGCTGTGCTGAGGCTTCACAGATGTTCTTTTGTAGCCGGAGGGACACGGCTGGTGTGGTGTGGCTACCTTGGGAAAAGTGGCTCTTGTTTTTCCAGCAGCACTCGGACGAAGCTGAGTGACATTACTGGTTATTTGTCACTCTTCGTCTGGCAGCAGATGGTGATGAATGGATAAATGCAGTCATTTCGGATGTTAAGGGTTACACCAGACTGAAGGTATAATGACAATGCTAAAAACATCAGTAGTTTTAAAGTTTAGAGAGAAATTACAGCTTAGTGTTACTGTTGTTGTTTGCTTGCTTTTTTTAGACATACCAAAAGCGGTTAGATGTACCCAATAAATGTGAACCAACCTCTGAAGTTTTTCTGGGACTATAGTGGTGGCCAGCTTCATACTAGTGGTCCAGTGACTGAAGAGTTTCATGCTGTAAGCCTTGTAGATTGGGTTTTGGGTTTTATTTTTTTTTTTATTTTTTTTAGCCTTCTGTTGGTCTCTTAAAGTGCATATTTTACTGTGCAGATAATCTGTATTTGTGTGCTGTTGTCATGGTTGCATAGGTATGGACTTTCCCTCTCTCAAAGACCGAGAGAAAAGCTAACAGCACTTTGCTGAGCGTGTATAATCACAAAGGAGCACGTCTTCCAGCACAGCAGGATCCTATTCTCCCTCTTTTCTTTTCTCTTCCTGAGCCCCTTTTCCTCCAGTTCGGCATGCTAACTTTAATCTATGTTGCACACTCCCTGTGGGGAGCTCCTCAACTGTTTAGCACTGACCTGAGCATTGATATTGGTACGAGTGTTATATCACTAAGATAAACAGAAGAGGCAGACCAGTACACAGAGCTTTTGGCAACCCACCTTTTATGTCCCTGTTCCATTTCAGTATAAAACCATGCATGGCCTTCCCAGGCTTGTCTACCTTGCACCATTTCTTACCAATCTCTTTTTCTTCTCCATCGTTATCTCCTCAAATCTCTAACCCTTTACCTCTTTCTCTTCTCTACTGTTTCCCAGGGCTCTTTTACTTTTTTCTTGCTTTTATTACATTCATGTGTGCTTTTATGGGGGAGATCAGGCCAGGAAGCACAGGGTAGGTCTGTGTAAGAAGAGAAAGGATAAGAGGATGACTGAGTAACTACGAAGGACCGAGGATGAACCTAGACCTTTAGAGCTGCAGATGCCTCTCCTGTCTTTGTGATCTTGCAGGGTCTTGAGCAAACAGCTGAGGGTCAGCGAACCAGCTCACCTCTCTGTAAATCTGACTTCTCTATAAATGGATGGAACTGTTCAGTGAGGCACTTGGTGTGTAACAGGGCTGCCAACATCGTCTCTGTCCGGACCCTTCTGGCATTTTGTTTTGGTGCCATGTAGTAAAATGAGCGTGGCTGTAGCAGAGCCTAGGAAACGAGTACTGCTCTGTGTTGACATGGGAAAGGAAGGCAGTAATAACGTACCACCAAGGACTAAATATATACTTGCAGAAAGGGTACAAATGCTAGGTGACTAAGGCAGCTGCCCTGGTGTTTCTAGCCAGCAAAGCCCTTACTGGTGGTGCCTGAGGCAACTAGCTGGCTATACTCTGGGAGCACACGAGTTTGCAGCACCACAGTGAGGGAACCAGATCTGGATGTTCATAGCAAAAGCTGAAAGCCTTCCTGGTTTTCCTACTCAGTCCGTACCTGGCAAAGGTGCTGAAGCCTTCCATGCTGCTATTGTTTCCCTGCCGTATCTCTGAAGGCAGCCATGGGGATGCTGGCGTTTGCTGCCAAGGTGTCTCTGCTGTGTAAATACATTCCTAATGTCCCTGGGGATGCATTGCTTTAAGAGCTTGGGTTTTTTTTTTCATGTTAGCAAAGCAGGTAATGGGAGTCGCTGCATCCTGCTGAGACTTTGGGGGGAATGTAGAGAGACAGAAAGCAATTATTCGAGTTAGAATGTGTGCAGAGCACTTTTATTATTGTTATTCATTGTTTTATCACCACGCGAGTTGTACTGCACTACAGAGGAGGAAGAGAGGACCATTGGCAAAGCAAGTGTCAATCAGTGAATTTGATACATCCTAACCCTTGTTTTCTGCCAGTTGAGGTTGCCACATGCATTTTACATGGGAAAGATTGGGACTGCAGGTGAGATGAGCAACAAAGAGGGGATAAGAAGGAATCAACCAGGCTTGTGGTCTGGTGGATGATCACTCTTCTCTTGGCCTTTCCTTTCCTCTTCCTGCCCTCTCCACTCCTTGTGTTTTTTGTTTTGTTTTGTTTTGTTTTGTTTTGTGTTTTTTTTTTCTTATTTTGCATTTGAAAAGCTCGTGTAAACATTTTCATAATACCCTGACCACTGCTTACATTGTAAGAATGAAATAAATTGAGAGGAAGGGCATATTTTGGAAGCTTTGAGGTGAATAGAACGTAAAATATCCTGTTTGCATCAAAAAAGGTGTTTTTTTTCTTCTCTGCCAGCACCATGATTAGGCATTTCATGCCTTTTATTTGGATGTCAGGCTGTTTGCTGTTCAGAAGTTTGTTTCTTTACATCTCCCCTGATGCGAGGTGCAGCCCAGGGATCCCCTTGCATTGCTCTACACAAATGGTAGCTTGGCATGCATACAGGTTCAATGTGAAACTAAACTGGTGTTTCAGTAATTTACTAGTTAATAAATTTGTTACATTTATTAACTGGGGTGGAGGAGGAGGAATAGGGAACTTGTCATTCCCTGTTGCTTCCAGAAGCTTCCCATAGCCTCTGTAGCCACAGCAGCTACTGGCAATTGATGTCAGCTGGTAGGGAAGGGTAGGGGCTCACACAACACTAATTAATGGTCAGCACCTGAGCTCATAATGCCTGGAGGTCTTAATCACCTTTCCAGAGGCTAGTGGAGTGGATCCTGAAATAACACTCTGTGCCTCTGCCCTTGGCCTAGCCTGGTCCGGTCCTGAAGTAAGTAGAGAGGAGAGGTCACCTCTAGCGTGTCTGCATTGTGCTTTTGTGCTTACTCCTGTCTTTTGATCAGAAAACCTGGATTTTGTTTCTCTTTTCTGCAGTCTGCTCCGTGGGAACCCCTGCGTGGGTGAAGGGACTGCTGTGATGTGGGGCTTGCTTTCTGCTGACGTGCACCTCTGGAGGTATTGAGCAAAACCATGGAAGAAATGAATTAGTATTTCTTTCTTTCCCTCATTTTTCTTTTTCTCCTGTAAAGCCAAAGCAGTCATCTCTATCAAGATGTAGAATAATGAGACAAGGTAGTTTACAGTATCTAATCCATATTCATTTTCATGCTTTTAAAATTAGTTTAACCTTTATGATTAGCAAATCAAGGTTTTTAATAATCATTACCCCTGAGAAAAGGGACTCTTGAAAAAAAAACCTTGATCTTGCTTCTTTATATATTCTACGTTAACTTCTTTTTGCATATTTGGGTTGCTGCCGAGCTCATAAACAATAGTGGGTGATGTGCCCTGCTACCCCACCGGGCAGCTCCTCCTAGGAGGCTATTGTGTGAAATATTTCCCTGACATCCGAATTGCAATGCAGTCACAGTATTGCTATGGCTGTGTTACTGTTAAATCACCTTGTGGGTGTTTACCAGTGCCAAAACAAATCTAGAAAACCATTTAACCAACCCATTTCAACAGGCTGTATTATGTGTGTTCTCCGCTCTAGCTTTTAATGTTTGGGCTCATTCTAACCCGTGTATTTAAGCTAATGCTATGTATGCCTGTAGTCTCAGTACTGACTGTGAGCTAGCTCTCTTAAGTCATCCTAAGCCCTCTTAGGCTTCAGACAGAAAGTGTGCTACTTGTATTTTTACGAAGCAGAAGTCATAATTCTTTCAAGCCTGTTCTTTAGCTTAACGATGCAAAGTTGTGAAAAGCTGTAGAAGAGAAACTCTCAGGGAATTTCAGATTTCTTTTCTCTTAAAAAACAAAAACTAAAAAGAAAACCTTTTTTTTTTTCTCTGTTGATCTGAAAGTGAGAATTTTTGTTCCTGTATTTTTTTTTTATTTTTTGGTAAAGCAGAAACTTCAGCCTTTCAAAGTCTACCAAAAATTGTAAAAAGCATTAGGTGAAACACTGTTTCAGTGGTGGAGAGAGACAATACTGCTTAAACAAACAAAAAATCCACAACTTTTTGGAGGAGAGAAAAACACTTTGAAGAGAAGTGTCAAAATACTGCACTTTTAAGTAGTTCGTTTGACCACTTTCATTTCTACTGTCTTTTACTCCCTGCTGTATCTATCAGCTAAATTTAACTTGAGCTTGCAAGTACTTCCAGACAAACTGAAACAGTGTTTTAAACTTGTATTTCTTGGTAGCTGATTTTATATTCACACGGAGAGCCTTGTCTAGCAGTTATCAACATAACAGACCTCATGTATCACCTCCAGAAATAGACTCTGAAATTTACTGTGCACTTGAGCCATCTACATCACCAAAAGAAAAGGAGGCCCTAGCCCTGGCTTCTTTTCCACCCTTTTTACCATGAATGTTTCTGTCCTGGCATGAGCACAATGTGGCTGATATCAACACAATGGGCAGATGCTTTTTTTACAAAAGTACATACAATACTTTGCTGGACACAGAATATTGTTAAATATTGCTGGCTGGATTGGTGTTTAGCATCATGAAGCTTGCACGGAGCTGAAGGAAGAGAAAGAATAGCTTGAGGAGGAGCACAGCTAATGAACCTTAGTTTCCTATGAGTTTGTTCCTTGAGGTGCATCTCCTATGTAGGTTTTCTGGGGCCTGATCGGGGGTCACTCACAGCACAGCCTTTTCCTCAGCCAGGTCCTGAGTGGCCTGTTCACTCCCTTTGCAGCTGATTCCTGCAAAAAGCATAAACGTTTCTGAGGCCTCTTCCTTCCTGCCAAAAGCAGTTGAAATAGGCTAATGAGCTCGGAATTAGCAGAGGGAGACAGAAAGGCACATTCAGACCACATAACTGTTTGGGAAACCAAGCTACAAACCTAACCCTTGGTAAACACACTCATCTGACGTGAGGAGCTAGACTGCCAGAGGGTGTGGGAGGGGGGTGAGATGGCTATTATCCTAGCATTGTGTGCGGATGCTTCAGTGGTGGGTGGGAAACTCTTAAAATTCAGCTTTGATCAGGAAATGAAATTGGTTATTAGAAAAAGGCTTCTATTTTAAAACTGCTTTCCTCCCTCTTGTGTCCCATGGTATGACTAAGGGGCCTTGCCAATTGAGAGGAAAATAGAGAGTTGGACTTGCAGATATTAAAAGCTCCCTGAGGCTGTCAGCACTTCAGGGCCCTGAAGCCAGCAGGGCTTCCAAATTGATTTAGAATCAAATGAAATAGTGGGGAGGGAGAGGAGGAGGCATAAATATTTTTCCCTTGCTAATTTATTTCCCCCTTTCATGCATGAGCTAATGCGATGGAAAGCAATGCAGCTAAAATGAGTGCATTCACGGGGAGCTGCGTGCTGTGTTACTCAGAGTTTGGGTGGAAATTGCTCATTGGCCTTTTAGGCCAGCCTGTTCCTTCCCCCTGCTGTAGTCTCTGGGATCTCATGAACAAAGTGGAGTAATGAATGCAATTCCAGTCAGCTAGTGTGCGGAATGGAGGCCAAATCCTGCAGATGCCTTCACCGTTGTGACTGCAATTCAGGACTTTCTTTGGTAAAAAGGAAGACTTCTACCTGGAAGGAGCAGTAAAATGGCAGGGAGGTCCATCTGCAAAATCTGGGCTGTGGGCTCAGTGCTGGTGAAGACTTCTAGCATGATCAATCGCGTGATCTGCCCATTGCATCTTCTGGAAGCAAGAGGGCTCTTCACAGCTAGGTGCACTTCAGGCCTCACTCCACACTCTTCCTTACATACAAGGTGTATCTTTTAAATGTTGTAATGCAGTTCCTTGTATTTTCCCCGTGGTGCACCGCTTCTGCACAGACTTGTCCATGGCCTGCATGTTCTAAATGAAACTCTCATTTTGATGCATCTTCCATCTGCTTAAGCGTCGCCCATAAATAACAACATATTACAAAATTGCCTTCTTGTCAACACACAGATTGTTTATGTGTCATTTCCTCTATCCTTTGTGCTGCTGTAGCTTCCTAGGGAAGGAGGATTTATTGGTATAGCAACATTTGGGAATGAAACCAAATCCTATGGGGGTATGAAATAAATATAGGCACTTTTTGGTACTACATTTTTATTTACTTTTTACAAAATGTCTTCTTTCCTTGACGGTTTTGTATCTCACCATGTGGCATCCACTCACTTTGCAATATCATCTGTTATTTAGGGTCTTATATTTCCAGAGTCTGTTTGCAAGCTGCGTGTAGAACTGTGAACCACTATTTTTGACTGAGAGCTAATCTTTAATTTCCATTTACTGTAAGCTAATCTTGAATACCCACAAGCCTCATTTTAGTGTCATTTTGAAAGAAAAGCTTGATAGATTTAAAATGCAGGTGGGAGATTTGTCTGAAGTCATGTTAGGAAAGGAAGCTGAGGGCCTTCTTGTTCTAGTGATAAGTGCTCTTGTTCACAACTAGGTTTCAAGTAGGTGCAATGGGCAGTGTGGTCCCAGACTTGCACCACTGTACATGGTAGAGATGAAGAGCTGGTTCTTAGTGACTGCCCCTTGGGCCAGCAGTAGCACAGCTGCCCTTGATGTGAGATTATCTTTGTCCAAGTGTTCACATCAGGAAAAACAAACTTCTTCTTAGCTTTATGCTTATCAAATATAAGGATGTATGTGCTAAAGCTCATCCTACACATGCAAATGCATTTCCAAGCAAACTTGCTTTGAAAATAAAATACTTGCTTTTTGCTATCCCTCCTGCACAAGGGGCTCCATCCCTCACCCCCCAGAATGAGATTGTGCTGAACAAGCCAGGCGTTTACTTTTTGGAGGAAGAACCTTATGTGAATGATGAATGCTCCTGGGTTCAGACTACTAAGTTGGACCAGGAGAGATGTGATGACAATTCAAGAGCAAAAACTATGCTTTGCAAGGCTTGCTGCCATCTCTGGGTAGACATAAGTCAACTCTGAGACATACTGCTAGCCATTTGATAACACATATGTGAGAGATTCCCAGAATCTGTTACTATAACTTTTCCTGAGGAGCAGTCTTCAGATTGCTTGTTTGCCTTCAGGTTTATCATACTGTTTGAAGAATTGACAGCAAGAATAGCTGCTTTTTTATCATTATTTTTCTTTTCAAATTGTTTCCTTAATCTTTTCTGAACTTCTTTTGGCTTTATACATTTTACAGTTACCACTGGTGAATTTCAGGTAGAGAGCACTGGTTTAACTGCTTCTGTTCAGATTTATGGTAAACCTGCCAGAAAGTCCCACTCTCCACTTCCTTTACCTTGAGTCAGAGCTTGCTTATAGAAATGCCTGCATGGATTTACTTTTTGCATGCATGAATTTATCTCTTAAGAGAGTTGATATGTGCCTTTGTGAGAAGGCTGGAAGACTTAGGGTTGTTGGGAAGATGGAAGGTCACCACAGGGCTCTGCAAAGAGCAGGGGGTGAATGCACGGTACAGCCTCTGCTGTGACAGATGGGCACACCGTAGGGATCTCAGGGCTCATGCAGAGCTTGCAATGACCCAGAGAGCCTTGGAGGTGTGGCTGAAGCCTTGCCTAGAAGACATGCAGTGAGGGCAAAGTAGGCAGGGGGATTGTTTATAGTCGTATGTTTCTCCTTGGTATTTTTGAGGGATTTTTTTATTCCTTTAAATAAAAAAGTTGACTGGCTTCATTTATTTCTGATGAAAACTCACCTTTTGGAATTTAAAGATGTCTTTTTGGGGTGTTCGTCCCTAAAAACAGGACATAAACATACGACAGAGGAAAGTTTTTAACATAAAAACGACCCCATTTTATTCCTAGTATAAATTTATGTTCTGTAGAAGTAGACTTTGTAAGTGAGCTTATGCTGACCAGACAGTAAGTAGCACTAACTGCAAGAGGCAAAATGCTTGTTGTACAAACATCTTTGTTAACAATAGGGTAAATGTTATTGTTTTGAGGGAAAAGTTTCAGTGCCTAATTTCTCCCTAGAATAATTAGGAGATGTATTGCCAGATTTTGGGTGTATTTCCCTATCTTAAGAGTAATAGTGACTTACAGAATATCAGCATCTCTGGAAGATGCTTCTTTTTAAAAAGAGGAGGGAAATGTTGTGAGTGGCACAGGACTTAATGGACCTAAATTTCTGGAAGAAACAGGTAGATATTAGGAAAACGATTTCCATCACAAAAATACAGTAGATTAGACTTTCTGGTCAGGATCTGAGTCTCTGTGGCTGGTCTTTAATAGCAGGTCAGGCAAATATTGATCAGTTATGACCCTGGCAAAACCACCGTGATGCCAGAGCTGGCTGTGTGACTGCTGAAGGCAGCCTCGTCAGGGCCCTGGGAAGTGTGAGGGGGCTGCACGTGGGGCACCAACCCCAGGCAGCGCTACAGGCTCAGGGCAGAGTGGCTGGAAAGCTGTGCAGAGGAAAAGGATCTGGGGGTGCTGACTGATGCTCGCCTGAACACGAGCCAGCAGCGTGCCCAGGTGGCCAAGAAGGCCAGCGGCATCCTGGCTTGTGTCAGGAGTGGTGCAGCCAGCAGGAGCAGGGAGGTGATCGTCCCCCTGTGCTCTGCTCTGGTGAGGCCGCACCTCGAGCGCTGTGTTCAGCTTTGGGCCCCTCACTACCAGAAGGACATCGAGGCCCTGGAGCATGTCCAGAGCAGGGCTATGAAGCTGGAGGTGTTTAAAAGATGTTGAAATCATGTCACTAAGCTCTGCATCTAGGGGAGGGCTGGTTAGTGTTAGGTCAGAGGTTGGACTAGGTGATCTGGGAGGTCTCTTCCAACCTAAATGATTCTGTGGAAGATTAAGCGATATGATTTTATAAGCTAAAGAACCATTGAAAAGAGAAAGAGGTGGGTAAGCTTTTCAAATCAATGCTGAACAATTAAAGCGTTCTGATTATGGATGGGTTTGCACTGACCACTTGTCCCTTTTATGTATGTGTTCTCATAGGGTTTTAGAAGCATCATCATGTTTTGTGGTTTTTTTTTCCCCTCTTAGGATCCCCTTCTCAGCCTAGGCAGAGAGTGCACTTGCCGAACTGGTGTTTGTTCACTGTTGGTTGTGCTTCTCAGAATCAGTCCCTGTACGTTTTCTACTGCACACTGTCTGTATCTTGCTCTGAAGGTAAGAAATGTTTTAATTCTAATGGTTACTTGAAATGGTTGCTTCTTAGAGTAAAACTTAATGTTAGTTGAGTCATCACTGTGCACTTCACTGTTATCAGCTTCATCCTGTAGCTGAGATTCAGTTGTAGAGAGAGTCTGGCTAGAATCAGTAAAAATACTCATTTATTGCCTCAATTAAATTATTTGGCTATATGAACTTTTGTTTGCCTCTGTGGTGTCAAACTCCATTCTCTAGACAACAGCAGCAGCAGTTGTACTTCCTGTTCCTTGACCAGGTGTCCAAACTGGACAGTCAGGGACACATTGTTAAAGATAATGCAAAACTTCATGGTTGCTAAACATGATAAAGGTGAAAACTTAGTGTCTGGAGTTATTAACTTGGTGCTAGTCTTTTCATGTCACAAAGTGGTAATTGTCTTAAGGCCAGAAAAAAAAAAAAAAAGATCTGTGATTCTACTGTGCTTCATTTTCCTTATAGGTCTGAAATGTGTCTTGGTTACTGAGTGGGAAAGGGTAGTATTGTCGTGTGCTATTTCTTGGGTGGATATTCATAGCCCACATGTCAGTACAGCAAAGTCATGGGCTCTGACTCAAAGTGTGAGGAATACATTTGAAATGTTTCTTGGTGTTAGTAATTTTCAGTACCAGTAATACTAGACTTGCTAACAAATCTCTGCCAAGGGTTCACTACATGTTTTTTTTTCTGCTGTTAGCTACACTCTGCCAGGTGTTTGACTATACAGGAAGAAATGGTATTAGCACAGTGTTCTGTGTAATTCATGAAATGGTGCCTTTTCTGATGCAAGACTGCAGTTTCCCTTCCTACTATGCCTAGTCTCTGCTCAGTTGTTTCTTTGAGCAGATTTTTTTCCACAAGCTATTGACCCATGCTTCATTTCTTGTGTTGTCTGTTGATTTCCTTGGACTTTCATGTATCATCAGGGTTTGGTGCTCCCGCAGTTCAAGTTCTTGCACGATAATGAAAAACAACATAACTGCACTTTTCCTTTATTGGGATGGAGGCAGACACTTTTTTCTGAGGTCCTGTTCAATAATGTTTTATGGAAAACTATGAAACATGGGCTGCTGAGAACAGTGGAGGTGTCCTCAGTGTAGCAACTAACAACTTTGTCTTGGCAAATTTTGTAGAACTGCATGTCTGCAGACTTTATCTACTTTTTGAACTGTTTCTATCTTGGAGGAAGCTATATAAATGAGCCATCTCTTTACATGTGTGCGCAGAGACAGCTGTGAAGATGCTGCAGATCATACTGTTTCACAGAACCAAATGTGGAACATTCATACATCGGTGCATTCAGTGAAGCTATTGCTTTATTTTTTTTGCTTTTTTTTTATTGCTTTACACTTGCAGTCCAGGACTATACTGCATCAACGGACAGTGTTTTCATCAGTATATTCTGGGCTGCTTTAAAAGAAGTCTGCATCTTTGGTCCAATCTGTTGCATGTAAAGTTGAATCATGGGGCTGTGTAATCCTTAGTACATTGGGTGTGTTTTTGCTGTCCAGGTTTTGGCTGAGATATGGTTAGTTTTCTTCATAGTGGCTGGTACTGTGCTTTATTTTGGATTTAGGACAAAGATAATGTTGGTAACACACTATTTTAGTTGTATAAGCATTGCTCAACAACTAAGTTGAGAACTATCCATCTTCTCATACTGCCCTGCCGGCAAGGAGGCTGGGGATGCAGCAGGAGCTGGGATGGGACAGAACCAGGACAGCTGACCCAAACGGGCCAAAGGGATATTCCCTGCCATATGGGGTCACATTGAACAATGAAACTGGAGGGAGCTGGCTGGCAAGGATGCTGCTGGTTAGGGACTAGCTGGGTATTGGATAGCAGGTGGTGAGAAATTGCATTGTAAATCACTTTTTTGTATTTTCTTTTTATTATTTATTATTTTCCTTTTCTGTCATACTAAACTGTCTTTATCTCAACCCATGAGTTTTACCTTGTTCCAGTTCTCTTCCCTATCCTGCTGGGTGGGTGTGGGTGGGAAGTGGCTGTCAGCTACCTGTTGGGTTAAACCATAAAGCATAGAGTGGCAAAACTGAGGTTTTACAAACAGTGTCACTGAACTAATTTGCATGGAGTTTCTGGCCTTTTAACCATCTCGGTTATGTAAAATACAAGTAAGTTCCCTTCTCTGAGTTTCTGGCAGCTAATTCATTTTCTTGCTGCTTTCCCATGTTATTCTGGATCAGTGCAAAAGTTGCATCTTCTAGGAACACCTTGTTCTGATAAACAATGTGGAATGCAGAGGACCTGGAGCCAAAGCTGGGTATATTGAGAACAATGTGAAAGTGAGCAAAACCAAATTTCTTTGTTACCTTGACTTCTAGAGAGCTAACAATTGACTCCAGGACTTCAGAAAACCATTTCTGTTGTCTTCTGACACTTATGAAATAGCTTCACAAGAGTCATTATCATTCAAGCATTTGATAGAGGTCTGATTTTCACTTGTGGCCTACTGATGCATACAGCACAAAAGATGAATTTTCTGCTCAGCCAATCCCCAGCTTATTGTAGTAGAAAATTGTGCTTGGCATTATGTTGTTTCTTTTGATGTACATTACATGTTATATTTCTAGTGCTTGAATTAGGATTACAAATTTCCAGAGTTATGGGATGACAGCGTAACCTTGACCAGATGATCCTGAAAGTATTTTTCAACCTTACTGATTCTATGAATTATTTTAAGATGGTGTGGCAGGTAATACAGGACCCAAATTTATATTTGGTAATTAAAAATAATAAAAGAGCATCTGTAAAACTTCATATGGACACAAATGTTATGACTTTGCAAGTCATTATAATGGAAAAATTCTCTTTCAAACCTTTTTATCCAAAGGCAACACTTAATTTCAGTGAGGATACCACTGCTGCTAAACATGCCATTGTAGTTTTCTGTCTTACAGAATGACGGTAGCAGAAGGAAGTGGTTAAGGAAAAATAAATAAATTAATTTTTATTGTTGGCTTAGTTTCAATAATCTAGGAAGTTATTAATAACTGTGGCTGCTTGAATAATTTATAAGATGCATCTCAGTGTTTTTTCACATTAATTATTTGATCATTTCCACTGATTATTGTTGTTTGTAATTACCGTGGTGCCTAGAGGATCAAATTAAGATAAGGGTCTCTTACTCTTTATGCTAAGTAAATAGATGCATTTCTTTCCTAAAGAAGCTGCAATCTGAGCTGTTATGATAGAGAGGGGAAAGAAGATAAACAGTTGGCTCAGGGTCATAGCAAAGTCTCTGATGGAGAGAGTTAGCATCATTTAGGAGTCTTACTGCAACCCATTGTCTGTAGGCCATAATTTATCTAACTGTTGATATGTGCACTCGTACCCTTTTCATATATGACGTGACAGGTTGTCAGGTATCTCTTCACTTTTGCTTTATCCATACCTGTTGCCAAGCAAAGAAAGGCAGCTCAGATGTATCCCAGTCCTTAGTGCTGGGAGTGATGGACTAGAGATTTGCCTGTAATACTCAGAATTATAGTATTTAATGATACTGGTAAGTGTAGAAAGAGAAATGGAATCCAGTTTCTTGCCAACAGGAATTGGTATGAATCTGTAAATGCTAGGATGTGAGAATATTTTAACACCTTTTTCCTGAAGCACTTATTGTCTTGCAGAGCTTGATCCTGAAGCCTGGATGCAGCAGGCTCTGGCACATTGGGTGGATCTCAGGTTGGATGTAACACAACTCGTTGTAGATTTCAGATTCATTTCAGTTCTTTCAACTGCCCTGATAAGAAATGCTGAAACTGTATAATTACATTTCTGTGGTTGGATATTACTTACTGTAATTTGTTATCTTGATGTAGTTTATGCACGGTGTTTGCCATCATAGTTACAGTTTGAGAACTCAATAAATTGTGATTGACTTATTCCCATTAAAAAAGTAATTTCAGAATAAGATCTTCTCTGTAGTGCTGTAATCGAAGATTGGAATATAATGAGAGCAAGTGATTGTTCTTCTGCAGATTTCAACGTGCCACTAAAACCAAAAGAAAATGGATGAAAACCACAAAATCATTCTCCACATTTTGGTTTAATGGAAAATTCAGAAAAATGTCTGTTTTCTGAAGTGGAGACAAGTGAGTTCAGTTGTATTCAAAACCAAAGAAGTAGGAATTGAATTAAAATATTTTAAGGATATAGTAATTTGCTTGAAGATCTAGAATATTGTACTGCTTTCTGCCTGTTAGTGTTAAAAACTGTTTCCAGTTGCCTGTTGATTGAGCCAGACTAAGGGAAGGATTTATCTTCCTTTGTAGCTGGATTTGGGTCTAAAGCAGTAAATCAGACTCTGCCAGTAGTCTTTGGGCAGACAATGTGTCAGAGGTTGATTCAACCTGCCTCATCTAGAAGGCAATATCTGAACAGAGCTTTGGAGTACCTCTCTTTCTGCATTGGACTACCTTAGATGAGAAAGTTGATCCTTGGGAAATGACAGAGACGTCTTGTAGTTGAGTTTTTGGAAAGCAAAAAATTTAGGGGAAAACATGCATTGTCCATCTCCTACTTGTTTTGTTATAAAATTCCTCAAGAAATGATGTGGAATCATAGGAAAATTATTTAAGGATGAATCTCAAAGGCCAGGTACTCCATTCCCATGACCTGGGAAAGATACCCTTGTGTATTTCTTCAGTGCATGTTTGTCTGGAAAGTTCCAAAGAAAAACAACTCTGGTAACAAAGATTCCACATCACCCTAAACAATCTCTTTCATGGTCTGAAGCCTTGAAGTTTCTATTGCGATTGAGAAAGATGGTCTAGAGGTTACAAAGATGCCTTTATTTATTTTTTGGTGCAGATATGTAAAGCTTTATAATTTGGAGAAAAACACCAGGCATTTATGCTGTAAAGGATGGCAGGAAGTGTTTTACTGGTATAAAGAGATCACTGAATATAATATGGATGAAGATTGTCTCATTCTTCTGAATGCATCTCAGTGCTTGGAGGTTTAAAGCCCTGTTTTTTGTTTGTTTTTAATATTTTTAGCATATTCTTCTTGCATTTACTCACTCCTTAGCACGTGCCCAAGGTTCCCATGTTGCCTGTTGAGAAGGAGGGTTATGGATATGGAGACCTTCATGCTTTGCAGGGGAATAGTTCCCTCGTTTTAGACAGCAGTGAAGTCTTGCATGTCTCTGTCTAGAATGGTCTGGTAGAGGTTGGCCAGTAATTAGTAGAAATGTAAGAGGTGACTTGAATTCTTTAAGAAGTATAATATGAGAGCTGTGCCAGACAAAATAACTGTTTCCTGCTCTAGGCTTGGAATCTGATCATCAGCCCTTACAAGAAAACAATCCAGTGTGCCTAAATCTTTATGGCACCTGGGTTCTATCCAATTAGGTTTCATTGCCTTTGTCGGTCGCACCTTTTCAGTCTGCTTAGCTGGGTCGGTATGCTTTCCATCACCGAGAGGCAAATTGGGCTGGCTAGGGATATGTTAATGAGTGACGTAATTACAGAGGTCACCAGGCAGTTTGGCTGTGCATCGGGACACGTGTGACTTCTTGGTAATTCCCAAGTTACTAATGTTTTAGGTCTGTTTATTTTCAGCAAAATATTATTGGTGCATGAAATTACTGCTAGGATCTCAAGAGGTTCCAGAGGAGAATGTTAATATTGTTAGGATCTAGCACTCTGAAAAAGGAGCTGGGAAAAGGTATGTGAAGGCAGGGAGGTGGAGACTAATTATGGACCCAATTAAAATTTCTGCAGGAATGAAAAGTGTAGTCTAAGAGCTAACATAGACACAACAGAAAGCAAATCCTTCACTGGACTGTGGCTTCTGTGACAGAAACCAGGTTTTGCTCTGGTTTTACAAGGGGACTGAGACTGCTTAATAAGAATACTTGAGAAAAGTTAACCCATTGTAGATTATATAAGGTTTTTGAGTTTAAAAAAAAAAAAAAACAACTTATATATATATTTCTGTGGATGTCGTGGAGAATTATCTATTTGTGGGGATCCGTGTCATTTCAGGAGGTTTGATTTTTAAACACATTGATCCAAATATTAGCGTTAAAGGTGGTGTTGCATTCACCTGTGTTTCATTCAAATGCATAGCATAATACAATACAAACTGATTTATTATTATTTTTAGCTATCCTTGCAGGTCTGTAGAGGAGGGGACTTTTGAACTAAAATGCAAGTCATTCATAGCCTGCTTTCATTGGGAGAAATTTACTTTCTCTTTTTTGTTGTTCTTGTCCCTAATGTAAGCTACTTTCTAGTATGTTGAATGAAGGAATAAGAAGTTGTGGAATGCAAATTGTTTGCACAAAATAAAATTAGAGAATGAGCAGGTTAATTTCAAGGCAAAGGAAATAATGAAAAGGCAAAATGAGGGGTAGTGTGCAGGAAAAAGATGATAGAGGTGTTTATTCAGGAAGGAAAGGTGGTAAATGAGGCTGTGCTACTAGACCAGCATTCTGTGACCAAGTTTTGTCTTCTGAATTGCCAGCTGTATTTGTGATGTAGTATGTTCTCTTTAAGAGGCTTGCTGTCCTTGTGGACATGCATTTTTTTGGAGTGTCCATATATTTTTCCTTGGCCTTGGCTGGACACAACAAGTTAACATTCAGTTCCTCTGGGGATCATGGGGGAAAGGTAGTGCCCATGGCACAGACAACCTAAGCTCTTTTGCAACATCCCTGCGAGGGAAAACTACTTTGCTGACATACAATAAATCTTTGGATCAGCTGAGTAGAGGTTTTATCTATTAGGCTCTTGGAGTCACGTGATTGCAACAGCATCATTTACAATAATTAATAACTCTTGAGCTCTCTGGAAACAACTGTGGCGTGCTACTGTGCATGTGTGTATAGTACTGTTCCTCTGACAGCAAGTTCTGGGGAAAATGAAGTGCCTGTACTCAGATGTATTGTTTGATGTATGAAAATCCTGCCTTTGTCTACCAGACCAGAGCAGCGTTCCTTCCAGATTTTGTGAAGTGACCATGTAATCTCTTGGTAGGAGCGAATTACCACACAGGTAGAAGAGGTCCTCCCTGGTTGATAGTGGATGGAATCTGTTACAGCCCCAGCTAAAAGATTATCTTCATGCTTTTCATAGGTGTCCCAATCTCTGGTCTCTACTGGTCAAAGTAGCAGTGACTCCATGCAATCAAGCCTTGGAAACAAGTGTCTATTTAAGGCTCAGTATGCTGTTCAGTGCTTTGCTGAATTAGAGCCAGCGTGGGTCAGCACACCGTCATATTCCAAGCTGTACAGACTTGCTGTGGCAGACTGGAATGAAAATACCAAGCACTGAAACTGTCTGTAGGGCTGAGAGGACTTTCAAGTAGTGAAACAGAATGAGAACCCTACTATGGGGTAATGAGCCACAGCACAATTTATCAAAGGCTGTGGTTGTCTCTGACTGTGGACATTTTTTAATCCCTACTGGATGTTTTCCTACAAGGTCTGCTCATTCGAATAGGTTTTAATTTAGGCGAATCCTTTGCCAGAGGTCAGGCACAGTAATTATTGAAGTATTTCATGGCTTCGTTTACATTTCTACGGGCACTTAAGTAAGCAGTTTCAGGGCATGTCAAATACAAGAAGGCATAAAGACAAGATGCTTTGCACTAAATAAAGTTCAGACTGAAAGCTACAAAAGCAGGGTTCTCCCATAGTAATTAATAGTTGTATGTGCCTGACACTGTGAAGTGTTTATGTAACAACCATATGGCCTTAGGTTTTCAACTTGGAAAGAAAATGTACATTTTTCAGGAGTAAATCTTAGTTATCAAATCAATAGACAAGGGATGGTTTCCATCCCTAAACTCTGGTAAAATATCCTAACATCTACAATATGTGCAAACTGATGACCTTGGCAAAAAGCCTACAACCATAACAACCCCTTGAATAGGTGGGAGGAAAGTGATTCAGGATTTACAAGTGATTTGGAAATTATGTGAGTGCATCTTTTGTTTTTCAAGGAAAGTCAAAGCTTCATGGTTACCACTGAGTACGTAGAACGACTCGGTTTAAAAACAATCTGGGGTAATGTTTGGACCTTTTAAAGTTAACGGCTTATCTCTCTTGATTTAGCAGACTTTTCAAAAACAAAACTTAAAAGAAGCTTAGGCAGTCAGCTGCCATCTACTGCCCTCTTAAAATCTAAGCAGAACAACCACCAATCCCTCTCTTACTGTGGTCCCCTTATGTTGACTGGGTAGTGCTAGATTTGTGAAAAAAAATCTTTTTCAGGGTTTTTAAACCCTGAATTTACAATTGCACATGGGTATTGATAAAGCTTGACAAAAAGCTTTATAAAATAGTTGTTTCAGGTTTTACCAGCAGGGATTTGATTGGAGTCTCAGTACAGATAATAGTTTGTCATGATGCATTTGCCGGTGCTGCAGATCATTATATTCCCATATAAATGCCAATACTTCAAATGTGTAAGGTGTTTCGGCGTTGCTCCCAAATGCTCAGCTTTCTGGCAGTGGCTGATTGCTTGCTGTGAAGTCTTTGTAGTTGAGGGAATGTGAATCTGGTGCTAGCTGATGCTGCTTAATTATTTGATTATCCTACTCCTGGCATTTTATTTGATTCTTTTCTTCAGTTATGATTGACTTGAGGCTTCCTTTGAGAACTCGTGGGTGCAAAAAACTGTTATTGTATCCTGTATTTATGACAACAGGATCTTCATTTGCTTCTGTTTTGTCATGACACCACCTCAGTGGAAATGATTGTAGAATCTAACTTAAAGTGGATGTTACTGAAGATCAGGAGCCTTGATTCCATGCAGGTACCTAGCTGACTTGTCAGGGTGATGTGCAGGTGACGGTGTATGGCAAATGTTATCTGTGTGAAATCGTGAACCCTAGCTTTTAAAATACGGGGCAGAGAGATCCTTCCCTTTTTGGCTTCCCTCACAGAACTCATGGCTTTGGCTTGGGACTTGAGATGTTTATTTTCTGAAACAATTCCCTAGTGAATATAAAGTACATTGCACTTGCATTTCACATGCAAATGGGTGCAGGCAGCATATCTTAAAGAGAAAATAAATTGCCGTGTTGAAAATGAATGTTCTGACAAGCCACGCATTGACAATTTATCACACTATCCCTGCTAATTTGAGCCCTAGTTTTGTGCCTAGCCTACATGCTGTCCATCTGCATAGCGGGGTGTTGCGCTGTCTGAACTCACAGACCTGCTCAGGAACTGATATTTGGAACAACCAGTGAACAAATGATAAAAGCAGGGGCAGAGAATACTGTGCTGTGGTGAGTGGGAGGCCCGGGAAGCTTTACAGTTGTCTTTCTCAGTTTGTCCACTGGCTGCCCTTACTACTAGTGTGTCTTGGATAGTGACTGATATTCTTTAAGTTAAAAAGAAACTCAGCCTCATAACTATTTGGCAGAATGTGTACATTTAAAGGGGGGTCTATTTATGCTGAGATGCAGAATGGATAATAACTAATATCATTGTCTGTTTTTTTTTAATCTGAACTGCAGCTTTTTATAGTAATGAGAAAAACTGCTTGGCCCAGCAGCATACAGTGTTGCTGATGAATGAAGGTCTATTTATTGACTTGATTGACATAGGAGATGCTTAAAGGGTAGACTTAGAGATTTCTGTGCTGAAATGATATTTGTGAATGAACTTAATCTAAGTTTCTGAACAGTGAGCCTGAATGTTCATAAGAGATGGCCCATATGAAAATCTTTAGCTTTTATGAAAACAGTAGCTTAAAATGCCTTCCCTGGATTCACAGGGAAGAGGCTGAGTCAACTCTACTGGTTGCACATGGAGGCAGCAAATAACCCCAGTAGCTGTATCTACTTGATAGAGATGGTGAGATCAAGGGATTTATCTTAGAAGTGAAGGCACATAAGCAACTATTTGAGAAGAAAAGACTTGAAAATGTGTCTAATCCAGACTAAAGTACATATATTGGATAGTCAGAAGTTAAGTACAGATGTGTTGTTTGTTGAGATTCAGGTCTGTCAACGGTGACACAAACTCACATATGGTATTAAGGCATTCCTGGGCATGTTGGTATTGGTTTTGTGTTTTTAACTATGAAGTTACCATCAAAGAAACTGAGGCTGCCTCTGCCACCTTTCTCCTTCCAGTTCTTCCTATGCTGAGTTCTTGCAGCAGCCCCTGTTGCATTCCTCAGCATAGGAATGTTGTTTGGGTCCCCAAGGCTTGGATTGTCTCCTGTGAGAAATGTATATCCTTCAAATTTCTCTGAAATTGGAATAAGAGTGCAGTGTCCAGACATGAACCAAAAAAAATAGCATCTTTGACTCCTGTTAGGAGACGACATTGCATAGAGCTTTGCACTATGACTTGTTTCAAACAACATGACTTGTTTCCCAGGCTAGAAATCAAGTCTCTTCTCTGCAGTGGCCGAAGGATAGCGATGTCGTGGGTGTTGTGGGGTGCGTGTTTTTTCCTTTTTTTGTGAGATTTTGAGTACTGTCTTCTGTTCCTTGTGTAAGCTGAGTATCATAGCCATATTTTTCAATATGTAACTTTACTAGCCTGTTACAGCAGTGTGTGTGTATTTTACTATTATTATTTTTAAATTAAGCTAAGTGCCTGGCAGAATTGTTTCAGGGCCTGTCAAAACTTAGGCAAGGAGGCTTCATTTTTAAGGATATAAATGTATTTTCTAGACTAAATGTACTATATGCTGCTTTAGTGACAGCTTTCTTCTTCTGGCAAGGAGACGAAGGAAGATAATTTGTTATCGAGTGCACCGTATGCCATGTAACTCTAGGAGCAAAGAATGATCAGGAATGGCTGGAATTATAAATGAGTAGTCTTGAGGATTTCTTGATATTGAAGATAGCATTCATACAGGTAGGGTGTTCACCCCCCTGTTATGTTGGGTTTCTAACCTGTATATAAGTCAGCATTTGTTTCCCTATGAGAACAGGTGGAAAACAATGGTTGTGCTTTGTTTGGTTTTGTTTTTCTGTTACGAGACTTCTGAAAGCTTAGAGCTTGGAGAAAACATGCTAATCAGGGCTGAGTCTGGTTAGATACAGATGTGTGCTACGTTCCTATCTGGGAGACGGCCACATATATTAATAAATTAATAAAACCTCTTCTGTTAAAACAATATGAATAGAATGATGATCAATATTCTGCACCTGCTGTAAGCTAGAGAATTTATACACCTTAGCATGAAGCAATGTTGAAATGTCTGAATTTGTGCATGTGGTCATGTCCTGTCAACAGCAGTGATCTGATGGTGCTGGTTAGTCCAAAGCACGCTTCTATTTTGGAGTTGTCTGTTAGCTGTAATTATCACCGTTACTGATCATAACCTTCTTACCCTGTGGTAATGCCTCAGGAAATTTTGCGCAGGATTTGCTGCAATGATAATTATGCTTCCCTAGGATAAGCTTATCTTCTGCATGGCGGTGGTATTGGGCATTGTGTTCTTGTATGTGAAAGTGTTGCAAACAGTGACTTGTCTCTTATTAGATTCCACAGTAAAAATAGGATCTGATCTGTGTGGAGATGGATCTGCTTGCTGTCCACCCAGGACTGCCCAGGACCTCCTGCGGCAGGCTGTCTCGTGTGTTTAGGCACAACCTGACACAGTTCAGGAACACAGAAATGGACTAGCAACAGAAACAGACCTGTGAGGACTTGAGACTTGTGTCCACCCTTCTAAGCCTTGCTACCAGTACTAGTCATTAACAAATTATAAACTATGATACGCTGGAGCTTGAATGTTGATCTTGTGCATCTCTTTGTATAGTAGAAGGCCCAAGTCCGCAGTAGGCTCCCTTGAGGTATAGTCTGATGGGTAATATGCTGTTTGCCATTTTTCTGCCTTGGAGCGGAGCGGGTCAGATGACTGCTTCCCATCTCAATTTTCCATGCTGTGGGGTTGATGAGACCTTACCTTTGTGAGACAATTTAGACTTTAAATGCTCTGCATTATAATAATAAGGAGCCAAAGTGCGTTATAGTGCTTCTTGTCTGCCTTTGTTATTAAATCAGTTGCTGGGAGGCCAAAGCGAGCTTCTGATTTTAATGTTGTGCTGCTAAACTTTGACATTACCTCCTCCTTCCTTTTTTTTTTTTCCTGGTTAAGAGTGGAAATGTGTCCAAATCCACTCCAAAAATAGCACCTTGAATTTAAAACTTGATTTACCTTTCCATTTTGAAGAGTACGTGCAGCACTTGCAGCCTGATCTTTCTATTCCTTTCAATCTAACCACAAGCCTTTTATCTGTGAATGCATTTTAATTACAGTGGAAATAAGAGGCTTTAGGAGGTGAAACTGCTGTCATTTCAGCCACATTCACCTGCCTGGTGCAGCACGCAGAGAATATCCTTGTCAAGAGGAAGCTTTGCTCTTGGAATTGATTTATAAATAGACTTCCAGGATGTGAACCTCCCGTATACTTTGAGGAAATTGGCATACACCTGAGCTGCACTGAAAGATGGCCTTGCCATGAATTTCTTATGACTCTGTAGACACGTTTTTTGGACTTTCAATAGAAAACTCCGTGAGTAATGGGTGCGTAGCTGAGTAATGAACAACTGTGTGAATTTTCTGGTAGGAAAGCCACAGCATATGAAGACCTTGGCTCTTTATGTGAGCTGCCATTCCACATAAACTTTTACAGGTACTGGTCGCACTGTTAAGTTTCCATACATGCTTGAACACATAAGTTTTTCCTTGTGGAGGAATCCTTGGTCTTTTTAGTTCATCACCCCTGTATAACAAGTGCTAATAGCACTCAGTCATTTCACAGGTGTGTCACAAGGACATATATCAGAGGCATTTGGTTATAGGGCTGGGAGTGCATGCATTCCTTTGTACAGCAGGGTGACAGTGTATGTGGATGGAAGACACTGATCATTCTCAGGATCTGGGCCAAGGCTTGGCATAGAGGTGGACTCCAGCTCTCTGTAGTGATCCTGCTGTGGGATGAACACTTGAGAAAGTTGTGACTGGGAGAAGGTGGCATTTTTGTCCTTTAACAGCTCCTCCTTCCAAAAGCATCCTGCCTTTTCAGCTGTAGTGAAACCAGGAGTCTGGGAGCACTGGAAGCCCTGTGGTCCCTGCTCCGAGGAGGCTTCAGTTGCTGAATTCTCAGTGGAGTAGTGGAAGTTTGGGCTGGATTTGGAGTAGAGCTGTTTTCCAGTCGTTCATCTATCTCTGAAGGGTGACAGGGTAGAGACTTCAGGATTAACGAATCCAGTTTGGAACTTAAAGTTGATACCATTTTGTTCAAATACTTGGATTATGTGTTTTTTCTCTAAATAAAGTATATGTTTCTTGTTGATACTTTGAAAAATCTCATTGGTTTAAAAACCTAGA
The DNA here is from genome assembly GCF_963932015.1 of Anas acuta. Lineage (NCBI taxonomy): Eukaryota > Metazoa > Chordata > Aves > Anseriformes > Anatidae > Anas > Anas acuta. Next base: position 63,173,296 of record NC_088982.1, on the reverse strand, counting down.
TCAAATGAGTAATGCATTGTTCAAAATAAGGAGAAACTGTTGTGGACAATTTTTCAGCACTTGACAGCTTCCCAAACAATTTACTAGCTCTCAGCAGAATAAATGAAGCTGGCCTGTCTCTAGCCTGACTGCTGGCTATTTCACACAGCTACCCTGACTGTTCTCTAAATTGAGCCCACGGAGAAGTTGCTGCAACGTGGAAGAACGGACTGAAGGTGCAGGGAGCTAATTAAATTGCAGACATGGGAGGCTGTGAAGCCATGGTTTCATCGCAGAGAAGTCAACTGTATTTAGGGAACAGATGTCCATATTAGCGAGCACATGTTTCCTGAGATCTGCTTCCATGCGTTGTGTGGACATACGGCAGATGTAAGCAGCAGACAGCTGAACTTGTCTGGTAGCCCTGGATTCTGTCTGACAGGGACTGGAGCTGACAAGTATGAAGAGGTGGTCAGCTACGAATGACACCGCACTAATCATTAGTTATGGGACTTCATGCTAGATGTTGCCTCCAGCTGCTGTGTGTAAACATTATTAATTTGTCATGAACTTCTCTAGTTCTCTTTGGAGTGTTCTGGTTTAGCTTTTTGCCTTACAAGTGATGAGTAGTAAAACAATTACCTGAGGCCACAGAGAAGGTCTGAGCCTGAAGGCATGCAGCCATTTGGTTTCAGTTTGGACACGTACAATCTCGAGGAATCTCAGGCAGCTGTAAAACAGATTGGGAAACAGCAAGAACAATCTTTTTGGTGTACTGGAGCAAATAGTAAAGGCTACAAGGTAATGCAGTTGCAGAAAATGTAGCTCTTAATATGCTGAGATGCATTGATAAGAACGTATACATCAGGAGAGATACTTACTCTACTGTTTGATAGAAGAACCCAGTTAGATTACTGGTTTAGGCATTCCTGCAAGTGTTGCAAGAACATCTAGATTAACCTCAGAGTCCTACGGTAACCACTGTCCCTTTCTACTAAGAACGGTAAGCTGTAAATATTACTAAATTCTACCTTTTAAGAAAAGCAACTGCTTGCTCAATCTAAAAATGAGATCTCTTTTAGTATATAAAGCACTCACAAAAGGAAGGCAATGAGCAAGTTTTCTGTGTCTCATTGAGGTTAAGCCAGGAAGTATTTAACCTAATTAGAAGCAATAAAAATATACGGTTAATACTAGGAAAAGCTTCTTAACAGTGAACACGGAAACTATGTGGACCATGTGGCAGTCGAACCTTGATAGAGTTGAGTTCACTACAGAAAAATGGGGACAGTACCGTGTTTTTCCCTTCTCTAGGATGGCCAGTCTGCTCTTTTTTATTATTTTTCTAATTTTCATTTTTAAGGGCAAATTAAGAATAAGTGAAGAGTTTAGTTATTTGTTTGGTTTGAAGGACAAAACAGTGCACTGAGGCAAGGTAAGCTTCTAAAGAAGGAATGTTCAGATCTGCTGAGTGAAGCAGCATTTTAATGGGAATCCTAAAAAAGTCCCACGCTGCTCAGCAAGTTTCTTTGTCCCACTTTAATTTCACAGATTTCAGTCACTTAGGGTTGTGCACAGTCCAAGGCTCCATCCCTCCATCCCCCACCCATTTTGTTTTAACTACCACACGGCTGCTCTCATTCCACTTCCTCAGCAGGATGGTGGGGGAAAGAGATGGAAGAAAAAAAAAAAAATGTGGGTTTGAGATAGGAGTAATTTGATGAAAAGGGGAAAAAAAAAAAAACACAACTGTCTGGAAGTAAAAGAGTGAAGATATTCTCTGCTTCCCATAAGCAGGCAATGTTAGGCCAATTCTTGGGAAGCAGGGCCTCAAAGTTGCTCAAGAAGACAAACACTTTCATAACCAGTCTGTTCCCCCCTCCTGCTTGGGCTCGAAAGAAATTCTGCTGTTCACTCATGCTGTGTTCATCAAAATGATCCTAGCTGAGAAAACACAGCAGTGCACTGCAAAGTGTAGCCTATAGACTGGCTGATAGATGTGTGAAGTTACACACTCCCATAGTTCGGGATAAACGGAGTACTTGCTTTGAAGATATAACTTCCAGGCTTTATGGAGTAGAGGAAATTCAGCTTCTACTCTCTGAGGCACCAGCTTAAAATTTTGCTGTGGTGTCAACAGATAAACGAAGAGTACCTTCTGCATTCTAGTGTTAGAGGTGTAATGGAGAATAAAATAGCATTTCAGTATTACTCTTTGACAGATGCAAAAATCAGATCTTATGTGTCATAATGTTCAGGGATGGATTGAAGAGAGTAGCTAGCGTTTATATTTTGTGGTGGGAGCCTAGGTTTCTGAGAAATCAAATGTAGGTCGCAATGGTTTCCTAAGAGAGACCACAAACTGCTCCTGCAAGGAACTAACTTACAGCTACCCATGTTCAGATCTTTCTTTCTACTGCTACCTGTTATAAGTTGCCCCCTTAATTTTTCAGAGAGCATTGTATTAACCATAGAAAGGAATTTATTGAGCAAGCAAAACAGCGCTGGGTGGCCGGGGAGTCTCTTTTTATATCTTGGTAATTCCAGGATTACGCAGCACATCCTGGTATATTCTGCGACTGCGCGCACTGTTGCTAGGGGGTCGTCTCTGTCCCTCTGGTGGTCGTGAAGATGAAGGCCGTAGTCTTCCTTGGCATTTTGGTTCAACTTCTTTTTTTATTTGGTCATGTTGGCCCAGTGTGAGACAGGAAGACAGGATGTTGATATACTAGGTTAGCAACTTATCAGGAGATGGTTCCATGAGCTTTGCAGCAGTGTCTTTGAACAAAAGAGGCAACTGAGATGCAGAAGGAGAGAAGGGGAGGGGGTTCTCTTTTTTGTTACATTAAGCAAAAGAATTTTCATAGTGTCTAGCCAAGCTATATACAGCTCCTTACTTCAGCAGGGAGCTTTCGCAACTCCTGTTCCTCAAACAGAACTCCTTGTTTTTATACTACAAAAGACAATGAACAAACATTTAGTGTGTATTACACAGATCAGGCCCAGTCAGCATGGGTTTATGAAAGGCAGGTCCTGCTTGGCGAACCTGATCTCCGGCTATGACAAAGTGACGCGCTTAGTGGACGAGGGAAAGGCTGTGGCTGTGGTCTACCTTGACTTCAGTAAGGCTTTTGATGCCATTTCCCACAGTATTCTCCTCAAGAAACTGGCTGCTCTTGGCTTGGACTGGTGTACGCTTCGCTGGGCTAAAATCTAGCTGAATAGCCCAGCCCAAAGAGTCGTGGTGAATGGAGTGAATCCAGTTGGAGGCCGGTCACTAGTGGTGACCCCAGGGCTCGGTGGCTGAGTCACCATCCCTGGAGGTCTTTAAAAGATGTTTAGATGTAGAGCTATGTGATATGGTTTAGTGGAGGACTGGTCAGTGTTAGGTCAGAGGTTGGACTAGGCGCTCTTGGAGCTCTCTTCCAACCCAGATGATTCTCTGAGCGTGTGATTAAACTTTGCTTGCCTTGACAAGCCAACGGAACGAACTGCTGAGCCACCTGTGCTAAGTGTCACGGGGCTGGCAGCCCTCAGACCACGGGGAACCGCAGCCTTGGGTGTCAGACTCCTTTCTTCTGGTGACGAAGGGAAAAGCTGAGGCAGAAGCGGCCATCTCACAGCCGTAACGCCCACGTAACGACTGTCACCGCCACCTAACGGCCATGTAACGGTCTCCTCGGGAAGGGCGCTGAGGGGCTGCCTCACACCCGCCAGGCGGAGCCGTGCAGGTGGCAGCTGCGCGGCGAGGCCCGGCCCCTGTTCCTGATCCCGGCCCCCTGTGTCACGACGGTCGGTCTTCATCTTGGTGCTGTGCTCGCACGTGGTGTGAACGCTGACCGGCTGCGTTGTGCGTGTCATTAGCTGCCTGCAGGGAATTACAGCTGGGGCTTGTCCAAACAGCCTGGGCAACTCGATGGCTGTCAGAGCTGAAATGTGAATGCCCCAGCTGTGCACTGTATACGTACTAACACAGGCCGTCTGGCCTGGCCGAGGGCTTGGCCCCAAAGCAGCCGCTGGGTTGGGTTTCTGAGCCGGAGTACACTGGCACTGGGCTCGATTCCCAGCCCCCAAAACGCGCTGCTTACTCTCCGTGTGCGAGCGCCCAAAGTGGACAAATGAGCCTGGCTGAGCCCACAAAACACAGCAGCTGGTCTCCCTTTTCAAGCCGCCCACAGCTGCCCAACGAGCCTCCTCTAAAGGCCGAAACCCACAGGACTCTGCCTGCATTGCTGAGCCTGAAAACCAGCCAAACAAGGCTCATTTTGAGCCCCCCAGAGACAGCTGATGACTTCATCTCCACATTGGGCCCCCAAACCAGTGCACACAGACTGGTGTTGAGCTACAGCGTGCAACATTTCACCTCTGTTTTCCTGCCCCAGCCCAGTTTCCCCAGCTGCCTTCCCAGCCGCCTTCAGCTGCCCCCGTTTTGATTTTCTTTCTGCCCCAGGCCGTGTTTGTGTAGTCCGTAGGTTCGTGCCCGCGCCAATAGGCACACCGAGTCAGAATCCACACGAAGGCCCTTTAATTCAATAAGGAATCCTATAACTCTGCAGAGTCAGGTGCTTGGCGATCTTTCTCAAAGCAAGCACGCCTCTGACTCCAATCACCATAATTTATACGCAGCAAACTTGTGAAAACCCTCTCTTTGGTTACTTTTGATTGGCTATCTTAGCTCACCTAAGCTATCTCCACTGAGTTTGCTCATGACAAAGGAGCAGCGGTGGAGGGAGGGACACCAAATCCCGCATTAACATATGTTAATGCCCCTTTACGAGCAAAAGGTAACTCCAGTCAGAAAACCAGTCTGGAGCTGGCTTTCTCCTTCTTTTTACCCTTTTATCCCTTACCTTCCTTGCTTCTGCTAGCTCAAGGCTACCTGTCTCTTTCTTTCGGCTGAAAGACTACACAAGCTACAGGCCTCCCAATTTTCTTCAAGGTTTTCTTGTTTCTCCCAGCCTTGTGACTACATTTGGACATGGATGGGGGGGATCAGAGTACTGGTGCTTTGGCCATGACCCTCCCCATCCCACCAGTGCTGAGAGGCTTGCACAGGCAGCGCTGCCCGGCCCCAGCTCCCACCAACACCACCCTGGGAAGGACCCGGTCTGCACCCACTGTGCTCTCTGGACTTTTATTCAGGCCTCTACAAGCTCGGGGATGTCTTCTGTGTCCCCCAAGAGATCTTCTGCATGCTCTGGGATGTCTTCAGCATGCGTTGTGCTCTCTTGGTGCTCCACGCTGGCTTCTGTAGTGTGGGGAAGAAGAGGCAGTGTCAAGATATGGCCCCTGGCCGTGCCCTCCTGGGCACCGTAGGGAAGGCGGCTGGGGCAGCGCTTGGCAGCCCTTGGGCCGCCCCGGTGGGAGCGGAGCAGAGAGCTCGGTCCCGGCTCTCACCAAGGACGTGGAGAGTGGCATCTGTGAAGCGCGTCTCCTGTGGTGACTCCTGCTGGTGCTTCAGTTTCTTCAGCAGTTCGGGAGCACGTGCCTCCTGGGGGAGAGCAGGGAGGTGTGAATTCTGCTTGGGCCAGAGAGGCCTCGTTGCTGAGCCCTCCGACTCCCATGGCCCCAGCATCCCCCCAGGACAGGGCTCACTCACCAGGTAAGAGTAGACATTGTGCTGCAGCTCTGCCCCACTGCACCCGATGAAATTCCTGACGACCACCTCCAGCCCCTTTGGCTCGACGAAAGGAGCGCAGCTGTAGAGGGCTGCCCTGCAAGCCTGGAAAAGAGCATTGTGCTTGGTCGTTCCTTCTCCTGTGCCCGGGAGGCAGCTCCTCAGGGAGCCTTTCTGTGGGACTGCAAAGAAGCTCAGGGGGTCCTTACGCTGGATACTGCACAGCTGGGGTCCTGGAGGTGCAGGAAGAGTCTGCCCAACGTCTGCTCCACTTCTGCTCTGAAGAACGTGGTGAGATCGCCCTTGGCGCCAGCAGCCAGGGCCGCGTAGAGATTGAAGGCCGCAAAACGAAGCTCCTTTTGCTCCTGCAACCCAGAAAGCCATCTGTGAGCTGGGTCATGAAGGCACCTCCTCCCAGCCTCTCTCCAACAACGAAGCATCAGGGACTGACAACGGAGGGCGTGTGAGCAGTGCTGTTGGCAACGGTGCTCTGGGAACGAGGTCACCTCATTCCAGCCCCTTCCCTCCATGTGGAAGGTCCCTTCCTCGTCCCATCCCTAAGAAATGGCACCTGAGCGCCGGGGCCCTCGCTGCGTCCCACCCGCAGCAGAGAGAGAGGGGCCCCAGCAGCTGGTTGCCTGCAGGAGCACCTCCACGCAGCACAGGCAGGCCCCCGCCCACCCCACGCCCCTCGGACAAGTGGCAGAAAAGTAGGTTCACTCACGGCATCAAAGAACTTCCTGGTGGAGCAGGCGATGCTTTTGAAGGCCATGCCCGAGCCCTTCGCCGTCTGCTTTGCAAATATTTCTGCCAGGGCCAACATGCTCTCCGCAGCCACCCCAGGACCGTCCACCTTCTCCATTTCACGCCCCAGTGCTTCCACGATGTTCCTCTTGTGCCTTCGAAACTGCAAAGCCAAAGATGTGCACAAGCTGCTCGCGGCTGCTGCCCGCAATGCCCACCCTTTCTCCCCACTGCTGTTTCGCAAGGGGGTGCAGCTGCGGCACAACCCCGTGACGAACGGCACTGGCACGTTTGGCAGGAGGTTTCCCCGCAGGCTCCGTGCTGAGCTGGGAGAGCAGCCTGGCTGTTGGGAAGCCCCCATCTGCCTGTGCTGCTCTGCCCCAGGCTCCCCAACTGCCCTGCAGCCCTGCCCGGCTCTCTGCTGGGGGGCTGCAGCCAGAGCAGAGGGAAGTGCACCTCACCTTCTTGGGCAAGCCACTGACAGCACTGCCCAGGCCTCTCGCTGCCATCTGCTTCACAGCACGGCTCGGACTCTTCAGCTTCTCCAGGAAGACCCACACCAGGGGCTTCAGGAGATGCTTCCCCTCAGCTGGCGGGTCCTTCACCACCTACAAGACAGCCAAAGCTCTGTCAATGCCGGGAAGGGACCTGGGCCGGTCTCTTCCATGAAGAGACACCCCAAGCAGCAGTTTCTTTCGGAAAGCCCTCTGAGCCCGCCCTTCCCCACGCGCCGCCTCACCTCTGCGAAGAAAGCCAGCGCCGTGAGTTGCAGGTTTTGCGAGGGGGAGTGCAGCCACAGCATGAAGCTGTTTATCAGCAAACGTGAGACGAGCTGGGCACGGAGCAGCACTCTGCATAGAGAGCACAAGCAGGTGACGTGGTCAGGTGGGAAGGCCCCGGGCCGCGGCCCGAAACGTCCCCTGCTGCGGTGCAGGCGCTGCCCTGCCTCCCAGGAGAGCTCCCCAGGCACATGGGAAGGGTCCTGCGGCTGCTTCCCGGGGGGAGGTGAGATGCAGCCCTGGGCTCTCACTTGGTCAGGATCTGCACGGCGTTGCAGTGCCACTGAGGCACATCCAGGGACGGCCACACTCGATGATTCCAGAGCACCCGCTGCCACCTCTCGTCCAGGAGTCTTCTCAGCACTTGTTCCAGAGCAGCGCTGTAGGGTCTGCCGAACGAAAACCCACAGAAAACCCTCAGAAATTTCCACACCTGGGAAACAGGGCAGGCTTGGGAAACAGGGCAGCCCTTTGGCTCCGTCAGTATCACGAACAAATGTGCCTGGCTGGGGAACTGAAGCCCCCCGTTCCCTGCCCCTGCTGCTCCTTACCTGCACACCAGCTCCTCTTCTTCCGTTTCCTTGAAGATTTCTCCCGGAAGGCTCAGGGGGGGAAACAGCACCAGTGTCCCCAGTTCAATGCTGACCCACTTCAGGAGGACGGGAAGGAGGCAAAGAAGCACGTCCTGGGTTTCCCTCGTGGTCAGCAGAGCAGACATTACCTCAGAGATGGCACAGAGGAGCTGCAGGAAAATGTGAGCCAAAACAACCTGTTAAACACTGCCTTTCCCACCAGCCCGGTGGTGCCCCTGTCCCCCTGCGGGACTCTTCCTGCCTGCAAGTCTCACACCTTGGGGTGACCCCCAACTCCCTCACCCTGCTGAGCTAAGTGAGAAAGCAGGTGGGAAGCTGTAGAGATGCTCCTGCCGACGAGCATACCTTGAGAGGATCCAGCGGTTGAGCAGCAACCGTGAGCTGACACCTGCCTTCAGATGCCTCGTTCAGTCTCCAAATTAAGTGATACAGCACCTTAGGCCCGAGGTCGCTGCTGCCCAGGCTCCTCCAGAGCCGCTCGTCTCTGCAAGCAAACAGACATTCACCTGTGAGCCCTGTCCTCTGGGACCCCTGGTGCCCTCCCTCCCCAGAGGCCAAACGCTCTCCTCGCTAGCAGCAGGGCACACGATGCCTGCTTCCCCAGAGACACGAGCGCCCGATCTCGCAGAGCTCAGGCTTCTGGGGGAGGAATGGGACCTGCTGCTTCCCTGGATCCCCCCACTGCAGGCAAGCCATGGGGTTGCTGTTTGGTGGCCACGGAGGGGCAAGGGGGAGCGCACATACCTCTCTGAGGGCGATTCTGTCTGGAGGAGGGTGTCCACCACAGCCTGGCTGCGGAAGCCGGCCAGGAGACAGAGTGCCTTGAAGAAGAGGTCCTTGAGGGGGCTCTGCTGCACGGTGTGCCTGGCCTCCCACAGGATCTTCATGAATTCAGGCACCTGCAAGGAAAGGGGCGAGAGGGAACACTTCAGCGTATCCTTTGCCTGTGCGGTCCCCTCAGCCCCGCGCTCGGGCTGCGTTTCTTCAGTCCACACGAGGCGCAGCACGACAGCCAGCAGAGAAAAGTCAAGGCCAAGGGGAACAAGTGTCTCCCGTACCTCTGGGTATATTTCGTTTCCGCGTGTCTCCAGGAATGCGATCAGCCAGTCGCCAGCTGCTCGTGCACGCTCCTGGTTAGTGCACAAGAAGGTCTTCGTGATGGAGTCCATGAAGCTTCTGGCCTGTCCCTGGGGGAGGTACTGGCAAACATCCTGGAGAGAGAGGAGAGACTGTCACGGCTCTGCTCCAGCTCTTTCGGACAGAAAGGAGACGCGAGGGGCCTCTGAGCTCAGCAGCTCACTGGTCATTGAGAGGGCACTCGGGGCACACTCCTCTGTGCACACGCTGTTTTTCGTACTTCCTGCAGCGGAGAGGCTTAGAACCATCTCCTCTCGTCTTGTTTCCCTGCGTGCAAAACGCACCTCCTGACAAAGGCACTGGGGCCCCCACCCCACTCTCTGGAGCCAGTTACCTTCGCTATTTCGGCACGGTCCTCACGCAGAGGCCCGTCCTCCACGGTGTCCAGCCTCTCACACAGATCCCTGATGTTGGGCACTTGGAGCACCACTCTCTGAGCCCTCGCCAGACCACAAGCTGTGAGAGAAGGGAGTCCTGGTTAGGGGAACTGAATCTCTGGGCCCAGACATGCATAGAGGGGGATGGGGAGCAGTGGCCGCGCTGGGCAGGGAAGGAAGAGAAGATGGGGCCGCTGGGGGCCAGGAAGAACCCACTTTCCTCACCTTGGATCCGGAGAAGGCAGCTGAGGCAGGCCCCTGCCCTCCGCCGGGACGCGGCCTGGGAGTCGCTCAGCAGAGGCCCCAGCACACCGAGCAAGGAGCCGAAGCCCGAGCAGGCGAGTTCCCTCTGTGGGGGCGAGAGGCAGGAGGAAGGTCGCAGGCAGCCCAGTGCCTGCTCGCCTCCCCGGGCCGTGGCCAGCAGGGAGAGGGAATGGGGCACGCGGGGCTCGTACTCACCGAGCACTTGAAGAGCTCTTCGTAAGTGCCCAGCAGCTGGGCGCAGAGCTGCAGGGCCCTCTCTTGCTGCCACGCGTTCCTTGAGGTGAGTTGGTGCAGCAAGACCTGGGGTGGAGCAGACGTGTCTCGTGACGGGCGTCCTTCTTTCTCCCCCCGCCACCCCTCTCTGCCTCCCTCCCTCCTCTCCTGGCCCCTGCCCTGGGGCTCCGCGTGGCCCCAGCCCCGCCAAGCACCGGCACTGCCACCCCCCTGCCCTCCCCCAGGAGCCATTTCCCCACCAGCATCTCCCTGTGCCAGCCTGGCTCTTGGCTCTGCCTCCCGCGGGGCCCGTTCCTTTGCCTGCCCTGGCATCGCAGCAGGGAACGGATCCCCCTCGGAGCATCCCCGAAGGCCCCAGCTCTGCCCCACGGCTACTCACCGAGACCATGTCCGCGAAGGCACGGGAGGTGCCTTCCGCTTGGAGGAAGGCTGTCATCAGCTGGCCCAGAGCTTCCTCACACGACGCTTGCAGAGGCTGAAAGCGGGAAAGGAGGACTGAGGTTCAGCACCGCGGCAGCTGCCAGAGCACAGGGAGCGCTGAGGTGCGATCCCGATGGAGAGGTGTGCAGGGAAGGGCTGGCAGGTACCTGCAGCTCTGTGTCCGCAGGAGGGCACGACAGGACTCTCCAGCAGCACACGGCCACCTGGGAGCACCTCTTCTCCCAGTCCACGCGAGGCTCCAGCTTGCTGGATGCAGAAAAAGGAGGAGAAAACAGTAAAACAGTGAGGGGCTTTACCAGCCGTCTCCAGAGTGGCCCAAACGCCAGCTGGGTTTGAGCCCCAGAGCCGGCCCCCCAGCCTGGGGCACAGAGCTCACCTCAACTGCTCCAGCAGCCGAAGCACCTTGAGATGCACTCGGGACACAGGGCTGTTGCAGCCATCCTCCCTCATCAGGTCCTGCAAGGCCCAGAGAGACGCACTCAGGGTGGGCAGGGGCACGGAGGGGCCCGCACCAGCCCCTTCATCCCCACGGCCAGCACAGAGCCACCGAGTGCCAGCGCCCCAGGGCCCAGCAGCTGGGGACAAGGAGCTGGAGACCTCCGGGAAACGCTGCCTCCCCTGCAGGCAGCCCCAGCTCCAGGCACTCACCAGCAGGACCTTCAGCACCTCCGGCTTCTTGCAGAGCCTGAATCTCTGCTTGGTGTCCACAACCTGGATGGCACGGGTGACCTCCTGGATACTGTGCACCAGGGCGAGCTTGTGCTGCAGCTCCTGAGACCGGAGAGAGAAAAACACCAGTTGAACTGCTTGGAGAGCTGGGAGAGGAGCACGGGCGAGGGCTTCTTCGGGGCTGGGGCTGGACGTTCAGGACAAAGCACGCAGGGGACGCTCAGAAAGAGGCCGTCCATCTCGGCACGTGGGGGCACCCAGCCCTCCCTGCTCCTTCCTCTGTGCCCCACGCCCCTACCTTTGTTCTGCAGGCATGGAAGAGCTCCAGGATGTTGGCCAGGATGCATTTCTCCACGCAGTCCAGCAGTTCTGCCTTGGGCGCACGCAGTGCAATCCTGCCATAGGTAAGCATGACTGCAGCCCGTGTGGCCTGAAGTCTCCGCTCCCTGTCCGGCAGCTGTGTTGACAAAGATGCCCCGAGATGTCAGTCCGATGCCCTGCTGTGCCCCGGGCCGCCGTGAATTTGTGGGGCTGGGGAGTGGGGCTGTGAGGGAGCTGTCTGGCTCGGCTGTGCAGGGCCGTGGAAAAGCATCTGAAGGAGTTTGTCCTGTTCCTGCCCTGAGGCGAGCAGCCCGTGCCCGTCAGGGGTGTGCTGGCCGTGGAAGGCTTGCCCGTGGCCCCCAGGCTAGGGGCAGAGCCAGCCACAGCTCACAGGGCTCCTGGCCCTCAGCTTTCTGCAGGGGGCAGGCGTCTTAGGTAGCTCTACCGGGAGGGACAAGTGCAACGTGGGTGCCACGACTCGGCCACCACCGTTCGGGAAGTGAAAACAGGGCAAGAGAAGGCCGAACACTCAAAGCCTGCAGCCATTACCCTTTGCCGTCTGCCGAATTTGATGAGTGCCTTGCGGACCATGCTCATTGCATCCAGGGCCAGGTAGAAGTGGCGCTCAGCAGCGTAGGAGACCACGGAAGCTATTCCCTGCAATGACGGAGAAATGGGAGTGAGCTCTGGCACACGTACGACGGCAAGGCAGGACATTGCCCGAGGGAAACGGCAGCTCCCAAGAAATGGAAAAGGTCCGGAACAGGGACATGGGGACACTGGGCAGAGCGGGGACAGGAGAGGGAGAGGAACCTTCACCTGTTTGTCACACGGCCTGGTGGCATCCGTTTCTTTCAAGTATTTCAGCAGCTGCCCTTGGACGTGGGTGAGCCGCCGACAAGAGGCCAGCACCGTGCCGAGAGCCCGGTACAGGAACTCCTGCAAGAGAAGAGACCGAGCCCGAGCCGTGGTAGCGGAGGGAAGCACCTTTGGGGCGAGGGCAGGGGGAGCGGTGCCGACAGCCCGCACGGGAACGCGCTCCTTCAGCCCCAGCCCCGGAGCCGGGTGCCCCGGGCTGTGCTGCCAGGAGGGCGCAGGCAGGGAACAAACCTTGTCCTCCTCGCTGCTGGAGGAGCTGCTCAGCTGCTGGCTCAGCTCCCGGCTCAGGCACACGATCCATGGCTGGTCCTCCTGCATCTCCTCCGCTGACTCCGTCAGGAACTGGGGGGGAACACGACAGGAGGCCAATGTGGTCTCGCCCTTTGCCCGGGCCTTGCACAGGAGTGGCGGGGGCACAACCGCCCGCAGCCTCACCCCCGGGGATGCTGTACCTTAAGCAGATAGCACTGCCACTCTTCGGAGTCCAGGGAGCCCTCTGGATGCTCTGCAAAGCAAGAGGAAGCAAAATCCCTCGCTGTCACTTGAGCCAGCACCAGGGAAGAGTTCCGCGCTCTCCTTCCCTGGGAGCCCAGACCCCCACAAGTCCCAGGCTTGACAGGGCCTCAGACTGCCTGCACCACAGCTCTTGCCAGGCTGCAGACCCCAGGGGCAAGCCGATCCCAGCAGATCCCAGCCTCCACGCTGGCTGCCCGGAAGGGGGACGGCAGCGGTTCCCCTCCGCCGTGCTGGGAGGGAGGCTCTTTTCCTGCCCCCTCCAGCTCTCCTGAGCCCGGCGCTCCACACTAGCACCTTACCTTCCAGGTACTGCAGCATGCAGGGGATGCGCATGGGCCACAGGTCCCTCAGGGATCTGTGGATCCTGCTCTGCAGGGCCTGCAGCAGCTGTAGGGCAGCGGCCCCGCATTCTCCGCACCCAGCAGAAGCCGCCACCACCTAGGTGAGGACAGAGAGAGACGGGCTCACTCCTTCTGCCGGGGACGCGGCTTCTCCCACCAGGGAGCTCGACTCCAAAAAGCAAAAGCAGCCCTGCCCAGCACCTCCCCCTGCCCCTGGCCAGAAAAGCTCTTTCCCCGTGGCCCCGCTACTCACCAGCAGCTGAACCAGGAGCGCCTGTGGCGTGGGCATCTTGTCTGCAAGGAGGAAGAAAGGCAGGGTGAGCCCCTGAGCACCTCGCCCCCAGCCCCTCGCACCTTCGACGCCCCCATGCAGCTGGGAGGGAGCCCCTGGCCGAGCCCGGCACACGTTGCTGGGGCACTTTCTGCTCTCACCTTGCCCCTGGGCAGCATCAGGCTTCTCGCTGTCCTCTTGCCCTTCTGTTTGCTTCTGTCTCTCGATCACGGCTTGGAGACAGCGGGACAGCGGGAGCAGCAGGCCGCAGTACTGGGCCGGCACCATGTACTGCAGGAGCCGTGGCCACAAGAGCTGCAGAGGAAGAGGAGGCAGTTTGGCACGTCAGCATGCCCATCGCGGCTCGGAGAGGGAAAGGACGCCTTTCCCCAAAAGGGGCAGGCGAGGGCTGGCCAAAACACCCTGCAGGTGCACAGCGGCTGCAGCAGCGGGGAGCAGGACCACTTACTTGGGTCATGCCTCCAACGGAGACATCCAGAGACTCCAGGACATCTATGCACTGGGCCCGAAGGTCTCTTTCTTCTTGGAGGTCTTCTACTGCCTGCAAGACAGCGTTGGGAAACCCCCCGTTACTCCCAGCTCCTGCCTCAGGAGGCTCTGTGGAGGAGGAGGATGGCCAGGCCCCACGTCCCAGCCCCAGCTCGGGAGCAGCGAGCGCTGCACTGAGGGAGCTCTCGGCACAGCCTGGGCACGGGACCGAGCCGCGGGTGTCCCGCTCTGTCCTTACCAGTCTGTCCGAGGCCCGCCTGAACTCGACAAAGATGTGCGCCACCGCTTCCCACGCCAAGCAGCTCGGGATGCTGACGCTAAGCAGGTCCCTGATGAAACCCAGGAGCGCGCTCCTCACCTGCCAAGGGGACGCTGTGGTTACGGTCTGCCCCGCCAGCAGCCACAGGGAAGCCACCTTCGCCTGGGGCAGCCCCCGCAGCCCATGGAGAGGCACCGAGCGCACAGGAGAAGCCTTCGCTGCCTGGGCTCGGGGCTCGGCTTTGTACAGCTCCACAACCTGCCGGCTCGGGGGGCTTGCCCTGCCCCACTGCTCTCGCTGTTCCTTCCCAAATGAGCTCACCTGGGTGCTGGTCTCAATGAACAAGGGCTGCACGGCCTCTACAATTAGGGGCAGCTTCTCTCTCACTGCAGGCTCTACAAGAGACACAGAGAGGTCCGCGTTCAGGCAGGGCTCAGATGGCAGAAGGGATCCCTCGAAGCTCCCAGGCTTCTCACGCACAAGCGGGACAGCACGGCAGGGCTGGGCTCTGACTGCAGGGGAAGCACTGGCGTCCCAGAAGGACTTTGTTTCTGCAGCTACTACTGCCTTGCCGGGCCTGAAAGCTCCGACAGCAGATAGCTTCAGCCCCCCGACTGCCCCAGGCCTGGCCTGTGGTACTGACCGTCAGTGCGTGCCACAGCTCCCAGCAGAGTCAGCGCTGTCCTGCGGGTGCCCTCATCCTCGCTGCTCAGGTGGGACAGCAGGAACATGATTGTCTCCTCCGGGCAGATTCGAGCTGCGGGCAGGACACCACGTTTTGCGTGAATAGTCAGCAAAACCCCACGGCTGAGGTTCACAAGGAAGTTGCGAGCACGCGACGGGCATCGTCCCGTTCCCTCCCTTACCTTGAAGCACAATGCACTGCCTCAGTTCTTCTTTGTGGCCTGCGCTGTGCTGCCTGTCCTCCTCCACAATCTGTGGGAAAAAGGTCCATTTTAGAGACCGATCGCAGGCAGAGCAGCCATCAGAGGCTGCCTTTTGGGTCCCGGCACTCCAGAGGCCTCCTGCCAGGTGGCTGAGGGGGAAACGGCTGAAGGAACTGAGCTGCCCCTCGGGCCAGGATCGGGGTGCTCACAGCCTCGAGGCAGCTCCAGGAAGGTCCTGGTGGAAGGACGCCCTGCCCTGCCCTGCCCGCCCCTCTGTGGCAATGCGGCCTGCAGGACCTGGGCCAGCGGCACAGGCACGGGCTCCCTTTACCTGGTGGTGCACAGCAGCAGCGATGGCACGGAGCTTGTCCTGGGGGGCGACAGCGTGAAGTTCCTCCAAGGTCGTCAGGAAATAACGGAGGCTCTACAAGAGAAGGGAGAGGACGAGCGGGTTAAAGGCACGTGGGAAGGAAGAAACCCAGCACGCCTGTGGCATGGGGAAGCCCTGCCCACAGCTGCACCAGACCCCGCGCAACGCCTCACCTCTGTCACCCGGCAAGTCTCCTGGAGCTCCTGGTACTGCTGCAGGAGCCAGAAGACCTGCTTCCACACATTGTCCTGGTGCTGTGCATCACGGAGGACGACGGCCATCATAGCAGCCACTGCTCCCAAGACGGCCTGCTTGTCCTGCAGAGGGAAGAGAGGCGAGATGCTCTGAGGGCTGTGCAGCACTCGGCGTCCCCCAGCACATGCCTGCCTTGCCCACAGGGGGCTTTCCCTTTCCCTTCTCTCCAGAGGAGAGACATCTCTGGCTCTCTCCAGAGGACAGCAAGCGTTCCCCTGCCAAAGGGCCAGCAGCTCTCACCTCCTCCTCCTCGTCACGGCCCAGCCAGTTTCCCACCGCGTGGCAGAACAGGCCGTACACCTGCTCGCAGAGCTGCGCCTCCCCGATGCGAGGGAAGGGGCACTGCTCCCAGGCGTTGAAGTAAGCGTTGATCGCCCTCGACCACTGCTCCAGCACTGCACCACAAGAAAGGAGCTCGTCAAAGCTGGCAACAGGCAGCGTGCCCGGCTCCCTCGCCCACGCCCGCGTGGAGCAGTCCCTGGCTCGCCAGGCTTCGGCTCGGGACCAGCAAGTGCTGTGCTCCAGGTATCTGGACTAAACTACGGTGCCCCTTCTCCCCTCCTGCCCACTGCACCTCAGCCTCCTTCTCTACCTCCTCCTCCTCCTCCTCCTCGCAGGCCTCTTCCCCTCCAGCACTTAGCATTGCAGCCCCCGCCCTGCCCTTCCCAAATTTGCCCCCCAGCGCAGGACCACGCCGCCATCCGATCGGAGCGAGGCAGCGAGAGCCCGCCCGGCCCCTTCCCCTCTACTCACCACTGCAGATGGCGCGCAGGATCCGGCTGCTCTCCACGTGGCTCAGCACGGCGTGCAGAGCAGCGAGCGTCATTTGGGCGAAGGGGATGCACCGCAGGGCTGCAGAGAGAGGACGGGCAGAGGGACAGAGGGAGCCACGGTCAGCCAGAGCCAGAGCAGCGCCGCGGGCAGGAGGGCTGGGGAGAAATCCCAGCTCCGGGCGAGGAGGTGCCACAAGCCCACAGCCCGCCGGCCCAAAATAGCCTTCAGGGAGGGGCAGGGGCCCTGCTCCTGGCCGTCACGGACCATCTCCCAGAGCACGAGGCCAAAGGGGCCATACCATAGCTGCTGGCCAGTTTGCTCAAGGTGCTGAGCACAAACTCCTGGCATGCTCCTCCCCTCATGCTCTTCAGGTGGCCCTGGAGCTCGGACATCACAAACTCGAAGTGGGAACGAGCCAGAGCCACCAGGACGTCACCAGCAGCTGCTGTCACTTCGGTCATCGCGCCCTGAAAAAGAGCCACAGCTGAAATGCTGCCCAGGAGAAAGCTGGGGAGAGGCGGGCTGCTCCGTTCGTCCTCCTAGAGAACAAGCTCACCTGGGCTGCCTTCATGTCTCCAGACACCTCTGCGAGCACTCGGTTGACAACGCCGCTCCGCAGATGGGTGTCATCCCCTTGCAAGACGTGCTCGAGGCGGCGGTAAGTCTCCGCTCGCTCACCCTAGGGAGAGACCATGACACCTCTTGCTTTGCCCTTATTCCCGGGCAGCTGCGAGCTGCTGCCCCTCACTCTGGAGAGCCCACAGGCAGCACCAGCGCGTCCTGTCCCAGCTTGCGTCCAGCTACACCAAGGAGCCGAGGGAGCAGCAGCCCTGGGAAGCGACCGAGCACCAGGCGCCAGCCTGGGAGCACGGTGCAGGGCTAGGACAAGGACGGAGGCTTGGGCAGCTCCAGGCTGAGCTGCTGCGTGAAAGGAGGCGGCGCAGCAGCGTCAGCCCAGCAGCAGGACACCGGAGGGGCCAGCAGGCAAGACCCCTGCGTTGAGGGTGGAGGGGAGCCCTCAACCCCCCACGGCACAGCAGGATGTGCGCAGCTCACCTCTCTGTCTTGCAGTTTCTTCAACAAGGAAGTCACGACGGTGGCAGAGGTGGCAAGAGTCTCAGACCCCGTCTCTCTGCCACCGTTCCTGTGACGTCTTCGTCTAGTCCTGATCCCTACACAAGCAAAGGAAGATGGAAGGAAACAACCAGTTTGCATCAGCTTGGCTGGCTGTGGGGATTCGCACCAGGTGGGGCAGGCATCCTCCCAGCACCAAGAGCACAGGCTGGGGACCCATCTCTGGTGGTGCTGGGAACTCATGGGGATGCAGCCCCCGGCCTCCCACTGCCCCTTACCAAAAAATCCTCTCAGCCTCTCCATCACAGCAGGATCACCCCAGAATCTCTCTCCAGGTCCTCCTCCTGTGGCCGCCGAGAGGCAATGGGCCACCTGCCCTCACCGCAGCACTTATAAGGCACCCAGCCATTGTGACCTCGCTGAGGGGCCTCGCGCCTCACAGAGGGTTGCCACAGATACGGGGACACGTCACAGGGCAGGGCCGGAGGTGGCAGCACTGCTCCCCTCCGTGCCTTTGCCTGATTGTCTCCAAAGAAAGAAGTTTCTGTGCACCATGAGACAGTGTTTGTCTGGAAAAAGGTCCGGAGCAGGGCTGGGACGAGCCCCTGCCCCAAGGGCACAGAGGGTCTCTCACATGGAGACCCGTCCTCCATGGTCTCCAGCCTCTCACACAGCTCCTTGAAGTCAGGCACTTGGAGCACCACTCTCCCAGTCCTCGTCAGGCCACAAGCTGTGAGAGAAGGGAGTCCTGGTTAGGGGAACTGAATCTCTGGGCCCAGACACGCACAGAGGGGGATGGGGAGCAAAGGCCAGGGCCCTCCCAACCCTCCCGTGGCACGATGCCACCAGCCCGGCTCCGTGGCTGACACATCCCAGGCCGCACAGAGCCCTCCTTCCCCTGGAGCTGTTTTGGGGCAGTGGGGCCACAGGCAGCAGCCACAGGCCTCCGCTCCCAGCTGCTGCGTCCCCAGGTCCTCCCCACAAATTCCTCAGCGCAGACAGCACAGATGCTGCTCACTGAGGAGGGGGCAGGAGCTCACTTCCAGCTGATTTCAGCTGGAGAAGCAGGCTATTCTTCTGAAGGCCTCACCCAAGCCATTCGCCATCAGCTTTCCAAGTATTTCTGCCAGCGCCAACATGCTCTCCGCAGCCACCTCTGGATAGTTCACCTTCTCCATTTCACGCCCCAGTGCTTCCACGGTGTTCGTCTTGTGCCTTCAAAACTGCAAAGCCAAAGATGCGCACAAGCTGCTCGCGGCTGCTGCCCGCAATGCCCACTCTTTCTCTCCACTTCTGTTTCGTAAGGGGGTGCAGCTGCGGCACAACCCCGTGACGAACGGCACTGGCACGTTTGGCAGGAGGTTTCCCCGCAGGCTCCGTGCTGAGCTTGGAGAGCAGGCTGGCCATAGGGAAGCCCCCACTGAGGAAAAGGCTGAGGTGCTTAATGCCTTCTTTGCCTCAGTCTTCAGCGACAAGACCAGTTGTTCTCTTGGGTACCCAGCCCTCTGACTTGGTGGCAGGGGATGGGGAGCAGAATGTGGCCCTCATAATCCACAAGGAAATGGTTGGCGACCTGCTACGGCACTTAGGTGTATGGAAGTCAAAGGGGCCAGATAGGATCCACCTGAGGGTACTGAGAGAACTGGCAGAAGAGCTGGCCAAGTCGCTTCCCATCACTTAGCAGCAGTCCTGGCTATCAGGGGAGGTCCCAGCTGACTGGCGGCTAGCAAATGTGACGCCCATCTACAAGAAGGGCCGGAGGGCAGACCCGCGGAACTATAGGCCTGTCAGTGTGACCTCAGTGCTGGGGAAGCTCATGGAGCAGATTATCTTGAGTGTCTTCACACGGCACTTGCAGGGCAAGCAGGCCCAGATCAGGCCCAGTCAGCATGGGTTTATGAAAGGCAGGTCCTGCTTGGCGAACCTGATCTCCGGCTATGACAAAGTGACGCGCTTAGTGGACGAGGGAAAGGCTGTGGCTGTGGTCTACCTTGACTTCAGTAAGGCTTTTGATGCCATTTCCCACAGTATTCTCCTCAAGAAACTGGCTGCTCTTGGCTTGGACTGGTGTACGCTTCGCTGGGCTAAAATCTAGCTGAATAGCCCAGCCCAAAGAGTCGTGGTGAATGGAGTGAATCCAGTTGGAGGCCGGTCACTAGTGGTGACCCCAGGGCTCGGTGGCTGAGTCACCATCCCTGGAGGTCTTTAAAAGATGTTTAGATGTAGAGCTATGTGATATGGTTTAGTGGAGGACTGGTCAGTGTTAGGTCAGAGGTTGGACTATGTGGAGGAATCGTTAAGTGAGGCAGGACATGTGAATGTTGAGCAGTTGGGAGACAATGGGCTGGTGAAGCACCGTACTCAACTCACATGAGCCTTGGCACGTACACCGCTGGCTGAGAGCCAATCAGGCTCAAGGACACGATGCCCTTGGGCCATCGGGAAAGTCCCTAAGGTGGGACAAGTAGCCAAAAGAAGGAGGACCAGACTGAAAAGCCCGGGAAGTGTCAACCAATCCTGAGCTTAGTTTCTGCAATATGTATGAGTTGATTATGTTCAAACTAGATAAAAGACGACTGAGCTATCCATTAAAGTTTGAAGTTCACTGTTCACTCATATTGATGTGCTGGGTCTTCCTTCCGTCGGCAACAAATTGGCGCCCGAACAGGGACAAGTCTGAACAGGATTTGGACACTGCTGGCAGTGATCCAGGGCCACGGTTGGACGGAATAAAGGAGAAGCCGGTCCTGCAACGCAGCCCAGGAGGTGAAAAGGACAAGAATCCCTGCACCCGCGCCGGGAAGGTGAAAAGGACGTGGAGTCCCCGCACCCGGGATGAGCCTATTTAGGGTCCCGCCGGAAAAGCGCCGCCGAGGTCTTTGCAAAGGCTGCAACCGACGTATATAAAGGTATGAAAAGATAAGCGGCGTATTATTTGCTCAAATGCTTTTTAGAAAAGCGGAGCATTTTAGATACAGATTGTAGAAAAAGATTTGCCAGGGTTATTAGTATATGGGCTAGCTAAGAGTTGTTTTACAAGGCCTGATACAGTTTTTTGAACAAACAGAGTGGCGTAAATTTGGAAATAAATTGTTTGATGATGTTAGGAACGATGTTAAGTTTACTGGGAGATTTGATGAGGCCATGGAGAATAGTGGCTAATGCATTAGCCACACATAAAGATGAACAAACAGTTGCCGCTGCTGCAACAGAGTGGTCAGGACCACCAAGAAGGGTTAATAGTGTTAATCCACAGCAAATAAATATGGAAGGAACAGATTGCCCGTTGCCACCTTCCGTTAGAACTTTTACTATTACACAGGGGGCCTCGGGAATTTCGGGGGTGCCTGTGACAATGTCCTCTGTAGCAGAGGAGGAGCTCTCACTACCAACAGCTCCAACTGCTCCAATAGAAAGTGAGAAAGGAGCAAGTGAAAGGCCATCAAATATAAATCCCTTCACAACGGGGGTGCAGGGAAGAGCAGGTCTATGGAGGCAAATAGCAAATGAGGCACTGCGTGAAGGGAATTATGAAACGGCAGCACAGTTAACACAAGCTTTTCCAGTAGTATACTCTCCACCAGATGCACAGGGGAATCTGACCGTTAATATGACAAATTTAGACTGGAAACTATTAACTCAATTACGATCTACAGTAAATGATTCTGGTTTAAAGGGGGAACCTACTCGGCAAATGTTAGATTATATTTGGGGAACTAATATATTGCTCCCCGGGGACATACGTGGTATAATGAAGCTGATCCTAACACAACATCAACAGCTTCTTTTTAATGCGCATTGGCAAAGTGTTTGTCAAGAGGCAGTAGCTGTGATAAGGGCACCTGGAGATCCGTTGTATGGTGTCACGTTGGAGGAATTGATGGGACTCGGACCATATTATAGATTAGAGACACAAGCGTTGCTGGGTCCAGACAAAGCTAAAGAATCAATGAGATTGGCTCGAAGAGCCTTGGACCAAATTAGAGAGCCAGGGGGGATACCATCCTATATGGGTATCAAGCAAGGAAGGGAGGAACCATTTGGGTTGTTTATTGATCGAGTAGCAAACGCAATACAAGCGGCTGGGGTACCTGATGATCTAAAGGGCGCTATTCTAAAGCAGTGTGCAATTCAAAACTGCAACCCTTCAACTCGTAGTATATTAGCTACGCTACCGGGAACTTGGACAATTGAGGAGGGTTTAGAAAGGATGGCTCAGGTACCCGTGGGTCCGCATGCTATGTTGGTAGATGTAATAAAACAACTAGGGAATAGCATGAAAGAACAGGCACAGGTATCGCAGAATCAAATATTCGCTGCCCTTGCTCCTTTGCAAACGCCCGGAGGCCGTCCTACTGGCCGAGGGTCTTCACTGCAACTGCGTTGTTTTCGCTGTGGGATCACCGGACATAGGAAACGAGAGTGCAGAACGAGATCAGTGTGGTGTCAGAACTGCCAATCCAATACGCATAACACAGCAATCTGTCGGTATGGTGCGTCGGGAAACGGCCAGAGCAGCGGGAAGGACCGCCCCGCGACGACACAAAAAGCGGCATTTACCACAGAGGCCGGAACGACACCGATTACCTCCGACCAGCCACCAGAGGGAGTCTCGGCTTGGATTTGGCAACAGCAGTAGATGTAACGCTATTGGACTCTAAACCCACCAGGGTAGGAACAGGAGTTATGGGACCAGTTACTGTCAATGGTGATCCTGTGGGAGCTTTATTGATAGGAAGATCGTCTGCTACCTTGAATGGATTACAAATATTGATTGGACTTATAGATAAAGACTATTGTGGGGAAATACAGATTATAGTTTCTGCAATGTTTCCTCCAATGCATGTGCCGCGGAATACAAAGATAGCTCAACTAATTCCGTTGCCACACCTTGCGG
The DNA here is from genome assembly GCF_963932015.1 of Anas acuta. Classification (NCBI taxonomy): domain Eukaryota; kingdom Metazoa; phylum Chordata; class Aves; order Anseriformes; family Anatidae; genus Anas; species Anas acuta. The sequence goes on along the minus strand of NC_088982.1, from coordinate 63,151,108 downwards.
CATCTCTACCACCGATGGTCAATAAGGACCGAGGACTTGGAGCATTTGGCTCCACAGGAAAAATAGCGTTATTAACGCTTGGCATGCAGCAGAGACCACGACAAAAAATCACAGTATGTTTAAAGGATGAGAAACTGCAAATTGAGGCATTGTTGGACACTGGCGCAGATGTGACAATAATCAGTGCGCAAAGTTGGCCACCGCATTGGCCTACATTCGAATCAAGTACCACTGTAGCAGGAGTAGGAGGTATAACTATTGCTCGTCGATCACCAGTACTACAATGGACAATAGGTGACAAAGTTGTAAAATGCAGTGTATCTGTCTTACCGTTGCCAGATGGAGTACAAGCTCTGATAGGGAGAGACATACTTGCTCAGATGGGAATGGTTCTTACGTCAGATCACCATTTATAGGTATGGCCATTGCTTGGACTTTCCCAATCCCACTAAAATGGAAAACTGATGAACCTGTGTGGGTTGAGCAGTGGCCGCTAAAACGGGAAAGTCTAATACATGCTCACAGACTAGTACAAGAGCAGTGTCAACAAGGGCACCTAAGACTGTCAACAAGCCCTTGGAATACTCCAATTTTTGTGATTCCCAAGAAATCAGGGAAATACCGTTTACTTCACGATCTGCGAGCGGTTAATAATCAAATGTGTGCTATGGGAGCACTGCAACCTGGTCTACCTAACCCTGCTATGATACCAGAGGGTTGGCATTTATTGATTGTGGATCTGAAAGACTGTTTTTTCACAATAGCCCTCCATGAAAATGACAAACAGAGGTTTGCCTTTACTCTCCCGGCAATAAATCGTGAAGGTCCAGATCAAAGATTTGAATGGACTGTATTACCCCAGGGAATGCGTAATTCACCTATGTTATGTCAGCTTTATGTTGACGCAGCTCTGCAACCGATTCGACGAAAATGGCCAGAGACAATAATCTATCATTACATGGATGATATTTTGTTAGCCCAGAAGGAACCGTTTTCTCTACAACAGAAAAATGACTTAACACTGACCTTAAAACAAATGGGACTCGTACTTGCACCGGAAAAGGTTCAGGAGACAAGTCCCTGGAAGTTTTTGGGTTGGAAAATTACAGATTCCACCATTCAGCCTCAAAAACTTACAATCCAATCGGATATCAAAACTCTTAATGATGCTCAAAAACTGCTGGGAGATTTACAATGGATCAGGCCAGTAGTCGGGATTCCGAATGAACTGTTAAATCCCCTTCGGCCGTTATTAAAAGGAACTGATCCTGCTTCAAAAGTGACACTATCAGAAAAACAACAAGAAATACTACAACAAATCGCATCTTTGATCACAACGAGTGTCACGCATCGACGTATATCTGACAAGCCACTCGATCTTACCGTTCTATGTGGCTCAAAATGCCTGATGGGTGCCATAACACAGCAAAAAATAAAAACGGGGGAGAAGGGAGGAGAAACTGTGGTATTAGAATGGATAGCTCCTCCGTTACAACCTCGACGAACAATTCAAGAAAAAATTGCAACATTAGCAGAATTAGTAAAGAAGGGGAGGAATCGAATATTGCAAGTGGATGGGGTTCCTCCAAATATTATCTGGTTACCCATGAAGCCAGGCGATTTGGAATGGTATATACAAAACTCTGAAGAGTTACAAGCTGCACTACTACAGGATGGCGCTACTATAGTAGCAAAAACCTTACAATCAACTTCTCTGACATGGATGGAAAACCAGGGATGGATAACTAAGCCAAAACGATCGTCTATCCCACTTAAGAATGCAGTGACAGTTTTCACTGACGCAGGGAAACGCTCTCAAACTGCTGCAGTGACTTGGAAGGATGAGCATGGTTGGAAACACCAAATTTTACAAGCCCAAGATAAAGACTCATTACAGACACTAGAACTTCTTGCAGTAGTATGGGCATTTATAAAATGGAGAGATGTTCCGTTAAACGTGGTATCCGATTCCTTATATGTAGTAGGCATAGCAAATCGTATAGAAGACTCAGCCTTAAGAGACTTAAAAAATGAACGGCTGTCAGAATTAATAATCAGTCTACAGATCGCCATAGCTCAAAGAAGTGAACCGTATGCAGTAATACACGTAAGGAGTCATCAGTGGGAAGAAGGCCTGGGAGAAGGCAACGCTCGAGCGGACCGACTAGTCGCCGCAACAGCCACTGAAGCACCACTGTCACCCTTTTGCAGAGCTCGGGAGGCTCATGCTATTTTTCACCAGAACGCTAAAGGACTTGCGCGGGCTTACAAACTGTCTAGAGCTGATGCGCAGGCGATAGTAAAAGCTTGCCCAACGTGTAGTCATTACAATTCGGGTGTGGGAATCGGAATCGGAACAAACCCGAGAGGGATTAAAACCAACGAAGTGTGGCAAATGGACGTCACTCATGTCACAGCATTTGGCAGATTGAGATATCTGCATGTAACGATAGACACTTATAGTCACATGATTTGGGCTACACCGCAGCCTGGGGAAAAAGTTCGGGATGTACGACGTCATCTTGCCAGTTGTTTTGCAGTAATGGGGGTACCACAAACCATAAAGACAGATAATGGTCCAGCCTATGTTAGTGGGCCACTTAAGCGATTTATGGAATTGTGGGACATTAAGCATATAACTGGTATTCCACATTCACCAACTGGTCAAGCTATAGTAGAAAGAGCTAATGGAACAGTTAAGCAGTATTTGGAAAAGTTTAAAGACATTACAGATATTAGAGAGAGGGTGGATAAAACCTTATTTGTTCTCAATCATTTGTGTGTATTTGGAGATGATGAGGAACCACCCGCGACACGTCATTACATTAAGTCTGAAAATAATAATAAATGTATTATGAGAGTACTGTACCGAGATACGAAAACGGGACAATGGCTGGGGCCTGCTGATGTGATTTATATGGGGCGAGGTTATGTGTGTATCTCTTCCCCTACAGGGCCAACCTGGGTTCCTAGTCGATGTGTTAAACCAGCCATTGAAGAAAAGTCATCAAGTACGAATAACAGCAACCATGGCTGATCTAATGGCACAAGGGATTCTGGTTGCATTATCTTTGACAATGACGGTTGGACGTAATAGTGCCATCCTAAGTAAAATCGATCCTCAAACCAATATGTGGGTCACTTGGGCAAAACAAACCGGACAAAGTTCATTTTGCCTATTCCTCGCTTCTGCGTCTGATCCTTTCGTTGATGAGTTGATTATGTTTGAAATGGTTAAGGGATCATACGCAAAAAATTGTAGTACAAGATAGTTGGTTTGAAGGTTGGTTTAAATCTCTTGGGGAACATGGGTGGATGGTTTTTCTTCGTCAAAGAGGAATTTCGTGTTCTACTTATAGTTATATTGATTATAGCTGCTGCAAAATAAAAACGGGGGAATTGTGGAGGAATCGTTAAGTGAGGCAGGACATGTGAATGTTGAGCAGTTGGGAGACAATGGGCTGGTGAAGCACCGTACTCAACTCACATGAGCCTTGGCACGTACACCGCTGGCTGAGAGCCAATCAGGCTCAAGGACACGATGCCCTTGGGCCATCGGGAAAGTCCCTAAGGTGGGACAAGTAGCCAAAAGAAGGAGGACCAGACTGAAAAGCCCGGGAAGTGTCAACCAATCCTGAGCTTAGTTTCTGCAATATGTATGAGTTGATTATGTTCAAACTAGATAAAAGACGACTGAGCTATCCATTAAAGTTTGAAGTTCACTGTTCACTCATATTGATGTGCTGGGTCTTCCTTCCGTCGGCAACAGGACTAGGCGCTCTTGGAGCTCTCTTCCAACCCAGATGATTCTCTGAGCGTGTGATTAAACTTTGCTTGCCTTGACAAGCCAACGGAACGAACTGCTGAGCCACCTGTGCTAAGTGTCACGGGGCTGGCAGCCCTCAGACCACGGGGAACCGCAGCCTTGGGTGTCAGACTCCTTTCTTCTGGTGACGAAGGGAAAAGCTGAGGCAGAAGCGGCCATCTCACAGCCGTAACGCCCACGTAACGACTGTCACCGCCACCTAACGGCCATGTAACGGTCTCCTCGGGAAGGGCGCTGAGGGGCTGCCTCACACCCGCCAGGCGGAGCCGTGCAGGTGGCAGCTGCGCGGCGAGGCCCGGCCCCTGTTCCTGATCCCGGCCCCCTGTGTCACGACGGTCGGTCTTCATCTTGGTGCTGTGCTCGCACGTGGTGTGAACGCTGACCGGCTGCGTTGTGCGTGTCATTAGCTGCCTGCAGGGAATTACAGCTGGGGCTTGTCCAAACAGCCTGGGCAACTCGATGGCTGTCAGAGCTGAAATGTGAATGCCCCAGCTGTGCACTGTATACGTACTAACACAGGCCGTCTGGCCTGGCCGAGGGCTTGGCCCCAAAGCAGCCGCTGGGTTGGGTTTCTGAGCCGGAGTACACTGGCACTGGGCTCGATTCCCAGCCCCCAAAACGCGCTGCTTACTCTCCGTGTGCGAGCGCCCAAAGTGGACAAATGAGCCTGGCTGAGCCCACAAAACACAGCAGCTGGTCTCCCTTTTCAAGCCGCCCACAGCTGCCCAACGAGCCTCCTCTAAAGGCCGAAACCCACAGGACTCTGCCTGCATTGCTGAGCCTGAAAACCAGCCAAACAAGGCTCATTTTGAGCCCCCCAGAGACAGCTGATGACTTCATCTCCACATTGGGCCCCCAAACCAGTGCACACAGACTGGTGTTGAGCTACAGCGTGCAACATTTCACCTCTGTTTTCCTGCCCCAGCCCAGTTTCCCCAGCTGCCTTCCCAGCCGCCTTCAGCTGCCCCCGTTTTGATTTTCTTTCTGCCCCAGGCCGTGTTTGTGTAGTCCGTAGGTTCGTGCCCGCGCCAATAGGCACACCGAGTCAGAATCCACACGAAGGCCCTTTAATTCAATAAGGAATCCTATAACTCTGCAGAGTCAGGTGCTTGGCGATCTTTCTCAAAGCAAGCACGCCTCTGACTCCAATCACCATAATTTATACGCAGCAAACTTGTGAAAACCCTCTCTTTGGTTACTTTTGATTGGCTATCTTAGCTCACCTAAGCTATCTCCACTGAGTTTGCTCATGACAAAGGAGCAGCGGTGGAGGGAGGGACACCAAATCCCGCATTAACATATGTTAATGCCCCTTTACGAGCAAAAGGTAACTCCAGTCAGAAAACCAGTCTGGAGCTGGCTTTCTCCTTCTTTTTACCCTTTTATCCCTTACCTTCCTTGCTTCTGCTAGCTCAAGGCTACCTGTCTCTTTCTTTCGGCTGAAAGACTACACAAGCTACAGGCCTCCCAATTTTCTTCAAGGTTTTCTTGTTTCTCCCAGCCTTGTGACTACATTTGGACATGGATGGGGGGGATCAGAGTACTGGTGCTTTGGCCATGACCCTCCCCATCCCACCAGTGCTGAGAGGCTTGCACAGGCAGCGCTGCCCGGCCCCAGCTCCCACCAACACCACCCTGGGAAGGACCCGGTCTGCACACACTGTGCTCTCTGGACTTTTATTCAGGCCTCTACAAGCTCGGGGATGTCTTCTGTGTCCCCCAAGAGATCTTCTGCATGCTCTGGGATGTCTTCAGCATGCGTTGTGCTCTCTTGGTGCTCCACGCTGGCTTCTGTAGTGTGGGGAAGAAGAGGCAGTGTCAAGATATGGCCCCTGGCCGTGCCCTCCTGGGCACCGTAGGGAAGGCGGCTGGGGCAGCGCTTGGCAGCCCTTGGGCCGCCCCGGTGGGAGCGGAGCAGAGAGCTCGGTCCCGGCTCTCACCAAGGACGTGGAGAGTGGCATCTGTGAAGCGCGTCTCCTGTGGTGACTCCTGCTGGTGCTCCAGTTTCTTCAGCAGCTCGGGAGCATCTGTCTCCTGGGGGAGAGCAGGGAGGTGTGAATTCTGCTTGGGCCAGAGAGGCCTCGTTGCTGAGCCCTCCGACTCCCATGGCCCCAGCATCCCCCCAGGACAGGGCTCACTCACCAGGTAAGAGTAGACATTGTGCTGCAGCTCTGCCCCACTGCACCCGATGAACTTCCTGACGACCACCTGCAGCCCCTTTGGCTCAACGAAAGGAGCGCATCTGTAGAGGGCTGCCCTGCAAGCCTGGAAAAGAGCATTGTGCTTGGTCGTTCCTTCTCCTGTGCCCGGGAGGCAGCTCCTCAGGGAGCCTTTCTGTGGGACTGCAAAGAAGCTCAGGGGGTCCTTACGCTGGATACTGCACAGCTGGGGTCCTGGAGGTGCAGGAAGAGTCTGCCCAACGTCTGCTCCACTTCTGCTCTGAAGAACGTGGTGAGATTGCCCTTGGCGCCAGCAGCCAGGGCCGTGTAGAGATTGAAGGCCGCAAAACGAAGCTCCTTTTGCTCCTGCAACCCAGAAAGCCATCTGTGAGCTGGGTCATGAAGGCACCTCCTCCCAGCCTCTCTCCAACAACGAAGCATCAGGGACTGACAACGGAGGGCGTGTGAGCAGTGCTGTTGGCAGCGGTGCTCTGGGAACGAGGTCACCTCATTCTGGCCCCTTCCCTCCATGTGGAAGGTCCCTTCCTCGTCCCATCCCTAAGAAATGGCACCTGAGCGCCGGGGCCCTCGCTGCGTCCCACCCGCAGCAGAGAGAGAGGGGCCCCAGCAGCTGGTTGCCTGCAGGAGCACCTCCACGCAGCACAGGCAGGCCCCCGCCAACCCCACGCCCCTCGGACAAGTGGCAGAAAAGTAGGTTCACTCACGGCATCAAAGAACTTCCTGGTGGAGCGGGCGATGCTTTTGAAGGCCTTGCCCGAGCCCTTCGCCGTCTGCTTTGCAAATATTTCTGCCAGGGCCAACATGCTCTCCGCAACCACCCCAGGACAGTCCACCTTCTCCATTACACGCCCCAGTGCTTTCACGATCTTCCTCTTGTGCCTTCGAAACTGCAAAGCCAAAGATGTGCACAAGCTGCTTGCTGCTGCTGCCCGCAATGCCCACCCTTTCTCCCCACTGCTGTTTCGCAAGGGGGTGCAGCTGCGGCACAACCCCGTGACGAACAGCATTGGCACGTTTGGCAGGAGGTTTCCCCGCAGGCTCCGTGCTGAGCTGGGAGAGCAGCCTGGCTGTTGGGAAGCCCCCATCTGCCTGTGCTGCTCTGCCCCAGGCTCCCCAACTGCCCTGCAGCCCTGCCCGGCTCTCTGCTGGGGGGCTGCAGCCAGAGCAGAGGGAAGTGCACCTCACCTTCTTGGGCAAGCCACTGACAGCACTGCCCAGGCCTCTCGCTGCCATCTGCTTCACAGCAGGGCTCGGACTCTTCAGCTTCTTCAGGAAGACCCACACCAGGGGCTTCAGGAGATGCTTCCCCTCAGCTGGCGGGTCATTCACCACCTACAAGACAGCCAAAGCTCTGTCAATGCCAGGAAGGAACCTGGGCCGGTCTCTTCCATGAAGAGACACCCCAAGCAGCAGTTTCTTTCGGAAAGCCCTCTGAGCCCGCCCTTCCCCACGCGCCGCCTCACCTCTGCGAAGAAAGCCAGCGCCGTGAGTTGCAGGTTTTGCGAGGGGGAGTGCAGCCACAGCATGAAGCTGTTTATCAGCAAACGTGAGACGAGCTGGGCACGGAGCAGCACTCTGCATAGAGAGCACAAGCAGGTGACGTGGTCAGGTGGGAAGGCCCTGGGCCGCGGCCCGAAACGTCCCCTGCTGCGGTGCAGGCGCTGCCCTGCCTCCCAGGAGAGCTCCCCAGGCACATGGGAAGGGTCCTGCGGCTGCTTCCCGGGGGGAGGTGAGATGCAGCCCTGGGCTCTCACCTGGTCAGGAGCTGCACGGCGTTGCAGTGCAACTGAGGCACGTCCAGGGACGGCCACACTCGATAATTCCAGAGCACCCGCTGCCACCTCTCGTCCAGGAGTCTTCTCAGCACTTGTTCCAGAGCAGCGCTGTAGGGTCTGGCGAACGAAAACCCACAGAAAACCCTCAGAAATTTCCACACCTGGGAAACAGGGCAGCCCTTTGGCTCCCTCAGCATCACGAACAAATGTGCCTGGCTGGGGAACTGAAGCCCCCCGTTCCCTGCCCCTGCTGCTCCTTACCCGCACACCAGCTCCTCTTCTTCCATTTCCTTGAAGATTTCTGCCGGAAGACTCAGGGGGGGAAACAGCACCAGTGTCCCCAGTTCGATGCTGATCCGCTTCAGGAGGGCGAAAAAGAGGCAAACAAGCACGTCCCGGGTTTCCCTTGTGGTCAGCAGAGCAGACATCACCTCAGAGATGGCACAGAGGAGCTGCAGGAAAATGTGAGCCAAAACAACCTGTTAAACACTGCCTTTCCCACCAGCCCGGTGGTGCCCCTGTCCCCCTGCGGGACTCTTCCTGCCTGCAAGTCTCACACCTTGGGGTGACCCCCAACTCCCTCACCCTGCTGAGCTAAGTGAGAAAGCAGGTGGGAGGCTGTAGAGATGCTCCTGCCGACGAGCATACCTTGAGATGATCCAGTGGTTGATCAGCAACCGTGAGCCGACACCTGCCTTCAGATGCCTCGTTCAGTGTCCAAATTAAGTGATACAGCACCCTAGGCCCGAGGTCGCTGCTGCCCAGGCTCCTCCAGAGCCGCTCGTCTCTGCAAGCAAACAGACGTTCACCTGTGAGCCCTGTCCTCTGGGACCCCTGGTGCCCTCCCTCCCCAGAGGCCAAACACTCTCCTCGCTAGCAGCAGGGCACACGATGCCTGCTTCCCCAGAGACACGAGCGCCCGATCTCGCAGAGCTCAGGCTTCTGGGGGAGGAATGGGACCTGCTGCTTCCCTGGATCCCCCCACTGCAGGCAAGCCATGGGGTTGCTGTTTGGTGGCCACGGAGGGGCAAGGGGGAGCGCACATACCTCTCTGAGGGCGATTCTGTCTGGAGGAGGGTGTCCACCACAGCCTGGCTGCGGAAGCTGGCCAGGAGACAGAGTGCCTTGAAGAAGAGGTCCTTGAGGGGGCTCTGCTGCACGGTGTGCCTGGCCTCCCACAGGATCTTCATGAATTCAGGCACCTGCAAGGAAAGGGGCGAGAGGGAACACTTCAGCGTATCCTTTGCCTGTGCGGTCCCCTCAGCCCCGCGCTCGGGCTGCGTTTCTTCAGTCCACACGAGGCGCAGCACGACAGCCAGCAGAGAAAAGTCAAGGCCGAGGGGAACAAGTGTCTCCCGTACCTCTGGGTATATTTCGTTTCCGCGTGTCTCCAGGAATGCGATCAGCCAGTCGCCAGCTGCTCGTGCATGCTCCTGGTTAGTGCACGAGAAGGTCTTCGTGATGGAGGCCATGAAGCTTCTGGCCTGTCCCTGGGGGAGGTACTGGCAAACATCCTGGAGAGAGAGGAGAGACTGTCACGGCTCTGCTCCAGCTCTTTCGGACAGAAAGGAGACGCGAGGGGCCTCTGAGCTCAGCAGCTCACTGGTCATTGAGAGGGCACTCGGGGCACACTCCTCTGTGCACACGCTGTTTTTCGTACTTCCTGCAGCGGAGAGGCTTAGAACCATCTCCTCTCGTCTTGTTTCCCTGCATGCAAAACGCACCTCCTGACAAAGGCACTGGGGCCCCCACCCCACTCTCTGGAGCCAGTTACCTTCGCTATTTCGGCACGGTCCTCACGCAGAGGCCCGTCCTCCACGGTGTCCAGCCTCTCACACAGCTCCCTGATGCCCTGATGAAAGTGGGGCACTTGGAGCACCACTCTCTGAGCCCTCGCCAGACCACAAGCTGTGAGAGAAGGGAGTCCTGGTTAGCGGAACTGAATCTCTGGGCCCAGACACGCATAGAGGGGGATGGGAAGCAGTGGCCGCGCTGGGCAGGGAAGGAAGAGAAGATGGGGCCGCTGGGGGCCAGGAAGAACCCGCTTTCCTCACCTTGGATCCGGAGAAGGCAGCTGAGGCAGGCCCCTGCCCTCCGCCGGGACGTGGCCTGGGAGTCGCTCAGCAGAGGCCCCAGCACACCGAGCAAGGAGCCGAAGCCCGAGCAGGCGAGTTCCCTCTGTGGGGGCGAGAGGCAGGAGGAAGGTCGCAGGCAGCCCAGTGCCTGCTCGCCTCCCCGGGCCGTGGCCAGCAGGGAGAGGGAATGGGGCACGCGGGGCTCGTACTCACCGAGCACTTGAAGAGCTCTTCGTAAGTGCCCAGCAGCTGGGCGCAGAGCTGCAGGGCCCTCTCTTGCTGCCACGCGTTCCTTGAGGTGAGTTGGTGCAGCAAGACCTGGGGTGGAGCAGACGTGTCTCGTGACGGGCGTCCTTCTTTCTCCCCCCGCCACCCCTCTCTGCCTCCCTCCCTCCTCTCCTGGCCCCTGCCCTGGGGCTCCGCGTGGCCCCAGCCCCGCCAAGCACCGGCACTGCCACCCCCCTGCCCTCCCCCAGGAGCCGTTTCCCCACCGGCATCTCCCTGTGCCAGCCTGGCTCTTGGCTCTGCCTCCCGCGGGGCCCGTTCCTTTGCCTGCCCTGGCATCGCAGCAGGGAACGGATCCCCCTCGGAGCATCCCCGAAGGCCCCAGCTCTGCCCCACGGCTACTCACCGAGACCATGTCCGCGAAGGCGCGGGAGGTGCCTTCCGCTTGGAGGAAGGCTGTCATCAGCTGGCCCAGAGCTTCCTCACACGACGCTTGCAGAGGCTGAAAGCGGGAAAGGAGGACTGAGGTTCAGCACCGCGGCAGCTGCCAGAGCACAGGGAGCGCTGAGGTGCGATCCCGACGGAGAGGTGTGCAGGGAAGGGCTGGCAGGTACCTGCAGCTCTGTGTCCGCAGGAGGGCACGACAGGACTCTCCAGCAGCACACGGCCACCTGGGAGCACCTCTTCTCCCAGTCCACGCGAGGCTCCAGCTTGCTGGATGCAGAAAAAGGGGGAGAAAACAGTAAAACAGTGAGGGGCTTTACCAGCCGTCTCCAGAGTGGCCCAAACGCCAGCTGGGTTTGAGCCCCAGAGCCGGCCCCCCAGCCTGGGGCACAGAGCTCACCTCAACTGCTCCAGCAGCTGAAGCACCTTGAGATGCACTCGGGACACAGGGCTGTCGCAGCCATCCTCCCTCATCAGGTCCTGCAAGGCCCAGAGAGACGCACTCAGGGTGGGCAGGGGCACGGAGGGGCCCGCACCAGCCCCTTCATCCCCACGGCCAGCACAGAGCCACCGAGTGCCAGCGCCCCAGGGCCCAGCAGCTGGGGACAAGGAGCTGGAGACCTCCGGGAAAAGCTGCCTCCCCTGCAGGCAGCCCCAGCTCCAGGCACTTACCAGCAGGACCTTCAGCACCTCCGGCTTCTTGCAGAGCCTGAATCTCTGCTTGGTGTCCACAACCTGGATGGCATGGGTGACCTCCTGGATACTGTGCACCAGGGCGAGCTTGTGCTGCAGCTCCTGAGACCGGAGAGAGAAAAACACCAGTTGAACTGCTTGGAGAGCTGGGAGAGGAGCACGGGCGAGGGCTTCTTCGGGGCTGGGGCTGGACGTTCAGGACAAAGCACGCAGGGGACGCTCAGAAAGAGGCCGTCCATCTCGGCACGTGGGGGCACCCAGCCCTCCCTGCTCCTTCCTCTGTGCCCCACGCCCCTACCTTTGTTCTGCAGGCATGGAAGAGCTCCAGGATGTTGGCCAGGATGCATTTCTCCACGCAGTCCAGCAGTTCTGCCTTGGGCGCACGCAGTGCAATCTTGCCATAGGTAAGCATGACTGCAGCCCGTGTGGCCTGAAGTCTCCGCTCCCTGTCCGGCAGCTGTGTTGACAAAGATGCCCCGAGATGTCAGTCCGATGCCCTGCTGTGCCCCGGGCCGCCGCGAATTTGTGGGGCTGGGGAGCGGGGCTGTGAGGGAGCTGTCTGGCTCGGCTGTGCAGGGCCGTGGAAAAGCATCTGAAAGAGTTTGTCCCGTTCCTGCCCTGAGGCGAGCAGCCCGTGCCCGTCAGGGGTGTGCTGGCCGTGGAAGGCTTGCCCGTGGCCCCCAGGCTAGGGGCAGAGCCAGCCACAGCTCACAGGGCTCCTGGCCCTCAGCTTTCTGCAGGGGGCAGGCGTCTTAGGTAGCTCTACCGGGAGGGACAAGTGCAACGTGGGTGCCACGACTCGGCCACCACCGTTCGGGAAGTGAAAACAGGGCAAGAGAAGGCCGAACACTCAAAGCCTGCAGTCATTACCCTTTGCTGTCTGCCGAATTCGATGAGCGCCTTGCGGACCGTGCTCATTGCATCCAGGGCCACGTAGAAGTGGCGCTCAGCAGCGTAGGAGACCACGGAAGCTATTCCCTGCAATGACGGAGAAATGGGAGTGAGCTCTGGCACACGTACGACGGCAAGGCAGGACATTGCCCGAGGGAAACGGCAGCTCCCAAGAAATGGAAAAGGTCCGGAGCAGGGACATGGGGACACTGGGCAGAGCGGGGACAGGAGAGGGAGAGGAACCTTCACCTGTTTGTCACACGGCCTGGTGGCATCCGTTTCTTTCAAGTATTTCAGCAGCTGCCCTTGGACGTGGGTGAACTGCCGACAAGAGGCCAGCACCGTGCCGAGAGCCCGGTACAGGAACTCCTGCAAGAGAAGAGACCGAGCCCAAGCCGTGGTAGCGGAGGGAAGCACCTTTGGGGCGAGGGCAGGGGGAGCGGTGCCGACAGCCCGCACGGGAACGCGCTCCTTCAGCCCCAGCCCCGGAGCCGGGTGCCCCGGGCTGTGCTGCCAGGAGGGCGCAGGCAGGGAACAAACCTTGTCCTCCTCGCTGCTGGAGGAGCTGCTCAGCTGCTGGCTCAGCTCCCGGCTCAGGCACACGATCCATGGCTGGTCCTCCTGCATCTCCTCCGCTGACTCCGTCAGGAACTGGGGGGGAACACGACAGGAGGCCAATGTTGTCTCGCCCTTTGCCCGGGCCTTGCACAGGAGTGGCGGGGGCACAACTGCCCGCAGCCTCACCCCCGGGGATGCTGTACCTTAAGCAGATAGCACTGCCACTCTTCGGAGTCCAGGGAGCCCTCTGGATGCTCTGCAAAGCAAGAGGAAGCAAAATCCCTCGCTGTCACTTGAGCCAGCACCAGGGAAGAGTTCCGCGCTCTCCTTCCCTGGGAGCCCAGACCCCCACAAGTCCCAGGCTTGACAGGGCCTCAGACTGCCTGCACCACAGCTCTTGCCAGGCTGCAGACCCCAGGGGCAAGCCGATCCCAGCAGATCCCAGCCTCCACGCTGGCTGCCCGGAAGGGGGACGGCAGCGGTTCCCCTCCGCCGTGCTGGGAGGGAGGCTCTTTTCCTGCCCCCTCCAGCTCTCCTGAGCCCGGCGCTCCACACTAGCACCTTACCTTCCAGGTACTGCAGCATGCAGGGGATGCGCATGGGCCACAGGTCCCTCAGGGATCTGTGGATCCTGCTCTGCAGTGCCTGCAGCAGCTGTAGGGCAGCGGCCCCGCATTCTCCGCACCCAGCAGAAGCCGCCACCACCTAGGTGAGGACAGAGAGAGACGGGCTCACTCCTTCTGCCGGGGACGCGGCTTCTCCCACCAGGGAGCTCGACTCCAAAAAGCAAAAGCAGCCCTGCCCAGCACCTCCCCCTGCCCCTGGCCAGAAAAGCTCTTTCCCCGTGGCCCCGCTACTCACCAGCAGCTGAACCAGGAGCGCCTGTGGCGTGGGCATCTTGTCTGCAAGGAGGAAGAAAGGCAGGGTGAGCCCCTGAGCACCTCGCCCCCAGCCCCTCGCACCTTCGACGCCCCCATGCAGCTGGGAGGGAGCCCCTGGCCGAGCCCAGCACACGTTGCTGGGGCACTTTCTGCTCTCACCTTGCCCCTGGGCAGCATCAGGCTTCTCGCTGTCCTCTTGCCCTTCTGTTTGCTTCTGTCTCTCGATCACGGCTTGGAGACAGCGGGACAGCGGGAGCAGCAGGCCGCAGTACTGGGCCGGCACCATGTACTGCAGGAGCCGTGGCCACAAGAGCTGCAGAGGAAGAGGAGGCAGTTTGGCACGTCAGCATGCCCATCGCAGCTCGGAGAGGGAAAGGACGCCTTTCCCCAAAAGGGGCAGGTGAGGGCTGGCCAAAACACCCTGCAGGTGCACAGCGGCTGCAGCAGCGGGGAGCAGGACCACTTACTTGGGTCATGCCTCCAACGGAGACATCCAGAGACTCCAGGACATCTATGCACTGGGCCCGAAGGTCTCTTTCTTCTTGGAGGTCTTCTACTGCCTGCAAGACAGCGTTGGGAAACCCCCCGTTACTCCCAGCTCCTGCCTCAGGAGGCTCTGTGGAGGAGGAGGATGGCCAGGCCCCACGTCCCAGCCCCAGCTCGGGAGCAGCGAGCGCTGCACTGAGGGAGCTCTCGGCACAGCCTGGGCACGGGACCGAGCCGCGGGTGTCCCGCTCTGTCCTTACCAGTCTGTCCGAGGCCCGCCTGAACTCGACAAAGATGTGCGCCACCGCTTCCCACGCCAAGCAGCTCGGGATGCTGACGCTGAGCAGGTCCCTGATGAAACCCAGGAGCGCGCTCCTCACCTGCCAAGGGGACGCTGTGGTTACGGTCTGCCCCGCCAGCAGCCACAGGGAAGCCACCTTCGCCTGGGGCAGCCCCCGCAGCCCATGGAGAGGCACCGAGCGCGCAGGAGAAGCCTTCGCTGCCTGGGCTCGGGGCTCGGCTTTGTACAGCTCCACAACCTGCCGGCTCAGGGGGCTTGCCCTGCCCCACTGCTCTCGCTGTTCCTTCCCAAATGAGCTCACCTGGGTGCCGGCCTCAGCGAACAAGGGCTGCACGGCCTCTACCATTAGGGGCAGCTTCTCTCTCACTGCAGGCTCTACAAGAGACACAGAGAGGTCCGCGTTCAGGCAGGGCTCAGATGGCAGAAGGGATCCCTCGAAGCTCCCAGGCTTCTCACGCACAAGCGGGACAGCACGGCAGGGCTGGGCTCTGACTGTAGGGGAAGCACTGGCGTCCCAGAAGGACTTTGTTTCTGCAGCTACTACTGCCTTGCCGGGCCTGAAAGCTCCGACAGCAGATAGCTTCAGCCCCCCGACTGCCCCAGGCCTGGCCTGTGGTACTGACCGTCAGTGCGTGCCACAGCTCCCAGCAGAGTCAGCGCTGTCCTGCGGGTGCCCTCGTCCTCGCTGCTCAGGTGGGACAGCAGGAACATGATTGTCTCCTCCGGGCAGATTCGAGCTGCGGGCAGGACACCACGTTTTGCGTGAATAGTCAGCAAAACCCCACGGCTGAGGTTCACAAGGAAGTTGCGAGCACGCGACGGGCATCGTCCCGTTCCTTCCCTTACCTTGAAGCACAATGCACTGCCTCAGTTCTTCTTTGTGGCCTGCGCTGTGCTGCCTGTCCTCCTCCACAATCTGTGGGAAAAAGGTCCATTTTAGAGACCGATCGCAGGCAGAGCAGCCATCAGAGGCTGCCTTTTGGGTCCCGGCACTCCAGAGGCCTCCTGCCAGGTGGCTGAGGGGGAAACGGCTGAAGGAACTGAGCTGCCCCTCGGGCCAGGATCGGGGTGCTCACAGCCTCGAGGCAGCTCCAGGAAGGTCCTGGTGGAAGGACGCCCTGCCCTGCCCTGCCCGCCCCTCTGTGGCAATGCGGCCTGCAGGACCTGGGCCAGCGGCACAGGCACGGGCTCCCTTTACCTGGTGGTGCACAGCAGCAGCGATGGCACGGAGCTTGTCCTGGGGGGCGACAGCGTGAAGTTCCTCCAAGGTCGTCAGGAAATAACGGAGGCTCTACAAGAGAAGGGAGAGGACGAGCGGGTTAAAGGCACGTGGGAAGGAAGAAACCCAGCACGCCTGTGGCATGGGGAAGCCCTGCCCACAGCTGCACCAGACCCCGCGCAACGCCTCACCTCTGTCACCCGGCAAGTCTCCTGGAGCTCCTGGTACTGCTGCAGGAGCCAGAAGACCTGCTTCCACACGTTGTCCTGGTGCTGTGCATCACGGAGGACGACGGCCATCATAGCAGCCACTGCTCCCAAGACGGCCTGCTTGTCCTGCAGAGGGAAGAGAGGCGAGATGCTCTGAGGGCTGTGCAGCACTCGGCGTCCCCCAGCACATGCCTGCCTTGCCCACAGGGGGCTTTCCCTTTCCCTTCTCTCCAGAGGAGAGACATCTCTGGCTCTCTCCAGAGGACAGCAAGCGTTCCCCTGCCAAAGGGCCAGCAGCTCTCACCTCCTCCTCCTCGTCACGGCCCAGCCAGTTTCCCACCGCGTGGCAGAACAGGCCGTACACCTGCTCGCAGAGCTGCGCCTCCCCGATGCGAGGGAAGGGGCACTGCTCCCAGGCGTTGAAGTAAGCGTTGATCGCCCTCGACCACTGCTCCAGCACTGCACCACAAGAAAGGAGCTCGTCAAAGCCGGCAACAGGCAGCGTGCCCGGCTCCCATGCCCGCGTGGAGCAGTCCCTGGCTCGCCAGGCTTCAGCTCGGGACCGGCAAGTGCTGTGCTCCAGGTATCTGGACTAAACTACGGTGCCCCTTCTCCCCTCCTGCCCACTGCACCTCAGCCTCCTTCTCTACCTCCTCCTCCTCCTCCTCCTCGCAGGCCTCTTCCCCTCCAGCACTTAGCATTGCAGCCCCCGCCCTGCCCTTCCCAAATTTGCCCCCCAGCGCAGGACCACGCCGCCATCCGATCGGAGCGAGGCAGCGAGAGCCCGCCCGGCCCCTTCCCCTCTACTCACCACTGCAGATGGCGCGCAGGATCCGGCTGCTCTCCACGTGGCTCAGCACGGCGTGCAGAGCAGCGAGCGTCATTTGGGCGAAGGGGATGCACCGCAGGGCTGCAGAGAGAGGACGGGCAGAGGGACAGAGGGAGCCACGGTCAGCCAGAGCCAGAGCAGCACCGCGGGCAGGAGGGCTGGGGAGAAATCCCAGCTCCGGGCGAGGAGGTGCCACAAGCCCACAGCCCGCCGGCCCAAAATAGCCTTCAGGGAGGGGCAGGGGCCCTGCTCCTGGCCGTCACGGACCATCTCCCAGAGCACGAGGCCAAAGGGGCCATACCATAGCTGCTGGCCAGTTTGCTCAAGGTGCTGAGCACAAACTCCTGGCATGCTCCTCCCCTCATGCTCTTCAGGTGGCCCTGGAGCTCGGACATCACAAACTCGAAGTGGGAACGAGCCAGAGCCACCAGGACGTCACCAGCAGCTGCTGTCACTTCGGTCATCGCGCCCTGAAAAAGAGCCACAGCTGAAATGCTGCCCAGGAGAAAGCTGGGGAGAGGCGGGCTGCTCCGTTCGTCCTCCTAGAGAACAAGCTCACCTGGGCTGCCTTCATGTCTCCAGACACCTCTGCGAGCACTCGGTTGACAACGCCGCTCCGCAGATGGGTGTCATCCCCTTGCAAGACGTGCTCGAGGCGGCGGTAAGTCTCCGCTCGCTCACCCTAGGGAGAGACCATGACACCTCTTGCTTTGCCCTTATTCCCGGGCAGCTGCGAGCTGCTGCCCCTCACTCTGGAGAGCCCACAGGCAGCACCAGCGCGTCCTGTCCCAGCTTGCGTCCAGCTACACCAAGGAGCCGAGGGAGCAGCAGCCCTGGGAAGCGACCGAGCACCAGGCGCCAGCCTGGGAGCACGGTGCAGGGCTAGGACAAGGACGGAGGCTTGGGCAGCTCCAGGCTGAGCTGCTGCGTGAAAGGAGGCGGCGCAGCAGCGTCAGCCCAGCAGCAGGACACCGGAGGGGCCAGCAGGCAAGACCCCTGCGTTGAGGGTGGAGGGGAGCCCTCAACCCCCCACGGCACAGCAGGATGTGCGCAGCTCACCTCTCTGTCTTGCAGTTTCTTCAACAAGGAAGTCACGACGGTGGCAGAGGTGGCAAGAGTCTCAGACCCCGTCTCTCTGCCACCGTTCCTGTGACGTCTTCGTCTAGTCCTGATCCCTACACAAGCAAAGGAAGATGGAAGGAAACAACCAGTTTGCATCAGCTTGGCTGGCTGTGGGGATTCGCACCAGGTGGGGCAGGCATCCTCCCAGCACCAAGAGCACAGGCTGGGGACCCATCTCTGGTGGTGCTGGGAACTCATGGGGATGCAGCCCCCGGCCTCCCACTGCCCCTTACCAAAAAATCCTCTCAGCCTCTCCATCACAGCAGGATCACCCCAGAATCTCTCTCCAGGTCCTCCTCCTGTGGCCGCCGAGAGGCAATGGGCCACCTGCCCTCACCGCAGCACTTATAAGGCACCCAGCCATTGTGACCTCGCTGAGGGGCCTCGCGCCTCACAGAGGGTTGCCACAGATACGGGGACACGTCACAGGGCAGGGCCGGAGGTGGCAGCACTGCTCCCCTCCGTGCCTTTGCCTGATTGTCTCCAAAGAAAGAAGTTTCTGTGCACCATGAGACAGTGTTTGTCTGGAAAAAGGTCCGGAGCAGGGCTGGGACGAGCCCCTGCCCCAAGGGCACAGAGGGTCTCTCACATGGAGACCCGTCCTCCATGGTCTCCAGCCTCTCACACAGCTCCTTGAAGTCAGGCACTTGGAGCACCACTCTCCCAGTCCTCGTCAGGCCACAAGCTGTGAGAGAAGGGAGTCCTGGTTAGGGGAACTGAATCTCTGGGCCCAGACACGCACAGAGGGGGATGGGGAGCAAAGGCCAGGGCCCTCCCAACCCTCCCGTGGCACGATGCCACCAGCCCGGCTCCGTGGCTGACACATCCCAGGCCGCACAGAGCCCTCCTTCCCCTGGAGCTGTTTTGGGGCAGTGGGGCCACAGGCAGCAGCCACAGGCCTCCGCTCCCAGCTGCTGCGTCCCCAGGTCCTCCCCACAAATTCCTCAGCGCAGACAGCACAGATGCTGCTCACTGAGGAGGGGGCAGGAGCTCACTTCCAGCTGATTTCAGCTGGAGAAGCAGGCTATTCTTCTGAAGGCCTCACCCAAGCCATTCGCCATCAGCTTTCCAAGTATTTCTGCCAGCGCCAACATGCTCTCCGCAGCCACCTCTGGATAGTTCACCTTCTCCATTTCACGCCCCAGTGCTTCCACGGTGTTCGTCTTGTGCCTTCAAAACTGCAAAGCCAAAGATGCGCACAAGCTGCTCGCGGCTGCTGCCCGCAATGCCCACTCTTTCTCTCCACTTCTGTTTCGTAAGGGGGTGCAGCTGCGGCACAACCCCGTGACGAACGGCACTGGCACGTTTGGCAGGAGGTTTCCCCGCAGGCTCCGTGCTGAGCTTGGAGAGCAGGCTGGCCATAGGGAAGCCCCCACTGAGGAAAAGGCTGAGGTGCTTAATGCCTTCTTTGCCTCAGTCTTCAGCGACAAGACCAGTTGTTCTCTTGGGTACCCAGCCCTCTGACTTGGTGGCAGGGGATGGGGAGCAGAATGTGGCCCTCATAATCCACAAGGAAATGGTTGGCGACCTGCTACGGCACTTAGATGTATGGAAGTCAAAGGGGCCAGATAGGATCCACCTGAGGGTACTGAGAGAACTGGCAGAAGAGCTGGCCAAGTCGCTTCCCATCACTTAGCAGCAGTCCTGGCTATCAGGGGAGGTCCCAGCTGACTGGCGGCTAGCAAATGTGACGCCCATCTACAAGAAGGGCCGGAGGGCAGACCCGCGGAACTATAGGCCTGTCAGTGTGACCTCAGTGCTGGGGAAGCTCATGGAGCAGATTATCTTGAGTGTCTTCACACGGCACTTGCAGGGCAAGCAGGCCCAGATCAGGCCCAGTCAGCATGGGTTTATGAAAGGCAGGTCCTGCTTGGTGAACCTGATCTCCGGCTATGACAAAGTGACGCGCTTAGTGGACGAGGGAAAGGCTGTGGCTGTGGTCTACCTTGACTTCAGTAAGGCTTTTGATGCCATTTCCCACAGTATTCTCCTCAAGAAACTGGCTGCTCTTGGCTTGGACTGGTGTATGCTTCGCTGGGCTAAAATCTAGCTGAATAGCCCAGCCCAAAGAGTCGTGGTGAATGGAGTGAATCCAGTTGGAGGCCGGTCACTAGTGGTGACCCCAGGGCTCGGTGGCTGAGTCACCATCCCTGGAGGTCTTTAAAAGATGTTTAGATGTAGAGCTATGTGATATGGTTTAGTGGAGGACTGGTCAGTGTTAGGTCAGAGGTTGGACTAGGCGCTCTTGGAGCTCTCTTCCAACCCAGATGATTCTCTGAGCGTGTGATTAAACTTTGCTTGCCTTGACAAGCCAACGGAACGAACTGCTGAGCCACCTGTGCTAAGTGTCACGGGGCTGGCAGCCCTCAGACCACGGGGAACCGCAGCCTTGGGTGTCAGACTCCTTTCTTCTGGTGACGAAGGGAAAAGCTGAGGCAGAAGCGGCCATCTCACAGCCGTAACGCCCACGTAACGACTGTCACCGCCACCTAACGGCCATGTAACGGTCTCCTCGGGAAGGGCGCTGAGGGGCTGCCTCACACCCGCCAGGCGGAGCCGTGCAGGTGGCAGCTGCGCGGCGAGGCCCGGCCCCTGTTCCTGATCCCGGCCCCCTGTGTCACGACGGTCGGTCTTCATCTTGGTGCTGTGCTCGCACGTGGTGTGAACGCTGACCGGCTGCGTTGTGCGTGTCATTAGCTGCCTGCAGGGAATTACAGCTGGGGCTTGTCCAAACAGCCTGGGCAACTCGATGGCTGTCAGAGCTGAAATGTGAATGCCCCAGCTGTGCACTGTATACGTACTAACACAGGCCGTCTGGCCTGGCCGAGGGCTTGGCCCCAAAGCAGCCGCTGGGTTGGGTTTCTGAGCCGGAGTACACTGGCACTGGGCTCGATTCCCAGCCCCCAAAACGCGCTGCTTACTCTCCGTGTGCGAGCGCCCAAAGTGGACAAATGAGCCTGGCTGAGCCCACAAAACACAGCAGCTGGTCTCCCTTTTCAAGCCGCCCACAGCTGCCCAACGAGCCTCCTCTAAAGGCCGAAACCCACAGGACTCTGCCTGCATTGCTGAGCCTGAAAACCAGCCAAACAAGGCTCATTTTGAGCCCCCCAGAGACAGCTGATGACTTCATCTCCACATTGGGCCCCCAAACCAGTGCACACAGACTGGTGTTGAGCTACAGCGTGCAACATTTCACCTCTGTTTTCCTGCCCCAGCCCAGTTTCCCCAGCTGCTTTCCCAGCCGCCTTCAGCTGCCCCCGTTTTGATTTTCTTTCTGCCCCAGGCCGTGTTTGTGTAGTCCGTAGGTTCGTGCCCGCGCCAATAGGCACACCGAGTCAGAATCCACACGAAGGCCCTTTAATTCAATAAGGAATCCTATAACTCTGCAGAGTCAGGTGCTTGGCGATCTTTCTCAAAGCAAGCACGCCTCTGACTCCAATCACCATAATTTATACGCAGCAAACTTGTGAAAACCCTCTCTTTGGTTACTTTTGATTGGCTATCTTAGCTCACCTAAGCTATCTCCACTGAGTTTGCTCATGACAAAGGAGCAGCGGTGGAGGGAGGGACACCAAATCCCACATTAACATATGTTAATGCCCCTTTACGAGCAAAAGGTAACTCCAGTCAGAAAACCAGTCTGGAGCTGGCTTTCTCCTTCTTTTTACCCTTTTATCCCTTACCTTCCTTGCTTCTGCTAGCTCAAGGCTACCTGTCTCTTTCTTTCGGCTGAAAGACTACACAAGCTACAGGCCTCCCAATTTTCTTCAAGGTTTTATTGTTTCTCCCAGCCTTGTGACTACATTTGGACATGGATGGGGGGGATCAGAGTACTGGTGCTTTGGCCATGACCCTCCCCATCCCACCAGTGCTGAGAGGCTTGCACAGGCAGCGCTGCCCGGCCCCAGCTCCCACCAACACCACCCTGGGAAGGACCCGGTCTGCACCCACTGTGCTCTCTGGACTTTTATTCAGGCCTCTACAAGCTCGGGGATGTCTTCTGTGTCCCCGAAGAGATCTTCTGCATGCTCTGGGATGTCTTCAGCATGCGTTGTGCTCTCTTGGTGCTCCAGGCTGGCTTCTGTAGTGTGGGGAAGAAGAGGCAGTGTCAAGATATGGCCCCTGGCCGTGCCCTCCTGGGCACCGTAGGGAAGGCGGCTGGGGCAGCGCTTGGCAGCCCTTGGGCCGCCCCGGTGGGAGCGGAGCAGAGAGCTCGGTCCCGGCTCTCACCAAGGACGTGGAGAGTGGCATCTGTGAAGCGCGTCTCCTGTGGTGACTCCTGCTGGTGCTCCAGTTTCTTCAGCAGCTCCGGAGCAGCTGTCTCCTGGGGGAGAGCAGGGAGGTGTGAATTCTGCTTGGGCCAGAGAGGCCTCGTTGCTGAGCCCTCCGACTCCCATGGCCCCAGCATCCCCCCAGGACAGGGCTCACTCACCAGGTAAGAGTACACATTGCGCTGCAGCTCTGCCCCACTGCACCCGATGAAATTCCTGACGACCACCTGCAGCCCCTTTGGCTCGACGAAAGGAGCGCAGCTGTAGAGGGCTGCCCTGCAAGCCTGGAAAAGAGCATTGTGCTTGGTCGTTCCTTCTCCTGTGCCCGGGAGGCAGCTCCTCAGGGAGCCTTTCTGTGGGACTGCAAAGAAGCTCAGGGGGTACTTACGCCTGATACTGCACAGCTGGGGTCCTGGAGGTGCAGGAAGAGTCTGCCCAACGTCTGCTCCACTTCTGCTCTGAAGAACGTGGTGAGATTGCCCTTGGTGCCAGCAGCCAGGGCCGTGTAGAGATTGAAGGCCGCAAAACGAAGCTCCTTTTGCTCCTGCAACCCAGAAAGCCATCTGTGAGCTGGGTCATGAAGGCACCTCCTCCCAGCCTCTCTCCAACAACGAAGCATCAGGGACTGACAACGGAGGGCGTGTGAGCAGTGCTGTTGGCAGCGGTGCTCTGGGAACGAGGTCACCTCATTCTGGCCCCTTCCCTCCATGTGGAAGGTCCCTTCCTCGTCCCATCCCTAAGAAATGGCACCTGAGCGCCGGGGCCCTCGCTGCGTCCCACCCGCAGCAGAGAGAGAGGGGCCCCAGCAGCTGGTTGCCTGCAGGAGCACCTCCACGCAGCACAGGCAGGCCCCCGCCCACCCCACGCCCCTCGGACAAGTGGCAGAAAAGTAGGTTCACTCACGGCATCGAAGAACTTCCTGGTGGAGCGGGCGATGCTTTTGAAGGCCTTGCCCGAGCCCTTCGCCGTCTGCTTTGCAAATATTTCTGCCAGGGCCAACATGCTCTCCGCAGCCACCCCAGGACCGTCCACCTTCTCCATTTCACGCCCCAGTGCTTCCACGATCTTCCTCTTGTGCCTTCGAAACTGCAAAGCCAAAGATGTGCACAAGCTGCTCGTGGCTGCTGCCCTCAATGCCCACCCTTTCTCCCCACTGCTGTTTCGCAAGGGGGTGCAGCTGCGGCACAACCCCGTGACGAACAGCATTGGCACGTTTGGCAGGAGGTTTCCCCGCAGGCTCCGTGCTGAGCTGGGAGAGCAGCCTGGCTGTTGGGAAGCCCCCATCTGCCTGTGCTGCTCTGCCCCAGGCTCCCCAACTGCCCTGCAGCCCTGCCCGGCTCTCTGCTGGGGGGCTGCAGCCAGAGCAGAGGGAAGTGCACCTCACCTTCTTGGGCAAGCCACTGACAGCACTGCCCAGGCCTCTCACTGCCATCTGCTTCACAGCATGGCTCGGACTCTTCAGCTTCTCCAGGAAGACCCACACCAGGGGCTTCAGGAGATGCTTCCCCTCAGCTGGCGGGTCATTCACCACCTACAAGACAGCCAAAGCTCTGTCAATGCCAGGAAGGAACCTGGGCCGGTCTCTTCCATGAAGAGACACCCCAAGCAGCAGTTTCTTTCGGAAAGCCCTCTGAGCCCGCCCTTCCCCACGCGCCGCCTCACCTCTGCGAAGAAAGCCAGCGCCGTGAGTTGCAGGTTTTGTGAGGGGGAGTGCAGCCACAGCATGAAGCTGTTTATCAGCAAACGTGAGACGAGCTGGGCACGGAGCAGCACTCTGCATAGAGAGCACAAGCAGGTGACGTGGTCAGGTGGGAAGGCCCTGGGCCGCGGCCCGAAACGTCCCCTGCTGCGGTGCAGGCGCTGCCCTGCCTCCCAGGAGAGCTCCCCAGGCACATGGGAAGGGTCCTGCGGCTGCTTCCCGGGGGGAGGTGAGATGCAGCCCTGGGCTCTCACCTGGTCAGGAGCTGCACGGCGTTGCAGTGCCACTGAGGCACGTCCAGGGACGGCCACACTCGATAATTCCAGAGCACCCGCTGCCACCTCTCGTCCAGGAGTCTTCTCAGCACTTGTTCCAGAGCAGCGCTGTAGGGTCTGGCGAACGAAAACCCACAGAAAACCCTCAGAAATTTCCACACCTGGGAAACAGGGCAGCCCTTTGGCTCCCTCAGCATCACGAACAAATGTGCCTGGCTGGGGAACTGAAGCCCCCCGTTCCCTGCTCCTGCTGCTCCTTACCCGCACACCAGCTCCTCTTCTTCCATTTCGTTGAAGATTTCTGCCGGAAGACTCAGGGGGGGAAACAGCACCAGTGTCCCCAGTTCCATGCTGACCTGCTTCAGGAGGGCGAAAAAGAGGCAAACAAGCACGTCCCCGGTTTCCCTCGTGGTCAGCAGAGCAGACATCACCTCAGAGATGGCACAGAGGAGCTGCAGGAAAATGTGACCCAAAACAACCTGTTAAACACTGCCTTTCCCACCAGCCCGGTGGTGCCCCTGTGCCCCTGGGGGACTCTTCCTGCCTGCAAGTCTCACACCTTGGGGTGACCCCCAACTCCCTCACCCTGCTGAGCTAAGTGAGAAAGCAGGTGGGAAGCTGTAGAGATGCTCCTGCCGACAAGCCCTGGGAAGCGACCGAGCACCAGGCGCCAGCCTGGGAGCACGGTGCAGGGCTAGGACAAGGACGGAGGCTTGGGCAGCTCCAGGCTGAGCTGCTGCGTGAAAGGAGGCGGCGCAGCAGCGTCAGCCCAGCAGCAGGACACCGGAGGGGCCAGCAGGCAAGACCCCTGCGTTGAGGGTGGAGGGGAGCCCTCAACCCCCCACGGCACAGCAGGATGTGCGCAGCTCACCTCTCTGTCTTGCAGCTTCTTCAACAAGGAAGTCACGACGGCGGCAGAGGTGGCAAGAGTCTCAGACCCCGTCTCTCTGCCACTGTTCCTGTGACGTCTTCGTCTAGTCCTGATCCCTACACAAGCAAAGGAAGATGGAAGGAAACAACCAGTTTGCATCAGCTTGGCTGGCTGTGGGGATTCGCACCAGGTGGGGCAGGCATCCTCCCAGCACCAAGAGCACAGGCTGGGGACCCATCTCTGGTGGTGCTGGGAACTCATGGGGATGCAGCCCCCGGCCTCCCACTGCCCCTTACCAAAAAATCCTCTCAGCCTCTCCATCACAGCAGGATCACCCCAGAATCTCTCTCCAGGTCCTCCTCCTGTGGCCGCTGAGAGGCAATGGGCCACCTGCCCTCACCGCAGCACTTACAAGGCACCCAGCCATTGTGACCTCGCTGAGGGGCCTCGCGCCTCACAGAGGGTTGCCACAGATACGGGGACACGTCACAGGGCAGGGCCGGAGGTGGCAGCGCTGCTCCCCTCCGTGCCTTTGCCTGATTGTCTCCAAAGAAAGAAGTTTCTGTGCACCATGAGACAGTGTTTGTCTGGAAAAAGGTCCGGAGCAGGGCTGGGACGAGCCCCTGCCCCAAGGGCACAGAGGGTCTCTCACATGGAGACCCGTCCTCCATGGTCTCCAGCCTCTCACACAGCTCCTTGAAGTCAGGCACTTGGAGCACCACTCTCCCAGTCCTCGTCAGGCCACAAGCTGTGAGAGAAGGGAGTCCTGGTTAGGGGAACTGAATCTCTGGGCCCAGACACGCACAGAGGGGGATGGGGAGCAAAGGCCAGGGCCCTCCCAACCCTCCCGTGGCACGATGCCACCAGCCCGGCTCCGTGGCTGACACATCCCGGGCCGCACAGAGCCCTCCTTCCTTCCCCTGGAGCTGTTTTGGGGCAGTGGGGCCACAGGCAGCAGCCACAGGCCTCCGCTCCCAGCTGCTGCGTCCCCAGGTCCTCCCCACAAATTCCTCAGCGCAGACAGCACAGATGCTGCTCACTGAGGAGGGGGCAGGAGCTCACTTCCAGCTGATTTCAGCTGGAGAAGCAGGCTATTCTTCTGAAGGCCTCACCCAAGCCATTCGCCATCAGCTTTCCAAGTATTTCTGCCAGCGCCAACATGCTCTCCGTAGCCACCTCTGGATAGTTCACCTTCTCCATTTCACGCCCCAGTGCTTCCACGGTGTTCGTCTTGTGCCTTCAAAACTGCAAAGCCAAAGATGCGCACAAGCTGCTTGCGGCTGCTGCCCGCAATGCCCACTCTTTCTCTCCACTTCTGTTTCGTAAGGGGGTGCAGCTGCGGCACAACCCCGTGACGAACGGCACTGACACGTTTGGCAGGAGGTTTCCCCGCAGGCTCCGTGCTGAGCTTGGAGAGCAGGCTGGCCATAGGGAAGCCCCCACTGAGGAAAAGACTGAGGTGCTTAATGCCTTCTTTGCCTCAGTCTTCAGCGACAAGACCAGTTGTTCTCTTGGGTACCCAGCCCTCTGACTTGGTGGCAGGGGATGGGGAGCAGAATGTGGCCCTCATAATCCACAAGGAAATGGTTGGCGACCTGCTACGGCACTTAGATGTATGGAAGTCAAAGGGGCCAGATAGGATCCACCTGAGGGTACTGAGAGAACTGGCAGAAGAGCTGGCCAAGTCGCTTCCCATCACTTAGCAGCAGTACTGGCTATCAGGGGAGGTCCCAGCTGACTGGCGGCTAGCAAATGTGATGCCCATCTACAAGAAGGGCCGGAGGGCAGACCCGTGGAACTATAGGCCTGTCAGTGTGACCTCAGTGCTGGGGAAGCTCATGGAGCAGATTATCTTGAGTGTCTTCACACGGCACTTGCAGGGCAAGCAGGCCCAGATCAGGCCCAGTCAGCATGAGTTTATGAAAGGCAGGTCCTGCTTGGCGAACCTGATCTCTGGCTATGACAAAGTGACGCGCTTAGTGGACGAGGGAAAGGCTGTGGCTGTGGTCTACCTTGACTTCAGTAAGGCTTTTGATGCCATTTCCCACAGTATTCTCCTCCAGAAACTGGCTGCTCTTGGCTTGGAATGGTGTACGCTTCGCTGGGCTAAAATCTAGCTGAATAGCCCAGCCCAAAGAGTCGTGGTGAATGGAGTGAATCCAGTTGGAGGCCGGTCACTAGTGGTGACCCCAGGGCTCGGTGGCTGAGTCACCATCCCTGGAGGTCTTTAAAAGATGTTTAGATGTAGAGCTATGTGATATGGTTTAGTGGAGGACTGGTCAGTGTTAGGTCAGAGGTTGGACTAGGCGCTCTTGGAGCTCTCTTCCAACCCAGATGATTCTGTGAGCGTGTGATTAAACTTTGCTTGCCTTGACAAGCCAACGGAACGAACTGCTGAGCCACCTGTGCTAAGTGTCACGGGGCTGGCAGCCCTCAGACCACGGGGAACCGCAGCCTTGGGTGTCAGACTCCTTTCTTCTGGTGACGAAGGGAAAAGCTGAGGCAGAAGCGGCCATCTCACAGCCGTAACGCCCACGTAACGACTGTCACCGCCACCTAACGGCCATGTAACGGTCTCCTCGGGAAGGGCGCTGAGGGGCTGCCTCACACCCGCCAGGCGGAGCCGTGCAGGTGGCAGCTGCGCGGCGAGGCCCGGCCCCTGTTCCTGATCCCGGCCCCCTGTGTCACGACGGTCGGTCTTCATCTTGGTGCTGTGCTCGCACGTGGTGTGAACGCTGACCGGCTGCGTTGTGCGTGTCATTAGCTGCCTGCAGGGAATTACAGCTGGGGCTTGTCCAAACAGCCTGGGCAACTCGATGGCTGTCAGAGCTGAAATGTGAATGCCCCAGCTGTGCACTGTATACATACTAACACAGGCCGTCTGGCCTGGCCGAGGGCTTGGCCCCAAAGCAGCCGCTGGGTTGGGTTTCTGAGCCGGAGTACACTGGCACTGGGCTCGATTCCCAGCCCCCAAAACGCGCTGCTTACTCTCCGTGTGCGAGCGCCCAAAGTGGACAAATGAGCCTGGCTGAGCCCACAAAACACAGCAGCTGGTCTCCCTTTTCAAGCCGCCCACAGCTGCCCAACGAGCCTCCTCTAAAGGCCGAAACCCACAGGACTCTGCCTGCATTGCTGAGCCTGAAAACCAGCCAAACAAGGCTCATTTTGAGCCCCCCAGAGACAGCTGATGACTTCATCTCCACATTGGGCCCCCAAACCAGTGCACACAGACTGGTGTTGAGCTACAGCGTGCAACATTTCACCTCTGTTTTCCTGCCCCAGCCCAGTTTCCCCAGCTGCTTTCCCAGCCGCCTTCAGCTGCCCCCGTTTTGATTTTCTTTCTGCCCCAGGCCGTGTTTGTGTAGTCCGTAGGTTCGTGCCCGCGCCAATAGGCACACCGAGTCAGAATCCACACGAAGGCCCTTTAATTCAATAAGGAATCCTATAACTCTGCAGAGTCAGGTGCTTGGCGATCTTTCTCAAAGCAAGCACGCCTCTGACTCCAATCACCATAATTTATACGCAGCAAACTTGTGAAAACCCTCTCTTTGGTTACTTTTGATTGGCTATCTTAGCTCACCTAAGCTATCTCCACTGAGTTTGCTCATGACAAAGGAGCAGCGGTGGAGGGAGGGACACCAAATCCCACATTAACATATGTTAATGCCCCTTTACGAGCAAAAGGTAACTCCAGTCAGAAAACCAGTCTGGAGCTGGCTTTCTCCTTCTTTTTACCCTTTTATCCCTTACCTTCCTTGCTTCTGCTAGCTCAAGGCTACCTGTCTCTTTCTTTCGGCTGAAAGACTACACAAGCTACAGGCCTCCCAATTTTCTTCAAGGTTTTCTTGTTTCTCCCAGCCTTGTGACTACATTTGGACATGGATGGGGGGGATCAGAGTACTGGTGCTTTGGCCATGACCCTCCCCATCCCACCAGTGCTGAGAGGCTTGCACAGGCAGCGCTGCCCGGCCCCAGCTCCCACCAACACCACCCTGGGAAGGACCCGGTCTGCACCCACTGTGCTCTCTGGACTTTTATTCAGGCCTCTACAAGCTCGGGGATGTCTTCTGTGTCCCCGAAGAGATCTTCTGCATGCTCTGGGATGTCTTCAGCATGCGTTGTGCTCTCTTGGTGCTCCAGGCTGGCTTCTGTAGTGTGGGGAAGAAGAGGCAGTGTCAAGATATGGCCCCTGGCCGTGCCCTCCTGGGCACCGTAGGGAAGGCGGCTGGGGCAGCGCTTGGCAGCCCTTGGGCCGCCCCGGTGGGAGCGGAGCAGAGAGCTCGGTCCCGGCTCTCACCAAGGACGTGGAGAGTGGCATCTGTGAAGCGCGTCTCCTGTGGTGACTCCTGCTGGTGCTCCAGTTTCTTCAGCAGCTCCGGAGCAGCTGTCTCCTGGGGGAGAGCAGGGAGGTGTGAATTCTGCTTGGGCCAGAGAGGCCTCGTTGCTGAGCCCTCCGACTCCCATGGCCCCAGCATCCCCCCAGGACAGGGCTCACTCACCAGGTAAGAGTACACATTGCGCTGCAGCTCTGCCCCACTGCACCCGATGAAATTCCTGACGACCACCTGCAGCCCCTTTGGCTCGACGAAAGGAGCGCAGCTGTAGAGGGCTGCCCTGCAAGCCTGGAAAAGAGCATTGTGCTTGGTCGTTCCTTCTCCTGTGCCCGGGAGGCAGCTCCTCAGGGAGCCTTTCTGTGGGACTGCAAAGAAGCTCAGGGGGTACTTACGCCTGATACTGCACAGCTGGGGTCCTGGAGGTGCAGGAAGAGTCTGCCCAACGTCTGCTCCACTTCTGCTCTGAAGAACGTGGTGAGATTGCCCTTGGTGCCAGCAGCCAGGGCCGTGTAGAGATTGAAGGCCGCAAAACGAAGCTCCTTTTGCTCCTGCAACCCAGAAAGCCATCTGTGAGCTGGGTCATGAAGGCACCTCCTCCCAGCCTCTCTCCAACAACGAAGCATCAGGGACTGACAACGGAGGGCGTGTGAGCAGTGCTGTTGGCAGCGGTGCTCTGGGAACGAGGTCACCTCATTCTGGCCCCTTCCCTCCATGTGGAAGGTCCCTTCCTCGTCCCATCCCTAAGAAATGGCACCTGAGCGCCGGGGCCCTCGCTGCGTCCCACCCGCAGCAGAGAGAGAGGGGCCCCAGCAGCTGGTTGCCTGCAGGAGCACCTCCACGCAGCACAGGCAGGCCCCCGCCCACCCCACGCCCCTCGGACAAGTGGCAGAAAAGTAGGTTCACTCACGGCATCGAAGAACTTCCTGGTGGAGCGGGCGATGCTTTTGAAGGCCTTGCCCGAGCCCTTCGCCGTCTGCTTTGCAAATATTTCTGCCAGGGCCAACATGCTCTCCGCAGCCACCCCAGGACCGTCCACCTTCTCCATTTCACGCCCCAGTGCTTCCACGATCTTCCTCTTGTGCCTTCGAAACTGCAAAGCCAAAGATGTGCACAAGCTGCTCGTGGCTGCTGCCCTCAATGCCCACCCTTTCTCCCCACTGCTGTTTCGCAAGGGGGTGCAGCTGCGGCACAACCCCGTGACGAACAGCATTGGCACGTTTGGCAGGAGGTTTCCCCGCAGGCTCCGTGCTGAGCTGGGAGAGCAGCCTGGCTGTTGGGAAGCCCCCATCTGCCTGTGCTGCTCTGCCCCAGGCTCCCCAACTGCCCTGCAGCCCTGCCCGGCTCTCTGCTGGGGGGCTGCAGCCAGAGCAGAGGGAAGTGCACCTCACCTTCTTGGGCAAGCCACTGACAGCACTGCCCAGGCCTCTCACTGCCATCTGCTTCACAGCATGGCTCGGACTCTTCAGCTTCTCCAGGAAGACCCACACCAGGGGCTTCAGGAGATGCTTCCCCTCAGCTGGCGGGTCATTCACCACCTACAAGACAGCCAAAGCTCTGTCAATGCCAGGAAGGAACCTGGGCCGGTCTCTTCCATGAAGAGACACCCCAAGCAGCAGTTTCTTTCGGAAAGCCCTCTGAGCCCGCCCTTCCCCACGCGCCGCCTCACCTCTGCGAAGAAAGCCAGCGCCGTGAGTTGCAGGTTTTGTGAGGGGGAGTGCAGCCACAGCATGAAGCTGTTTATCAGCAAACGTGAGACGAGCTGGGCACGGAGCAGCACTCTGCATAGAGAGCACAAGCAGGTGACGTGGTCAGGTGGGAAGGCCCTGGGCCGCGGCCCGAAACGTCCCCTGCTGCGGTGCAGGCGCTGCCCTGCCTCCCAGGAGAGCTCCCCAGGCACATGGGAAGGGTCCTGCGGCTGCTTCCCGGGGGGAGGTGAGATGCAGCCCTGGGCTCTCACCTGGTCAGGAGCTGCACGGCGTTGCAGTGCCACTGAGGCACGTCCAGGGACGGCCACACTCGATAATTCCAGAGCACCCGCTGCCACCTCTCGTCCAGGAGTCTTCTCAGCACTTGTTCCAGAGCAGCGCTGTAGGGTCTGGCGAACGAAAACCCACAGAAAACCCTCAGAAATTTCCACACCTGGGAAACAGGGCAGCCCTTTGGCTCCCTCAGCATCACGAACAAATGTGCCTGGCTGGGGAACTGAAGCCCCCCGTTCCCTGCTCCTGCTGCTCCTTACCCGCACACCAGCTCCTCTTCTTCCATTTCGTTGAAGATTTCTGCCGGAAGACTCAGGGGGGGAAACAGCACCAGTGTCCCCAGTTCCATGCTGACCTGCTTCAGGAGGGCGAAAAAGAGGCAAACAAGCACGTCCCCGGTTTCCCTCGTGGTCAGCAGAGCAGACATCACCTCAGAGATGGCACAGAGGAGCTGCAGGAAAATGTGACCCAAAACAACCTGTTAAACACTGCCTTTCCCACCAGCCCGGTGGTGCCCCTGTGCCCCTGGGGGACTCTTCCTGCCTGCAAGTCTCACACCTTGGGGTGACCCCCAACTCCCTCACCCTGCTGAGCTAAGTGAGAAAGCAGGTGGGAAGCTGTAGAGATGCTCCTGCCGACAAGCCCTGGGAAGCGACCGAGCACCAGGCGCCAGCCTGGGAGCACGGTGCAGGGCTAGGACAAGGACGGAGGCTTGGGCAGCTCCAGGCTGAGCTGCTGCGTGAAAGGAGGCGGCGCAGCAGCGTCAGCCCAGCAGCAGGACACCGGAGGGGCCAGCAGGCAAGACCCCTGCGTTGAGGGTGGAGGGGAGCCCTCAACCCCCCACGGCACAGCAGGATGTGCGCAGCTCACCTCTCTGTCTTGCAGCTTCTTCAACAAGGAAGTCACGACGGCGGCAGAGGTGGCAAGAGTCTCAGACCCCGTCTCTCTGCCACTGTTCCTGTGACGTCTTCGTCTAGTCCTGATCCCTACACAAGCAAAGGAAGATGGAAGGAAACAACCAGTTTGCATCAGCTTGGCTGGCTGTGGGGATTCGCACCAGGTGGGGCAGGCATCCTCCCAGCACCAAGAGCACAGGCTGGGGACCCATCTCTGGTGGTGCTGGGAACTCATGGGGATGCAGCCCCCGGCCTCCCACTGCCCCTTACCAAAAAATCCTCTCAGCCTCTCCATCACAGCAGGATCACCCCAGAATCTCTCTCCAGGTCCTCCTCCTGTGGCCGCTGAGAGGCAATGGGCCACCTGCCCTCACCGCAGCACTTACAAGGCACCCAGCCATTGTGACCTCGCTGAGGGGCCTCGCGCCTCACAGAGGGTTGCCACAGATACGGGGACACGTCACAGGGCAGGGCCGGAGGTGGCAGCGCTGCTCCCCTCCGTGCCTTTGCCTGATTGTCTCCAAAGAAAGAAGTTTCTGTGCACCATGAGACAGTGTTTGTCTGGAAAAAGGTCCGGAGCAGGGCTGGGACGAGCCCCTGCCCCAAGGGCACAGAGGGTCTCTCACATGGAGACCCGTCCTCCATGGTCTCCAGCCTCTCACACAGCTCCTTGAAGTCAGGCACTTGGAGCACCACTCTCCCAGTCCTCGTCAGGCCACAAGCTGTGAGAGAAGGGAGTCCTGGTTAGGGGAACTGAATCTCTGGGCCCAGACACGCACAGAGGGGGATGGGGAGCAAAGGCCAGGGCCCTCCCAACCCTCCCGTGGCACGATGCCACCAGCCCGGCTCCGTGGCTGACACATCCCGGGCCGCACAGAGCCCTCCTTCCTTCCCCTGGAGCTGTTTTGGGGCAGTGGGGCCACAGGCAGCAGCCACAGGCCTCCGCTCCCAGCTGCTGCGTCCCCAGGTCCTCCCCACAAATTCCTCAGCGCAGACAGCACAGATGCTGCTCACTGAGGAGGGGGCAGGAGCTCACTTCCAGCTGATTTCAGCTGGAGAAGCAGGCTATTCTTCTGAAGGCCTCACCCAAGCCATTTGCCATCAGCTTTCCAAGTATTTCTGCCAGCGCCAACATGCTCTCCGTAGCCACCTCTGGATAGTTCACCTTCTCCATTTCACGCCCCAGTGCTTCCACAGTGTTCGTCTTGTGCCTTCAAAACTGCAAAGCCAAAGATGCGCACAAGCTGCTTGCGGCTGCTGCCCGCAATGCCCACTCTTTCTCTCCACTTCTGTTTCGTAAGGGGGTGCAGCTGCGGCACAACCCCGTGACGAACGGCACTGACACGTTTGGCAGGAGGTTTCCCCGCAGGCTCCGTGCTGAGCTTGGAGAGCAGGCTGGCCATAGGGAAGCCCCCACTGAGGAAAAGGCTGAGGTGCTTAATGCCTTCTTTGCCTCAGTCTTCAGCGACAAGACCAGTTGTTCTCTTGGGTACCCAGCCCTCTGACTTGGTGGCAGGGGATGGGGAGCAGAATGTGGCCCTCATAATCCACAAGGAAATGGTTGGCGACCTGCTACGGCACTTAGATGTATGGAAGTCCAAGGGGCCAGATAGGATCCACCTGAGGGTACTGAGAGAACTGGCAGAAGAGCTGGCCAAGTCGCTTCCCATCACTTAGCAGCAGTCCTGGCTATCAGGGGAGGTCCCAGCTGACTGGCGGCTAGCATATGTGACGCCCATCTACAAGAAGGGCCGGAGGGCAGACCCGCGGAACTATAGGCCTGTCAGTGTGACCTCAGTGCTGGGGAAGCTCATGGAGCAGATTATCTTGAGTGTCTTCACACGGCACTTGCAGGGCAAGCAGGCCCAGATTGTTATAAGTTGCCGCCTTAATTTTTCAGAGAGCATTGTATTAGCCATAGAAAGGAATTTATTGAGTAAGCCAACAGCAAGCAAAACAGCGCTGGGTGGCCGGGGAGTCTCTTTTTATATCTTGGTAATTATTTAGACTTGGTAAGTATTACACTACTCATTCCATACTTACTTATCTGTTGCTAGACTTTAATTTTGGTGTGCAATTAAGTGCATGATAGGTGTCTTCTTGTGTCCATGTGAACACTGTCTTGTTTGTGCAGAGACCGAGCTCTGGATCAAGTCTGAGCAGAACCTTCCATGTGTAGGTGGTTTCAGAGGATACTCTTCAAAATGCTTCTGTAGAAAGGTTGTTCCCTTTCAGAAAAACACTACCAGCCTTTTCCTCCCTTCCAGTCCAAAAGCCTTAACTAAGTTGTTCCAAAGTGTCCCAAAATGAAGTGCTCAAGGTGATATGGGTTCTCTTTACTAGGCCATTTGTGCTCGTGGAGGAGTATGTGGGAGGATGGAGAGAAAGGTGGTCAGTGATCACTAGGAACTGTGCAAGGTGTTCCACAGTTGAAGACTTTTTCTTCCCAGTGTACCATTTTGTTCTTAAATAAGTGATTTAATTATTAGACGTGAGGATGGAGAATGATGTGTGCAAACTGGGTTTACTGATCAAAGAAGGTGGGTCTGCTTGTGGGAGCAACGGTGTTGAAGGGCAAGCCTGTTTCATTTTAGAGTACTAGGAGAAGGTGACTTTTTAATCAGGCACGTTGTGCCCAGAGACAAAGTAAACTTTCTCTAAATAGATGGAGTTAAAAGCTGGGGAAAGAAATGAGCTAATTTTGTTCCTTGACAACATCCGGTGTGGGGTGGGAATAGCCACAACTTGACTGCAGATTTAGCTTAGACCAGAAACTGGAAGAGATTTTGCTGTATAGAAGAGGGGTGAACTTCTAGAACAGGCTCCCAGTGAGCATGTGGATGTTGGAAGGGGGGCACTGGAGTCACCCAACCGCATTTAAATGGAGTTAGATCACTTAATGGGTGTAACTGTGTTTATGGTGGTAGAAGTCGGGATTTTATGAGTCAGGAGAGGATGTCCATATGCTCTTCTACCTCCAGATTACCACATGGGCATTAATTAAATTAATTATTAAATCTCTTCAGCAGTTATGAACATGTTAAGTGCATTTTGCAACAACACTTACAGCCCAGGCTGTAGTTTAGGGCCTGATACAACTGAAGCTCTGCTGCAATTAATGTAAATCATGCAGTGTAAATCGCTGCAATTAACATAAATCATGCAGAATTTTACCTGGCTGAGGTGTCATTCATAGCGTGTCTCTAAGCTCCTGTTTGTTTTCAAGTGGTTTAGACAGTTTTTAAGCGAATTATTTGTCCCAGTGGCTGGACACCATGTCATAGGCTCAGTTACATGCAACAGATCTAGGTAGGTTGATAATAAGCCAAGTTTTTCCCCCAGCTGGCTCACCCAGTTGACGGCTGGGTTGGTCCAGCAGCTTGGTTTCGCTGTAGAGGCTTACCTGCCATATTCACTAACAGATGCCTAGCAAGAGCACAGCTCGAGGTGGAAGCAGCAAGGAACTTGTTTTTTTTTCCGTGTGGGAGCAGTTCTTGAAGAGCTGCTGCCTGTGGGCAGCCCCCGCAGGCTCAGTTTGGGAAGGACCGCATCCCGTGGGAGGGACCCCACATGGAGCAGGGGCAGAGAGGGACCCTGAGGGAGCGGCAGAAACGAAGTGCTATAGACTGACCACAACCCTCATTGCCCTGTTCCCGCAAGCCACTCAGGGAAAGAAGGTAGAAAAGGATGGATGTGAGGGAAGGGAAGTGTTTTTAGTTTTTCTTTTTTTTTTTTTTTTTTTTTTTTCTCACTGGTCTAGCTTGTTAGTAATAGGCAATTTTTTTTCTACTCCCTGTACCAAGTCTGTTTTGCCTATGACAGTAATTGTTGAGTAATCTCCCTGTCCATATCTCAACCCTTGAGCCTTTTTCTTTGTATTTTCTCCCCCTTTCCCTTTGAGGACAGGGAGTGGGAGTGGGAGTGGTTGTGGTGGAGCTTGGCTGCCCACCTTAGTAGAAACCTTCTCTGTAATTTTTCCAGGTACTAAAGTTCAGACTAGCAGGTCTGCCGTTTCCAGGGTCTTCTCTCACACTCTTCCTGTAGATTGGTATAACTTTGGCTAGCTTCCAGTAAATTGTTGAGAGGGCTCCAGCTATAACATCTGCCAGCTCCTTCAGTACTCTGGGTTGAACTCCGTCAGGCCCTGCGGACTTATAAATGTTCAGCTGACACAATTGGTCCCTTACAATTCTGATTACCACAGATGTAAAGTCACTGTTTCCCCATCTGTGGGCTGCCAACTCGGAGGTCTGGGCAAGGACCATCATTACTATTAAAGACTGAGACAAAGAGCATTAAATGCCTCTGCTTTTTCCTTGTCCTTACTTGTTAGCTGACTGTCTGCATCAAGTGTCTTTCCAGTGTTTTGCTTTAACCTCCTTGTGCTGTTGACATACTTGAAAAAAAAAATTTCTGACACTACAGTGGCCACTGTCAACTCCAGCTGGGTTTTGACTTTTCCTGTGTTCTCCATGCAGATGTAAACTGCAGCTCTAATCTCCTCATGAAGCCAGACCTTGCTTCCAGTGGTCATATATATGTGTATATATATATTTTTTCCAAAGCCAGTTCCCCGGGGACACTGCTAAAATAGTTCCCTGTGAAACTTAGTTTGCTCTTTTAAAATCCAGCAACTGAGTGGCAACTCAGACCTTGTCTCCTTACACCAAAATTTTTAAACTCAACTATTTCATGATCACCATGCCCAAGACAGGACCTACCTGTGATAGCACTCCTGTCATGAGACTTGTCCCACCCTATTTCTCTAATACCAATGATACCATAGCTCTGGGAAAGGTCCAAAGCTTCCAGTTCACCCTGTTTGTTCCTCGTACTGCATATGTTGAGATCTACAAACATTTCAGATGTGCTCCTGAAACAACAGTGCTCCCTGAAGTGGGCACAGATGCTTTTGTTAGCTTTGCCACTCTCAGGTAGTGCTGTACCATTTCTTTGCTGAACCTCAGTGTTCCTAAGGGTATTCTCCTAGTTTAAAGCCCTCTCAATTGGTCTTGCCAGGTTATAGGCTGAGAAACATTTTCCCCATTGAGACATGTGGGTCCCACCAGGTGCCAGCTGACCTTTTGTCTGAAAGATTATTTCATGATTATAAAACCCAAAATTCTGGCAGAGGCACCAGTCCTGGAGCCAGGTACTGCTGACCTGGCTTTGCCTGCTTCTTTCCCTGTCTCTCCCCATTACTGGGAGGATTGAAGAAAACATTATCTGTGCTCCTGAGTTCTTTACTCGTCCTCTTGGGGCCCTGAAATCTCTTTTGATAGACTTCAGGCTTCTGGAGGCTATTGTGATTCTGAACTAGTTTGACATAGAGATCTGTGAAACTCAAAAGAGGCACTCAATTTTCCCCATTATTTTTATTTTATTTTTTTCATTTTTCCTAGGAGATGGGTGTTTGTGCATGTAAAATAATCAAATCTTTCACAACCCTAGTAAAAATCAGTTCAGGCTTTGGCAAAATGACTTTGAGGTGGGCTGTGTACCATTCTCTCACTGGAA
The DNA here is from genome assembly GCF_963932015.1 of Anas acuta. NCBI lineage: Eukaryota > Metazoa > Chordata > Aves > Anseriformes > Anatidae > Anas > Anas acuta. Next base: position 63,113,552 of record NC_088982.1, on the reverse strand, counting down.
TTTTTGCAGCTGTGTTGCATGTTCTGAAACGATCTAGATTTGTCAGAGGAGGATAAGGATGGTGAGTTATTAGGTCTGTGGTGGGTTAGAAGGAAGAACCTAGGAACGTGGTTGTGCTCTGATACCAGTTAGTCATCACACACTCACAATGGATTCGTAATTTAATTGTGCCCTCTGATTGCATGAATCGTCTTGTGAAATTCAGCTGTGATGTGTGTTTTCTGAAGTTAGTGTTGCCACAGGAGGTAGTGGAGCAGAACGGCCAGGGCTTCCAGTGGGAGGAGATAAAGGCATTGTGTTCTCCTTAACAGCCCTATGTTGGCAGGTCACTGCTGGATGGCATCATGACAAGTGCCTTGAATGTTGGCAGTTCTTATATGGCAGGCAATTTAGTGCCCCGTGTCTTGTTTGATGATAATTTGTAAGGAAGACCTATTTAAAACCCTGTGGCAACAGCATGGAGAGGAACTTATTAAATCACTGGTGTCAAACGCGCAGAGATGGTGTTTTGTGGCCATGAACATCATCGCGCTTCCATTTAACACAACTTGCTGCTGCACGATTTATAAACCTGACTGGTGAACTGGGAATTGGGATGGCTTCTTGGGCAGATGAACATCCCAAAGACTGAACAGCAGCTACCAACATTATCTGTCACTTCTTACGAGCACAAAATCCATCACAAAAAAAAAAAGAGAAAGCAATTTCTGATGCTTCTTTAATGAACTGTCTCTCAGAGAGGGAGTGAGAGGGGGAAAAAAAAGTCTGTTCTTGCATTACATAGTAAGAAGTTGGCTATAGAAAGCTCTGGATTTCTTTTGCGCTAGCTTCATGGTATGTAATATCACCAGGATTGCACTCTGAGACTCTCTAGCTAATACTACAGCCTCTTAAACACAAACATTGAATTTGGAAGCAGGTTTTATTGCAAACGCTTAGAAAGCAAAGAAGATAAACACAAGAAAATTGTTCCAGTATTTTGACAGCCAAGTTTGAGAGCTGTTACACATTGACTCTTAACAGTTCAGGATGTCAGAATAGTGAAAGTGAAAGCTAGTGACAGGAAGAGGCAAACAAAATATGAACCTAACGCTCCAAGATAATAATTAAAAATAAGAATGCATAGGAAAAATCTGTCTTTTTTTTTTTTTAAAGTGCTGAAACAAGAATACAGGATTTTAGCTTATGTGGCCAGGGGACATATGGGGGCTTCATTAAGGCTTTTATGGCTTCTGCTATTAACAAACCAATGATGTGTCCACTAAAACTCAACATCAGCCATTGAATATCAACACGGGAGCTATAAGAGCATAATACTAATTTCTCTATGTCTGTCTTTTTTTCCTTGCATATAATCCCCAATTGCAATATCTGGTTCTCTCTCTTACTCTCACTCTCCGTGTGTGTGTGGTGACCTTCAGTCAGGTTAAGGTTAATGTGATCATGCTACTGGCAAAGCTCATTGAAGGTTGACAAGTTGCAGTTCCTGAGAATTTCAATGATAGCATCCCCAAATGAAATATTGGAGCAATAACAGTTCTCAGCCTACAGAAAGTAGTTTTTCCTTTGATGCCGCTTTACTTTCTTTCTCCCGGAGGACAGCTCTGCTCCTCTTCCCTGCCCCACTCCAGTTATATTTCCTTATTTCACAGTTACGGTCATATTCCACATATCAGTGTGTGATGCCAACTTGCTCTTGTAGTAGAGCAAGAGATTTTTAGAAGGTGGAAGACCACCCCCCAAACCAAAGCAGTTGAAATGGAGGTAAAATTCTTGCAAGAGCATGGTTCCTGTGTGCATAATATCAAGTGTGAGCAACCATCCTTGTTGTGTGGATTAACTTGCTAAACAGCACCTGTAATATGTTAGTGTTAGACTTTTGAATATCTCTGGTTATTTCTTTAATTACATGTACATGCTCAGTGTTGCTCTGTGCTTATGTATTTTATTTCTTCTATGGTAGAAGACAACCGATTTTCTGTGTTCATTTCATATGCTGGGTGTGTGCTTATACGGTACCAGGTTCTTATATTCCTTCCCTTGTTGTCCATGGAATTAAACTCAGTCCAACAGAAAAACTTTTGACAGATACTCAGCAACAAAATCTTGTCTTGATTGAGATATTGGTCACTTCCCTAGCAGCTACCTCACCCTATGACATCCTGCCACGGGGACGCTGGGGAGCAGTGGTCTTACCTCTTGTTCTGAGGTGCTTAATGATACGCCTTCATCCTTGTGGGTACTGGTTCTTAGAAATATGTTGTCTTAACTTCTCCACCACAGAGGCTCACATTTGGATGGGAAGGCTTTAGATTTGGGCCTGACGGCAGACATTGGTGCTTGCTCAGAGCCTGCAATATGGGAAATCGTGGGTCAGTTGAGGGAACCTGCTGAAGCCCAACTGGCATCAAGCGTTACAGTATTGCTGCTGCCCACCTCTGTTGTTTTAATTTTTTGAATAGTCAGGTGTTTGCTCTTGCAAGGTAAAGAAGGGAACGCTAGGGTCTGTCAGAAAATACTTTGCCTGAATGTTAGATGGGATCATATGGATGCAAGGGTAAGAACTGTAATTTTATGGTTGGCCCCGCTGCCAACGTGAGATCTTTAAAGCAGTTGGCTTCTGGGCACTTGGCATTAAGGAGGAAATTAGAAATCCAGTTGGTGCTACTCTTTCTTGTTCAATTTTATAGAATGACTACAGCTGTGTAGAAAAACATAACTTTTTTCTCTGGATGTTGTATAACTGGCTTTTAAAGCGAGCACCGTACCTCATAAAAGCTCAGAATTCTTTGTATGACGGTCGTCTTTGTCACAAGATTTCCTCTTCCATTTCTCTCTGTGTGGGAGAAGGGGTCTTCATTCAACACTTACCCTGAAGTGAAAATTGTGAATGTACTCCTCAGAATGCTGCTGCTGTTGTAAGTAGTGATGAATGCAGGCATGATGGTACTTCAATGTGATGCCAAGGGTTTGAATTTAGTTATGCTGGCAAGTTATTTGCTAGGAGGTAGTGTTTGGTGGCCTTCGAAGAAGTGGGTGGTCTCAAACCATTTCCTTACAGGTGGGTGAGTCACGCTCAATACAAAGTGTTGCTGGGCTTGAAAAGTGAGATTAAATAAGGTAAATTCCAATGGCTGGCATGTCTCCTTGATCATGTGAAGCCTTCAGGCAATGAGTCCCCTTTGGAAACCACAGTACCTTGAGCTCACTGGCCAGCAGGGCGTATAACAGCATGGCAAATCGTCTGGGAGATAGTAATGGGGGCTTGCAGTGGTCCTGAGCATCATAAGCCTAGCTTTAGAGAACAGAGCTTTTCCTGTGCTAGCGTAATAAGACTTTCTCATCCTGCAATAACATATTACTGTGGTTTTATGTCTTCTGAATCGAGAAGTACCAAGTTCTGGTCCTGCTTAGGGTTCTTCAGGGTGGGTGTACAGTATGGTCCTTACCTGTTTCTGCCATGCTGTTCTTGCCCTGGTAACAAGGGCAAGATAACAAAGTTATCTTTGCTTCTTCTCTGTCTGTGGGCAACTAGACAGAGATTACCATAATTTCTCGTGTGTGGAAAAGAGGAAGAAGAAACCTTGTCATTTAATATGTGAGAGGGCCCTGAGACTTCCTATAATCCTAATGGAAGGTCCCTTCTTTCAGTCCTCCTACTTGGGTAGTTGGTGAAAAATACTGATGTCTGATAACTTTAGATTTGGGGACTAACAGGCATGTGACGCTTTTCCTTCAGCTATGATGGATGGAGCAAAGGAGGCTGCTGTGCAAAAACCTCAACAGTTAGCACATGGTAGCACTGCTTATCTGAAACTGTTGGGTGGATGAGACCACACAATGAGGTTAGTGTGAAGGTAGCGGAACCCATTATACCTGCTGTAGGAAGGAAAAACTGTTTGTACGTAAAGTCCTAATCATGTTAATGATAGTCTGAGGAGAGAAACATCTCACAGACTTGGGGGAGGTCGTACTTAGAGAATATTGCCCAACAGGTTGTGTCCTGTCACCTGAATCTTGCAGGAATTGTTGAGGTATATAGGCTAATAATTTAATAATTAATAATTTAGGCTAATACCTAAGAAAGGTATTAGCTGTAATGACTCCAGATGTTGCTTTGGATATATAACAGTAGCTGTCATTTAACCTTCATAGAAATTTTCCTTTATTTATTTTTTTTTTTAATTCAGATTTCTATAATCTTAGTTACACTGCAGCAGCTCCTAGTTTGCTTCTTCTGGTTCATCCTTGTACAGTACTAATGGAGGAACTGTGTGCTTTTTACTTCAGAAAACAAACAGGCAAACAAAAAAAGAAGTTTGTTCCTTTGAAATACATCTGTGAGATACTACCTTAGAAACATAGTTATGTCCTCAGAATTGATTAAGAGTCTGATGTTTTTAATAATCAGTGAGACAGCACATTTTCTACATGGTAACTGACTGGAAGGCAACAAGATTACTTACAGTGCTTAGTTTCAAATATTAGTTTTCTCTTTAAATTACATTAGTTACATCTAATTATAGGTACAGTTTGTGTTAATCAGTTTGAAGCATAACGATGTGAGTTACCCCTCTATATAAAAAATATATTTTGACTTGGAACATTAGAGGTATTCTGCATGCTGTGTGATTTTCATTTATGATTTGATTACATAGGTAATTGAAATGTGACAGACTCTGATAACATTTTGTTGGAACAAATTGGTGAGTTTGACTTGTTTCTCAGATATTTTCTTTTTGCCTTCACACAGGCAAAAGAAATGAGTTTCCATCTGCTTGTTGTACAGATGGTTATGAAGCATTTAATATTTTTTCCCTGTCTTACTTGTTTCTTTCCATTGTTACATCCACTGGAAGCAAAAAATCAAACAAATAAACCAAATACCAACCAACCAAAAATAACCAATTAACCCACCAACAAATGTATTACTGCCCAATGACAATAAAACAAATTTTAAGAGTGCGCATACAGAGGTGTAATTTAGGTGTGGATTGTAAGGAATTTATGTACATGTCTTTAAGGAATTTAAGTACAAACTCTGCCACTGCAGTTATCATCTGCTAGTTGTAAGAACTACCTTATGTTGTAAATGAATTACTTCTTGATTATGATGAATTGCAAAACTATCCAGTCACTTCATAAAGACCTGCTCAATATTTAGTAAACATTTATAAAGGCTATATTACAACTTTTTGCTTGTGATGAAACCGAGTGACCAACCTAACCTGAAATGTCAGTTAAACCAGGTGTTTTTATTTCCATCTTGTAATATGTCTGGGGAAAAAGCCAATTGGGCCACTGCATACAAATCAGCACACACAACCTTAATTCAGAACTGTATTATTCAAAATAAACTATAAACAAAATGCATCAAATGCATACATAGATGCTATTATATGTGATTAAATTTAACATGGCCAAGTTTTTGTCTGATTTTAGAGTCTATGTCATGCAAATATACACACTTAGATTTACTTATGAGCAGATTAACTGCAGCAGCTTGTTCATTTACAATGAACTAAAGCATGCGTATAAATTCCCTCGGGATTGGGACTTAAATATATTGCGGTAAATTGTTTTGTCGGAATGGCTATAAACAAAAACAGCCTGACCAGAAACTGTTGCTTTGTTCTGGTGGAGAAGCCAGGGAAGATCAAGGGAGGGCTGATGAAATGAGAGCTGTTCTTCACCAGCCAGAAAGAAAAACTTGCTTCTGAAACTTCCCACAGAATACGAATTTCCAGTAAGTTGATTCAGGATCATCGATCCGTATTGTAATGGATACTACTGAAATGCTTCATTAGCAAAGTGTCTAAAATTTAATTTAGGTACTGTTATGATAATTTGTGCTTACTACAAGTAGGGGTGCCCTGCCATACATAATATTATAGGAACTCTTGTAACACCATGATTTGTGAATTTTCTCCTATTTGTAGGTAGCTGAAATTTTCCCATGTAAATATGCGTTCCTGTGTATCAGGTTTAAACTCACTAAAAGCAAACTGGTAACCTTAGAAATTGTCGTACATTTGTACAGAGTTGTAAGGTTAAATAGAGCTTTAAACTAAGTTTGAATGCCTTGCTGTTGGCCTTTTTCTTTCCAATTCATTATCAGCATTGTTCAGAAAATAGCAAAATAATTCTTCTGACAACTTTTCTTTTGGTGAAAAGAAAATAATTGAAGCTAGCTTTTCTTAGTGCCTAGTGTTTGTGTTTTTAAAAACATAATGAGAAGACCTTTCATGAACCCTTCATTCTTTGGAGTATGCATGTTTTGTTTTGTGTGATGAGTTTTACTGTGATGTGCTTGCAGAACTAGGTGGAAGTGTTCACTGAACATGTTGAAAAAGATGATCCATGGGTTTCCTCGGGATTTCTATGTGCAAGCTCTCACCAGCCTTGACTGGGGCAGAAGTTTCCCTGCCTCCTTCCAAACGCTGTCCTTCCAGTGCCACCTCTTGGTAGGCTCACTCACTGACATAGCTGCGGAGTTTCATGAGTTGGAGAGGTGAGCATAGCAAATGTTTCTGGATGATCTGGCTGACCCTTAAAAAAGAAACAGCCTTCATACCCATTAGCTGCCCGCTGAGCAAGCATGAACCTTGTCTGGTATCAGTGGATATGTGGAAAAACTGGACTCCACGTGTATTTGTTCAAAATAAGGTAGTAGGCCTGATTCAAAGCAGAGCTCAGCTGTTGCACCCACCACTCCTGGGTTTAGTCATGTTGTGACAAAAGTTTCCACATGTTTAGATTCATCTCGGTAGATAAAAAGCTGTGGTGTAATATTATCCATCAGATTTTTCTAATATAGTGTGCCTGGTAACTTGGCTTATAGTGTTGAGTGGTCAGTCATTTTTAGTTTTACAGATGTGAACAGGTCTGGTTATATAAAGAGTTGTGTTATCTGACGTGCCCTGAAGAGTAAAATCAAAAATCCTTCATGTTGTTTCAGTTTGGGTGGTTGCAATTACAATTCTCCTCACGCATTAGTTTGCCTTCCTCTGGTCCTTACCTGAGTAATGGTGATAATACCAATTTTCTGTTTACTGGTTAGCATCATACCACAATCCTTCGCAGTTGTGACAGGCCCCTGAAGAAGGAAATGCTGCCTTGAATGGGGTGGAAGAGTGTTCAGTGAAGAATCACAGAATGGTTTGAGTTGGAAGGGACCTTGAAGGTCATCTAATTCCAACCTCCCTGCCATGGGCAGGGAAACATCCTACCAGACCAGGTTGCCCAAAGCCCCATCCAGTCTGGCCTTGAGCACCTCCAGGGATGGGGCAGCCACAGCTTCTCTGGGCAGCCTGCTCAAGTGCCTCACCACTATCTTAGGAAAGAATTTCTTCCTTATATCTAATCTAATTCTACCCTTTTTTAGTTTAAAGTCATTACTCCTTGTCTTATCACTACACCCCCGACAAAGAGTTCTCCCTAGATTTCCTGTAGGCCTCCTTTAGGATGCTGGAAGGCCACAGTAAGGTTTCCCTGGAGCCTCTTCTTCTCCAGGCTGAACAACCCCAACTCCCTCAGCCTATGCTTAAATACCCATGTGCTGAATCATCCTGCCATCTTAAAGAAAACACAATGTGAAATACAATACTACGGCTTTTAACCCAAAGCTTTATTGTTGGTGTTGTTGTTTTTTTGTGTGTGTGTGAAAAAAACAATTCATTATGAGTGATGCAAGAAGATGCGATGATCACAAGTCATATGATGATTGATCGTTTGAAACAGAATCTTATCAGGTGCATCTGATATGTATATTATAGCTTATAAAACCCATGGAAGCTTGTAGAAAAGGTTGAAAAAATTCAACATGTTAAGGAGCCTGTCCTTTCCAAATTTCCTTCTCCTAAGATATCCATGTTCCTTCAGATTTTAGGAATATTTCCACGTGGATAATTGCAGCATGCACAGCTTTCACCAAAAGAATGTAAGAACAAAAGGCCAAAGCGAGGCAGGTACCTAATACAGCTTCTTTGGATGTTTGTTTCTTCATTCTGTCCTGATTTGATTCCTTTGTCCATTTTTAGGCTGTTGCTTAGCATTTTATATTAATTTTCAAGGTAGCATAACTGGTAGGTCTGCAGATGAATGTTAGTTGCTCAACAGCCCTTGCATGCATATATATTCTTTAGGCAAAGCAGAACCAATCCTGTCAGTTCTGTCCTATGGCCAGTTTGTGTTAAAATCCCTTATTTATGGAGATGGTATTGGTGGTGATAGCACTATAATCAATAGCTCCCTTACCCTTTACCTTGTTACAGATTGTGCCTGTAAGTGCTGAGGAAAGCCAGGGATGAAAAAATAGCTTCAGAGAATACTCCATAAAGATGCTCATCTAATCTAATAATACAGACTGAACAGATGAAAAGGAACTGAAAAAGTGCTATTCAAATGCCAGACAATACCAAGGAAATCATCCTGCAAAAGTGTTTTACAAGGATGATTAGGAAAGAAAACCACCTGTAACTGTACCTACATCGATGGGAACAGGGAGGTAAAAAGCTTTCATTATGTCAATGAAGAAGAGAAAAAGCTTAATTTTTCTTTCAAGCTTACTCCTAATGAAGTTGTGGCTTTCTGACACAGCCCAAAAACCCTACTGCCAATATCAGCAAGGGCATCTTAATCATTTCAACAGCAGATACTTAACGTTTAACTGCTTCATCATTTCTGGTGGCTCTCCCTGCTGTGTTTTAAAAGCCCATCATCATGCTTTTTGAAGGGCATACACAAGCATCATAAGTTTCTCTTGGCTTTGGGCAGCTCTACTGACTAGGTACAAAGCTCTAGATTCATAGAAAAAAATGAGTTTTCTCTATACTTTATCTTAAGGATTTAGAGATGCATAGGGGTGAGAATTCAAAGAATCACAGACCATCCAAGTTGGAAGGGATCCACAAGGATCGAGTCCAATTCCTGGGTTCCTAAAGGACCACCCCCAAAAAAAAAAAAATCTGACCATGTGTCAGAGAGTTGTCCAAATGCTTCTCTTGAACTCTGGCAGGCTAGGTGCTGTGACCACTTCCCTGGGGAGCCTGTTTCAATGCCCAACCACCCTCTTGGTTTAAAAAAAAAAAAGTAAAAAAAATCCAGATATAACAGCCTAAACACCCCCTGTTGCAGCTTCCAGCCTCGGGTGCTATCACTAGTGACTACAGAGAACAGATAGACACATGCCCCTCCACTGCTCCTTGTGAAGAAGCTGTAGGCTGTGATGAGGTCTCTCCTCAGCCTCCTCTTCTCCAGGTTGAACAGGCCCAGTTACTGAATTCCTTTAATAGGCATGTGTTAGTTTTTTTTGTTGTTGTTGTTTTTTGTTTTGTTTTTGTTTGTTTGTTTTGTTTTGTTTTGTTTTTCCTGGCCTGATTGGTGGGTTCCTAAACAAGAAAGAAGAGAGCATCTTGCCACTGGCAACAGAATTAACCCCTTTCAGAATTGGTGAAAATGCTCAGAAGAGAAGATAACTTAACGCAGAATTACAAACTGCTCTTTAATGATTAATTTTTCATCCAATTTTTTTGTGGTTGCTGAAAGTATTGACAAAGCTTGTTCATTCCAAAATGCTGAAATTCATATTAGGGATTTGGCACCATCCCTAAATCATGGTGGAAATTCTCTTCTCTGGTTGAACATTGAATAGCTTATGAATTGGGATACTTCTTTGACCCCTGTTGGAGGTAGGGTTTAGGGCTCTGGTTTACATGATTCAGAGCCAGGGCTAGGATTTTTTTATTCTTCTTTCTATTGAAAATCAGTCTACAAGATAATCTAGTGTGAGTTTCTGAGCTGTCTGTCCTATAAGAAATTACTATACTTTCTGTAAATGGTGCTGACCCAGAGAGAGGTTAAAGTGATTGAGGTTCTGGGCTTGTAAATTAGGACACGCACCTAGGACACAAGAGGCTGGCCAAGTCCAAGTGTGGTGTCTTTATAAAACCATTTTTTTCTTTAGGGTCAAAAAAGAATTACTTTCATTGTCTTCATGGTTCAATGAGATTCTTTTTGCAGGTCTCTGCACAATAGCTGTGTTCAAATACCACGCAATTTGGAGCTCTGTTGGCTCGTGTGGTTGAAGCGTGTTTCCTCACTCCAAAGCAGTGGAAAGCAAGCTGAGCTTTTCTGAACTGTCTTTTAAGCAGCACACTTGGTTTATATTCTTGTGTTATGTATAGCTGTATAGCTATCCTGTGTTTATTTCTCATTTCAGATACTCTTGGTAGAAAGGAGTGTTTCTCTAGTACCCAGCCATGAGTGGAAGGTGTTTGTGGCAAGGTTTGAATTCACAGGTGCAGCTTGTTCTCTATTTCATCAAACTCTTGGCCCAGCTGAAACTCATGCAAATACTTGGCTTTCCTCCTAAAGCCAGCTTTTCCTGCCCTTCTTTTGTGTGCAGACTGTCAGCATATACCTCCATAAAGTACTTAATGCTTTATTTCTATGATTATCTGCATGGAAATAATGGAAGAAGAGACCAAAACTAGTGCTTGATTCTACTGTCACATTCAAAGTGTGAAGGGAAGAGATTTGGTCTTGAAAGTCTCCAGGTACGATTTAGGGAAAATATTTGTGTGTCTGTCAGTGATGCACGTTTGGCCTTGCATGCAATTTTACAACAACCTTTCCACAAGGTCAGAGTCTGTGATGCCCTTTCATGTTATTATATGGCTTTCTCTAAAATGCAACAGAATTGGTGGTGGTGGAACCTGGTGATTGCTCCTACCACAGATTTTTATAGGAAAAAATTATTACAATGCAAGTAATCCATTGCAACAGGTAATAAATAGTCAACAGGTAGTAATTGCTCAGATACATGGCAACCTGTATCTACAATCTGGCTTCTATAATTTGTCATGTATGTTCCCTTTCTTACGTTTCTTCTTTAAATCAAAGAAGTTTTAATTGGACGTGGAGTTCTTAAAAACTTAATTTGTCACAGACATACTGAAGTATGTCTTCATTTTTTTCAGGAGATCTTCTGCCAAAATTCTTTCTTTGGTTTGAATGGGTGAGATAAGAAATTGGCATGGGTGGTTGGAGGCTTTCACTTCCTCCGCCTTGCAGGGAGGCATCCCAGACTTGTGGCACAAGGAAAGAGTAGAAGCAAAGAGCTAAGTGCAGCATGTTTTAGAGTTAAGTTGGAAGTAGGAATAGGTTACTGGGTGTGACAATAATATTCTGATGCACTGGGAACTTGGTGATGAGAAGGGGATAAGTCTTACTTGTGCCATGGTCCCGTTGAGATGACTCTGCTACTATGTATGAAAACATAAGACAAAATATGATTAACATAAGTGGTACCGCTGATTTCAGGCACAGTTAAAAGTGGGGAGTTTAAACAGCTTTCAAGATAAGAGGAACACTTCAGAGGGTATTTGCTCACAGTCTACTCTCTAGTGTCATACATCCAGGTATCGTGTTCTTGCAAAGTAGATCTGTGCTTTTCTTGCTCAGTGAGACCACAGCTCCTGTAGCCTCTGTGCTGAAATGAGAAAAGAGGGGTCTATAATGGGAGGAGGAAGAGAAAGGCCTGGAGAGGATCTTGATTAGGCTGGTTCAACCTTGTAACAGCATCAATGAATACAAGTGTAGCTGGAGCTGGAGGCAAACTTACCTGAAATGTAAAATGTTACCACTGGTAGAAATTCTTTCCTGATAACCCAAACTGCAGCGTGATTTTTTTTTTTGTGTGGCCTGACAGAATGGCTGGTATGTTGTTACTTTTGGCAAAGGCTGTGCTGGTTTGTTTCATGCACTGCATCAAAACACAACATGAGTGTCCAAAAGTAGGAATCAAAAGAGTTACAGTAGATGTAATGCTTGAGAGAAGCTTTCTGCTTTTTCATCTCCTGTAATAACTGAATTAAACTAGCTAATTTGGAACTGAGCAATTTGTCCCTTAAATTCAGCACCAAGTAAAATTAGCGAGTGGTGCTGTGGTCATATGCTTTCCAGGTAATTTTAGGAGGTATGCCCATTGCAGCGAATAACAAGAAGATGCTTTGTTGTGCTGTGATTATTTTGCAAGATCTACCCTCTGGCAACTCCTGATTTGGAGAGCTATAATGAATGGATGAGGTCCCCAGTGAGTATCCAACCTAGGAAGAACAACAAGGATAATATTGAGAATTTATTGCTTGGTCTTTTGCTCTGAGCATGGACCTAGTTTTTAAGTGTCAATGGGAGTTAAGCGCTTAAACCCATTTTCAAAGGCTTTTAAGTGGGTATAAACCAAAGTTCATCTGAGTGGCAGAGAGAGGCCTAACAACCTGAATCTTTCAAGCCATTTGGGTCCCTACCTCCCAGTGATTTTGATCTGGAAACTGGGGTTCCTTAGCAGTTCATGAACTTCGGAAATATTTACCTTTTCTGTATGATGCAGGAGGGATTGCAGGAATAAAATGCAGTCGGGTGGTCGAAGTCCTTTGGCTGAAGCAGGTGTGTAAGTGTGTCAGAGGGAAATGTTTGTCCTGGGAGTTGCTGGGTTGAGGCAGAGAATGCCAGTGGGTGAATTAAATAGCAGGTAACTGAATAATGCATCTGCTTAGTTTCACGAGAAATTGTTCACCTTTTCTTTTTGCTTTTCTATGTCGCCTTGAGAATCCAGCACTATTTACAGTTTATTCCTTACTGAATTATTTTGTCTGATTGTTATTCCAAATAAGAACTTTCTGTAAGTCTGTATCACAGGTGAAGAAATCTAAATATATCAAGCACATCTGCAAACAGAGTTGCTGCTGTGTTTCTTATGAACAAATAGACAAATGGCAGGAAAAATATTCTCAGCTCGCTGCTGTGTCAATTTGTCAATCATATCAGGATTAACATCAGTCCGCGGGTATCTGTTTAACTTCCTTCACACAGATTTATGATTACATGGCACTGGTTACCCTGTCCGTACTAACAGAGACTTTGTTGCTGAGATTAGTTACACATATGGAATGGAAACATTAGCGCAGCAATTTGAAATGACGGATGTGTGTGGTACCTAGGTACTAGTTGCCCTAGTACCTAAATGACCGAAATGTTTCAGAAATACTTCCCCTAAAAGGGGGACTGAAAGAGTCATAAAACCTAGACTTCATTTAATTTTTGCATAGGTGAAGTTTGGAAAAATTATCCAAGCAGAGATGGGATGTGTTTATTCGTTTATCTTTGAAGTTTGGCTCTAGAACTTCAAAGGCTGTGAAAAGTACACGGACTATGAAAGTACACTTTGAAGACAGGTATATTTCAGTACTTTATCTCAAGCTTTATGTTTTAAAAATGGATGTACTAGCTAAGATAATGTTGTGTTGTGTGCTAGATCAAAAAGTCTCCTATAAGGATTGCTGGTATTCCCGAGCTGTGTGAAATCTCTAATTGACTAGTGCTGCTCTGGTGATCTGCAGTGGCTGTAAACCCAGTGTAATTCTTAACTTGCTGCACTGCTTCTTCTGTTATGCTTCTCTTGCTCCTTGTAGCCATCTGCGTTCATGTTATCTCCTATCAGTCTGGTGCTTGCATGCTTCAGCCATGCTTCCATCTCTCATCGAGCTTGATGCCACACAAGCGGACTAAAAGGGATAAAAGGTAGGGGGAGAGAGTCGGGAGGGTTTGGAAGGATGCGCGGAGACATATGGCCACATCGCCTTTAGTCGTCTTTATTTTAGCTTAAGCAGGGATGGAAAGATCATGCCTTCATTAGCTAGGGTGGTTTCTTGTTTGGATAAGGTCCAGCTTTTGTCATCCGCTGTGGGAAATGCAGAAAGGCACTGAAAGAGCATGAGAGGGGAATAAAAGGCCTAGTATCTGACATGTCTGCATCTTGCTCAGCTTTTCTTTGGGCTTCTGTTGAAAAATAACTGACAAGTTTTGTCGTTGTGCTAATTGTTGGTCAGTTTCAGGTTGCTCCCATGATCTCATCTTGCATGAGAGAGAAAAATCAAATCAATTAAAAAAAAAAAAAGAGGAGAAATCTAATTTATGACAGAAGCCTGGCTTCCTTAGAGCAGCAGCAGCTGTCTTACCAGGATGACAGCATGAGAAGCTCTATAGCCCTTTTGTTTTTACAGCAATCAGATTGTTTCATCACAGAATCTAAAATGTTGTTGGAGCGTATTTACTCCTCTAGCCCTTCCACTTTTCAAACAAGCATTCAGGCTCTGGGAAACAAAATTGCAGGAATTGTCTTGTTCCTCCTCATGGATGTCTGTCTTCTGCCATCTGGGTGGAAGGGTCATCTTGAGCCCAAATATAATGGGGAAAGGTGAAGTTATGGCTCACCAGCCACAGAGAAATCAAACTTTGCTATTGACGGTAGAGACACTGTAGAACAAGTAAGAAGAGTGGCAGATCCCGAGCACTACCTCATGATTGATGAAGGCATGGGTGCTCCTGGTGGAATTTCCCAAAGCATCCAGGGCTGACTGTGCCCCACTTGCCGTAAATCACCCTGGAAAGACCCAGTTTGCCAAATGGTTTTAAACGTGCTTGATACAGAAGAAGAGCTGTGAATGTCACGCATTGATTTCTTGCCCAAAGCAGGATTGTCTTATGCAATACGGCAAAAAATCTATGTACCTGTCTTTTAGAGAACTAACTATGAGGATAATTATTTTATTTAACATTTCTTTGGAAACTGTCCTAAAATCTCTTTTAAAACCGTAGCCCTCCCTATTCAGATTACATGATAAGAGACAATGTGCAGATGATATGCCATAGATTATTTTGGTAGGTGATAACGAAAAGCAAGATGTTCAGAAGACATATTACTTAATTTTTAAAAGGTAGTTAAATATATAAATCTTTCCTCATAAATCTTCCTGAATGGACCTAGTTGGGCATTTATCACGTAGAAGCGTTTTAGTTTCACAATTCATTTTTTCCTGCTTTACATCTTTAAGTTGGAGATTGATGGCTGATTAAAACATCTCTCCAACACCAGAGAAGTTTCCAATTAAAACAAAAAAAAAATCCTTAGCAAACAGGAATATGTCAAATTAGAAAAATCACAGCTACCTGCTCTGTGGATTTTCCACCAGATACTGACATCCGAGGTCTTTGTAGGTTACAAGAATAATTACAGTCCATTTGCATAGACTGGTGCTGAGTCCTTGTAAAATAAAAGCAGGAAAGGATTAGCATGCTTATACACAGGCACAGCATGTTATATGCTAGATTCTTGAAATAATTCTCTGTTGCCCCCCCCCTTCATTGCTGTATAATAATTTCCTAGCTTGAAAGATTTAAATACAACCTTGTTTACAAATTAACTATATTGCAATTAGTAGAAGGAAACAAGTAGAATCAAAATCGCTTTATAAAGTAAATATTAGCTCAGAATTTCTGAAGTGCTCTGGAGATGTGAGACATAACTTGGATGGTATTTCTAGGTGGTCGAGGACAGCCAGGATGCTCAAAAGATGAGCTGTTGATACTAACTGGAATCAAATATCAGCTTAGTTTGCATTCTTGCTAAAAAGACAATTAAAAATCTCAGCAGAGATCGGGCCTCCGAGCATTAGGTTCTGTACACAGGCGAAGCATATTCAACAAAAGATCTGTATGGACAAAACCCTTAAAAAAAAAAAAAAAAAAAAAAAAAAAGGAAAATGAAGAAAGTGTTCTGAGAGCCATTCTCTGACTCAAAGAACTGGAATATTCCTTGCGGGTTATTCAGTTCAAATACCTTCCTTCAAATGTCAAATTGTTCCCAGTGCAACTGGTTTTTATCTGGTCTGTTTGTCTTGGCACATCCAAACGAGTGGAGCTTCTGCTGTTCCATTTAGTAGTTTTTTTGTCTGTGTCTCACTGTGAAGAAGTAATATTCTGCTGTTGGTAAAGGGAAAGGGTTTTCCTACAAAGGAAGAATCAAAGGAGAGCTCTGACTTTTTGTGGCTATATACATGGCTGCTCTACTGATAGGACTGGTAGTGGTAGGCCTAACCTTCAGAAAGGAAGGTTTGGATAAGAGTTATGTGAAATTTTGTAACAGTGGGAGTAGATAAAGGCCTTGGACTGCCTGGGTATGATGCTGAGTCTCAGGTAGCAGAGATTTTATAGGAAAAGCCTGGACATACCTCTGCAGAGGAAGGGGATGGCTTAGGCAATCTTCCAAGATGATGCAGTACTCCAGGTGGGGAGTGATGTAGCTCCCAAGATATTCAGTCTAAAGAGCTTTGTCACAGCACTTTGGCTCTGGAAGATACACCTGCACTGGGAGATAGGAAGATGGTGGTGTCCTGTAACTTTCTGTGTGCAGAAGGATGCTACTTTCCTTTTGAAGTTGAGTGGAGTATCTGAACATTGATGGATAGATACTTTAAAAAGGGGGTGGGAAGGCAGGGACAATGACAAAAGCATGTAAAAATTGTACAAACTTAAGATTAATCTGCCTGTCTTATGGAGGGTGCACATATTAATTACCTTTCTTGGCCCTTGAAAGAGAACATGCCTTCTGAGAATTAAATAATTTTCATTATTATTGTTCACTATTGATTTCTTAACTGTTAGTGGGCAGAACACTAAAGGGAGTGCAGAAGGAGTTGCATTTTCCTCACATTTTTACTACTAACCTTCTGCGTGACTTAGTGATCTGTTACTTAAATCTACTGATTAGAGAGACTGCAGGAACCTTCTGGTGTGTCTTCGTTACAGGGATAGGACATTGCACAGCTCCCTCAAATGTTAAAAATGTAGAATGAAACTCCTTTTTCATATGAGTTTTTGGTGTCCTTAATGCAATTCTCCAGTTTATGTACTGCATTGAAGAAAAAATGCTTTCCCTTTTCTTTTTGTTAGAGTATGTACTCTTCCTTTAATTTATTTCTGGGTACTAAAACTGCACACTAACATTGCTAGAGATCTTTATTGCTTTGTTTAAAAGAGGCATTAAGACTTAAAACAAATACATGAATAAATTATTTACCCAGCATCGGTGTGAATTACGTTCCTCTTGGCTGTAAAGCTATGCACTGTGAAAGTTATTTTTGATCCTGCAAATTGGAGGGGTTCTGAGATCATGGGCTAGACTTCTGGAAGTGTTCATAGCTGCTCTCGCTGAGAACAATGGGGAAGAGCTTCCCTGTTGAGAACAAAGGGAGCTGCGAGGTGATGAGCACGTTTGAAACTTCGTCTGTACACCCATAGACTGGGGATTTTATTAGGGATCCTTTCTGAAGGTTCCAGTAGGAAGATGTGGTTTCAACAGGCAATAGCACCAAGGGATTTAGGTTGGTGCAGGTCTGCTGCCTCAGCACTGCCCCTACTTAGGATTTCTCCATTAGCATTCACATTCATTTCCCTCTGATGACACCAGGTCTTTGCCCGCTTTTTTGACTGAGCGTTATCTCTTGTACTTGGTCTCTCTTTCCAGGATTGTTCACAGAGTCTCTGGGCCTGGCTTTTCAGAAACACAAACCTCTTCACGCTGCTTTCCCACCAGTAAGGTCTTGTTCTAAAGCAGGAAGTGCTTTTCAGAACTTTTTTTGTGCGTGAAAAAAATTGAATGGTTCTTAATTTAAAACAGATATTTGCATCGCTTTGCTGCCTGTTAATACCACAGTATGAAAGTGTTTCAGTACAGGCTCTCATATCTCTGTGAAGCAGAAAAGTACTTTTATTATCCATTTTGCAGAAGAGATTTAGTGCAGAGATGGTATTGCGTGACATTTTACTTAAACAGAAATGTACAAAATCAATGTGGTCCCTATGAAACTACAATAGAATCATAGAATCACTTAAGTTGGAAAAAAAAACCTTCAAGATCATCAATCCCAGCCATCAATCTGACCTATTAAGTCCCATCACTAAATCATGTCCCTTAGGGCCGTGCCCACCTATCTCTTCAGTATCTCCAGGGATGACAACTTCACCACTGCCCTGGGCTGTCCGTTCCAATGTGTGACCACTGTCTCCACGAAGAAAGTCTTCCTAGTATCCAGCCTACACTTCCCTCGGCACAACTTGAGACTGGTTCCTTGTGTCCTATCATCACCAGAAACAAGAGAATGACACCCTCCTTCCTGCAACATCCTTTCAGGTAGTTTTAGAGAACGATGGGGTTTCTCCTCAGCCTCCTATTGTCTGGATTAGACAACTCAAATTCCCTCAGCTGCTCTTCATATGTCTTGTTTTCTATTCCCTTCACCAGTTTCATTGCTTTTCTAAGAAAATCACCATCTGTTTTGTGAAGGGCCCAGAACTGAACACAGTACTTGAAATGCAGTCCTGCTTAATTTGCTAGCACCCTCAAACTTAATGAAGGTGTACTTGGTTTCCTTATCCAGACTGCTGACAAAAATGTTAAACAAAGCTGGTCCCAATGCTCAGCTCTGGGGAACGCCAGGAGTAACCTGCTGCCAACTAGATCCAACTCCATTCCTGACAACTCTTTGAGCCTGGCCACCAGGCCAGTTCCTCCCCCAGCGAGTTATACACCTGGTCAAACCACGAGCAGACGATATCTCTGGGAGAGTGCTGTGGGGAAACACTGTCAAATGCTTTACAAAAACCCAGGTAGACAACATCAACAGCCTTTCCTTCATCTTTCGTGGGTCATCTTGTCGTAGAAGGAAATCAGGTTAGTCAGGCAAGGACGTGCCTTTCATAAACCCGTGCAGGCTGCATCTGATCACTCTATCGTCCTGAACAGTGAATGTAGAATTGCTGTAGAAGTACACGTGTGTCTATCGGGAACCTAGATGGGTTGGCCCTTATGATGGGTGATGGATGCAATGCTGAATGATGGATGTCCTACCGTGATTATGAGTCAAGAGACTTGTATGAATTCTGAATACATAAACGGCGCTTCACAATAGGAGAGCAGCATTTATATTACTTGTGCTTTGGTGCTGGTGTGACCATTAATGGAATGCATCTTTAATTTTCATGTCTATAGTGTAAGCAGGAGTGAGAAATTTGAGAAGTGCAAGGAGGCTAATTGAGATCCTGAGAATTGAGCTATTTGTTATAAGCACACTTTTTGATATATTTTATTTCTTCAAAGGAAAAGTGGAATAATTTGATCACAGTCTAGCAATATTAATTTGGAAGTCTGAAAAATTGGATAGTCAGATACCTCTTACCATATGAAGGTGCTGCAATATACAGTGACTATAAATTTAAAGTGCAGCTTTGGTTTGAATGATCAGAGTAATTAATGTCTGAAACAAGTTTTCAGGGGTTATTGTGTTTCTATGCCACAGTGAAGATTAAATAACAAAGCAGTCCTAGAGGTTGTTTCATACCATATTTAAGGGTAGAAGGTCAAAGTGGTCCTTAAATGGCTGTACCACCTGTGTTTTGGTGTAGTACTTAACCCTGAGTTTGTGGCTACTTGATTTTTATTTTTTTTTCCCGTTTCCATTTCTATGAAACTGGATCTGTCCTATTTACTGCTCTTAAGACTAGAAGCTGCAGTGCTCTGCTGCATCTGTTCTCTAAGAAAGGAGAACAGTAAGAAATACAGGAACTCTGGCAGGAAGTTAGGCTGCATCCCATTTCTGCAATATTACTTAATTTACTTATCTATTAGATTAAAATGACAGCTTGCTACTGGAGTAGCTCAGTCCCATTCTCTTTCCTATTCACTCATACCTGTTCTTCTGAAAATTAATTCAAACTAAAATATCATCTTTAATGCTTATTTCATTAAATCTACCACCAAATCCACCGGTTTCAATAAAATATATCCAGAAGGGTACTATGTCATTTTCCTGAATGTTGCAGCAGCCATTAAAATATATATGCTAATTGAATGTAGAAAAGTGGGATTTGAAGGTTATGAGCTCCCTTGCTTTCCTAGGTATTCTGTGTTTGCCCTTATTTTCATGTTGGTAGCCTGCCAACTTCTTTTCTGTATAAAGTAATTATATTCAGGATTAGGTTGTAGGATAGCAATAATAAGTATTTTTATTTTAAACAGTGTGGTATGTAGTCACGCTCAAAAAAATTCTTTGGCTATGGCCATGATCTCATTTCCTCCCTGTTCTTTCTCCATCACCCGTGCGTTGCTGGGACGGGCGGTTGTTGCCAAGTACTGAATCATATGAGGTTCAAGGAGTATTTTCACTTCTCTCATCAGCCAGGCTCAAGTGCTCGCCGCAGCCACGGTAGGGTCCAATAATGTGCACGGTGATGAAAAAACTGCCGAGCAAACAAAAGTAAGGCAGCCTTTTGTGTTTGAGATTCAGCAGACACACAAATCTGAGAGCGCCTCTTCTGCTTTGACATTATCAACAGGTTCAATCTACAATATGCTGATTCTATCATAATACAGAAAATTGGTTAATTCCCTCTGGAAATTTACAATAAAAATAATTCTCTCCTTGAACTGCTCTTGCTTCTTCCTTTGATTGGATGATGCTATCACCTTTATACTTAAGTAAGGAACAAAGAGAGCATTTTTACAGCAAAGTATGTGCGTTTGTTTAAAAGCTGCACACTCCGTGCACATACTTCTCTCTTTCTCTCTGAGTATTGGCAAGTGAAGGTAATTCGTCAGGTATATTTCCAAGTGCAAGTTGCTAGGGCATGTGGGAAAACTTGCCTGTATGGAAGTAGTAATCAAATGGCTTGAAATTTCATCCCCTCCCTCCTCCAAGTTTTCCCCTCTTCACACCTTAGGGTTCTTCTTTTCTTTGAGTGTGCCCTAAGATGGGTTGTCCAGCTCTGCATTGGAATTTCAGTATTGACTGTTTTGGTGACTCTGCTGTCCCTGTAGAACTTAATTGGCTAATTAAGTGGATCCATTTTATTCATCCACCAGCAGGAGTGAAAGCTTAGCAACAGCAGAAAACTGTAATTCAAAATTACAGTTGTTCCTGCTGAATAAAAACTAGAAAGAAGCTAGGAATAAGGCACATCTTGTTTTGTCAGGGAAGGTAATTAAGTGCTGGTACAACT
The DNA here is from genome assembly GCF_963932015.1 of Anas acuta. NCBI lineage: Eukaryota > Metazoa > Chordata > Aves > Anseriformes > Anatidae > Anas > Anas acuta. Next base: position 63,092,657 of record NC_088982.1, on the reverse strand, counting down.
TCACTATCACGTGGACAAACTCTTTAACTTTGTGAAGTAGCTGCTAAGGATTTGACAGACATCATAAGCTTGTCATGGTTATTGGGAGTCATGGATGATGACACGAAAAAGATCAGATGAAGGAAATGGTCATCATCCCTCCTGGCTTCCTGGTCTCAGGCACTGTGTGTTTCCTGATTTTTAGCATTTGAGGATAGCATGCACTTGAAAGTCATGTAGCTTTGCTGTTAATGCATAGTGGAACAACTCATCTTGTATACTAGGATGCAGCTTCATTTTTCTCTGTAACCCTGGAAATGTAGGGCCCACAGAGTGCAATTAGGAAGCTTTATGTGTTTTTGTGTTTTATGTGGGAAACATTTTTGTGTTTCCCTTCTGAATTTTGTTACAGATAGAGTTCATATCCAGTGAGTAAGTTCTTAAAAAAAAAAATAAATAAATAAAATGGCACTTACCATATTAAACAAGTTAGCACACACCAAAGCCTTGAGATACAGTGAAAACAGTGAAAATAGATGGGCTTGAAGACAAGGGCACTCTGGGAGGAGATAGGACTACCTTGCCATGTTGTGTTGTGCAAGTGCCCAAAACAATATTTGTTAGAAGTTGCAGGCTAGCTGTGTAGTCCACAGGAGGAAATACATACTCTGATCAAACCCAAGTCCTTCAGATTACTTGGCAGTACTTGAATCATAGACTAGCAATAGGATGATGTTAATATTTTCACAGATCGTTATTGTCTATTAATAGTTCTTTTATTAATACTGCTTGTGGTAGAAAACACAGATGTAGAGAGCAATGGTTTGGTAATATATCTCTGCAGTCTTTGAGGCCTGCCAGCAAGTATTAGAACAGCACAAGATGAGAAGCTGTCCTTTGTAAGCATGTGGGTTCCAGAGCTTGGATGGGTTTGTGAAAAACTGCAAGAGAAAATTCCTTGCTCCAGTTGAAAGAATTCCTGCTTCCTTTTGAGCTTTACTCACTTGCATAGTCTTCCATAAAATACAGAAGGAAGGAATCTGCTCTCCAAAATAATCTTTTCTTCTCTCTCACAAGAAGCCCTTTTATGATCAGTTAGTTTTCTTTGTCCCAGAGTGATATTGTTGTTGCTGATTTCACATATCTTTAATTAGACTAAATAAATAAATAGAAACTTAGGATAACAGTAGCATCATCAGCAGTTACTGTCTCTACGGCCCATGTCCGATAGCTGGTTTGTGTTTCCATTTCTGCTCTAAGTGGGAAGCATAGACCAGACCCCTCCTGTGGCTGGCAGAGGCATGGTTTATGTCATTTCAAAGGCAGATAAGCTGCAAAATGAATCTGCAGTGAAAGCCACTTAATATTCCCATGAGCTCAGCCCCAGGGGATGGGAAATGAGACCAAGGCTACTGATACTTAGGCCTTTTCTCTTAGACCTTCTGCTTCTGAATGCAGTGTTCAGTAGTTTTTCTTCTTCTCCCTCAATGAGGGGAGTGGGAGTAGAATGTATTTTGAGCTTGAGACCAGCTGATAGCAGTAAAAAGAAGGAAAGACTTTAGAAATAAAATGTCTCGGTTGCTTGTGTTGAACAGGATATTGTTGTTTAACAAATGGTCTAGACAGAACAGAACTTCTTGAAGCAGTTAAAGAATCTTACAGAAATCAAGATTTAGTTTAGCATTAAACTCTTTTAGTAGATCCAAACAAAAAATACTCTTTTAATGTATCATAAATAAAAAAAAAAAAAAGATTTGGTTGCAAGTTCTTTTCCTTCTCCATATTTGGAAATCTTTAATAAGCAACCTCTCAGTTATTCATGAAGAAAGCTATTTGTAAGAGCTCCATAATACTTTTGCCCATCAAGTAGCTTACCATCATTTGGTGTAATGCATTCCAGACAAATAGTTTATTGCCAGCCAAATGAGTTTGTGATGAGCAGTTGAGTTAAAGTATCATTCTTGGCTTTGAACTGTTCCTGCAGTATATTACAGAACAGTGAGCTGCAGCGTTACCTGCTGTGAGCACACACACAGCAAATAACCTCACACTTAATCACGAGGGAACAGAAACAGAGAATTATATAACAATGATGGGCTTTCAGTTTTGTGTTAGAATATTAACATATATTACTCTTTTTAGGATTGGGGGTTTCTTTTTAGGGAGTTCATAAAAAACACTCCTACTTACTTGACAGGTTCATATATATCAGGTATAAAGAAGGGCAGAGTCTAGCAACTTTGCTTAAAATTAGACAAGGTAGAATAGGGCACATCAACTTTGTTCTGGCATGCCCTTTAAAGTGGACGTAGGTTACGTAGCTGTTCTGGAACAAACACAGGCAAGATCACAATGATTTTGTGAAGACTGGAAACATTCCAGAAGGTCAAAGGCTTCATGGAAAGGGTTGAGTTGCTGCTTCCTGTTATGACAGATTATTGCTTTGGTGTTAGCTTGCCCATTTTGGAAGATGACAAGAGACCATTGATAGAAGACTGATTTCCTAACCCCCTAGTCTGAAGACTCTCCTGACACTATTTCCTACACCACGCTGACCAACTACAGTAGAACTAGGCAGAAGCATCCAAAATTGCTGCAAAAACATAAAGCACAGCCTGGTTCTTGACTAAACAGCCATAAGTGTGTGGTGGATGGGAAACTGCCCCGCAAGGTTTTACCGAAGGCTGTAACCTGCCAATTCTGCATTGGTTTGTGAATGAAGGATGAAGAAACTTGCATCAGTTTTGACTTCAATGTTCAGCATCTTTGTGTGTTGCCTCTTTTGACTTGTTGGACTTTGAAGTCCTGGGCCCAAAACCTGTTGTATCTATAAGATTTTCTTGAGTCTTAGCGCTTGCTAATTTTCCCCAATGAAATGAGTTGAACAGGCCTGCTCCTGTATTTCCTGTGTTGGTCCACAAAACAAAGGGAAGTAAAAAATGTTGAAAGGAGCAAAATGAGAAATGTCCTGTGATGCTGATGAACTCCAAAGACACAATTTTGGTAATCTGGTGCCAGTGTCACCAACAGTAATGCAGTAAGATCCTCTTAGTGATTAAATATCCTTCTTAACATCAGTAATAATTATTGTGTACACTTAAGCAATAAACTAATCCCTGACTCCAATCCCATATAATTAAGCTTAATGAATTGAATTGTCTTTACTGCCAGATAGGCCCAAACATTGCCTAAAACTGTAAGAGAAAGAGATACAATAAAAAGCTTTTGCAGGCATAATGCAAGGCTATTGCAAAATTGTGTTTCTTTAAAATAAAAATATCTGTAAATGACCAAAGCATGTTTACTGGAAAAAAAAAAAAAAAAAAAAAAAGAAAATGTTGTGGTTCCATTTTAGCCCATTTTTTTTTCTCCCTCGACCCTCTGGTTTGTAGAGACTGGTTATAAATTTTCAGAATTCCAACAAATATTTTGCTGCTGTGTTTATACCCTCTTTTTAGCTTACTTTTTTATATTATTTCTGAAACTGTTGTCAAAAGAAAGAAGCTGGATAATTCAAGTATTCAATAGTGAGCTCGATTTTCAGAGTTCTTAGTAATGGCCTAGTTTTTTTCATCATTTGACATGAAAAGAAGCAGTATTAGGGCCAGGAGAAAGCTCCAAAGTAATGCTGCATTTTTAGCTGTTTTAAAGACAAGAAAACTAGTTTCTTCTCATTCAGTTTTGCAGAACTGTAAAACAAAGCAAAACAAAAAGTCTGTGCAGGATCTTGTGGCCAAAAAAAATAAATAAATAAATCATCATTCCAGATGACCAATGGTGTAACAAAGCATTTCATTCAATCCAGACAGATTTTTCTGTGTGTAATATAAGCATTTGCTGAAAGTGGGTGAGAGATAGAGAGGGATGTTGGATCCCGATGTTTCTTCTTTTGTTATTATTACCTGCTGTAAGGAGAGAGGAAAAAAAAAAAAAAAAAAAAAAAAAAAAAAACACAAAGAAACTGGTGTTGTCTCTTCTGCCTCCATGTCTTTGATAGCTGATCTTGATGCAGAATGATTTGGATCCATTTACAGCTGGGACATACGCATTCTGTTGCTCAATGCAAATGTGAAAATATACAGGGGCTGGGCAGAAACCTCAGCTGTAGTAAAGTGGTGTCAGAGGACTTTGCAGACCGATAGAGCCCCGGAGAACCACCAAATCTGAAAAGGCATGAATCTTCTCTAGGCTTCAGGTACCTAGATGTGCACTTCAATAGTTATTAGTGTCTTTAAAATGCCTGGTATTTGCTGGTATCAGCTTTTCTGAAGATTCTGTTAGATGGCACTTGAGCTGCCTTAAAAAAAAAAAATCTCATCCCAAACCCTTAGACAATCCTCATTAAATGAAAATGTTCAGTCATTTCAATCTCAATGGGAAATTTTTTACTCAGGCAGAACTTAATGTGGTGCTCATTCACATCTGTAGGAATATATTAAAAATCAGAATGACCCAATGTACTAAAGTGAATCCCATAAATCATATTAAAAGCCATTAATCAGGTTGCCATATGTAGTTGCCAGCCTCTGCTTAATTTGACTGGTACATAGCAAAACATAATGCATCAAGTAGAAGGTATTTTTAAAAGGGATAAAAGTAGCATGTACTCCATTACTAGTTCTATTTTTTTTAAATTAATGATCAAATGGAAAAAGCTCATTTGCCATGGTGATGACTTGAAAACTTGGCAGTAGCGTTTTTATGTTCTTTGTGAAATAAAAAATGTGAAAGGGCACGTGTGCCTCAGAAATGGTAGAGGTTTGTGTCCATACATAAATGTGTGCGTATTCACATAATTTACATAATCCTGTTTAGAAGCTTTTTTTTTTTAAACTGGGGCAATGGAAAAATGTCATGAATGACACTTCTCTGGATATCCTCTGCACTTTTAGTGCTGTGAATTATGTAAAGGCCCAATGAATCAAGTTCTTTGTAAGGAAAAGTGCCTCTGATTTTCCATCCTTTTATGCGTATGGGATTGCACGTGTGGTTTTCCTGACTCAGAGAGCAATCATCACGTAAGAAATCCAGTAGTCACAGTCTGGTTCGCAACTGGCTGTGTGATTTTAAAGGTCTTTTTATATGTCTTTCCTTTCACTATTCAGCATAATGATAGTTATTCATATCAAGATTTGGCTGCTTTATCACCATTCTCATCAGAATTTCTGTCTTTTATTTTTAAAGAATGTTTTCAAAAGGAATAATCTCATTGTGGTTTTTACTTCTTTCTGAGCTTGACATTCAGAATCATGAAAATCTAAAAATGTCAGTACTGCTACCATGCTAGAAATGGATATAATGCATGCTAATGAAGATTTCAAAGGAGAAACTATTTTTATTATTTTAGTTTAAAAATGACAGATCTGTTTTCCTGGGTTAACCTGAAAAGCAAATTTGAGATGGATCATTTCAGGGAAGAAGCAAAAGGAGATATTATTTCACAAGGCTGTTCCTTGTCATCTTAAATTTATTTTATTTTTATTTTATTTTATTTATTTGTTTGGAGTATTTAAACTCTGGTAACTTTAGTGGCCTTTTTGTGGAGCTTCAGTGGACTGCTTGAAAGTTTCTGTAGCTGGTTGTACACTATCTCTTTCTGTCTTCATATTTTATGGAGCTTGGATTGAAAATGTCAGCGTTGTAAACAAATCATAAGCACCGTGTAAAATGTAAATATGAACTTCTAAGCTTAGGTGACAATTGCAATAAAAGCTCTAACTTTGTAATAAAGATAAAGCTAGTTACAGATACGCTTTAGTCTCTGCCTCAGAATTATCGATGTGATGTTTGAGGAGCTGAAATAAAACTGAGGATTTATTTTCTTTTCTTGAACCACCTGTCATCATTGAGATTATTTAAGATAACATTTCCTTTTTCTTCATTGCTGCCAATGCTTTTGATACTGCTACTTCAGAAGCCCGTTTTCCTGATTTTTGATGCTTCCATATTGCCTCCTGCAAGCCATTTGTTGTATGAACTGCAAAGGTTGCTTAGTGGCCTGGGTGTTAGTGTGGTAAGGGAAAAGAAGGGAAAGAAAAGGCATGTAGGGGGCACATTGCAACTTCTCAGTTAATCTCAAAGCTTTGTCAATATCCTATCAGAAGGCTGCTGCTCAAGTGGAATGGGTGACTATATGTGCAAATCACTAAACTCCTTGTTCATAGGGAAGTCACCTACGTGGTTCCACTTAAGCTGTACATACAGACTAGAATTTCTGTTCTGACCGTGCTGCCCTTGCCTGTCTGACCTCTAATAAAGAAAGGCATCTGCTTTCTTCCTATGGTCTATCTGCTAAGGAAGGTCTTGCTTTGTGTTAGGTGACTTCTCATTTGTGCGAGTGGGCTCATGAATGTGAGTTGCTAGTATCCTTGAATTACAGACTGTAGAGTTAATTGCTGTATACATTTTAAGTGATAAACAGGTAGGAATTTACATTCTATGTATTGTTGTCCCTCTCACTCTCTGTAAGTTACTTGCTCCATATCGCATTTGCCTGGATGTTGCTTTTGCACTATTATGCTGTGTGTCTAGTCCAAGATGACCCTTTAGGATGAGTTTTCTCCTCAGTATCACCACATACCCTTTGCGGGAGCTCCGCAGAGGAGACGATACACTGTGCTTCCAGGTGTAGTTTCATCTCACAATTCGGAACGGGAAACCAACCTTGCCTTGTTGGTAGCTTTACAGTTTTATTTTCAGGGGCTGCAACTAACATGAGTACTTTGTTTTAGGTTTTATGTGACATGTATTGAAGAATCCTGTCACTTAGTCTCTAGAGACCAGCAGAGAAAATTGAGGAAATAGTATACACCTCTGTGATGATTTGTTCGGGGCTAAGCACTGGTTTGGTCTTGGAAATTATTTCTCTTTTTCCCAACAGAATCATGTACAGAGTGGGCTATGTTGTACTCTTGTGCTTTAAAACCATCTCCACTTGTCAGGTGTACAGGTAGCTCCCAGCTCGTCATTTGCTTGATGTTACTGTCACTGAAATAAGCTTTCATACGTGTGCGTTCTTGCCAAGTGTATCCTTTGTCTGGCTGAAGCTACCTCAGTTCCTTCTAGTTTTTAAGTGTGTAACTCACACTAAAATCAACAGAATTTTCTGCTGGGAAATGGCACTCTGAGCTGAGAAAAGGGGATGATAAATAATGAGGAAATGGGGGAAGTAACGTAGAAGTTTTATCCTCTGTAAATGACTGTGGCATCGAAGTCCCCAGATGAGTGAAAACTCAATGCGCGAATGTTTCATCACGGACTCATCAAAACTTCAAATAGAATTTTTTACATTCATATACTATCATGAAGTATTTATAATTATTGTGCCAGGAAATTTAGGCAGTGATTCTCGCAAATCAAAGGTTTAGAAACAAAGGAAATATAAATAAATAAATAATTGCAGATTCTCTCAGTGCATTCTCTGAACTTAAGAGTGTCAAAGTTTTTCTCTAGTGTGGGGGATGACTGACGTTTTCAACTGAGCTCCCTAGGAGGGAAATACAAAGTGTGCCAGCAGAGAAGGGAAGGCTTTATTGTACAGAGCTCCTAGAGAAATCTGCAGGAGTTCTTAGCTGTGTGGCCCCGGTAGTTAGTCAGAGAAACAGGGAATATCCTGAGTTGGGAGGGACCCACAAGTATGATCGATTTCAACTCCTGGCTCTGCACAGGACCACCCCGAAATGAAACCACATGTGTGAGTGTTGTCCAAATGCTTCTTGAACTCCAGCAGGCTCAGTGCCGTGACCACGTCCCTGGGGAGCCTGTCCCAGTGCCCGACCACCCTCTGGGTGCAGACCCTTTCCCTAACCCCCACCATCTGGGTGCAGACCCTTTCCCTAACCCCCAGCCTGACCCTCCCCTGTCCCAGCTCCATGCCCTTTCCTCGGGTCCTGTCGCTGTCCCCAGAGAGCAGAGCTCAGCGCCTGCCCCTCCACTCCCCTCGTGAGGGAGCTGCAGGCCGCCATGAGGCCTCCCCTCAGCCTGCTCTGCTAGGGGCTGAACAAACCAAGGGGCCTCAGTCTCTCCTTGTACATCTTCCCCTCTGGACCCTTCACCATCTTTGTTAGCCCTACTTTGACACTCTGTTTTATGTCTTTCTCATATTGTGGCGCCTGTATTGGGTTTATGTGGCAAGGTTTGGGTAGCAGGGGGCTGCAGGGGTGGTGCTCAGTTGCCCAGCTGAGTAAAACCACCACGCACCCAAAGTTGTTTTTTATTTTTTTTTTTTTTGTATCTTTAGGCACCTAATAAATAGGCAACCGTTTGGCATCTGATTATCTCCCTGTTTGTAGCCCTTGCACATGTGGATGATTATGTTTAAACATTGTGATATTTAATGCATAGGGCTGTGCAGTGTAAGGAGATATTTAATTCTGAGTGAAGGCTTGGGCTTTCCTTACAGGATGTGGAGAGGATTAGGAGCAAGGAAAAGTGGTTCTAGGCAAGTAGCTGATCATGGACCTCATAACGTTATCAGGAGGGAAAGACCAGAGAAGTGCTAGTTGCAGGTGTGCTGGGCTTTTTGTCTGTTTGGGTTATTGCATGAGGGCCAAGCCAGGTTGGAGAAAGACCCTCTGGTGGTGGAAGTTCCTGTCTGTTCCAGTACGGGTCCATATCACAGGGTGCATCCATCAGGAGCACACTGCTCCAACCTGGGTCCCCTGCACTGGGGACAGCTCCCACCAGATTGCTTGCTCCACTCCTTCCCACACGCTGCAGGTCCACCCAGAGGCTGCTCCTGTGGGGGCTCTCCATGGGCTACAGCCTTCTTCAGGTCAGATCCACCTGCTCCACCGTGGGCTCCTCCATGGCTGGAGCATGGCTATCTACTCTGCTGTGGTACACCAGTTTCTGCAGGGGGACAGCATGTGCTACCATGGGCCTCTCCACAGGCTGCAAGGGAACTTCTGCTCTGGTGCTTGGAGCACCTCCTCCCCCTCCTTCTTCACTGACCTGAAGTGGACAGCCAGGAGGAGGAAAAAAAAATAAAATCAGAACCATAGTCAGGTTTCTGTACCTTGATCCAGGAAGCTGTTTATCCTACTTGAGCTTAGTTTCATAGGAGTAAGTTTCCATATTCTTTTATGATTTAGTACTGTAGCATTATTTCTTAACTTATGCATGTTTCAGCTTTAGGTGACACTCTTGTCTGCATGCAGTTGTTCTATTCCCACTGCAAAGCTGAATCAATCTTAGTGCCACAGTTAAATACTAGATGATTTAGTGTGCCATCAAAAACTGTATAAACTGCCTATTAGAAATGTATTAAACTTTCAGCAGGAAATGGACTGTTCACATATTTCCTCGTAGTAAGAATACTTAAATAATATAGCAGTCGTTACCTAAAATTATCTAAACTCAGTTAATTGCAAAACAATGCAGTGATGATTTTGTGAGTGATAATTTGATTCATAGAGCACAAGAAGAAAGTCTGACAAAGACATTTGAAAAGATGGGGCGGGGTTTTCATGGGCACACGGCAAGAAAATGTTTGCGGTGGTGTTCCCTAATCCCTGCCAGGATCTAGACTTTGAGACCTGTGACCTTTTCTACTGTAGGCAGGTCTCAGCTCTAGCATTAACAATTCCATGGTGACTTCAACGAAACAAATTCCGTGTGCTTCACAATAACAGAGCTAATTTACTTTGCCAGATTTATGCCAAGGAAAGAAACAATTTTTCCGGTGTTTTAAATTTTTTTGAAGGGATCTGAAAGATCTCTGGAGTCCTCAAATGGCAATGTGTGTCCCAGCAGTGGTGCAATTCCTTTATTGATGGAGTAGGCTCATTGCTTGATTGTTATTCACACGTGGTAATGAAAAATACTAATTGTTAATCAGTATGTTATTCTCATTTTGTTATGAAATGTCTGATGGGATGCCGGTTGTAATGGTTCAGAGTGAGATACATTTTTTTAAAGAAGCTTTAAAATGTCTGACCCCATTTTGAGATAGATGCTGTCTTTCATATGGCTAAAATAGTGGGAGAACATGCACCCAGCCTCCAGAATGAGGGGATCAGTCCTGGGCATCTGGTGAGGTCTGTGCTGGCTGGAAGCAAGCCAACGTTATACCAAGCTACAAGAAGAGTGGGAGAGAAGACCCAGAAAACTAAGAAACTGAAGATCTATTAGTCGAAACTTTAGTACCTGGAAAAAATATGGAGAAGGTTATCCTGGGTGCCACTGAAATCCATTTAAAGAACAAAGCTATTATCAGGCATAGTCAACATGTGTTCATCAGGAGAAAGTCCAGCCTTAGTAACTTGATCTTGTTCTATGATAAGAACACCCACTTAGTCGATGAAAGGAAAGCAGCAGAAATCTTTCTGGATTTTAGTAAGGCTTTTAACACAGCCCCTCAAAGCACCCTTCTTGGACAAGTTGTCCAACTGTGAGATAAAGTGGTGTGCATTAAACACAGCTGGTCAAAAGAGGTGATTCTCTCGCATTTACCACTGGTGTGGTCTCGCCTTGAATATTGTGTGGAGTTGTGGGCTCCACAACGTAAAAAGGATGTTAAGGCACTTGAATGCATCCGAAGGAGGGAGACAAAGCTGGTGAAAAGACTGGAGAGCATGTTCTGTGAGGGGAGTCGGAAGGCACTTGGTGTAACTAGCCTGGTGACAAGGAGGCTACGAGATGACCTTACTGTTCTCTGCAGCTGACTGAGGAGGGAAGTGAAGAGGGAGGTCTCCATTCAGGCTCTATAAAATTGCTTTAACTTGTATATACTGTTTTCATGGCAAAGAATGACAAAGAAAGCAATGTCGTACCCGTAAGGAAATGCAGTGGAAACAGCTGCTAGTCAGGTTTTCTGCTGATGTTGGCCATCTTGTGAAAATGCAAGGATGTTTTCTGAGAAGATCTCTGCGACAGTCCTACACTGGAGACAAAAGACTCAACATGTCTCCTTTTTCCATCTCGGTACCGCTCAGGATTTTACACCATCAGAGGAATGAAAGTGTTTAACTTTTAAACGTGTTGTTGAAATATTAAACAAAGTTTTTTTCCTGCTGATTGTTAATGCTGTATCAAAGCAGGTTTGAAACTGCTTCATAATCTCTTACATAATGCTGTCACACTGTTCATGTCACTGATACTGTTTCATCCTGATCACTGCCACCAGCAGGAGGCTCAGAAACGTGACTGTAAACATTCTCAAATGCATTTTAAATAAATTTCACAGTTTATTCTTGGGGAGATGCAAATTCTTACCTTAAAATTTTTCAGATGGGAACCAAATGGAATACTCCATTAAATCATTCTCAGTTGTGCATCACAACACAGATAGTACTCCTCTTCCCCACCAGAAGGGAGTGATCCTTAAAGCAGAATCGTACAATCAGAGAGTCACTAAGGTTGGAAGAGACCTCCAAGATCATCTGGTCCAGCCATCACCTTATGACCAATATCACCCACTAAGCCGTGTCCCTAAGCACCAGGTGCTTGGAGCAGGGTTTAAGAAGACCCTACTCCAGCAAACACAGACCCTTCCTGTGTATTCACATATAAGCAGTTCAGGGGTTCAATCTTTTGTGGCATGTGCTGCACCACATTTTGCAATTTGTGCAAAACAATCCCCATGTGCCCTGTGAGGAGTCTGGGATTGAAATCAAGGAGGGGATACCCACCCCCGAAGTTCTGGTAGCTGATGTGATTCTTGTGGGATTAGGAGATCCTGCTTCATCTGAGTTAAGTGAATATCTCAAACAACATCTTTCCACTTGAATGGCCATGCCAGTGTGTGAGTTCGCCTGTGTGTAAGAAGGCTGTGTTTCTCTGAAGGAAAAAGAAAGGAAAATATCTTCAAAAAGATTGTGCTCAACCTGCTATGGACTTGAATACATACTGAAATAAAAAATATCTTTTGCCAGATAGGAAAGGTACTTGGACTTGGGCAAGAGAATTTTTCTGGATTATATCCTTAAAACCTCAGCATAGAGAAGTTACTGAAGCGTATATGGATCTCTTCTGTGATAGTCATATGCTTCACTGCTTCCCTGAAGCACAGGGTCTCCTGGAATTGGTCTTCAGGTAAATGCACTTTAGTCATGTTTGTTTCACTTGGAACCATCACGGGCAAGCCTATATTCAATGTTGTCATCTGAGAAATGCTGCGGAATACTTTTTTGTTAGAAGGTGAGGGGGCAGGGGAAGGGAGGGAGGAGGAAGAAGCAACACAATAAGGATTGCCCCCCTCCTCCATTTCCAATTTGATGGTGTATTTAAAATCCAATTTGATGGTGTATTTAACAACAAAAGAATATAAGCCCTGAGATACTTGTGCTGCTACGCAATCAGGCAATCACAATTGCTGTGCCTCAAGGCATAGACTCTTTCAGAAAATGCTGTCATATTTCTTGAAAATCACTCATCTTTTTCCCTTGAACAAAACCTGTACAGCTTTTTTTTTAGGGTAGCAGTAAGCATCTGGAAAAAAGAAATATCTCTGTTTGGGATGCTATGGGAAATGTATGAATTAGAAATAAACATTAATTCTGTGGTCTGAAAGCAGAACTACCAGAAGGGAAGCTCAGAGGAAGTCCACATGTGCAGCAACAGCCAAGGAGGATGACTGAGATAGTGAAGACCTGTGTGTATAGCTGGATTAAGCAGAATTGTCTTCTTAGGATCAAGATAAAGATATTTCTGTCAGAAACCCAATCAGAAGGACTTGCTATTCTGTCTACTCTTTGCATCTGTAACAACACTTAGTTGTCGTAGTGGGTTGTTTTGATGCCGTAACACAGTTATACTGTGCATCTCCCTGAGTATGGAATAATTAGCCAGCTAACTGTTTAGTCTAATATCTTATGCACTGAATTCAATTAAAAGACTCATTTTGGAACGAGTTCTAACCAGTCCAGCCTGCTTGAAGGCTGTAGGTGTCTACACAACTTGCTGAACAAACATCCGAGTCAGCCTGCATCTTGGCTCGTTGTTTTGGTGTTTATCTTTCTATAAAGCATTCTTTCTCTTTTGATACAGTATTTTCCTGTGCTTTTCTTACTGCACTGATGAAGATGCACTTGGCTTTTGCAAGGCAAATCCCATTTCTACTGGAATTTGAGTTATCGGAGAAAGAAGGGTGCATTTTCCCCTGGGAATTGATTGGGTCACTGGTGTTTGTGCTGCGTGCAGCAATGCTGTTTGTAAGCTTGCCATTTTGTATGTGAATGTAATTTTATAGGATCTGGGCCTTAAAATTGAAAAGGGCGATTTGGAAGATTTTGCAAGGTACACAGCTAATTTTTATTGATAATAAAAGTAGATCTCATCTGCATTAATGGTAGGAAGTTGACAATCTGCATATTTTTTCATATTGCTTAAGGAGGACAAAAATCAGGATCTCTAAAAATAGAAGTGAATTTTAAAACATTTTAAATACTGAACAGATTATTCCAGCTGTCACCGCAGCTCAGAGCCTGATATGTGATACAATTTTTCAACTTTGATCTCCGCTTTTGCAGAGGAAATTCGTCGAAGGGCTTTATCTATTTAAGGCTGGGGTAAGCTCCCCAGCTCCAGCAGAACTGTGTTTTGCTGTTAGCACGCTTGCTGATCAGCGATGCGAGTGCCAGCCTCACAATTGACTCCTTTCTGCACACGCAGAAGGAGAGCACAAAGTTCTCAGGCAGATTCCTGCTACGCCTATAAATCTGCCTGGAAAGGATTCTTCCCCTTCAGCAATCCGGGTGATTAATTAGCTCGTATGAGTCTCTGCAATAGACTCAATCACATCGAACAAGTGGTGTCACATTCCCTTCCTAAATGTGATTATTGCAAATGTCCCTGACATAGCATCGGGTTCCTTCGGTGAGGCCTTTCACTGCTGCAGAGATTACAGAGCTTTTGCTGCTTTCATTTGCTATCAGGCACCAGAACATCTTCAGCAATTTCGGCTGTAAAGCAAGGGAGTGCACATACAGATTTAGGACATATTGGAAACTTTATCTGCACTATTAGGTATCACAAAATAAATGTATGCAGGATCAAACCATACCTGCAAGATAGATATTTTAGGGGATATGTTTTATGACTGATAAACCGGTCTTGAAAAAGTGGTGCTGTGGCTTTCTTCTCGGCTTCTGCTGCTTGCTGCAAACACAAACCTCTCCTCGTGCAGCTAAACTGTTTGGCTTCAATTTTACAGGGCAGATATTCCCCTAAGATACTCATCCTATTCATAGTTCCTCTACTTCCTGGCACGGCTGCCCCCTGCCTTGCATCTAATTCTTCAAATGCTCATATATGTAGAGAAAGGCCTTCTCTCCAAGAACCTGTGAGTTCAGAAATCTGGAGTTAAGTATTGAGCAATACAATTAATGGGTTAGCTCGTAGTAATGGCAGTGGTATTCGTGGACAAATTTTGAACTAACTGGCATTTCCTCCTTGTGTTGTGATTTCAGCATGTACTGAGTCTCAGAAGGGTCATAGAAAACTTTGGTTGTGGTGCAGGTACTTCAGAAAGTGGCATTTAGGGCAGACACTTGCTCGTGTGTCTCTCCCACTGTACCTGGCCGTGCTCAGCTGGTCCAGAACAGGAACAAGCCCTATGGAGCCGGGTGCTTTGTGGCTGCTGCCACAAGTGACTCTTACTTTTCTGGTGTTGTGTTTCTGATACCTAGAAATCTTTGTCTGTGGCAACCTACTGCTGTGTTTGAGTGCAGTGCCGTCTGGGATTCCCCTGGTTGTCTCTGAATGGTACAAAGGGTCACAGCAGAGAAACAGGAGACAAAGGAAGCACGCAACCCCATGACAAATGTGATGTTGGGAAGGGAGATGGGGTCCTGTGTACCTAACACAATGTTCTCCTGGGTAAAGTGCATCACAAATACAGTCCTGGTGTCTGACAGACCACAGGGTTAAAGGACACTTATCTGCAAGAAAAATACAGCCTGATTTTCTGTATTACAGGAAAAATCTTCCCAGATGTTACAATTTCTTGGGCTCTGTTCTGCCTGCTAATAGATATTGCTGTGGAAAATGGTGTGGAATTTTTTTCCCACTGTGTTTTGTAGTAAAGATGCTTAGTTTGACAGTCTTCTCAGCCTGTTGTGGCCTTCACCATTCTTCTTTTTGTCTTCTTGAAGAAACGTGGTGGTTCTGTTCCATCTTCTGGTAGTGCTGTGTCCGTGCTGGGGTTGTTTGGATCTGTTTGCTCCCATGTCATTATCATTAAATCTGTTCACATCCTGATCCACAAATGTCACATGCTGGTAGTTATTAAAGCTGGAGATAGGGGCTGAGCTGCCTAGGAAGGAAACCAATAGGAGGTTAGCCTCTGTGAGTGCACACCTGAATGCATAATTCAAGTGGAGATGTGACCAAAAAAAAAAGGAAAAAAAAAAAGGAGATAAATTCAGTTTCCATTTAGAGTCAGTGCTTCTCCGTTATATGACTCTAAGAGGGAATTTGTGGTTTAATTGAGACAGGTGCATAGCAAGTCTTCTCCTGGTGACTGCTGTTACTTACCTTCTGGATCACTACCCGTGTCTTGAGGGACTTCAAACGCCCTTACAGAAATTTGGCCATTAAAATAATTCATACTCTAAATGGTGTTTTGGAAGTGAAATAGGCATTTAGGCCTGTAAGTGTAGACAGAAAGCCGGTGGGATCATGGTATTTAATGCCTCCTCCTTTTGTAAATGCTGCCGGTAATCCCTTGGCCTCAGTTTCCACAGCTGAAAGAGGGCTCTGACACAGTAATGCTGACCTCCTTCCTAGGGGGACTCGGCTTTGCCATGGTTAATTCGTTCCTGTGTTCAAAGCACTGTGGGTTGCAAAATTATGGTTATTAAAGCCAGCTATTAGAGAGTGTTGTCTCCTTTGAGAATATTGATTTAACCACATGTCTCTGTGTATTTAAAGTTTGAAGTGATATGATGTGCAAAGATCAATTTATTCTATGTTTGTATCTAATGAATAATTACGGAGTCTTCTCTGTTCTTTCTCTAATGAGAAAAAAATAAATGTTTTTAGTCAGGAAAGACAGGGAACGTGCCTGACAAAGGATGCCCACAAGACCATGCTACATCAGCATCTTTCTAGTCTTTTTCCAGATGCACTTTTTTTGTTCCTTCATCCTTTCCCCTCCTTTTTTCCCCTCTATCGGCGTTCTAGTCCCTACAACCATTTATTCCCATCCACCAGCTTTGTGAAAAAAAGAAATTACTTTTCTTTTTTAACACGAGGATTATTGTAATTCCTCCTGCTGCCTGAGGGATAACTATTTGAATTTAGAGCTTGCTCCCTAAGGAGCTTAGTGGTCAGAAGATTGGTTCTTCTCAATTAACTTAATTACCTATTTTAGCATTGATACTGTTGTGGTGTGATACAAGAGTAGAACTGTTTTTGAGGTGGGGGGCTTTTTATGGGACATCCACCGAGAATCCTATCAGTGCTTTCCTACTGGCACCCCTGACCTCGCAGGGATGGCTTTCTGTTTAGGAAAAGAGTTTCCACGGGGGATGAGGTGTGGAGTAGCTGTGCCTCCAGAGCTGAAGGTGGAAGATCCTGAGCTGAAGGGCCAGAAACTTGCCTCTGATCTCAGTGAGATCAGTGATTATCCACAATGGTTGGGCATACTTAAGATTCTTGTGGCTGTCCCTTGTATTACCTAATTTATCAGTGAGGATTTTTGCTTGTGTATTGATTGGAAAATTCTTGCTACTGTTGAGGTGCCTGAATGAAGCTTCACGTTTCTCGTGACCAAGTTACTGTGCTCTTCTCTGAACTTGTTCTGTCTCCTGATATGGAGACTACTGATAAGCTCCATGCTCCCATAGCTACATGTCCTTCATGTCGCTGTTTTTCTGACCATGTCCCAAAAGGAAAGAGATTTATAAAGGAAGGTACGTGTCCAGCTGAGCACTCCCAGAGACTGTGAATCTCAGGCTGCAGTGAAGACTATTCTCCATGAGGCTACCAACCTTCTAGAGCAAAAAACTACCAAATGTGTATGTGTGACCTCATTAGTGGGGATGTAAAACCACTGTCAGCAGGGGCTGACCTTTTTCTTCGCAGCAAAACTGAGATTGCAGACAAATGTTGGTGTTTGTCATTGCTGGCCATATGGCTTTCTCTACATATTATGGCTTGGGCTGAAAGTAAACGTGTAAGAAAAACAGAGCTTGCTTCATTTGAGCTGTTTAGTTCTGTACCAAGGCCTCGAGGTTCTCTGAGTGAAGGGGAGGCAGCTCTGAGAGATGGAGTCAGACCCCTGGGGAGTTGGTACAGGTGGGGCAAGGCTTGAATCCAGCCCATGTCCTCGCATGGAACTGGAATCAGCGTGGGCATCTTGGTTTTCTGAGAGGAAAGGAAGGAAGAAGTTTGAGTTTCATTCAAGCTGAATCCAAAATTTAAAAAAAAAATATATATATATATATATATATAAAAACCCACCAGCCCCACCTGCTTCCTAGGCTGTCAGTGCTGTTTTGGCCAGCTTTCCTAGTCACAATTTTGATCCTCTCTTGAAGGACTGAAGTATTGCTTTGGGAAATGAGAAATACTTGCAGGTCCAGTGAGAGTTGATTTGCTTTTATTAGACTCCCTTCTGCGCTGAAATAAACTAGGGCATGGTGTTGCAAATTGCATGTTGCAGTATTACCACCGATAATGTCAACACTTAATATAATCTCTGCAATTCACTGTATCATGCGTCATTGTTTCATCTCTGGATTCTTGCTGTTGTGAGTGTAATCATTTTTACCGTGTGTTAAATTAACCCTCAAAGAGGTCTGGTACTGTTACATTCCCCCCCACACCCTCCAAAGGATACTAAGATGTTCATTGCTTCAAAAGTGTTACGTTTTTATTGTGAAATGATGCTATATATATTGGAATGCTTCCTGTTATATGGAAGGATATGACAAAAATCTCCCCTTTATAATATTTCCATGGTACCACAGTGGCTCTGAGATCTCCTGCTTTGTGCTGCTCCTTTTGGATAGGACACTCTAATTATGCTTTTGTCCAAGCAGAGGTTTCTTTGTATCTTACCAATTATCTGAAGTCATTTATACTTCTGCAGCCTGCTGGGTCTGTGTTAGTGAACTTGCTTACTACAAAGAAAGGACAGAGATATTTCAGCTCCACTTTTAGGCATTCGTATGATCGTCTTTTACCCACTTTATATGTATTTAAACTTTATTTAATACTCATTGCTTATACTAGGAAGCTGAGGTGAGTATTGCAGTCATATTTTAAAATTGCCATCGAGGCGTTTGCTCCTCAGCCAGATGCACTGCAGATATTTCTTCTTCAGCAGAAGCAATACAAGGCAGGTACTTGGGAATCTCTGTAACCAGCTGGTCTGGATACAGTCACTGCTGGTCTGCCACACCTTTTTGAAAATACAGATATAGTCAGTGCCTCAAAGGTTCTGGCCTACAGATACCTTCACTTTGGAAGTAATGTCAAGGCTGAAGTTCAGAGCAAAACATGCTTTTTTAGCATTTAATTCTAAATGTTTATGTATGTGTGTGGTGGATGGCTTAATCTCCATACCAAGCTGCCACGGTTGGTGAGACATTTTGGTTTTAATCCAGGTCAGGCCGATGGTTTTGAAAGCCCACCTGAAATGTAGTTGAAACTCTTCTAAAGGACCTGCATCTTCAACCTTTGTCCCATACTTGTTAGGCATATTCTTGACATTTTCACAAATGATTTTCAGATGATTTTCCCATAGGAAATTTCACATTATTGCTGGGAACCTGTACTAGAAGATAGATCTCATCTCTGTGCTCCCTTCTCCTGGGAGAAGGCTGATTTAACAGCTGAGACCTGCCACCCTGAGCAACCAGAGGAAGAACAGAAGCAACCAGCTTCTGTTAGTACTGCAGTGTAAGGCAGCCAGCTTGGACTCCCACACCCAACAAATTCCCGTTTTTTCTGATGGGATTCTTGGGACTGGAATGACAAACTGGCTTGTTGTTGTTGTTTTGTTTTGTTTTCCTCCTAAACACTGTTATACATTGATATTTCCTTTGGAAAGGGCATCTAGTTTGAAGGGCTTCTATTTTGTAATCAGATCTGCTGTAACAAAGATTTTGCTTTAGAGACAATAAGAATTCTGTGGGTTTTTTGTTTTTACTTTACTACCACTTTTTTTGTTCTTTGTACATACCCTTTCCTATGCCACAAAGAGTTTTACAATAGTAAATTTGGTCTTTCTTTATTTTCATATTAAAATGTTTATGCTGCACAATAAACATTTGCCATCACATCTTTAATTTAAAAGTAGGTCATTTTCTATTTTGATAGATTTCACTGCATCTTTTGCAAAGTGGGAAGAACTCCCATTAACTTCCATAGATCAGGCCCAGATTGTTTATGTTGCTAATATTATATGAGATGATATATGCTGTAGGTAGTAAAGTGGAGACTATCATTATTATGAAAATAGAAATATAATGTATGACCTATTAAAAAAGAACACTTTTAACATTGCATATTAAACTGAAAATGGAGTTTTTACAGGACTGCTATGAGCCAGAGACATGTCTTTGGTCTTGGCTTGGTTCTAGATCTGAAATATCTATGCGTATGAATGCAAAAACCTTCAGCATGTAGGAAATGAAGCCTCTGCCATAGAGAAATGGAAAATTCACAACCCCTTCAAGGAAACAGATGATTACCCAAAAGCCTGTGTTAAATACTAAGTTTCTATGCTTATATGTACTACTTTCCAATTATTTTTAAATTTTTATTATTTTTTTTTTAGGATATAAAATTTACTGTGGAAACCCACTATGTGAGTTTTTAAAGCACCAGCAATGTATTAAAGTCTGTTCTGGTAAGGGCTAGCAACAAATCAAGTGAATTAATTTGAATCTTCTGAGAATAGTAGCAGTAGACCTGGAAGGCAGGAGGAAACAGCCTACAACAATTAGTGTCTGTAGTAACAGCCTTTAGGTTGGAACAGATCAGTAGGACCATTCTTCTTCTAGTGAAACTAATTGCTTGGACTTTCATTTACCAATTTAATTTAATAATGAAACTTCCTGCAGTGTCTTTAACAAACACAAAACTTCTGAGATGGAGGACAGGGATCCAGCATTCAACCAGCTGAAGTTACTTTTTCTGTACAAGTAAGGATGGAGACAGGAAGAAAATTTTATTTACTGCTTGTTATTGCTTGTGTATACTGCATTTCTACTTGTAAGATTAGCAATCAGTGTTTTTAAATGGTCCTTGTCATCGCTTGCAGGAGAAAGAGAATGGCATTTAACTTGAACAAGTACAGTAACAGTGGGATCCACCACAAATACCTGAAATTGCTGTTTGTTTTTAATGGCACAACAAGACTGATCTTAGAAGCAAATAGCATGGTAATTGGAAAAGAAAGTTTCAGTTAACTTCATCTCTTAAAATATATTTCTGAAACACTGAGAAGGATCTGGAATTATCCTGTTTCTATTTGTCTACAACTGAGGCAAAAGCAGAAATGTTAATGACTTGACGTATATTGGGAGTATGGCAAGAAGTCCTCATCTGCAGGCAACAATGACTCATAAAGCAAATGCCGTGATGCAAAGGATTCTTCTGTCTTTAACTTATGGTTTGATTTCTGTTATCATTAACTGATAGTAATAGGCATAGATGAATGCCACTCACACTTGAAAAACAAAGAGAAGCAAGCCTGAATCAATCACCTTCCATCCTGGGGAAGTTCAGAACTGAGTCCTCACCAGCCTTATTTTTCCTTTTGAATGTGACTGGAGAATGGAGTTTCCTTCACAGGAGAAAATAAATGTTTTGAGACTTCTTTTCAGCATACATCAGGATGAAAACAAATCCCTTGACTCTGCTTGTTCCCTGTCCTCACCAGCCGTGCTGTTTCCTACATCCTTCCACTGCTGCTCTGCATCAGTCACTGTCTTTTTGCTTTCAAACATGCTAATGCCTCTCTAACATTACATTATGAAACATCCCCTACGTCCCATTCACTTCCATCACTGTCACCTTTTCTCATGTTCCTGCCTCTTTCCGTGCTTCAACTCCTTAAGCAAACTGTGCCAATTTCTTGGCTGCTCTTTTCCAGGAGCACATTTGCACGTGTCTTCCACTTGCTGTGTGAACTTGCTGCTCAACACTGAGCAAGTCCATCCCAGCTGCTCTTTGAATCCTAAGCCTAGACTGCCTGAAGGTCTAGGATCAGGGCCATGTTTCGTGGCTTGGATGCTCAGCAGCTTCTTACTGAAAGCCTTAAACACACCTGGTAAGACTTTTACGGGGTAATTTTCCAGTTGTGAAGGAAAAGTGACTCTGGATGCAGATGCCACCCTGAACCTTTCCTTATCCATTTGATAGAAATTCAAGCCACTTGTTCAGTAACTAGATTTGTGGGTAGTGATTTCTACTTGTTCTGCTGTTTGGACCTGGTTTCAGTATTTTGGCATAAATAATGCAACTGGGACAGAAGAGCATGGCCAACAGAGTAGCAGTGTGGGGTCCTTCCCTCCAGGCTGCTGCAGGCTCCTTTCCAAAATTTTGATTCACTCAGGTTCAGACACTGAGACCAAGGGGTTTGACATCCAAAGCTTACTCATTTCTTTCTGTTCTTGTTCTCCCCAGTGTCTTTCTTGCCTTTAGTGGGAAGTACTTCATTTTTCTCATAGAGATAGTTGTCCTTGAAGACTGTGCCATCTCGTGGTTGTCTTCTCTGTTGAGCATTCCTTTACTGGGAGTTACCCCTTTGGTAACATAAAACCAAACTGTGATGTTTGCGAGCGCACCATGCAGAAGGTAGGGCCCAGCACTGTAGAAGTTGGAGAAAGTTTGTATTATTCTCTGCACACTGCACCTGAGAACCTGAATGGCAGGAAGGTGAAATAACTTGCCTGTTTCTGCACAGTGAGCACGGGGCAGGAAGGTGGACACAACTACCTCCCTTCAGCTCGAGGCTTTATCTTCTGATTCATTTTCTCTCCCTCACCTTCCTCCTGACAAGGAAGTATTTTCTGCCGTGTTGCAACAATACATATCTGAAATTTAAAAAAAAAAAAAAAAGCCCATACCCAGCTTTTCTTGCCCGATATTCTTGGCACTATGACATCATAACCCCTGCGTATCCTGTCACTGAAACAAATGTATGAAACAGTTCCACTTCTCCTCTTTAATTGGAACTAGCTTGTTTCAAGGAGCTGAAGAGGCAGACTGCTCGCAAAGGTTAGTGGGGAGAAATATATCATTGTCTTGCAGGATGTTCTAAGTGGGTCTCTTGAGTATCAAGGTCAGAGTTTATTTAGCAGCAAGTTCTACTGGTATGAATCATCGATAGCGTTCCTTACACAATTTATCAATGCCTGGCAATTATGCTTGTTTCTCTAAAGAAATTTTATGCTTTTTCCTTGGAAAATGGTACATATTTTTAACTCTTCCTGGTCCCTTCCAAGTATAATTCTCAGTTTCTTTGATGCAAACTGATGGATATGTGGAAGCACTGAGTGCTGGTGAGCTGGTTTTAGATCAAAAAAAATAGTTCTGTTTCAAAACCCAGACCTTTTCAAAAACAAAGTTGCTTGGGATAGAATGAATTCTCAGTAAAATCATATTTTTCTTATATGATATTTTTCTTATCCCTTTCTTGAAGGAGCTTACATGCAGTAGCCCTGAGATCTACACAAATCTGTTAATTCAACCACTTAAGTCAGCTTAGAGGAATTTGCCCGTGTGGCACTAAGGCTTAGTGATGGGACTCAGTAGGTCAGGTTCATGGTTGGACTTTGATCTTCAGGGTCTTTTCCTTACTTAAATGATTCTGTGATTACATGCATTTTGGTCAAAGGCAGCTAGTTTCAGTTTAAAAGACACGTATTTAGAGCTGATTTCTTACTTGTGCCTGGACATCCGCCTTTTTTGCACCCGTTTTCATCAGAAGTAAAATTAAACTGGTGCAACTGAGTGTGTGTAGGAAGACACTGGACATGTCTTCTCTGTGCACATGCAGTGAAGCAGAAATAACAACGTATATTTGACAGACCTATCACCAAGTCTGGAGGTAGTATAACCATGTCAACGTAGAAATAAACCTGTTGTAATTAGCCTAGCCAGAAGACAGTTTATTTTTCTTGGCTCAGCACCGTGCTGTCAGGCACCCTGTTGTGCAAGTAAAAGTGTGCAAGACACAAAAGATAAAACTTTTTTTTTCCTTTTTTTTTTTTCCTTTTCCCTTCTAGTCAGGGAAAAAAACACTATCAGACTAGCATTCATAAATTAAAGCAGCCAGAGGATTTCATGTTCTCAAGCTTTCCCCTTTTTTTTTTTTTTTTCAGGAAAAACACCAACAACAAATTATTAGATGGGGTACTGTGTTACTTGGTGGAAGTTATTTGGCCCTTTTTCTGTTAACCTGATTTTGAATTATTAAGCCTACGGGTTGCCTCACACACAGTTTACTAAAGCTGATTCTAGTTTCACCACAGTCTATGATAGCAGATTATTAACCAAAAAATTAACAGTTTTCTGTTAATTTTTACTGAGCATTCTTAGAAAATAGGTATAGCAGTTAGACCTTTGCAAGCACTGTGGGAGGCTTAATCAGCATATTGAACAAGTAGAAAATAGCACTGCTGGGGAAATGGCAGTGTAAAATGGTGGTGGATGTGGTGAATAACAAACATTGAAACAGAAATGAGGAAATCCTCCCAATCTCCTAACTTCTTATTGATTAAGGCTTTTTTATTATTATTTTTATTTTTCCCCAGGCTGTTGCTAACTGCCTGAATGCGTTCTCACTGCTTTGTAAAATTTCACCTCTTGGCTCAGCTATGGGCTGAGTCAATTCAGTGAACTCTGAGTTATCCTGTTTTCCACAGAGAAAAGAAATTACCCGGGTAAATTGTTAATTGCAATGAAAAGCCACATTAAATGCAATGTGCAGGCATCTGGAAGATCTTACCTACTTGTTTTGCACAAAATTTTACCTCTCTAAGGATGTTTTGTGGCCAAGTCATTGCCCTTAACAATTTTCGTAGAGATGATAACATCCACTGATGGATCTGGTATATACCTGATACACGATGTCCATGTCCCTACTTCATAGCAGAGTCTGGAGATATCCCAACACGTTCCTGGTAGGAAACATTGAACTTCTGCCTTCTTCCGCTGCTAAGTCTCTGATCTTGCTCACTTACCTTGTTCTTTTCTTCTTTAATTTCCCTCTTTAAGAGGAGAAATTTATAGCACTAGACATTGCTTCCCCCTCTCACTGTTTTGTGAAATGCTGATAAAACAAAATCCTTGATCTGTATGGGGACACTGTGAGACACATATTTATGTTCTTAGTTCATCTGTCTTTTAGGTATCTAAGAGGAAGTGCTTATTTGAGAGGTGCACCCAGACTTTTAAAATAACTCAAGAATGCAAAACCAAATATACCCCCGAAGAAATAAACACCAAGCTCTTCTGAAGGCAGTGCTTTATTTCTGCTAACAGAGGACCTCACCTCAGCAAGTTCAAGTGCAAAAACTACTGCAGGACCAGCCAATTGCTCTGAGCAGCAGAGTGAATGCAACCTACTTCCTCATTACTCTCACCTTTGTGGATTCCCTGGTATGAATGACTAGCCTTACTCTTCATGGAACCACTGGTTCTGTTTGTCTCTATAGACATGCCATTTCCCTCACAGGCCTTGAAAATCCATCTCTGAAACCTTTCTCAGATCTTGTTTAATGTGTCTTATGGTCTGAGACATTATTTGGCATAACAGGGACACACACGGTGATTGTATACTTTTCTGTTCCTTAAGACACAGAGCAAGAAAATAATACATTATCACGAGATCAGTCAACTTCTTTGGCTTATAGCATGCAAATGGTAAATTTACAAAAACAGTTTTGAAGCATTATTGTTATAAAACTAGAAGAACAAAAGACTTTGTTTCTCGTGTGCTTCTTTTATGATGTGCTGGTTTTAGTGACTAATTCCTAAGGGGTACAAATTTTTATGATTTTTTTTTTTTCTAATTCTACCAAAGTCTCAGGGCATGTGTGAGGCTATGACTCTGGTATTACTTTGACAAGAAGCAGACTGAGCGTTTTGGGTGAATGCACAGACAAAGCATAGCTTGCTTCTTCACAAATGGAAGTTGCCTTTCAGTTGAGTTTGCCACATGTTTTACAGATAGAATCAGCCTGAAGGCCTCTGCTTGCTTACTGTCCTTCAGACACTGAATTCTTCACTGTAACTGTACAATCTCTGTGCCCACATCTAGGTAATTTCATTGTTACCATCTTATGCAGAATACATCTTCCTTTAGTGGTGAGGCTCTCTTTATCTGAAAAATTATTCCTGTAGGTAGTTAAATTTGTGAGGCAATGGGCTTTTCTGCAAGATTTTTTAACAAATAATTTGACAAAGCTGTAAAAGTTGGCAGATTAATATTTTGGCTTCAGTCGCGTGTCATCTCTGCTTTTTTCTTGCTGTTGTCACTTTCATTTCTTACTGAAAATAATCAAAAGAGGGAAGTCTGGAAGAAATAGTCTTTGTTGTATTATATTCCAAAACATTTTTATTTATTTATTTATTTATTTTGTCAAAAAGAAATGTCTGACTTATTTTCAAAGAAAAAAGTTTTAAACATTTGTAACTGGTCTGATAATGAAGCATAGCTTATATCCTCTCCATCCCATGTGTTTTTGTTAATCAGCCAAGCAAGGTGCAGCGGTGACCTTGACTTCCATCTGGGCACAGGCATACGGTAGGGTAGCCTTTTACTCTCCCCTACCCAAGGATAAAGCCCTGTGGTGGATTCTTTTCTAGAGAAGAGTGTTGTGTGGATCAGCGATGACTTCTCAGCGGGCAACGCACAGGTTTTCTTAAGAGAGATGCAGTGGCTATGGATTGTGCAGTGCAGCAGCATAACTGAACCAAAGCATTGTGAAATCTTCATAACAAGGGAAACAGGTGAGACTGACAGAGAGGAACCTGAAAAATAAAAAATAAAAATAAAAAAAAAAACAGACTACATGTATACTTCCATCTGTTCTAAGGCTTCCTATCTCCTGGACAGTGAGATTTTGAGAGATGTCCAAGCTTCAAACAGAGCCTCCTCTAGGCTTTTCAAGACGGTGAAGAGTGCATCTTCTCTGAGCAGTCTGACGTGTCTGAAGTGAAAAGTCCTGGAGGATCATCTCTTCCTGTTCACTTTCAAGACCGTGGGAAGCCTCGCCTTTCTGTATTGATACCT
The DNA here is from genome assembly GCF_963932015.1 of Anas acuta. Classification (NCBI taxonomy): domain Eukaryota; kingdom Metazoa; phylum Chordata; class Aves; order Anseriformes; family Anatidae; genus Anas; species Anas acuta. The sequence continues at coordinate 63,066,484 of NC_088982.1, read as the reverse complement.
GAGAGAGGGGTTCTTCTTTGCAAGTGCTGTATGTGTCCGTGACATCTGCAACCACGACAAATCCTACTTCTCATGGAGCTGTACTGCGAATGGCTGCTATAACCTGGAAATTTTTGAGCTGAATTCCAGACAGTTGGCAAGCATGAAACATTAAGCATCATAACTTCCCTAAAGATACGGCTTAAGTAGTAATATACTGCAAATAAATTGCCCTGAAGATAGTGAAGATAAACGTTAAGGCAGAAGATGTCATTGTCACCTGCTAAGCTAGTGATATTTTCAGTAGGTTGTGTTGACTCCATCAAGATTCTGCAGTGGCCTTTGCTCATCTGTATCAATGGTTGGTATCAGACTTTCCTGTTATGCAACATAAATCAGTAATATCTCTCCCTTCCAGGGAAAATGTGCAACAGTTTATTGCCTTGTAGAAGGAAAAATAAATTAACAGTGCTGACTGTAACTACAGTGAAACACAAGGGAAATCAGTTTGCCGTGAAAACATCTGTAAAGGAATTGTCTTGCTGAGAATCAGGTATGAGAATTGCCACGTTAGTACATGACTAGCTTAGATGAAAAGCTGAATTGCTGAGCAGCGCTCCTCATACTGTGAGGTAATATAACATAATTCTCATGCAGACACATTAGCTGAGGGCCAGCTTTATGAAGCCTAGAGTCCAGATTCTTGGATGCTTGCCTGAGTAGAGCAAGGCTTACCACATACAGCAAAATTCCAAGTCCTGTGGTTAAGATGACGACTTACAGCCATCTTCCTACAGTCTTTATAACAGTTACAGCCCTTGTAACGTCAGACGGGCCACAGAGAAGAGCGAGGGCATTTATATTTGAAGGTTGGTGGGATTGTCTGACTTCTAGGAGGAACAAAAAGAGAATACGTTGCGGTGGAGAAAAATGCAAAGATTGGACCAGCTGAGGAACAAGTTTTCCTTACTTTAGGCTGACAGGGAGAGATCTGGAACAGTTGTCTGGGACTTGCAGTCTCATGGGGTCTGGTGGGGCAATGTCTTCTGCTGAGGAGCTTGCATGACCTTCACCTTTGCTCCTGATGAAAACTGTGTGCAGTTGGTGTAGCTGTAAATTGAGTAGAAGAGCATTTGGGCTAGGGGATCAAAGATGAACTGTCATGCTGGCCAGATTTCGCCTGTTTGTGCCATTGCTATGGAAACAAATAACTTAGCTAACCCAGTGGACCACGTAGGTGTGGGTGTACCTTTGACCTCTCCTCATTCTACCTTTTTAAGCTACTGGAGGAATGGGAGGGAATAAAATGTATTTAGGAGGAGGTAATAAATAGGATTTTGCTGCCTACAGCTCAGGCCAGAATGAAAGGATGTGAGTTTATTTGAGCAAACGGACTAATTATTCTGAGCATACTGCACCCTCCAATATGAAGGTATCATTAAAGTTTTGTTGCTGGTGGTGGTGGTTTGTTTTATTTTTTCCTTCCTATTATTTCCTTTCCTATTTTATTCCACCTTCCTGGTAAGAACTGGATATTGACACGACCTGGAAAAATGGGGAGTAGGGACAGACAGGATGGGCACCTACCATACTCAGAACCCCCAGGGTGCTACAAGCTCTGTTTTAAACCATTTGACAGATTTCTCTATACCATGGAGCCTGGTTCACCACTAGAACTAGTTTAGTATTTCTATCCGACAACGTCCATGGCATTTCAAGGATTTTAGGCATTCACAATCCTTCTTTTTATATCACATTCTGATTTTTTAAGTCTTGATCTGTTTGCTACTGAAGGACTTAAAATTCTTATATATCACATTGAGAGAAGTTTCTTGCTTGTGAAATGTAGACAAAAATGAGGAAGAGTCTGGACATATTGCTGTTGTGGGCTCTATTGGACTTGGTAAGTATAGTGCAGGTTGTAAAGAACCAGGCTTGATTTCTTATATCTGATGAATTTATGTCCCTGTGAAAGTAATCCCATTAGTTCATTGTGTGTATGTAAATAAAAAAAACACAGACCACCATCTCCTTTAGAAGACATGCATGTCCCTTTTCTGTGAAGTAGCTACGTAGGGTTACTCAACCTAAATTCCTAGACTTAATGGATCTGTGGTGTGACTTTGCATAAAGCTTTTTGATGGGAAAATTATCTCTTAAACTCTCTGAAGTCATCAGTTGTTAAAATAATTTTAAGTAGTCATTAAGTGCTTCATTAGAGTGTTTTCATCTTAAGATGCTTTGGTTCGATTAAAACTGAATTGTGCCTATTTCTTATTATCCATTTTTACCTTCTCTTTTCCTAAATGGACTTTGGCTCATGTATTCTTGAGGTTTAATATCAGTTCAGCTGAATGCTCTTGAGTTCCTGAATTAATTCAATCATTTTCTCTTAATGACCATGAAGAGTTTTGCTAAGCTAGAGTGCCATTAAACTGAAGCGCTGTGGTGTTTAGAGCCCAGCAATCACTGGGGTAAAGCCTACAGGTAGAAAATAGGATTGGAAATTGAAGAGAGCTGTGAGGGGTTCATTTGCTGTGAATCCAGCGATAATCACCTGGAGGCTACATGGCTGAAAGTGATCTAAAATCAGTAGTTTGTGGAAGGAGAGATTGCTAATTCTTTTTTTTGGGATATGTTTTCTCGTGGTATCTACCCTTTTGATCTGGGACTCAGCTCTACATTTTCCTCTGGAAGTCTGATTAAAAGTTCTTTATGTATTGCAAATTTAAAAATCTTACATGTTGTAAATATGTTTTACATAGCTGGTGTTTACTTAAGAAAGCTCAGATGGCCTAAGTATCATTCTCTGCTACTATTGTTGCTGGGGAGAAAAACCCCAAAAAACAAACAAACATCAACGGGGCATTTGAAATGAAAAGCCTTTGAAATCTACTTTTTTTTTTTTCTCAAATTCTTTCAAATTCTTTAATATTCATATTATGCATACACGCTTCTGAACATTTTGGCATCATCCAATTGATGTTTTCACAAGGAAGCATCAAAATTTAACCTTTTAGCCTAAACCTGTTGTAGTAATTCTAGCTTAAGCTGAAGTCAGCGTCATATATGAATGGAGAAGAAAAACTTTCCAGGCTGTCCTAAAATTCTGAGCCACAGGAACCACATCTAAGAGTGGAGGGCAATAGGAAAGGTGCAGACTGTACCTAAATCACGATGAACAATTTTGAACGTACTTGAACCAGGCAGGCTTTTCAGAAGTGGTTGGCCTTGGGCTTGCTTTCCCGTTGCTGAAGTTCCTGGGATTAGCAATTTTGGCAGGCTGCTGACGGGCACTTTGAGGAGCCTGTTCACACATGCTCTCAGAGTGGGATGGCTTCTTGCCATTGCTGCCACAGAGAGGGGTGGGGGGTGTGGTGGAGAAGAAAGGATGTTCTTTAATTCAAGGTAATGAACTTCAATTAAAGTCTTAGTCATGCCAGAGCAGTTTTTAATCTTCTCATGAATTAGCAGGCTGAGTTTAAAATGAAGAGTTTACCTTCACAGCTAACACTTGCAAAAAAAAAAAAAAAAAAAAAAAAAAAAAAAAAAAAAAGTAGATTGCTTCCCTGTCCTTTTAAAGCTAAGGTGTCCATGTGGGGTTGAGAGGACTGCTTTTTCCTCCCCTATAGAGAAGGTATGGCTTTTGCCCTTTAAGCTAAAAATAAGTTCATGATTTCAGGGTGCTATGTGCTCTCCCGAGACTCTATTTTTGGGTTTTCTACCTGCTGCCCCACTATGCCAGGGCTGTCCTGATTTACACCTCTCACTGGAAGATATTTCTTCTGTGAATATTTGTCAGCACAGAAGAATGGAGTGCCATGTTGTTAGGCAGTTTTAAGTCAGGTCAAGTTAAAGATATCAATGAAATACAAAATAGACAAAGTCAATGCAAATGAAGTTTATAGTGACACAAGTGAAGAAAAGGAAAAGCAAGAACATGCTTACTTGCTGCAGGATCGTCTTTGAAAGGTATTTGTGTTAAATCTGTCTCTCCTTGTGTTAAATTTCTTTCTCCTGTGTTTCTCTCACAAACCGGGCCTAATACCAGACTACATCGGGCAGGACGCTTGCTCCTACAGAACGCTCTGTCCTTGTCTCTTTAGCAGACATTGAGCTAGAGCAAGAGAACATGCTCAAGCTGTGGTAGGGGATTTGTTCAACTTCTCATTTTCTACACCAGATTATTAATCCTTTCTCAGCCTGTACTTTTGAGACCTCCCGCCCTTCTCCGGTACTGCATGTCACCTGGACGCCTGGAAAGCTGGCTGCCCTGGTATTCATGTATTCTGTGCATGATTGCACTGTTAGGAAGCTGTTTGCTTGCTCTCTTCCACTTGCAAAGCAATGGTTTGACTTCAAGTATGAAGTCTTGTCCTAACCTAAGTCTTGTGATTCCCATCAAAATAAATAGGCAACCTAATTTCATCTAATATTTATGGCAAGGGTGCGTGTGAGGGTCACTTATGTCTTCTGATGAGGTCCTATGATAGCTGAGGTGGATGGGATGGGGAGAAGTTTTTTTGGGGGGGGGGAACTAGCTCAAAATTTGTGTGGGCTACTGCTGTAGAGTCCATTGACCAACTCATATGAAGGGCCTGCTCACACCATCTATGTGAAAACTGTTGGCTACTAAATGAGTGAAATGCTTGGCTAGCACAGATTTGGATATTTCTGAGCTGTTGTTGTTTAGCATCCTCTCCTTACAAGCTTTCAAAAAGGTGCAGTATCCCCCTTTTTCTTGACTGACAAATATATCTTAGTAAAATGCAGGGAGAGAGCTACTTCAGCAAAGATCACCCATGCTTAACAAGCTGCTGTGCACTTAACAGATATGCTTCAGCTTCCTCTGAGACCTTTGAAGTAGAACAAGAGTAGCTGTTAAGTTGGACAGCTCTACATCGCTGCAGCATGTTCGTACAGCATGAGAGCTATATATCTCGTATTAGAATAGATTCTAACCTTACAGCAAGAAAAAAAAAGAGAAGGTAATAACTGGGTGCCTTCGCATACTGTGGAAGTAAAGTTAGAGCTCTGGCAAATGCTCTGCCACCTGTAATAGATCTCAAGCCCTATCTTTTCAGGCTGTGAAGAGGCAGTGCCATTCCCTGACAGCACGGTGTGGGAATGACTCGTCTTTGCTACGAAAGCCCCAGAAGCTGTGCAGCTCCTACTCGGTCTCAAACGGATTGTAGGAATGGAGGAAAGTCTAGAAAGAAACATAACCTAGAAGCTGTGGTACCTTAAACTATCGGGAGTGTTTTGCAGTTCTGGTAAACCCTGTGATATAGCTCATTGGAGGTGGTGGTAGAAAACTGATTGTGGTAGGGCTCACTTAGGCAGATTTGTCCCCTTTTTTTTCTTCTCAAAGAGTCTTAAAGGCTCTTCGGCAGGGTCTCAGCATCTCATGACAGGCCTTCTCTTTACAGTCCATTCAACGTTCCTCGTTCTCAGTCAATATCCATGACCACAGCAATGCCAAGCTGTGATTTGCCATTGACCACAGGCAAGTTCATGGTGTTTGTATTGCTCCGTCCCTTTCCTGACACTCTTATGTCATTTAAAATGGTCTGAGGATGTCAGTGTTCTCTTGGATCTTGTACCACAGGCCAGCAGGATCAGTTGCTCCAGACCATGTCCATAAACATGCCTTGCTGTGGTCTGGATCTATGAGACAGTTTTGCTGAGTTTTGGGGAGAGAGATTTTTTCTCCATGAACCCAATCTATGCGTCTCTAGCTTATGCAAGCTGTTTGTGATGGAGGCTGCCTATTGCTGTGTGTGGACACAACGCCGGTGAATTAATAGGGTCAGAAGTAGGGGAGCTCTGTATGTGCCTGAACTCTCTTAGTGCATAGGCAAAAATGCCTGTTAAAAATAGTTGCCACATATTTCTAAATGCAATAGGGAAAACTAAATATATATATATATATATATGTATGTATATTTGATTGCAGCATTTGAAATATAAAGGGTTAACCTGTTAGACATAGCCAATATTGTTTATTTTTTTTTCTTCAGAGTGATTGAGAGGAGGGATACTTTTGAAGCCTTTGTTGGTATTAAAGATTGAAAAAGAGCACAAAATAGGTGAGATGGGCTAAAACTGCTGGAGTTCTTGTTCCTGAAGTGTGATCAGGTTTCCTTGAAAGGAATTAGGAATGAAGACTTCTCAGAGGGCTGAGGAAACAAGAGCAAAATAAACAAACTGCACCTGGTGTTGGCATTACCAGTAGCCTAAGTGCTGTAGAAATGGACGTGGCTCATTGTTTGTCATGGCTAGCTTGTGCTAGCTTGGTTTGGGCTACTTTGTTATGGGATGTTTAAGGCTTTGATTTTCACCGTGCTTTTATCTACTGGTATGTAGCAGTGCTGCAAAAGATTCTGCCGTGTTTGCACAAGCCATGCCCTTAATGTGTGGAGGACAGGGAAGAGTGGTAAGAAAAAGAATAACTGAAGAAGGGGAAAGGAAAGGACTTAGAAGAGTCCTTTTCTCTGCCTTGTTGTGGAATCAGAACCTCAGTGAGGCATCAGTAACAGCATGAGTGGAAAAACATCACAATTAGGGTCTAAGAAAACGGTGGAAATTGTGCTCCCCCCACCCACCTTTTCTCTTGGCATCCTGCTTGAATTATGCTTCCTGACCTGTTCCACATGAAGGATGCTGGAAGGAGGTGATGAAAAACAGAACCTGTTTTTACATTTATAGTTTCAGCAGTTACATTTGATTTTTGGCAGGTGCTTCTAGAGTCTTTGACTTGAAAGTCCATGCTGCTCTAATTCAGTAGCTGTATTCTAACACCCTCTGAAGGCGGATGAATACAGGTTTTTGTTTCAGCTAACTGATCATTTTAATGTACTATTTTATATCATGAATTGTGTTGGAGTCTTTAACCTGTGACAGGTTAGAATACATGTATTTTACCTGGTAACTTCTGTACGTTTCCCCTTGATGCTGTTCTTAGGCAAATAGCAGATAGTGTTATTTAATAATGTGCAATGAATGCAACAGTTGGCAAAATATGAATGTAAGCTACTAAATGTTGTAAAAACAACAACAAAAAGTCCTGCAGCCATTACGACTCCATTTTTGAATAATGATTTTGTCATTGGGGAAGCTACTGAGAGAGAGACAAAATTCCTCAAGATGTTCTAGCAGCTGGCAAGGTCTCCATGGTTACATTGGCAAGAGAGCTGGGAAAGCACCAAGAGTAGTTTATTGCTCAACAGTAAAATATCATTGGGGAATACTCCTCGGATCATTTGAGGAAGTGTCTTAAAGAAAAGCTTTAATTAAAAAAAAAAAGGGGGGGGGGGGGAGATGGAAACAAGGCCTGTTCATGGAAAAATGCTCAAAATTGAATACACATGATGACAAAGATATGTTTAGGACATCTTTACTCACAGGTTAGCAACTACGCAAAGACCCAACTGCAATTTTTATGTGAGCTGTTGTCTCTGCTTATTTCATGGATTTGTGTGGCCTGACAAGATCATGAAAATAATCTGGGCTGAACTTGAGCAAATAGTCACAGAGACGTTGGTTATCCAGATAAGATTGCTTCTTTATGTGTTGTGGGATACAAAATGCGCCTTGCTTTGTACTCATGGATGAGAAGGTTCTGAGATTTCAAGGCATTGCACTTCTGCAGAAATTATTGCTTCTAATTCTTAAGGATGTCAGCCTTATGCAAAATATTTCCTTAATAAAAAAGTAGCAAGCTACAGCTGTTTTTAGGTGAGATGTGAATCAGAACCCATAGATAAGATTTCTTTTTTTTTTGTTTGTTTGATAATGCTAAGAAAAAAGGGACATCAGTGCATTTTCTGAAGTATTATGTTTCTAAAAGTCACCAAACTTGTGGCTAAAATTCAGTGTAATGTATTGAATTTCAGCCTCTTCAATGAAACTTTAATGGCCCAATGTTCCAGCTGGCCGAAATCAGAACGATTCTCCTCAGCACTGACTGGCACCATCTGCTGACATTAGCTGCAGTCCTCACAGTGTTTAAGGGACAGTTCTTTGCTGTGAGGTCTCCATCCACCACTCACAGGTATTCAGCTGAAAGGACTGGGGTTCAATACTCATCTGATTGTATCCTGCCTAGGGGTGCTTGTGATAAACGCTCATCCATGATAAAGATATTTGACCGGAATTTCCTAGACTGTGTTTAGACGTCATGGATACTTATGGTGCACAACCAGGAAGTTAATATTTTTGTTGCAATCTGGACTTAAGCTCGTTTTGGTAGTTACGCAGTGTCTGGGAAAATTCCCCAAATCCACTAATTTCTGGTCTAGTTATATCCTAATTTTATTACTCTGAAGCACTTAAATACCATTACTTTTCCCACTGTACTTCTCCAAGGCTCTTAACTAAGTACTGTAAAATAAAGTGGTCTAATTATTCCCCTTGGTGTGCTCAGTCCAACAAATGTTGCTGACAAGTTTGTTTCCTTGTGTTTTGTTGCCTGTCCATTTCTTACCTAATAGATTACATGTGAGGCAGGCCCTTTTCTTCTCCAGGCTGACGGCTCCTCATCCAGGACTGGGGATTAGAGGCAGTATGATAGTACGGGCTAAAATAGATACCCAACCAGCTTATTTTCTGACTTTATTTTCAGAGCCTCATTCTGAAAATCATTAAAGTGAAATGAAACCTCATATTTATTCTTTCCATGACTCAAAGGGAATAATAAAAATTCATACAGAAGACTATTACTCCCATTCAATATTGCTAAATGTCTCAGCTGAATGGTGGCCCAAACTTTTTCTGTTGTCTGTATAGTGGTATCTGAGACTGCTTGTCAAGACTGTTTGAGCATTTTCATTTAACAACTCCCCTGCTACTTTCAGGGATCTTAACATTGGTGTATAGTTTTGATCTTTTGCTCTTTCTGCTGCGTGCTGTAGTTTTTGAGACCTTGCCTTTTTATGTGGAATGATTGCAAGTTTGTTTTATGATGCTGGGGAGAAGGATAACTGCTGCTGCTGGTGTGGGACTCCCTGAACTTGGAAACACATCTGGTAGTGTTGATGACAACCTTCCTGTCATTGCCTGTTCCATTTCTGCTGTGACAGGCTCCTTCCAGGTCTAGAAGGAGAAATACTGGAACTCCCTCTGAGTGATGTGCTAAGGCTGTGAGTAGAATCATAGAATATCCTGAGTTGGAAGGGATCCATAAAGATCATCCAGTCCAACTCCTGGCACCATACAGGTCTACACAAAAATTCTGACCATATGACTAAGAGCTTCTTAATGCCCTTTTCCAGCCAAATGCTTCTTAAACTCTGTCAGGCTTTGCATCAGTGTTACTGGTGCTCAAGAGAGCTCAGGAGACCCTTAGGGCAGATCCCTTAGGTCTCCTCTGTGGGAGAAGTGAAACTTTCCATACTGCCTGTGTGTGTCTGATGATCCTTGTTACAAGTTTTTCTCTTTCCTCTAGAGCTGAAGTGGCTTTCAGAATTGCTTTGCAGGGGATTGTTTGATTTGGCAGCAGTGCCCAGGGCAATGGCTGATCTGAAGAGGGCGGTTTTGAAAAGACTGGCCACTTATTGATCCTGCTGCTCTTGCAGAGCACAGACACTGTGAAACTTATTTGGGCAGGGATTCATTGACAACTCAATGACTTACACCTTTGGTTTCTACAAGATATGTATTTCGCAGGATCATAGAATATCCCAAGTTGCAAGGGACCCACAAGGATCATCAAGTGCAACTTGTAGCCCCACTCAAAAATCAAACCACGTCTGAGAGCATTGTCCAAGCACTTTTTGAACTCTGACAGGCTCAGTGCTGTGACCATTGCCCTGGGCAGCCTGTCCCAGTGCCTGACCACCCTCTGCATGCAGAACCTTTCCCTAACCCCCAGCCTGACCCTCCCCTGTCCCTGCTCCATGCCGTCCCCTCGGGTCCTGTCGCTGTCCCCAGGGAGCAGAGCTCAGCGCCTGCCCCTCCGCTCCCCTCGTGAGGGAGCTGCAGGCCACCATGAGGCCTCCCCTCAGCCTGCTCTGCTCGGGGCTGAGCAAACCAAGGGGCCTCAGCCTCTCCTCATATGTCTTCCCCTCTAGATCTTTTATTGTCTGTGTAGCCCTCCTTTGGGCACTCTAACAGTTTTATGTCTTTCTCATATTGTGGCACCCTATATTGAGTTCACGTGGCAAGGTTTGGTAGCAGGGGGCTGCAGGGGTGGCATCTGCAAGAAGAATCCAGAAGCTGCTCCATGTTTGATAAGGGCCAGTTTCAACTGGCTCCAAAAGGGACCTGCCACTGCCCAGAGCCAAGCCAGTAAGCGATGTTGTTTGCAGCTCTGTGAGACCATATTTAAGAAAGAGGAAAAACAGCTGCACCACAGCAGCTGGGAGAGTGAGGAGCGAGCAGCAGCCCTGCAGCCCCCAGGTGAGTGCAGCAGGAGGTGCTGCAGGCAGGCAGCAGCAGTTCCCCTGCGGGCTGTGCAGGGAGAGGCCCCTGGTGGAGCAGGCTGGCCCCCTGCAGCCCATGGGTCCCACATGGAGCAGATCTCCACGGAGCCGTGTGGGAGCAGTGCTTGAAGAGCTGCTGCCTGTGGGCAGCCCCCGGAGGCTCATTTTGGAAAGGACGGCATCCCATGGGAGGGACCCCGCGTGGAGCAGGGGCAGAGAGGGACCGTGAAGGAGCAGCTGGAGCCAGAGAGCCATGGAGTGACCGCAGCCCCCATTCTCTGTTCCACTGCAATGCTTGGAGGTAGGATGTAGAAGAGTGTGGATGGAGGGGGAGGTGTTTTTTAGTTTGTTTTGAATTTCTCACTGGTCTAACTTGTTAATAATAGGCAATAGATTACATTAATCTCCCTTTGCTCTCCAGCCTCTCATCCCACAGTCTGTACAGATCTCCAGGTGCAGAATCCAGCCCTAGCTCTTACTACAGTTCACATTGCTGGTGGTAGCCCAGCCCTCTAATTTGTGAAGACCTCTCTACAAGGCCTCTCCACCCTGGAGGGACTCAACAGCTCCTCATTTAGTATCATCCAGAAACTTAGTGTGCCTTCAACTCCTGTGTTCAGATCATTTATTGAAACACAGAGAGCTGGCCCTGAAATGGAGCCCTGAGGAACCCCACTAGGGACTGGCCACCAGCCTGATGTAACCCCATTTACTATAACTATTTGAGCTCAATATCTTCCAGTTGTTCACCCATGTTATTATGTACTTGTCTAGCTGTATGGGGTTGGCAGACTGGAAGGGAGTGCAGCTATTAGGAGAATTCCCAGTCAGTGAAAATCAGTCATGCAAATTCTGTTTCTGAAATGAACAGAGGGGGCCCATCTGTACAGGGGGCTTGTTTTCTGGACCAGCAGAGACTGTTCTTGATGTTCGTTCTGGGAGTGGTCAATACGGGGGAGATACGTTTTGATTTCTTCTGCTGTTTCCAGTGGGTATGTAAGTACTGGGGAAAGGAAATACAGGGTTAAAGAGATGCTGCTCATTCCCACTGCCCATACGAAGAAAAGCTAGAAGGGTTTGTAAAAGGGTGAACAGGGGATAAGCTTACCAGGGCGGAATCTGAGAAACAGAATATACATGTAGATTGTCCTTCAGCCATACTTCCATTATTCTAAAATTTCAAGAGGTTTATCTCTATTTTGAAAGTCAGTGGATTCTCATGGTTGTTTTAAAAATACATAAATTTATTGATCAACAACTTGTCTGCTTTTTGTGTGTGCTGAAACTTGCCAGGGAGGCAATAATAGCTAAAGCAGGGCAAACTGAGAGATGGAAAGGCTTCGTTTTTAACTCCCTAGCTCCTAACTAGCAGCAGGGACTTCTGGAGCACTGGCTCATTGAATGACGTTTTGCAAATGTTTGTTTTGATATTCCTAATTAGAATTAGCATATTATTGGCAGTCAACCCTGTGTTGCAGTTGGAGCATGATCACATAACTTCCCTCTGGTATTTTGTTGTGCATCATCTATGGGAATTGTGCCAGGAAGAGAAGCAGTCAGAATTATGAGCCAGTATCTAATGCCTGCCTTTCGTTAGCTCAACCTGATAATTTCTCTGGGTGTTACTTCTCTTCGTGATGTAGTCAAGTTCATCCATTAGAAGGTAAAGGCAACCTGTAATACTAAGTAGTAATGTTGGGTTACTGGGCTGATGGACAGCAGTTTCAGCACAAGCAAGCCGTACAAATAACATTCAGACTTGTTTTGTCAGTGCTCATGGGCTTCATTATAAAATGTCACTACTTTATCAAGTATTCTATTCTGTATCTGAGAAAAGACAAAGCCTTGCGGGACTAACATAGAGTACTTAGGAGGGTAACTATTTCAGTGTATTGCTGCAATCTGTCTGGGTTCCTGCAAACATCTTGTCTGTCTCCCACAGAAATTTTGTTTGTTGGGGCTTAGACATGCTGAACCTTGATCTGAAATATCTACATGTAGACCAGTGATGATATTTTGGATAGGCTGGTTCTACTGCAGTGCACATGCTAGTGCTTCTGCTTAGGAAATTAGTGGAAGGGGATCTTTGGCACCTGAACTGCTTAAGACCAGTCTGACAAACCCAGAGACTAATGAAGAGGTTTCACTTCCACTGCCAAAGCAGGCTACCATCCCTTGAGTGGTGATCTGCAACTACAAGTTTGATTGATCGTGATTCTGTGATTGTAAGTTACAAACATTATAATCCACTGTAATTAAAACTGTTGCCTTACTCAGAGTGTTGGTGGTAGGGCTTTGCATCACATAAATCAGCCGCTTCCCTGTCACTTGTGATTAATCCTCAGCATGCACTCTGTGCACTTGGATGCGTGGGCAAGGTAAAGCATCAGTAAATGCTTGGTTCTTCTGGTGAAAGGTTAGCAATCACTGGAGTCTCTGCTAGGTCTGTGTTGTTAATAAACAACTTGGAAAAAGGTTTGAGCATTAAAGTGATAAAGCTGGCTTCTCGTATGAAGTTACTTGGGTTTGCAAGGACAAAGGCTGTCTGAAGGTTTACAGAATGATCTTATAAAACTGAGTGAATGGGCATTAAAATCGCAGATGAAATTCAATATAGACAAAAGCAGAAGGATGCACTGGGGGAGAACAACACAATAATGGCCTCTGAGTGAATCATTACTGCCAAGCAGCAGTCTTGCAGCTATGAAAACTAATTGCATGAAAACATCACCTCAGAGCTGGGAAGTGGTGGGGGGGGGGGGAGGAAGAGTTGGGTGCTATGAAAAAAATAGTGATACAGAAAACATCACTGTGCTATACCTTGAGAAATGTGTGCAGGTTTTGTCCTCTGATCTCAAACCATTTTGGAGAGTTAGGAAGTTTCAGAGACAGGCAGAAAAGATCAGAAGCGTGGATAGGATTCTGAATAAGGAGTAGTTTGCCAAGTTGTGTGCATTTGTTTCTGGAAAACATAATTTTGCAGAATATACGGTAGGGCTACATAACCATAAATAGCTTAAGGGGGGATACAGATTCTTTTCAATGCTTCTTCCATTATCAGGAGGGCTTTAAACTAGATGTGGTGGGGGAATGGGATGCACCTCTGAGTGAAGAAGGGATACCTGTGAACACTGTCACTCCAAGTAACAACAGAGAAATGCTTGTGAACTGTCCCAGTGTAATCAGGAGAGGTTCTGGAGATGTGGTATGACCAATGGCCAGCTGAAGTGCCTCTACAGCAACACACACAGCACGGGAAACAAGCAGGAGGAGTTGGAAACCTTGGCACAACTGGACAAATATGACCTGTTTGGTCATTTTGTCCCAAAGGACACTGTGAGAGACAGTATCGAAAGCTCTTCTGAAATCCATGAAGATTACACCAACTGGCTTCCTTTGGTCAGCCAGGTGAGTGATCTTGTTGTAAAACAATGGTATGTGGAACTTCTCTCAGCAGGCTTTTCCACAGCCAATCCTACCCTACAGAACAGTGTAGGATCAGGTAGAAAACTGTAGACTGCAAAACTATTTTGTTGTTTTTCTTGTTGTGCTGGCAGAAGCAAAAGAGAGAGAATAGAATAAGTCCCTAGATTCCAGTTCCAGACCCTGTTCTACAAATCCTCTCATGATCACTGAACTAGTGTTGTTAGCACTGGATTTTCTGGTCTCTTTGCATGTGAAAAGAGGTTATGTCATAAGGAATATGGTTTGAGGACCTCATTCCTGATGAGTGATACAGCTTGCATGTGGATAACTGTGAAGCTAGCACAGTGAACCTTATCACTGAATCCTGAGCACTCTTGCAGTGTAAAAGGGTATCCACTAGCCTTTACTGCTCATTCAGTATCTTTCACTGAAACTGGTAAAATAAAAACTGGCAATATATATAAAAATATATATATGTTGAACAAGAAAACTGCTTGGTGTACTGTCCAGAATAGGTTCTGTTGTCTTGCCTGCCTGTTGCACTCATTGTTTGGGGTGTCAGCAGGCTAAGCCCCAAGCCACAGTGGAAATAGAGCAAGAAGTGCAAGAAGAATTAAGAAATGTAATGCTTTCCAGTGCTCCGCTAAGCGAACCTCTCCAATTATATCTCAGTAATGAGTTTATTAAAAAAGATGGATGAGAGCAGTAAGTGGTGAGATGGCAATTGTTTTTCATAACTGACCTTAGCTAAATGTAATTTGAATAGACATACATAATGTTAACTCAGAGGATTTAATTTTGGTTGGGATAATCATGGTTTGAACATTCCATGCTGTCTTAATTCAAGACACTAATATATTCCATATCCTCTCGAGGGCCTCGGATATAAAGTTTTGCTAACAGATGTGCAACAGATTGAGTTGGGAACAATCTAAGAGTAGTCAAAAGAGCTGCTTTGATTGTAATTTATAACAGGTATATAGTTTCAAATTTAAAAATGTATGACTGTCTGACTTCTAATGCTTGTGATTCACAGGCAGTTACCACCAGTTCACATTAATGGAAAATGATGATGATTTACATAATGCTAATATCTATTCATTATTTAAATCCTTAATTATGTGTGCAGCCATGTGGTGCAGTAAAATAATAAAGTGATAATAAATGCAGAAAGTAATGGTTCTTTCAAGCAAGTTGGAAGTCAGGTGGCCATTATGCTCAAAGAAAGAAGATAAAAAAAATGATGGTTTCATCACCTATTGTGGGCTTGTGATGGTTACTGGGAAAGGGAAGACTTTCACATGTTAGTATATTGGCAATTTTGCCAATATATAAATTGTGTGTGTGTATGTAATATAAATATAATATTGCTATATCCCAATTACTGGGTAATATGATGACAAATATATCCTTAAGGTTTGGGTCCTGGATCTGCTGCTGACTTTTGCAATGCAGCTTCAGACCTCCATTTTGCTTCTCATATTTCATGTGAGAACTTTCTTATTCCCATACGAAAACTGGTTCTTCATCAGAAGAGCAAACTGCAACGTCTTCCCCTGTTAGAAATGGAATCTCAAAAGCACACTGGTAGGTTTTCCTGCTCTATGATTTTCTTTTTGCTTTTTCAGGTCTCTGAGTGAATCTCATGGGCTACAGTGTGGTCATTGGTGGTCTGTCATGACCTTTTCCTTTAGTTTTGTGTAAGTCTTATCCTTTAGCACCTGTTCACAATTTATCCCCTCACTATTTTCCTATTAACTGATTCTTCATTAACACAAATCTACGTTGTACTTCAATTTTCAACTCATTTCATATCTATCCTTAATTTTCTTACCGTCTAGAGTTTGAATCTTATTCATCCTAGGTATATTTCGTCATAGCAGAGTTGAACTTTTTTTTTTTCCTGCAGTTGACAGGCAAGAATATTTCTGCAAATGATTACCGGAATATCGATCTCCTCCTAGATTAGCACAGGGGTGTGCTGTTCCAGGATGAAAAATAGAAGAGGGGATATTAAGGTTGGATGGTGAGTAAGAGCTCTCTTAGGTTGAGGTGGAGATAGCTGAAGGGTTACCTGTCAATTTTCCCCACTTCCATTTAGCTCCAAAACATAGTAATTAGAAGTCTGTGGCTGTCAGATACTAACGATTGAAGTCCCGTCCTCAGACACAAAGCTACTGCTGCAATTAGGTAGATGAATAGCTTCCAGGTTGTTAATGGTACACAAAAGGGTTGGGTAATTGGTGCTGCCTTTAAAATTCAGGAGTCTGATTTGTCCGTGATGTCAAATGGGTAACTGCTGGTGGCATTCCTGGGATGGGATCGTTACCCTCTGGTCTTCTTGTGCAGCTGAGGAAGGGGCATGAGTGTGTGCCAGTTTGTGTCTAGGCTCAGCAGGCCTGGGTTAGCTCTCAAGATATGGTGACAGGTCACAGTAGATCTTGATTTGCACATGAGTCTGTGCAGCATTACTGTAGGCTGCAGTGACCATCCCTAGGAGCTTGCAGTCTAGGTGAGCAAGGAAGATGCCAGGTTTTGCCCTATCTCTCAGATGTTTACGTACTCCTGCATTGCTGATGGGGTCTCACTCACAGGTGTTAATTCCTGTCAGCTACAGAGACCCCACAGTTCTCACTAGAAAATGCTCTGTAAGCTTGGCTGTCATCACCAGGGCTTCACAGGAGAGGAAGGGAACAAAAGCCACCTTACTGCATCAGTGCTCTGAAACTGCCCACTGTAAGCTGAAAAAAAACTGCATGTATATCCCTGTTGAGGTCTTTTTAGAGAAGACTGCTTACACCTGGCATGGCTACAGCACATTTTAACCATTCCAGCGTTCTCTTACACAGCCCTCTGCTTTATTGTGGTTGCACTGGCTGCCAGAGGACTTGAAAGCAGATTTTATGACTGATATTTCTATTTCATTCAAACGTTTTATTTCAGGCTTGCTCCAATCAGCCTTTGAACAATGGATTAAGATTCAAGCACCATAGGATTGCTGGGATGGAAATAGGAGTTCAATAAATGTCATCTTTCTTGGCACTAAATTGACTGTTTAAAGGGTTAGGCCTTTGGTTCAGCCCTTCATTGAACCTTGGTTTCTGCTGATTGAAACCTTTGTTGAGGGCTTAATATAGAGAACATCTGTAGTGGCTAAAACTATCTGATTGCCCAGGGCTATTTAGAAGCCCGTGTCCGATTTTGAAGAGTGATTTTTGTACCAATCAATCTGAAGTACTGCTGTCCTTCCTGGAGCCTTGAGTTTCCTCGTGTCTCAGAAATAGCCTCCTAATATGTTTAGGTGCTGAAAGCAAAACTTCACAGCAATTTAGGGATCAGAATCCCAAAACATCAGTAGAAAAAGCTGCAAGCTGTATGCAAGCACCAAAGGTATTGCAAGTATCATCTTTCTTTTTCCCTAGGGTGTTAAGGGAAACGTAGCTGGGACTTGTCTTACGTCCAGGACTGACCCAGTTACTGTCATTGCTCCACCCTGAGCTCTATTAAATTCTTTCCAACTATCCTGAGGGGTTTCACGTGCACAGCACTCACTAGGTGACAGGGAAACCTCCAGACAGTTCTTCCTCAGCTTAAAGGGGATTTAAATCCCATTTAAATCCCTTTTATTGCCACTCTGGAAAAAGCATTGATGACTCAACTGTTGTCTAAAGTTTCTTCATCTTTAGTCATGCAGGAAGAAAACAGTGGGGCTGACAACCAGTGAGAGCAAGAAGGTGAGTCCGTAAGACACCCAAAGTGACATGGATTGGACTTCGTCTGGTTACCATGCTTTGAAACCACAGCATTGCCCACTGCCTGAAAAAATGAGATATATAGAGTTATTCTTTGCAGAGGTTATCTGGGTGGGGATGTAGGGCTCTTCACCCCTTAGAGGGATGTGAGTGTCAGGTTGGCTGCCCTGTTTTGCTATGCTGGATTTGTATTATTTAGGGGGTGAGTATGAACAGAAGCACCGCTGAGAGCCTGGAGCTTAGTTCCTTTTGCAAATCTTACGCTGCTTTCTGTCCTCAGCTCCTGCAGGACAGCAGGAATCACTGCTTTCTCTGCTGCGTGCCGCAGTGGGCATTTTCTGACCAAATGTAGCTTACATCTCCAACCACAGAGCTGCTTCCCTCTGTTGCTCTACTGCTTCTGTGTTTTGCTAGGTCACATTTCCCAGCCGATTCCCTTCCCTGTGCTCCTTTAGTGCACCTGCCTGGGGCGAGATTCAGGCACTCCATTCCTCCTCCTCTGCAAAAGCCAAGTGGCGTTCTTCAGTAGATTCATTCCACCCCCAGATGCAATTTTAGATCAACTCAAATACTAAATGGAAAACTTCTGGGGTATCCAAGTTCTTTAGGAATGTTTTTACAGTGCTATGGTGTTTTCTCAGCCTTTTCAAAAAGTGTTTTTTTTTTTTCTTTCTTTTTGTTAGAATTTGAAAGTGTTTTGTTAAAACACATTTGATGACAAAGTTTCTTACATAAAAAAGCTTGAGAACCAGGAATGTAATACAGACACATTTGAAATACTCTCAGCCCACAGCCTTTAAAATATTTCACTTTAAAAAAAAAAAAATCATTTCATACTTCGGCCTGCATTTTCCTCCCTGATTAAAGGCAGGGCATTACAAGTGAAGTCCATTTGCAACCTCTTCAAAGTTTACAGGACACCTTGTCCTGTGAATGGCAGAAAAAGATGCAAACACTTCTGGCCGCAGATGTCGAAGAGAAGCTCTCTTCGTAAGGGAATATGGCCTTCAGTGGAGTAAGTCCTGAAGAGGAATTTACCATTTGCGCTTAATTTTTCACAGCCACTTATTGCAGCAGTGGAGAAATGAGAAGGGATTGGCTTAATGGCATCCTTCGCTGAGATTCAGCTCTGGAAGAAAAATATGTTGAATCTGTATCATGCAGTGAGGTTACTCTGAGTGTAAGTCTTGACACGAGTATCTCAATCCTTTATTTTTCCCTTGGGTCCTAAGGCTGATGCTTTTGAGCTTTATAGACCCTGCTGCTCAAGTCCTCTGTGCCTGTGCAGTGGATTTATCTCTTACTGGGGAGCCTGTGGAGGATGGGGCAGTGTGCTGAGGCTTGTCCCAGCCATTGCTGCATGCTTAACTGGGAGTGCATGAGTCTGCTCTGGGGGTGCTTCCACATTTCTCTGTTAAAAGAAGCGTAAGATGAGCAAAACAAGACAGGGAAAGCAGTTCAAATCTCTGGCCTCTGCAGAGGGTGATCCAGCACACCTTTTTCTCTCTTTCTCTGCGTTGATTCTTGAAGTGATTCAACTATACACCATGACTCAGATGGGGCAAGTCTGGGTCTGAGTGTCCTCCCTTTTATAGCATCATTTAGGTTGGAGAAGACCTCTAAGATCATCTGGTCCAACCTTAATCACTGTTCATTAGATTATTCCGCACAGATCTGGAATATCATGGCACGAGACAGGAACCATACTGAGCTGATCATAACAATAACGTGAACAGAGGCGAGGACTTCAACACTACAAACATAAAACCTTACGAGTTCTCCCCAAAACTGTCTTCTATTTTTCCAACAGTAGGCCAAGGCTAGGCCAATGGAGAAGTATCTAACCATGGTTTTGGGTGCTTGGCCCAAGCCATACCAACTGCATGTCAGCAGAACTACAGTTCATCAGGTTTATACCCACCAGTATCTGTGACTTTGGTCAGATACGTATTACATTGCAAACTTACTTTCAGGATAACAAGTCTGTTTACCGCTATGAAATTAAAGGTTTCTTCTACTCAACCTGAAAACAAAACAAACGCTGGCAAAGCCCACATGTTGACAATAATGAAATCAATGCTTAATTAGTCTGATAGAGTATTTATAGAATGCCTTTGAATAGTTATGAGTTTTGGGTAGTGCATTTCCAATTTTGCTTGCTGAAGCTGGATCTTTTGTACTTTTCTTCAAGGCCTGCTCATAGACTTCTGTGGCTTCATCAGGCTCTTGAATATTCATGTGACCTCTGCACAGGCTGTTTATTAAACAGTCCTTGCACTCCTGCTGGTATTCCTCGCACCATCTGTGGAGTCCTTCCATCCCAAGTCCTAGTCTCCCTCTGTTTTCAGTCGGTTTTATTCAAAATCACCCCCAAGTATTTCATAGAATCATATATGGCCCCCTAACCATGAAGATTTGTAATGAGATCAGTGCTTCCACAGACAAGCTGCTGTAGATCACTGCCCAGGACCTTGCACAGTGTTCACAGAACATTGGGAAGACAGGGTGCCTGTAGAAATATTCCCTTCCATTGGCAAGCCTGAAACTCCCACCAGAATTACTCTTTTATCAAAGCACCGAGAAGTGAAACACACTGCTTGGAGTGGATAAGCAGAAGGGGGAACGTAAAGCAAAGAAAAACTCCAGGCAGCTTGCAGATCTTTATTTTGCAAATGTTTTTAGCAAGTCAAGGGAGGATACTTCCACAATTTTCTTCTCCTGTTCTGGTTGGGATCTCAGGAGTGGAGCTAGTGAGGTGGGCAGTTGGCTATTTTAAGGTGCTATCTTCTCAGTTTTCTGCAGAATATAAGCAACAAACCCATTCTTCACCCTTTTCTTGTTCATTGTTTATTGATTTCTAGAACAAAAGATGGGTCAGCTACTGAGAACAAGCTGCAGAACTGCACAGGTGCCACACTGTAATGCAGCTCATTATCCCGTTGCCCCTTGATATCAGCAAACGTTACACAGAGTAGACAAGTAACATTATTCCTTATTTAATTACTTTCTTCCAAGAGAAACTGCGCTGCTTGGAAGCAATGCTGGATATTTATGACATTTCACACAGGGGATTCGGGAAGCTGTCCTGTTATGGTAAGCATAAGAAACCTCTCCTTGTTCCTTCTCCTGACCTGCTGCCTCAAAACTCTTTGTTCACCTATACTAGTTCTCCATGGAAAATGGCACTGTATAACAGCACTTTTATGGTTCCTGAAATATTCTGTTACAGTCCTGATCATCCACTTACTTCCAAGCAGAATCCAGCTAGAGTGTTTCTTCCAGAAAGTGTGGTCTGGATGTGAAGAGGCCTTGCTGTAAAGACGAGGTGGGCACCAGTTTAAGACACAAAGCACTGTTTGTCCTTTGGAGACACCATGGTAATAGGAGAGCAGCAGTGAAGGGGGATCTTCATCTCTCAGGATGCCATGGTCCTCTGCCAGCCTGAGGGGAGCACCCGGTATTGCTGCTGGATTTGGGCAGCTGCTGTGCCCAGGGGGCTCTGGGGAGGGAGTGGGCTGGAACCTGCAGCTGTGTCTGCCTGTTCCCACATGGAAAAGGGCTGAAATTGGTCCTAGTACGTGAGATATGGTATTTATCCCCTTGCTTTCCTGTTGCTAGCTGTAATTCTGGGTTTTGTGCTAAGGAGAATGGGAGCTTCCTACCTGACCTTCTGTTTGTGATGCTGTTTGTGTTCTACTTTTATTCATCTCCTTTCTGAGATGAAGTCTCAACTCTACAATGGGATGAACTCTAGGAAGATGTTACTGCAGCCTTTCAGTATATAAAGTGGCTTATCAGGAAGACTGAGACTTTTTACCTGGAGAAGTCTTAGCATTGACATAAGGGGCAACAGTTTTTAACTCACAGAGAATAGGTTTAGATTAGATATTCAGAACAAATTCTTTCCCAGAATTTGTAAGGGTGGTGAGGCACTGGCACAGGCTGCCCAGAGAAGCTGTGGCTGCCCCATCCCTGGAGGTGCTCAAGGCCAGGTTTGATGGGACTTTGAGCAACTTGGTGTGGTGGGAGGTGTCCCTGCCTATGGCAGGGGGGTAGGAACTCAATGATCTTTAAGGTCCCTTCCAATCCAAACCGTTCTGTGATTCTATGATGCTATGAGATTTCTTTATTTCCTCTGTTTTCCTTAGGCAGTTGCATAAATGTTTCTGTGATCTTTGTTATCCTGCCTGAAAGAAAATATTTTAAAAATGAAAAATCTATCTAAAACTGGAAATCTGTGTTTACCTGAACACAAGTGTGCAGATACTACATTTGAGGAAAAATAGAACATGATTTAAAAAAAAAAAAAAAAAAAAAGAAAAAGAAATTAAAATCCGGAGGAAGTGGATTGCCAAAATGTAAAGAATTCACAGTATCAACACCATGTCAAAAAAGTGCTAAGAGCTCCTGTGTAAGCTAATAAAACATAGTGACTGGGTGATACAATGAAAACAACGTTGAAAAATGTGGTGATGTATTTGTAGGATGAGTCCTGTAGTGCTATACGTATTAGAAGGCTTAATTTGAGCCGTACAGAATGTGAGGCTCTATGTTAATTATAATCACTGAAGGTGGACAGTGTTCAATTGCTCTGATAAGAGATGCCTAGAAGGTAGACTCGAGCTTTTATTTAGATACCTAAACATAATACAAAAATTGTTAGAAAAATGATGTGGGTGCAGGAAACAACCATAAAAATGTGCCGAGGGCTGGAGAAAATACGTGATGGGTGAAAGGTTTAAAGAACTCCATCTGTTCAGCTTATCAAGAAGGAGACTGGGAGGTGACCTGACTGCTGTTGAAGGACCTTTACAGGAGGAGGAAACTAGGCAGTAAAAGGACTCTGATCGCACAGAATTGATCTTAGTGGTATCTATAGCATGTCTTTGCAGGACCATTAGGTGGTAGGATTACAACTGACTGGGAATTTTTCCATGAGATGGTTTTAAATAGAAACCAGAAGGTACCATTTTTGAGGATAGGATACGGAAAAGGATGCTCAAGGTAGAGTTTCATGCCAAGAGTCTTTGGGAAGGCCAAGAGAAGAAAGGTAAATGTGTGGGGTGTGGAAAGGGGAGTACGAATTATAGAACATAATTTGTACGAGTTCTCCTACACCTAATGGGAGTGTTTAATCAGCTGAGAGACCTGCTGTTCTGGGAAATGCCTTTCTTTTTTCTTTTTTTTCCCTTCCCTTTCTTTTTCCTTTTATTTTCTTCCTCTCCTTTTCTATCTTGACCTTCCCCATCAATAATACTTCCTTGCAAAAACAGAATTTCCCAAAACAAAAGCACCCTTTCAAAAAATACCCATGCTGTCCGGATACAGGACAGAAGATCCTTGAACTCGAGAGAGTCCCAAGAAAGGGAAACTGTTCCCTGCATAGCTAGTGAAAATGCCAGGCCAGCTCTTCCTGCTGCTTTTTGCCTTGTAATTAGCAGGCTTTCAGTACTTCTGATGTAGGCGGCTGTCTGTGAGGGCCCTGCAGCAGATGTTATAACATGATGTAATGCTAGCCCTGTGATTTTGTTTACTCAAGGTGCCAGTTGTACTCGATGTGGGACAGACAGCATTCTTCAGATAAAATTTCCTTTTCAGGCTTCTTCTTCAGCAATTTTATTTATGCACCAGTGTTTCAGCAAATGGTTTGCTTCTGCCACAATGTAAATAAGGCAGTTAACTTGTAAATAAACTATTGATCGACCTAGCAGGAAGCATTTGGGTGTATATCACATAATCGGCTCTAACCAAGAATAAAGCGTCTATGAGAACAGGAGTAAATAAAAATTACATGGTGTTTGTATAAAACAGAAAGGTGCAACATTCTGTGAAGAACAAAGACCAATTCTTGGGAGAATACTGTCAGCAAATTTAGTTATTTAATGTAAAAAGTAGCGCATGCAAAACAGGATAGATTTGGATCTGGTTATATCAACTTTGTCTCGTTTCGGGAGGGTTTTGAGCAATAAGGTTTGTCATCTGTAAACTACCTACCATTATAGGATGATGATTTTTAATGAGAGTTTATGAATTATGAATTTTCCCTTTTGACACTCCGAGTTAGAACAGATTAATCCTGTTTCTCATTACAGCACACAAGAATGGTTCTTGGTTTTGCAGGTTCTGCTGATGTATCATGATTTTCTTCTCCCTAGGGAAAGATATTCCAAAAGGAAACAGTGTGTCAGGGTAGCCCAAAATAAAGGAACTCTGTCCTGTATTTGAATTCATATTCTCAAAACCTTGTACACTGAAACACAATGAATATTTTGGCTTTAGTTACACCAGTCTGGTGGAGCTCCAGTGGCTGTGAATGGTTTTATTCAGCAAAGAGGGGATGGCAGTGCAGGATCAGCCTGACTGCATGTGACGTTACCCTCCGTGCTGGGTAGGTTTTGCGGCTCGAAGGACTTTGAGCTGAGGCAGTTCTGTTGCTAGCAGGAAGGAGTTTCAAATCTCTGTAGACCCAAACTTTCAGTTTTGCCCACTTGCAGTCATGGTGCTTCTCACACTGTAAAGGATTAAAGGAACGAGCCAAGGGTTTCCTCAGACTTGCAATGTTAAAGTGAGATATGCCAACTGACTTGGCTGAAGCAATATGCTCTGCAATTCTTCAAGGAACCTAAGGAAATAAAGTGCCCCGTGGCCAACATATTGCCAACTAACGTTGGCACTGCAGATAAAATATACAATAGCTCCAAAACTGGTGGTATCATTACTGAGCAGGACTGCTCAGTTCACTGTGTTTGCCCCAAATAGTTCTTTTGTCGCAAATATTTCTGTTTATTAGTGCCTGCAACCCTTGGTGCTTAAAAATCAATCCACCCAAGCTCCGAATGCCCTGACTTCCTTGGTTCCCTACGATGTTTATGCTTCAGGAAAAGGATTGGCGTAAATTATAAATGCCAGTTTCCATCAGTGACATCATCAGGGCGTCCTCAGCACGTCTTTCAGAGATGTGGTAGCGAGGAGCATTAGTGCCCTGGCAAATGGGACTTAGAGCAGAATCATGTTTCCTCCTAAGTACCGCTCTGAAGCCTGCATTTAAATTGCACGTGGTTAAGGTACGTGTAAGGAGCTGAGTATCAGGCAGTGCAAGTGGTTCAGCTCCACTGCCTTGGTAAATTTGTGCCCGTTTATCTTGAGTGAGAATCCAGATCAGATTGTGGCAAAATGATACAGTAGTTTCTTCTTATTTATAGAATTTGTTTTCGATGCAAAACAGTGCTGGAAACTATTCAGAAATAAATACCCTTTGCATCATCACATGCATTTCATTTGGAATTTGCATTAAAATAAACTTGCTGTGAGACCACGGGCCAGTCTAAAGAGCTTTGCAAGTGAAATGAAATCTCTGGAAATTTATTTTAAATGAAAGTCCATTTTTTCTTAAACAGTAACAAGAAAGGCATAGCATTTTAGAAAGAGGATGAGTACCTGAGGTCTAATCCTACTGGAATCACCCCTGGCATTTCTCCTTCCTTAAGCATTTTTCCTTTCTTGTGTATTCTTTTGAAGAGTACCCAAGATGGTTGCTCTCAGGATTGCTGAGATTTTTTCCTTGGGACTGCAGGTCAAAGACGTGGCAGGAAATTTCCTTTATGCCTGTAGCTCTTTATTTCATTCCCATCTTGCTGTGGAAAGCTGTTGGCTTGGTTTGGTTTTCTTTCACAGTCTGTATCAGCTTCGTTTCAATAGCTGATGATAATTGGTCTCCTTCTGTTACCCAAGAAAAAAAGGTGTGTATAAACATATTTGTTGTACAGTGCAGCTCAGCTATTGCTCTTATACAGCCTTAAGAAAACACAGTGGCATCCTGTTGCCCTGTTACAGGATTCACATCAAGGCTTGTTAGCTTTGTGTTTTAGGCACACCCTAAGCTGTCTGGGAGACCAGCCTGCACTAAATAGAAGGATAATTTCTAAAAGGGCTACTTTCATCTCATGCTTTTGCATCTCTGGGCAGAAGCAACAGACTGAAAGGTCTGAAGCTGTGCTTGTGGCCAGTGCACCAATTTGAGATTGTTTTTGGGTTTGGGACAGTGTGCACCACCGAGCACCTTGGTATAGCTGGAGTGACTGACTGCTTGGTGCCAGAGGAGCTGAGGGTGTCCCTGAAGTCTGTGTTCTCCAGTTGTTGCCCCTCCCCATAAATCAGGAGAAATTGTGCTACTTTATCAGCCTTTTACGATAAATAAATGTAAAAGGGATTACGAAGTACTGCTGTGATGGTCAATATATAGGGGAGAGGGCTGGATTTAATTTCTGTTTCAAATCTTTTCAAGAAGGAAGAAGGAGCCTGTACAAAATGGGGACTTTTAGGTTCTGATGTCTGAAATAAGACCTGAATCTCCAGAAAGTATAGCTGAAGCTTTACAAGGCACTGCTCAGTAGCAGCAGTGCCAAAGTATTCTAAGCAGTTCATAGCAGTGGAGGTGATCTTGAGTGAAGTGGGGTCCCCCGTCTCAGTGAAAGATGCCAAGTGGTGGTTATTCTACAAAATAGTAAAATACAGATATTTATACTTCTCTGCTTTAAAAGTATTGGGGCTATATCAGCTTTAGTGACTGTACAGTGACAGCTTCTCTGGTGATGAGGAGCACGTAGATAGAAAAATGAAAAAGCCCTTTAAAGCTCAGATCAAAAAGGTTTTAAAACACAAGAAATGGCTAAGAAATGCTTTACGAGTAAAAATGTCCTCAAGGGAGGCCAGATGTTTAACTTCCTCCTCTGTTGTCTATATTTCTGTCCTTTGCCTCATTGGATCAGTCTAAATGTTAAGAACAAACTCAGTGAGATAGTGACAATGCCCATATCGCAGTGAGTATTTACTGAAATACTTAAAATAGCCTACACGGCTTTTATGAGACTGTATTTTTCTCTTAAATGTCATGTTTTTCTGTTTCCTATTCTAGAAGAGCTTTCCTTGGACTCACCTTTCTAAGTCTCTGATAGCATCCTAAACCTCCAGTTGCCCATCTTCCTCCGTCCCCGTTGTCCCAAGCTGACCTTCATACATCCAAAACTGGGGGCAAGTATGTTTGGAAGTGCCCCGTGCCCTAGCCTGAGGCAGGTTGTGGTGTAACAGGTGAGCGTGTAGAGTCAGATTGTGTATGTCTTTCAGGCTGTGAGCAAGTGACTCCGAAATTACCACAGGGTAAGTGTGCCTCTGCTTGAGCTGGCATTGCTTTACTTCTAATAACCCGTGTTCAGAACTCAGAGCTTTTGAAAAACTAAAGCAGCTTGAGTTTTCAAAGGTTAATACATTAATATGTCCGCAGCTTTCTATCCAGTCCTGCTTTCTCTCCTTTTCTGGCACCTTCTTTGAATTCAGCGTTTTGGCAAATTCCTTCTGTTTTTGCATGGTGAGAGAAGGAGAAGTCAGCAGTTACTTGTTTAGGGCTAGTAGAGGCTGCCTGTATACGTCTTACGTCTTTGCTGGTGGGCAATTATCTTTATTGCACAAGACTTCTCTCCAGCTGTGAGACACAATCCAAGCAGGGAAAGCAGGGTATGATTCCTGACGGTGTGTCAGCTCTTTGCTTCCTTTCCAGCAACGTGCTGTTTTCCACGAAGAATTCTCTATTCATGCGGACTTGTTTTTAACAGTAAACCAGAGCTGCATTTTCTCAAAGCTCCTTTCTTCATAAGCCAATTTAATAACTATTTCGATTGCTGAGAATTACATATTGGATATTTGGACCAGTGCATTTAAATGTGTACTGCAAGTGTACATTCAGTGCACTGAGAGTGAACATTCGTTTATGTTATGGCTTCTCTGATTTCCAAATGATGATGCTGGTTCAAGGCATAAAGACAGATTATAAAAGAACTCATTCATAATTTCAAAGATTGAGACCTCTGCCCTGATGTGAGCATTTGTGATCTGTCATCTTAGGAACAGGAGGGGAATTTGAACATGGATAACTTTTGTGTGACCCACAAGAAATGGTGAATATCTTTGATATCATTCTTGTGCTGGAGGTGTGTTGTAACCTAGAGAGAGATCAGACTTTCCCCTTCAAAATTTGTAGAGATGGCATTTTCTCTTGAATAGGAGCATTACACCTGAGCAGAAATGCAAATCTAAACTGTGGCAAAACAGGAGAGCTGAGGTATCAGCCCAACTGTGCAATGAAGCCTTCAGCAGCAGATGGAAAACAGAAGACACGACAACAATTTTGTTAGCTCGGGTTTAATGAGCTAGCTGTTTGCATCCCATCTCAAGTGCTGGATATTGGAACATTTGATCTATCCTGTGACACCGCTATCTGTTGCTGAACTTCAGTCATGCTGCTTTTTTTAATGAATGTCATGCCATAGCACTGCGTAAATGACAGCTGAAAAAAAAATGCCACTGAGCCCAGAGACATTTAGGTTGGTTAACCCTCGAGGTTGTTTGTATGGGACATTGGGATTGTGCAGATACTTTTTTTTTTGTTTGTTAATGGAGGTATTTTTTCTATTCCTCTCTGAAGTGTTGGTTTGGGTCCCTGTAAATCGTAAAAGCAGCAGATATTTAATAAAGCAGGATGATTATGTTGAGGGCAGAATATGAGATGAACTGGATTAAAAACTTGTTAATGAGGAGTTGATAGTATTCTGGGGAAGGTTGAGAAAATAAAGCTTCTTACTGGTAGCTTTTAAATATCATGGGATTTACTTTTTAAAGGCTCACACGATATTCTTCTAATCTAAGACTTGCAAAGATGACACAGAGAGTTCCAAACTTGTGGTAGTTAATCTAGGCTTACAACAGGACTTGCAGACAATGAATAGAATTGGTCAGAGTAAGGATAAAAAATAAATAAAAACACTTTCAATAAAAAAATCAGGTTTTAATTGCCATAAAAAAGTAAAATAAGAAAATCCAAACAAGTTATTAGGCTAGGGTTATCTTAATACCAAATTTGACCATTATTTCCCCCATACTTTCATTAGGTACACAGAGCCCGTTTTTAAATTCAGTTATTGTCTTGTGGGGTAGAGACTGTTCTGCAATGTAAGGGATGCACAATCTTTGCTGTGTAGCATAACTATCATGTAGGCATTGTTAGCTAAACCCCAGATAATTGCTGGGTCTATTTAAGATCTGCTTTTTAAATGTCATTGTAATAACTAGGGAAGATGAGGGTAGCCTGAGTTAGCATAACTGTGGCAGGGGTGCTCTGCCATTGCAGAAAAATTAGGTAAAATAGTCCCACTTGTGTATTGCTGCCATAAGAAGAATATCATTAGGTGCTGTCATTCATTCAGAAGTGTTTCTGTAATGAGTTCTTTAACAAAGGTTGCAGAAATTGCTAGAGGAAAATAGAAGAACCCTTTGTTCCACTTAGCAAATTGCAGGCAGTTACTTTTGTGGTGCGAGTGAAACAATAATGCTTTATTAGGAAAAGAACTGGATCTCAGACTAGAGCTTTAATTAAAAAATAAATAATAAAAAAAAAGGGCAATGGGTAGCCAGGGTAGTCAGTTTCTACCTCTTCAGCTTCTGAAAGGAGTCTCTTCCTTCCTACAAGATGAAGCCTGCATGGGTGCTGGTCTTGTAGCAGTAGGCAGCATGCTCCTTGTTCATCCTGGTTTTTGTGCACCACAGACATGAAGACACCAAAGTAGTGAGTTAGTTATCAAAAGATGATGGGGCAACTCAGGCTCTTACTGGGGTTTATGATCAGGATGCTGTTGACCCTGATGTGCATCAACTCTTCCCCCAGTCAACCATGCATTGGCTAGGGGAAATAATGACAAGGGAGACAGATGCCTGTAAGACATTTTTTCAGTTACTGCGATCTCAGCTGCAGACCTCTCATATGCATGCTGACATTTCTCAGTGCCTTCTGCCCATTTATTAAAACCAGGCAGACACTGAACGAGGATGAATTGGGCTTTTCTTAGAGCTGCTCAGCTGTCAGGTGGCTTGAATGAAAGTTCTCATGCAAAGTGGCAGAGCACATTTGGGCTTGCAACACATACGTATTATACTTGTTTGTCTGTCCCGTGCTATTACAGCCTCTTACCTTGAGGTCGTGCCCCTCTGTGCCACTGCAGAGAAGCTACAGCTCTTGCAAAGCTACCCAAAAAGGTTAGTGCATTAAAGTAAATCAGTGCTGGTTTTGATTTACCGTAACACATCGGGATGCAAAATACTTCATAGGAGGCAGAATTTGCTGGGAGGAGAGTCAGCAACTGCTCCAGCTACCAGGAGCATCCAACTTTACTCCATCATTCTTACTGAATTTGCTGTGGTTGTGTATCTGACATGTGGCAAAGGGAAGCTAAGGCACTTTAAATGTTTTCCATGGTGAGCTAGAAGGTCTAGTCCTCTTTGTATGCAGTAAAGCAGTCAGCACGGTGTTGGGGAGTGTATAATTTATGTGTGCCACAAGCATGTGGGGAACATAGCTGTGTTGTCTTAGAGGCTCAGGATTAATTTCAGTGGAAGCAAAGTTAATTCAAGGTTAATTCATTGCTGCAGGTTTTCAAAATGCTGTTTATATTTGATAAGAGTTCAGGGCATGGATGCCGAAGCTAAACATTGTTAGGAACGGTATGTGTAAAGGTAATTAACCATCGAACACCTTACCTAGGAACATGAGTAGCTCTCCACGTTTTTGAGCAGGATGAAGGAGTATTCTGGCAATAAACACTTGCCCAGCGTCAAAAAATGAAGGGTAAGCCCAAATATTCAAGAGACCAGATGAAGTGGCCGTAAATGTGTTTTCTCTTCCTCCCTTGCCTATCTCCTTTTAAAATGGCTGGAGACTGACTTGAAAAGAACAGTAGAAATCTTCCCAAAGGGCAAAATACAAGGAGGTTTGATCTACTCACCCACCAGGTCTTGGCACTTCCCAATGCAAACCATACCTGGTAGGCTGGACATCCTGCAGGAAAGGGGCAGGCAAAGCAGTGCAGCAGATTTGGCCTGGCTGCCCTTCATCCAAGCACTCATCTCCTTCAGGCTTTGTGGTATGCTGCTGCTGTCCATGTAGGAAAGAGCTTACAATGACAGTGCCACCAGCAGTGTCTTAGCTACTCTACTCCAAGGCTTTTGCTCGTGGTGAGATCACGGCAGGATGAACCAGGGAAGGCCTTCAGAAAGGGAGCAGTTGGCAACCTGTGTTGGAGAGGGAGGTTTTAGATCTCCTAGGCTGAGATTAGCAGGATGCATCCCATTTCATCCACTGTGGCTTTCTAAGGTTTTATTCTCTGAGGGAAGCACTGAAAATCAAACAAGCGTTAGTGTTTTCTGAAGAGCCATCGTGCACGTCAATGAGCATCCCTGTGCTTCTGAGAGCTTCCTGAACCTGCCCCGTGAGATGGGACAGGAGGAATTTAACACAGACTTCTTCAGTTTGGTGGTTTCACCCCATCAAGCATACCCGTATTTAGCAATTTGCTTTACAATGTAAAATGATGCTCTCTGCAGCACTTTAAGGCTTCCAGATGATGTTTGGACTCTGCAATCAGGTTGTGATTAGCTGGTTTACAGTACAGAATCGCTCTGACAGCTGCAATTTTGTGGCTGTGGTGACGGGAGCAAAGACGGTTCTCAGAAACTCCTTTTCTGACAGTGATCTTGCAAAGAGCATCGGAGCTTCGGCCAGAGAGCTTGGCAGAAGAATTTGTGCAGCTGACTGCATGCTTCATCCTCTGCAGTCTGTCGGTGGTGGTGGATGACTAAAGCCCTGTCTTGTCTGCTGTGCTGAACAAACCAGCAGATTCCCACTTAAAAATGCAGTCAGTCACGTCTTGCTGGGAAGATTTTATTCACTTTTGCCCTGTTGCCAGCGCCACCAAGGTGGGATTTAATAGTAGCCTGACTACTTTGTTCCAGTTTGGTTATGGAATAATATCTTGGAAATTTTAACCTCATAAAAATTAAAAGTAAGCATATACTTTTCATTCAGGGATCCAGGAGACACCTTATAAACTGTTTCTATTATAATTGTCACTTGACTTTTGTAAATTTAAGTTTTGTTTTTATGGAAGCTGGACAATGGTGATGACTCTTGAGGTTGTTTCAACAGTGATGTCCACTTTCACCGGAGTTTATACAGAACCTTTGAGAAGGCTTTTTGTGTGACAGACGTCTGGCCAAATCACCTTTCTGGAATGAAAGGCCAGGTTTTACCCTAGGTATTTCATGGTTTACTTGTTTTTCTTTAAGGAAGATGTTGGAAGGGGACAGGGGAAGCACCCTGGATCTGCTCAGGCTTTTCAGGATGACAGTCATCAAACTTCTTGCTCCTTGGTGAAAACTTTTTGATTTATTTGGAATGGAGTATTTCTACGCACATACATTTTATCAAAAATGTTATCACACGTTCTGCTAACTTCCTCCAAATCAAATGGAAAAAATGCAATGGTTTCAAACCAGTACTTAGAGTGAGTAGCAAGTCCAAAAAGAGTCCATAGGAGAGCTCCTTACAGTTTTACCCACTTAAACTAGGTAGTTTCTTTACCTAGTAGCGGCTGTAACTCGTGACAACATGAAAATGCTCTTGTAAATGGGTTATTTTACTGGGTACATCGTGGCAAAACTGTTCACTTGTATTTCATTAGAAGTCAGAATTACTGAAGACAGAAGCATGTGAAGCAGGAGTTAAGGCAAAGCCATTTATTAACACTCCACAAGTTGCTGTTAATGAAAAGATAAACACATTCCCTTCCATTTTCCACAGTTAAAAATTGTCACGGTTGCATTTGATATTAAGGGCCCATTTATAAATATTTTATTGCAGTTCAATAATTGATAAAGTGATTTACAAGTGCCTTGATAATACATTAATGCATGCAGGGTGCATTATGCCAACCATACCATTCTGAAAATACGTTTTGTAATTGTAGTGGTTTGTCAGTGCATCGTCTGTTAAGCGTTTATTGCAGAAGCCTTTCAGTTATTTCTTTGTTTTGTTACTTCAAATAGCTAACTATTTATCTGAAGAATGCCTGGTCTTTCTGCCTCTCTTTTTCATTAGCACCTGTGTGAGACATGTTCAGTACACTCCTAATAAATGCAAAGTAGCAAGCTATTAAAACCCTTTCATGGTCCAGCATTGTGGGGTTTTGTTCTAAATGAAAACTCCTTGCTTCCCCATCTGTGGAAAAAGCCTCCCTCAAAAAAACAAAACAAAACAAACAAACAAACAAACAAACAAAAACAAACAAACAAAAACTGGTGACCTCAGGAACCACTCAGTCTCAGCTTTTTCCAATGTCAAAAGGAATATTGCAGCCTAATTTCTTTTTTCATAGACTCGTCAGTATTCCAGGAAGAAAATTCATGGCAGAGCCTAACAGCTGACTGCTGAAATGCCCAGGATGGCCCCAGGAAGGGTTTACCCACCCCTACGGTGATTTTTGTACTTTGTCTTCAGGCTGTAGGTAGGCCAGAAGAATTCTAGATGAAGGTAGCCATGATAACAAGCATGGTAAAAACCTGTATAAAGGCAGTGATTTATTTTTTTTTTCTGCACTCTGCCAGCTATGAAACTCCTTTCAGGTGAAAATCTTAACATAATTAAAGATGAACTTGGATACTACAGTGATAACTAGATTATGTACTGGCAAGAGAAAATAATAAACAAAAGAGAGAATTTTGGAAGAGGTTAAAAAAAAAAAAAAACAGAAACATACTTCAACAGGGATCACCATCTGCATATTCAAAGTTGGGAGGATGCCATTCTGTGTCTTGGTCCAAAAGTCTTCCGTGCGCCTTCTTTTGAGGTATCTGGCATTAACTGCTGTCTGTGCTTGGATATGAGACTCAGTACTCATGTGTTTAACCCACTCCAGTGGCTGATATTTTTAGTGAAGCTTTTGAGACCCTTTGGCTATAAAAATAATCCTTTCTATGTCCTTTTACCTCTGCACGTGTAGGCACGAGAGCAATGTCTAATGCATCCAACCAACTTAACTGAGAAGGTGCGCGTAGAGATCGCCATCAGTGTAAGCCATAAAAGAACAGATATCAGGGGTACATATTCAGGGTTGGCTGTAATTGAAAAGATATTTCCAATTATAATTTGAGTGCAGTTTAATTATCTAATTCATCATCATCGTGTTCAGACTAAACAGGTTTTTGTAAGGCTAATCTAAAACAGCAGCAGCTGTTTTTCTCTATCACACTCCTTTTGATTCTTCTTAGTCAACATCTTTACAGGAGGGGAGAAAAGAAAAAGCCACTGCAATTCATTGAGTGCTTTGTTTTCCCTTTTAATAGCGTTAGAGGTAAAACTCTGGGTGGAGAAGGGAGTCTTACTTGGGCTGGATAATGGAAGTTTGGGGCCAGATCTCTGTACTGTAGCTCCTGCTGAGAGAACCGAGTAAATAAAGTGACAGAAATTCCAGAATTGGCTGTTCTGGCTTTCAGGAGATCAGCTGGGAGCTTCAGGTTGCTGAGCTTGTTTGAAAAGTTGGTTCTTTGTAAAGTTTTGATTTGGTCTAATAATAGGTGTGCCAGTTGAGAAACTTCTGCTTCCTTTGTCAAATTGTTACATAGCATTAGTCCTCCACTGTGATGTTCACCTTATGTCTTCCCTACCTTCATATCACCCATTATACGTAGCAAAAGCTTTTTTTTACACTGAACAGTTTCTTTAGCTATCTCGGGCATTAGTACCTTTCAAGCAGTGCTGTTGATTATTATCTCTCTGCTCCTCTTGCATCTTTGTCTCTTTTTTGTGATTCAGAAATATGCAAGCATCTTTTTATTTGATGACCATCTCTCCAGGTTGGAAGCTCTCTGGGGCTTCTCTAGGAACTCGCTCGGCTTGTTCATTTTTCAGCAATGGTTTATCTCCTGTCTATGCTTGAGTAAAGTTGCTTCTGATGCCTACAGAGGTAGTTTGAGGTGAATGCTGTCATACATCTCAATGCAAAGCTGTGGCTATTGGAAGTCTTGTCGTGCCCATCTGCAGACTGATCTAAAAACTCCTCTTGGGGATGCCAGAAATTTGCCTTACGTGCTGAAGCTTGGTTTGGCTGATATTGTAAGGTCAGGAAGGTTGCCTCACATGCCCTAAAGCTTGTATTAAGGTGTACGTCATTTTAAATGTTGATTTTAGAAGCAAATATCTTGAAGAACTGTTTGGCTAGACCTCTGATGAAGAACTTGGCTTTTGCCAATAATTTTATACTTGATGGTGAGCTAAAAGGAGCTCACATCCACGGTTTGCTGTCCAACATTAACCTCTGCTGAGTTAAACTAAGAAGTGGCGGAGTAGCTGAGGGCTTTTTGTGACACCAAATGCCTGGAGAGGTAGGGAAAATGAGGTATTGGGAAAGATCACACACCAAGAAAAAAAAAAAAAAAAAAGACTTCTCCCATTAATTTTTTGAAGCGAAGAAGTGTCTTGATGTTTTATTGATAAGGTCATGATAACACCTCCTGAGGTAGTGTGGGACTGTGCCAACATCCTCAATTTCCAGTAAAGAGAATCTGAAATACTCATCCTAGAAAACTCTTGTGGATGGAAGAGCTGTTGTGTTTTTGGAGAGAGATTTCTGACTCCAGAACTTGAGTCATCACCAGACTGCAGTGGCTTTCAGGGTATACTGCAGTCTCAATATGTGTCCAGGACGGACTCAATCAGAGGGACACATCTTGGTTTTGAGTGGATTTTGGATCAAATGGATTTCAGAAGATAAAGTTATGGATGTTGGTCAAGTGTTACAGTGCCTACATTTCAAACAGAGCAGAACTTTGCCTACAGAAAGGAGGTTAACCTAAAATATTCAGAAGTGCTGGGGTGCACAGGGACACAGGCTGTGGGAAATTTGGAAATCCTAATATGTATGTTCTCAGCAAAATGTGCTTCTGGCTTTGAACTAAGGTTTCAGCCTCCTACTTGTCACTTGAAAAATTAATATTGCTCAGCCTTATAGTTATCAAAGATTCCAGAGGAAAGTTTGAAGTGTGTAACAGATAACTGTGTTATCTGAATACTTTTGTTATCCAGAAAGTTGAAGGTTCCCCACAGTTTCTGTGATATTTGTCATCTGTGTTTAGATGTCCTTGGCACCCTCTGTGTGCTGACAAACACCCCCAACAAGGCACCTGGGTCACCCCAGTAAATGACACCAAGGCTGAAGCTTTTTCTAGAGCCAGGAGTTGTATTCTTAGATTAAATTTATCAGTAGATTCCAAAAACAGGGAGGAGAAAGAAACAAGAAGCCTGTTGAGGGTGTTAAAATCACATTAGCATAACACAGGAGCGTTCAGTTTACAAACCTGGATCTCTGAAGGTGTAAATGAACATCTGGTGCTGGTGCTAATTGTAATGATCTAAAGTAGGTGACTGTGATTTGGGGAGGGAGAGATTAGCAAGGCCCTGCAGTACTGCTATTGATGTCTGAAAGGGGTAATTTTAGAAGCGTTCCTCATTACATGCAAAGATTTTTTATTTATTTTTTGTCTATTAGCTTCTAAATCAGACCGCTTACTTGCACACACAGTCTGCTTTCCTACTACTGACATGTCTTTGGTATTTAAAATCTGCGTTGATAGAGGGGCTGTTGTTTCGGGGTCTCTTTATTCTTTTGATTGGCCAACCTCTTCCACCTCTACCACCTATTCTTTTAGCAGATAAGGAAGATTAGGCCAAAATTTTATCAGTCATCTCCCTGGTGAAATAAATGTTCGTCACAAGAACCCAACGCCATACCAACTCCAAAGTTCACCTCTTAATGTTACCTGACCCATTATGTGCCTTCTAATTTAATTCGTGACGTCATTGTATTTAGATGTTGGAAAACATTAGAGGAGATGAGCCAGACCTCAAAGGCTCTTTCTTCCGTGGAGAGTCCTGACATATTTAAGAGGGGTTTGGATTCCTTGTGCATCTTACACTTCATGGAAGAATTGCATTCATACCCGAGAGAGAATCTGAACTGAGCAGTGAAACCAAAGGAGAGGCAAAGCTGAAGGAAGTCTAGGTTTTGGTATCGCCACTGGTAAGTTTAATTCTTTTAAAAAAAGAAGGTAAAGAGCCTGTTTATTCCAAACTAAAAGTATGTGTGGTTGTTGATTCCACAGCCCTGTATTATTTAAGCAATATTTATGTCTTGCTTTTGAAATACAGCAGGGGGCATGGATTTGATCACTCTGTTGCTGTGGAGACCAGAACTGTATGTGGCTCAGAAATTTTCACTTCATTTCAGTCCTGGTTTCAAGGTCATGTGTTATCCCTTAAACGTGGTGGTGTTAGGAAAGACAGCGCCCATGCAGCAACCAAATTCTTTGAGGGGGAAACAGAGCTGATGGCATGTGGGGAAGTTACAGGACCTGACAAGGATGATAGCTAAGGAAAATAATGTAGGTGGGACTTATATCTCAGCTGTTGGAAGGAGGTAGGTTATCAAACTTGGAATTTGACTATAACACATGTAGATATAAAGGTTTTTTATGCCAGTGCAAGCTGTGTAGACACTAGCTGCTTTTTGTGCATGTGTCTGGCAAGCACAGCCTTTGTCATGTTGTAGTGGAGTTACTTTTGGTATCTGCATGCACATTCCCATCATGTGGAAAGGAAAAAGATGAGTTACTGCATGCAGTAGTAAGGCCTGAGGTAGAAGATTTGAGACAAGAGTCTGTGATAGCATTCTCTGAAATGCTGCCAGTGCCACATGCAGGGACAGATGGAGTTGGGAAATCTCAGGTCGTGGAGTAAAGGGAAATAACATAGGGTAAGGACATATCCTTTAGGGAAAAAAAAAAAAAAAGAGAGAAAAATTGGAGTAGATGGACGCTGTATGGGGACAGAGAACCTATGTAGAACCAGCAAGGTGGTGTTTGAAATTTAAAGCTCTTTTAGATCTTTTTTTTGAAAGAAAGGTGTGGGAAAGCTAAGCAATGTAGACGTGTTGAGGGGAGATGGTGATGGGAGAAGCATCGTTTCAGGGAGAAGTTATGAAAATATTTTACTAGACAATAAGCAGGACAAGAACTGATAAGAATAAGATGGGGAATAACAACAACAGCAGCAAAGTTCGAAAAATGTGAAGTCACAAATTATCAGGCCATGGAGACGTCCAGCCTGACTCCAAATGTGTGCAACCTTCCTGAGAAGACTAGGAAGTAGCCAGGACACATGGAAATGTCTGATATAATTGAAGATGCTGATACAACATCTATCTTAGAAACTTGGTGAAATGTTTAAAAAAAAAAAATTGGATTCTCCTGTATTTGGATACAAAGTCTATACAAATGACAGAGTATTAGTTCCTTGGAAGTGAAGTTAGATGCTAACAAAAGCACCCAGCGCAGGAAGCCAGGCTATCAATATGGATTAAAATTCTCTTTGAGAATGGAGAGAAATCCTTGTTAAAACCATCGTATCAACCAATCAATGTGGCTAGCTGCAGTAGTTGTGCGATACATAGATCAAAGAGTCCGTGAAGATGAAGTACCATGGCAGTGGAAACCTCCATGAGATATATGGGGAGTGACAGCTAGACAGTATTTTAAACTCAGTTCATAATTATCTGAAGTAACTACTCTTCTGGATGGCCAGGGAGGAAACTTCCTTGATATATCCTCAAGCAGTAGTGCTCATAACGTAGACCTGAAGGCAACAGCCTTCAGTGGTGTTTTTCCCATGAGGAAGGGGAGTGAGGAGAGGAGTTGGGGGCAGCCACACACCAATATTCACCAATTTGGGGTTTAACTTCCAAATAGAAAAGCAGATGCTATGCCTAGGTACAGGACAAGAATTCTACAAATTCACTGCTCGTATTTGCTGTTTAGGAGACCTGACTGGAGATAAGGATGCCTTTGAGTAACACTATATACAAACACATGACACAATCACAGTCTTCATTCTAAAATGTTGATAATTCCTAGGACGATTCCTAGGAAATGCAGGATATTGTAAAGTTTTTTTTGTTTGTTTGTTTGTTTTTGTTTTTTTTTATTTTATTTTGTTTTCAGTGTAAATATCTAAAAGTGTGGACTCCTTGGTAAAACCGGAGCTTGTTCAGTTAAGGTCAAACATTTCTGTCGTAGTAACATTTCCTTTAAAAATAACAGAGTTTCTAGCCATGGTAACACTTTTCACCTTTACTTTTTGAAGCATGAGTTCCAGAAAACTTTGTAAATTGTATATGCATTATAAATCGTACCTGTATAAGAAAGGTCATGTTCAGAAGTAGTTTGTGCTGCATTTGCTATCTCATGATGTAGCTTATAATGTTCTATTCAGCAAACGTGATAAATTGTCTCTTGCAAAGAAAGGACAAAAGACGGGAGGAAAAGAAACCCTTAAAATGAAAGGGGCTGACTCCCTCATTGTGTAGATGTTAGATCTTGCCATGCTAATTGCGATGACACAGGTGTTCTGAATCACACTCTGTTCAGACTTCGTGATCCCATCCAACCGCATTTTTGCTAAATAACCTAGCTGTATAGTTCAGAGCTACAAGTTTTCAGGCTCATTTTAGATGGAAAAACTCAAAACGCCTATCTAATCCCTCAGTGTATATATTGTACATCTAAGTACCTTGTTTTCAAAGGATTTGTGTGTGTATCTTACTGCCGTCCTGAACAGGTTTTCCTACATCTGTTGCAATGGAAGTTGCTGTGCAGGTAGGTGACTTTCCCATCTGTTTTCTTCTATAAACCCTCCCTGCAAACCCCACGGTTCAGAGACTCACCTCGGTGTGCTGCCAGGACGTTAGGTGGGGACGGGTCTTGGTGCCTCGAGGAACTGGAGCTGTTGGTGGGGACAGGGGCTTGCTGAACTAAAGCCACAGTCAGGCACGTACGATGCTTTCACACTGAATGGCTTGTTTGTTTTTGTGAGGTTTTTAGGTTTGATTCTGTGCACGTGTTTGTCAGAGGTCAACTTCCCTCAGAAGAAGTGTTTCTAAAGTGAAATTCAAGAGTTTAATGCAGAGAAAAGGTCAAGAATTGCTTTTTGGGCTGTGCTAAGGCAGAGTAACTAAGAGAAATAGGCTGAAGGAGAATTAAAGAAAATGTCAAGTAAGATTTCCTAACAATGAGGTTCACTAGTCTCTCGAGGGAGCGATAGAAACCTTGTGTTAAATCCTTTAGGCTCCAAATGAGGAAGGCATTTGGGTCAGTGCCGCTTCCTCTTCTTTCAGTATCATTTCCCCCATTCTCTAGAGTTAATTTACTATGCAAAGGGAAAGCCTCCTCCCTTCTGTTCATACCCAGGAGTCCTTCAGGGGCTGAACTTGTGCAGTGCCAGCTGCAGATAGCAGGAAATAACGCTACCCATTTCGTGGGGAGTGGAGTCTCCGTTCAGTCTCTGGTCATCATTTTGAGGTATAGCACAGCCTTCCCATATGGAGGAGCAGAAGCAGTCAGAGTCTGTAAAACAGCAAATTAAAATAATATTTCACACGCATTTTAGCACTGAAGATGAGAAAAGTTGCTACAGACTCTGCAAACGCAATTAGCAAGTTTACCAGGTGAAAATAAGCATTTTCGGCGTTGCCAGGCTGCCTGGACGTACTGCAGCTGTATTTTTTTATGCACGTGCCACAGGACTTGAAACCAGCAGTGTTAACCATGCCTCAAGTCTTGTAGTTGGTCGGGGGACCAACTGGAGGATCTTGAGAGTGTACAGCAAGAGGCTGGAACAGAAATATTTACAAGTAGTTTGGCCAGTAAAGGTTTCCTCTTGAGATGTATGCCTTCCATGGCAATTCTTCACTTTACTTCCCACCAAAGAGCAATGATATCTTCTTCTCTGTACTTTATTTTCTTATATCTCTAATCTCCTTATGCTGGAAAATGAGTTTTATACTAAACATGAAGATGACAACATAAAGATTACCATTAAACCCAGTAAGGAAGCTGTTACGATTTCATTCAGAGTTGATCCTCCAGGATTTATGTATGACGTGATCACACAGAACAGCTTTCTGTTGAGGCCCAGTAGCTAATAACAGGTAACTTGTGCTTGGCTGCTGGTGGAACTGATAAGAGATATAACTGCAGAAGAAGCAGAAAGAGTTACACTTTTGGAACGAGGTAGTTTGTGTGTTCTTTGAGAGGATGCTTACCTAGGTGAAGGGAGAACATCCTGCAAGGGTAAAATACAGCCAGCATTTCGTACTCACATTTGGCTCAGGCTTGGAGCAGACATCAGCTGGCAGAGCTCCACGAAGTCACTGAAAGACTGGTTTACAACTGTGGAGAATGTAATCCAAAACGTGCCTCCAGATTTGGGGTGGATTATTTTCGCGAGAGGGAAGAGAAGAAAGCTGAAGAAATTGCTACCTGCGATGTTTCCCGCATTGCTTTTCTATTTCTGCATGCCTTACAACGTGATGATGTAACTAGGATTATGCCTTTGTGCTATACTACCCCCTTGTGTATGACACAGCCTGACTACCTGATGATTGAAGGAAATACTATAAATCCTGTTCCAAAGTGCCAAACAGGGGGTTACAAATCCATAATAATTAAGCTTTCACCCCTCAACAAAGTAAAGTAATTAACATCTTGTTATAGAAGAGCTTTAGCAGCTCAGGGCTTACCCAGCTGTGATTTTGCTGAACATGATGAAGTTGAAGTAGGTGATTAATACCTGTTGTATGTAAAGGAATGACCCTTACAACACAAGTGTTACCAGACTTCTGAGTAATCTTTCAACAAACGTAGCACCCCTATAAGATGATGCAGTGATTTGGACTGTTTTTCCAGGCATGCTTCTCTATAAGGAGAAATAACAGCGGTGAAACAGTGGTTTTTTATTGTATCTTTCACTGGATAAAAATCAGATGCTACTAAAGAGAATATATCTGGATTGCAACCTTTAGCTCTTCAGTCATTGAAATATGGTTTTCATTGTTTTGGTTGCTGTTTGGATACAGCACTGGATATTATGTGGAGCTCACGAGTTTTCAGTACCTCCCTTTTTTCTTATCACCAAATGAGAAAGATGAAGGTTTGAAAGCTGTGGACCACATTTCGGTAGTCTGATTACCTTTTGCCTAGTCAGTAAAGGAATCTCAATGCCCTTGTAGACTTCAGTGGAGTGAGTCTAATAATTAAAATAAGGTACTGGCCAGAAAGCAGCCTAGAGCCAGTCTACAGATACCTTTCCAGAAACTTATGTAAGATCCAGAAAACATTCCTCAAGGTCCCAGTTTGGATCCTCATATCTTACTCATGCTTCTAAATAAACAAACTTGATTTTTTAAAAATCTATAGAGCACTTAAAATTAGCATGCTCATGAAAAATAGTTGGATGAGAAATCTAAATCATGTTAACGGGTGCTTTGCCAAACCTTACCCTAATGTAAAGAGCTTTGTGGAAGAGAAGAGATGTTCACAGCAGGGATGGAGGAACCTACATGTACTGTCCAGCACGAAGACCTGTGCCCTATGTAAGTGCTCTCTGACAGCCCCTCCACACCCTGCTGCAGCAGTTTACACGGCTCCAGCAAGAGGAGCTGTGAATGGCCTGAACTCCCTGACGTTTTCTGTTCTGTATTTGGCAAATAGAGCATTTGTGGCATCTGCCTGGATGCTCTTCTGTGTCTCTCTGGTCAGTCTAAGGTTGGAAACCTATTAATCTGTAAGGCACTCTGTATAATGAAAGAATGAGTCCCGTGTTTGTGTCCTGACCAGTGTTTCAGGGCACTGCTTGAATTACTCCTTAATCTGGATTAAGGAGTCAATTAATTGCATTTTTAGTAGTGTTCTGGACTTTTTGGTATCTGGGAAAATATTTTATCAATATTTTGTGTGTATAGCACTGCCATTGCTGAAAACTAGTCTGAAATATCCATATGTCATCAAGCTAAAATTACAGTATATGTGTATTAGCTTGCCAGAATTCATGCCCTGTGTTCTGCAAAATGTTTTGTGTGTGCCAGCACTATTCATTTGTGTACTAATATTTGAAGATACTGCACACTTCGGAAAGGTTTGGGTGCCCATTAGCAAAAGGAAGTGCGAAGGAGATGAGGTTAACTAAGCAGGTGCTGCCTGAAATGGCAAATAAAATCACTGGGTGCTCAGATGTAGACATTTGGTCCTTGGCTAGTAAGCTGATGCAAAACACAGATGAAAAAAGGAAGGTGCAATCCTGGAGTAAGCCATTTGTTTATTCCTGTGATGTGAAGGAGCAGGGAAGAATTATAGCTTTGTACATATGGACAGTATGGAAGCCTCTGAGGAATCCTTTGTATATTTGTAGGCAGAGAAATGAACAGCATGAAGTATTCATGCGAGAACAAAGGATAGGGGGTTCTGATCTTCACCGGGATCTCTGTAAACCTGTAGCCTTTTGTCAACATTCATCAGGACTCCTTGCCTGTGGTGATTCCTCCACAATTTGTTTTCCTGAGTCGCTGAAGGGCACAGGTCAGAGCATCTCAGGCCACTGGCACAAGCAAGCCTGGTGTTTGCTACCCATGGTGGGAACGTGGCAGTGGAAAGGGAGAAGGCTGTGTCATTGAAGACAAACTATTAAATTCTAACTCTGGTTTTTATGTGCCTTGTCATAGAATCACAGAGTGGTTTGGGTTGGAAGGGACCTTAAAAATCATCTAATTCCAAGCCTCCTGATGTGGGCAGGGACACCTTGCTGAAGCTGTGCTGCTGTTTACCTGACGTTAAGAAGCTGCAGAAGAGGAGTCTTAGCCTAATTTTCCTGCTGCTTCTGCACAGCTGACTTAGTAGGACCCATCCTTCCAAACTCCCAGAGCTGAAAGCCTGGCATCCCTATTAAACAGTTTTAGTTCACTCTTGATGGAATATTTTCCCCAAAGTCGGATGTATCTGTGCAGTGTTAGACTGTGATTTCTTGACCTTTTTCTCATGGCTGTGGTAAACAGATCATTCCCTTTGCAACAACCTTTTGTGTATTTAACAAACCTTCAGCGGTGGCCTCACAGGTCACAGCCCATCTTCTAGTCCTTCTTACATGTTTTGTAGTTGACTTTTGTTGTCCTCCTCTGGCCTTCTCTTGCCCTGTCCACATCCTATGTGAATTGTCAAACCGTGCCGAGCATTTCTTCCGTGGGCTTGCTGCTGTTGAGACTAGGAGCAGTCTGTTGTTGCTTAGGTTACTCTCTTTGTACATCTCCTGCCAAAACATTTGTCTTATCTGGGACAAATTATTTTGACTTGCTTAGGGCTAGTCTGCAAAGACCTTATGCTACCTGATAGCCCCCCAGGGATTTTCTGCTGTAGGTGCTCCTCAGCCAGCTTGCTCTGCAATCTTGAACTTGTGCATCACTTTCCAGGAGCAGAAACCTTCCCATACAATTGAACCTCATACATTGAAATTACCATTTTTTTGTTTGTCAAGTTTGTTTGTACCTGGATTCTGTCGTTCTGCCTGCACGTGACCCCGAACCAGGTACAGATCATCTATGAATTTCGGAAGAGTACTTCGTGTCCCTTTGTCCAGGCTGTCAGTGGGCAACACTGG
The DNA here is from genome assembly GCF_963932015.1 of Anas acuta. NCBI lineage: Eukaryota > Metazoa > Chordata > Aves > Anseriformes > Anatidae > Anas > Anas acuta. Next base: position 63,022,496 of record NC_088982.1, on the reverse strand, counting down.
AGTAAGAAACACCTCTTTGGGACTCTTCTTGGTAATCTGACTTACTAGGTATATATTCACGTTGTTGTGCTTCGAATAACCCTTCAAAGTAAATTTAAGTCATATGTGAAAGTGTAACTTAATTCTCAAACCCTTTGTGTGACCTGTCAGGTTTTATAGCTATATCACTTATTCCAGGGCTGATTCAATGTGCAATTTTTCAAAACATCAGAGGAGATAAATATAGCTGCAAACTTATTTACTGTATTGTGCTGAAATTCCTATGACATGCCTTACTGCAATTAACAGACTTAACCATCAATTTGTTAAAATCTTTGGTGAAAATTTTACTTGGAAGTAATTGAGTGTAAGAATTGGGCATTTTGTGTCAGAAAGTGTTCTATCTTGTGCCTGCTTTGGTTGGTTTGTAAAGGCAGTTTACAGAAACCTAATAACTCGTGGCAAAGTTAGGCACCAAAAAAGGTAGGTGAAGGGAACTGGAGGCATTAAATTGAATGTTTTATAGAAAATATTATTTTTTTAAAATGAACTGGAATTTCCTTCTGTAGGATTATCTTCGTTCTTGCAAAACTGAAGTGCTCTTGCATTCTGTGTTCACTCGAATTTTTTTTAATATGTGAGTACCCACACACACATATCTTTTATTTGTTTGTTTTAGGAAAACCAAACGTTTACACAAAAAATAATAAAATAAACTAAAGAGTGTTAAGGAGACTAGCTAAGAAAGCAGCAGAATATCTAACATGGAACAGGGAGTATTAGCCAGAACTGCAGTCATCAAAGTAGTGCAAAGCGTGGTCCTGAGGGCTCTGGGGTCCTCAGGAGATGAGTGTGCAGTCTTGGAGTGGTGTGTGTGGCAGAGCTCTAGCTGCCAGCAGGGTTTCGTCATGCACTTCCCACTGGAGTTTGGTTGAGAAGAAAAGTTCTGGGTGGGAAAAAAGTTGAGTCTCTGTTTCTTACTACTTTTTTTTTTCCTCTCTCCCTGCATCATGTTTCTTCCAATTTCTAGAGAACTAAATTTGTAGCATCATGAGTGCTAATTTCCATAGAAATGTGTGGTCAAACAAAATATGGCTGTAGCTGAGGTCTGTCTGCCTTGGGTGACCTGTTTTGGTTCTTAAATTTGGTTCTTATTTAAATATGACATACCTATGACCATTGTTTCCAGACTTTGCCTGTTCTCTTTCTTGATTTTTTTATTTTTATTTTTTTGTATTAAGATTGGTAATAATTGCACCTCAATTAATAGGAATTAAATAGCCTAAAATCAGAGTGTAAAAAATATCAAATATAATTAAGCCATGAACCCTGCTCTCTCTTGGTGGACTAAATGGACCTTCCATCAGCAGGAAGGATGTGGCAACTAGGCCCCTTGTTTGTTTTTAGTTTGCTCCTTTGTAGAATACAACTGAGCCCTGAGATGAAAAGACCTGTATTAAGGGTGTCAGCTGTCAATGTGTGATTTTTATTTGGTTTTGTATTATAGTGAGTTTTCTTATTACTTAGCAGTATTCTCAGGTGCCGGTGAGTGGAGCTACTCGGGTAAATTCTCTTTTTGTCTAAAATAAAAGTGAAAGTAAGTATTGTAGTGGGAACACGAATCAACAGGAATTTGAACAATGCGGTGATTGATTTTTATTGTCCTAGAAGGTGTGAGTAATTCATTGCACATAAAAATTACTGCAAATTTTCTCCTTGGAAGATGATTTCTGAAAGAAAATGAAATGGGTGAATGCACAAGTAAATGAAATGTTAGTGATAATAAAATTTGCCCTATAGTTTTCTGGCTACTGTTCTTAATAGGATGTTGAACACTACTGTTTCTGCACACTGCAAAAGTTGTGTTCAGACAGCGTTCCCTCTTAAAATGCCAAAGGTTCATGCTCTACTTATCGTTTGACCATGAATTGAAAAGTTCAGAAAAAAATAAAATCTTCACAGGCGTTGAGCAGCATTTCTGGGTCTGCCCAAATGATGACAGAATCGTAGAATCGTTTGGATTGGCAATGACCATCAAGATCATGACATCCAACCATCAATCTTACCAAGGAGATTAGTGGTGGTTTTTTATCTCTTGCTGGTACCTATTCTTATAAGATGTATTTATATCTTCAGCTAGATGTCTTTCTCACTTAAAAATATAATTTTTAAATCATGCACAAGTTAGTAAACTTTTAGAGCATGTTTTTTAGAACAGAACGTCTCAAGTTGGAAAGGACAAGGATCATCAAGTCCAGCTCCTGGCTCCACACAGGACTACCAAAAAATCAGACCACATCTGAGAGCATTGTCCAAATGCTTCTTGAACTTCTACAGGCTCAGTGCTGTGACCACTGCCCTGGGGAGCTTGACCACCTCTGGGTGCAAACCCTTTCCCTAACCCCCAGCCTGACCCTCCCCTGTCCCAGCTCCATGCCGTTCCTTCAGGTCCAAACACTGGTCACCAGAGAGAAGAGAGCAGTACCTCTCCCTCTGCTTCCCTCCATGAGAAAGTTACAGACTGTGACAATATGGCAGAAGTTTGTAATCCAGCTCATAGGGTAACACCTTTGTCTTTCAGGACTTTCCGGATGTCTCTGAGCTCCAGGACATGAAATGTGTTTTGTGTCCAGAGTGGTTGTGAAGTCAGTAACCTCCTGAGGAAGCTCCCCGATATTGGAACCAAGAAAAGTAGCAGGCTGCCTTCAGAGATGATGCTAGCAGGCTCTTTTTCTTTGGAGCAATGACCAGGAAGGATCGGAGTTGTTTTCTTGATCAGCTGTGCTCTCAGATGAACAGGTACGTTCATTTCTTGGTACATAAAGCCAGTTTACATGCTTTGCCAAAACATATCAGTGTACAGTGTAGATAAACAGAAGAATAAAGATAAAAATTGCATTTCTTGCAAAGTAAAAGCGCAGATATGACTGGTACAAATGAGACCCGAAGCCTGTCTGCTTGGGGTCATTGGCTGTGGTAGTGCCCAGCACCAGATATATCAGGGGAAGGTGTCTGTCCTTCTGCAGGATGCAGCTGGGGTACAACCTGCCGTCCCACACTTCTCCTTTTGTTCTCTTATGACTTAAGCCTTCAAGCAAGAAGTTTAATATCCTCACCACAACTGTTCAGAGTTGTTTATTTGGTCCTGAAATAGAAGTACTGGTGTGTGAACTTTTGGTGATGCATAGCCCCAGTGTGAAATCTTTCATTGCATCAGCAAGAGAGGCAGGTAAGACACGTCTGCCATGTGCCCCACCAGGATTTAATTGCCTGCCCATGATCTAGACTTGGCAAGATGTGTGGTATGCTATGAAGCTTGGAAAGCCAAAGGGGAGACAACAGGGGCTTTTGAGAGGTAGCTTATACTGCAGCGAGGCTTCCAGAGGGAGCTGGTTGTGTCCCACATTATGCATGACTTCTACACCAGTGCTTTTTTTTTTTTCTAGACCATTGAGTTTCAGTCTTCTCAATTCACAGATCTTTGGAAATTTTCCAGTGCAGGTGTGGACCCCGGTTGAGTAAATATCAGCCTTCTGATAATGGATTTTCTTTTCTTCATTACCTCTGCTGCCATAATTAGGTATTTTTGCTTGGGAAAAATGAAAAACCCTAAATGTTTGCAGAGTTCCCAGCACCAGCAGTGCTGGATTCAGCCTGCTTCTTTATATGCGATGATGAGAACTGCCTTAGGAACACGTGCTGCCCTTTAAAAGAGAAAATATGTGTGTTGTGCTTCCAGTGACAACATGATATTCCCCTTTCCAACTGGAAAATGCTTTCTTAGAGAAGCTACGGAAACTGATGAACAGAATTTTGGTTTTATGCTTATTTTCTCTTGTAGCTCAAGGGCTGCTGCAGGAAAAGCATGCCAATAGGTGTAAAACATTTTGCAAACACTTCTAATCCTTTCCAGAAATTCTTGCTGGTGATGCTAAGAGAGCAAAGCGTAGGTAGGGAGTTTATTCACAGCTGTGTCTGTCTGCTGCTGCTTCCAGTTCTGCCACACCTAGGTGTGCTCTGTCAGGGGTGAGTGCCTTGTGCTGTTGTGGCCATCCCAGGTGTGTGAAAGCTGGAGAAAACACTTCTTATGCTTTGAACCTCTCCTCATGTTATGCCAGATTTACCCTATGAAGTGCTCCTGGATACCTTTGTCAGCCTGAGATGATCAGAAGAAGAACTAGGCATTTTCATCTGAGAAGACTGCTGCTGTTGCCCACCCCTAGGAAACTGGTGATATCATTAGTCTGTACCACGTTTCTGCAAAAAGCATGTTATGGTTTCTCTGGATGCTGATCTGTTCTGTCAGAGGTCTAAAGTTTATTATAGGGGGCGGCAGCATATGTTCTTTAGCTTGTGTCATGTGGATTTATTTAAAGAATTTATCTTGTGGATGCTCGAGGGTGCAATGACCAATGCTCCCCAGCTGTCACTGGTCAGAGCTAAGCCCCATAGTACAGAAATGCTTCTCTGGTTCTGGTTCTGCTTTTATTTTTAGATTTGGCTCTTCAGGGTCTGGACAATCATACTTACATGCTTTTTAGTGCTAAGAATCAGGCTCTTGCTGAGAAGTACACTGTTTAAATGAGTGTATTCATTGGGGAAAGCATCCATTTAAAAAATACTTTGATTATTGAAAAATCAAAAGGAAAGGAAAGGATGCATTTGGGGTTAGTTTGAAAACAGTGTCTTTCTGGGACAGAGATAACCTCTAGTAGCACCTTGTGCAGCAAAGACAATGTCTTAAATGGTCCGTATCAAGATTATATGGACATTGCATTGCCTAGATTTTGAGTGCTTGACTCTAAACAACACCGTGTCATTTCTTCAGCTTTGTTTATTATGATTGTTTGTAACAGTATAAAATAGCTGAAATTCCACTGTACAGTGCTACACAGACATTGCTGGATGAGCAGCACAGACCTTTGGCTGTCGTAGCTTGTGAATGGAAAAGCAGCCCCAATTCCTGTTTCGGATGTATGTTGGGATCCTCCTTGGTGGTTTTTCCCCGCAGTCGTTCTTTCCAAGCGGTGCAATTTTCATAGCAGCCTTCCCTCTGAGCCCCGTGGTTTCTCCTCATTATCATATGCTTCCTCTTCAGTTCACCCATTTTTCTGCTCTCTTGAGTCTTCACTTACAGCTGATTGCATCAGTTTTCTTGGAGCTCCTCATCTGCCTTTGCTTTTTTTTTGCAAACATCTCTTCCTCTTTTCAGATGCTTCCTTTTAACAGCTTCCTTTACTTCTCAGGAGTGAATCCCACTGCCCAGTCCTCTCTTTCACAAGACACTGCTGCAGAGTTGCTAATTTCTTCTAACACTTCACCATCCATGTTGCATTCCAGGATTTTTATTTATTTATTTATTTGCGAGGAAAATGGAAACTTCCTCTGTTCTAAACTACTGCAAAATTGTGAGCTACATTCCAGAACATGACTGCCACTCGGTGAAAAAAAAAAAGTTCAAATTTGATTTGCTTATTTATTTTTAAAAGGGGGACAACAAATGTGTTTTCTGTAATAAAGTCTGTTTCCAATTTGCAGAAACAATGGAACATTTTCTTCTGAAGCCCCAGCCCACCCCCCCAAAAAAAAAAAAAGAAAAAAAGAAAAACCAACAAAACAGTCTGAGGTATACACCTAGCAAAGGAAATTGCTGGCAAACCGGTTAATTTGGCAGAGCTGTAAGTAATTGAAAACAAGGTCTTATAACGAGAGATGTCAGACGACGTTAAATGTTAGGGTCTCTGCCAGTTCCATCTATATGATCCGGCATTCTCTCCATGCTGTTCTGACCTTGCTTCTTTTTCATGAATCCAGATTTTTTCCTTTCCTACTGACAGGGCCTTTGATTTCAGTGTCAGACTGAAAACTATTCTGAAAAGCATTAGTTTGCCCCTGCCAAACATCCTCTTCGAAAAGAAATGTCATGGCTAAATCATAAAGTAAGCAGAACCAGTTGGTACCATACTGCTTCGTTCCTGTTTAGATGTGAGAACCATGTGGAAGTCATTGCACAACCAAACACCGGTGCCAAAGTGTGGGGGGAAAAAAGCCTCACTGATTCCACAAACAGAATAAATGCTTCCCCGTGTCTTCACAGGAGGAGACTTGAGCAAGGTGTGGGATGTTTCTTTCCAAAGCCAGTCGCTCAGCTCTGCTTCAAGTTCCCTGAGTGACACGGTGGGAAGGGGAAGTCTTAACTGCATGTTTTTTCCATGAATGCTTTTTTCCACATACTGAAAATGTTTACCAGATCAGTGCCCCGTTAATATTTTAATAGTGTTTAATCATTTTGTGTTCCTTCAGACAGGATTTCATTTGCGTGGTTAATAAGAATGTTTTGACTTACGCTATGAAGATATTTTTCATATTCTTAAAGTGACCTTGGGGATCTTCCTTCTCTCTATTTGTGGAAGAAGATGGCATCACATTTAGAGATGTGCTTGCCTAGGAGAGCATGCTAGAGGAGAAAACAACTGACTGACTGTGGGTGGTTCAGAAGATCTAATTTCTTTTCCTGATTACAAGCCATTTCCCTTTCTTTATGCTTCTACTTCCCTCCTTGGTAGCACAGGCTAAACTGCATATTGTTAACTGCTTTAGGAGCTGCTAACAAGGAGCAATATGTAAGGGTTAGTTTGTTGCTTCTTCTTCTGAAGTGTTTTTCCCTGGTATTCATCAGATATAAGTAGGCCTGATTTAATGCAGGGATCTGCTATGCCTTAAATAATAGGTCTGTACTGGGCATGTGCCCTTCACTATTGAAATTCATATTTAGAGATCACTTTAACACTTTCAGACCAAAAAAAAGTGTTCTCGTGAGCCTGTATTGTCAGCTTGGGTTATTTAACAGTCACTTCATCTGATACTGCAGAGATAGGCCCGGAGACTGAGATCAGTAGCATAAACAGCAAATAAACTCTTCTCAACTTATCTGATTTCTTGTACAAATCGCTGATGTTGTTGCTTCAAGTGTGGGTACATTTGGCACACTCCTCTGCCGAGTCTTTGTAGCAGTAGGAAAAGGGGAGGTAATCGTTTTAGTACAGGGGAGACTGAGGGAGAAAGAATTGGAATCTATCAGTTGGTTGAAGGTGGGAAGGAGAGCAACGTTGTGATGATGTTGCAGTGAATCTTTTGCATTTGAGAGTCCTGAGCTTGGGCTGAGCTGTGCTCTCCTGTGCTGTTCGAAGAGCCTGGCCTTTACGTCTGCTCTAACTTCTGAGTTTGAGCATATGGTCTCTGTGTCTCCAAGGTGTTCTTTACTCTGAGATACAGCTTCATGCTGCAAAACCTTCTGTGTATGTACAGCCTGTGCTGCTCTTTCCAGGAGTTAGGTTTTTGACGTGCTGCTGTTCCTCTGCCTCTCATGTCCAGCCCTACTTTTGTCAGGTAATTTTCATAGCACAAATATTCCTATCAATAGCGAGGAGCCAGATGCTTGGAGAGGCTTCAGTATATCTGTAAGAGTGGGGAGGATGAAACAGAAACAGCTGCACTTGTAGTTATCCACTGAGATCAGTACTTAGGGGATAAATAAATTTTTCCCCAAGGAGGCTGAAATAATACTGTTTTACAGAGGCAGTTGGTGTTCTTGCTTTCCCTTGCTTTGGGTCAGATTCCCAAGACGTGCAAAGCCATGCAGGTAACAGTTCTCTCAGGCAGGGGCTGGGGACTTTTTGGTTTTCTGAAGGACAGCTCTCACAGGACCCTCTGTCAGCCGCAGGGGCTGTTCAGTGTCACTCAATTTCCTCTGGTGCCCGTGAGTCCTGCTCTCCTGGGTATTGCTGCACTGCTTGCATGAGCAGCTGCTGCAAATGCTGCTAGATGTACTCACAGGAGTCTGCGTGCGTGTTTCTTGGGGTGAACCCCCTCCTTTCTTAGCAGATTATTTCTGCCGCTGCTTTGTTCTCTTTGTCAACAAAAAGTCTGGACTAATTGGTTCAATCTATTAAGCATCCATTGGACTCTGTAGGACAGAGTAAATGATCTGAAAATCATTGGAAGTAGAATAGACAGAAACTACACAATTCAAATCTTGTTTTTTTCTGTTTTGCTTGGCAATTATCATTAATATACTCCATTTTTCAGATAGATGAACTTCTGACTAATGAATTCATAACAGTAAAACCTGGCAGCAACCTGTTGACCTCTGCGGAACCTCTTGCAGGGTACAAATTTTATCCCTGTCTTAGTTTGGCTGGGTTGGGGTTTCTGTGCTATGCATGACACCTCTTCTAGGATTCTTTCACGAGCTTTCCTCTAACAATGCTTCGTTCAGTGGCATAAGTAGAATGTTTTAACATCACAACATGTTATAAGGAAAGTATGGTGGTAAGTAAGAACAATATTTGGCCACAGTGTACTAGCTAGAGTGGATCTGAGAAACAAATCCAAGCCCATCCATCACAGACAGGGGAGATTTTGACCAATTACCAAGTTTTATCACCTTGTACACATTTTTTAATTCCTGCAGCCTAAAAGCTTTTGTTAAAGTGCGCTCAGAGTTTTGTTCTATTTGGGTTATGTTGGCTATAGATTCTGCTGTTTCGTGAAATCAAAGCATAAGCTATATGAATGAGCTGGGTTTAGGAAGCTATTTATTGCCTTCAGCAAGCTTATAAGCTCCACTGAGCAATATGGTGACAGGCAGTGGCAGACAGAAATCCCCAGCCACGAATCATCTGAAGGTTTGCTCTCTGTTGTAGGCAGTGTGCACTACAAGATTTCTGAAATTTGGGCTGAAAGGAGGGTGGAATACCTGGCAGAGAGGTGTCTCAGGGGATTCATCACCAATCTTGTTAATTTTTGCCTTGCGTGTCACTCTGTGTGATATGTGTGTCTTTGATAGTAACTGGATTAATTGAAGGGAAAAAAAAAAATCCTTCTCCCATCTTAGGCTGCGGGAAACGTTTGACAGGCAGAGGATGTAACATCAGATGTCAAACAGAGTTTGGTGGCAGCAGCATGTCCTCAGGTATGAGAGTAATTGTGGACAGCTACATGTGGAGTGCAGGTACGCTTCTTTCCTTTGCAGCCTGTATCTTGCAAGCTCTGTCATTGGAGCAGCCTGTACTCATGTGAGTAGTCCCTTTGTTGTAGCAGGGCTTATCCTGCAAGTGGGACTGAGTGCCTGCCTGCATCAGGCCTAGAAGGGTTCAAAAATGCTTATATACATACACTGATAGTTAACTGATAAGAGAGGAGGGTGGGTTATTTTATTTTATTTTATTTTCCCAGTGGGCTTTGAGCTGATCATCCCTTGTCTGCTGAAGAGACAAAATGTCCTTTTGTGGGACAAACTAAAGAGGAAAGGGAGTGTAAAGCTTGCAGAAGAGAACCTTTGTCAAGACCTTTCTTTTTTGTTTGTTTCCTTGCTTTTTTGGGGAAAAGATGTTTCAAATGTTCTGCCTGAAAAATTGAAACCACCTCTGCAGCTTACAGTAACTTTTCACAGAGGCTCTTGCTTGGCATTCGCTGTACTGAGCTGTTCGTATGCTAGACATCTCTAATAGTGTTTTAGTCTCCAGTGGTGTTTTTCTTGGAAATTCTTCCTTTGAATAATAAAACAAAGTGCAGTTGCCATTGTTTTCACACTGTATGTAGCAATGCCTTGATTTCTGTCTTTTTGAACCCACCTTTAAAACAGAGCTGTTGTGTAAAAGTGATTTCTGAGTGATACACAGTATATATGACTAGTTGAAGATACAAGTGACCTCCACTTAATTAGCTGGCAGTGGATAACGAGTGCTAGCCACACCAGTATATTTTATTTCAGTGGGAATACGTATGAAAAGACATGGCAAGTCAGAGTTCTGTAAAATCAGTTCATTTTTCTCTACTGATAGAGCCCTACTAGAAGCACCCATTCCTATGTTTCTAGCTGAGAACTGCGTGAGGGCCCACGAAGCACAAGCACCATCATGCAATGTTTGCAAAGTTTAGTGTTTTCATGGAACGGTGCAGCTAGTAGAAAGTATGGGGGTAGAAATGAGTGCAAAAATAACATCAGAGGCTAAGAGCCACCTGAAACGCCTCATATTGAACATTTTGCATTGACCTTTGCAGGAGTATCAGGTATTCCTTCTGCGAGGAGGAAGACAAAGGAATTGTACATTGTCTCTGCCTGAACAGCACTTGTAGGAGTGTGAACTGTTTCTCAATAACCTGCTTCTGGTAGCAGCGTTCCCCGGTGAGGCTGGCAGCAGCCAGGTTTTCAGCTGCCCTACCTTTTTTCCTTCCCTCCCCCGGAGGTCCTTGCTGGGTGCTGGTGAATAGTTGGTATTCTGCGGGTTGAGGTAGGTTCGCTGCATTTTCCCCGTGCATAGCTGACCTGGATGTGTGAGGCAGGATCAATGCCTCCCGCATGTCCTGGCCTCTCCGTGTACGTAAGTATCAATTTTTCATGGGCCATCAGACCCGTGTGGAGTGCTGGAGCAGCTGCGTGCATGTGCTCTGTGCCCTGGCATGGCGAGCAGCACAGCTGGGTTTCTGCAAAACGAGAGAGTCAGCCCATCTGTGTTACATGGGTGGGGGGTCTGGGGAAGGGTCTAGAGAACAAATCTGATGAGAAGCAGCTGGGGGAGCTGGGGTTATTTAGCCTACAGAAAAGGAGGCCCTGGGGAGACCTTAGTGCTCTCTGGCAGGAGGTTGCAGTGATGTGGGGTCGGTCTCTTCTCCCAGGCAATAAGCAATTGGAACAGGCTGCCCAGGAAGGTGGTTGTGCCACCATCCCTAGAGGTATGTAGAAGATGTGTAGATGTGGTTCTTAGGTACGTGGTGTAGTGGTAGGCTTGGCAGTGCTGGATTAATGGTCGGTCTTGATGATTTTAGAGGTTTTTTGCTCCCAAATGGTTCTCTGATTCTGTGGAACTAGTAAGGCAGTTTTGCATGGCAGACTTTTTCTTCTGTTGTTGTCCTGAAAGGTAGTTTGCTTCTCATCTTGGAGCACAGAAGTAATCTGTCAAAGCCTGGATGATGTGTTTCTGTGTGTGGCAGAGTAAAGGAATTAGCAGCAGGTTAAGCTTCAGGAACCCTGAGGGTAAGGGACTCCACTTCTGCATCAAAGAAATATGAATTACCCAAATTTTGAATCTCTCACGTGGGCAATCCTGGCATTAAAACCAGTGGAGTTGTGGATACTGTCTCTGAAAATCAGACTGCATCCTAGGACATCTGCCTAGAGAATTGGACCATTAAGTCCAGGCACTCCAATCTGAAGCACTCTATAGCCTTGGTCAAACATAGGGCAGCAACGCTAGGCTGTAGCCTTTGTTAATTGTATGACAGCTTTAGGAACATTGTGGCACAAGTAGAAGAGAACTAGGCCCAAGAGACCTAATTAATGAGGTCCTTTGTTACTTGGCAAAAACAAATGAAATAGAGCTGGATAAAGGTAGATGTAGCAATTTGCCATTTGACCCAGAAATGTAGCCCTCTGTTAGTTGAAAAGTGTAAGAAAGTAAAGATTTCTTAGGCTAAAATACATGTAGGCTAAGTTTAAAAACTGTTGTAGTACTAAATGTTTGGAAAGCTGGATTATCATAGTGTCACTGTAGGACACCATCATCCTGACACAGAAATAATGCTTGTGGGAAACGGTTAGTTTGTAGGAAGGAGAATACAAAGATGTGGATCCATGGTCTGTTTACTTAGTGAGCTGGAAAAGGTTACAGAAATGGCACAGTGAGGAGAAAAACTACTGGTACTGCTCCTTCAAGCTCAGGCTTCTCATAGAGGACAGCAGGTGCATCCTACAGCTGTGCTGGCTGGGATGTCGACATGGGTGAACACCGGAGCAGAGCCCCTTGGTCTCAGTGCCATTTCTGTAGATCCTGGCAGCACTTCAAAGTCCCTCTCCTTCTCTGGGTATGCGTTATGCCTGATTTTCTTGCATTTTGTTTTTCCACCTTGAGATTACTTCCTCGTCTCCCATTCCTTCTCAGCCTTTTGCAAGCGTTCTTGGCTATGGCAGTGCGATTTCACATCTTGGCTTCAATCTTGGGAGGCAGGAGGTGGTTGGCATTGTTTTGTTTTTACCAGTGCTGTTTTGTTACCCTTTGTTTTCTTGAGCCTCTTTTACAGCCAAACAAATTTACTGCCTCCTCCTTGCTGCTATTTTCTTCTTTATTGGATTCCCTTCCCCCCAACCCCTCCCCCATGGCTCTCCATTTTCCATTGTCTTTGTTCTTTATTTCCCCCCTAAGATCCTGAAACAGCTCTGGGAAGATGAAGCATTCAATCTTATTTTCCATCTCCAGCTAGCGCTTTATTAATAACCCATATTTATTTAGCATCTAGAGCCTGCCAAACACACACATTCATACACACAAAGCCAGCCACCAGTGTTTGCTGTCAGGATAATGTCTTCCCGGAGGCTTACCTCCTTCTGCCAAGCCGAGCTAAATGCCTCTTTGTGGAAAGGAAAGAAAACGCCGCTCTTGTTGAATGATGTTTATAGTCCAGCATCTCCCTGAAGAAAAATGAACGTGGGTCAGAAATGATCCCGGACCCTGCTATTCCTGCAGCCCGCTGCGCTGCTGAGTGTATTGCATCTGCAAGGCGAAGACATGAGTTAGGGTTGGAAGCACAGCCAAGATTGCAGGGCTTAGGGACATGAGTGGGTGCAGGGAAATGTTCTGGACTGGTTCATGGACCTCCCAGTTGCCCTGGGAAGTGCCCAGGTCCTGGCTCTGCCATGGCTGTGAAGCTTCTGGGTTGCACCTGGGCACTCCCCATCCATCACAGGACAAGGGCAGGACTCATTCTCGCTCTGACTGCTGCCCAGCAGGCTCTGTGCTGAGACCCGGTGCACAAGGAATCTATCTGGCTGTGCGTGGAGGAGTGAAGTCTTTCTGGTCTACGACAGGACATGCGGCCATTCTCATGGCAGCATTTTGCTTGGGAAGCTATGGGTGAGGATGTCCAACAAGGCCTGCTATCAGTGCAGAAGCATGAGGAGCAGCAGGGCTGACTTAAAGCATACCACACGGGCTCTTGCTTTTGCCCCAACAACTTGCAACTGTGCTAAGTTGCTGCCTTTCCTGTTAAATAAACCAGACCAGGGTGTATTTCCTAGCTGTAAGAGTTAAGCAAGTGTGGCATGAGTCAGCTCACATCCATTTTTCCTAAATTCTTCTCTCTGCAGATGATAGCCTCATCCAATCTACCAAATGGGAACGAGTCCTGAAAATCCCCTTGCTGGGCCCTAATAGTGTTTGGGATAATCCTAACTGACGTGGCAAAATTCATGTGAAAATTATCCCACCAACGGCACAGTTTGGATGGTTGAGCGTCTGTGCTAGGGCTCCCTCTCTTTCCTTTAGAGGCCTGGATCCTGTCATGATGATCTCAGTGGTCTTCAGGGTGCTCCCAGTCTCCAAAAGCTGGCCTTGATTAGCCAAGTTCCTGCAGGAGGATGCCAGATCCACGAAAGAGCTTAAACAAATAACCAGGAAAAGGTTGTGAGATGCTGGGCAGTTGGCCCATCTCTCATCGCTCCTTTATAGGTCATACCTGATCCATGGATCAGAGAAAGTGTCGTCTTGTGCATTTATGGAACTGTAAAACAAGAAGCCCTAATCTCATGCGAGGCTTGAACATCATCCAGTAACCCACTTGGATTCTACAGACTTAAAGATTTAAGTGGTAGGTTTCAAAGCTGCTTGGTTTGTGAATCTGAATCGCATTTTCCAAATGTCACCTAATGCGTGTTCTTTGGTGTGAGTTATTGTCGAGAAAGTATGTGTGGAACACAGAAATGTCTTCTGTCTAGACAAAGAGTCAGGCTTTCTGCCCCTTCTCTCCTTCCCTCTGAGGTTTTCTTATTATTTTTTTCTTTTTAATTGCATGGGACCAAAGTAATGGAGTGTTGCTTGTTGTTTAATGTTGTAATTGTCTTGAGAGAAGGGGAAATAAAAGGATGTCATGGTGGTGGTGGTGAGAGGGAATCAAACCTTAATTTGCAGTGAGAAGCACAAGGGAGGCTTCTTCCAAGCATCCCTGATGACCCAAGGATCAAACTAGTCTTGTTCTTATGTGAGACCTGTATCTTAGCTGGAATGAACATGGACAGATTTGTTCAATTCATTCAAAAATCACCTGACATCAGATTGGGGTAGTCTTAAATTCTTAGGGAAACTAGTTAGGGTTTTTTTTTATGTATATTGGCTGCCTCCAGAGAGCAATTAGGATCAAAACGATTCTGAATAGAATGAATGAATAAGATAAAGGAACTGAATGTGCATGTTGTGAGCAAGGCATGCTTGTGCTGGAGCAGTAGGGCTTCCCAGAAAGGTTGGCCTGGGCCTCTCTTAACTCTGCTTCAGTGGTGAACCTGAATGGAGAAGCAGTTAGATCAGGCATAAGCTAAATCTTTTCCAAACTCTGGCAGTCAGCAAAGGATTCTGCACAGCAACCATACCTGTATTTTGTTGTGTCCCTGCCTGAGATGCAGTTTGCAAGTTCCAAGGAATGGTTCAGCCCCTTGGAAACCATTCTCATTCTCCTCATAATAATCATAACATCGTAATCGTGGTGGGAAGTGATACATGGTGTAAAACAATGGGGTGGTGTTCACACTGTAAAATGGCTAAAATATTTTTTATCCATCAAAGAAGAGCTTTCAACTCCCATTATTACTACCGAAGGTCTATTCCTATTTACAAATAGATGTATCCTGCAGCCTTACCCACTGCCTCTTTGAGTTAAAAGCAAAGACTTGCACTGACTTCAAGGATGCTTAACGGAAAGCAATGTGCAATCCCAATCGTGTAAAACAATCTTAATGTAAGAGACAGTGCTATCCAGTCCAGATTGAAGGCGTCTTCTTTGAAACATAAGTGCTAGTTCCTGTCTGCCTGTTATGCATTTCCAACTCTGCCACAAAACTGCTGTGCTAAGAGGATGTGCAATTTTTGCTCTTCAACTTTTGAGGATTTTTTTAATAAACAGAGCTGTTTTGTATATAGCTTAAAATGTAATAAAACAGCTATTTTTTCTGTGTAAGTATAATATGCTATTTTTCTGTAGTACATTCACATCACTTCTGTGCTTACAAGGATCTTGTTACCAGTGCTCCAAGAAAATGCACAGGAAAAAAAAAAGTTCAGTTATTCTCTGCATTGTATTTTTTTTTTCCATCCGCTTTTGTCTCTGTACAGTGTACTCTTACAGAAGGGAATAATTAGAAAGGCATCTGAAATTACGTAGGGAGTGAATCAAACTGTAAACATTAGGCCAGCTTAGAAAATCGTACACAAGCCTTACCAGAGTCACTGCCTGACATTTTGGAGGACAGTTTCATTAGTATAATTCTTATTGACACCGTTGCATCCAAATTAACAGCTTCTATAATGAAGCTGGTGTCACCTGCCAGTTTCTATTGTGTTGAGGCTCTCCCTTCAGACTGCGTTGTTTTTCTGCCTTCCAAGATCCTGAAGCCCTCTTCCCTTTTAAGTGTCTCAAGCAGATTGAACTGTTACACAGTTTTTGGAGTTATTGTAGTTAGCTATTTGTTTTTCTTGTCAGTCAGTATAATTTAACCAAGGTGACCTTGGTAAGATTTCCAGCTGTGGAATTGCAATTAGAAAGAAAAAAAAAAGTAATAATCACTCTGAGGACTACTTAAATTCAGTGTTGTTTGATTTGCAGTGAGTCTGTACAAGGATGGCTTTAGGAATGTAAAATCTTTCTTGAAACAGGAAAAAATCCTGTTTTTTTAGTGAGTGGGGCGATTCGAGTGGAAACAGAGCTGCTGCTCCACCTGGACTGTCACAAGTCCACGGGGCTAGATAGGATCCACCCAAGGGTGCTGAGGGAGCTGGTGGATGTGATTGCTGGAAAGCTATGCAGAGCAAAAGGATCTGGGGGTGCTGATTGATGCTTGCCTGAACACGAGCCAGCAGTGTGCCCAGGTGGCCAAGAAGGCCAGCGGCATCCTGGCTTGTGTCAGGAATGGTGCAGCCAGCAGGAGCAGGGAGGGGATCGTCCCCCTGTGCTCTGCTCTGGTGAGGCCGCACCTCAAGCACTGTGTTCAGCTTTGGGGGAAATTCAAGTTGGAAATGAGGAGACATTTCTTCTCAGAAAGGGCAGTCAGGCATTGGGATGGGTTGCCCAAGGAGGTGTTCAAGAAAAGGTTGGATGTGATGCTTAGGGACATGGTTTAGTGGGTGACATTAGTGGTAGGGGGATGGTTGGACCAGATGATCTTGGAGGGCTTTTCCAACCTTAATGAATCTATGATTCTATGTTCATCAGAGGTCTATAAATGCGTCTTAGTTCTTGACAAGTTCAGGATTCAGGCACGGGAACATGTTAGGAAACGTATTCATGGCATTGGTCATTTAGCACACACACAGAATGATGACATTATCACAGGCTTTTCCCACTGGGAATGATTTTTTAATTCCACTCATAGAAACTCTGAACCAGGAAACCAGTGCTCCTAGATTTCACTGCAAACAATCAAAGAAGTGGATCCCATTATACAAAGCATCTGGATTCCTCCCAGCTTTCAGTAAAGGGCTGCATTTAGCATCAGAATATGACCATTATTAATAAATGTCTTAGGTCCTATCACGTATTATGTTCTGATGGAGACCTAGATATGTGGATATCTTTAAGGTCCCTTTCAACCTAAGCTGTTCTATGATTCTCTGATTCTTATTACTCTTAAACCTCAGGTCCCATTGTAGGATTCATGCAGTTATGATTTCCAGGCTGTTTTAAAGTCACTCATAGACATCTGAGCAGCTAGTTTTTGTTGTTGTTGTTTGTTGTGTTGTTTGGGGTTTTTTTTGTGCATTTAAGAAAACAGTTATTTTATTAGTCGTATTTATTTTTGAAGACACTCAAACAGAATACAACAGACAATAATGAAGGGAAATATCAGATAATCGACCACACAAGGTTCACTGAACGCTCAGCGATTGAATTTTTTTCCTCAACAGATTGTCTGTAATAAATCAAATAATAAACAAATTTACAGTCTGGTAAAAGGAACGTTTAAGCTATTGTGATCTAATTAGTTTGCTACTTCCATATGCCAGAATTCAGTGTGTTTTGCGTCAGCCCGGTTTCCGGTCCGTTACTATTTTTTCTAGATAGCAGAAGAGAGCAGTATTGTTTCCAGCTTGCAAAGCTTCCATCGTGGTGCCACTGGAAGAATTCCTGAGTGGAATTGCACTGTGAAGATGAAATGACACTTCTGCCAAGGCACAGGTCAGCCAGTATTCAGGGAGCAACTAGGAGTTCATGTTAGAGAAATCCAGCTGAGGTGGAGGGATCCAGCCTGAGGAATGTGAGGGTGTTTGGCAACAGAAGTACTTACAGAAGGGTGATTAAGCATTCTCCTTTGGAAAAATACCTCAAATCAAGATCAGATATTTTGCAGTGATGTATTTCTTGAATGACTTATGGGTTATGCGTTCAATGAGTGAAATCCCACGATGCTATGGTAGATCTTATGAGCTCAGCATCCCTACAGCCTTGAAATCTAAAGATATGTTTCAAAGTGGACTCTTCCTCCGCTCCTTTACACAACAAAGGTTTAAGTGTTGCCTAACCCACTTAGGGTTAGGGATCCATAATTGCCCTTATGAGCTGTGCTCCTCTACTAAAGAGGAGAGAGGAGGGCTGTAACTCCAGTGCTTCCTTCTTCTCTGTGGGAATTAGTAATAAATACTATTCAGTGCTTCATTTTTTTTTTTTTTTAAGCTTTCAGGAATTACTAGAACATATTTTTCCTTGTCTCTGCATTTAAAGCCTCTTAGAGGGAACCTTGGAGCCATAGTTTGGTATTCTGTCCCTGCAGCTTTTCTTAAATTCTGAATTGGAGAGGAGGTTGACGTGGCATGGTAGAGATCAGGTTCATTCAGAGAAATAGAAAGGCCTGGATAATGAACACATTGGTATTACAGATTCAACAAGAACACCATTTTGGCCCTTAATGGCATTTTTGGTGCTTTTGTTTCTCATCCTTGGCCAGAACTCAAAACAGAAGGACCGTGAGAACGAACAATGCGGATGAAACCAATTCACCCTAGTTTTGTGAAAATCATAATAAACTCAGGCTGCGTTTAACTGACATTTTGGACAGTTTCTTTAGAAATCTATTCAACCCTTTCTAATTAGCGTGTAATCTTTGTGTGAGTAGATTATCATTTGGGAACAGCTGTACCTGCCGATTGCCTTTCTGAGACGGTGTGATGGTAGAGCTGATGCTGTGTCACTTCACCGAATAGCTTCTTGGGAGGAAGGGGATGATTTTGATCTTCTAGCAGACTGTGTGAGTATGTGCTTGTACAAATAGCAGAGGGAGCATTGGTGGGATGGACAAAGGATCGTCTCTTCTTTTGTGAGTTCATTTAGGGAACAAGAGTAATAAACAACAAAAAGGTCTTGCAAAACAGCTGCAACAAGATTTGATTTGCAGAAGCAGATGCCCAATCAAACTGCAAATCTTCTCCTTCCAAACCTTTTGTGATGAATGCAGTTGGGCGGATTGGCAGTGGTGCAGGACTGCCCACATTTGGGGTTCTAGTTGTGGTTATGTCTTGAGTACTGCTGTACCTCACACTGCGTCTGGATTTTTGCATGGAGTTATGAAGTTATTTTGTTTGAGATATTATGCAAACACCAAGAAACAGGCTGCCTGAGGTAATGCCAATAAGTTTCCTAAGGAAGGCACCCTTTCAGACAGAGCCAGCAAAATAACAGCTTGTGCAAAGGGGCAGCAGGAGATGGTCCTTATGCCAGTCTCTTCAGTCTCCGAGTGTATTTGTCTGTGCTGGATTGACAGGAGTCAGAGCTGTAATGTAATTTTTTTCCATGTCATCCTTCTCCTTGAGAGTGCTCTTCGCATCCTTGCACCACGCCTGGTTGTGCAGTAGGGTGGGTGCAAGTTATACGGTAAGAACTGTCCCATAGTCTCTGGGTAACAAGTAGCAATGGACTCTGAAGTGGCACTATAAAGGATTTTCTCTGAAAACTTTACTGAAACATAAAGTATTTGTTTATTAACCTGGAATTACAAAGGCATGTTTCTGTGTTCAGTTAGTACTATGATTTTCACCAGAACACTGGGCAGCAGCAAAAATAAATAAATAAATAGGTATCAAGTGCTTGGTTCCAATTTGTCATAATTTTACCTTGGAACTTCCAGTTAGCAAGTTCTAAATACCAAATACATTTTCCTTTGGAGGTTCTTGATGAAAATGAAAAAAATATTGGAAAATCAGTCTTACTTAGCTTTTGAGTTTAGGAAGGGATATTCTCAACAGCTCAGCTTTTGGCTTGAGCAATGACTGCTGGGTCAGATGATCACTTTTTTCTGTCTAGAGAGAGTCTGCCAAGGCTCAAGGAGAATGAAATCTGTTGCAGGGATGGGATTTTTTATCTAGCACTCCAAGCAGCTGAGTTTGCTTCCTTTGATTATAAATATCTGGACATAGTTCTGCTAAAATCTGCTTAGCAGTATGTTTGTTTCTACTCAAAATCTTAATACACAAATTGCTGAAGTTGGTTTTCTTCTGGAATGAGTAAAATATGGTTATCTGCTAAAAATGTGAAATCATAGACTCACAGTCAAAGAGGTTTTCAGTTTTCAAGCTTTCTGACAGTGTATTTTTGCTTTTCCTAGCATTTTCTGCTACTTTTTATTGACTTTTAGGCTAGATGATACAAAGTTTTCCTGAGCAGCTTTGTGGGTGGTTGTTTTGTTTTTTGGTACGCTTACTTGAGTTCTTGACTTTTCTGTAAGCAGATGTGTTTTTTAATACCTTTGCATGACTATTCTTCTGTATAGTGAGAAATTACTTTGTTTTGTTTTGTTTTCTGGTCTGTAATGTGAACTTTCTTTCCTGTTGTTTGTATAACCTTGATGACACTGTCTTAAAACCTTTTCTACCCATTTAGTTATCTTCTCGGTTTTCTCACTGAAAATAAATGTTTGCTTCTGTGAAGTCTTCAGGGTTAGTTTTTGTTTTTGTTTTTGTTTTTTTTTGTTTGTTTTTGTTTTTTTTTTTTATTTTTTTTCTTCTTAATTTATATAGTGCTTAGTTTAAAAACAAAATACTGACCAGTGGTATTCAACCAATTCCTCAATCCATTATAAATCTCCAAGGTGACCGCTGGCGAATCAAACATACATTGTCTGTATGTAGGAAGCCTCATGTGTAGCTGCTCCAGAAGACTTTGAAAGCTTCACTGAAGTATATTCATTTAGAAAGGTACCAGTGGCAAAAACCAACAGTTGTACTAAAGATCATTATAAGTAGAAGAAATCCTAATGTAAATGTGGCCTTTACATCTTACAATTCATTTTCTTCACTGCAAAGTAAAACATTTTGAATGATTAAACAAATTAGAAAGCTCCGAGTATATTAGGCATAGGTACAAACTCTGGCTCAGGAAGTTCAGAATCTGCTGATTGCTAGAATATGGGAAAGTAATTGGTAAAAGTACTGTTATATGTTTGTGATTTTTTAGTGTCTTCCTGTGTATCTGCCGTTAGATAAAGACAACTGAGCTAGATGAACCGTCAGTGTGTTGCTACGAATGTTGGATCTGCTTACAGCAGTGGCTTTTGAGGGCAGAATTTGTTGGCCATCGTCATCAGCATTTCTATTTCAGTCTTCCATGTATGCATCCTTCACTGTTACTGCTGAGAGTGTGCTGAAATGGGAATTCCCACTGCATGGAAGTCCATTAGTTGGATTTCAAGGACAGAAATTCTTAGCAGAAGGAAAAAAAAAGTCCTTTGAGAACAGAAACTCTGAAATGGTACTTAGAAAAGTGAAGGTTTTTGTTGGCTTTGCGTATGTGACCATAGAAAAACATGCAACCTCTAAGTCATTTTGGAACCATATCTAATGCATAGTCACAAGAAAAGGGGGATTGTTATTTGTCAATCACAGAGAATGACTGCCTTCTACTTCTTACTCATCAGGCCTGTGTAGCTTCTGGTGCTACGTGGTCTGGGGGTTTCAGAAGCAAGCTGTTAGTAGCATGACACTACTTTCATCAAGACAGCAGCTGCAAAAATGCACCAGGAGTATGAGGGATATCATCTGCTCATCATGTGAACTGTTTTCAGCACCTGGCGTCACAGAAAGCATTAGTGAGACAGAAGCTTACGGTGCATTTTTCTTTCTTTCCCCTTTTTTTAGTGGGTTGGACCGCTGGCTAAGTATGTCTGATTTCTTCTGTAGAAGGAAAGATTGCAGATTTGAAAAAACCACAACTGAAATGGGTAGTGTGTGACAGTTTCATCCTTCCAGCCTATTGTTTTATGACGTGACTCTCTTCAGTAACAGTTCTTCAGAGAATCATAACCCTTTGTGTGATTTACCGTGGTTATCCTGCATGCCACCTGTGCATGGTATTAATTAAGACCTGGGGAGACAGTGCTATAAAGCTGAAAAATTCTCTTTGCCAAAAGGTAGTGCTATGAAAACCAGCAAAACCTCCGCATGAAGCAGCTTGATAGTTCTTCCAGAATTGGTTTATGACTCTTTCCTCAAGAGCTTGAAGTAACATGGCATCTTGAAGATAAACTTACAGGTTCAATTGCCTGTGTAGATGTACAACCATGCATTTTGTCCACTTAAATTAAATGTGCCTAAGGGACTGAGTTTATTTTTTGCATCCATTCAAGCACGCGATTGAAATAAACAGCATGGTCCTAGCAGCATAGCATGCTAGCTATTAATCCACTAAGTACCCTATTAGTACCTGTCACTTTGGATTAGCAATAAGTTTTTTATGTTCATCATGTATTTAAGTATACCGACTTTTGGATGGATTAAATCTCTCTTGTTCAACTAATTCCCCAAAAGCATCCATCTAGAGAACCTTATGCCTTAGAAGTCTATTTCGCAGCAATAAGTCCAAATAAGATGGGTTTTATCATCCCAGAGAGTCACTCAGGATGAGGTAATGGGAATAATAATTGGTTTATAGGGTTTTAAGTTTTTGCTGCTAGAAACTTGCTCATACATAAATAAAACAGAGATATTTCATTTCTGTCAGGCATTTAAATTGTTCAGCGATTGATTAAATGTCAGGCAACATAATAATTAGTGTACCTGAGTATCATTTCAAATGTAAACTCCCTAGGTGGGGATTTTTCTTTTTCCTTCTCTCTGTATAATCACCATCTCAGGTCTCACGGTGCATGATATGGGTTCTTTAACTGCTGTCATAAAAGAAATAATAATGTCTGCACAACTCCCCAAACTAATACCATATTCTCTAGTGATAATCTAATCACTTCATCTCTGAGGCATGTCACTGTGCCTTTTTGGAATGCTGCTTAAAAGGGACAACACAGACTTCTATGTCATTAATTTTTCTACTCTTTCAGTCCTAACATACATATGGAAAACATCTCACAAAGGCTGTCTGGCTAAGACCACCGCTTGAGCCAGGCAACTCTTGACTGACGTCTTGTTTCTGTCATCAAGGTTAAGAGTATATTGAATTGAGAGGAGCAGAGTGTGAATGACAGACCATAGATTAATACCCTACTAACAGTACTTGCAGTATTATCAGGAGAGAGAAGAGAAGAAGAGAGGAGAGGAGAAGAGAGGAGAAGATAAGAGAAGTCTGCACAAAACTCTTCCCAGAGGAAAATATGACAACACTCCTACAGGCTACAAAGAGATTTAACTCAGTGACACACCTATCTGTTACGTATCACACACAGAATCACACAGAGTTTCTAGGTTGAAAGAGACCTCAAGATCATTGAGTCCAACCTCTGAAATGTATGTTACCTCCTGGTGCATGACGAGGTCGTTTTGGGATGGTGAGCCTAACCAGGCACCTCACCGTGCTGGCTGGACATACCGCAGGAGTCTGCAACAGGACAGCTTCAGCTGTCAGGTAGGCAACAACTGAACTCTGGCACCTCCTGAATTAGGTGCCAGTCAAGCAGTTCATGTAATTGCAATCTAAGCTGCAGATGTAGGTAATTGAATTGTAGAAGGGCCATACCCTTCTTGTTTATATACTTTACTTGTTTATATACTTTTTATAGTGATATACTCCAGAAGAGAATTTCATGTAGCTGGGTTATTAAATTTTCTGTCTTCATCAGCTCATTTCTGGAACTCAGTACTGGAACTTGTGCTCAGACCTGGAGATCCAACCTTTAGAAAACTGTAGAAATATTTTTAAGACTTGCCTGCATCTAGTTCCAGAAGCCAAAACAGGAGAAATGTTCAAGCACGTGTGTCAGCACATTTATTTTCTACCCAGCCATCAGCTGTATAATCTGGACATAACCCAATTAATCTTCCCTGATGGGGAACTTCCTATTCTGTTTTTCCATTAACCCTCTAAAAGGTTATTATTCTACCTATCCTTCATTTAGTCCCAAAACAGCCTGAAAAAGAGCTGTCTTGTGGTGTGGGTTGTTGGTGTTTGTTTTTTTTAATATTGTTTATTTTTAATTATTATTTATTATTATTACTGCCTGTGTTATGATGGCTGTTGGTTGCTTCTGAGTTCAGGAAGTATTCCATATCCCACAGGGGAGAAGCACATAACTGGACTATTGGCATCAGTGAGCTATTTGTATATTTGAAGGATTCATTTACAACTGCAAGGAGGACTGCTCTGAAAACTGTTTTAATCGAAACAGGATGGAGAGGTGTGAGACACTTGTGGTAAATATGAATGGGAGAACGAGCAGCACCCCCCGCACCCCATTGACACGTTGTGGTTGTATGGTTATTATGCTTTCTGTCATGCAGCTTGAGTTATTTTTTCCTCTTATTTCTGCCAGCACTGCATGTTTGAATTCCAGCAGGGCAAATCGATTATGATTCTTCAAGTCTGGAAAGGGGTTATTTGGACTTGAGAGTCAAGTGATTTGATAGTCAAAGGGGAAATGGTGGGGATGGCGTGCATCCTGTTGGATTTGATCTGAGATCTCTGTCACCAGTGGAGGAAGGCAGGGATCATGGAAAAGCTAAGCACAGTGTATTTAGCAGGCATAAACTTTAATTTCATGGATATCTTGGCTACTTGGGTTTCTGATATCTCAGTTGAAGAATGATTGTTCTGGACTAAAATATATATGGAAAACATGAGTCGATAATGGAATGCTTCATGACATGAAGAAGGAAATGTATCTGTGCTGTCATTTCAGGATCACGTGCTGCATGCGTTATAACATTACCGTAGGTGAGCAGCACTGCTACTGAGACAAGCTGATGGTTCATCGGCTTTTGGTTTGACACAGGTGAAGTTGGCTTGAGGTCATCATAAGATACAGGCACTGCAGAGCTATGCCTTCAACTCTCCCACCTACAGAAACCGCTTGGGTCTCATGGCCTTGATCTGGATGCTTTATGTTGACTGTATCAAAAGACCACAGGACCACTGAGGGTTTCTAAAAGCTCCAAACCAAGTGTCCAAAAACCCATTGTGCAGTCCAGCTCCAGAGATTCTCCCTGTACCATCAAAGGGACGTGCTCCGAGTGCTGCAGATGCTCTGGTGAATCCCTCTGCCCACGGGGAAGCTTCGAATGGCAGATGCTGCCTTGCCCCAAGGGCTGTTGGCTGACACTGGGCCCTCTAGCTTTGAGAGGGGGACAAGAGGGTGCTTAAAACTGTTTGAACTTCCTCCTTACCCTCATTATTTGCAGTTTCTATGCTGCAAAATGCATTGCTTCTCAGTCAGATGGCAGCTCCTTTGTCCTCTTGCAAGCAGGAGCTCATTGAAGTAGCTTTGAAAACAGTCATGCGTATTTGTAGGGCAGCAGCGCTTACTGGCTTCTAGCCCATCTCTCTGTGGCACCAGCATATATGTCTGTGCTTCTTTTTCTTCCCCTTTCAGTGCCCCCCGTCAGCTTTTTAGATGGGAAGCTGTCTTTCACCCTGTTAGTGAACCTTTGGCACGATGACACACTCATTCCCACTGGGGTCTGTAAACACTGTAATAGTGGCACTATTTCTGTAGGTGCTTTCTTCAGTCCAAACATTTGGAAAGCTCCAAGCCAGTTTTTTCCTTCTTAATAAAAATACTTAATAAAAATAACTAGTTGTGCTGCATCAG
Organism: Anas acuta; assembly: GCF_963932015.1. NCBI lineage: Eukaryota > Metazoa > Chordata > Aves > Anseriformes > Anatidae > Anas > Anas acuta. The sequence continues at coordinate 62,997,457 of NC_088982.1, read as the reverse complement.
TATGTATCATCATCAGCAACAACAGCCTCACACCAGTAATGCCTGATCTTTCCTTGCAGCAAAAATGATTGATTTGCTATCAGAATGGCAAATACCTGATAGCTGTAATAGCTACACTGGAAGAATTCACTACACTTAATAATGTTTTGATTTTATTTTCTGCTGAGCTTTTCTAAAGCAAAAGAAAATAGGAATACTAGATGCATAATTGTGAAAAATCCAGCCCAAATTAAAGCATTTGCCTTTGTTATAAAGGAAAAAAAATAAACACGCTTTCAAAATCTGGAATCTGGTACCTATTGGCTGCATCCAGCAGGAAGAGAAGGGAAATAACTTCTTTCACTCAAACTCGTACACTAATTGGTGGTGATGTCAGACCATAAGAACATAGCCAGACCACGCAAGGACTGAAGTATTACCTGTTTTCCCTGGAGCCCAAGATCCCAAAGTATAATCCTAATAACGGGACGTGTCCTTCAGTTGTGAGATTTCCTCTTATTTTGAAGACATTTCCATTACATCTTTCAGTAGTGCAAGTCTGATTTAATGTCTTTTTAGGAAGAAATTGCTATATAATGGAGTAGCCCAGGTACATAGGAAACAACAGCTGAGCAGAGGGGTTTTAACTCCAGTTGGGTACTGAGTTAATTTGCTTTTTCCTCTTGGTTATACAAACCCAAGGAACCTGTGGACCTTGCAGTGTGTGTGTGGGAGGGGCAACTACTCATACATTCTCTTCTTGAATCATGTACAATTCTGTGTTTTAAGTCTGTAACAGTAGGTCTGCTCTTGAATGGGAGTTTTGGGATACTGACATGATCCCAGTTTGTGACAGTAGTAACGCATGCATTACTGGGGGAACAGAGACAAATTCATTTTTGAAACATAGATGAAATTACACTGGGTAGCAGAAGCACAGTGTTTCATTTCTTAAATGTGTTTTCCAGCTAAAGATGGTTTTAACATCCATTTATATACTTGAAAACTGATGTTTATTTTAATTAAGATTTTTAAATAAGAAAATGAATGATTTTTCCAAATATTGATAAGTCATTGCTCTGAAGTGTTAGACATTTCAACCTTGGTAAGCAAAATTGTATCAAAGTGTTGAAACAAAATTTTTTATTTCACTTCTAAGCAGTTCTTTCAGTTTGGGATGTTCTGAATGAACATAAACATAATTACTCTTCTCTGAATTTTTTATGTAACCTTTTTTCCTATGACACTTCCTCTTGTGTACTCCTTTAAGCATATTAAATATATTTTTTTAAGTACTTAACTTTTTTTTTTTTAACTGAAGAGATTTTGATTAATAACAATTTTAATTGCAGCAACCAGGAAATTTCCTTGGAAGAACACACCTCTGATGAATAGCTGTGTGCCCATCCCCGAAGCTGCAAACATCCTGAAAGCCCAATCCAGAAAGACGTTTTTGTAAGGTAGGCACATATCAGTATCTTCACCGATATTGAAAAATCAAATGCCCATCTTTTTTTCTTGCTTTAGCTCATCTGTATTTTGAGTGGCAGTAAACTGAATCTCAATCCTCTGCAGAAAATGAAAACTGTACAGTGATTAATGATGAGATGCTTTAAGCTTACAAATCAGAAGGGTAACTCTACGAACATGTACTGAGCAAACCCCAAAGCACACACTGTTAACATAAGGGACCATGTCAGAAATAAGCCCTTCTGCTTAAACTTGTCAACTCCTTACTGTCTGTGAACAACAGAGATGCTCAAATCCAATTTTGCAAGGTCTGTATTTGTCACATAGTTAGTGCTGGTAATATTTTGATGATGGATTTTGCGTTGTGTATACTTACAAATGTTATTGGTCTTTCTAGCGCTCACATTTCCCATTTCAAAACAGATTTCTGGGAATCTAAACCATAATTCAGTTACCAAGACCATGTGTTTCTGCTAGCATCAAGATGACAGAAATAAAGATTTCACAGAACTCCTTAAATATGTATCAAATATACATATTTATTTATTTATTTATTTATTTATTTATTTATTTTTCCCTTAAGCTTTTTAGGAACATTTTATTTTTTCCAAGAATCCTCCCTGACCAGAGCAGGGAAAAATGTAGCTCAGAAGTGACCGTGCTCTGCCTCATGGCAGTCTGGCAATCCCGTGTCTCAGGTTTCCTACTTGTCAGGTGCCATTTTCCCATTTTGCTTTCAGTCATCTCACTGAAAAGTTGATTCTGGAATTTGAGCCACCTCCAGCAGGACTCAGTGCACAGATGCTGGCCGTTTTTCAGACTCCCTGCTGACATTGCTAGGTGATGTTTAATTGTCTCTCTGTGACTCCCATTGCTGTGAATCAGGAAGGTTTGTGCAGAGGGTGACGTGGCTCAAGAAGGGCCTTGCAGAAGTCCAACAGCATCACTCCAAACCCAGGGCCTTCAGTGCTACTTTCTGCAGCCAGGTCAGGGTACAGGGTTTGGTTCTCATGACCAAACACAATCCTATTTTTTGCAGCACGCTCCTTTTCATTCTCTGCTTTGGGCAGCAGCAAGGGTGTTTGTTCTCTTCTGCCTTGCCACCCAGAAACTCTCGTTGCTGTGTTTGTGTCTTCTGCCTCAGTCCTCCAGGCCAAAGAAAAGATGGAAAGAAGCCAAAAATGTTCCCATCTCATGCTGATTTTAGATATATGGATCAGTAGAAAAATAAACTGTTTCTTTTGTGTACGTTATATACGTGCTGTTTGCTTCTGGGATGGCATTCTCAAAGCCTTCTGGTGACATTTGGACTTCAGCTCTCCTTGAGAGCCAGCGGGAGCTTGCTGAGAGTCTGGTGTCTGCAGCTGTTTAAGAAAGTTAAGGTTTTATTTTACCTTACCTAAACATACCAGGTGTGATGCATTTCCTTCAGATCTCCTGTCAGTGCTCTGCGGTAGCGGCAGTTTTGTCTGAGCAGTGGAATTGGGAAGCTGGGGATGAAGGGTGGAGGCATCTCATGTCTTCTGGGGCTAGGGGGAAGAGGGCTGAGAGCACAGACTGCCCATCATGTAGTGCCAACCATGGAAGCTGTGTCAAGAAGTTAAACCAGATATTCTGGGATGCAAATGAATGAGATTTTGGACTCTGATCTGCATGAGTCAAAGAAAAAATTTTCATCCCATTCATGCCAGTGACTTGAATGCAGCCTTCTGGCACCCAAGTGCAGTGTCCTTGGCATCCTCGGGCTGTGTGGAGTGCAAGGAGGTTGTTTCCCACACGTATAAAATTGTGTACAGCATTTGTGGGCCCCAAAGCTGCCTGCTCTGGCTGAGAGCAGAGGGAGGGTCAGTACTCGGAGCTCCTGGCTTCCTCTGACTCTTGCTCATGCTTGTTTGTCTCGGGATTTTTATAAAAAAAAATACTAATGTCACTGGCATGACAAGAATTAGCTGCGAAACCCTAACAGCTTGCAGTTTTCCTATAATACAGAGCATCTTGCAGTGCATTGAAATACCCCCCTTATTGGTCTGCTAGTCCTTAAATAATTTCTCCAACTCAGTTTGTTTTTCTCTTGCCAACTTGGAGACTTATATTGCTTTCTCAGTTAAATCATCGGCTCCTAATGATCCAGCTGAATTTTTATGCCCAACCTATCCCCCAGGAGACTTTTATATACACTGTAATAATATTGTTTGCTTGGGCGCTAGCAGTTAAGTGTTCTAGCACCTCATTTTATAGTCTTTGGTACATTTCGGAGAGAAAAAGTGCTCAGGCTCTTTATGAGAGATGAGGATGGGCGTTGTATTACGGCTGTGACCACAAAGCACATGCTCAGCTTTATTTAGAAGCTCAAAACTTTACCTGTAATTAACATTCCTCCCTATACTGGGCAGGTTACCTCTCCTTTGTCGATGTCACTGCTGCATCACTGATGCCATTATCACAGCCACCAGGAGCGAAGGGGCTGGAAACTGGGCTGATGTATTGCAACAGGGCATCTTGACATGACGGGTCCCAGACAGCCTCTTGCTGTGTCTGCTCAGCTTGCAGGCTCTTTAGGATGTCTCCTACAGACAAGACCTGCTGTATTCGGTGCTGTGTTAAGTGTGAAGCTGAACTAAGGCAACTAAATTATCTGTTTTAGTGTTGTGTTTTTTTTCTTTGTTTTGTTTTTGTTTGTTTGTTTGTTGAAAAAAACATAGTGGTTTTTGTTTTGTAAAATCACAGTGTTCCTGGGCTGTCAGAAATAGAAATGTCATCACAAACCAACATAGTCGGAGGTTTCCAGTCCAAGAACCCCCTAATAAATAAATAAATAAATTACTAGCAGAGCCCTTGCTAGGAGGCACAGCTTTCAAGGCTTTGCTTGTTTCTTTCTGTTCTTGCTTCGATCTTGGCTCACACCTTGAGGCCAGGTACCTACTGCAGGAGCACCGAGGCCCTGCTAGGTCTGTACGTCCCCTTCCTGGCAGGGAGGCCCTCCTTTACTTGTGCATCTGCTAAATTGCTCATCAGACTTTCTTCTTAGCATCGTTCCCCCTGGCACATGGCACAGGGAGTAGGCATTCATCACTCCTACCACGAAGCATTGGAGGACAAGCAAGCGACACTACCTACTGGCTAGCTTGGCAGCAGCGATCTCAGAGTAAGGGACCTGAGGACAGTGTGTGTTTGTCCTTTCTTTTTTGAGTTTTCCACCAAGACTCAACAGTTCCTGCAGACAGCTGGAAACAATTTTCTTACAATGCAGCATTATAAACTTGCAGGCTGTAGTCCAAAATAGGTAAATAACATCCTCTTTTTGATTTCAGAAGTCTGTTTCACTTGGGGGGGATGTATTATGCAAAAAGAGTTTTTATAGACCACTGACACGTCTTCCTACACCAGAATGTCTTTATTTGCAAAGCACTGAGATCATCTCACAGGCTAAATCTCCCTTTTGAAGTCTGAATTCCTGCCCAGCCATGCGATTCAGCGTACTGGTAATTTTGAGGACGTATTGAGGTGTTACAGAGTAAGGTATTATTAAACAAGGAAGATGGCAAAGATTTAGAGAGTTGTGTTTTGTTTCAGTATGGGAATATGTGTGCTGTGTGCATGTAAAGCAGTAGTAATTGGTGCTCTCCGCAGGAAGCAGGATTGAGATTTCTGTGAATAATTTAAATTTCTTCCCCAAACTCATTATTTCCCCTTTCCTTGTGTTGCAGCCTATGTTCTTCATTTACTTGGTAGAGTTCTGTGGTGCTTTGAGAAATGCTGTGTAAATAATAGGCTAACGATCCCTATTCATCTAGCCTTGTTCATGCTGTTTGAGATCATTAGGCGGACACTGGGCCCCCTCCTACCCGTGTCAAATTGCTGTGTGATTTCTAAATAATGATTTTGTGTCATATAACTTAGAGAGGTTAACAGAAACTCATGGACTGTAAATATAATGTTGGTACTTGGGCATAGTAAACGTGTCATGAAAGTCTGCGTTACGTAGCACGGTCTCTGGTATTGAATATGGAGATCACAAATGATTTGCAGTCGCTATATTACAATATCCAGGACAAGATTTGCACAGCATCAGTGTTGTGCTACTTCCCATTAAAATCAAAGGGAGTTTTTCCACTGGCTGCAATTAAAGCAGCTGGGCAGCGCTGAGCTGGAGGGCTAAAGGCACATCCTTCCAATCACAGGTAATTCAATCAAACCAGTTTGTACTCTTGTTTGTTTACTTTTTGAATGGATACCACATGCAGCTACAGGGGAAAAGAGCAAAGCAAGTCAATTTGATCATCTCCTGTTCATTTCCTGACAATGTCTGCAGTGATAGAGCAATTTATATTTATTGGCAGGAGACGAACACTTTGTGGATGTGAAGTTATGACCATCACAAAGTACCCTTTTAACTGTACCACAGCAATTCATTAAGTTGAAACCCTAAGTTATAAATTAATAACTCTAACCCAGAAACAGCCAGAGGAGCCTACTCGTAGGCTTGCAGTGGTGTTTCTCTATCCAGACTGAAGTGAGCTTTCAAGGTGAGTGTGTGCAGCAGGCTTCGCTCCTCTGATAAGTCAACTTAAACTTTTAAACTTTTTGGACTTGGGGTGGGGAAGGGGAAGATTTGCCAGAGAGGAAAAAACTCAAAAAATCAGCTCCAAGTTTGTTGGAGCTCTCCTTTTTGGAAACTGCAAGCCTTGACCGGTGGCCACATCAAACAGTATTTCTGTGAAAAGCATGGTGTTAAGGCATTTTCAAGCAGAAGATCTCAGGTTTCAGCGGACTACTGCACGTGCAGTTTGTTGCATGGAGCTGCAGGGGATTTAAAATGATAATAGGAGTAATGGTTCTTGTGCAGCCCGTGATCCATCTCTACCCGATGACAAATGCATCATGGCAGCATGTGCCCGTCTGCTCCTCGAGCCACAGAAGAACATCCTCACCAATGTCTTACACGTTCAGCAATTGGTACCACCGGGCCGTGGACTGCTGTGAAAGCAGAAGATGGCAGGCAGTTTTGCAAGGACACAAAGTTCACGGGGCTAGGAAGGCTGCTTGCCTCTCTGCTTCCTCTCAGCAGCATTTGCATTTACTCGCTGCTTAGAACAAAAGTTGGCTGAAGGGCAGGGATTGTAAAATAAAATGTTCCTAAAGCATACCTGAGAGCTTGTGATGGGGTGGAGGAGAATGACATCCAAATTGATGCCTCCGCAGTGGCAAAGAGGGCAGCAGGAGCTCAGCCACTCTAATTAGGCACTGGAGAATCTGTTACCAGAGCACACGGTAGGAAACCAGGCTGCATAGTTCAGGCTACTTGTTATTAACAGGGTAGCCTGCAGGGGCCCTGGGCTTGCAGCAAAAGTTTGTTTATAATGCAGCACATTCTCCCACTCTGCCATAAGGGAAGTCTGGATGGGGTTTAGAAATCACATTTAACTCTTTGCTAGGACCAATCTAAGCTTAAAACAGAGTCCTGGTGTCCATCCTTCTCCTAACCTTGCCTTCTTTTCCTTTTTTTTTTCTGACCTGAAACTAATTTCCTACGAATTGTGTGGGTCACACACACTGCTGTGAATATGACAGAACAAAACAGTTTATTTTGCTTGGGAACCTCAGAATCCCCTGTCTGATGGGGAAAGATGTGTGAGCAAAATCTTGGTAGGTAAAAGATCCTGCTGCCCTTAGGCTACAGAGCTCCTTATATATATATTATATATATATATAAAATATATACATTTATTTTTTTTAATATTTGTATATACCTATATAAAAGAAAAAAGGGAGGGGGATTTGAATGTGTAGAGGGTAATCAGTCATGCAGGCTTCTGTGATCCTTTTGGATGAAACAAATAATTTTAATCTCTGTGTTTGTCTGAGAGGGAACAGCAGTATTTATTTAGCAGGTGTGTGGGCACACTCGCTCTGAAGCACACACAGAATAATAAATCTGTATTTACAAACCTGAGGAAGCCTGCGCTGAAGTCAACATGTTAAAGTTCTGAGAGCAGCTCGAGGGATGATTTGCATTGAGTGCTTTCTCCCAGGTTTGCCGAGACAGAGAAAGGTGTTGACATAACATGTGTTTGAAACATTGCTTACACTTCCTTACATGAAACTTCGGCTCCTGTTTCGAAGTTTGCCATATGCTGAGCTCAAGCAGAAAAATACTTTAAAAAAACAAACTTAAAAATCCCTTGTCAGATGCTTTGCTAGATGAGAGAAAAGACAAGAAACCAAGTACAGTATGCAGAGAGCTGACATCTACCCATTAAAATCTTAAATTTACGGGCTATTACTCACAAATTTAACTAGACAGAGAAGATCAATATCAGAAGTCTGCTACCAGCATTAGTTGCTGTATACTCCGGCGAGGAATAACAGGATTTTGTGGAACTCTTTGGGAGAAGTCAGGAGCTGGACTTCAAAGAGGTCTTTATTCGGTAGGAGGTTGTGCTGTGTAAGGCGAGAGAACGCTGCTTGGCGGAAAGAGGTAATTAGAAAGCAGTAGTAAATGCCACTGCTCCGGCAGCACGGAAAAATGTAAAACACTATCACTGTGTGCAGCAGGCTGCAAAATGAGAAAGCTGTACGGGAAATAATGGCTCAGAAAATCGGTGTGTTAATGGATAACGGAAGGGAGGACTGCTCCACCTCCTCGTTGCTTGGGATTTTGTCCTGAGGAGGCCAATGGAAAGAAAGCTGAAAGAGGGGAAGCGCTTCAAAAACCCACGCGTTTCCTTCGCAGGCAGGAGGAAATGGGAAGAAAGCCTCCATTCCCATTGAGTGCTGGACAGCTTGCTCTCTTGTCCTGAGTAGCTGGTTTCTTTTCCCTGCAATCTCTTTATTTAATCTTGAGTTGAGGTTGGATATTTTCCATCCGATGTGTGTCTTTGCCTGTAAAAATGGAGGTGGTGCTGGTGAAGGCACATAAGGTCTGTAGTTCTCACGCACATCTGATCTGCTCATTCTTTCAAGGTTTAATGGTTTCAGGTGAAAAAGTTTAGCAAAGAACTCCCAGATAAAGAAATAGCACAGAGTGTGGGCCCCTGCTCTTTTTAACTACCCCTGCCAGTTCCCTGAGACCCCGGTTGTTCCATCAGCTCTGTTTTTCTCTTAAGCATACGAGGCCTACCTGAGGGGACCAGAAAGCCTCCAGGCCTGTGAAGCTGCGTTAGATCAAGCTCCCTTTCTGGGAAGAAAGATGTCAGCTTTTGCAAGATGAATCACTGCTTTCTCTGCACTCAGCAGTGAGACATGTAATAAGTGATGAGAGAGCTGATGAGAGCACACATGCTGTCCCGTGACGCTGGTAAGTGGTCAGAGGAGCTTTGCTTATGATTTGCAGTCAGCATGGTGTTAAAGGAAACCATCAACTGGACAAAGGCTTGGGTGCTTGCTTTACATCATCATACTATTCTACCCTCCACTCATAAGGGCTCTAATTATACCAAAAAAAGGTAAATAGCGCTTATATTTTCTACTCAAAGTGTAAAGTAGGATTGCTGTTGTGCTGTTGAGATTTCTCAGGTCTAACTATAGATATTTATTTTATGGGGAAGAAAAGATTATTAACTTAGTCAACGAAGAGGGAGCCTCCATGCAGACAGCCTTTTGTGCCAGCCTGCAGTGAGAAATGAATAGGGTGTCTGTATGTCTCAGGGTTTGCATGACATATCTCTTTAAAACCTTTCAAGTTTTAAAGACCCTACATTAAAAACTATTTGAAAGTTATGAAATGTCATCACGTGTTGCTGAATTTATTTTATTTTCGTGTAAGTTTAAAAGTTCACAGATGTTCTAGTCACTTCAGCTTTTGTCCCGTGTCTTGCTGTGGCTGCCATGCAATTTTCTTTGTTTCTTTTTAGTTCTTTGGTTACACGTGTGACAAAACAGTCTTAAAATGTGACACTGTCCATCAGTTGAACTCGCCTCTTTTGGGTTTGCTAAACCTGGTTGTTGGTGTTGAGTGACTTGCAAATGCTAAAACCAGTGATTTTTATTTATTTTTTTCATGAAGTTCTCCTTCCTCTGGTGCAAATTCATGGCTTTTGTGGTTCCTTTTGAGCATGGCATATTTATCGAGGTCCCTTTTATTTCCTTTTGCATTGCACAGAGTACTGCAGCTTTAAATTGCACTATCACAGGTGGCAGCTGGACCTGATTCAATTCTAAGTGACTGTAAATAAACCTCCATATTTCAATAGAGTAAAAATTGTATTACTATTTTTGCACAAATAGGCAAGGCAACAGCCACGTTTATTTATCACAGTGCAAAGATACCTGTACAAATTCACAGCTTTTCCTCTGTAGCACAGGTGCTTTCACCCAGTTGCCCTAATTCAGTCTCTGAGTCCTTCTGTGTCAGAGCAGAGTGTGTAAGTCACCCAACCTCAGCTCCTACAAGTGTGGCATCTATTCTAAGCTAGGTGTCGTGGCTTCTGTGTTTTGTAGAGGGCATCATACCTTGTAGGCCTGTATCTACAGGGAATAAGCCTGGACAGAAAGCTTGGAGAATGGGTCAGATTTCTCTCCAGCAGCTTTAGCAGATAGGATAGGATCCATCTCTCCGTATCTTCGTTTTGATGGTACGCAAGTGAGTTCCAGTTCAGACATAGATTATTATTAAGAAAAAATCTACTGAATGAAAGAGGCTGGGACTCTTCAGGAGCTGTTATTATACAGGTATTATACTTCAGTACAAGGTTTTGGATTGCCCTGGGACCTTGCAAGATTCGGTTTTTAAAGAAAACTTTCTGTACAAGGAGGCTGTCGCATGTTCCTCTCTTCATGTGCCAGTCAGAGGTAAGCGGGTTGTGCTAATGCAGTGGGAAACAACACATGAGAGGGACACTTGTAGCAAAGCCTGAAAATATATGTGTTCTCCCTGTCCAGAAAGAAAAAGGAAATGTAATCCAGAACAAGCCATTAAAACAGTGACCAGGGGTATTCTTGGATCCAACTGCAAGCTCAGCTTCAAGGGGCAGCAGAGATCTGGTGGTTTTATTTGCAAAGGTTCCACTGGAGTGGAAGTGGTGAGCATGTGACAAAGCCAAGAGCAGCAAACTGCGGGACTTGAAACTTTAATAAGCCCTAAGGCTTTCTGCAGAGTTCGTTGCTGCTTCTGGATCCCAGGGGCAGCTACTTGCCTGTTCCAGGTATTGAATAAAGATGTGCTCAACGAGTTCAGTGGCAGAAACTGCCTGCCTTATCCCACGTGCTGTTACTGTGGGGAGATGCTTGCTGGTAAACTCTTTTGGACTGAATGCAAGGCTTATGTTGTGTGTTCTCTATTTAGACACACACCTCTGGCATTTGCATGTCCCATGGCTGGAGGAGCTGCTCTTTTAAACCTTTCTGAGCTGCAGCCTAGCACTATCCCTGGTGTAGGACCTGAGAGTAGGAGCCAGCTTTTGGGAGAGCAGGTAGGTGGTAAATCCAGCCAACAGCTGTGACAAAACTGTACAGTAGCATAATTATAATAATGCTTTAAAATATTCCTGTATCACTTACATGGATTTTTTTTTCATCTTACGCTTTGAAAATAACCTCTGATCATCTGTGGAAATGCATCTAGCATCTAAATGGAATCTACATGTTTCCCTTGGACATAGAGTTTTGGCTAGAGCCTTCTAAAGAAAAATGAAAATCAGACAAAAGACCCTTATCCTTTGATAATGGTTCTGTTTCAGTGATGTCTTTTAATTATGCTTGCTGGCTGTGTAAACTTAATTGCATTAGAGGCTGCTAATTATCTGATTAGGAAATGCTTGGCTGTAATGGCTTATTTTAATGAATTGACTATGTATGCACGTGATTTTTAGTTGTTTAGCTGTTAGCTCAAATTGTTAAACTCTTTAAGATGCTTTGTCTTTTTTTTTTTTTTTTTTTTTTAATCTAGTATATGAAACATGAACACAACTGTCTTGGTCTTGAGTGGTTTTTGCCTACCTGTAAATAACCATATTTCTGTCGCTCATGCTTCTTTTGGTCACCCTCCCAACCTTCTTCCCAGCCCCCAAAACTGCCTCTAAGACATCCATTAGGTCATGAGACATCATAGTTAGAAGCTGAATTCTGTACAGATAATCCAGAGAAGGACACGGTGGGGTATTCTGCTTCTCTGAACTGCCTGAGATAGTGTCAGGTTTGCCAGAAATTGCATGAGAAAGGAAGATGGCACAGAACTAGCATCTTCTGGCTGATGAATTCTGGAGGATTTGGTCCTTCAGGTCATCTTGCACATCTAGATTCTTTGGCTGAATGAGGGCTCTTATCTCCAGCCTAGGGGTCACGGCCAAGTGATATCATGAGAATAAGAAGCAGGGGTGTGAGCCTGATGAATCTCATTTCTCCAGCTGCTTATGTTAGTTCTCGGGAACACAGCAAATTATAAATCTGTAAGTAGAGTCATGCCCAGGAACATTTCTGAACAACTGTCCAAGCTGAAGTAAGGCATTTGTTCTGTGGTTTCAATTGATTTTCAAGGAGTGATGTCTTAAAACACTTCTTGCCCTTTTGAACACTTGCTGAGTGCCAGGGGGATTTTGGAGTCATTGCAGAAATGATGATAAAGGAGATGAGATTAAATGAAAGAAGTTCAAGATGTTTAAAACTCCCCTATTCATTTAACCTTTCCAAAGTGGCATATGAGCTACCCATATGGTTTTGAAGTTATGGAAAACAAACAAAACCAACAAAACAAATAAAAAGGCACTTTGGCATAGACTGAGAATTTTTATCTGTGCCTTACTTAGGGTAACTCTCCAGCTAGATTTTTCCGTGTCGGTAATGCTGAAGGAAACGTGTGCTCTGAAAGCGAAATATAATTGCATCATGCAGCAGGTTTTTTGCCTCTGATTAGGAGCCAGGGATAGTATAAAGCCTGAGTGTGCTGCTCAGAAATAACAGCAAAGTAGTGATAGTGTCTCTAAGTTCATCTTAATGTATAGATGCTGAGTAAGCTGTCTGTGAAGAGATAATGTGTGTGTGTTTGTGCAAGTGTGTGAACCTAGTGGACATGCTGATAACCGAGGCAGGCTGACTTCTCGATATGTTAGTCCAAGAAAATTTCTGTTGGAGCTTCGTGGTTGTGGTTTAGCCTTATTCCCATGCCTGGCTCTCGCAGGGAGTTCTGCTTTCCTTTGCCGTGGACTCCTGTGGACAGATGCATCCCAAGCGGGTTTCTGAATGTTCCCAAAGCCAGGCAGTCCTGCTTATTAACAGATCTCTCCTGGGGGATAAGACAGCTGCCCTTGAGTAAGACTTGTATCATGCTGCCACTTCCCTCCAAGATTTCGTAATAGCAGTGCCCAGCACAAGTACTCCTAGGTGGCTATTTTGGGTCTGTTTACTCCAAAAGAAGTAATTCCAATTACTTGTCCCTCGTGGTGTCTGACCCTCAGGAGCTGTCTGATGACCAAATGAAACCTCAGACCCATTCATCTGCTTCAGGAATGAAGTGCAAGGTGTGTCAGACAAACCTCAGCTCTCACCTGCCTGGCCTAGAACAGCAACCCTAAACATGCAGACAGGATCTAGTGACAAGGGGTTAAGGTGCATATGGAAAGCACCTAGGCTAGCGTGAAGTGTTCGATGCAGTGGCTTTGAATTGCTTCTTGTGGCAGAGGTCAGGGTCGTTTTTGCCTTCAGTAGAGGCATCTCGAGGTTCCTGCTGAGCTTCTGTGAGCACACGTAATTGCAGGTCTGGAGCAGGGCTGTGGTTACAGCCTGTCCTCCTGTGGAAGGCCACCAGCTGCCTGAGCTGTAGGACGGTGCTGAAGGGGCGAGCTGCACAAGCCTGGAAAGCTGGGGACAGAAAGCAGCAGAGGAGAGGGAAGCTAAGAAGGATGAGAAATACGGCTAGAAGGAAGGGGTTAAGGTAAGAGCCACTGCTCAGTCTTCTGTCTTGCAGAGAGCAATTAGGAACTCGAAAGCAAGCCTCTGTCCTGCTGTAGTCTCAGCTCTTGCTGCCAAGTGTTGCAAGTAAAGGCAGGCACTGCCACTTTGCATTTAATTGCTGTTTGGTAGATAAAGCTTTAACTTTTCTTTTTTTTTTTCCCTTGTTGCCACCTCCAGTGTCTGCAGGTGGAAGAGGCAGAAGAGATTGCTTCAGAAGCCCCTAACATGACAGCCCTGCAGAGCTGGTGATAAGAATTAATCTCAGGCATTTCTCTTTTTCTTCTGCTGCTGGTGGTTGAGAGTGTAGGTGGAAAGGTCTGTGGAGATGCTTTGAGACTAGTTGTCTTTTGTTTGTTGCATTTGGGTTTTGTTGCTGCTGCTGCTATTATTTATGCTCTCGTTTCCCTAAAGGATTAGTGTGGATATTAGATGTGTAATGGCAGAACGAATATAAATGGAGGGGGAAGGAGTTGTCTTGGAGTTAATTCTTTTAGGGGGAAAAAGAGAAAATATTTTGATGGTTCGTTGTGGTTTTGCTCTTGGACGTTTTTCAAGGTAATGGTGTGGTCTATAGTACCAGGTAATGCAGTCCCTTAAAAGGGTGTTTCTTCCTAATCAAAACAAAGCTTTCTTGAGTGTTTTACCAGGATTGCAGATTGTGCAATATAAGCACGTAACGGTAACTAAGTATAGATCCTCACCGTACTGAAGGTAGCCAGCAGATTTTAATTTGCTCTGTGGATTTGCATGGCTGTGTTGGATATTACTTCCATCTTCAGAGATGCAGTTATTATGACTGTTCCCCTCCCCAGTATCTGATAACATTAATGCCAAGATTAACTTTCTCTTTTCCTTCCATACAAAAAAGAGATTGGTGTAATAAAAAGCAAATTAATATAGCCTGCTAAGTGGGAATAGCCAGCTATAAATATCCAAAGCATTTCCTGTTAATTACAGTTTTGAGACTTGACTTGCAATTTTCTGGTTTTCCTTTTAAAATATTAAAAAAACTGACAGTGATGGGCTGAAGAAAGAGAACGACTGCTACTTTTCATTAATTTAAGGCGCATTTTCTTCAGTAAAAGGTTTTCAGAGTTGAAAGGCTCAGGAGCTCCGATTCCATGGAAGCCTGTGCTATCTGGCCTCCCACAATGATGAGGTGTAGGTGAAAAACCTGCCTGAGATGTGTTTGTAAGAGTGCAGTAATAGCCACTGAAAAGATGGTAGCTTTGGATCAAACAGATCATCGGCAGATGTCAAAAATACAATTAATCGTGTAGAAATAGATTGGAAATTTGCATGGTGTGAAAACTGTATATCTAATTTGTTCCCAGAGGATGTATTTAAGTATAGCTCCATTGACTTTAATAGTTACTTGACACTTCAGAGTAGTGTCAGTGAGAGGAAAATTGAACCCAATTTCCTTAGAGTAAGCAACTGCCAGAGAATTTATGAATCAGTATTTTTTTCAGATTTCAGTTATGAAATTGTAATTCCACATTATCTGTCTCAAACATAACTCTACACAAAGAGTTATTTGCTCTTCTTTCTGATTTTATGGTCAAAGTTTCTGAATGAAATGGCAAGGTGTTTAGTGTTAAAATCAGTGAAATACAAGTTTTAAGCACTTCTAAATCGTCACACTCTGTTGGCTGAAATACCCAGGATGGCTTTGAGTGCTTCAAAATGGGGTGAGGTTGGCACAGCCAGCAGTTCAGCCTGGCAATGCAGACTCCAAGCTGATAATTTTGTCTTGCTAGCTGGCAGGGGCCTGAGGACAGAAGGTGGGGGGAAATTTGTAAACTTGTTCTCAAGTGCAAAAGACTTCCTGGCACCCAGCTTCCAAAAAATTTCTCTGAATGTCATTCTCTGCATTCCCTCTCAACATAATATGAAAGAGTGAGACTGCAGCAGCTCTGCACTGGGCTGCTATTCCTGTCACCCAAGACAGTGGCTAACCTGATTGTCGTCACAGCCATTTGTCCTTCTGGTGCGGCTGTTGTTTACCACGCGGAGATTGTTCAGGAGTAGAGTTTGTCTCAAGTTCTACACGGAAGAGCTGGTTGTTATCATTTCAGTACTGTTGTCATTGAAGTGGAGGCAACTTCAGTTTGAGATAACTCTAGATCTGTGAGAGGAAGGGGAGGTCAATCTTCTTACTCTGTTTAATTGTCTGTCATCATGTAGAGATAGATGTCATGTGGGCACTTGAGCTCCAGGAAACGCATGCTCTCTATATGAACCAAATGCAACTGTGTTAAGCATTATGGTTTCAAATCTTGGATTGTGAGAAGTCTCCATAATCCTGGGTATTTATACAGCTGGAGCACTATACTGCTGGAGCTCTGTCTTCACTTCTGATGTGGGAGAGCAGGAGGAGGCTCAGACTGCTTATCAGTTTCTGCCTTGGTCAATGTCCATTTCTGCTTTGCTGAATAACTGATAACCAACATTTAACTGCCCTGGAGATAAATACTTTTTTTAGTCCACTTTTATTTATTTATTATACAGTACCTAGCAAGATGCTGTATTTTAAAATATCTTGAAGTACAGTGCAGTAAGCAAGGAATAGTTTTGTGCATAGGAGAAAAAAGGTAGGTCCTTGCTGAAACTGTAGACAGTCTCAGCCTTCTTTGGTTTTAGTTTATTCTAAGATTTGGGTGCACACTGAGATGTCTGTACAAGAATGTAGATTTGATTTCTGTTAAGAAAAATCTATGGACGTTTTAAGTAAGGTTTCTATTTGGGCTATAACTTTTTTTTTTTAATCGTATTAATTTGTTTAGGAAAACTACCTAAAACCAACCCCAATTACACAAGTAGAGAAAAATTTCTAGTTCCCTATGCATATAACGATTGGAAACTGCTCTGTCTGTTGCTCTAAGTTCCTTAAGAAACATGAAGGCAGAGAGAAATTACACTTCAGTAGACCTTTCAACAAGATTTCAAGCCTGAAGCCTTTTAAGAAAACAGGGCATTTACAGCATATGAGAGTTGCATATACAGCCATTCATTTAGACATGCAAAGTGAACTCCTAAAAGGTAGAAAACAGGCACAAGACTTCGTGATCTGTTTTCACAGTAGTAAAAGATCACCAATGGACTTCCAGAGGGTTTGTGCTGGGATCAATGCTGATTCATTCATATTCATTTATTCATTCTTAGTATATACATAAATGAGGTGGAAATGGTGTGAATTGCTATTAGGGATGTGCATTAGTACTATCAGCAAATGTTACTCTTAACAGCAAAGATGAAGGCTGCCTGAAAAATTATGAAAGGACCTTATGAGACTCTGGACAAGCCATTAGCCTCTGGGAATGTTGGGAATATTAAAATTAGAATAGAAGAGAATATAAAATACATCATCATGGTGCTGTAAGAGGCTGAGGCCTGCTTGTATCTTGAAAATGTGTGACTCTGGTCTCCTCATCTCAAAAAGGATGACTCAGAGAACAGTAGCAACCCAGCAGAGGTGTGGAGTGCCTTCCATGCCTCTTCTCTGGGAAGAAGACAACCTTGAACAGGTATGATGGAGGTTAAAAACACTGAATGATAAGGCAAGGATCATAAATTAAGTATTCCTTCAATACCAGAACTGTGGGCCAGATTCCAAAGAAACAAAACTATTCTTCATGTGAAGTTTAATTTCACAGTAGAAGTCTTTGTAACAGCCTGTCATGAATGCTAAAAATGTCCTGATTTCTGTGAAACTCTGGATGATGAGTACATGCAAGGGGTAAATGGTTGCCCAGAGTCCTGGGGACGTTCTTCAGAGGCGAAAGTACCAAATACAGTGGATCAGTTCTTACCTGTTTCCCTAGGCATCTGCTTTTGGTAGCCATCAATGAAAGGATACTGGCTCAGGTGGACCTTTGGCCTGACCCAGTGTGCTACCCTTATGTTCTGAACATAAGAGACCACATGGTCACTCTTGTATTTATAAACCCTTACCACCTCAGAAACTGAGGGCAAGAAATATAATTTCCATCTTCTTCCTTCTTATGTCCTCCTCATACGATAATTACATTGTTTAAAGGCTTCTAGAAAAGGTTGAAGTCTGTACACTGAAGTAACATATAAATAAGCTGGCTAAGAACTTTCACTGCCAACAGCATGCAATTTAGCAAGGCTTTTCTCACTCAATTGTGATACTCTGGGCGTTTCTTTGGGGTTTCCTTTTGTCTGTTGTAACAGGGGTGTGTATTGATCTCCTCCTTTTACAGGGGAGTTTGATGAAGATCGTTTTACATTGGGAAGCTGAAATCAACTCAAATTGTGGGTAAAAATCATAGAATCATAGAATATCCCAAGTTGGAAGGACCCAAAAGGATCGCTGAGCTCAGCTCCTGGCTCCACACAGGTCTACCCCAAAATTCAGACCTATGACTAAGAGCACAGTCCCAACGCTCCTTAAACTCCCACAGGCTCGGTGACTGCTCGGTGACTGCGTCCCTGGGGAGCCTGTTGCAGTGCGCGACAGCCCTCTCAGTGAAGAGCCTCTTCCTGCTGTCCAGCCTGACCCTCCCCTGTCACAGCCTGACCCCATGCCCTCGGGTCCTGTCACTGGATAGCACTACAGAGAACAGATCGGCGCCTGCCCCTGCACTGCCCCTCGTGAGGAAGCTGCAGGCCGCCATGAGGCCTCCCCTCAGCCTCCTCTTTCCAGGCTGAGCAGGCCCAGTGTCCTCAGCCGCTCCTCCTACGTCTTCCCCTCTAGGCCCTTCACCATCTTTGCAGCCCTCCTATGGACACTTTCCAACAGTTTCACGACCTTTTTGTACTGTGGTGCCTGGAACTGTACACAGTGCTCGAAGTGAGGCTGCACCACCGACTAGCAGTGCCATGCTTGGTGCAGCTGCCTGATGATGGGCTGGTTTGGAACAACCTGCTGTGTGCACGCAGTGTAGCCTCGTGCCATGCAGAGATAGCAGCCGAGCGCCCTGAGCAGCAGTGGCACAGCAGTGTGCTGGCACTGCTGGCTTCTTAGGAAGCTCAGGAACCTCAGGAAGCTCAACAGAGGCAAATGCAAGGTCCTACACCTAAAATAAAAAGCCATGCCAGTCGCCACCCCCACTCCACTGCAGCACGACTGCCCCAAAGGCCATCAGGTCCCATGGGAGGTCCCTGTGGAGGTGCACAGCTCTTCCACGTCACGGTAAGCCAGTGGGTGCTTTTTCCAGGGGCCCTTAGGCCTAGGCGCTGTGGTGAAGCAGTGTGACCAGGGTGTGCGACATCTCGTCCTTCACTTGTGCTTTGCCTTCATGTTCTGGGGTGGTGGTGGTGGAATTCTTGCTTTTGAAAATTATCCACAAATGACTACGGTGTTTTTAGTCCTCGCTGTTGAAGTGTGTGTATCACTTCCATATGGCTGTGAACTTGCTGTTCTCGGGCTTGCAGAAGTCCCTGGAAGGAGATGAATAGATATTTTACACCTCAATTTTGGGGAAAAAATACTGAGGGATACTTCTCTCCTTATGTCCTCTGGCAGTGAGTCCGAAGAAAACCAGGTGGTAATGGTGACAAAGGGCGGACTCAGATTTTTAATGCAACTTAACAAAAGTGACAGTGAATTGTTAGTTTTTAACTTGAACTTCTTTAATTAAAATCTTTAACCTCTGAATCCTGAAGCTCATTTAGAGAACCTAATGGGGAAAAAGTGAAGTGAAAATGTCTCTCATTTTGAGAAAGCACCAGAAATTGGAGCCTGGGTAAAATTCTTCCTCCTGCTATCGAAGCTGGCATTATTTGGCTAACAGGCCAGAGCAGAGGCCTTCAGGGATAACCTGAAATGTGTTTTAGACATGAAATGCACAAAGAAGACCCTGTATATCCTCTCTGAATGCTTTGCTGCCATTATGACAACCTTCCTATCTGATTTTGTTTATGATTACATCAAAATTACCACCCTGGTAAAATACACTATAAACTTTAATTGAATTCTGCTAAGCTCACCACATTGTCAAAGGCAGGAGGAGGCTGTCACGGCTTTTTATGTGCAATCTAATTACTCGCTTCTATTTCCTGAACGCTTTTAAAAACTTTGTAGATGTTAAGAGAAAGCCCAGAACAATAGAACCTGCCCACGTTGTGGACTCGTCTTAAGCACCTTGCATATAAATTTTTCCATCAAGCATGGTGTCTTTACATCTTTCACCTGAAAGTGTCAACATATCTTCTCACCTTGCCAACAGCAATGTACAACTATGAGAGTTTATGAAAATGCATGAGTGCTACCTGAAACAGGGATCCCTGTGGATCATACCTGGTTCAAAAATACCTACCTGGTCCAGGCAATGGAAAATGCCACAAGCTGCTAAAGAATACAAGCCAACTAATAATGTTTTGTGTTCTGAGCAGAGGAGAACACCAAATTTTGCAGGTTGTTTCACCTTGAGTGTGCAAGCAAGTGTGCAGTGAAGGAGAAGGGAAAACTAGCAGGCTTCTGTTGAACCAAAAAGAGAGTGTGTTTCTGTCTAGCAGGAAAGTCAGCCCTTGAGGTGTCATATTAGGTAACTCAGGTCTCTCTAGGAGATAGCAGTGGTTTCCCAGTAAAGCAGGCCTTGTAAGCTACCGTGAAGGAAGGAATGGACGGCACCACAAATTTGTGGTACATGAACCGAAGGTGTCAGACTACTGGTCACCTGCTCAGAGCATCCTGTAGGCCCCTTCATAGGAGTTGCTGAAAAATGAGTGCTTTAATTTTGGATGAATGCTTTTGAGGAGTTGCCAATTGCAAAAGACTTGAAAGAAAAAAAAAAAAAAAAACCTGTTATCAGGAAAGTTGTGAAGAAGGATCCATCTTGCAAAAGTGCAATGTAGTTTGTTAAAGTGGCTACCAAAAGTAAAGTAGGTGTTTTTCTTGCTTAAATTAGCAAACTGAAATGAATACCTAGCTATTGCAAATACATTTTTTGGCTCTGAGAAAGAGACAAGATCTTATTTCAAATGAAACATTTATTCATGGCAAATTTATTTGCAGGAAATTATTTCATTTGTATTTTATGATGTAGGATCATAATAGGATTTTTCAGGTAACGTTGATCTTGGACGACAATCCTGTGCTCTGGTCAGTGGTCTTACCTTTTGAAATGGCCCTAGCTAATTCATCATTAATATGTAGGCAGTTCAGATTGATCCTTTATTTCTCAATCTCATCTCTTTTGTCACCTCTTTATGCAGTTCTTCTTTGAAGTTTAGGGGAAAAAAATGCAGGTAAACCAACTGCAGGAGTGATTTTTTCCTACTTTGATTCTGAAACTTTCTTTGGGTTTCTAAACCATTTTCTGTCTGCATAAGCTGCTGGGACTTTGCTCTTGCTTGTATTCAGTGGAGTATCAGTCCATCTGATTCCAGAAATCTCTGCAATCTGTAGCGTCTAGTTTAATAATGCAGCATAAATAATTACCAACTTGCTCTGCATAATTGATATTTCCCTTGTTTCCATTGCAGCTTCCTGATTACATTGACAAAATCATGCTCCTACTTTCTCACCTTTTAAGTTCTTACCTTGGAAACTGAATACATCTGCTTCGTTAATTCAGTGTAGGTGACAGCAGGCATGGGGCATGGCCCTTAGTGCCCTGATTACTGGGAGGTAATACAGACAGTTTCTCATTAACATGAATATAATCAGTTTATTGTGGTAGGGTCTGGAGTCTGCAATGAAACAGGGCTCCCTTGTTTTAAAAAGAAGAGCAACCTCAGAGAGCAAAACAGCTGAAAAATACAAAAAATGTCCTTGGATGGGAGACCTGCCATTAGTGACATTTAGATAATTGCTGAGTTCCCCTTGGTGCAGTGTTATTTTTCCAGGCCAGTTCTTCCCAATATTGATTTTTGTTGTTGTTTGTTTGTTTATTAAACCAAAGATCTGCCTAACATCTCTTTGTAATTTCCATCCCCATATTGTTAAACTAGCTTTAGATTAGAACTGAGTGAAGGCTTAAGTTGACATTTTAAATTTTTGCCTCCTGTTTTTTTGTTTGTTTTTGTTTTGTTTTGTTTCTTTCTCCCGTCATTCACTTTTATTTTGTGAATGATTTTGTTGTGTGCTCTGTTCAAATCCTGTGATACAGCTGACCGATGGTCAGGAGCTCGATCTTCTAGTCTGCCCTGCATTTCGTATAGTGAACCCTCTTTGGTGGGACAAGCTAAGTCTTATTCCCTGTCTCTTTACAAGAGTCCTCTAGGGAGTTTAACTTTTTTCCTTCAAAACCTACTTATTGGGACACTCTTCCTACAGGCTCATAAATAAATTACAAATAAATTATGGAACGCCTTTGAGTTTGGGAACCATTTCCGTTCCCAACTGGTCTATAATCCCATTTGAAAGGAGGAGCTGACTTTTCCGTTTTGCTACCTATGTGTCCACATTTTGGGATGAAAGTTTCTGTCTCAAGATAGTTAAATGTGTGAATTGATGCCATGTAATTGATTCAGCCATGTGGAGTGATGAGTATGTGCTGCAGGTGATTGGCTTTGATTCTGACAGGACACGAATGTAGTTGTTATCACATGTTATCGCAGAGATAATGTGACTTGCTTGAGCCTTCCCAGGGCTTCAGTGCTAAGGAAAGCTAAATATGCTAACAAGTATTGGGCAGTTGTCCTACAGATTGCTTAGTGAAATCTGGGCTCAACTCTCCATGTCTGAATGATTCTACAGTCAAAATGAGCAACCCTGCAAGAGGAAAAGAGAAATATTTTCTCTGCAGTCATCTCTACCTGTATCTTAGGGTGCTGAATCCTTGTAAGTCTTAAAGGACATGCAAATAATTGCACCCTGTTTAATTTTCTTAGAGGTATTATGGACTTGGTCCTGGAAGTAAGCCCTGGTTAGGACTTAGCAAAACTCTTGGTCATCTGCAGCCCATGTGCTCCCAAAAGAGGTGGCTTCTTACTTTGAGTTACACACATTTTTTCAGCAGGGCCCTGTTTGTTTTGTGTCTTGCGAAGTCAAGTACTGCACTGTTGCTGACCACGCTTTTGTTGTGCAGCTTTTCAAACATGCTTGGATTTGACCCTGGAGAGACATTTCTGAGGGTAAGGAAGTACAGCTGCAAAAAGTGATTTGTATTCTGTGTTGTGCTCCCACTCAAGGGAGGAAGCCTGGCACAAGGAAGCCTGTGATGCCTCATGTAAGGCAAGGAGATCAGTCACTTGGCTGTGACAGATGCAGACAGAGCAAATGGTGAAACTGGGATAGAGAGGGGACAGAAAATGAGGGGTAGCAAATGATGAATGTTTGGGAAGTGCCGTTGCTTCCCTGACAACTTCTCTCCAGCTCCTAAACAGATAATGTCTCTTTTCCGGAATGGTTCCTATGAATGTGAAGTGGCCATTACTTATTATACACCAGCCATCAGAGCTGGATGCTGATATGGAGAAGAGAATTATATACTTCAGCTGGAGACCAGCAGACCTGTACAATTCTACCTTCTCTATTCTGTCTGAAAAGGTGTAGAGGGGAGATCTGTACAGTGAAAAGGCAGGCAGATAAACCAAGTGTTTGAAGTTCCTTTTTATTTTGATATAGAATAGAGTCATAGAATAAACTGAGTTGGAAGGGACCCACGAGAACCACTGAGTCCAACTCCTGCCTCCAAACATGACCACCCCAAAACCAAACCCTATGCAGGAGAGCACAGTCCAAATGCTTCTTGAGCTCAGGCAGGTTTGGTGCAGTGACCCTGAGGAGCCTGTCCCAGTGCTCGACCACCCTCTCAGTGAAGAACCTCTTCCTAATATCCAGCCTGACCCTCCCCATCACAGCTTCATGCCCTTCCCTTGGGTCCTATCAGTGGTCACCAAAGAGATCAGCACCCGCTCCTCTGCTCCCCTTGTGAGGAAGCTGTAGACCTCAGTGAGATCTTCCCTCAGCCTGCTCTTCTCTAGGCTGAACAAACCAGGTGACATCGCAGCTCCTCGTACATCTTTACCTCCAGACCCTTCGTAATCTTTGTAACCTTCCTTTGGAAATTTTCACAATTTTATTGCTTTCTTATGTTGTGGTGCCCAGAACTGCACACAGTGCTCAAGGTGAGGCTGCACCAGCGCAGAGCAGAGCGGGACAATCCCTTCCCTCGACCAACTAGTGATGCTGTGCTTGATGCACCCCAGGGGTCAGTTTGCCCTTCTGGCTTCCAGGGCACTCTGCTGGCTCATAATCAATTTGCTGTTGACCAAAACCACCCCCCACATACCTTTTCACAGGGCTGGAGTGCATCTCTTGCTAGGACCATCTTCCATTCTACTTTCTGGAAACTGTTGAGCAATATTGCCTTCCCAGATGTCCAGCTTCCCACATTTGATATTTTAGGTGTCGAATGCTTGGCGTTACTTACACTGTTTCTCTTACTGTCCTGTCCTAGAATAACCTGTTGTCTGGGGGCTCCAGGTGAAGAAAGTCTCTGCGATCTACATAATGCTGATGTGTCCTTGGTTTTGTCCTCAGGTGCTGTCCTGAACAATTAGGAGCTTCTCCTTGTGTTCTGTGTGTGTCCTTTCTTCCTTCCCAAGTCTTGTACTTATGCACCCTCTAATACTGCAGTAAGTCATGTTTCTAGTATCTCTCACTTATGGCTTATCCTTTCCCCGAACAGAATTTCATATACAGGGGCTTTATTTAGGGTATTTAAGTTTTTTTTTTGTTATTATTGTAATGAAGTATATGCTATTTGTATTATAAAAGGGAGCCAAAGGGATGTGCTTTACATTTGAATGGCAGGGAGATGGGTTGTGATTCCTTGCATTCCTAAGCTCTAAGCGCAGAGAAGGGGTTTGTTACCTCCCAGAGGTGTTTTACATCTTTTTGCAGGAGATTCCATTGCCTGAAAGAGCAACCATCAGCCTTGGTGCACGCTCCATTCCCATGGAGGTACGCTTGACCTCCCTGGTTGCACTCCAGCTCAAAGCACGCTGTTGTTTAAATCCATTTGGGATGAGGCAGAAGTGGATAAACGGCCTTCTCTTGCAACTCAGGAAATACAAAGCTTAGGAATATTAGCAAGCAAATGCATGTTAGTTTTCCTTATTTATTCACACAGCTACCTGCCCAAAGGAACTCATCTCCTGAATTCTAGCATTTTTTTTCATGCAGCTGTAGGTTCACAAGATGCACACATCTGGCTCGCAAGCTGACACAATACCTGTGCTTCTGCTACCCTGGATGTCTTGTATTACTGGTTGATCTCCCTCCTGGGCTGAGTTTGCTTTGCTCACTTCCATTTCCCACTGTGAACTTGCTGTGGTGCTAGTTTCCATCAGCTGGTCCAAAGAGCTTGCCCTCCAAAAGAACCCAGCAGAGAAATGTCCGTGTGCTCTGCACCTTGCAGCTGCTGTGACAAGGCCCTGAGACTAAAATTGTCCTGGCAGCTGTGCTTGCACCCACCCACCCAACCAGGCAGCTGTCTCAACTGCTTACCTGTACCTCACGCCATGGATACGTGCGTGCTGCCAGCCTGAGTTACAGCAGAATATCACAGGCTGTCTTTTCCAACATCAGAGCATTCAGTCTTGAATTTTCTTCAGCGAGGGAACAAGAAAGTGTCTGAGCGTGAAGCGTGAGTTCAAACTGTCTGTTTTTCGAAGGTCTGTGTTGTGGCATTGCTTTGTTTGGGTGCTAGGTATCTTAGCCTCTAAAAGAAACCCTTTTGTGAAAATGATATAAAGGAAGCATAGAAATGCATGTGTTTTTCCTTTAGTTCTCTATTTGCTTGCATTTAATATTTGAAGAGAGGGAACAGTTTCGATGCCAAATGCATGAAGAGAAAATACCTAAATTTGGGTCACATAAGAACCAAGCAGGTTTGTTTCACTTTTGAGGTCAGGTATCAAAACAAGCACAAAGAAAGAAATACTGTAAGAAATATGTAAAAAGTCCTTGATGATTAACAGGAAAAAATGTTATCCTGAAACACAGATGAGATACTTTCCACTACCTGTCTTTAGAAGGCAGATTTTGCAGGCTGTGCCTCGTGTTCAGGTCTCAGTGTCTCACATCTCAATTCAGGTCTCCAAAACTTGTCCAAAAAGAAAGTTCTGACAATAAATGTGATTCATTGGACTCCTGATTTCTGTCTGTCCTGTGGCTCTATAAGGCTTTTAAACTATTTCCAGCCTTGAAATGATTTGTCTGCTCTTCCTACAGGGTATAAACCTGGATGAGCAGGGTTAAGACACAAAATTAGGAGTAAAGTCTGTCTGTTTTTGCCTAGGACATACACCTTGGACTGTGCTAGAAACGGCAGAAATAAAATAAAATTTAAAAAATAGTAAAAATAATAGATAAAAAATAAAAGCCTGCAGTGACTCAAGTCTAAAAGCTCCAAATATAATTAAAAAATCACTGAAGGGGAATGTTTTGCTATATGTATGAGTTATGTTCTACTGATGCTTGTTCCTTGGGCGTTGTGCTCTAGACAAACAGTTTCCTTCCCTGGGTAGCCCGATACAGCTCTTGGTGTCACCCAGGCACGTCCCTTATGCTTATTTGTGTGCTTTTATCTCTGCCACACAACAGCTGCTAAACCATTTCTTACCCTGGAAAATGGATTAGATGGCCAGATGGGGAAACTGCGATAGCCCAAGGTTTATGTAAATACTGCAGGAATCCCTGTCACCACCCCGGCCTAGTGACAAAGTTTCATACCAGCACTTCTGTTGCTGCGGAAGGAGGCAGGCCAGTGCTAGCAGGCTTGTCTGTGGTGGGAGATGTAGGTTTAACTCCACGCTCTGGCAGCAACCTCGTTTTAAGGTGGGTAAGTCAGCCTGCCTGTGCTTTAGCTCTTTCAGTCGTAGCCTGGGGATACAAGCATCAGGAATCGCACAAGAAACGGGGTAAAGACCACAGGATGCCCTAATACTATGCTAATGGATGCGTAAGTACCACAGGCAGCAATAGGCAGCAGTGCAAGGCTCCTGTGTCCCTGGTATGCAGAGTGTGCCATCTAAGAAATGTGTTTAATACCTGTAGGGGCGGTATTCGTTATTGAACTCGCAGTAATTTCTTCTTCGTGCTTGTTATTTCACTCAGTAGGTTTAGGGCGAAGGTTACCAGTTGAGTTTAATTGTGATAAATGCACATTGTTTTAGTGAGATGGGCTAACACACTACTTAGCAGGCTTCACTGACAAGCCCCAAAGGAATGTTTTTAGGGCAGCTTGTAACAATCAAAGGAAGGCTTTTTCCAGGGTCTTGGCCAAGTGTGAACTCATACCATCATTTCGAAGATGCCAGTTAGAAGTCTGTTGCTTGACTGCCTTTATTCCTTTCTGTTTTGGGGGCTTTTTTCCTCAAACATATCTTTGTTTGGCAGCCTTCCTGAACATACTGTGCTGCCACACTATGAGCGTGTCCATATGCTCTATTTTTAAATAAAGCTCTTAACACAGCTGCTGCTGTCACTGCTATTTGCAGTGGAGCATAGATGCCCAAGCCCTGCTGTGGCTGATGTTACAGAGGCACAGCAAGGATACATCTGCCCTGCCTTTCAGTTATGATCTCAGCAGCTGCAGTAACTTTCCTGCATGCCTTCGTCCACAGGGACTGAGCATGGTAGGAGGTTGTAGTTCTTTGATCTGCGCTCCCTTTCCCTCAGATCCTTTGACTCACACTCCTTATTAGTCCCTTCTCGTCTTGAATGGTAAGGATGTGTTCTGTGTTGTGATCTCAGAGTCAAAGGTTCACAGAAATCAGGACTGGAAGGAGCTGCAAGAGGTCCTTCCTCCCGTCTCTTTGCACTGAAGTGATGCAGGGCCAGCTGTATTTATTATCCCTTATAGCTGAAAAGAATATAGTAGTCTTGTTTTTTTTCTTCTCCTTTTGGAAAGGATAGACATAGATCTTCAGATCTGTAATTGCAAACTTTATCATGTTCTTGTGTTCCTAGATGACTGCAACTGCAGCAGCATTATTGTGAAGTTATTTATGGCAGATGATCCTGAAGACCCCTTAGGTCTAGAGAAGCCCAGAGCAATCTATTCCATTGCTTATCCAGAATACTCGGAGGAAATTTGCTCTCGTAGCTGCTGTAGCGGCTCTTACAACCTTGGTCTTTGCCAGTGGAGACTCACAGCTCATTTTGTGCATATTTTATTTTCAGTTTTTCAAGGCAGGATGGTGATACGTTTGGGGTACTACTCGCTTTCACGGAATGTGATAACTAATTCCAGAAGTAATTGTAGAAAGCAGTTCAGTGTAAGAGAGGAAACTTCAGCGTGAATCATTGCAGCTCTGCCTCTCTGAGTTGGTTATGTTGGCAGGCTGGGCTTGTGTTGGACTCTCTCTATATCTGAAAAATAGTCTTCAATGGTAAGTTATTTTTCCCTAAGTGTGGGTGCAGTGGTTTGATTTTACTAGAGGTTGCCTCCTCATTTGGAAGCTCCTGTTTCCAGCGGGACAATGTCAGGAATCAGGGCTTGTCTGGGGTAGGAAGTTTTGTCAATGCCATGCTTGCAGCGATGGCTTTGACGTAGGTCACGCTCTCCCCCTGTGTTTTGCCATTTCACAGATTAATGCAGTGCGCTGTGCACAGCACACGGAGGGGCTGTGTATATCATGCTAACAGACAGTGTTTGCAAAAGCTGTAATTCACAGAGGCAGAGCCACAGCAATGAATTAGTGCTTTTGGCATTTGGGAGAGAAAGCCCATTTGAAATCCAGCTGCTTGCCAGCTGTGGCTATTCAGAGTGAATATTACACCGACCGCTTTTTTCGCTCCAACTTTTCATTTAAAAAGTGTAATGAATGATTTTATTGCCATCTTAAAAGTCTATTTATAATCCATTCATCACAAGATGAATGTGTGCATCTCATTCTCGACCTCTCTTTGATACTGTACAAAGCAGTGTTACTTAGTTTAAAGTTTTCTTGGCACAAATGTTAGACATTCACATTTCTTAACAGCTTGACTGACCTTAACTGTTCAATCCTCTACTTCTAAAATGTGAGCTTTAATGGGTATTTAATACATATCTATTTCTTGCTAATTTTTTTTTGTTTCTCTCTACCTCTTCTTTTCACAAGCCTTGTGCTGCAGTATCTGGGGGATGACTTGGAGGCCATGGAGGTTTTTCAGTACAGGCATAACCGTGTTAGTTCATTCTTAAACTGCTGTGTTTGTTTTTTTTTTATACCTAGGTGCCTAAAGGAAGGTACCTGATAGTCATTGCTCTGTTTTAAACCTGCTAGCTCTGGTAGCTAGTAGTGAAGGTACCAAAGTTAGGTAGTGAAGCAGGAGCAGTGCTAGCAGAAGGAACAGCAGAGGCTTAAACATCCAAGATGGGCAAGGAAGGAGGTTAGATCCTTGAAACATGTGTCTGGGCATCACACTCAAATATTTCCTTCTAATTAAGGCCGTTTTCTGCCTTGTGTTCATGTGTTTAGCTGCCCTGCCTCAGCTTTTCCTTTGGAAACTGGGAGATTTGGGTACATGACCACATTGTTCTAACACACGTTTGTCATCCCATACTCTTCCATGCTGGCTCTTCTGTCCTATGGTTATTAGAAAAATTGCTTTTCTGCCTTACCCATGTAGGGGAAAAAAACAGTCAAGATAATTTCTGGAAAAAAAAAAAAAAAAAGGCAAGACAGAGATGCCTCACTCTTCAAGGTTGCAGCTTGGCAAGCTTGCTATGAAGCCAGCCTTGGGATAGAGCAGGAGCTAGACTTTGTTGCTGTAAATCCTCCTTTGGAGGGGCCTCTCTGACATTGCTGCCTCCATCAGAAGCTGAGCCTCCCAACCTGGGAATCTGAAAGGAGGGCTGGAGCAACACCCCCTGGGTGCAGCTGGGCTGCAGAATATTGGAGGCTGCCCTCGCTCCAAGAAAAACAAGCTGGAGGCTGTACAGCCTGGCCGGTGGGAGTTCGTGGCTCGCGATGCTTGCTCCAATTTAGAAAAAAAAAAAAAAAAAAAAAAGGTACTTTTTCATAATTGCCTGCCTAAGCAGGAAGAGAATTGCATCCATACGCAAGCGGTAATTGAAGGGAACAAGAGAAAATGAAGCTGTAGGATTTATGACGGGGGGGGATGAGGTACGGAAGAGGGATGTTAATCACAGAAAGCCAGGCACGGAGATATGCCTTGTGCAAAGGCGTGTGCTTCTGAAGGCAGTGGGTAAGGTTCAAGGCTGACCAGACAGCTTGAGCCCTTGTTACGCACTAGAAGATCGAGAACAATGTGCCATGTATGCAATTTCCCTCTTGGTTTCTTCATTTCCTGGTATGTAGAGCTGGGTCTGTGCAGAGTCTTGTCTGGTATGCTGTGGCAAGTTCTTCCCTTGCACTGTCAGTTTCTTTCTGATAGCAGAATGTGAAGCACAATGGCATGTTCTGAGGCGCCAAAATCCAGAGAAAGTTGCTCATTCTTGCTCTTATTTCCATTCATGACCAGAAGTATTTACACACCTAGCAGTTATTCTCGTGACCATCAACTGAAAGCACACGTCCAGGAACAAAAAAAAAAGAGTTGGTTCTTAAACAGTGAGGAGCATATCTGCCTCTTTTGAGTCCATGACTTCATTTCTCTAGGGCACATAAGGGCAGGCAGCGTGCCAGCACTGCTCCCCAAATCACCTCGCTTCTTTGCGAAACTTCCAGTCGGATCTGGGCTGTGTAAGGTGAGTTGGATGGTTTGTGTTACACCAGCAGTGCAGATGATGGCATCCCTAACTCCCACTGCATCCATCTTATCTCCAGCTCCCTTCTGTACTTGCTTACCAGATGCCACATTTTACTGTTGTGATGAATTCAGTGTTACTCTACTTTCAAAAGTTTTGAGCTTTCTAAAATGTCCCCGTAACTGTATTCGATAGCCTTCTTTTATCTATTGCTAGCTAAAAAGGAGGAGAAATGGCCTGTGAGAGGTAGCATTAGGCATAAGAAACTGAGAAAGCAAAAGAAAATTACTTGCATATGACTTACCAGGGAACTAATGGACTGAAAAAAGAAAAAAAAAAAAAAACAGGGTGCAAATGCATTTTTTTTTAAAGTGTGTGAATACTTCTAATGATACAGACGGCGTCTGCTTTAGTTCCTACTTGTGCTGCGTGAGAGGTACAGCAGCAGGAGTCATTAGCTGCCCGAAGAGCTCCTTGCAGAGTTCCCACTCCTTCCGTGGGTCTGCAAGTTCTGCTGTGACCCTGCTGAATCCAGGCTGCATCCTGCACGGGCTTATGCGTGCACCCAGTTGGGTTAGGAACGGGGGAGCTGCTTGCTGAAAGCTGAGCGTGCACACCATTGGGTGGGGCATCCAGACCATCCTAATGTGATACCAATTCTGGGGTTGGTTAAGAAGCGGAAACAAATACTTTTTTAGTATGTCATGCATTGAATTCCAGTTTATGTACTGTGTTTCAGAAACACACAGATTACCCCGTATCCAAATCTGGTTCCCAACATAAATGGTATTTTTTTCTCTTGAATAGAGATTGTCTAATGTTCCTTAGCATCCTTTCAGAAAAACAGAGTTCTGTGTAAAGCTTGAAGCCAGCTTTTGTTTATTTACTATTCTGTATTTCATTTTGTAAAGGGTTTCTCTTGCCCGAGTCTTTCAAAGCTATTACCTGACTTCATGAATTTCCAACTTAGATACACTTGCGGGTTTGATTTTGCAGGTAATTCTGGGTCTTTGTTGGCTATTTAAAGTGGCTAAAACTGCCCCCTCCTCACAAAGGCAGGCACCTTCATGCAGATTTAATATCTCTTTGATGTTTTTGCCAATGTACTCTCCCATACTTAGAAGTCTAGTCACAGAAACTAAGAGTAATACTGTTTAGAAGGACCTTTGCACCTTGGAAAGTCTTGCTAGTAATTGTTGTAAAATCACTGTATGAGTTAGGAATATGTTTTTACTTTCTAATATGAAAATCAGACCATGAAATTAATATTCAGACACAGTAGAGTAGTCCTTTTCATTACTTAAATGGGCTTAATTGGAGTTACAGCAATTTTAGATGGCGTACTAGCAGCACTATATAAATTAGGTATGCGTTCCTATGAATAATACAGCTATTATCCAATTCCCCTTCTTCTTAATTTCATTCTCCTTCTTAGAAGAAGTTAAAGCTTTTGTCACCTCCTTAATACGAATGATATTTTGCTCTTAGGAAGGAAATAATGGAACGATAAATGGTGCCACACCGTAAGACAACAGTGGGAACATCACTGGGAGCAGTGGTACAAGGCTTTTGTCTTCTGCAGTAATAAGCGCCTTGAATTTTGCCATGGTTTCAGCCTGATGATAAAGTGTAATGTGCCATGACCTGCTACACTTAGCAGACAATGGCAAGATTTGGAGTCAGCAGTAAAACCTCTTTGTTGCTTTTTCTCCTCGTGCTCACGTCTACGCTTGTGCTTGTTTTCCTTTATAACTGAGCAAGAAATGTCTGAACGTACCGCTGTCGTATGCATCCGTTCAGAAATACTTCCTGCAACACTGACACCGCTCTCGTAATCCTGCATTGACCAAAGGGCTGCTCTCTGCGTGTAGGTGGTGTGCTGGGTGGTGAGTTTGACTCTCTTAGTAGATGAGAGAAAGGGGATGCATCCTTGAGCTCACTGAACATTTTTGCTCTTGGAAGTTAGTGACTTCGTATGTGTTGCTTAACCTCCAAATTACCCAGAAAAGTGAGGATCCTGGACAGAGGTGGTCTAAGCGATGCTGTAACTTTCAGATGGAGATGCCAGTGAATTAAACTTCCTTGTAGTAGCTGTTTACTCAGTGTTTTTAATAGGTGATGTAGTATCCCTGCACGGAGCAGTACGTGCTTCCTATGGAAAAGGCCTCGTTTTTCAGACTTCAGAAACCCTGCCACAACTTCTGTTTCCTCAAATGAAAATATTCTTCGCTTTGTTATCCTTCAGCAAATGCTTGAAAAGACTCTACTAGAACGGGAAATTTCCCTTAAAAACTTCTATTTGTTTGAAAACCACTCTTCAGAAAAAAAAAATAATAATCTGGAAAAAATGGACAATTTAACTTTTAATTTGCATTTGATATTTTATCCAGCTTCTCAAGAAGCAGTCAAAGCTTTTAGTACCCAAATGAGAATTGGGTTTGCAAAGCTTCTCAGCTTTCACTGGAACTTGAATGTTTCTGACTTTGAATCTTTTGAACATCCTCTCATAACAAAGTTGCTGAATAAGCATATTCTTTCAGCTCAATTCTGGGCTACGTTTTAGGGTCAGAGTTACTTTTTTAATGGCCATTTGAGCCTTCCTGATAGTTTCCATTCTCATAGTTATTCAGAAATGTGCATGAAATGGGAATGGATTTGAATATTTATCTTGCTCCCCTTTCCAATTACTTGCCATGCTTTTTATAGGCTTAATTTTTCCTTCAGTATTTATGATATATTCTTGTCTGACTTCAGTTCTTAGCAGTTGTCGTAACTGAGACTTAATGACGGTTTTTGATGGCGAGTATAGATGCATTCAAATAAAACATTTTATTGTAACATATTCTAAAAACTTACCAGGGGTATTAATTGCACCGTTAGTGATTCAAACAGCGAACTGAATTTTTAGTTTGTAGAGCCTTATAATAACAGCCAAGTAAATCATTGATACAAAAACTGTTTGTTAAAGTACCTGAAGTTTCACCTCGCAGCTTAGGAAGCAATATTTGTTTTCTTTCCTCTATTCAGTTGAACTTGTTCGCAGATAGCCTATCCTATATGCACTTGAAGTTCTCAATTTTGGTAATGAATATTTCTAGAAGTATTTTCTTGATCAGCGAGTTTTTGTGAGCAGTTGATTGCAAGTAATTGGCAATCAAAATGCAAGCTGTGCTGATTCATTTTTATTAGACATATCACTTATAACAAGGTATTGTTTCTCTCCCCAGACAGAGGTTCCATTTCAGGGAAATATTAAAGGAGAAATTTCAAAGGGACTTCAGAGAATGCTTAAAGGTAAGTATGTTCCTAAGCACTTTACTGAATTCAGACTATAATGAGAATAATTCTTAAAAGCAAGTTTCTGCTATGAATAGTTGTGTTTATGAGTTTTAAAATCCACTTTCTGTCTGTGTTCTCCAATGTTAATTTAAAACTTGCTGCTTCCATTAACATCCCTGCCAGAAAATTCACTTGCCAGAAATAGCTGTAGAGAGGGAGCAGAACAAGAATGTGAATGCAACCACAGCAAATGCTGTTTTTGAATGAATAGTCAGGGGAATAGGAGGTACAATTCCAATCTAATTACAGCCTAAACAATGTATGTCATCCATTGAACTAAAGGATTTAGAATAAAGGCTTTTTTAATGTACATTATCTAGCCACCCAAATATGGAATGAATTTGTTCACTCTTTGGTGTTGTGTTTTTTTTCACACAATGAGTTATACAAGACAAACGGATGTTTACTGCTCTCAAGATCTTCCCTTTGCCATCAGAACAAAAGATTTTCAAAAGCAGTGGTATTGAATCAAATGTACCTGTGCATATGGGCAGAAATGACCAGCCCTATCCCTAGTTTTGTCATGTAATTTAAGGAACAGAATCCACAGCACTCCAAATGATGTTTGTCAAGTAATCTACAGCGTGTCATACAGAGGGGTTCAGGCTTCGTTAGAATCTCATTCTTAGCCAGAGGCTGGAGGTGGAGGACTTGGTACAGGTAAGGAAAGCTCACTGCATGATCAGAGCCTGAGGAGGTCAAATTTCTTCTGCCACCTGCCAAGAGATAGGCCTGCTGTGCAGCTTGTTATTAAAAGGCAAAAACGTGTGGTGGACTTTTTTTCTGGACAGGGTATGATCTGCCCAAGCCTACGTTTAGGTATCTAACCAGGGGATTGGCAGTTTAGGTTATCTCCAGTGATCTTAACAGCATCTTAGCTCACTCAGTAAAGAAACTTCACTTACAATATTTTAAAATGCTTTTATTTTCAGCAGTTAAACATGTGTGCACACAGGTTCATCAAACTTTAACAAATCTGATGTCACGCATTTAACTGTATTAGAAATCTAATCTTATTTTGGACGATTTCCTGAGTTAGCACTGGGTACTGAATTTTCATTATCAAATGTCTGGTTATTATTATGTGTGTAATGTATTAATGATGTAATTTTATAATAGCTGAAAATATATTCACAGTGGTGTAGCATTTTACTCGCTGAGTTTGAAATTGTAATCAACAACCTGTTCCTTAATTTAGAAAAAAGAACCGTATCAAACACAAATATTAACCATTCTATCTTTCAGTGATACTTTAATAACAAAAGAGCTGGAAGTGAGTCACTAAAACTATCAAATGAGTATGTGCGTGTCCATCCTTTGCTAAGGAAAAGGGAAGTCTTGCTTACCTGGCAGAAATCAAGGGAAGGATGGTTTCTCCTTATTGTTTTACAGGTATTTCTGTGCAGTTTGTAAATGCAAACACTTTGAGTATATCAAAATACTGATTTTTGCTTTCTTGTCAGCATTACCTGATGGGAGTACAAGGGTAGGTTTTGATTTGATGAGAGAAAAACTTTTGAGAGATCTTGTCCCACTCAAAACATTGTGGCAACTTGCACAAATAGGTGTCACTTGGGGATAACTAAATACAGATAGATGTGAAACAGTGTAAGTACTTTACAGCTTGTTCTCTGCAAGAGCATGGAGAAGGAGGAAAAGCCAGAGTGCCAGCGGTTTGTTGCTAGGAGAGGATGGAGTCCTCAGCTCTGCTACTGATCTGCTGCACAGTCATGTCGTTTCCCCTTCCTCTTTCATTTTAAGTATGTTGCAGCATCTTTAGGCAGTAAGCTCAGTTGGTCCCTATCGGTGCCTTCTCAAATTTAAATCTAGGAAAGCCATCTTCCACTGCAGCGTGGGTTAGGGGGGAGTTAACCTCTGCTGTCACCCTCCGTTTTCTGCATTCTCCTCCTGGGAAACACAGCCCCACTTGAGTAGGAGTAAAATGGGTTTATTAACAAAGATGGTTGGGGAGAGGAAGTGTTTTAAGGCTACCTGGAAATTTTAAGTTGGAGGCCATGTGGGACTTCACAGGTACTGGCACAACGCTTTACCTTAAAGCAGCAGAAAGTTAAGGAGCGCAGTGTCTCCTGGACATCCATCCCTACAAGCATGGTTGCCAAGGTTATTGTACATAAGCCAAGAAGTCCATCGTTCCTGTTTGCTAACAGGTGCTGCTCCAACCATTTTAAATGTTTTCTGTGGTTTTCACACACAGTGGTTTGTGTCAGAAGGGCACAGGTCCTTCACAGTGACTTTCACAGGCCTTGGTAGCTGTCACCTCACGGCAGCCTGAAGCTCAGAGTGGCTCAGTTTCTCCTGGGAGCATCACAGGCTGAATTTGTAAGCCTAGAGCCTGGGCTCCTGTGCCAGTTGTTGTTTCTGTGCGGCTCCCTTTTGTATTGCAGTGTGATGCTGACCCAGGAGTTCACGGCATGCTGACACGCACCAGACCTTTGAAGAGCATAATACTCTCAGCAGCTTCAGACAGCAGTTGTTCAGCAGCAAGTGAAGTTGGCCAGCCAGTGAGTCAGCTACACACACACACACAAATCCTCATCCCATTAATCGCCGTTATCTCTGGGAACCCATCAACTTGCCTAGCAAACGGCTTTCGCAGAGGGCTTTGGAGAGCCATCAAGTTCAGCTTGCCTTAGACAGCTTTTATAATGGACCCCATGCAGGTCAACCACAGGACTTGAACCGGGGAATTTCAGAGCATTAGTGAGCCAGGAAAGGGCAAGGGCTGTCATTCCGCAGCAGTAACAGAGTCATTAGTGACTGAGGTCAGCGAGAAAGCAGAGGAGGAGGGAGACCACACCAAAATGCATGGAAAGCTGTAAAGCAGTGGGAAATCCATGTAAGGTGTTTTCCCCTTTCACACCGTGCCCTGCTGTCACACCTTCCTTCCTCAGTCACAGGGGAGATAGCCCAGCGAGGAGGTGTGCAGAGGTCCCCTCCATGCCAGCCCTTTTACCCTTCGCTCTTCCAGCAGTTGGGCTGGTGTGCTGGTGGGGTGGACTTCAGCCCGTGAAACAAGCAGATGTAGCATTTATTAATGCATTAACCTGGCTGACCAGATGGCAAAAGGCTCCACGCTGCCCTGAACTCTCTGAGAAGAGACTAAATTGGCTAGGATTCCCTAGCTGGGGTGAGAAATGACAGAGGGAGGATTACAAGAGACGTTTTATGAAATTATGAGTCCTGGAGGATGAATGGGAACCTTTAGTTTGTGGCTTCTTATTAAGTAAGTGGGCCTCAGGTTAAAGCAAATAAAAGGAAGGCTTTCTCTTTACCAGGTGTAATTAAATTGTGCATGCAAGTTGTTGCTTCAGGATACCGTGGGGGTCAGGAAATGACATTAGAGACATTTGTAGAGTGTACGTCAATCCATGCCTAGTAAACATTGCGGTCCATCCTGCTGAGGTCTTCTCCTGCTGGGACGATTTTTAAACTTTGCACAGCCAATATGAGGGGAAATACCACTTTCCTCACTGCATTCCTAAGCATTGGTGCTAGCTGTTGTCAGAGACAACATCCTGGATAGAATGCTTGATGTAAATCTGTGTAGCCACTTTGATGCTTTTAAGAAATTTTTGACCCATCTCTGAATTAAGACGTGGGGTCTGCAGCTTGGTACTTTGTAGCTTCAACCTGTCAGTACGGAACTTTCTAATGGGGTTAACTCGCTGCCCAGCCAGTGGACCAGGGAGGAGAGGGACGAGTGATTTACTTTAAATCACCCAAGAGCTGTCTTCTCTGATCTGCACCGTGTACATCCTGTTGCTATTGCGGCAGGATCTTCATGGGAAAATGAAAACACAGAATTTCATCTAAAGTATTCATTCTCCCAGAGTACTTTAAAGCAGACATGATTTTATATTCACAACACAAAAACTTGATCCATTCAGTATTTCACTTGAGCACGTCATTTATTTTCAATCTCCCTCTGAGTAAAGAAAGGTACTACAATAATAAATGAAAACATAAATTCCTTTGAATTGCTGTTCTTTTCTTACCTTTTATATTGCTGCTGAGATATTTTTTTTTCTAACATTGGTTTCTCTTCCTGGACCACTTTCTGGTCTATCCAGTGAAATTTCTTCATGTTGGCATTAAGAAGAAGAGAAAATTATCTCTCAAATGCTGGTGGGGAGGGGTGGGGGCACACCAAATATTTAAGGATTGTTATGGAGAAAGTGACTAACTCAGTAGCTTGTGGGTATTCAGCAGGACTGCCTTCAGCTGCATGTATAACCCTGTGCATTTTTCTTCTTTGTCTCTCATATTGAAGGTAATTCCTCATGACTGTTTTGGAAAAGTGTGTTCAGCTTGCATGTTGCATCACGGTTTTTCTGTGGAAGTTCTTGATACTGTCTTGTTTGTGGAACAAAACCAACACCAGAGCCTCAGCATTTGTGATGAAATACAGCTCTTGTTTTCCACATGAGCCTGCTGGTGACATGGAGATGCTGGCAGCAGAAAGCAGCTGTTGTGGCACAGCTTGTCAGGAAAGGAAATCCAGACCTTGAGCTTTCACTGCCCTGGGCTTCTGGTGACAGGTGCCCAAATTCTCCTATGAAGAAAGGCTGAGAGAGCTGGGGCTGTTCAGCCTACAAAAGAGTAGGCTTTGGGGTGACCTTCTTGCAGCTTTTCAATACTTAAAGGGCGTTTATAAAAGAGATGGAGAGCAACTAATAGTTGCCAACAACACGAAGTGGCCGTAATCCACAGTATGGGAAACAAGTGAGGCCAACAGGCGTGGGCTGCTGCTCATGAGGCAAGAAGGAAACAATGCTTTTACAAAGTGTTTTGTTCAGGAAGCTCTGTTAAGATTCACCAAATACTTCTTTAGATAAATAACTGTTCTCCTGCCATTTCAGCTACGTGGTAGGTCAACTAACTGTGAGTTGTCCTTATCTTGTAAAACTGAGTCAGTCGTTGGAAGAAGTGGGAATCTTTGCAAGTCCTAGGACATATATTAGAAGCCTGTAGACCTTTCGAGTTGCATGTTCTTTACTTGTTAGCTGAAGTGTCTGACGTATTTTTCCCAGTAAGTGATGCTTTTTATACAACTGAGGAGCCCCTTGAGGGACAGCTTACAGTTCTAAATTGTTTATAAATTCTAATTAACCTTTACTTCAATAGATGCTGATTTCTGCTAGGTTAATGTATACTTGGGGAACAGTAAGAAGCCTCTATGCAGTGTGCTGCCTTATGCAGAACTTGTGACTAAGCACAGCATTTCAGTTGCTGTTGATGTGGCTTAATCAAAAAGCTCTTATAAGTTTTCATTTTATTTTATTTTATTTTTCCATTTTATTTTCCTGATTGCAGATGTCAACAAAGTCACATGAGAGAATTTTCATACCACGCAATATTACCTGCAGAAAAGCACTACCATCAGAAAGCAGGGAGACAGCAATGGGTACACCAAGGGCCAGATTTAAGGGAAGGAAAACATCTACATGTCTTATAGGCATGTAAATCCTTCTCAGGGTCTGAGTCAAACTCCCTAAGTCTTTTTAAAAGCTATTGGCTCCTTAAGGCCAGATTTTTAGCAGTATTCGTGGGAGTGTTGGGGGACTGTGAACTTTGGTCAATTCAGCATTAAGCACTTCAAGATACAGATAAGTACCTAGTCAGATTTTCAGAGGATTTTCATAATATTAGGTACTTAGGCATTTTTCAAAATTATGCTACTGTCTGTATCTGCATCTTTAAGCCCTTAAATACTTCTGTAAATCCAGACCTAACATCTTTAGGCTGCTTCTGCATGTTAGACTTCAGTATTCATATCTTTTTTTTCTGGTGAAACTAAATAAATGTCCTACTTTCTGGAAATCAGCAGGAGCTAGTCAGAACTTCTGAAGGTCAGACTTTGATTAGTAATGTTTTTAGCTCCCTGAGGGTTGTTGCTTTAGGTCTGTTAGTAAATTTTTTCTTGAGTAAATTTCTTACGCCGCTTGGCTTCACACTCAGCTTCGTCATGCAGGGCTGGAGCCTCTGAATCATGCCTGGGATATAGCCCTGTGTTGGCACCCCAGGTTGCTGATGTCAAGGGGAGGTGCAGCTGGCCCAAATTCCACATTTGGGAGTTTAGAGAGAAAGCAGCAAATGGGCCAACATGTCCAGGAGTTTTTAGTCTCTATCTGCTTCTCATTTCATAGATGTCAGCTGAGGATGAGCACAAGACTGGAAGGCATTTAAGTATTAGGGTGATAAGGGGCCATAAGACTTGGGTATGTGTCA
Organism: Anas acuta; assembly: GCF_963932015.1. Classification (NCBI taxonomy): domain Eukaryota; kingdom Metazoa; phylum Chordata; class Aves; order Anseriformes; family Anatidae; genus Anas; species Anas acuta. Next base: position 62,957,915 of record NC_088982.1, on the reverse strand, counting down.
GGTTTTGGAGAAAAATAATGTTACTTCTCTTCCTGATAGCGTGAGTGTGTTGATAAGCCCCGAGGGATCATACTGCTCTCTGACAGCAGCATCCGAGATCCCCCCTCTGCTCTGGGGGCATTTCATTTCGGAGAAATATAAGTAGAGTAATAAAAGCTTCCTCCCCACCCTCCTCCCAGAGCGATTCCTCAGCTCGCAGCTGCCTGTCCAGAGCTACGTCAGTACTGCTCCGGCATTCAGCCCAATAAAAATTTTGTCAAGGAAGCATAAAGTCCCTGTCAGATCTTTTCCATTAAAAATCATTTTTATAGCAGCGAGCTGTAACCAGCGTACGGCCGCGGAGCGAAAGTGTGAAATGATGAGAAATTTGGACAGTGTTATCAGCCAATGGGGACTCGGCGGCAGGCCACTTAGAATGCCTCCAGAGTCCGGAGCGTGACAAGCAGAATATTTTTCACAACAGATTATAATGTAAGAAATTTATTACAGGTCTCCAAGGGGAATAGCCCACACTGCTGATTCCAGTCCTGCCTCCCAGATATACTACTTAGATAATATAAAGTCATAACTCCCTTTAAATTATTTATGAGCCTGTCCCACCTTAGATTAAAAAATATTTCTACTGGAGACTTCCAGGGTTAATATCTGTAGCCTTGTGTTTGATTTGCTGAAATACACAGTTATTCCTGTTGTCAACAGGAGGTGCGTAGCATTTTCTTTTTCTGGTAAATACAGAGCCGTAGCTGGCTGTGAACTCATCAGAAACAAGACATGAAACCATGACCAGAACACGTAGATCTAATCGTAGTCAGTTACTGTGTACAGCCAAGGTGGAGTAAATCTATTCAGCGAAAAGAATTTGCATTGTGGGTGCTGACTGAAATGAATCTGATTTCATGGGATAGCTCTGTTTAATCTTTCAGGATGGATCACGATGACATGAACCAAACTTGACGTTCATCAGATTAATTCCTCATTTTCTATCCAGAAGTAAGGAACGCTGATAACGTGCAGCAGATTTGTAGTAGGCAGCAATGCTTGTGTAACAGACAGTACGCCAGCTAGCAGTGCTGAGCATTCACATAAGGGCACACTGTGCAGTGACTGAAGAATTGGGGAATCACAGAACGGTTTAGCTTGGAAGGGATATTAAAGATCACCTGATTCCAGCCCCCTTGCCATGGGCAGGGACACCTTCCACTACAGCAGGTTGCCCAAAGCCTCATCCGACAAAAATGTAAGTGCTCTGAGCTAGTGGCTTCTATTGTGAAACTGGAGAGTTAACAAAGCCGTGCATGAGTTAGTTTAAGAACAAAGAGTGCATTGTGATCTGTGCTATAGTTTAGGCTGTCATAGAGCAACCAAAGATGCTAGAAATGTACCAAAGATTCATACGGTGGTAAAAATGAAGAGTTTATGAGCAATGCAGAACTAATCATGGGAGAGATACTAGACAACATGCTTTGAAGGTAGCAAATTGTTTGGGACAAGGAGAGTCATAATGAGAGATAGATTTAGCCACATCTGTCTGCAGGAGGTTTACCTTTGCCTTCTGAGCATCTTGTGCCTGGTCATTATCGGATACAAGACGATGGGCTTGAGGGCACACAAGTCTAATCAGATCTATCATTTCTTCTTTCAGCTACTTCCAAACAGCAGTGATCTTCATTTATTTGCCATAGGTTAGGAGAAGGGAACCAGAATGACAAGGCTGACCAAGATCCAATTTAACAGTATACTCTCCTAGGGACCCTGTTTCTTAATAATGTAAGAAAATATGTGCAAAAGTTCATTCCCTCTGTTTTCATTGAGGCTTCATGGTCATAATGACCACGAGCTGTTCCAAGGAGCCTCAATGTACCCTCAAATCCAGCAGTGGTGTGGTGGTACCTGTGCTGCAGAACTGAGCAATGGTTGCATGGCTTCTTACTATTTCACCTGTGAAAGAATGTAACTGCTGTGAAAACCATGTCCATGCTGCACAGGTAAGCTAAGAGTGAAATGAATGTATCAGGGTGTTCATCTTCAGCAAGCTTTTAGCTCTTAGTAGCGCTGCCCAAAACTCGCTCTGTGTATGATTGCAGATTCTCTGTTGTTGTGTGAAAGAAGAAAATAAAAATATGCTAAGTGACTTGCAATAATAGTGAAATTAAAGGGAAAAGTGATAAAGCAAGATAAAGGAGATAATTGCACAGCACCATAACCTGAACGGAGTTACAGGTTTCTATCTGGTTGGAGAACTTTAGCTTGTGTTGCAGAGTGCTTAGGAGAAAGTGGCTGAGGTCAGTCCCTTTGGGGTGGAGGGATTGTGTCCTGGTAAAATCTGACTGACACCGTCTAGATAGACATCATATCGATTTACATCATTACACATAGCTGATACAAAATGTATGATATATGCACAGTACTTGGGGTAGGTGATTTTTAGCAGTGAAGTAGGACAATGGGTTATGAAAGTAAAGGAATTCTGTTTTTCTTCTGGTGAGTCCAGTTGTGACTGTTTTGTTAGCCAGCTGCAGAATACAGTAAATAAAAGAGGTGCTTCCTCACCTGAGGAAAGGAAACCTTGTTCGTTTTAGCTACAAAGAATGGACAGACTGTCCTGTGGATTAAAAGGGAATAAAATGAATGTAGATGGTATCCCCAAGGCTGTCTCAATCCCTTAGGAAAGAAAAGAGGAGAGATTGGACAGGAAGGCTGCAGTGCTCCCAGCAGGAGGGGTGCATTTAAGAAAGCTTCTACTACATATCACTCACAGTGTAACACAGAGGTGTGAGTATGTCTGTCTGACAGGCCAGATGTCTGGTGGGATAACTCAGCTGTTGAGGGAGAGAAAACTGCTGTTGATTTAGTCTGATCATAAGAAAGTTGAGAATGGTCATCACTGATGTCCTTTACAATTGTCTAGTTGAGTTTAGTGCAACTCTGGACAAAATATTTTCCTTGCCTTTGTCAGAACTGTAAAAGAAGGGTCTGTCTGCAAGCACACAGCTCTGCAGGACTCCCTGTTTCCATCAAAGACCAGGTGGAATCAGGTCAGGGACTGAGAGGAAGCAGAAATGTCTCCCTAACATGCTCTAAAGGTGGTGTTTGCTTAAATCTGCTTGGTAAGGACATTAGACCACCATGAACGTTTCAGTTCTGATGGATTTAAACATCCATCAGTGCTTTTCCTTAATTGGGTCACTGCGCTTACTGCTGGAAGTGGGGCTGAGGGCTCAAACTAGAAAGAAATTGCTTGTCATGCCATCTTCCAAAGGAAGGTTTGCATAAAATAGCTTATTTTTACTGTAAATTGTGCTGTTTGATTCTATATCCTGATGTATCGGCAATTTCATCACTTGGACGTGTTGATTTATTGGTTTTATCTTAACCATGACCTTAATTTGATCATCACATTGTTCTGTCTTTAATTAGCTTGGTAAAATTGTAGTATATTAGCTCAGTGATGTGCTACTTTAAGTGCCTCTTTGCTTGCTCATCCTCTTCAAAAAAAATCATTTTAAGAAGTCGACAGAACAGGCTTCATCTGTCAAATGTTGCAGTATGGATACTGTATTCAGGGGGTGCAAATAACCTTTGGTAAAGGAGATTGCAAGCCAGTAGCTTTTGAGACCAACCTAATATCCAAGTCCCTTGGCCTGACCTGCTAGACAAGAAGCATCTCTGTACCAGAAGCCATAGAGTGGTACAAGGAAAATAAGCCATTCCTGAAAGCAAATTCACAAGCAGAACACTTGCTGAAGTGCTCCCATGTGGTGAGTTGTACGGATTGAAAAAAAACCTCTAAGATCATCTGGTCCAACCTTTAACCTAGCACTCAAATTCATTCATTAATTAACATGCAGTTAATCACTCAGGTGCTTCCCAGAGGTTTCTGTTTTCTGGTACCAAAGATAATTCAGTTATGTCTAGCCCCTAGAAACAGCCCCAAAGAAATGTTGGGAGGTGTCATCATAAAAAGCCACCCAACTATGTGCACAAATACACAGTTACATGTGCACAGCCACACAGATGCTTCACGATTATATAAGCCATTTCAAATGTTTGTGGGGTGAGAGACATCGCTGCTGTCTTACAAATGCTCAAACGTTCAGTAGCAAGTAAGAGGTGAAAAGAAACTTCGGAGAAATAGAGTTGAAACTGCTCCAGAACTTGAGGTTTCACCATGAACTTCTGCTTCGTGGCTGTGAGTACAGGATTTCACCTTGCACCACTGCAAAAGCTGTTGTGAGAAATACCTGGGGTTTGTGCTCTCTTGGTGTGCTGTCTTCTTTTGCTGTGTCTTAGACTTTTATGCTCGCATGTTGGCAACAGCATTTTGCTGTAGATACGTGCTCAGCTTTTGGTCAAATACGTGCTTATCAGAAGGCATTTAAAACACGTACAGGAAGCAGACTGAGGGTGGGAGAGCCTTTGCTAGTACTTAAAATTTCAAGTTGTTTATCCAAAGCGGCGTTTGGGTGCAACAGTCACGCTTCAGGCCAGATTTTGAGTCCATCACTCCATGTGGACTCTACAGATACATTCACAGGAGTGGAAAACTCAAACAGGTAGCTGCTGTCTAATGGAAAAAAAAAAAAAAAGTTTTTAATTTCTGCTCTAAACAGCGTTGTTTGAAGCTTTTCACCAATTTAGAGTGAATAAGCTCAGTCTCTATTACAGCTTTGGCAGAATTTGAGTAGCTCCAAGTGGGTTAGATTTTTGTTAGATTTTTAACTTCATTTGGATGCTTATCCATTTTTTTCTGCTATATTAAATAGACCATCTAATATATTTTGATTGGTAATGCAGCCTGAAACCTCCTCACTTAAAAGCTTTATTGCTACCAGAAGTATGTGTTTTCACACTGTGATGGAGGAAAAAGGAGCTTTCTGGTTGGAGGCTGGTGTTTCCAAACTGAGAGATCAATAAATTGCCTCTCTTTTTATGACAGACCTGAAATTTCCACTCTGTGTGCCCCAAGTTGCTTGGGGATAGTGCTCTCTAAAGGAGAATTGAACTGTCACGGTGGATGAGATGCCAGCTTTCAATCTGCTACTGAAAACCTCAGTTTTGGCAAGATAGGAAAGTAAGGCAATTTATTAAGATAAGCAAAAGCCATCAGCGTGTACAAACTCTTGCCGTGCTGGCTTCTGGGTGGTTAGTTCATATTTATTCTACTGAAGGCACTCGTGTCCTATTTTCCAAAAGCATTTTCCATTCTCATTTCCCTTTTTTTTTTTTTTTTCTTCTGTCCTATTTATTTAACGTGAAAGCCGGTTAAAGCATGATAACCAAGTGGAATCCAAGTGAAGGAGCATTGTTTGCTTCTTCATAACCAAACGGTGAAAGGTGTTATACAGAAACAAGCCATCTGCTATTCAGTGCCACAGCTGTGCTGCTTTCAGAGAGCTATTCGAAGGCATCCAGTGGTGCCCATATTCAAGGCTGCTTCTTAGGAGGAAATAAACAGTCTTAACTAGGAAGATACTCACAGGTATATAATAATGCTGCAAATATAGTATCTCAGTGACTTAAAATTGCTATGAAGTTGCCCTTCAGCGGTGTGCGGAGTGTCTGAGAGAAGCCTTGGTAGAACTGATTGATTGTGTTGAAGAGAATGACTGCTGCAAAGCTATTTCTTTTCTTTTATTGAAGAGCTGGGAGTTTGTGTCATGTTTTCAAAAGCATCAGTTACCTGTCTCACGCTGAATCTGTGTGACAGGGCTGAAAGCTTCGTGTAATTCGTATTTGTGCATTGGTACAGTGAGAAAGCGCCCTGCCAAGGTGTTGCATCACTGGTGTGCAGGGCCTGTTTTCTGCCAAGGAGAGCTGAAAGTCTTCAGGCTGCACTGTTTTGGCTGATGACCGTGTGTAATTCAAAGCTTTGCTTAGTAGCAAGAGTTTCTTCAGACCTTCTTCATGCCTAGGTAAGGGTGATACTGCAAGTTGCAGCCTTCTGCCTTAAGTAATTGTGCATCTTACCCCTCAGGCACAACCTTTCGTGCATCTCCAACACAGAATGTTCCTGCATCACTGCTGTGCTGCAGAGGAAGATGTGAGGGGGTAAGTGGCTGGTAAAGAGGGCACTAAGCCTCCCTTTTGTGCCTAGGGATGCAGACAGGCAGCGTATGCAGCCCTGAGGTACATCAGTCAGCATAGCCCAAGTCACTGCAGAGAGGAGCTGAGCTGTACTTGTGCGTGGAGCATGGGTCCAGGGACACAGCTGGGCATCTTTTGCCAACAAATCGCTGCCTCTTCCACAGAGCAGGCAGGAAGAGCTGCAGGCTGTTATATTTACTGCAGAAATATTCTATGGCTCTACGTGTGTGTAGGTCATTAACAGAGTGCCATCTACCGGCCCATGGTGTCTGCGTCATTAGGACAGGTGAAATGAGTGCTGTAGCTCACATCACATGGCTGCCAGGTGAGCCCTGAATGCAAGGGGACAATCTAGCTATAACTCTTCAGCTGGTCACAGCTTTAATTCCTTTTCCAGGCTTTACAAAGGCTATAGCAATCCCCATATGCTGTGCATGGCAGAGCTTATGGACTTAGACCCATCTCCTGCTACTTGAATCATAGAATCAGAATCACAGAATGGGTTGGGTTGGAAGGGACCATAAAGATCATTTAATTCCAGCTCCCCTGCCACAGGCAGGGACACCTTCCAGTTCACCAGGTTGCCCAAAGCCCCATCCAGCCTGGCCTTGAGCACCTCCAGGGATGGGGCATCCACAGCTTCTCTGGGCAGCCTGTGCCAGGGCCTCACCACCCTCTGGGTAAAGAATTTCTTCTGAGTATCTTTCTTGTGCTGGGAGCCCCAGAGCTGAACGCAGCACTCCAGGTGGCACCTCACAAGAGCAGACTAGAGGGAGAGAATCACCTCCCTCGGTCTGCTGGCCACGCTTCTTTTGATGCAGCCCAGGATACAGTTGGCTTTCTGGGCTGCAAGCCCACACTGATAGCTCGTGTTGAGTTTCTCTTCAACCAGCACTCCCAGGGCCTTCTCCTCAGGGCTGCTCTCAGTCCATTCTCCACCCAGTCTTTATTTGAGTTTGGGATTGCCCCAGTCCAGGTTCAGGACCTTGCACTGGGCCTTGTTGAACCTCATGAGCTTTGCATAGGCCCGGCTGTCAAGGTCCCTTTGGAATAGAGTGCCAGCTTGCCTGAACAAACTTATTTGATGGATGGTTGACACAACTTGTTTAAGGGTTGTGGTATCTCACAAAAGTACTTAGTACTTAGTATTTAGCTTCTGCCAAACGTACTGCACGTATTGTTCTTCTTATGCATGTCCTCAGGTAGGCTCCCTTGGGTCTTTAAGTACTTGGGTGGAGAAGCTGGGAAGTTCAGCTGCAGCACCAAAGAAATGCAGTTCACGAGGTTTGTGTTTTTTGTTGTTGTTTAATTAATTCAATAAATGTATTCAATGAAACAGGAGCCATATCAAAGCAATCAGCACCAGGAGGTTCTTTCTTCTTCTTCTTCTTTTTTTTTTTTTTTTTAATTAGTATTAAATCTAGCTTAATCCATGCTGCTAAGCTTTATTTGTCATGCAGAGCAGGTTTCTGTGCAGCACAGGTGCAGGCTGAGAGGATGGCAGGGGCCATCCTGCCCGTGTAGGAGGCAGGTAGGTCTTCTAGCACTTGGGAAAGGCAGGGTACAATTGGGGGATTTGTAGCTCAGAGTTGTAGTAAAAAGTGGCTGTGTTTCTTTCTGTTCAGAAGAGAAGAGGAGGTAACTTTTGCATTTCTTCTTGTGGAAGTCCTCTGACAGAGCTCTGTAACTAAAATTTGTCCTGCTGCTTCCTTTGGTTAGGAGAAAGCCGTTTTTCTGCCTTGCAAAAATGTTTGACATTTAAAGGATATATGAAAAAATCCATTCTGCAGTAAGAGGAAACTAGAGCCCTAGAAAGTTTCTCACCAAGAATAGCAGGTACTAGAATAGACTAGGTGACTTGTTCAGGTGATAGAAACTCCTAAGCTCTTGTTAGAAGAAAGAACCGAAACTAAAGCCTGGGCAGACACCCAAACCACACAGATGTTCCTGAGGAAGGTCTTTGTCCCTCAGGCGTCTGCTGTCCATCCACTCTTGAGAATCACGGTGACAGCAGCTCTCCTTACAAAAGAATTTGGCATTTTTCTGCTGGAGAAATGTATTTTCTAAAAGACTGCCATATGTCTTGAGCACACACTTTATTTAAACATCCAAAATATTGAAATAAGAAGCTGCTTGCAGAACAATCGCGTTATCATAAAACACACCCTGCTAAGAACATGATTTCTGTTTCCATTTAATGTGAGGCAGTGCTCCTCATTATTCTCTCTGCACACCGAGCTTCATCTAAATCAAATTGAACTGAAAAGGACAATAGTCCCATTGATTTCTAGTACTAAAAATAATGCATAATAACCTCACTGTACTGTCAAATCTGTTCAGTGAATGAAATTGCTATCACAGAAGATGTATCATTATTCATCAACTTTATTATCCCCACCAAGCAGGCTGGTATCTTCATTCAGGTCATTTCTATGGAACCTGACTTAAGCAAGAAGTGACAACATGATCGGTGTTTCTTGGTCACCCGTGCACATCCAGGAGGTGTTCAAACATCTTCGTTCACGTGAGGAGAGCGGGGAGGTGCCTCCTGCTGAATGTATAACTGCGGCTGTAAGGCATGGAAATCTGCAGGTTGGTTGAGAGTAGGACTAGGTGAGGGTATGCACAATTTTTTTTTCATATTTTTAATCTGTAAGCAACTGTGCTTGCAGCAAAGAATCTTGGTTTAAAAGCACCCAAGATTAAAATCACAACTAATTTGCTCTATTCTACCAGCTAAGTTATGAGCTTTTTGTTTTCTTGCTTGTTCAATACAGGGGAAGTCCTGTGGTGCAGCACCCCAAGGGTTATGTTTGGGGACAGGGAGTCACTGTTGCAGTGGAGGTGCAGCTGCCATAATCTGGCTTGGGTTCCCAGATGACGTCTCTTCTCTGAAATGCCCTATAAGACGACTTGATGCACAGGTCTATGCTGCTAGTGTTGGTCATTTTAGATGATAACCACCTCTTTCTGGAGGGTCTTTTAGGCAGTCTTGGAGACCATAAGAAGTAGGAAGTCCATGGCATAGAAATTGTGGGAGTGTTACTCAGGGACAGTGCTCAAACCAGGTTCTGGTCAGAGAACCACCAACAAATGTTGACACCAACCGTGGATTTTATTGTATTGTATTTTTACTTCTTGTATTATTCTTCTTCAAATATTCACTGTGAAGAGTTTCTGATCTAACATACCCTGTGCTTTATAACAGCTTTATCACTTCCAGCTGAAATCCAAAACTACTGTCCACCTCCTTGTTGGTGTTTGCATTTGCACTTCCAGAGGACCTATTGCAGAAGGGCAAAGGTGCCATGAGTGGGGCATGTTTCACTGGTTTTCAGGTCTGGTTGCTAATGGGAAATACTGGCACAGGAATGCTCTTTCACTTGGTCATCTCAGCCTCTCTTGTAAGTTCAGGCTGACTGCAGGGTTTGGGGTAAGGGGAGATAGCTTCCCTGTTAGATGGCGTTGCAAAAGGATAGGAGCTCTCAGAAATAGAGCAGATCTGTAGCTAAATGCAAGGCCAGCATGGCACACAGCCCGTTCAGAGGGCTGCTCTCCAGTAAGAAATTTCTTCGACTCTCCTTGTGGTGCGGATTAATTCAGCACTGAGCTGGCCATTCGCTTCGCAGGACCGAGGTGGCACCTGCTGCAGAAGCGTGCTTCATACAGCAAGGTTGGGTGGTAATAACCCCGCTCTTGTGAGCTCCTGGCCGCCGTCAGCAGCCATATTTTCCTAATAACCCTAAAATATGTTTTGTTTTAATGTGATTGTGGCTATTAGGTTGAACCTTTCCCACTGTCGGGGATTTCTGAAACCTTAATTGCTTTTCCAGCTTAATTGCCCCTGGAATGAGATCAGGAATTAGCCTTTTGCTAATGGGGAAATATTTGAGAGCTGTTATGGCTCTGAAACTATTATTTTTAGACCTAAATTAAGATGGGGAAATGAGATGCAGATAGCAATCAAGGTTTCACCATATATACACTAGAATGCACTAGGAATTACAGGATTAAATGCAGCCTAAAATGAGCCCAAGAACCTGTTCCAAATGAGTGTTCTTGAGACGAAACGCCCAGCACATTCGCCCAGCTACACGCAATCTCGATGCTTATTTTAATGTGAAGGTCTTGCTGATAGGCCTCATTCCATTAGTAAATTCACTGGGCTTATATATAAAAAGGACCCAAATCATTCTTTATTGGAATAATGCGGGAAGATTTTAAGGTTTGCATTTTTCCCTCGTCTTAAAGAAAAACTACGAGATTGAATAATGACCTAATCGGTTTTAGCAGCTGCTCTGCCAGCATGTGGAGAATTCATGCGGTATGTCTTGTCATTGGGAGACTTTAACCATTTTTGAGCACTTTAAAAGCTCTGGGAAGCAAGGCAGTAATACCTTGCAGTACTTCTGAGGCATATGTGAAATTCAGGTTTCAGCAGACACCGCTTAAAGCACAGCAGTTGTGAGAGTGAAAACTCGAGTGTAGCAAATTAGCAGTTTTATTTTATACCCAAGTCATTACTCAAGGATAGAAAACTATGCCAGAAAAGCACAGCATGTGATAAAAATGAATGTTATTTTTATTCTTAGGAAGAAACTTTCATAAAATTGTTACTAGTGTTGCGATTCTCATTACTTACTGATTTGTTTGAAGGACCCTTCTCGTTCGTGGTGGTCCCTTAGACAAGAGAAACCAAGCAAACAAAAAAAGCAGAGCCCTCAGTCAAAAAGTCTTGCAGTTCAAGCTGATCATTCTGCGTATTTAGGTCATTCAATCATCTTTCCACCAAGACTTTTCAATTTGTGGGGCCTGTATAAACTAATATTTTGAGACCCTGTAGAAATGTAACATATGGTTCTTTAATTAAAGGCTGTCAAAATGCATATGTGCAGTATGACCTAACTAAGATTTCATTGAGGGGAAAAAAAAACACATCACTTAAACCTGAATGTAAACAATTCTTGCTTGTTTTGGTGAAGCCAATGGAAAAAAAAATCCCACAAATTAGTCTCTAGATCTTGCATTGCTTTTCTCTCTTTCTCGTCTCCTTTTACCCCATAAATGGGGCTGTTCCATGCTGGAGACCTCAGAAATCCTTCAAACCCTCTGGGAAAAGATATGCAAACATTCAACTCAGAGACAGAGACAGGAAAATTAACTGGACCATCCTGGTCCAAGCAGGTGAGCTCGGAGACCTTCTCTTTTGGGAGAGGATGGGGAAAGACATGAAAGGGCCCCCTGGATCTGAGACCCACTGTTTTATGGCTGAACATGGTGAAAAGGGAGGAGAACCGCTTCAGGTTCCATGATGGCACGCTGGTTGTGCTGGCAATGCACCACTTCTGTTTCTACAGGATAAATAACATAATTTCTAGCAAGTCTGGGAGCTAAAGCGTATCTGGCTCTGACAGGGACAATCAGATTTATGTAATTTTCTGACAGACAGTTAAGCTTAAAGCTGTACGAACTGGAAATGCACTGTCAAGTTAATATTTTAGAAGCCGAACGTTTTACGAGGCAAGACACTTAGACCTCTTCTCACAAAGATGCTGCTGCTTTCTGCTGTGTTTCTAGAAGTCCTCAAACCTTGTGCAGCTATCAGACAGGATCCTACACATGCAAGTCTGATCCTTATTAACGTTAATAAAAGGAACATTTCTAATGAGGGGCATGTTTGGACTATGCCACGACTTCCAGGCTTTGGAGTGTGTGTGACGGGCAGCAGCAGCTCTCCTCCTTTATTTGCAGCAGGAACACTAAGCATGTTTGAAGCTCCCTAATGCAGGAGAGATGATATGAAATGACTTAAAAGCTGAAGTTGGGTTAAGATTTTCCAGCCAGTGCAATGCTCTGAAGGTGTCCAGAAACGCTGTGGCAGTTCCCTAGCGCAGTCCCCTTATTACACTGTTCCACTCAAGTAATTTAGGAGTTTCATGGGTATTGGCACAAGGCCTCAAACCTAAGGTTTAGCTACGATGTGTAGGTGCTAAGGCCATGAGGGACATGTAAGGCTGAGCTTGATCTACTGCAAATAATTCTCCCATCCCTGTCCGTCTGTGTCCTGCCAGGAGGCTGGGTTGCTTTATGCTTACTGGCAAACAACCTGGAGATGCCAAACAGTCCTAAGACTGTTGATGTGCTTTTTAATTATATATATTTTTTTTTCCTCCTGAAACTTCATAATTAGAAGAGAGTTTCTCTAGGTGACTGGGTTTGTCATATGGGTATTAGTGCAGGATCAAAACCAGGAGTTTTGATATTGTATTGTCCCCAGTTCAAGGGGCACTCATATTTCTCCTTGTGTTTGATGCGTGTGGCATAGGATGAGGACAAAAGCTTGAAGTGTACGAGTCTCTGTCAGGGTGAAGAACACAAATAATTATGTTATTTAAAAACTAAAAAGGCGAAACTCCTCTTCTGAGTAGCACAGCTTGTGCTCCGACTGTAATTCTGCTGCAAATTACAGTACTTTAGGATCTTCTTGCTGGAGGCAGGGCTTAAACCTAATTTTCCCTCTTCTTATTATTACAAAATAATTGTACCTGTTTCTTCTGCATTCTCATCAATTTTCAGTGTAAGGGTTTAAGCAGCTATGATGATAGCAAACGTGTTTAAAGATGACAGATACCTTTCCCCTCTACAAACACAATCTACTGTGTTTGTTGTTGTTGTTTTTAATGAAGTAGTTCTGAAACCCAAATGTCTCCTTAATGCTTTAATATCTCCTTCAATTACATACAGCACCTCAGAAAAGAAACAAGTGTGCAGGAAATGAGCAAAGGAGATGGTATAAGGAGTACAGCAGCGAGAAGAGGCACAGGATTACTAAAAATACTTCTATTTTTGTCTTCAGATGTAGGTATTCCACTTGACTAGTCCCTACTTATCTGTCCAACAGCAATTGACAGGAACGCATTTTGAAGGCTTGTCAATTTGAGTTAGGTGCCTTCCTGCAAGTGGCTGTGTGCTGAGGAAGTGGGACTCAGCGTGTTATTGTAGCGAAAAAAAAATAAATAAGTAAAAAGGTAGTTTCTGGAGTCATGATGCTCTTCTAACAGTTTGTTTAGGAGAAGCAAAAAAAAAAAAAAAAAAAAAAATCCCTTTGGGAATTTGTACCGTATAGCATAATTGTGTGTCTCATTAAAATGCTCTTCCCTTTATTATCCTCGCGTTTACTACAGTAGGGGTTTTGTTTGATGTTGTGATGATTTATGAGTGCTTCTGAAATGGCAGAGAAAACAGAGTTTTGGGGAAAGGAGAGATGAATGATTGCCCTTATAAGACTACGGGATGCAGAACTGTAGGTTGGCAATACTTTTGCAGTTTGTACAACTCCCGTTATTCTGTAGCCTTTCTGTAGGGTACAAATCTGTAATCATCGATGCTGAATGCACATTTTTCTGAGCAAATGTTTTACTTCGATTTTAGGTGTGTTTCTGGTTTGCAGGGAGGGAGATTTACTTGGTGGCGGTATCAAAAATAGATTTGAAAGAAGCTTAGGAGCATTTAAAATATTAGTGAACCTCAAGCAGTTTAGCAAAATTGATGGGATTTTATGAAACGCTTCAGTGTTGTTACAGGAACATTTTTCTCACCCTCTCCCTGTCCTTCCCTGCAATGTTACCTGAAACTTTGTAAGTGTTGGTGATGATTCCTTTTGGTTTGCTGTTTGAAAATCTGAATGCAGGTGGTCCCTTGCCACAATTGACCCTATCTCAGTAAAACAAGTGGCTTAGCTTTCTTCATTTCAGTGGAGTAAATCCAGAAAGCAGTGGCATGCTGGTGATTTGAGCATGTTACATGTTGAAGGTGAGGTTAGGTTACATTTGTATGGAAGCCACAGAGGTTTTGTGAAAAGCTTTCATGTTAATGTGGCTGCACCAGCTTGGATCAGAGGAAAATATTCCCCTTGACCCAAGTAGAGCCTTGTTGCTTACATGAATTTTTGATAAGATCTTTATATCTGTAAATTTTCTGTTTACCATTTCCTATTGATTTTCTTACAAATCCTTTATTGTAATCTGCTTGCTTACTTTTTGATGGATACTTTAATAACACTTTTTAAAATTTAAATTTTATTTAATCCTTCCTATTTCTAATTACCCATATTCTATAACATTTTAAAAACAGACCAGAAGCTTTGGCCCTGTGTGCCCTACAGCATGTTCAGCCTTGTTTAGGCTTACTGCAACACTGCAGTCAGAGTTCTTGTTGCCTTGAGGGAATTTTCTTGTGTTTCTTAATTTAATTAAGCATTTCCCATTAAGTTTAATTATATGTTAAGATGGAGAATTCTTCCTGACCCTACAACAATAAGCGTTTACAAAACAAAGCACGGTTCTCGCAGAATTTCTTCTGGGACATCATCTTGTTTGACAGAGCAAATAGTTTAACAAAGATTTTAATATTCTGTGTTTTTGTAAACCTTGTTTCTTTTTATCTCCATTCAGCTTACTGGAATGAAGTTTGGCAGACAAGTTTCCACAACGCAGTCGTTATTACTATCAAGAAGTAAGGATCACACCTACGCTGTCTGATTTTGTCCAGTAGCGGTAAGTTTGCATTGGTGCAGTGCTCACCCAAACGGTTTGACTCATAATCACTTCCTGGGGATTGCCCATTCTCTGTTTTGTGGCCGTGGCAGTCAGACTGCCATAAGCTCCTTCAGTATTTTAAGAGAGTATTGTTTGCTGGTATGTCACCAATAACCGATGTATTTCCATATTTCTGCTCCCTGGGGTAACATTTTTTCCTATATCTACATGAGAGTGATTGAAGTTACAGATTGCTCATTGATCTATTGGCCAGAAGCTATTTCATACTCTGTTTCAAAGTTTTGCATTTTGGGGCTTTTGTGTTTGTCAAAGACAGTTTGCTATTTAAGGAAAAAAAAGTGACATGAGAACTGTACATCTCGCATGCTAAACGCAAGCTTGCTGAAGGAATTTCTTGAAGGCTGTTTCTGTAGTCTCCCAGCTGGCTTATGATAGCACAACATGAAATTCTAGAAAGAGCAGAGTCCCATCAACATCACATCTGTTCAGATCACTCGCTCTTTAGCTTCCATGCTGAAGTTCATAAATATGAAAGGAAAGAAGGCTCACAGTTCTGTCTGATATGCAGCACATTTTATGGTATCAAAATTTACTGTAACTATTTTAGTCAAATACATTATTCTGGCATGACCTAGATATAAACACAGTAATTTTACCTTTTATATAAACAGCTTTTCACATTAAAAAAAAAAAAAAAAAAAAAGGTTTGTTTTACAGTATTTATAGGCACAGAAATGCCTGCTATAAAAGGTAAGCTCCTGGCTGTGTTGGTTTTAGTGGATTTCACTATAAATTGCCTTTATAAAGCAAGGAGGCTTGCAGCCAGCCCACCTTGCTTTCTCTACCAGGTTGAGCCACTCACAACAGGTAGGAAGTATTCAAAGGATGTTTGAAAGCAAATTGTCTGTGGGGAGAAGCTGTTTCTTCTCCATGGTCTGTGGGAGGCATGGCCTGAACTGTTGGTTTTAGGGGCCAAGCTCAGCCCTATACTAAAATGCAGCCCTCATAGTCTCTGCAGTGTCATTTATGAGTGGAAATGTTGTAGGTAAGAAATACCCGGCCAAGTCCTATACCTTAAAAAGTTGCTCCAGTTCATGAAGTGATATTCGTAGGCCACATCACAGGGACAGGCTTGCTTGCTAAGCTTCAGAAGGTGACAATACTTTGAGAGGAGACTTGCTTGGTGCCACACTTGCACATAGCTTTCAGGATCAGCAGACCAGAGCCTTGTTGGTTTTACGCTGCTGTGAGCACAACGTTACCGTTGCTTGTGGATTTATCATGGTTCTTGTGGCACCTTTTCCCACTGGTCTTGTCTGAATCCAGCCAAGTAAGTCTGTAGCCTCCAGAGAGATACTTGGAAATCACTTACATTGAACAGATAAAAAAAAAAAAAAAAAAAAAAAAAAAAAAAAAAAAAAAAAAAAGTCAGAAGGACTTGTCTTTCTCTTCCCATTTCCATTAAAATACCTTGTTTTCTGAAACCAGTCTCTTAATTTTGCAACCTAACTTGTAATTTTGGAATTGTTAGAATTGGCAGCACAGGAAGGGATAGAAAAACACAAAGGATTCATGTGATTCCAGGGAAGACTAGGCTTGAGTTCATTCCTGAGAAGCTGTGCCAATGCTTAGAGAATATGTGTGAGAAGTCCATTTTTCTTAAGAAAATGTGACTGAATACACAAGGCAAGGTAGTCTGTTGAATAAGAAGATCCTGATTTTATGCAATCATTTTTCAAGACAAATCCTCCTTTAAGATCTTTACGTGGGTTGTTTCTGTCTTTAGCTCCTGCTCTTTGGAAGGCTAAATGTTGAGTCATGTCTATTGGTGTTTGAATTTGTAGTTTTAGATCTGATAATGATAAATGTAACTTTCCTTCCTCCAATTAGTACAAGAGCAAATGCTGCAGTCAGTTGCACATTGTATGTATTTCAAAAATAAATGAAGACAATTTGTTTCTTCCTTTGTTAAATAGCTTCAAGCTTCTAGTAACTATTACTAGTTTTCGAAAACTAAAATTTTATGTTTTTATATTTGTATATAGGTTTTATATTTTGCCTAAAAAATTAGAAAGTTTTAGCTGAAACACAATATAACACATGACAAATATTTGTGGAAAGGTGGTATTTATTTTTGGGCAAAAAGCAGAAAGTCAGCAATGAAGGTACCAGTTCTCTTTTTAATGAAGCTTGCTCCTTAGCGTTAAGGTTATCACCTTTTGACTTAAAAACATGTGTCATTGGTGATCCACTCGCTGCTTAATAAAACTTTTGTTCTGATGAATTAAAAAAGGGTTTAAGATTCCATGTCTTTCCAAACGTGCCACGAGCACACGGATACTTTGTCTTGGAGGTAGGGATATTCACACATTCTCAAGTACTTGGAAAATACCATAGTGGCTGTACCGTATTGTGTTTGTTAGGTCACACAGATGACCTCCTGGCACTGGATCAAAATGACTTTATCAGAATTTAGCACTGCTGTTCAAGCATCAGAGAAAGGGAACGCTAAAGTGAGTATAAAGCCTATACAGCTGGACCCACAGAATGTCCAATTTTTTACCTGAGATAGGGAGATTTTTCTCCTATCACTTGATTCCTCACACCAACCCCTTTATTCTGCCTGGTTGAAAACAGCATTCAGGGAAAGAACAGCACATGGAAAAAGAAATTCTGCTAGAACTGCACGTTGTGGCTGGTAACTCAACGCATTTCTTACAGCCATATGGCTGAAAACGATATGGTGAACCCGTCTGTGTAGAAAAGCTAGCTGAGACATCATGGGACAAGCAGGGCATGTGAAAGAGCAGGTAGAGCAGAGGGCAGGCTGAGCATGTCTGAGAGCAGGTTCCCTGGGGCAGCAGAGATACTGGATGGGTGCGTGGTGGAGGAGGTTTGCAGCTGGAAGAGCCCAGTGCTGCCTTCTGGCTGAGTCACTGAGTAATGCATTTAATCATATTAAAAAATATGGAGCAAGCAGCAACCAGCATGAGAGGCAAACAACTTTATCTGCTTCAAGGAGACATTAAGGGATTATTTTCTAAGATGCACTTTTCAAGGAGTGTGTATTGAATTGTTAGTGCATGCTGTGTACCTTTCCCTCTCTCTTTGAGTGCCTGCACTGGGTAGTCTGGACAAAGATGCTCTGCTTCATACTGATGTTACAGCAAGAACATGCATGAGAATGGGGCTTCGCTTGGTGATTTTTGTTTGTTGTGTCACTAAGCGTCTGGTTTAGGTTTCTTATTTTTACTCCTATCCACATTTTCTTCTTAACAGCTATAGACCTTAAGCATGGAGCCAGTAAGGGTTAAGGGTCGGTGGGATGTGCAACACACCAGTAAGAGCAGAAACATCCTTTCAGTAGGCTAGCTCCAGTAGCAGGGCTGAAAATGAAGACATTAAGAGGTGAGGTCTGTACCCAGTTGCATTGCCTGGGTTCCTTCTCCGACTATCATAAACTGTTTTATCATTGCTACCTGTACAAAGAGTGCTAGTGGCCACTCTGACCCATCATTCTGTGAGCAGAGAGCAAAGAAAAATCAGGTCTGTGTCTGCAAGATCATGTGTGTAGTCAGTTCCTACCCAGAGAATGATTGTTGGCTGTCTGATTGAAAACTGAGAAGGTACTTTGCTAATTGTTTCCGACAGAGGAGTTGAGCCTTAGTGTGCTGATGCCTTGATTTTTGTCTTTCTACATGCAGCATTCCTTCGCTATTGGTTTTTGAATTATTTTTGAGCCATTGTTAGCTGCAATCTTAAAATGATGACACAGCTTTTCTGAGAAGGGGGGCGTTGGAAGCCGTTCGAAAATTGATAAAGCCAACCTTAGAGGACCAATAATTGAAGTGGTTTCTTGCGAGTGGTGAAATCAAATTAGCAGCCTAATTTGCCTACGATTTTCAAGTGGGGAAAAAAAAATGGCACTCCTATTTTTGTCTGTGATCACTGCCTTGAAGATAAATGACTTTGCTCCTTGCTGCAGGCCAGTGTACGTAGCCTTAGACACTACACAGTGGTTTGTTTTTTTTGTTTTGTTTTGTAATTGATTTTTTATCAGAAATTTTCAGAACAATTTCAAACCCAAATATCTTCCCTCTGCCCTTTTATTTCTTACTTGCTCTCTGCCTGATTTGGCTGTCAGTGTAGTGCACTGACAAATAAATCATTGTCAGGGCTCAGCTCCCCAGTGCCCAAGTCATGAGTCCCAAACTAACCCCGCGGTGCTGCAGAGGTCCTTACTGCACAGCTTCATCAAAGCTTGCTGACTTTGCGGCATCCCATTGTGAAGGCAAACACGCCTTGAAAGACACCATCTTCCTTCCACAAGAAAAGACTAGAAACCAAGGTGCTGTACAATGCAATAGAAACGCATTTAACACCAGCAGCGTGACTCCTTTGCAAGGCACATGGCCCGGTGGGTTAAGCGCTAGTTGCCTATTTCTGGGCGACCTTGAGCAAGCAGATTCCACCCCGGTTTCATTGAACACTTGCTGCATACCTGGCTCTCAATTCTGGGCTTTGCTGCCTGTCTGATTTCCCGTGTTTAGTGCTGATAAGCCATCCTGGAAAAGCGTCGCTTTCTGACAGCGTCGGGGCCAATTTCTGTGGCTTGCCCTCAGAGCAAGGGAAAGATACAGCATTGCAACTCACAACTTCACTGCTGCCCTTTGAAAGCCTCGCATGAGGTTCAGAAGATGCTAGATCATTGCTAAGTGTTTTGCCTTTGTTCCTTTTCCAAAGCATTAAAATCTGACCTTGCAGCCTGCAGAGGAAAGCTTCTTTAACATACAAACATGTTTAATGAAAGTTGACAAAACCCAGCAAAGCCTCAACTCCGACTGATCATATGGTGCAAAAGCAAATGAGCATTTGGGAATTCTGTGCGAGGCTGTTTCAGCTTTGGCATGCTGGTGCTCGATTTTTATGGGGTCTGTGGGTTGCTGTAATCATTTAACTTCTCACCGTACTGCAGACATTTGCAGCGAGCAGAAGGCATCAGATGTAGGATAGTGAACTTTTGAACTGCTGTGAAAGCAAAATGTGCTAAACTGGAGAGTGAAAGGTGATGCCACCAGCAGCCTTGGAAATTTCACTTCATTTAGTTTTTCAAGGATAAGAAACAGATGAGAGAAAAACTTTGTTGTTGTTGTTGCTTGCTTCAATGAGGAAAATGGTAAATTCATTTTTTGAGACAAATCAGAAATGGGTACTATTCACTTCTTCAAAGAAGTCCTGAGAACAAAGACAAATGTTAGAAGTGCAGGAAAGTGCGGTAAGATTCTTATAACTTGGCTGAAAGGCAATCAAAGTAAAGCAAGAGGGGTTAGAAAGACTGCAAGGAACTTAAAAGGTGAGCAACCCCCAGAGAGACCCTCCAGGAGATACCACATTTATATTATTAAAAACAATCTTCATCTGCAAGTCACCAGTAAATGAGAATTTTAATAATAAATTATCTCTGTGATCATTATTTTCTTTCTCTTGGAATGGCAAAAGACAGATGGCAGCCGAGCTGTTGTGCCTGCTGCACGGTGCACTGCTGATCAGCTGTGCTTGGGAGCAGGCACCTTGGCTCCCCTGCTGCCTGCTCGCAGGTCCCTGAGGAGAGCTCGGATCCGTGCGTTGGAGGCAGAGCACAGAAGCAAGCTGTGAAACCTGCTGGAAGAGCTGTAGAAGGAGTCGGGGCTGTAACATGACTGGAGGATGGCAGCGTTCACGTCAGCCTTGGTGAAAGAGGAATGGCACAGCTGTGGAGCAATAAGGTGTGGATGAAGAGCACAAAGCCCCTTTTGCTGGTGGCATTCCTTCTGTCCTGTATTTGGAAGCCTTGCCCAGAGCTGTGTAATTAGATACCTGCAAGGAGATTTTAGCACTCTGACCCTAGGCCCTGTAATTGATGTTTTTTTGCTTATAGGCACTTAACAGAAGTACGCCTTGGGATGCATTTCTTCTTAGGGTGACTGCCAGTTCGTGACCTGACTTCTGGTTTTCATCCCCTCCAATATTACGCATGTATCCTCTGCTTTCCTGCAGGGAGAGAGAGATGCAGACATGTAAATGATCCTTCTGGAACTCTTGTACAGGATTTCATAGTCTGTCACAGAGGAGCAATCGTCTGTCACATTAATATGGTTCTTATTACAGTATTTATGTCAAAACCCCTGTCTTTCATCATTTTCATTAGCATGAGAAGTAAGGTTTTAACAACGATGGTAATAGGTAATAATGTAGCATTAGAACATAAATCTAGTGACAATACAGATACCCATGAAGTGACAGGGAGATGTTATAATTTGCTTCCAGCACTTATTTTAGGGACAGATTTGTGTAGGTGGCTTATTTTTTAGAAAGTATTTGCTATAATTATCAAAGCTAACAGGAACTCTTGGCAAAGAGTAAAAGGTAAAAGAAATCCTCGGCCTGTAATTAAAGGCGAGAGGTTGCAGTTCCAGATGAGCAGCTTTCTGGTGGTGCTTGGCACACATTCCCTTCCGAATTCTGACCAACGTGTGCCTAAATGTTGTAGTAACAGGAGGATTCATGGTCAGGCTTGGGTAAAGGAAGGACGCTTTGAAAAAGCAGTGTGTGTTCACGGGCATGGGTAAGTAAAACGTTAACTGAAGTGAGCAGATCTCCGACTTAAATATCTTATCTGCTAGGATACGCTTTATTGCTGTCAGAGCTGTGAAGCAGTTTGTAAGTCAGTGATGTTCACTTTCAAATTACCGCAGGATAATGGTCAGCTGTGAAAATAGGGCTGAATAGCTAACGTGAAGTCATTTGCACTGTTATTTGTCGGCACACAACTACTCAGTGGAACTCCTTATAGGGGAAACTCTATAGAGGAATTCTTTTTAGGTAGGAAAAACACAGAAAAGGAAAGTTTTCCTACGCAGTAAGGAAAGCAAGAGGAATTCAGTTATCCAAACCAGGACTTGAACACAACCTTGCAGTTAATTTGCAATGTAATGGACTGTTTAATGGCTTTCAGCGGTCAGGGAGTTGGTTTTTACAAAGAGTGTGGGTAACAGTTCTAAAGACATCCAAGTGATTTACAGCACTTGTACACAGAATCACAGAATCCTCTAGGTTGGAAGATGCGACATGGTGCCGAGAAGAGCAAGGATCATCTGCTGTGGTGCCAGAGCTGAATGCAAAGCCGAGGTCTCAGGGCTCTGTAGCAGAGCTGCCAAGAGCCCCTCCACCCAAAGCACACGATGACAGGCCCGGAACTATCTTGAAGACCGTGCATAGCCTTGTGTTGCTCTTCACTGAATGTCCCGTTTGCTTGAAGGACCAGGATTGTTTCTACCCTGCAGATTATTTCTCCTCTGGCTGAGCTGTGGGATCAAGTACCACATCCTTGTAGCTGAAGATGTGCACCCAGTCAGGCCGTATGCCCACACCGACTTGCTCCTGAACAAGCCATGAGGCTTGTCTGCACGAGGATGGTGAGCCCACGAAAGTAGGACATGACAATGTGTGAACTTAGGCACTCTTTTTCCAG
This sequence comes from Anas acuta, assembly GCF_963932015.1. NCBI lineage: Eukaryota > Metazoa > Chordata > Aves > Anseriformes > Anatidae > Anas > Anas acuta. The sequence continues at coordinate 62,935,763 of NC_088982.1, read as the reverse complement.
TGCAAATCCCTGCATGGGTCTCATAGAGCAGGCTGTCACCAAGAGCATCTGGCCAGTAGGCTCAGCAGCTGTCCTGTGAGCTGAGGCTCCATCTCGGTGCGCTGAACTGTTCCATCAAGGCCTTGACTGGTGACAAGGTGTATTTGTCAACTGCTGCCCTTTTAATTTCCTTCCCCTGAGTTAATCAGTCATTGTCAGTGGTGGAACTGAGCTGATTGGTGCTGGTGTTGGTTTGTGATACGAACTTTTTGTCTGTAGAGATCAGAGTGCTCTGCAAATGAAGGTGAATGCTCTCATCCCCATTTAACTGATGGGAAAAAAATAAAACACAGTGATGAAAAGCAATTTCTGAAAAGCAGCAGAGCTGGTAGTTAGCCATTGGGAATAAAATCCTGTCTCTTACTGTCCCTGCGTGGGCTTCATAAATTTCAAGTGTGCATAATGTGCAGCATGAGACATGTTTTGATATATATCTTTTTGACAGACAAATCATAGCCTATCTTTGTGTTTCCAGACAGGATGAGCCTTGTTCTTAAAATGAGATTTCCAGTGTGAATATTCATGTTCACAAAAACAAATGCTGTTTATTTAAGTAGGTTGCAGTATCCATAGATCCTCAGATTTAAGCACATACTTTTGCCTGGTAGGTTGCTCGCTAGGGCACTCACAAGAAGAGTTTGCAATCTGGAATTAGGTTCAGTCAAACAAAATTCACTTGAATTATACAACTCATTGTCTTTGCATTGGTTAGAATCACTTTGTCTTCTTTTCAAAATGGAAGTTCGGTTCCATGTGAATAATGAACCATCTTTTGTTATCCCCATCACCTTTGTTTCAGTACAGTAGATAATTCATGAAGATGGGAAGCACCAGGAGTCCAGGCTGTCAGCTGGTGCCAGTTTGTGCCCTGGGAGGATCTGGCTCAAAGCCTGTCCCTTGCAAGAGCCTGTCCCCTTGGAAGTGTGCACACAGCAGAAGGGACAGCTGTGTTGTGTGACTGACGATGGCAGGAAGATGCCTGGTTGCACCATCAAGCATTTATAATACCCGTGCATGGGCAGCAACTTCTCCAAAGTCCATTCTGAAGCAAACTGGCAGTTCTTAGTTACTCTGATTGAGTCTAAATGCCTTTAGATTTGCAATGGGCTGCTACAGCCACTTCTTCCTAATTATGCTAGACCTTCCAGCCACTGGCACTGTTTTCTTGTGTTAGACTTCTGCTTGCATACGTTCATTTATGCTTGTTTCAACATTCAGGAGTGTTGCAGTCTACCCGTAACCTTTGTCTGGTTCATGCCTGCATGCACAGGTGTGCAGACCTGCCAACGTTTACGCTTCCATTGCCAGATGTATCTGCAGAGTGACATCTGTCTGCCAACGGTGAGCGACAAGCAGGAAGAAATGCTGCAGGCTTTCCTATTAAAAAAAAAAAAAAAAAGCTGTTGCCTTTATATTTACATAGCATTGCTGCCTGATTATTCGGGAGCTCTGAGGCTTATCCCAAGATGATGATTTTTACATCAAAAGTAGATTAATGGAAGTCGACAGCCTCATGTCCATCCAAACGCAGTGTGAAGTGATAATAAGTATAGAATTGCTAGTCAGTAGGGTCCCATGTCACATTCTCAGACTAGATAAATGATGAATATGTAATGAAATTACATAGAATTGAGACAGATGGCTCTAGCTTTTGATAAATGCATATATCTTCACAATCAGATAATAATGCCAATGTGTGGAAGATCAATTGGGATATAACAACTTTGAAAACGAAAATCATTTTTCTGCTTTCACTTTAAGATGCGCATTTAAATCAGAATCAATCTTAATTTAATTATAAATTTTTTCATCATGAAATTAAACAAGAAGAAGAAGAAGAGAAATCCCAGGAAAAAAATACAGGGACATTTTCATCTTATTTTGCTTTGAACTGTAGTTATTTATCCTCCTGCATATAATGAAATACCATCACCAAAAAGAAAAGACAATTATTTTCTCTCCAATAGACGTTAAGATAGATTGATGATCCCCACTATAAAAAGGACTAAATGAAATTCTTGACATCTTTTCAGGAAGATGTCATTTGTTCCTATGAACTCCGGTTATGAGGAAGCTTATAATACGGTCCACCTGTTATTGATAGGGATGTTTAATATTTTACTGACTATTTAAGGTGCAAAGTCCTTGAGATAAATCAACCTCTCCTTCTGTCTCTTGATTTTACCATTTTACTTTAGGTACATCTTTCAGAGAATTGACATGATCGACTAGGGACATGGTGTAAAAATTACCATTTGAAATAACGTCATTACCAAAAAGTAAGGATTTCTGAGAACAAAGTAATTATGAAGCTTATTAAATTCAAAGTTTCTGCGTGCTGCAGATCAGTAAAAGAGTAATGGCAGCAACTCATCGCATAATTTTTGCACGGTGGTTGTGTATTGTCTGAATTACAGTCGCTTCTTTTGAATTTGAAGTCCTTGCTTGTAAAGATAAACAAATATATCTGTCCCTCATGTGCGTGGGATTCAGGCTGTCTTTAGGTGGAGTGGAAAGAGCTTGTGGCTTTCTGCAGTCCATCAGCCAAACTTTGAGTACTACATAATGGAGAAAAAAACATAGCCAGCTGAGAGCTAATGTTTTAGGTGCTGCAATGCACAAAAAAAAAATGTCTTGTGTGTACGAAGACAGAGACTATAAACTCTTTAAATGGTAGCGAGGTAAGAGGAAGAAATGGGTTACTGAAGCAGTTTTGCTAAGTTGGGTAAAATGTACTAAACGAGAGCCTGACAGGCTCCTGTGCTTCTTGGCTTCCTGTGCTTCTCCCATGGGAAAGATTTCGGGTGAGGTGGTGGCTGCAGAAACTCTGAGGCAGGAGCCAGTCCCAGAGAAGGTAAGTCAGGTCTAGCCTGCAGCTGGGGGCTTTCCAAGGGAAAGCCTTGTGTCGTGCTGCACGGTACGAATTAGGCTGCTGGTTGCAGAGCCAACACAACAGGAGCACATCTGCCACACCCATGGGTTTGCCCCCTCGCTGCTTCCAAAAATCACTTGTAACTTCTCTTAAAGTGAGTACCTATAGCTGGAGGCTCCCTAATAAGGCTTAAGTACCTTGGTGCTCGCTGAGCAAGAATTCTTTGCATTTATCATTCAAGTGGAAGAATCACTAAGCGGCTCAAGCATTTCTCGTGGTATTCGTGTCTTCAGTCTGCATTCATGTGAACTCATGGAGAATCTGGGATTTGATCTTAAAAGAGCATATCACTTCACAGTTAGGTGATATGGGGATTTTTTTTTTCTGTGCATCATATCTGTGATAGCTTATTGATCAGAACGAACCAACTTTCAAAGGACAAAACAATGCCATACATTTTACTTATGATATTTGTGCAGCTGCTGAACAATCACACCACATTGAGCAAACTCCTTGCCAGTGGCCAGTGAGGAGTGCTCTGTTCCCACAGATGTCAGGTCTTTTGCTGTTTATACTGCATTTTAAAATCCAAACTTCATTATCCATCAGGGCAAACCCTCATCTACCTCGTAGGCCACCAAAGGTGGAGAATTTGAGGTCCCTGGCCCAGATGTAGCCTGCAATTCAGTTTCATGGGATGTGTAACTATTTAATTCTTTACAATATAGCAGGTTAACACTGTCAGGGTCATTAAAAGTAGTTGGCCAAGGTATTAGAAAAAACTTCTGGCTATCAGCAAGAAAACAATTTGACATATGTGTGGTTTAGAAAGAAGTAAAAATGTAATTTAAAATCCTTATTTCGATACTTCTACTAGAGCATAGAAAAACTTGGAGAAGTGGAGATTCTGATCAGAGATTACTGGTGCTGTTAAAAACAGATTATCTTATAGGTGGAATTCACAGTAAATAGCTCTTACATATTGTGTCTGTGGCAGTTTTAGCACCTGCACGGTGGATATATGGAGTGAGAGAGGAGACCTGCAGAAATTTAGGAATGCCTCAGAGCTTACCAACCATCTTTCAGTGACACACAATATTTCTGGTGTTTCTCAAGCTTCTGCACCACTGTGCCAGATCCTCTCACATCCTTCCTCCCCGTTTGCAGTTGCTGGTAGTACAACCACAAGATGCTTTTAGAGGAGGCACCAGGTAGTGGAGTTGGGCAGACTTCTGTGGAAAGTGCTGCTTTGGGAATCCCACAGCTGTAGGACTGAGGGAAACAGATGAAAAGTCCCCAGACCAACTCACCTTCAGGTTTGCTTGCTTCGTTTGAAAGCTGGGATGAAGAGGGAAGGGGCAGAACCCAGGAGAACCATTAATGTGACTGTATGCCCCTGTCCAGGGCTTTATTTCCTTCCATAAGTTGAACGTTTGCCTGCAAAGGCTATCAAATATTCATTAGTAGAAGGTAAAGTGCTGCCCTTCTGTTTTTTGGACCTACTTTCTAATATAGTTGCAGAGATGTATGTGCGTATATTGGAGTCTGTGAGTCTGCGTTGTATCATAGAGTTTTCTGCATCTCTTTGCAATGGAAAATGTGTTTTTCTTCCTCCATGTTGCACCCCCTCCTAGCTCCAGCTTGAAAGCTGTTTAAGTAAAATTCAAATAAAGGAATGCGCTAGAATTGGAAAGATAATTATAAGACCAAAATCCCTCACACTCCACTGGATTCTTTCCCTCCTGATGCGGACTCTGGATTTGCTTGTGAAAGCAAAGAAAAAGCTTTCTTTGGTGCATTGTCATTAAAACAGTTAGAGTCTGCAAATCCTGTGCAGTCAAGACAACAGCAGGATTACGTTGGAATTATAAGAATGAGCAATGGGTTCTGCTTAATTACAGAAGTTACGGAGAGAAGGGATTTAGAGACCGCCCTGTCCATCACCCCTCCAGCGCAGGATCGTTCTCTCCAGAGTGCCACTTAGTCTTTTCCCATGGCGTTGCACGTTCTAGGTGATGGATCATCTGCTGCTTTGCTGGGGGGACTGCTTGGCTTCTGCGGGGTAGCCCACTAGTTTTAAAATGACACTGGATGCCAGATCGTATTCTCAGTGTGAGAATACTTGAGCAAAATCACTTACCTTAGTGTGGCTGGGGCCACTGAGGCTGGATGAAAAAGGAAGGGTAGCATCGTATGTCACTGTCAAGATGTATCCCTCAGAACTTAGGTTTGGGGTTGGTTTTCTCAATTTTAGTGCAGATTTCTTTCTCCTTACTTGCTTCTGAGCATTCAAAAACAGTTCCTCCCCATTATTTGGGTTTATGCCCTCTGGTTTCTTAGTCTTTCTCTACTACTACATTCTCTACATTTTGATAATGCAGACTTTACCTGTAAACAGTGCTTTTCTTTGATCATGATTTGGCTTGTAGGAACGTTCCTGCTGAAATACTGTGTTTGGAAAAGTAAATTGGAGGAAGCATTGGAATTCTTATATATATATATATATATATATATATATTAATTTTTTTTTCAGAAAGCTGAAAGCTTTTACTTTTTCTCTTATTTAGAGGTTTGGGTTTTTACGGGTAGATTTTTGTGGCTTTTATCTCTGATTTAAAAGCCAAGCATTTTTTGTAGATTAAAAAGTTCTCCCTCTCTCTTACTAATGGCTTGCACAGATTTCTAGGCAGTTGAATCTTTCTCTCAGATGTCAGCAGGTTATATATAAAACCTTATTAATTCATCCTAACTCTTAACTCCTCCTAGATGTGTGACTGAGAACCACATGAGAAATCCAGCCAGTACTTTGCCCAGCAATGCCGTGGTTTTCCATATATCTAGGCTCCTGCTATTGTCCATTCAAGGTCTGGTTCAGTATTATTTCTGTCAAGATTCTGTTCTCTCACAAAGGATGCAAACATTTAATCACTTTTCCCTAAGCACTAACTTCATGAGGTTGGTCAACATTTCTGTTTTTTTCTTCAGACACAAACTTTGGTGAAAAGGTATTATGGTATGGAAATGTTCTTACTGGGAAGTTTTCTGTTCCATATTTTGTATAATCCAGAAGGAATAAAATTCCTAGCTTGAGGAAACCAAAACATATCTTTCTCCCTGACATGAATAGAAAAAGTCCCCATCCTCAATATATCCCAAGAAAAATATTCAGCGTCTTTGGAACAATCCCTGCTTCATTCCAGGTTACTCAAATTATGTTCTTGTATCTTTTCACTCCTTTTTCTCCCTATAAAGATGAGTCAATTATATTTTTGCTTCCTGACATTCAGTGTCCCTGACATTCACGTTTAATACTATCTGTAAAATGTTATTAGCAGGATGCTTATTCTACTTTAAAGTTGCTCCAAATGTTTGAATATGTACATTTGCAATTTTGTTCCTTGAAAGCAAGCTTCTCACAGACAGAAAGCTAAAACAGCAGAGGGTAAAAACTCTTATATAACAGATGAAACTAAAGGAGTGAAGGGCAATTACAGTTAAAATACAGCTAATGTATACCTCTGGAAATGATACTACTGAAATTGAAGAGACTTTTTGCATCTCCGTTGCTAAAACAGCATACCAGTAACACTGCTAGCATCTCCCCCAGTGCTTCAGAGAGTCCAACAGAGAGCTTGGGGTTTGGCAACTAGGTAGATGCCACATTAGCATGTAGCTTGTCTGAAAAGTGCACTTTCCAACCTCTAAGCTGTTGGGCAATATTTACAGGGGTATTTTACATTTCAGAAGCAAATTGGTGTTATCAGGGTTTAAGAAATGCATCTCCTGCAACTTGGGTGTGTTAATCATCTTGATTTTAATAGACTTTGTTTGCCTAAGAAGTTTCAGTGGTTTTGGAAGTACATATGGCCTTGCTAATGCACATAAAGAGCCCTTGCAGCTCTGATTCATGCTGCTCATCTTTGCCTTCATCTTCTCAGGAATGCCGTGGTTTAGCCAATCCAAGCATTGGCTCAAAAAGCTAGTGGACTCGTAAGGTCAGGAGTCCTAATTTAAGATCAGCTGTCTTAAGTATGTGTTTTGTCTAAACCTCTGAGTCTTTTGGAGGGTGGAGAGTGGGGTGGGAGGGAGCTCTTCCAGTCTTCTCGTTCAGCCTAGGACTGTACGACATACCTGTGTTCCCACTCTTAATTGAAAGAGCACAGGCAAACTTAACTTTTATAGGAACTAAACTCATCGCAGTCATTTTGTCCTGCCTTACAGTTTCTGAACTGATCCCAAGGAATTCCCTGTGCACAGTCCTGTCCTTGTGGCACTTGGAATGGTTTCAGCTAAGTATCAGGATGAAAACAGACATCTTAAAAAAAAAAATAAAAAAAAAATGCTGTTTTTTTCTGGATCCTTTATGTAAAATAGTGATGCTTTGGTTCCTCTTGGAAAATTGAACAGACAACCAGCTTAAAGGTCTCTCTCTTCATGGTTGTGCTTTAGGCTATCTAGAAAGAGAGAAGATTGAACAGTCCCTCTAGATTACAGTTTAATGTCCTAGTAGAGCAAAACCCCGGGACAATTCTTTACAACACCATTTGCTATGACAGGGGGAGACTTTAAAATGACCAGAGAGCCATCTATTGCAGTGATCTGTCAATAAACAGGGTCGAAACTAACTTTATCAGTAGCCCGAAGTATAATTATAGAGTTGCAGTCTGCCAGAGTGGAAGAAAATAAAATGCTAGTGTAACAATCCCTGGAAGTAGTTGGGATCACAAAGCAGCCATCTTTTCTATAAACTGGATTAGCCAGAGGCAAAATGCTTTCATCAATCGATGATTGCCAGAACTTTTTATATTCAGAAAGCTTTAGAAAGTAGAAGCTCAGATAAAGAGAAATGTTCTGCTTCAAAGTCTTCAAATATCAGTTCCTGCAGGCACTCTCTGGGGATTATAGTATTGTTTAGCAACTCCCTGATTGGGGGATTTGGAAACCCGCAACCACAGAACTGCAGTCGTGCTAGGAAATCATCGTTGTTGGTGAAGCAGCAGTGGTAGTTTCTGGGCCAAGTTTCTTTGACTTCATAAGAAGGCCAAAGCACCTTTAGAGAAATTGTGTTTGGGGTTTGAGTTATAGCCTTAAAACCTTAATTGCAGGAAACCTTAATTGGTTTCCCACAGTACTGGCTCTGACAAGCCCCCTTTGATATGTGGGGAGAGTGACAGCTCTTTCCATGAGAGAGCAAAATTAAACATGTCTCCTCTTTTTTTTTTTTTGGCATAGATTTGGTATATTCCACAGCATTTGTTGGATTCGGGATAGTAGGAAGGATAATTTTTAGAAGGTAAGTGTACAGCCTCTATTTTGGCTCTTGAAGGGACTTTCTTCTTCCATTGCCAGCCCTTCTTTCGGCTCACCCAATATGCTCATCTTTGAGTGAGAAACTATTTGAAAAATAGCAATGTGATATGAGCATAAACCATTCCTCTGCTAGCTGATACTCTTGGTAAACCTTCAGCATTAGGTTTCAACACTACTGTAGCCTGGAGATCTCAATGTGGATGGAGACTGGATACTGAGTTACTGCTAGTGATGGGAAGCATTTTAAGTAAGTTAATTTAGTTGATGTAAAAACTACACCTTTGAAAATAATCTGCATGGTGTGTCACAACAAACAGAAAAGCAGGCATTGCCTTTTTGGTGATCTGTCACACATTTTGATGGTTTCAGTCACCCGTTTGTAAACTTGACAATTGAAGAATAGGACAGCAAATGTATTAGGTGGCCTGTTTCCTGAGAGCACCCACTGCTATCTATCTCCTTAAAAATGTGGGCACTTTGACTACTTCATGAATGACAGCTGCATATGCACAGTAAACAGTGGGCATCCTCACTGACGATACATGTTGAGCCAGTACCACTGAATAGTTTTAGACCCATTGCAAATAATATACAAGCAGTATGGTCATTTTGAGCAGGCAGCATTCATCCAAACCAGTGGCAACTCACAGCTTAAATTCCCTTATAATTCCAGCGCAGACCCAAGGAGCTTCTGCCAGTTTTTAAAACTTATTCTTACATTTTGGGTAATTCAAATCATTGTTTGTTTGTTTTTCTTTTAATTTAAAACCGCTGACAATAATAATGATAGTGAAAGTAGCCTAGCAGAGAAGCATCTTCTCTCTTCATCAAAACTCTCAGCAGATCCTCCGTGAAGAGCATAATTTTTGAGATCCTGTGTTGGGTTAAGTAAGGCAAGGACAACAGCTCTGATCCAGAAAAACAAACAAACAAAAACCATCACCAACAAAACAACCCACACAAGGACAGCAATGACAACAAACCCCCATGCCGGTAACACAAAATGGGCTGTCACGATTTTTCAAATCTGTTACGTGACAGGTTTGCGATTTGAGCAGTGAGAGCTCTTGGCTTTTGGGAAGCCATGATCCTGTAGTGGCAGCCTTCCCAGCATGAAGTATTCCTGTCTCGTCAAAGAAGCTTTGAAAGGAACAAACGCTGTTTCATCACTGTTTTGGAAAACTCGTGTTCGTGGCATTTTGTGTACTCTTTAAATAACAAAGAGAAATTATGTTTTATGATAGCCCAGTGATCAAAGGGCACAGTCAGCTGTCATCTGCAGCATCGCCCTGCTTGTGTCTGTGGAGCTGCCAGGATTTTTACATGATGCTCTAGCACAGAATTTCCCCACAGGCAAAATCCTGTCCGTCTTTCATTCCACACCATAGAAAGGACAGAGAGAGTTTGTTCCAAGTTGTGCTGTCCCTTTTTTAGGCATCTTCCAAAAACGAGGCCAGAGGAGCTGAGCCTCCTGCAGATGGTGTATGCGTTTGCTCTCAAGGGCTGGCAGCCAGTTTGCTGCCATTCGCGATCAATGCTGTGGTGACATGGATTTTTGCCGCGTGCTTATTCCTCTGTTGTTTCTCTGTGTTTCCAAAGAAAATGGTTCAGGGAAAAGAAAGCAAACCCAACACTGTCGCTATTATAAGTTTTGATGTCTACTCAGTACTTTTAAAACCTTTGTCTCTGCACCAGGGTTGTATGTTGGTCTCATAGCTGGTGGAGGAGCTGTGTCCCACCTAACTGGTGGCTGATGTCTTGCAATGTCCAGGCAGATTGCTTCTGTAAAGGGCAATTTCTCTTCCACATGCTGCCTACTCCTCATCCAGATTCGAATACGAGATGGGAAATTGCAGTCTTATTTATTTCCTGAAAGGAAAATCCTCTCTTACTGGAGTAAGTGTTTTGAGGTCCTCTTTGTTATTTGATGCATCTATATGCAGTTACTGTATGCTACTGATTCTGTTTACTAATAGTTTCTGATTTTTGTTATATTTTGAATGTAAAGAGTTATCAGAACAGGCCTACATTGGAAAAAAAAAATACAACAAAAGATTTCAGTGACTATTGTTCAACTGTCTTTCTTTCTCCCCCCTGTATTAATATTCAGCGTGTTTCAAGTAGTGGTGTGCTCTCTCTATAGCTCCAACCAATTGGAGAGATAACAATAAACGCAGATGTCGAGATGGTTGGTCCTTCATCATCAGAGAATTGTAGCCTTAGGGAGGCATTTAAATAGCAGTTTTGAAGGACTCCTTGTTTAGAAGGTAGCTATGAAGTTTTTCTCTTTTCTGAGGCTGTGTGCGGGCATGAGGCTTAAAAGAAGGCAGTGTGCTACTCATGGACTGTGGGATGAAACTCTGTAGGGCTTATAGGGTCATCGCTGCAAGTGTAGGTTGCCAGTGCCATTGGGGTGACTCCAGAAGCCCTGGGATATGACATTCCCAAGCAGAGGCACCTGTGGGTCCAGGTGGGCTTTGCTAAATCAGCAAGGAAGGATTTGCCTTCAGTTGGTGTCTGTCTGAGGTCACTAATCTGTCACTTGCATACCAAAATCTGAGTGTCTGTGAGGGCCAGGCTGCAGCTGGATGACCTTGAGAGGTGCAGATGGAGCTTCAGGGCTGCTCAGACTGCTTCCTACCTTACTGCAGTTTTATCTCGAGTGATGGAAGATTGCCCATTCCTCAGGTTAGCCCCTTCATTTCAAATCCCCGCATCTTTCAGACCTCTCTGCACCCCCTAGTGTTGGTTTGCAGGCACTAAGGAGCTTGTACCTTTATGTAGGTGATTCATTCCTTCCCTATCACTCCTCTCTTGACATTTGAAATTGGATTTTGCAGAGGTACCACTTGCCTCTAACTGATAAGAAAGGTTCTTTCCTAGCAAAATGGATTTTCTGTCTTGCTCCTCTCCTTGCTCCCTTTATCTGCCCCCTTTTGCATTGTTCATTCTGTTCTTTGCATTCATTTTTGTCTCGTTTCTTCCCTCAAGCACCCCTGCCTCCCTTTCCTTGTCTCCATTTCTCTACTTTCTCCTCCATTCTTCACGCATCCCCTGGGTCTCCTTTTGCAGGCATTGCTGCTGCTCAGCCCAACCATTTTTTCTGATGACTCCCTGAGCCCGGAGCTCCTGCAGTGGCTGCGCAGACTGCAGAGAAGGACGCCCAGCTCCCTCCTTGTCACTTCTGGTCTCTGATCTGGTCAGCTGTTGATCTCTGTCCCACAAACATTGGTTTCATTGGCTTGTTTATTTGGGTTTTTATTCGCGTTTGTTTGTTTGTTCAGCCACACTGCACACAATGGGTGCAGTTGGTTAGGACCCACGCGTGTGGTTTAAGAGATCCTGCTTGAATCTGTTGCCTTCCCAGTTCACAGAGAGAAATTACGCCGTGGTGGTCATTTCTTGTTGGAATTTCATTTAGTGTAAATAATTAAATATTGATTGAGGCCAAACGGACTCTAGGCCAAACAAAATTGTAGGTTAGGCATTCACCTGGGAGAGGGAAACCCTGGGCATTGGTGAGTTAGCCACTGGGCTAGCTGCCACTCCAGTCTTCTGCTGTTGCATTTTCCAAATGAAATCTGTTTTCTGTTTTGTCCTCTCTTCGCAGGGATGAAGGGGTTAGGACAGCAGCCCAGATCCTGAGATTGGGTTAGAGCAGTGAGGAATTAAGAGAAACAGAGGTGAAAATGAGAGATGGGGAAAGGGGGAGGCCCAGAGGGCAGGAGGGAGGCTGGGTATGCTGAGATAGCAACTGGAGCCGGCTGAGGAGGTCCAGTGATGGGGCAAGCAAGGCTTGAAGAGTCAGGGAAGATTGGCTGAGATGTCAGGGATCTGGATCAGAGCACTGGCGATGGAAATACACTGCTGTGACATGTGGGGCAGCCAAGGTAGGGTCCCACTGCAGCAAAGAGGGCTGAGGAAAGGCCTGAGCTTAAAGCTGCCTGCAGAGGCTCTTGGCAGCGCTTCAGGCTCTTCCTCTGTGTAACTTGGAGAGATTTTCTACCTGGTGCTCCTCAGGGCTTACAGAATGGGCTCGGGGAGAGGGAGAAAGGCAACCCGCTGAGATCCTGCAGCCCTTTTCGCCGCTGCCCAGCGTCTGCAGCAGCTCGCCTTTGGTAGTGGAGCTCGTTGGGCTCCCAGTGGCACCTCACAGAGTTGAAAGAGATTTGAACCGCACGGCTCTTTTGTTTAGCAGGAATCACGGAGACAAAACCAAGAGCAGCAATCCTGAAAAGCAACCCCACGTCACCTTCTACTTTAATATCGTCTTTTCTTCTGCGCGTGTGCTTGACTGTGCCTCTCAAAGGATAATTCATTAAAAAACTTTCTTAGAAAATGTGGCCACATGAAGCGACTTGCCTTCTCGCTACTTTTGCTGCTCTGTTCATTCATAACGGGAGACTTTTATCAAGTCTTTAATTTATCTCAAAGCTTTATTCCATCATTGCTCTATTTCCAATTCCATCTTAATAATAACAAGGCTTTCTTTTATTTACATTGGTGAAGCCTTGAATTCATAAACTGTTGGAATGATTTTAATGTAAAATAAGGTTTTATCACTGCATATAAATATATTTAGCCCGAGATTCATTCTGAGTAACCTTTTGTAGGCTCAGAATAAATGTAACACTTTTTATGTGTACATACCACTAGATTTAAAACTAGATTTATGACATTGATTGCCATTGTTAGAGAGTGGGGGAAAATATGGGGAATACTTTCCCAGTATTGAAGGCTGAACCACTTTGAAATAATAAACCATTCTTTCTGACTTCAAAGTAATTTTATAGACATATTTAAAGAACACTGAGAGTTTGTCTACTGCTTTTGTAAGTTTTATAATAAGCCAGAAAAAAGACACTTTGAAAAACGGTTCTTATTCATTATTGTTTGTATCAAAAATACAGCCTGTGGACCATGAACAGCATCAGAGCCTCACCGCATGCTCTGTGCTGAGCGTTGGTAAGAAAGGGATAGTTCGTGGCAAAGGTATGGTTGGATATCCCAGGCAGAAGATGTTTTCTCATTATTCTTCCCTGTTTTGCAAGCGAGATACTGTCATGCACAGCCATACAACCTCCTGTTTTAGTGCCTCATTACCAACAGAGAAGAAGGTTTTCAGAGGGAGCTCAGCCAAGGTTACAAAGATGAGTTTACTGCAGAGACAGGAGCTGGACACAGCTCCTTCCTGTTACAGTTACCTTCCTGACATGCACACTGACTTGGCTAAAACTTCCTTGAGCATCTTGCCTGCTGCTGGATTTTTCCTTCAGCTTGTTTGATTTTATTGGCAAACTTGTTTGATCCCCTCCTCAAGCAGATATTGCTGATGCTACCCTTTCTCTTGGAAAAGTTTGGAGAAGTTATGTCTGGTGCTATTAGCTCTGCAGGAAACATTCCAATTGATTTATCAATCGCGCTGTAAAATGAACTATGCAACTGCTGTATTTTTATTAGAGAAGTGACACAGACAAATTTTGTCACAGGATTCGCTCAATAGCTGTTTCACCGGGAGCTTGGAGTGCCTTTCGAGCGGCAGTACCTCTCAGTTATGGATATCCTGTCGTCTTTTTAGTTTTCTTGTCACAAAAAATATATGGTAACTACTGTCTTAGGTGAAATTGTTAGTGACTGAGCCTTTGACCTGTGTGCAAGAAGTACAGAGAGAGCTGAGGGAATAGAGGACAGGGCAGCAAGCCAGTGCTCCCAAGTTGCTTTGGTGCTGTTGAGGAGAAAGGTGAGTTCTGGTGGAAAGCAGCACTGCTGGTGTGAATTTGTGGGTACAGGGGTGGAAGCAGCTGGTCACACTACACCCATCGTCCGCATATTAAACCTTATCAGTGTTCAATCTGTGGTCCCCATCTCTGTGGGAATCTGTACCCAGTGTACAAAGGTCTGGAGAAGAAGGAGAAGAAGAAAAAAAAAGAAATAAGCGACAATTAGTTGTGTACCCTTAACATGAACACACAGGGAATTGCAGCTTCTCTAGAAAAATATCTGATGGTGTCCAGATGGAAGAGTATTGGAAAACTGCACATGTATGTAAGTGTCATTTTTGTACGTGGAATATAAAGGTGCGAGTTGCACCTTCTACATGTGTAACATGTGCCTCAGTGGATGTTTTATATTTAATACACGTTCATGTGTCTGTCTTCTGTATGCACTGCATGGAGCAGACAAGGCGAGTGGTTTCCATGTGTGCCCTGTGTGCTTGAAGATGCAGCACCTGTATAGACAATGCCTGATCTTCTCCACTACAGAGTTGGGATTCCTGGGGAGGCCATTACTGAGCTTTCTGGGTGAGAGCCTGTCATGACAGATATCAGCGGTATTCCTCCAAAGCCAAAATACTGGCACTGATGTCAGGTTCGACCTCTTCTTGCTCATATTTTCTTTCGTGGAAATGTTTCTGTCGCTAATGTAGTGCACCAACTGCCTGCCAGATATATTGGACTAGGTTACCAGTGAGCTTATTTCATGGCTACTTCTAGAAAATGCATTTCTCAGGCTATTTTTGATTACCTTTGTTCTTGCTTTTCTGGCGGGTTTTGCTTTTGATGTGTTTGTAATCATGTATTATTCCTTAAAGGAAGCGTTTGGAATCTCCTTTTGTTTCTGAGGCAAACTCTTGGCTCTGGGGCTGTTACCAGCTTGGCACTCTTGCTTTGCATAGCTTTAATTTAAAGGGCAATTACTTTTATCTTTCTTTTGTGTTTTTGTTGTTGTTGTTGTTGCTGTTTTCCCTTTTTTTGGGTGTCCTTCCTTCCCAGTACCAGGAGCTTTGTTCTCTGATTAGTGTCCTGATTGGCAGATAATGGAATTGAACCACAGTCCCTTAAGTGCAAGAGCTTGCTCATTACCCATTGCATCTGGCTGTATTTTGTAGAATTATAAAGAGATTTTATTTTGCCTGGGTAAAAACAGCCAGTAATTGAATTCATGCTAAAATATTTATTTTCCTATCCATCCTATCCAACACTAGCAGATGGCTGATAGGCACATGGTGCTTAAAACTTTGAATGAGATTTGTAATGTTATTAAAAAAAAAATCTGGATGGCTTTTGATTCAGCCTTGATACAAAGCGGAAGATTTCTGGGTATTATCTAGTTTGAATTCAAAATTAACTGGGACGAGCCCCAGTGAGAACAAAGAACTTTTTTTTTTCCCTTCATTTTTTCCCCCCTGGATGCTAAAGCCAGTCGGGAGTGTTATGATAATCCTGTCAGATCACTTGAATATCACAATTTCATCCAGAGATTCCTCTGTCAAAGCATCTTTCATGTTTGATTTGGTATAGCTGTGAGTTTTGCTGCAGGCCACCTGGACAGTTTCTTGACACGTGGATACAGCCAGGCAGTGCATTGCAGTGGGGTCTGGACATCGATAGCTAAAACCACCAGCGTAAAGATGGTTCGCAAATGAGTAGAGGTAGTTGTGTCCTTGGAGCAGAACTGGAACTATTTTTATAATGGAAAACATGGAGGGAGTTTAGCTATTTTTCTAGTGTTTAGATGCCCTAGCACCAGCAGGCTACTCAAAGCACATGTAGAGTACGATGAAGCATTAAGGTTGAAGAAGGTGCAAGAATGAGGACACTGGACAACCTCAGCTGCAAGAACGAGGACACTGGACAACCTCTGCATGCTGTCTTCCTTGGTGACTAAAACTCTTTAGTCACTCTGCTGCTCCATCATTTCCCTAGGCACCTCAATCTCACCGACAGGAAAAGCAGCAAACAGCAGCTTCATTTTCATCTTCTCCACTCATGATCCTACAGGCCTCCATTAAAATGATCCCTCTACCACCTCCTTTCCAAGCTCAGCTGTCTGTATCTATAGTCTCCTCTTAAAGCAATGCCTTGATTATTTTTGACAACCCTCTTTTCTCATCTCTGTCCTTCTGGAGGTGGGATGGTAAGAACTGTGCTTGAAGCCTTGATGTCAGTGCACCGGGAACATAGATGGAGATGTAAGGAGAGTGCTACAAGTGAGGTCATCCCAAAATATTTTTCCAGAGAATAAACATGTTAGAAACAGCAATCCCTGTTTTAAAAATAAGTCCTCCCCCCTGGCTACTTACAAAGTTGACAGGTTGTCTTGAGAGATTTAAAATAGTACCATTTTCTTATATTGTAGGTAAAGAAATATCAGATGTACAAAATAAAGGATGTTCTGAACTGCCTTTAAACTCCCCATACCCAGAATAAGAAACCCCCAAACTCTGAAATACTTGAGTCACTTATGAGGGACAGCATTTTTCTCTGCCATATCTTGTTTTAAATTGAATGTGTCATATGACATTAAGCGAAATGTGAGTTGTATCTTGAAAGACGGCATAACTCATAAATAGTGTAGACATAATCCAGTTGATGGCTTACTTATAACCAGATGAATCTAATATCCTGCTTAGCTGTAGGGTATGTGATTTTTGTATATGCTCCATGCTCCTGTAATTGTTTGTTGCAGAGGATGGTGGATTTGCCAGTTGCCATGAGCTCATTTCTTGCCTTAATGCCTTAATATAGATGAATATATTTTTAAGGGCTCTTTGAAATCTCAATCATATTTTAGCAGTTTTCTGAATATAATTTTCCCATAGCAGAGAGAATCTGTGGAGAAAATGACTACAGGCCAAAATATTTATTGAATTACAGACTATTTATCACTGAGTTTGTTTAAAAAGATCCATATGAGACTTCAAAATTTTTGGCCGGTCTCAAAGATACACAACTAGATATGAAATTTCTTGTAAAGTAAACTACATCATAACAAATGGCTTTATTGAAATTTGCCCAGAAAGATGTAAAGGAGAATGTCAAGAAAAATTATATTCTAACCCTAGTCTGACTTCTCAATCGGGAGAAGAGACAAATAGTGCACTTCAGAAGTAGTGGAAAGGATTAATTTGAAAAATAACATTACATCCTTGTGTATGTATTTGATCTGAAATGGTCATTCATTCAAAAGAAAAAAAAAACCCTGTAACTTCTAGTTATTTGACATGCATCTAAACAAAGTGTGGGATGTTGTAGGAATAATTCTGTGAAATAAAAATAATAGTAATATTGTAGTTCTTGATACTTCAGATCAACAAATCTGCAAATATTCTGATCAGTTCATGGGCCTTTCATAAGAAACAGCATTAGCTGACATTAGGAGCTGTTTTGTGGTTTATTACCAGGGCAGGTTTTATAAATGCCATTAGGAATAAATCACCAAAATCATTTACTTGTCTTGAAAGCAGCAGAAAGGAATAATTGACAACAAAATAGGAAGGTGTACTTTAGACAACTTAATGATGTTTCAGCCATTAAAAAGCCATGGGAATCTCAAAGTTTGAATATAAACTACTGTCAGTGTGTTTTTTGTTGTTGTTGGGGGTGGTTTTTTAAAAAATTCTTTTTTAAAAAAGAGCACTTGCAGTGAAATGTAGTGTGAAGTCCCATGCCTGTGCAGATACAGATAGGAAGCATTGAAAGTATGGAAGAGAATTTTGGGTACACCGTGGTCTCTTCTGTCAGTAGGACGGAGTAAAAGCATCTTCCAGGTGAGTGTAAATTCCTGGATGCCTACACTACCCTTGTTGGGATGTAATACCTATCAGTCGATGATATATAGCAGTGGTGGAAAAAGTGGTACTGTATAGCTCATTTCTGTGCTTGAGAGAGAGAACCTGGAAAGCTGGGGGCTGGGAATTAGAAGAGGCACCCACGGTGGGTTTCTCCTTCCACTCACCCTTCTTACAACAAAGCAGCTCCAAATAAAACAAGAGGCTGCTCTACCTGAGAGTGGCCATTCCTCATGTAGAACATCCTTGCTCCTTGATTAATGGCACATTTTCCTTTGATTTATAACCGTGCATCGATTCAGGTGGCATCAGAATAGTAAGGGAAAAAAAAATGAGGTTTATTAATAGGGAAACCTGCTTGCCATGAGCTACACTGTGTGATTCTATTGAGTCTGAGCCCTGCCCGTGCTGGGTCCCTCTGGCACAGTCTGGGTTTTGTTTCTGTCCCAGTGGGGAGAGGAAAGGGGCTGATGGCCACGTGGAGTGCAAACCCATTCCCTCGTGCAGCTCTGAGCTGCAGCCTCGGTCTGCACACAGCCCTACAGCCAGCCTGGGGACAGGACCTCCTGCTGTTTGGCTCAGGATTTGTTTTTAAGTAGAAACAAATGACAGCATGGCAAAGGAGGAGAAGACAACAGTAGGAAAGCGATAGGTTTTACTTCAGAAAAAAAGGAACTGCTTCAAGCAGTATTTTGATCCTGCTTTTACCCAGGCTTGTGGGATGAGGACAGCAGCTCTCTGGTCCCTGTCAAACTGCCTGCTGATGGGTTCTCCGTTGAGAAGTCCCGTGCTTTTTTTAACATCTGATAAGTCTTTCCTGTATTTATTTATCGTGTTGGTGTAATTAGTTAACTAAAACACTTTTAAAATCTGATATAATGACACGAGCAGCTGGCTTTATGCAGGTGAACTGTCTGCCTTCCTGAAGTTACTGCAGCACACGTGGCAGAGGGCACGAGAAGCAGACAAGGCTGACAGTGCCGACTGCACCTGGAAATGTTGCTTGTGCCGCTCTGCAGCTGATTTCCAGTGGAGACAGGTATCAGCAATTATGTATGGGCACGAGTGTCATTTGTAATGACGGGTTTAACCTCCTGCTTTGCTTGCAGTTAGCTGTGCCCTGGAACCCTGGATCAAGGGTTGAGGTTGTCTGTAGGATAACCTTCAAAGGGGAGTACATTTGACATTTCCCTGCATAGGGAAGCAGGTTCTGCACTTGGCACTGGTGTCCTCATTATCTGTAGGAAAAAAGCTTGGAAATAGTTCCAGGTGTGCCTTGTGGAGCCCCTATGCCTTGTCATCTGCAGGCAGACCCAATGTCTTAGAGTGGCTTTAATGTATCGGGAGGTTCAGTATATCATCTAGAAAGCCCCTCTTCAAGGTGCTTATGAGATAGCTATTTGCACTGGTGCTGGGGTCCCCAGCTTCCTGGAGAGTGTTGCTGTTCCAGAGCAGGTGTAGCATTAGGTGCCTGTGTGGGCATTATAGACTTGGAAAATCCAGAACTGGTATTTTTGGGAACAGATCTAGTTATGATATATTTTAGCCAGAGTGAACTTAGCTGCTTATAATTTTCTTGGCAGAACTAAGAGGAAGTAAGGCCAAAATAAGAGAGGAGAACAGGATTAGTTATTTGCTGTTGCTAGTGTTGTTACTGCTGGTCTCAATTATCTTGGGTAGTGTTTTGATGCTCCAGAGGCAAATGCAATGCAGTAACCACTCTGACTTGTGTTTCTTCTTGTTTGGAAATTACTCAGACCCTCAAAATAACTTTAACATCAAATTATTCTTTTTTTTTTTTTCATCTGTGAATTCATTGTATGAAAAGAAATGTGTTTATATACAGCTTTGTGCCTTATTTATGATCTTTACATTTCAGTCGAGTGTGTTTATTTTCATTATTTTTCTTAAGATACATGAAATCTGCAAAGGAACAAAGAAGGACACATGCCAAAAGCTTGCCTTCAACACTCTTTTAGCTGGTGCTAATTTTTTAGCCATTATTCAAGCAGCTGGCCAGGTCAGCAGAGTTCAGACAGGCTTCTTCTGTGCCACTTGCACAGAGTCTGCCATGGAGGAAGAGAAGTCTGCAAATTGTTAAGCATTTGGCAGTGCCTTCCAGTTGTGTTAGGTTATAACTGCATCAGTTGCATGATTAAGAGGAAGTGACAGGTAAGCAAAACAAGAACAAAAGGCTCATGCTGTTACAAGCAAATGTCACCATGTCATACACAACCGTTAGGTGTACACCGATACTTCCTCTAAACACACACAGCAGAAAAACAAGAAATAAAAGAAATAACAGGAGAGGGAACATCTGTGTATGTGTTAATATGTATGTGTGTGTTGTATACATTGACCTTCACCTCGTGTATACAGGCCTCTTTCTGTGTGTGTAAGCAAATGTGCCCCTGGAGTTGTGGCACAGGGAGTAACAGTACGCTGGAGACGGAGCCTTTGTATGTCCCACCGGTCAGTTTACTGGCTTGCAATTTTATGTATAGGCATTTGGGATTTTTTTTCTCAATGAAACGGATTTTGGAAAGGTATTAATCAAATTTCTAAAGGTTTTATTTCTCTTACAACCTTCTGTGGATCCAAGTAAAATGAGGAAGTATTCCATTCTTGTAGAACTATTATTAAGTATTAGCTCTACTATGAGTAGAAACGGCTGCATTTATTTTGTATCATTTCATAACACTGTTTTTTAAAGTTGAAAGTTTTGCAACTAACAGAGCTTTCACAAATGTCCAGTGAGTGTGACAGTTAGTTGTATAAATCACAATCACAGGCTGACCGAGGTTGGCAGGGATCTATGAAGATCAGCTGGTCCAACCCCTTGCCAAGCAGGATCACCTAGAGCACATTGCACAGGATGGCATCCAGTTGGGTTTTGGATATCATTGAGAAGGAGACTGCACAGCCTCTCTGGGCAGCCTGTCCCAGTGCTCTGTCACCTCACAGTAAAGAAGTGCCCTATCATATTCAGCCAGAACCTCCTGTGCTTCAGTTTGTGGCCATTGCCTCTCGCCCTGTTGCTGGGCACAACTGAAAAGAGACCGGCTCCATCCTCTTGACACCCTCCCCTCAAGTTTTTTGGAGTCCCCACCATTACCTTGCCAGGTGAGACTTGAGCTGAACATGCAACAGGGCAAACTGGTGCTGTTGGTTTCCAGCTTGTATCACCCCTCTTGATTTTATTTTTTTTTAATTAACCATGAGAATTAATGAATTTAATCAATTTAATTAACCAGGAGAATTTAATTAACCAGTGGCAGAGTCTGGGTCCCAGTCCTCCAGTTACCCATATATCCCTGGCAGTGTGGTCCCAAGGTTTGGGTCTGGAGGGTAGTTCAGTTTATATTTTAAAAAGATCAGCACATTCATATCACAGATAGCAAGTCGAGCGCTGAAAGTAAAACAATGTTCAGGAGATAAGATCGCCTAAGTAACATTAATTCCCCTGTCTGTTTCTGACCAGTACTGTCATGCACTGTTAATGGTCACATCACAGGAGTGGGCTTTAATACTCAAGATTCACACGAGACACCCATAAATCCTAAAGAAGAGTGTAATTCTGCATCCTGGAGATGCCCAAGTTAAGTAAATTCAGAAAATATATTGACTAGCTTGAGCTTCTCTCATCATATTTCCACAGATAGAAAATGAAAATGCCATTCAGCTTTCCTGCTACTATATATAAAAGTTAAATCTACGTATATCATTCACTCACAGGCCCGTTGGAGGGAGGTTTCTCGTGTTGGTAACAGCAGTCAGAAGCCTTTGGTTGCTGCTGGAAAGGGAATTTTCATTTCTTCATATTTATAATAATAAATACTATTTTCTTTTTTCAACTTATTAAGTATTTGCTTCTTGAATTTTCTTATGATGTTACCAGAAAATCTTGGCTGATGAAATCTCAAGTGGGCAAGGGGAAAAATCTTCACTAATTTCATTCAAAAAGAGATGAACAGATGTTTAATATTAGTATACCTGCCTTATGCGCGTGGTTTGAAGGTAGCTTGAGTGCCTGACCCAGAGGCACCAGAGCTGGTCAGCCAAGCTGCCAGGAGTACATTTCTCCCTGCAATTGGAGCTCATGTCTGAGCATCTCTTTATTTCACTGGAGCCAGTGTTTCGCCCAGGTGTCTGACTCTGCAACTTCGTATCTGGGGATGCTTTATTGATTAATATTGTACAAGGTATGTGTATCTTTTTTTCCAGCAAGCACACCTGTACAAGTCAAATATTAATGCCTAGGGTATTCTGTAAATAGCATTCATAATCCTTCTCTGAAGCAACTTTCTGTGAAGCCATTTTCCACTCTGTTTCTCAGAGAAAAACAAATATATAACAGAACTATGAAACTCCTTTCCAATATTTCATTTGCTGGCTTTCAAGCGTCATCCTGGGAGCAATGAGACAAGAAAAGAGTCTTTTCTTCCTTCAAGGTCTGCAGTGAACAGTGTAAAGCCACGCACAATGGATTTGGAAGAAGTTTTATATATTATGACAAGCAAGTGTATCTCCAGGGTGCTCTGCTGTTGTGGAATGTAGTTATAAGCCAAATCATCCATTAAGTCACTGAATGTGGTAAAATTTCTCAGGTTCTTAGAGACAAAAAGCATATGAGAAGACACCCATGACTCAGTTCTTATGAATGCAATGAAGTAAGGTTATCAGCCTAAATCGTCCCTATTAATCAATAGTGTAACATTCCAGTGATAGCCCCTGTTAACATGTGGAGCTTTGGGACTGAGGTGGGTGGAAGGAGTCTGACTGCCAGTCTTAGGGTCATGTACTCCATCCGAGCCTAAAACTGGTCCAGCTGAAAAAAAAGAAAGCGAAGTATATGTGCTCTGTGCTGGGGAGGTGTTCGCATGGTTGGGAAATGCTTGATTATGACACTTTATACATGGAGAGAGAACTGGGTTTTGTTTTTGTTTGTTGCCCCACCCCAGTTTTCATTCTCTCAGAATTTCTCTTTCTTACCAAGTCCTGAAATTCAGCATTTCAGAATTTGTCATGACAACCAAAGACGGGCATGGCTGTGTGGCAGTATTATTTGTATTGTGCCAGAAATGATTTAGCTTTGGTGTACCTGCAGTGATGCACATCCATACATTCATCTTAACTTATCCATACCTTCACCTTAACTTCCAATAAACAGCTAAATACATAAAGTGAGGAGAGTGAACCCCATTCTCTCTGATAATCAGAGGCCAGTATTACTTTCACTACTTTTAGTTGCAATGCTTGCCATCAAAGGGATAGTAAATACTTTCTTTAATCTTTTTTTTATTATTAATTTGTCGTCAGTGTTTGTGTACTTGTCTGTGTATTTTTCATACCTGTGATCTAACTGTTTAGATTATGTCTTTGACTTCAGAAGTTATATTTTGTTAATTAGCTTTCATAGGAAAGGGACAAATTTCCTAAAAAAGATTGCAAAGTTAATTAAGGATGAGAAACAAAATAAAAAGAAAGTGCAACAGCCTGACTAAGGAGACAGAAAAAAAAAAAAAAAGTACAAAAAAGATATCAAAAACTACAAGAACTCTTAGCAAAAACACTTTTCAGTAATTAAAATGGCTCATCATTAAAGCATGTCTGTGGATAATTTTAAGATAGTCGGCATATTGGGGCACCCACAGCTTCTCTGGGCAACCTGTTCCAGCGCCTCGCCACCCTTAGAAGTGAGTCAGTACTTGGAGAATTGAGCATCCAAAGAGTGCAAAGTCACTTGTGCTTATGATTAGTTTTTATACTAAGTGGTTTACACTGGGAGCTGCAGAAAGGGAGAGCAGAAAAACATGTTAAGGTGGTAAGGAGGTAAATCCCATTGTGTCTCCTGTGACATCTCTGCAAGATATGATCTCCAGTAGTGAAATGGCCTGCAGATGCCATAACTTGTTTCAGCACATGACATCCAATTTTGCAAGGTCTAATGACAGGCACAGAGTTAACTTGGGCTGCTGCTCTAAGCATGCCTGGGAGCTGCTTACAAGTTCCAGCAGCATGTCAAGATCTTTGCCTCATCTTTTTAAAACGGGAAATGGCCATCAGCATGGGCATTTGAAAGAGCATCAGTAAATTCAGGTAGAAACAGAATAGCCATTTCAGTACTTTCCTTGGCATCCAAAGTTAAATGTTATTTAAGTATTTTTATTATTACTGTTACTGAATTCTAGTGTCAAGTCCCTGAAGACAGGGGGGATATGCATAAGATTTTTATAGGCATTCATTAGGGTTCTCTTTAAACTAACACAAAAGCAGTAGAGTTTATGTTTTGGTAAACAATTGTGTGTTTCTGTGGTGGGATGTGTCTGTTATCTTTAAAAGGTGGGATTTAGTTCTCTTGAACTCTGTGGCGTGACTCAGAAGTCAAATGAAGTTGTTTTGTTTTCAGTTTTAAGGGCAGTTCTTCAAAGTGTTGCATCTAAGAGATGAATGCTTTGGAGAAGATCTTATCCTCAGGTAACTGTTCCCATCAGTGCAATTACTGTTTTCTATATAGCACTCATATATTTTTCTCTTCTGGTTTCTCTCTCTCTCTCTCTTTTTTCTTTTTTTTTTTTTTTTTTTTTAACAAAAACTCAAATCTCTTATCCTAAAGAACAGCGCAAAGTTATCCAAAAGAAGAGCTTGTTATACTTTTTGCATCCACCGTAATGAATCCTGATTAGGAACCTGTGCAATGATATTATCCTGATTGGTGGGAAATTGGTGAAGGAAATAACCAATTTTCAATCAACATAATTGGTTGCTCAGGAGGTTTGAAATCTAGAGAAATGGCATTGCATCTTCAGCAGATGTGCTAAAATATTATTCTGGAATAGCAAAAGAAATTTGGGGTAAGAATTGCACATTTCAGAAAATATGAGTGGTTGTTTGTAGAAAAGTGATGTTTCAGATATTTTAAGAATCATCAGTGCTGTGGTCTTTCAGTCACTGTTAAACCTCAGTAAGTCCACATTTATAAAAGACATCTTAACAGAACCAGCAACTGCAACCCCCTGCCCAACAAAAAAGGATTCTTCATTGTCATTCATAGCTTTTAAAGTACATTTTTATTTGTTTAATGGGGATTCAGTTCTGTACTACTAACCAACTCCGCAGTTGGTTACATTATACCACCATCAAGCAGTCCAGTTTAGGTTTGACAATGCACAGCAAATGGGAATGGCAAAGTCACTTTGTCCCACACAGCAGAATCCCTGCAGTGATACGGTCTCATCTTGAACTGGCAATAAATTGGGAGAAGTCCTTGAATTCAAAGTCTGTGCTGGCTTACCCAGCAGGGTAAGTTAGTTCATTGTGTATTATGAATGCATGCCTTGATGTTGGCCTATTCTAACCTGATTGAACTTGATAAATAACTAAGTGAAGAAATAGTACATAAATTCCCATACAGAACAAGTGTAGCTCTTACTTGTTTCAGCTGTATTTCAAAAGTGTATCAAGGATAGAAATGGGACTACTAAACATGTCAGTCTGAACCAATTCTACTGAAGCTTTTCCTGCTTTACATTTCTCTGTGAATTGATGGGAGGTCAAAGCTACCTTCATGAACAAGCCAGCGACTTCACTGAAGTAAAGCTGGGCAGCACAGATGATTGCATGGCACCACCTCCAGCTACGAGCTAGCTCTATAATAATGAAGTGTATTTGCTACTTCCCTACCTGTGAATTGTGAAATTGCAGTTGTGTATGCACATCTCAGAGGAGTACGTGGCTGGATGTACGTGGCTGTATGCATATATCCTTGCACATTCTTGCACTTCGGATTATCCTCCCTTAAATCAGCCAAGACGTGAAATGGCCATGCTGTACCTGGGCATAAAACATTTTTGCATCACTGTGCTTTCTTTATCACCTTGAGCTGTCCATTCAAATGTAAAGAGAAGTTTCACTACCCACCTTCAAAATTATAGTTTCCATCTATTAAGAGAAAGAGGCTCAAAATCCTTCTGAGACGATAAATAGCACAAAATGCTTTGATTCATATCTGTGCGCTGGAAGTTTCTCACATCAAGAGAAATACCATGAATACATCATTATTTTGACAGCTTTGTGAAAAAGGAGGCAAGAGGATCGTATTGTATGGATTTAATTTCTGCAGTTTTACACCTTTGTGTTTTGCAAAAGAATCAAATCCTGCCATCAGTGCAGAACAGGTGGTAAACCAAAGGGCAAAGTGGAGATACTATATAAAGGCCTGTCAACTCTTGTACTTGGAGTGCGAGCCCCCACCAAGGACTCCCCAGACAGAGCTCCTGTGTCTCACACCTTCTCAGTATAGTACCTTTTGTATTTTTTTCAGGCTCAGCATTTACCCAGCTGCAACAGGAGGGCACAGAAAAGGAGAGGATAGATAGCAAGAGAAGAGTTTCCCTTCAGGGCTATAACAGGGAAAAGCAGACACTTTCCCTACTGGAAGGTAGTGGGATTTCCACCACCACTATACTAGCTGATGTGGGAGTGTCAGTGGGGAAAAGCTGAAGTGCTGAAGACATACAGCACAAGCTCTCAGTTGCTGACACGACCGTTGAGAATGTTCTTTAGCATTAAGTTAAATTTGGGTGTATTACACAATAGAGTGAGGGTCCTATGGAGAAGTAACATCCCACTTGCAGTGAAGCAGTTTATGTTGCTGTAGGTAGAAGAAGACTGGGAAGAGTGCTTTGTTTCTCTGAGTAATAGTACCCTCCTTTGTTCTCGTGTCCCTATGATTGCTAAGCTTTACCACCTGAACAGTCATGCAACTTGTTTTTAGAAAATATTAAATTTGAAGTACAATGACATTTAATTTCCTTTTTACTTTCTATTGAATCATTGTTTTGAGTTTCTGTTTAATTACAGAATGAGAAATACACTTCCAGAAAGCTGAGGCCTTCTTGTTTTTCTCTCCTAAGCCATGACTTCAGGGCCTGAGCCTTTATAAACATAACAGGTACAGGCACACAGTTGGTTATGGTTGTTAACACAAGCTTCTTCATCTTTTGCTCCCAGTTGCCATGATTTCCTGTTCCCCTTGATATGGGCTAATTGAAGATTTTAGCATGCATGTCCTTCCTTGTGGAGCAGAAGCCTGACCTTGGCGTTGACATTGTCTTAAAAGTATTTATATATTCACCAATATTTATATTCAAGGTATTTATATATTCCTTAGTATTTCACTTGTGGTATTTAAATGGTTTTGCTCCTATGTCCAGCATAACACAGAAAATTGCATGGATAATGCAAAATCGTAATTAAAACTAAAAGTGAACTGAAATTTTGTCAGAACTCAGAAAACTTTGTGGTAAAGTTCACATTTTTATGTGCTTGTTATTTTGTACAAATCCATTTTCTTCTTTCCTGTCACATCTCAAGACCTTTTTATAAGGAATCTCCGTCTCTTTTCCCCCTAATTTAAATTCTGCTCTGTCTCTTTGGAATATTAGGTATGGCTTAGCGGTGAAATTATTTTAATGATGTGGCTGAGTGCTCGTATATATTCAGGCAAGCAAACATAAAATGATCATTCTTTATATTAAGGGTCCATCTATAGTTTAGAAAAGGTAATAAATGATAGATTGAAGGCATAGATGGCTCCAGTAGTGGCTGGTGTGTATTACAGAGGTTATTAGCCCATCAGTTGAAGGTATGGTAGATGGCTGCAAGCCAAGCATACAAACAACCTATGCAACGGATGGAGTCCATAACAATTGATTAACTGTGTATTAACATGCAGATTAACCCTTTATCAACTTTTTTTTTATATAATGAAATACATGAGTGGCACCCAAATAGCGAGAGTGGACATAAAAGGAGACACTAAATTTCCTTACGAAGGGCAGTTTATCGGCTCTTATTTTTGTTTAAATGTGGAGTGTGATTTGCAAGGGTGCCTCTACCACCTGAGACTGAAGTGTGTTTTAGAAGAGGCATTGTGTGGTGCTAGGCTCGTTTCCAGTCAGGACTAGGCCTGACAGATGCCAACTAGGCCTCTAAATCACTTGCGCAGTCCTGAGTGTGTTGCTATGCTGATTTGTGTTGTTATTTGTTTTTATTGGTATCATTTTATCATTAAAGTTTCCATTTTACACCCATACCTTTTTCCAGGGTGTATGGAAAGGGAAGGGAAGGAATTCCCTGAAGCTCCAGAGTGGGCATGAATCACGCTGTTCAGTGTCTGGGCTCCCACTGAAATGGTGACTGGAGTTTAAGTTGTATTTTTGCAGCCACATTTCTTTCATATTCAGAGATTAGCTACACTTAGGCTTAGTTATACTGGAAAAAGCTCTGTTGAATTGGCTGGGACAAGAGCATATGGTTTGTGTTAAGGAACCTTCCCTCATCTTTTGATCTGTCTCACCCAGCAGGTTTGAGCTGTACCTCTACAGTGGTGCCTTTCTTCTGTCTGGTGCAGTATTGCTCAAAAGATTAGAAGTCCCTGGTACACATTCTACCAAGAAAATATGGGACAGATCCATCTCTGATGTACTCTGACCCAAGACAGGCAACTTCATCTTGAAAACAAGAGGTCTGCAGAGTTTTTACCACTTGTTTCCAGTAGCTATAGATTCCAGCAGCTCCTTTCCATAGGCAGAAATCATCATCCTCTTCATTTATTCTATATTAGCAGTAACACTAATAACTGAAAGAACAAAGCCAGAATGCAAGATGTAGAGCTAAGAAAATACAATAGTTATTTTGTCAAAGACCCTCACCCATAACTTTCCAAAGGAAACAGAGGAGCCTTAGGTACAGGATTTGGGGTTTCTCATCCTGCAGCCTGTTACTGGGCTGTGAAAAAACAAGCATGAAAGAATTGCCAGAAGTGAGGCAGAGAAGGGGCTCAGGTAACCCAGTCTGTCCAGTGCTTGGAGGGAGCCAGACATGCCTGAGCTTCTTCTGTGAGAGATCCAGGTAGTTGTTTTGAAGGTGAGACAGACTGCAACTTCCTCTTGTAGAGCAGTCCAGCGCTTTTTTGCTAGCAACTTTTTTTGTTTGTTTGTTTGTTTTTTTCTTCCCTTTGAAATGCAAGTGTTTCTTGCTACAACTTAAGCTTGTTATTTCTTTCCAGTTCCTGGAAGTGGAGAAGAGATTGCTTCCTTCTTTTTTTTTTTCCTTTATTTTTTTATTTTTTTCTGCAACCATTTATGTGTTTGATTACTGTTTTTATGTTATACCCTCAGCCCTCTGTGGAGTTGCAGTGGTTGTCCTTGTTTCATGGCTTTGTCTTTTCTAACAGGTAAATTCTGTTACACAAAGTGACTTTGGATCGGGCCCTTTTAGAAGAGCAGCTAGTTGCTAAATAAAGCTCAGTGTTGAAAACATCGTTTTAAGTTGATCAGACGTTGTATATTGGGATGGCAAGCACGTGTTACTTAAAATCGTGAAGAAATGTCATTTGCAATAAAGAAGGTCACATCCAGGCTGCTCCCAATCTTTATTTCTCTTTAGCTACCCAGCCCTATTTTCTCTATTAGTGCACCACTATTTATGATTCTTCAGTAACCAACACTGTAGGCTTTTCTTAAATTACCATAAAATAGCCTCCTATTGACCAGGGACAATAAATCCAGAAGACTACAGTATTAAACCTTTCAGTGTTTTGGTTGGTTTTGTTTTTACTTTTGTTTCTTTGCTAACGGAGCTGTTTATCATCAGAGGTTTCCAATAATGGCTCTAGAAAGCATTGATTATTTTTCTGCCTTCACTTAAATTTATAAATTTAGTTTAGCAGAGAATGAGTATAGCAAAGGTATGAAGGGGTATACGTGGCTCCAGGTAGTTTTCCTGATTTTTTTTGTGTCTTGTTCTCTCTTATACTTTATATAAGTATAGATACAGAAAAATAAAAATCTGAATAAATGGAAAACTATATAGTTTCTCCATTTATTTTGGTAATTTCTTTATAGCATAGAAAAATGGGAACAAAGTCATTGTTGTATAAAGCTGGCAGAGAAGAGGACTGCGGTCTGTATTATGTGGCAGAAAAGATGAAGGATCCGTGTGGTTCTTAACAGCCATCTCTTCTCTTGACATGTCTCTGTGGAAGGTAGAGGAAGCAGTGAGCTGTTTTACCCTCAGTTTTGTAGCTGAGAAGGACATGCTGCTGCTGTCTGGTGCAGGTGGGACCACCAGGACAGAGGGGAGGGAGACCCCACTGGGGAGCATGGTCTGCTGGAGAGGCTGACAGAGAGCAGGGAGAGAGCAGGGCAACAGAGGCAGGGAGGCCCAGGGTGTATTGAAAGAAAAAGGACTTGTGAGGTGTTTTCCCATGCCAAGAAACTTCTCAAGTTTGTTGATCTGGAGTGATGCAGACTCAACTAAAATTCGTGAGTCCCAAGGCCAGGTTCCAGATTGATATGTTCAATTTTTCTTTTATTACAAATGTACTGTGTTTTTGTAGGGGATATCAATAACCTATATATTATTTTGAGTGAACACATATATAGGTATTTTCTGAACAAAAATGCTTTTATTCCCAAAGGGTAAAAAGCAAACTCTTCTTAGCAGGCAGTCCTTGGGCCTGGAGAGTTCAGGAGAAGGTGAGACTGAATAGGTTTATCAGGACACACTGGGCATGGCTGTATGGTGCAGAGGCAGCAGAGAGAGAAGATTCGGTAATCTGGAGTAAGTTATTGAGGGAAAATGAAGGGGAAAGGGAAGGGTTATGTAGTTTGAGTCCATGGTTGTATTCTGCGAACTTAGCAATTCATGTTCCCATTGTCTTTTGTGCTGAGAGTAAATTAATGTCTCCAGAACCAGGCTCAAGTTGCCTTTGGATAAGCAATTGGAGGAGAGTTTGCTAATCCCCCTCATGTCAGGCTGTCAAGTTTTTTGCCTCTATGTTGTTTTTTGTTTTGTTTGTTTGTTTTAGAAATTCTCATGAGTATTCCTCTCTGTGAAGCTCCAGGTAAGATGGCTATGGCCAAGCTGTGGCTATGAAGTAGGTCCTCTTCAAAGCACCTTATGAGCACAGGGTTTGACAGCCACATTAGCGATACCTCTGATCTTCTGCTTGCTAAGTTATTCAGATGATGGAGAAAGCTTTGATTCTTCCAGTAGTGGAGGTGGGTTTTAAAGAATCAGTAAGGCACAAATGATAGGGAAGATTCAAGATGGAAATTGTTGTTCAGGTTACTGGAATTTTACTTGAACTTCTCTCCATCTTTCCTCATCAACATTAATAAACCAGGCAGTAAAGCATTCAGTAAGTAATGGAAATAAGTTGAGTATCCTGCAGATGTCTGCCTCATGGCTACTTGTGAGCTCTGAGTGGGAACATTTGTGAAGATACCTGATGCTGGTGAGCCCCTGCTGTCCATTAAGACATTGGCACAGTGCTGGTCATATTGAGTTCCATTTATTTTTTTCTAAGTTAGATTGTCTTTAAGACTTCTCCTACTTTGTTGGATTCTTTTACAATTGAGGTTTAAAAAGCTACCAGTATAGGAGAGGTAATAAGCATACCTACAAACCTGTTTACCTGAGTGAATGTCACTTCCTTAGGAAAATAGGCTATAAACATTAGGTTTGTCATCTTTTATACCTGGCTTGTCTTTACAGTGGTCTAACAGATGAATGTCTGCATTGCTGTTGGAGGTGGGAACGAGTCCTATTATATGTTTAAAACTTGAGAGATTTGGGAACATTTGGAAGTTATTAGCTTAGGTTTGCCTTGTACAGTCAGTTTCCCCCTGTCCAGATGAAGCCTGAAACAATTTGGCATGTGCTCCTGATCCTCTGCTATTGATGGATGCCATTTAGCGAAACATTTGCATGATATTTCGAGCAGAAGAAATGCATACTTGAGTCCTTTTCGAGGCCTTGACTTTGGATTTGTTCCAGAAATCCAGCCTTGCTGCCGTTCTTAGCTCCCATCCCAGTTGTTATTTCCCACATGGTGTGTCATGAGGTCAGGGTGCTGTTTATTCAGGGTGGCCTTTGCCATGGCCTGCGACTTCTCCCTGCGTGCTGTGCAAGCATGGAGAAAGGGGGGGACGCTAGAGCCTCCCAGTGCCATACCCTGATCGTGCACGCTTCCAGGTAGGCTGTGAAACACATGCTAAGTGATGAGAGTTGTAAAGAAGCGTGCTCGCATCCCAGGTCCCTGCTGCTGGGGAGAAAACAGAGAGCAGATGGTGCTGAAATCATCTCGAGGTGAGCAATTGGTAAACACAGCGAGCGTGTACGGGATGGGGCGGAGGCGTAGCGCACCTCCTCGCGCTGTGCTGAGGGGAGGCAGGCCTTGTGCGATTTGCTGCAGTCATTCAGACCACAAAACAAGATCCTGTGGGCTCGGAAGGGCTTTGGCACATGCAGCAGTGGATGGCTGCACTGCAGTTTTGTGTGGAAAAGAAAATTCTCCTCAGAAGTCTCCAGCTTACAGAGCAGGGCCTCTCTCCGTGTCCCAGGCCCATACTCCACAGGGGCTGGAGGCATGGTTCGACCTCGTGTGGCACTGGCCAAATGCAGCCGGGGAGAGCAAGAAGCCCTTTAAAAGCCCTTTAAAAGCTCTTTTAAGCCCTTCCTTAACTATGGAAGCTCTTCCTATTTCTGTGAGGAGAGCGGCCTGCTGGGTCTCCTGTATGCCCAGCTAAGCACTGGGCAGGATCTGTCTCTAAATGAACTGATCTTTATCTGGCTGTTTACAGCTCTTGTGCCATACTTGTTATTTATTTAATGAAACATTCTAGTAAAGTAGAGCAGCCATTCATAAGCCCCTGACAACAAACAATCATGAAAATTGCCTTTGAATTTCCCTAATTTGCTTGTAAGAGTCAGAACAATGGGAGAGAATAATTGCAGTTATTAAAAGAAATTGCCGCAGGCAAAATATAACCCATTTTAAAACTCATATCCAGGAAAACAGAGGGGGGGGGGGGCAAAAAGGAGAGCTGCCCGGTAAGATGCTTCGTGTTCCCAGCCTCCTTTTGTCTGGGAGATGAGAGACTTCACCTTGCTTTTTCCTCAGGCCCTGTTACTTGCAGGGAAAATCAGAGCTTTTAGTGTCAGCGTAGTCCAGCTGCGTGCAGCAGCGCCTCGCCTGGCAAAGCCCTGGGAAAGCTGTTTTCTTCCCGTCTGCTTTGTGCCAGTTCAGAGCTGTCCCTCACTGGAAGCTAAGTGTATTGGAAACCAATAGGAAGAAAAAAAAAATCACTCTAGCATAAACTGCTGGACAGAGAGGACTGAACCTCCTTTCTGGGTCTGAGCTGGCTTGCTTGTAAAAATAGGAGACCTGTAGAGTTTTCCAAAGAGCACAACTAGCTTTTAGTGTCATGTAACCCTGAATGAGTTTCGTGACTGAAAATGTATCTCTAGAGTCCCTGGGGATTTCTGGTGGCTGGTTCTGGCCTATCTGACTTTGCACGAGGTGAGGAGCTGCTGTCAGCCCTCACCTGTACAGAAAACCCCAAAGCAATGCCAGAAGCAAATAAGACTTTGCCTTTTTTGTGCCAACCTTCCTTGGTAGACTCAAGCTCCTGAACCAGTTAAACACTGCAGCACTAGGCTTAAGCACTTGTAAAACTTGTGCCTTAGAAACCAGATGGCATTATAAGAAGAACCCATGCTTAACACAAGCTGCATGCTTTTGTCCCAGCCAATTCAATAGGGCTTTGTCCGGTATTACTGAGCACGGGGGTAACTCTCCTCTCCGAGTACAAATGAAATGTATTTGGCTCTCCCTCCATTTTATAAGGAGATAACAGAACAAAGGATTGCTGCAATTTGAGGGCACGAACCCTCATTTTCTCTCCAGTCCACCTAAATAGAAAAGAATTTCATGTTGGCCTGTGATCTTCCCTTCTGCAAGTCAAAGCCCTTTGAGTTCCTGCTGCAAGTAATGGCAGTTTACTCGCAATTTTTCAGCTGCATATGATACCCCAAATTGGCCCTCCTGATGTAATGAAAAGCAGCCCGCCAACACAGAGGTCCTTCCAAAGAAGCCAGGCTTTTGTAAGAGGAGAGAGCGCGACTGTGGTAATACTCCTGGATCGCTGTTTCACTTCATGCTTCGCCACAGGAGCAAAACAAGGCAGTGCAGCCCACTGTAAAGTGTTTATGAAAGTTGCTTTCTGACAGAAATGATTGTCAGGCAGTGGGCAGTGACTGTAACAAAATTTTAGCAGGAGATAGGTGTGGGTTTTTTTTGTTTGTTTGTTTGTTTTTTTTGTATGTGCAGGCAGCTGGCAGTCTTAATTGCTCTGAAGGGGAAAAAATAAATAAAAATAATAATAAAAAAAAAACAAACAGAAATTCATATTCTCTTCATATTCTCCATTTGTTTAGGGATGTAAATGGTGTTTTAACTCTGTGCCTCCCTGCTTTATTTTCCCTTATCAAAATAAATGTGAGTGAAACTTCCTCTTAGTTGCCTTTTTGTGCACATCAAGAATATCCAGTAAATGTCTCTGTTCTGCATCGATTCAATGTGAGTAGAATTTAACCTATATTCAACATCCAATACTTTCAGTCGTTTTCCCAGGTTACTACAGAATATTGAACAGTCGGTTTGATCAGTGTAATTCAAGGGTAGCTGAGAATCCATATTCATAGGAATTTTACCCACTGTTTACCTTTATGCACTTTTTTTTTTTTTTTTTCCCTTCAGGCTGCAGAACCAAATACTGATATGCTGTGTGAAGAGATCTCAGCAAAGGGACACGAGTTAAAGAGGAACGATTACATTGTAAAAAGTCATAAAACCTTCCAGGATTAAAAATCTCAGGAGGTAAATGTGTCAATTTAATTGAATTAAAATATTCCAAACCATTCCTTTCTCTGTTTGCCACCTGCCAGCATGCTACAATTCCCTGTGCAGAGTGTCATGGGTTGGTGATGCTGCAAATATACATGTGTTTATAATGTCATTGCTGAATAAGAAATGCTTATCTTAAACTCAGGCAGGAAAGAGCCTCTGAATTGATTTTTTCATTTTTATAGTCTCCATTTTCTTTAGCATGTTAGGTTTAGGCTAGCATGCAATAGAGAGTAGGAATAGACAGGCCTATGAGGAGGCAACCAAGGACCTTCCCTGAGCACATCCTGGGGTGAGGCTGATTTGAGCTATGCTCCATTTAGCTGTTCTGCACCTCTCAGGACGAATCCTCACCTCGGACACTGTTGTTCAGTCATCTAAGATGCAAATTCCCATTATCTACTCCTTGCCACAAAGACGTTTTTCTTACAGTGATGTTTGAAGATCTAAAAACATTTTCTGGGTAACTGAACAGCCAAACAGGTTGTCTCTTAGCAAAGACTAGAAAGCCTCTTACACGAGCACAAATCTAGAGGATTTAAACAAAGCTCCCTGACTTTACATCATGCTACTTCTGCATCCATGCTACAAGCTACCTTTGTGTGTTCTATTCTTTAAAAGTGAGGCTAACTTGCAGTCAGGGAGTACATTGTGCTTAGTCATAGTCATTGGAAATTTGCTTTCTGTTCCCACTAACTAATGGCTTCAAACTAAAAAAGGGAAGATTTAGATTAGACATTAGGAGGAAATTCTTCACTCAGAGGGTGGTGAGGCACTGGAACAGGTTGCCCAAGAGGCTGTGGATGCCCCATCCCTGGAGGTGTTCAAGACCAAGTTGGACGAGGCCCTGAGCAACCTGATCTAGTGGGTGGCATCCCTGCCTGTGGCAGGAGGGTTGGAACTAGATGATCTTTGAGGTCCTTTCTGACACAAGCTATTCTATGATTCTGTGAATATAATAAAAAGAACCTATGTTTCTATGATTCTAATTGATAAAAACAAAAAAAAAAATGGAGAAACAAGGTTTATTATAGAGTTTCTTGTAATGTTTAAAGCAGCTGAGAAATGGGGAATGATATGAGAGAAACAGTGGGATGTTGAAATTCAAACTGTTTTTTTTTCCATAGGTTACACTGTGGCTGTAAGGAGATTTTTATAAAGGTAAGCTTGCCACCTGGACACCCTTTTCTGTGGAAATACAGAAGTTGAACACCACTGGTTCCCTGGCAAATGCAAATAGGTGCTTTTCCATATGTATACTTTTTGCTGCATTTTCTAGAATGACGATAAAGATGCTTAGAGAAATATGCTTAATTATTTTAAACACTTTTTATAAATCCAAATAAACACCTCTATAAAAACTGGGGAATGTTATGGCAGTTTAAGGCTGATGTAGGAATATTGCAGTTTTTCTTTGGCTTGCTCAAGTATCTCATTGACTTAGATATTTTCACTGCATTTTTGTCTCATGGGTAATTTTTATGATGTTTAATAATTTCCTTAAATATGTCGGCACAGATGATTTGACACAGCAAGTGGCCTCAACAAATCATCAGCAAAATAGGCCTCTTTTCTCTGTAATTCCTATAGCTAGGAGGAAAAAAATGGAGGGATGAAGGTGGAATAGTCCAAACAAATGTATTTTGGTCTGTAACTTCTACCCTCCGTTTATACTCTGGAGCCATTATTTCTAGAGTCACTGAAGCAAATCATGTTAAGAGTAAATAGAAGCGTATAATGGAAGAAAATCTCAAAGATTCTTCTGTCATCCTTTCTATTTTTATAGGAACTTTTGATGATTTTCTTGCCAGTCTAAGACAGACTTTGTTTTGTCTCTCATCTTCTTTTTAATTCGAGACAGCTTCAGTATGGAGCCACACACACAGGAACAACAGAATGTGGACCCTCACCTTGTTGGCAATGGTTTTCCCAAGTACACTGGCTCCTGCTTAATCCAGAGGTTTTAAAACAGAGCTTCAAGCCGCAAGTAGGTTTCCTATGAAGCTGTTCAGTAAATGGCTTTCCACAGAGTGTGAATTGTAGATAAAGCAATAGGTGCCAAGGGGTTCAGGCTGTTAAAATATGCTTTCTGTTTTACATGGGTAGAAGGTAAAGCAGTGGCAGCTCAGACACAAGAGAAGGATATTTTTAGTTTCAGGAGGAGAAGTGCACGGTGGTGGAACTGTTGATAAAACAAAGGATGACGGTCTGAAACCTGGAAGGGGCTATAATATATGAATTTGTAGAAGGTACAGGATACGAATCAGGCACAATATTCCTGGAAACACTGTTGAATTTAGGGACTCCTTTGTGACATCAGAATATGCTTTGGGCACCTTGGAAATTCTAATCTTATTCATATGGTCACTTCTATAAAAGAAGCCAAAAAATAGTTCACAGCAAATAAAAGCAGTAGTGAAGCAAATGTAGCCCTTTATGTATTCCCATACTAATGGGTTCACCAGACTCTTTAAAACTACAACATAGTGTGGGTTACTGCTTCCTCTCCGCCTCAGCAGATAGGATCTACAGCTCCTCACTTTAAAACACTAGGAATAATAAAATGCATTATTAACAAGTAGTCGATGAACAAATAAATGCCCCTCCGGTAAATCCAAAAAATAATGTTTTGAAATACTGCCACCTTCTGATAAGTTTGGGACAGACAACTGAGTTGCAAGGAATTTGTCCTTTTTTTTTTTTATCAACAGTAATAATTCACTTTCTGATTTTCTAATGTTAGAGCCATGTTGCACCATCTGTTGCAGTGCTAACTTTCACTCTGTGTGAGACTACGTACACAGCAGTGTAAAGCGACGAAGAAAATGTAGTACGATTTCTTACAAACGATGGGAGAAACAGCATGAAACTTGTGTGAAGTAAGGAAAAACATTTTGGTGCTTCATGTGTGAGTTTAAGGATTTTAAAACACAAAGCCTATGTTTTAAATTGTGTGTGTTTAATGCATTACAGTATTGGGTCTAAAAGGTTGGTCTGAGCTGCAGGCTGAGCTTGGCCAGAGGAGAGGTGTGTATACTTTGGGTCTTAGAGAAGAGGACTTCCCTAGACCTGTGTAACTCCTGTCTCCAATGTGAATGTATCATTGAAGGGTTAATTCTTTTTAGCAGTCTTCCTTTGCTAACATTCAGATGATACTTGTCCCCATACCACCTTTGTGTATATTTTAATTATCCAGATGGTGTTTTATGTGTCCAGCCCCATACCATTACTATATTACTTAAACTTGGCAGTGATAGTTGGAAATAGCTTTCCCCAAGCTGGCTTTTTCTTGCAAAGTTCATCCAGTTTCAGCTTTCTAAAGGTCCTTTGTGCAGTGACAATATATATTGTGTACCTAAATGGCTCGCATATCATTTAAATTCCCTTGATGGGGAAAGTCTGCTTGGCAAAGACAATAAGCTTTTAAAAGTACGAGGAATTAATACAAAATCTAAGCTAATGTGACCTTAAAGTTACAATTTCAAGCTCTCAGAATTTATGCAGTCCAAAACTTAAATTTCTTTTGATTCACTTGAATTTCCCTGAGTCTGTGTTGGGCTGCTGTGAGATGGGGATGTCTGTGCCATGCTCCCACTTGTGGGGGTGTTACAGACGTGCCTGTACCAGGTTTTTCCTAAAGGATGCCCTAAAAAAGTGTTTCTATAGTAGGCATGGTGTTTTTTCCCTGGCAAAATGGGTATTTTGAGATGGTGGCTGAGAAAACAGATTCTTCCTTGAAGTGTTTGTTATTTGGGATTTTAACAGGACAAAAGAAAGGACAGAAGCAAAGAGAGACAGTGACTCAGAAGCTGCAGCATTGCTTTCATGTGAATTCATCCCATATCATAACTCTCACCCTACTAGGAGGTTCTGTGACTTGGTACTAAATGCAGCACCTAAGGGATACGTGGTAGGAGTATACAGACCTAAACATATATGTTCCAGGCAGAGGGGCAGTACCAGTGGTTGGGCAAGGAAAGCACATCAGCTGTCAGTGAGGATCGAGGCCCTTCTTGCAGTCGGTGTAAGTGTTTGTGCATTTTATTTATGTTCTTCTATTAATCAGCTTCTTAGACGTACTACTACCCATAGCGTGGCCTTGTGTTTGGCTTGATTTATTTATTTATTTTTGACTTTCAGTTTTCCACCGGGGTAATATTTTAACTCATGAGCTGATTTCGGCCTAATTTTAGGGATGAGAAGTCTGCAGTGTGCTGTGTTTCAACAAAGTTTCTGAAAATAGATGGGCAACTAAAGAAGTCTAACTTGTATCAGTGCCCCACTAAAGGGAAGGACTGAAATTTGAACTTAACTGTGTAATTGTACATCAGGGAATCCATGTGCAAGACAGATGTACTGAATGAAAGCACTTGGAAACCAGGCTTCAAAAGCTCTTCTGCGTATGTATTGACTTGTGTGTTGGCTTTGAAGGCTCCAAAGTGGGTAAAATGGCTTCTGTTCAGCCAAAGAAGCCAAGTTCTGCAGCAGGACTGATAATGGCAGGGGAATGTCAGGCTCTGTTACCTGCAAAGGGAGCACCCTGGAGATGAAGCCTGCTATGACCAGTAATGGGCCACTGGGAGAGGCAGGGGAAAGGGCTTGCTTGTGCCTGATTCACAGCTAGATGTATTTTGTGGGTTCCCATTCTGCTCAAACATGACTTTTCCCTGTAAAAATCATAAGGGATAACTGAGCCTCTAGCCTTTGGGAGTTTGTTGCCAGTCCCTAGAGATCTGTTACAAAGCTGTAGATAAACTTGAGTGACATTACAATCCAAAAAGAAGAACCCTTTTCTCATCAGAAAGGTGAGTGCACTTGACTCCTGAACACCTGCTTAATGCAACAGATGGAGCTGTGCTGCCTTCTGTCATCCCAAAGAGCTTATCTTCCTGGCTAAGGTCTAAGTACGGGTTTGTCGTTTCCAGTTCAATATAGAAAAATGTCTTCTGTGGATAGCAAAAATTTCACCTCTTGAATTTTGAATAAGGAACGATCCCAAAGCTGAGATCCAGGGCTTCACAGACTCTGGTAGGTGCAAAGGACACAAGTCATGCAGCCAGGATCTGATAACCAGCTCCAAGAGTCTTTAAAACAGACCATAACCGTATGTGCAGTGCGCTGCTTCTGCTGTTGTATATTGAGCTCAGGAGAAGGCAAGTAACATAATTGCCTTCAGCAAAATTGTCAGACAAGGAAACCTTTTAAAACTACATAGAGGGGGAATGTAATGAGAGCCCTGGAAGGAAGAGGCTAAGAGAAGAAAAATTGGCAGGGAGCATTAACATATACTTTTAACAAGCCTTTTCACAGAAAGAAGAATGACCCAGAGGTTTGACTGTTGTAGTTCTTACTTCAGTGAAAGGATTTCGTATGTGCTGCGTTGTAGGAGATAAATGCTTATTCCCCCTGTGTTATTTTATATTTCAGCTTGGAAGAGCAAGAGGAAGCTTTATTTAGACTATTGAATCCAACCCCACAGTAATACAGCATGTAAAACTTCCAAGAAGTGAAAGGCATGCAGAGCTTGCATGGCAGATAGTTTTAAGGATAACTCCTCAGCTGTTATAACCGTATGTCATACTAGTCATGAATTATTAGAAATGATTTGCTACAGTCTGCATTCATATTACCTCCCAGGGACCTTTCAGGCTGGATTTTTGGAGAGAGATGTTTCCTGGACCTTTTTTTTTTTTTTTTTTTTTTCTTCTTTCTAAAGAATACTACAGACTGCAGGACAAATTGAGGTTTGATAGAATAAGGACTACGGTTTTGAATTGCTGACTGATGCCTAAGAGGTAGAGAGTGCACCCTCTGGGGACAATTAGGGATAACTATCCAGGAGGACAGTTATATCTTGCAGCAGCTCCTGTTACAAGTGGAGGGATGATTGTTTGCTTTATGATAGAGGTAGATCCCACTGAGGAGCAGTCTTGTAGCCTGTTCCTCTTCTGAGGGAGTTTTTTTGGAGAACACTTGTTCTCACACAGGCTTGTGAGAGGAGTCCTAAACATCTTCCTCCTAGGTGAGCTGGTAGCTGTGGATTGAAAGCATCTGTAGGTAAGGGCAGGTGGTGGTCTCCTGGACCTTAGTGTTTTTTGATATAAACCTGCAAATAGTAACATGTGGGTTTAATATAAACCTGTGAAATGCAAGTGAGAGGTATGTTTTTTTGTGGTGGTTGTAGTTGTCTACAAGGAGGCTCTGTGCTCCACCCCAGTTGTTTCTTGCTGTCGTGTACCTTTCTAGAAAGTTTTCTTTATCCTTCCTCTTCCACTGCAGCCTTTGCCTGCACATTGAGCAGCTCACAGATCACACACAACAGAAAGCCTTTGCCCAGGAGATCTGCTGTAGGTGGCATGCTCTGAACATTGCAGATGTTACCATTACTTTTCCTTTCTTTTCAAGGTTGTCATTGCCCCTTGAGGAAAGTCTTGCCTG
Organism: Anas acuta; assembly: GCF_963932015.1. NCBI lineage: Eukaryota > Metazoa > Chordata > Aves > Anseriformes > Anatidae > Anas > Anas acuta. The sequence continues at coordinate 62,894,777 of NC_088982.1, read as the reverse complement.
AATCTAGAAATGCCGTCCATCCCATGTCTTCCTGCCCAGATCCAAAATCTTGTCTGTCCCAGATGGGCGCTGGTGAACAGCCTGGGCCCCATATTCCTCCATGCTGTGGCAGACCTGAATCACAGCTCACTCTGCAAATACAGGGAGGGCAAGACAGTGATGAGCAGGGTTTAGCCCTCTGTTTGGTCTGTATTTCTGGAGTCAGTAGGGATAAGGTGTAGCCACCTGGCTCTTTGTGAAAACCTACTGCACACTGCGTGGTGCTTCTGGGTGTAATATAATAACCCAGTCCTGGGTGATAGGGGAAGGAGTCTGATGAGAAAAACTTTTCCTATGGAGGCGTGTGAATAGAGAAGTGCCATAATTAACAATAATGACCAGTGCAGGTGACATTCCTTTGTGGTTAATAGCTGGCGGTGTGAAAGGCCCTGAGGCAGAGCCTCAGGCTGTTAAGTTAGGAAGTGAATTGCTAGGCTGTTTGACCTACGGTTCATTCCTAATATAAATGGTGAGGCTGTGAAGAACCTGAGCAAAATGTTCATGAGGACAGTCAGGTTTGCAAAAACTCTTTAGGAAGATTCAGAACTCTAAGCATATCAGGCCCCTTCCAGAGGGGAGGAAAAGCAAGTCTTACACAGCTGGGAAGGTGTAAGCAATTATCACAAATTCTGCAGTAGGAAGACTGGAAATTTCCATCCGTAGAGCCATTAAGGTTGCCCCAGGATAAGTGGGGGGACTGAAAAAAAAAAAAAAAAAGTGCTGAAAGAGGTGACTGCACCTGGACTATCCCTTCCTGCAGTGTTTCCATGCAGGGTGGGATGCAGCAGCCAGGTAAGTGTGAGGCTATGCCAGCGGGGCTCCCATGTCACAGGCTGAGCAGGGTAACTTTACTTGATGCAAACGCATTTCAGACTAAGAATATGGTTTCTACAAGTCCTGGCCACCTCAATAAATTCATCTTTGACCAACTGTTGTGGGGGAGGGAGAGATGTGAGTGGACCCTAAATATTCAGGCAAGCAAAAGCCAGTGCATTGTTCTCAAAGCACTGATTAAAATACTCCATCGTGCTGAATGTGGAGTGGAGGTTGTTCTTAAGGCTTGTTTTTGATTACCAGCTCACCACAAAATCCATTATTGCCCACATTTAATCCTGCCTGTCAAAACCATTTGTCTCCATACATTGCCAAGTGAATAGCTACAGATGTTTATTGTGCTGAACACAGGGAGACACGCTAACAAATCTGCTGTAACAAGAAGCAACCCATTACAGCACGAGAAGACTTTCCTCTGAAACAAATATCTTTAGACTTCAGTCTGAAATACAACCTACTGTCATGTTTTCTGCACAGCTAGCAATTTTACTGTATGACACAACAAATCTCAGCTTGAAAGAGCTGGCTTTTATACTCCACTCAAAATTGGACCTGCTGCAGCGGAGCGTATCGGAATTAGACTGAAGGAGTGGGCTCCTACCTGTAGTTGAGTTTTCACAAAGAGAGAGCTTTTGAGTACTGCCTTACTCTCCAGGGTCATGGGGTTTACAAAGCCAAGCCATACCGTTAATACTGTCTGGGTGCTGCTCTAAAGCAAAATCCAGGGGACAAGTTCATGGCTGGTATGAAGAAGTACAACACCAGGCGCGACATTTTAAATAGGTCTTTGATGGCTGAAATATTTGTCCCAGTTTGAATTCATGTTAGATCCCTTCTTTCTAGGTGCCAGTGGCCCATGCCTAGCCAGGCCTATCTACCTGCACTCTCCCATCTCATGTCATCAGAGCATCTTACCTGGTGGCTGCCCAGTTCTCTTCACAGCTTCTCCTATCTCCTTCCTACTGTTGAAGTATGAAGCCCTGGCTTCCACCACATGAAGAGATCCAACAAATTAAAGAAAGCAGATGGTTTGTAAGTCCATTTTATTTTGTTTGCCCGGTCAGAAATGTAAAGCTAATGAAATCATTATCTGCCTGTCCCTTCTGTACCCCCTCCAGCCACTCTCCAGTAACTTTGCCTGTTGTCCAATTTCACCCAGAATTAACATAGGACAAAAATGTTGTAGTTACTTAGTTGCTGCATGAGTCATGAAAATATCTTTCTGTACCAGGTTGTCTGTTAAAAGCAAAGACTGCTATATGTACCTGCCTGTTAGCACACTAGAGAACTCACAGGGAGGAGATACAGCCCCCGTTTCAGGAAAACTTCTGCAAATTAGGCAGCAAAGATTCCAAAAAAAAAAAAGAAGTCCTGGCCAGGCTGGAGTGAGTCACCTTCTTGAGGCGTTTGTTTCAGTGTGGGCCAACTTTCCTCACCTCCTATGGGCTTTTTAGGAGTGAATGTTTTATGGCAAATACCTGGTGTACTGTAAAACAGGTCAAGGGATAAAACACTAGCAGATTTTTAAATTACTGTAAGCAAAATCTCATAATAGTCTGCTGGGAAACTTTAGTCCTTGGTCTTCTTTGGGTTGGTGAATAACTGGATTAATAGATGCCAGGCTGTGTGGCGACATCACTGGAAAAAGACGGCAGCTTCTGAGTTAGGCTGCTGGAGGAGCATCTTTTACATTCTCCCTTCTTTCACCTGTGTGGTTTTCAGTCTGCCTCTGTTCCTGATCCTTTGTTTTGGCTGTGAACCTCTCCAGTGACAGCCCACCTGCTGAGCAGCTGACGTACCAGTTTGTTTCTATGGAGTTAATATTAAAATTAATGTAAAAGAGCAAACCCCAAAGATTAAATTAAAATAACAAAAGAGATATTACTCACTGAAAGGAAATGAATTGACAAAATTAAACCATAGGCCGCCGACTAGATTTTCCATGGAGCTCAGGTCCTGTTAGGCAACAGAGCAAAGGCACTAAAGGGCTCGGCCTCTCCACACTTCCCAGCTTTTCTGTATGAGCGACTGGACATAGCCTGTTTATAGATCTGGCCCCTTACCCTTGGGGTATTCATCCTAGTGTGTCCCTAATGGAGGAGATGCAGCCAGGGGGACCTAACACAGGTTTTGCTGTGTGTGAGCAGGCGTGGGATGGGGTGGCCTGGTGGGAACAGGCCCTCTCCAGACACCAGCATTGCTGTGGAACTTCCTCTGTCAGCATTAGTACAGTCTTAATCCGCAACAAGTCTATCTGTTGGCCTGACTCCAAATTTTTTATTTGTCAAGGGCCGTAGTCTCATCGTGAGGTGCATATTTTAGTGTTTTTCTAAGAATGAATGGATTTATAGTTCCTCTTCAGGCAACTATTTCAGCTGAGACCTTGATAGCTCCCGGTATGATGCTCAGCAGATACAGTTCAGCTCCATGCTACGTGAGCAAAACAGTGTCCTAACAGTACTGGGGGCTATGAATTAATTACCAGGTATAACAACTTGGTTCCTTCCTATTCTAGGGGTTGAGACAAGGACAGGCTTCTCTTCTGCTCTTCACAAAGCAGCACTCACAGGGTACGGGCCTGCTCGGCTCTGATGTGGGGGACACAGGAGGGCGAGCATTTTAGGAGCAGTTCTAGGTGGGTGCTTGAACCTGCAGGTGGAGCAAAGTGGCCCTAAGATGAGGAGGTGTATGATGGGCTGGGGAATATTTATGACTAGTAGGGTTGAGTTGCTGTCAAATCTGCAACAGAGGTGGAAGTGTTTTGATAGGGCAACCTTGTGCATCTGCAGAGAAGTCTGAAGGTGAAGATAGGCCTGCATTCAGGTCCTGCCCCTTCCATTCTTTTTTATTATGGTGTTGGGCAGTGCCTTTCTATATCATGGCCACGTTTGTAAAATGAAAACTTGGAAAGGACAACTTATAATACCTGTATGTAGCCCTGTGGTTACCTCCCTGCCTTACTTGTTTTTGACCTGTCCCCTTTCACCCAAGGCTGTGCTGTAATCCGGTGCTGTTCCCTGGGCTGGAGTTTTGGTTCCTGATGCTCTGTGAAGGTGAGGGTGCCGTGGGGCTGGCACGGGCCAGGCGGATGTAATTTGGCAGGGATGTGCATGTGCCACTGCCACAAAGAGCTCGGCCTGTTAGATGGTTTGAACTGGATGAACCCAGCATCTGAGGAAGTACAAGGTCCTTGTTTCCCATTTGCATGGCAGAAGGAGCTGTTAACTTGAACATATGTCTGGGGAAGAGAAGGAAATGTGCTTTATCACCTAGTCTATACTAGGTGGGCATGGAAAAGAGATGAACTTCTGTCATCATGCGGGACTGAAAAATGTAAGTGCTGAGCTGGCTTATTCATCTCCACTCTCTCTGTTATGCCCTGAATAGTTACGTCCTTCCCCAAATGTATTTCTGTTGGCACAGTAGGAAATTGGTGTAAGATAAAATATGGGCTAGCTATCCTGTAACCGCCTTTATCTCATTCGCTGTGTAAAAAGCTACTATCAGTGATCAGTCACCATCACAGTAAGTTTGTATTCATGACAGAAGTAACGTGCTGTCTGAAGTCTGACACGAGCTTTGAGAAAGCAATGTGTTTAAGCACATGGGTAATCAGCTACCTCACACCGCAGCACAGGCATCAGCAGTGGCGTGGTACCTGAGTTCTGCTCAGCTCAGGGGGGTGTTTGGTTTGTTCGCTTTCCAAATTTTCCAGAAATGTCTCGGAAAACTGATAGAAAAGGCCGGCGGTGGGTCTCTTATGCCAGAGAGAGCTCTTCTGTTCTGCTGGTGCTGAATCCCTTGTTCCAGCTACTTGAACAGCTTGGCTGCTGTCTCCCATGTTTGGAGACTAATAACCAGTATAATAAAAGGAAAGGCTGTTCCTGTGCAGCTATGGCAGGCTGTAACATTTTCTGAGTGACTTCACCCAGTCACATTACTACATCCCCAGGAAGCCTATGTTTCAAACATAATATATTTTCCATTAATGGCCACTGCACAGCGATGGGTTTGACTTCAGGAAGGCACATGATATCAGGAGTACCTGATTATGGATCGTCGTGGCGAAAGCAGTGTGCAGATGCAGCTTTCTACATACCTATGTGAATCGGTAGGTGGTAACTCTGAGCATGCTGCATGTCTGACCCAGATATGAACATAGCCAGCTAATCTGTCTCATTCAGCTGGCAACGTGTCTGAGATTGTAGGTGATATATCTGGAATGGTGGATGGCGTGTCTGACTCAGCAGTTGACTAACATTTCTCATGCTGGGGTGTTTCATCTTCAATGAAGACTATATATATATAGATACAGATATATATATATACACATCTTTAAGTTGTTTTTTTTTTTGTTAGCAGATGATCAAGCACACACCAGAATGAATCAGTCCTACTTAGTATGCAAGAGGATTTTTTTTTTCCTGTGTATCATTCCTTGCGCTTGGCCATTATTTTTACAAGTCAGATTTTGGGATGCATTCAAAGCCTGGTGGAAACCACTGACGTGAGGTGCTTTGGATCGGGCCCTGTAAGCACAACCAGACATTTCTGCTCAGCAGGCAGGACTGAATGTATGGAAAACCCTTCGTATACATTCCTGCCCTGTGATCTATTACGGTGTCCCAAAGCAACATTTCTATTTTTTTTTCTTTGCCAAAAAACTATGTTGTATTTATCTTGGAATAGGATGAGATGGAAGGTGTGTGGCCTTGAGGCTGATACAATGTACAATTTTACTGCTTCCACAGTCTGTTGTGTTTTTTTTTGTTTTGTTTTGTTTTTTCCTAATGTATTACTGCTGGATGAAACAAAAAGGCGTGTGTCTGTGACTGGCAAAAGCTGTTTGCAGGCTTTCTTGGCTCTCAGCACAGGGAAGGTCCAGCCCCTCGAAGAAGGAATTGTGGCTGTGTTCTGCACAGAGGCCGTACTCTGCCATCCCTGTAGTAACCTTGTCCTCTACCCAGCAGGGAAGCAGTACACAGCCTTTCAACAGTCCGTGCTCTGCAGGATCGTGTAATTTTTCTTAAAAGGGCAAGATAGGTGCCAAAGTTTGGAAGGCTGACAGCACGGCACTGCAGGCCAGTTACTGCTCAGTACCACTGGGGTGCTCAGCACCTCCAGGGCTGTGCTCGGGGCTAAGGAACAATAATGCTGAAGTGTGGCTCAGAGGGGAAGCAGGGCTGCCTCCCTGCTCCAGCTGGCAGTCCTCAAGGAGCCATAGGAGAGGAAATGCTTATCTGGTGAGTTAGCAGAATGCCTAATAGGAAGGGAAAGCGATCATCTGATTAGCATTGGCACGTTATCCTCCAGCAGCAGGTTGCCTCAGGCAGTGGGCACGGAGCTGTTCATCCCGCACGGGTTTCGTGTTGTTCTGCTCCGTTTAGCTTCTGCTTTGTTTTGCTTCACTTATTTCACATTTGGAGGAAGATATAATCAATAAATGTTGAGTACAAGTTGTTCGGCAGAGGGCTGCACTGCTGCAAAAGGCTGTTTTTATTCTTTGTGGGCATGCATAGCTGCACACCTGTCTGCCTGTGCTGCTAGCATGTTTGCTCTTAAGGATGCACAGCTTTTGGTGTCAACGGGAATGCTCTCACTGCTGCTGGATATTTTTTAATTTTTGTTTTTTTAAGAGCTGAATCCCTACTGTGCAGATCTCCAGATGTGGCTGCTGCTGCTGAAGCCACACAAGTAGCAGCACCACCAACCCAGCACTTGCTGGTCAAAGTGCTGTGGGTGGCAGATCCATTAGTACAGTATGGAAAATGGCAAGCGTGGGTTTATGTCACTCAGTCACCGTGCTCCAAGTTGCCTTTCCTTACGTGAGAAATCCAGTAGGCTTTCTTCTGATTACCCAAAAAAAAAAAAACACCTCTTGAAAGGACAAGCAAAATGTTGCCTGAAATACTGGTTTGCTGCTTGCAGCCATTCCCAAATCAAGCTAACCCGTTCTTTCTCTGTTAGTTATGGATGAAACTAGAAATGGGAAACTTGCCTCTCCACCTTCCTTGAGTGCCCTGGTGTAGAAATTACCGCGCAGTGAGCAAACAGCCCGGCAGTGCAGTAATGCTAAATGTGGGCCTTTTCTCTAAGAGTGGTTGCTGAGTGGTTGAAGTAAATCAGAGCTCTTCCTTGTTTGCCAGAGGAAAGCGTACGTCGGGAAGAGTTAATGCACAGTGTTTGTCTGCCTTTCTTGGACTGTACACCGTGCAATGGGGATGATCTGTGATGCTATTGATTCTCCAGCATGTACTGGAATGGCAGCAGGGAGAGCCCTCTTAGTTCAAAGCCTTCCTGGGTTTGGGGCATAATAGAGGTTAGTAGAGGCATCTGCATGGCTCTGGTCCCTCTTGCTTAAAGTAGGCCCTATAAAGGCAGGTTGCTTGGTCTTGTCCAGTTGAACACTGAGTATTTCCAAGAATGAGGACTCCACAAGTGCCTTAATTCCCCCGTAACTCAGGATGCCTCCTTGTTGTTACAGGATTGCTAGCAGAGGAAACAAAGCTGTTTAGCAAATACTGGCACCTCTGTGACACTTCTGCGTCAGTGCTGCAGTGGTCCAAACTTCTTCAGGACTGAAGGCAAACAGATGTTTTCATCTCATGCCTTCAGTGAGATCAGCAATGCCAAGATTAGCCATGCTGGAATCCAATATCCAGTGTATAACCTGGTAGGAACATAACTAAAATAGCTCCTATTTTCTGAAATGGTTGCAGAGGAATTTTATGGGGACCAAGCACAAAAAGGAAGCTTCCTATGACCTTGTAAATCTCCCCTGGGTTACCGTTGCTGGATGCTTTGAATATGCATGTGTTTTTTTTTTCTGAGTTTTATTGGAACTATGAAAAAAAAATTAAAATAGTTGTCAGGTATCTGTGACAGTTCAATCAAGTAGGAAGCTGCCATCGTGTATTGTGCTAAAACAATGACAAAAAATAGTGCTAGGTCATTGCGTTACAGCTTACAGACATGCGGATTGCTTCGCTGAAAGGTAGGATTCGAAGAAACTCTGATACTGTTTCCAAAGATCTCATTAATCAAGGCGATGTTTGTCTGTTAATGTTTCTGCGTCGTCCTTTCATTAAAATAATCAGAGTGAAACTCCACAGTACAGCTTCAGTCCCTCCCTCCAGCAGCAAGTGCATTAAGCCATAATTTTGAAAACAGATCAGTGATGTGGGCTGCCTGGGCTGAGGAGCTGTACACGAGGCTGATTTCCAGAGAGAAGTTGATCATACGCTTTCTGCAAACCTTGTCCATTTAAGCTGAAATACTGACTTCTATAGCTTTTATTTCCCTTTCCACCGGTGAATCTTTTAAATTGGAAATGAGTTACTTCTTTTAATCTGACCGAATATTGCCGTTCAGTTGCAGCTGCTGTCTGTGGAGGCGAGCTGTAGTGCTGCTGGCATTTGTCACGCGAGCGTGCGCCGCAGCACGGAACGGGTGCTGGAAATGTTGGTGCCCACCCTCTCTTTTAGTGTTGACGGGAGTCGAGCTTCCTATAATTAATTTGCATGTGGAAAACTGCCTCTCTGCCAAGAGATAAAGCAAATGATTCCGAGTTAGCACAATTATGTCATAAAGTGTATTTATCCAGACGCCTGACTCTTCCAAAATAGGTTTCTCCGTAGCGCACACCCAGCGCTGTGTCCCTTTTGTGGTTTGCGCGCCGTGGCTGCGGTAACTGACAGCTGAAAACATCCCTGAGAGGCTGTCAGATGTGCTGTCTGCATAACTGGTGATAATTTAACCATTCTTCAGCTTCACCTTTCAAACTGCTGGGATAATGCTCGTTATTGGCAACAGTAGGTGGAATGAGTGATGTGGGTGCCAAAGGGCCGTGGTGCCGGCAGGAATATTAACCTTACATCAAACCCAGCACCACGGTGGTGCCAGGCCAGAGCGTAAGGCAGGACCTTGCAAACCATCCCGTGCCTGCCTGGACCTCACTCACAGGACTGTTCCCAGCATCTGAGAGGAAGAAGGAGCAGTAGGGAGGGGCTTCTCTAACTTAAAAGCAGGAAGGAGTGATAGAGACCGAACAAGCGACGTGTGAGATGGCTGCGTGCTCTGCTGAGCACATTCCCAGTTGTCTTGCAGCCTTGCCACGCTGCAGAGGCTGGTAAAGAGCAGGGGATAGCTCCTCTCCCATCTGGCTGCTCTTGTTAAAATCCTTCGGTGATGGCTAAGCCTTGCGCTTGCTGTATTTTGTAGCATTTGCAGGGCTGACATTTGAAATATCCTTGATTTAGAGCCAGCTTGCGGCATTATTTCCTGCAGCAGATAGTTCCCGGTTGCAGAAGGGACCGCACTGCCTGCATTTTGGCAGCTCCTAGCACCCAAGGTGAGCTGGGGGGCAGAAGGTGTCCAACTCCAGCCTGTGTTACAAAGTGAACCACAGTATTGGGAACTGTTGCTCCTGAATTGCGAGGACATTTCTGGATGGCTGGTACAGTCAACGTGCGGGCTGTTAACTTCCATGGCTTTTGGTCCTTCCAGATGCCACTGCCATGTATCCTGCTGCCTTCATTGACTGCCTTCCAACACAGTTGCTCTGGCGACAGGCTTGGCAAACTCCGTTTTCATAATTAGGGCCTAGATTATCACAAGTTTTACATGCCCTTGAAGGTCTGCGGCTTTGGTTTCTTTGCTGTGTTACACTGAGATGATGCAAAAAGAGCAAACAGCGCTGAAATGTGGGGCAGAAATCTAACTCTAGCTACCTCTGTGTGAAAAACCTTTAGGGAAGGGCACTGCCAATTTTTCTTATTTTTTTTATTTTTTGCAATTACGTGGAGCTTCTCAGCAGGGAGTCAGCTAACAATATCCAGAGCAACCCAGCGAGCAAGAAGCATAAAGCCAGGAGCTAAGCAAAAGACAGAGATTTCATTATAAATTAGTGTTGGAAATTAGAGCCAGGCGGTGAAATAACCCCAATTAAAATTCAGAGAGCAAAGAAGAGAAAGCTTACCTAGTGACCCCTGCTTGCTGCACAGGGTTAGAGACGAAGCTGTGCTACTTTGGTATTCTAGCAGAACTTGTGCTTCGCTGAAATCCTCAGGAATTTAATGGAAAACCAGGGGCCTGATCCTTAATGGATGAAAAGCAGCTTAACCAAACCGGCACCAAGGCGGCTAAACTGGTCCATGGGATCCGTACTCACGGTGCCAACGTGGACAGAAAAAAAAAAATGAAATGGCTCTTATTTTCTGGTAAGCCTCTGTGCTGATCCAAATGCATCTGTTCGGTGGCTCCGAGCTGCTTAGGAGTGGAGGCAGCGCTCTTGAAATTAACTCCTGGGTGAGAGAAACAGATGCGTAATAAATCAGATCATTACAAGATGATTTTTTTGTGGTGATTGTTTGTCAAATTGCTTTCGATCAATTTGTTTTACCCATACAAAACTAAATTGTTCCCAGTTCAGATTTCTAACGAACGTTAAAAAGGTAAAATACCAAACCAGCAAAGAATTAATACTGGAATTCTACCGCAAGAGCTCCCTAGAAACAAATTCAAAGGCAGACAAATAAAACAAGAGATTAAAATATACAAAATACTGCAATTTACAAAAAAAAATCACTGAATTATTGATACTGCATAGAAGAGATGTCACAGCAGTGCTTCTAATCAGCCTGATTAAAAAAACACACTATCTTTTTTTTCCCCCTCCTTTGATGTCAAGAAGTGTATTGTAAACTTAAAAAGATGTATGTAGTTCAAACAGATTGATCTGGAAAGTTCAAAGATACTGTAATTTTCCGAGTATTTATACTTTATCCCATGTGGTCGAAGTATGTTGCGTGTATACACAGTGTAATCCTTTTAATACTCTTGCAGGACCGCAAACAGAGACAGCTCTTGTACAGAGTGAAAAAAATTAGGAGCCTCTATGGAACAGCTCCGTGCTGACCTTCCTTGTGCTGTGTCCGTACCCAACGCAATCAATGCAGTAAGTGCCTCACTCGCAGGAGTGCTTTGCTCTCCCCAGCTGATTATTTTGGTATAAATTTACATGCAGCCTTTGTGAGCTGCCTGATAATTGCGGCACCAGCTGGAAAATTGGAGCTGGAGGGCAGGCTCTGGACCCCAGCTCTCGGAGCGAGGCTGATGTCCTCGCTGCCAACAAGGTTTACAGGGCTCGTGGTGGTGGTTTTGGTGAGGGATGCACCATCCAGTCACCTTCACTGGCTGAATGTGTTCGGGCAGAGCTGCCTCTGCAGGAGGCTGATAGCAAGGGCCAAGGTTTTCCACATATTAGGTGCTATGTAACACGGAGAAGCTTTTTGCCCTGGCAGGGAGTTCTTGCCTGTGCTTCTGGCTGGCGGAGCAGCGCTTGCAACTTCTGGTTGTGGTGAGTGATGGTTATAGGCGCTGCTGGGGCAAGGACTTCTCGAACTGACTCTCCTGTTGTGAGTGCTAGATGTGCCAGGGGTTGGAACCCCTGCCCTAAAAGCTCATTTAAGTAAATGAAATGGAGAAAATACCATCATTCCCCTTTTGCGGAAGAAAAAATCACTTGTAGACCAGAGGAGTACTTTAAGGCCCAGTGAAGTAGATGGAAAGGCAGCATTAAGTCGTGGCAGGTTTTGACAAGTTGCTTAGGGATTTTGTGTCTTTGCAAAGGGCTGACTGATCTCAACACTGTCAAGAAGAGATTCAGAGCCCTGCCTCTAGTAAAGACAAAGCTGAATTTAAGGACTAGTTTTAAGGATTAAAATCTTACAGATTTTTCTCTTCATTATATGTAATTCAAGGCAGAATTTACTTAGATTTTTTTTTTTCCTCACAAGAAATGTCACGAGCAAAATAAGATACTTGGGTTCTTCATCTTTTTATGAAAGCTCTCAATTTATTTTGGCATTTCTGTAGACCAGTGGCCTGTGGATGAGCCTGCGGAATGGGCCTTGCTTGCTCAAGGTCTGCAGCAGGGAATAAACCCAACTGGCGTAATTGGAGCTCCATCTATTTACACCAGCTGAAAGATGTGACCCTCCGATCTTTGATTACTCTGGCGAAGCAGGATGCTGTAAGGCAGGGGTTTTTCAGTGGTCCTTTATCTGCTTGAATTGCCTGGCCAGCTTCAAGATACAGAGGCTGTAAACAAAGGGAAATTGGGACGGCAAACCGATCAATTACAGAATATTGAAAAGATCAAGGAAGTGGCAGCGGTGCTGCTAAAGACAATATGGAAAAGCCTTTTTCATCCAATAACCTCGTTCTCGTGTCAAAGGTGATAACAAGATGGAAAATGGCACAAGGTGAATGCATTCTGGTGGCAATGATTGCTGTGTGAATTGGGACTGGGTCGTACTTCACCCACCCTGCCCGTCTTCCCTAGATGCTGTATCCCAGGCAACCCAGGCAGAAGGTGTTATATTTATTGTGTCCCCATTGCTTTTTATCTCTCCTAGCGAAACCCAACATTAAATTCTCTCTCCAGCCTCCACTCTCTTAAACAAGCCGGAGCACGTGGCAGCATTGCATCCCCCCAGCTTCCTAGTTAGACCAGCAGAATCTATTTCTTCCTTTCCTGTTTGAGAAAGTCTGTGCGGTTGGTCTCTATTTTCTTGCCCAAATTGCCGAAAAAAAAGGCCTTGTGGTTAAAAATACATACAAATAAAGTGTCAGTCCATTGCGAGAGTCCTAGGTTCAGCTCATGAAATTCTTTCTCTCTTTTTTTTTTTTTTTTTTTTCTTTCTGCCTTGAAAAGGTTTCTTTGAGCCATTGAAAGGGCTTTTTACATCCCAGAGGTTGTTAGCAAAAGGAGGTGTGGAGGGAGAATCCAGCTTTGGCAGTAACAGGATCAAACTTGCCAGGTCATACTGGTATTATTTCTGATACGTTAATGGATGTTAAGGTCATCTGGATAAGATCAGAGCTGGTAACCGGCAGCGAGAAAGTGACAGCTTCTTACAGCTGTCCTTGAATGGAGCTTGTGGTGCAGCTATTCTCTCTCTGTGCAGTGTGTCAGCATAAACCACTGCCTGCAGGCTGTTGTGGTGGCAAATTTCACCTCTGAGGTGAGAGGTTGGAGCGCTGTAACCCAGCAGGCAGCTCAGCACCAAGCAGCCGCTCGCCTGCTCTCCCCATGCGGGATGGGGGAGAGAATTGGAAAGGGAAAGTGTGAGAACTCACGGGCTGAGAGAAGGACAGGTTACTAGGAAAAGCAACAGCTGCGTGCACAGCAAAGCAAAACTAAACAAGGAATTCATTCACTGCTTGCTGTCAGCTGGCAGGTTTTCAGCCATGTCTAGGAAAGCAGGACTCAGCACTTGTAATGGTATCTCAGGTGGGCAAATGCCATCACTCTGAACATACCCCTCTTCCTCCTTTTCCCCAGATTTTATTACTGAGCATGACACCATATGGTATGGTCCTGATACGGTCCCAGTGAAGACTCCTGTTTCTTCCAGGCTGTTTCTTGCCCCCAAGACACGCTATCCCTAGTCAAATTGAGGCTTTATTTCTTTTTTTCCAGCAGTCACTGACAGGTACCTCATGCCATTGCCTGTAAAGGGAATGGCAAAAAGAAAGGAAGAAGTGTCATCCAGAGTCAGAAACAGCTCAGTCTCCTCTGAGAAGGGATTCTGGTCTTCAGGGCAGGACTGTGAGACCCAGCTGAAGTCCCAGTCTAAGCGCTAACACGAGCTTGTGAGCTGCTTGCTGCCTCGAATCTCTGGTCACTGCTCAGTTCCAGTGGGCTGAGGGTGGAAGTGGAAATGCTTGCAGCCTGCAACTGCAGCTTGTAATCCTGGCCTGGAGGAGCTTAGCTGCTGCTGATTGAAGATCACGTGCAAGCAGATAAGCCAGAAGAGGATCACACATTCACAAAGCCTGAGAAATCCTGCTCTAATCCATCAGGGCTCCAAGAAGTAAAGCTGAGTGTAGCAGTTTGCTCTTCAGCATAAAATTCCAATTCCCTTTTGTTTTGCCTGGTATTCTCCTTGGTGGATTCCTCCACACTCCTCAGCACACCAAGGGTCAGGACTTTGGTGCTCCTTGGCACTTATCTTAGCCTAGAAGAACACAGAGGGTCCTTGCCACATGCCTAGGGGAGTCCTCGTAAGGCAGCTGGGGAAGAAAGAAATTCCCTGCTCTGGTGATAAGAAATGCCTCCTCCTGTGCAACGGTCTGATCTTCTTCATCCTTACCAGTGCCAGGTTTTTCTGTTCCCCTCACTGTGGATGATCAGCTTGTAGCTCAAAAATCAAGGCTGCCATTTCAGAGCCCTTTAAAAGCTCATCCTTTCGTTTTCCCTCGTTCTGCAGCGAGGCCAAGACGACAGCTTGTTACCGTTTAAATGAGCCCATCCATATTTTGCCATGAAATTCTCAGTCATTTAAGCCTGGTGTCTGGTCACTGTAATGTTATTATCTGCTCTCTATTTCTAGGCTTTGCTTTTAAACCTAACTAGAGTGTAACACCATTATATGGTCAGAGGCTCCCAACAGAGAGAGAATTGGGAGCCCAATCTGCCATTTCTGGGGGAGGGCTGGTTGGTTGGTTGGTTTTGGGATTGCTCCCAGAGAGCAAGGCCCAGGAGGAGGATTCTGCACCATTTAGGTGAAAATAAGGGATATCAGAAGTAATCTGGGGCAGGGTTTGTGTATGGTATTATATGCAATGTTTCTCTGGAGCAGGGTTTGTGTGTTGTGGTCTGTGCAATATTTCTGATGCTTCCCTAAGGAGAAGCTGCAGAACAGCTTGTCTGTCAAGCACTGCCTAACAAGACATGCTACTACCCTAGCCAGAAAGGATATGCCCTAGCCACCTTGTCCTGGGAGGCCAGCTCTAAGTCCACTGCAAATACGGACACAGATTGCAGTGCTGTTGGCACCTGCTGACCCACCACAGCCTGATGCTGCTGACTCCTTGCCTGCCAACTAAAAATTACAACTCGTTATCCTTCTGGCTCTAATCATTCTGTTTCAGGATGCACAGGGCCTTTGCATCTCCTTCTGGGGCAGGCCTTCAGGTTGCCGAAGCGTGTGGTAGCTGTCCTGGCAGAAAAGGGAAACGCCAGATCCTGAGTGCAGTGAGGTCCTGGGAAGCCAAAACAGGATCACGTGTGGCTTTGAGATTTTGCTTTTCCCCCTTTTATGTTTTTTTTTGGGGCCATTTGCCACTCCTGTTTGCATTAGAGCTTACACCAAACAGCATGTATGTCATGAAATGGCCAGCTGATACACAAGCCAAACTGCTGCAGTGATCCTCAGGTTGCATTTTTGTAACTGACTTGAATCCAAGGCTCACAAATTTTAAATAAACCCACGCTGGCAGAGATCCACGTACAGAGAAGTGTGTCACCAGTCTGCTAAGTGCCTGGCTCTTCCCCCAGCAGCTCTTCTTTGGTCTCCTCCAAGGCTGAGTCAACTGTGGCTTCAGGGCAGGACATGACAGTCCAAAACGAGCTGAAGAAAACTCTCCAGAATATCTCCCCTCCTCTCCATTACCTTAAAAAAATTAAACTTCTGTTTATTCTGAAGGGCTTCTGTTGCTCTCAAGCCATATCTTCTAATGGGTTTCTTAGAGAAGCATTTTTCTCTATGCAAGTAATTTAAGCCTTACATGCCCTCAAGCCATTTTTTAATTAAAAGAAAAATAGGAAATTCTTGGCCCAAGTAGGGGGCTTATGCTGCTGATTGACTACAGTGAAGAATTCCATAGGAGTGTTGAATTTTGCACTGTCAGATATGAAATCAGCCCTATAAGTATAACCCTGACCTGAGGCTGGGATTTTTAAAATGAGTTTCTTAATAAGAAAGGGAAGAAATAAATTTGACTTTGAATAAGCATAATGCAATTTCCCTTCACACAAATTACTCCTTTATTATAGCACAGATATTCACATTTATCAGTCTAAATGCTTAAGTCATGTGCGGCTTCATTTTGCCGGACTCAGCTCGGTCCTGCCTAAGAGGGAAAGCATTGCTGGGGCAGCTTAGTTCATACGGGCTCACCCCATCCAAAAGAGGTAGGGACTGTGTGGTTCCCATGGGCATGCAGAGCATCCTCCACTGCCATCCTGGTCTTCATTTATGGGAGAAACCAGCCAGGTTTTTGCCTGCTTCTCCTGATGAGGCAGTCTTTAGGTTTACTAGAGAAATGCAGGCAAATTTACAGGGTTGTCATCAAGCAGGATATTATAGACTGGTTGCATGGCCTTATTTCCCTACCTTTGCTACCAGGACATGGTCACGTAGGTGCCAACCCACTAGCATAGGGCTGGCTGCTGTGGGTGAGAGACAGGTAGCAGTACAGGGGGCTGGTGAATGTGGCAGGGTATGTCCAGTGGAAATGGGGACATCGGGTAAATAAACCAGTCGGGAACCAGGTAATGGTAGAGCTGCCACTCCTCTCCACCAGGAGTTGGACTCGATGATCCTTTTGGGTCCCTTCCAACTCGGGATATTCTATGATCTGTGATCTACCTGTGTTATATTACGTGCTTTCTCACAATGGGCTGACTTCATAGCAGTGGCTGGGGGAGAAAAAGGTTTGAGATCATCACTGTTTCCTATATCTTCCTCTTCATTTCTTTTTCTTTTTTTTTTTTTTTTTTTCTCCCTTGTTAAGGCTGACTTTCTTAGTTGAGAATGGGCTAAGTATGTCTAAAGCAACTCAGCAGCCAGTGAAGATAAAGCCGGGGCTGTCAGAAAACGCCAAGCAGAGGTATTTTTGTAGGCTGAAATGAAGGATGAGAGAACCCATTTGGATAAAAAAAAGAATTAACCTTGAACCTCTCCCTGAAGTCTGATTCAAACATGAATCTCATTTGTATTAAAAAGGAAAAGGGAAAAAATATATATAATTCACTTAGCTCTTTTATGCAGTGTCTGCAGTTTCTGGTTGGGGCGAGTGATGAGCTAAAGAGAGACAGAGTGTAAGAGGTGGTGTTGAGTACAGACATCACCTGCATGGGGGCAGGAGCAGAGAGACCATTCATTTTTTCCCCAAAAGAGTGGTTTGTGGCTTGTCCTCTGTGTGGTATGCCAGGGCTGATCATCAGGTGGACTGTTGCCCCTGGAAGGCCTTGATGCAGGTTGTTCTTTGCAGTAGAGAGGGACACCTGTGATGGCACCAGAGCCAGGCTCCGTATCTGCAGGGTTGGATTAACCCCAGGCTGTGTTTAAGATTTTGTGAGGTCCTGGAGAGGAATAATAGTCCCTGTTAATTAATCCCTGGTTTAGCTCGAGCATCTCCGCGTGAAGCTCCTTTGCACAGGGAGCGTTGGTTGTTGGGTACTCTGCTTCACCCAAGAAGTAGTTTATGAGGGAATGGAGGGGCGAGGAGGAGAAACAGTGGAAGATTCAGCACACAGCCCAGCAAAGTTGCAAGTCAGACAGGAGCAGAGAAATGAATCTGATTTCTTCTTGGCTGATGTGTCTACGTGATGCTCCTTTCTTCACTCCCGAGCCAGCCAATTCCTCTAAGCTGAACCTGCTGATTCAGCTCAGCCCTTGGATGAGCAATGATCCTGGGAGTCATTTGTTGTGGCTGACAGCCCCTCCACCCGCCAACCAGTCCTTTTGGAAGTGAGCAGTCATTTCTGTGGAAAGGATTATCAAGGTACTGGCAGCACCGTGGCAACAGGCTGTCCTCTGGCCCCGTGGTACAGCCATAAATCACATGGAGAGGGACAGTGAGGAGCTACCACAGCCATTAGCTGCTCTGCTTTTTTGGGGGGATTAATTTTTTGCCAGTTTTTTCAAACCCAAAGCTTGACGGGTGACAGCTTCATACCTGATTTCTAACAGGACGTGGATGCGTGTGTCAATATTGGGAAAGAAATGCACACCCGGGAGACGTGTCACCAAAACACAAGGAGCTTGTGGGCCCCTTCTTGGTTTGGATTTTTGGATTTACACATGATTTTTGGATTCACACGTGATTTGGACCTTGAGTGCAGCATATGGTACAAACTAATGAGATTTACTACTGGGGCTTAGTGGGCCCCTGGGAATACAGATATTGCCGTGGAGTCCCACCTCTCCGGTCAGCTCTTTACCCAGCATCTTGACCCTAAAGCGCTGTGGCTTGAAGAAGGATGTTGCAGAAAATAATCCATGCTCAGTACTGATGGTTGATGTGTTCCTGATTACATACACACTGATTTTAAAAAATGCTGGTGTATGTACTCATCCACAGGCCTGTACATTCATAAAATACCTTGCGTGTATCAAAAATTTCCACTGAACTCCACTCCCACCACTTTCAAATACCTAAAGAAGAAGGGGTCAGAGAGGAAGAAGTTCTGCAGCAAGCTCTGAACAAGTCTACAGGGATGTCAGTATCCATGAGCTGGTGAACCCCCATGTCTGCTTTTGCCTTCAGGTTTGCATTCCTCATTTCTGTGCTTGAAATCCTATCTGAAGTATATTTTCGGTGACAGGTGACAAGTGATAATTCCTTGGAGAGAGGTGGCAGCTCTCCTCCAGAGTCCTTGCCTGTGGTGTGAGCTGGGCAGAGCAACTGGGCTGCTTGGCTGAGAGGGATCTCAGAGGATGAGAAGGGATTTAATTTTCTTTGAAGCACTGCAGGAGCAAAGTCCTAGAGAGAATTTCCATTTAGGCTATTTTTTATTATTTTTTTTGGTGGAAAAATGAGCTTTTTTCCTATTTAATCAAAAGCCCAGTTTGCTTCAGCAGTTTTGATGGAAAATTTTCAACATAGGTCTTTGTTGTAAAATACCAACACATCAGAATTATCCCTTTATCTCAGCAGATGCACTTTCCAGAAGGGGAATATCTCAGGTGATGAAAAACACAGCAGCTTTGCTGCCTTGACTCAGTCAGACAGGTTTTTGATGATAGAGAATTTTGTCTAAACAGACCCTTTTCATTAAAACTGAGATGCTTTGTGGACAGGTTTTGGATTTGCTCAAGTTTTCACCATTTATTTGTCTTTCCATAGTTCTGTGCAGCGCTGCCTTGTGTAGTGACGGCGTGCGTAGCGTTGTGGGATCGGGTCTCTGCTTCGCCTGGATTCAAGCTAGATTGGCCTGAAGTGATTCAGATGAAGCCAAGTTGTGGTATGAAAGGCTCTTGTTTCTGAGGCTGCTGGGGGTATTAGACTGCTTGAATCTCCCATCTGGAATTAGGAAGTGGTGTTTGATCTATAGTTTAGGGAAATAAATTGTATAAAATCCTGTAAGAAGCAGACCGGAGTTTCCCATGCTCCAGTCTCAAATGGCCCTGGTGACAGGCTTTCCAGCACAGGTTTCATCAGCTCCCTCTTGGCCCTGCTGCTATCCTCAAAAGCACATCCAACTGGGAAAAGCATCTGTGAAGCTGCAGAAATCCCAGAAAGGATGTGCCCTTGTGCATACAGAACTCAATTTACAACAGGAACAGCACAACCTCCTAGTCTAGCAGGGAAGGAACCAAAGGAATAGCAAACACATTTCTTTTTGGGGAGGAAATGTCCTATAAGTCATTTTTGCACCCTTCTAGGATCTTACAGAAGAACCGTTCGTGTGTTCCATAGCGTATGAATGATCCTTTATAAACTCTGGGTACTGCATGCTAACTGTTTCCATAACTTACTGCTGCATACATTGCAGTGATGTTAAAACCCAGCTTTTCTATCTAAGTTATAACAACTGGACATTATGTTAAACGTTTTTACTAACATTTAAACACAGGTAACGCTGGCTGAGCTTCATGACCCTGCTGACAAAGTAGCACAGAGTCGGAGCCCGCTGTGACTGGTGCGTGTTTGCTGCTTTTCTTTTTGATTCTGTGTAGCAGGTAACAAGGTGACAACATAAGTGATATTCTAAATAAGTGATGAATCAACAGCTTCCACCGGGTAAAGTGTAGAACAAACTGTGCTTGGCTCTTTCCCCACTTATTTATAACCTACAAGATCAGCTTTATTTCCCTGTATTAGAAAAAAAATAGCTTACAACCTCTCTTCCTTTTGCTTGGGGATTGGCAGGAGCTCGTTGAAATCTGTGAGCAACAAGGTCACAGAAGGAAAAAATCTGATGGGGAATTCTCCCACTCTGTAGCTGGGTGGGATACGGATTCAGTTCGATCCCAGCAATTAAAGCTTTGATTTATTCCCTTGAAATCCTTCAGCTGGCATTTTTCAGATATCTGCAAAAATCTTACAGCATAGACAAGAGACCTCTAGCAAAGGACGTAACTCAGAGCAGGGCTTCCAACAGAATTCCCTACTCCGTTCCAGTTGAATGTCATGTCAGTCTGGGCCTCATATTTATTTTCTTTTCCTGCTCATTAAAACTACCACACACGCGACAGAAAATGCTAGGAAAGGTTTTGGTCTAATTGAAATAAATTGACTTGGAGGACGTGGCTGGGGAAAAAGAAGAGAGGATGGTCAAGGGTAGGGGATCCTGCCCCTCTACTCAGCCCTGGTGAGGCCACACCTGGAGTCTCAGTGCAGAGCTTGCTGTTATGTTCTAGTACCTGTAACAATAATAACTGAGAGGGGAAAACACTGTCCATTTTGGGACTAGGATTTAGTAGAATTATCTGTGTAGCTGATCGAAGTGTGACAAAGACAGTGTGTTTAGTAATGGAAGAAGAGTTGCCGATGATGTTTTCCCCACCAGTGAAGGAAGAGACATTGTGGTGTGTCTGAAGATCTGCATCTCTGCAAAATGGTGAGACCTGAGCACTATTTATTCACTCCGCCAGCTACAGGCATCTTCAGTGGCCATTTCACACTCCCGAATCCCCGGAGGAGAGGTGCCATTTTATGACCCCAGGGCTGTGGTTACAGCATGAAAGTACAATAGCTCTTGGTTCTGCGGGAGAAGAAAATGATGGTGGTGATGAATCCAGCAGCCGTGAAAACTCCCATTAGCCCTCTTTAGGAAAAAAGGATAATAAAATAGGGAAAATAGGAAAATCCGTTTGTTCTGAATCAAGGAGCTTGAGTATTTATTCAGGTTGTAAGAGGAATAGTAAGAGCAGACACTACTTGCCTTTTGTCGTTGTTTAAAGACAGGTTTTTGCAAATTGCTGGTCCACTCCCCCATGATAGGTAGATAGATAGATAGAAAGAAAAATCATTGTGGCAAATATGTTCTGCCACAGTAGCATATAATTATGTGACAAAAAAAATACATCAGGCTGTGCTGCAGGCAAGACGTTGTGTCTCATTAGTTTGGTGGTCTTGATCACAAATAGCATGTTTCAAAACTGTCAGCTCCTTCAGATTCTTCTTCTGTGCTTATATGCACACACAACCATACCCAAAATTAGCCAGTTCTTGGAAAGAGACTTCATCTGGCCAGGCCTGTGTCTAATAATTTGTTTGTGCGATTAAAGGGGCACGTCCTTCACCTGCTGCACCCAGAGGGACTGAAAGCAGGCAGTAAGGGAGCAGGAATGTTTAGCCAGGTTAGTGACACCAAGTTGTCCCGTGCTGCAGGTTACAGTAACTGGCTCAGTGCAGTTCCCAAAGAGCAGTATTGATTATGTGCAGCGCTGCTGAAATACACAGGCACAGATGATCCACGAGATCCCGTTTCAGACTGTGCATCCTTTGGCCTCACAATATTTTCCTCCAGCTGAGTGAGACCGAATGCTGTGAGAGCATGAGTAGCAGGTTGGCCAAGGGCTGCTGGTCCCTGCCTTGAAGCTCTTCTGCTGCAGGCCATCAAGGAAAGGAACAGGGAGCCTGCAGCTAAGGGTGCAGTCTCGCTGGTCATTTTTGCAGTAAATAATTGAAATCATTGAGGCCAAAATTGCCCATGCTACTGGTTGATTTTAACACCTTCTTTTTCTTTTTGGTATTAGGACTCGAGCTTGAGGACAAAGGAACTGCAAGGACTTCCTTGCTGCTTCAGTTCCCTTCGCTAGCTGTGCATTGCATTGTTGCTGAAATACCTGCAAGCCCCCAGCATTTAGCTCCTGTGTCTGTTCCCATCACTTCAGGCAGTAGAAAGGAAGGCCTTTGTAGACACACCCAGCCCAATTGCTTTTAGTTGAGTCAGTTCCTGCTGATTGATTTCTCATACACTTTACAGATTGTTTCTATTTTCTTGAAACACCAGTATATGAATTTTAACGTGCCATATAGGCAGTGACAGACCATAATAAAGCACACCACTTTGACCTTTTCAGTTGTCTGCACTTTAATTTACTGGCCATTCTCCTTCCTCTTTGTTTATGGCTCCTCAATATAACTGGCAAGGAGAAAGTAGGTGGGGCAACTAGGCAAGATGCAGATTATTTAAAAGGCTAAAAATGGACTTTATCATTCTAGTAAAAGTTTATGGTCTTTTGTGTGCAATATTGGGCATTAAAGCGATGATGGGTCATTCTTAGTTCTGGAAAAGATTGTAGCTGGAACACAAAGTGACACAGGTTCAACAGGGGAGCACAGACTGCAGTCCAAACTCCTGCTCAAGAGTGTTGCACTTTTCTGGAGCTTCTGGGAAGCTGCAAGTGGGATCTATGCATTAAAAAGAAAAGGGATGTTGGAAAAGGGGAAGGGAAAAAAAAAAAAAGGAAAAAAAAAAAAAAGCAGCTTTGGTCATTTGGTTTGTTTCATTTGCCCTCAATCAAATTGTTTTGATTCCAGGCTTGCCATTATGTTTTTAATTTTTATGTCTGTGTAGGATTGCAATAAAAAATACAACTAGAGAATGAGGAAGGGCAGCCAAAGGTTGATTACAGTCTGTTGCTCATTGCATAGATTTGTAGGTTTCTGTGGCAGAAGGGACTGTGATGATCCTCTAAAGTGACCTGCAGGCTTTAAATTTTACCCTCTGAGGCCTGCACCAAGCCTAAAAAACCTGTGGCTGAACTGACTCATACTTTTTAAAGTCTGCATTCAGTCTTGATTTAAAGACTCTTTAAGAGATGAAGAACATACAGAGAAGACCTCTGGATAATCTCTTCTGCCAGTTAGAAACTGAGGATAAAGAAAAAGGCAAACAAAAATACATCTTTCTGTTTTAATATTCTGAGCTCGGTTTGCAGCTGACAGAGATAGGAATGACGTGTGTGATGCACTGAGTCTTAGAGCCTTAGAAGCAATAAAAATGCACTTTGTGCTTGCAGGAATTAAGGCAGTGGTGAATTCTCCTTTCTCCTTCCTTTCTAGAAAGCCAAGGGGAAACCAAGAGGAAATCACACCTCATTGATCCATGGAGCCCGGCATCACCAGACTGTGCTGCAGGCGTCACTGCTGAAGATGCTGACTGCAAAGACACCGCTTGGCTCTGGGAAACCACAGGACTCGTTGTTAAGCATTACCAACAAGGTAAAAATGTCAGAATGAAGAGATGCAGATATCTGGTAGAGTTGGCTGAAAATTCTCCCTCCTAATGCTTTCCTATTGAAAACTGTGGTTTTGATGAAAGCATTTGCTTTCCTCAGCAGAATTTATTGTTCAGAACTTGAACATGTCGTTTTCATTTGGACTTTGAAACATTCTGGTTTTCTTTGATGGAAGACAAAGTGAAACTCAGCTCTCCATTAGAAGTCAAAGCTTGGCAGCAGACTTCGATAAATTCCAACTCAAGTCATAGTTGTACAGGAAGAAAAAATCTAATTTCCAATTATGGCTATTTATTTAGCTTATTTTTTCAGCCACTTCTAGTTTTCTTAAAATATATCAGGGATTTGTAGATACTCAGAAAAGAACTGGACAAAAAAAGAATTGAAACTATGAGTTGTCTTTGAAATATTTGATACTATATTAAAGTAAGAGGAAGCTCAGAATATGCTTTTACAAATGTAGACATTTGTCCCAGCTTCCTACAGTGACATAAATTAGTTCAGCTCTTTTGCAGTCATGGGATCAGATTCCTAGTCACTCTCAGTCAAATTTACATCTGGAATAAAGTGACACAGCTCTCTTCGCTCTCTTCATGAAACCAGGTGGGCCAGGTATGCAGGGATATAAACCCAAATTCATTAAGTTACCTGATGTAGATCAGTGACAGATTTGAACTATTTGGGTTTTTATTGAACTGGCTGAATTACTGGTGAGTTCTTACCATAGATTTCAATAACTAAGTAGTTGGAAGCAGGGTGGCTTGGTCAGATGTTTCTAAAAATCAGTCCTTGGAGGTGCTAACTCCGTTACTGCCGTTCCCCATGGAATAGCTGAAAAAGGAACAGAGAGGAACCATGCTTTTATTGATCATGCAGAGTATGTGCTAAATAGTCCAAGGATAAGACCTGCAATACGTTCTGTGCTAGCAATTTTTGATTTTCAATTCTGTCCAAATTTTTTTCTCTTGGATGATTTTTTCTGCTACATGGAGAAATCTGAAGAACATTGCCATATGTGGGATGGAGAGACAGAAGTCTGACTTTGTTCCTTGACCTACAGAGAGAGCTGAGATGTTTTCTTCCACTGTGGTTTCTGCTTTGTGCCCAAGCAGCCTTTTCCTAGTTCCTCACAGGGGATTTTTCGGATGTATTCATTAATAGCTGCTCTGAGGCTCTGCATCCACAAGGTTTTTCATAGCCAGTAATCCTTAATGAAGATCACAGAAATATCTGGAGAGAAGAATTGAAATCTGAAATGCAGCAGCAAAGCTCAATTCCAAAAACCACGGAGAAGCTGAAGGACCTGATGCCGGGTCTTTTGTCTGAGCTTGTGTTGCTGATCACTTAGCTGAGATGAACTGTGCTTAGAAAGCTCACATCTCGTTTTCCATCAAATTTGTGCCATTTAATTTATTCATTTAATTTTCTTCCATGATGGAATAAGTTTTTGCAACTCTTTCCTTGCAGTCCCAGGCTAAAGCTCCAGCTTTTATGGTCTGTATTTCTAAGCATTCATTTTAGGCATTTGCCTTTTATATATTGACTTGAATAAGCAATGTAAGGAAATAATATGAGAGGGTCACTTGTCAGAAGAAGAGTCCCCTGTTTTCATTGGCAGGGACCTGAGGAGGTAAACTTTCTGGGAAATATCTGTTCCTGATGTGAGATGGTTGTTTGTGCTGACCCTTGGCAAAACTCATCCTGTGCTTGTCAGTGAAAAAAAAAATGGAAAAAAGTCAAACAGGAGATGATAAAGAATGCAAAAGTGGAAGTGCTTCTCAGAAATTCTCTTGACTGTTATGAAAGTGCTTATCCTTGTACTATGCCCCTGAAATTTCCTGCTGGTTTCTCCCAAAACATTCCCGTACAATACCCTTGTGAAACAAAAGTATTCAAAAACTCTCCCTACGAGGACATCTATTCTTCCAAAGTTACTTCTGCTTTCCTGACCTCTGCTTTGAGGAGGTGAGTTTGTTGAGGTCTGTGTCTAGAAAGATTTGGGCTTCTCCCTGCTTGCAGAATTATGTTGTTTTCCGTCCCCCGTATGGTACCTGTCAAACCAGACTATGTTTTCTCTGGTGGCACCTTGTTATCCTCTGAATCGTGTGGAGAATTTCGTTGGAGGTTGTTACTTGCTAAGGTACACCAGTGCTGATGATTTTAGTTTTGGTGCACTCTTCTAATTTGCCAGATCACTTGGAATTTAGAATAAAAGTACATACTCAGTTAAGAGCAGCGTTTAAGGATAAAAATTAAGGATAAAGTTGAGGATATCCTTAATGTAGTCTGCAGCTTCTACCTGATCCTCTTCTGTCAAACTGAAATCTCTATTCAATAATACAAGATGCAGTTGGTTTTTTTTTAGTCAAAACAATTGCTGCTAAAATGTGCCTATGCTGCTACTGTTGCATGGCAGTTATCCTTCTTGTCCGATGTGATTGTGGGGCAACTGTTTTAGTACTGTTAGCGATGACTTAAAAGCTGAGGAATCGTTTCTTTGTTCATTCTCAAATAGCAAAGAATCAGCAAATAAATCCAAAGTCTTACACATTTGAAAGACTTTGTTTTTATCTCATGGTTGTGAGCTCAGGGCGCACTACAACATGTTTTCAAGCTCTTCAGGAAAACAATGCCAAGAATATTTTAAATGAAAATGTGTAGCATGGCTTCAGGAGCTGGAATTGTAAGAAAGCACACCAGCTATCAATATTTAATAAAACGAGAATTGTTGGTCAAGCTACACAATCCATGTTGCTTTTCAATAACCTCTTGCTATAAAGCCCCCGATGCAGTTTAGCAGGGTGATGAGATAAAGTGTGTGTTCTGCTGCGTTACTGCAGCATGAGATTCATCTCTCCTGATTCATGAGAAAGTTTTAGTGTAAATTCAGAAGAAAATTATTTTATCTACAAAATTAAAAAAATAAAAATAAAATCCTTCCCACGCAGCTCGCATTAGGAGAAGCGTTCGCCTCACCTAGGATGCTATACGATATTCCAGATTTATTGTGACTGTAAACAACAACTCTGCTTGCTTTATGGCTTTTCTGGGCTCTAACAGTAAAACACAGTATCTCTATCTGGTTGGAATTATGTGTTATAACAGTTTTATTGTGGGGGGATAAAACTCTGATAAAGATAAAATAGAGTTTTGCTTTTTTGTGTGACCTTGTCATTTGAAAAAGCATTGCACTCTAACGAGATATAATTTAAAAGACCTCTGGGAGCAAATTGAGTTTACTGAGATATTTCTAAGAGTAATTACTTACTGTGAGTTGTCAGTGTGCTCTGTTACAGTTCCTTTCCTAGCAAATGTAGATATCTGGGACTGTGTAGAATGGATTAGAGCTCCTACCATTAATGTTTGATGGGAGGCAGTAGTGAAAAAGATGGATGCTTATATAACTGACATTTCCAGCATTTATGGCCATAGACTAAAATGCCAGGCGCATAATTTCAAGTAAAATGGCAGACCCAACTCAATAATATTTAATGATGTAGTAGACCTTGGCTGGGAGAATAGCTAACGGAAGTCATCGCGCTGCATTTATCGAATTGTTAAAATGAGTTGAATAATAATTGTGTTTTGCAGGAGTTTTTGTTTTAGAAATTTATTTCTGAGATCTGGTAGTCGGAAAGTAAATTATTTATCATTGCAGTCAATGCAAAACACTGGAAAGACTTGGCGCTAGTTAACCGATGGCAAGATTTTCACACTGACTTTGTCCCAGTGTTTACAGCGCAGAAATATATTCAGTAGCTCAGGACACAGCTTGGAAGATTCAGTGAGATTGATTTGAAAAGGTAATGGAAGATAAAATTACCTCCCAGAAGGATCTGCTTTTAGTAGTTTGACTCTTTCCAAAGTCGGACCTTTTTGTCTGTCGTTGTACTTCCATGAATGTCAGGGTTTAGGTGCTGAGGAGGTTGCTATATCCAGAGATATTTGCATGCCAAGACTGTGACATCGCTGATGATACTGATAAACAGAATATTGACTGCTTCAGTGCCCTTCTGCTGGTATTTTGGAGAGCCTTAAATAGTCTGTGAGGACTTAAGCTGACAAAGAACCTCAAATCGATGGAGGTTTGTAGATCTGATACCAGATCTGTGGCCACAGTCTCCAAGGGCTCCTTCACTGACAGGGTTTGTCTGTGGGGAAGGGACAGAAGAAAGGTGGCCTGGAAGAAGAGGTGTGCATGGCTATCCCTTTGTGGACCTCTAGGGCCTGTAAAATTTCCATCAAACAGCCAGTGCAGCAGTATGGGAAGTTAACTATTCCAGCCAGAAGTGGGTGATTGTGCACGCTTTTCAGTATGTACATTCATTCAGGTTCACAAACAACAACAACAAAAAACACATCTTTACTTTCTCATAGAGACTCTTGAAAGTGCTGAAAGCGTTTCATTTCTTTCATTTCTGTCAAAATTTAAACGTCTTGTTTAGAGTATTCTACCTATTACCAAGAAAAAAAAAAAAAAAAAAAAAAACAGAAAAAAACAATAGGCTGGAAAGAAATGAAAGAACTTGATTTTTCAGATGCCAAGATTAAGTCTTGAATTTTTCAGGTTGAACAAATACCAGATACGTTAGGTGAATAAACAGAACACTGAATCACCTCTTCATCAATACAAACGTGCTCCTTTTATGTACGTATGGGAGAGTTCTCTAGTTGTGCTGCTTAGCCCTAAGATTTCAGGAGGCACAGCAGTTGAGGATGGGAGGTAGAACAGAGGTCCCCTGAGCAGCCCCCCTCCCTCAACTGCACCCTTAGTGTGCCTTGTGCCTCCACTACAGTATCTTGCACCCCTGAAGATGGGTACAATCCTCTCAGCCCCAGGCAGAACCAAACAGCAGACAGTGTGTCCCACCCGTTAGGGCTTCACAACAGGCTTTAGCTTTTTCTTTGTGGATTGTCACGTTGAGGAACCATTATAACTCCATTCCACCATTGACCAGGCTGTTTTGTCCTTTTATGATTTTTTTTTACAGAGGCTATATAACCGCCTGAGGTAACTGTAGGAAATTTTTACTTGCTGTATACCCATTAGACCTCGTTACTAGCTATCTGAAAAAACTGGGTCCTGAATAGCCAAACTGATTCCTTTCAGTGAAAGCAATGCTTAATTTGGTTTTTCTTTCAAAGAGCCTACTTGTCATGGCCTTGCATATAAATATTTGGAAGCTGCATTGTTGTCTGTAGGCCACGTCGTGGCTGTTAGCAGTACTCAGTGGATGTTTCTGTTCTGTACAGAAGTAAAACTAAAAAGGGGAATAGCTCGACTTCAAACCTGAGAAGTGGACCAGGTTAATGTAAAAGTTATGGGAACTTCTGCTAAGCTGCAGAACATTTTGAAGCAATTCAAGCATGGGAGGAATGAAAAAGCCAAGGTTAATGGATGTAATGGGGTAGGGTTTCCATAAGCCTTCAAGAAACTGAGAGGTGGAAAGTTTCCAGGTCCTACATAGTGGTAGCGAGCATCCCAAGAGCAATAATTTAGGTGCTTACTTTTGACCTTGCTTGTTTGGTACTGCAAGAACCATTTTGCCAATCCGAGCAGCGTTCTGAGCTGATTTGCCTACTGGGGTAGGGCAAACGGCAGTCCTAAGAGTGAATTGTTGTCAGTGCTAGGCTAAGAAGTTCTGCAAATCTAAAGTAAACTGTGTCAGAACTACCAAAAAAAAATAACAAAAACAAGAATACAGAAGGAAATCCCCCTCTGGAGAGTCTCAGCAGGTGCCCAAAAGAAATCCGCAGGGTCAGTTAATTCTCTGGATCCTACCCAACTTCTCTTTAAGTTAATTGAAAAAAAACTCCCATTGACTCGAAGAGGGCTTGGATGTGGCTCAAACAGCTCTTAGTGGCAGCAGATTGCAAGAAGGAACCCCACTGTGCAATTCCAGCCATCTGCCTATGGGTAAGCATTTGATGCTACAAATGTATTTGCTTGGAACATGCAGCAGGGCACTTGGCTTCCAATTAGGCAGTATTTCAGACTAAAGGAGATCTCTCCCTCTCACCTGCGGCCTTTGTTGTCTAAGATCTCTTCTGAGCTAGGGATCTGCAAAGCAGCAACACAAACGGGTGCCCAGCAATGTCACGAGTTTCTTATCTCTGTTCTCCGTTTGGAAAAGGTAACCAAATGCTGCATTAAGTCAGTGTTCAGATCCCTGTGTCTCTGCTGGCTGGATGCAGGGCTGTTTGCTAAGACAAGACAAAATGTCCTTGCTTCCATCACAAACCGGAGCTCAGTGATGTCATTATCATTGCCAATCTTTCACTACATTAACAATGGCATTAAATAGGAGGACTGTTTTGGAAACAAAGCAGAGAAGTATGCTGAGTGCAATGTATAAGGGACTCTCTTAATTAGCGCCCACAGCTGTGTGTTGCCCTTTTCAGCTAGAAATGGTGAAGAAGGGGAATGATGTGTGCAGAAAGCATATTTGAAGGATGGTTGTCTTTAGTAGTATTGCAACATACCAGAGAATCAAATGAGGTTTGATGTAAAACACAGCCAGAGACTGTGTAAATTGCCCCAGCTGATTAGGAAACAGCAAAGCTGTTAGCATCCTGGAACATGATGCGTGTAACAAAATTGCTTGATGGTGTGAATTTAGAGGAGAGCTACTGAGCAGCCTTATTGTGTGCCAGGCCTCAGTGGTGTCCTGTGCCTGGTTTAATCATCAATTACTGTAATGCTGGGGCAACCCACCAACAACTTAATTATTGTCTGGAGCTCCAGGCCATAGGTGGCTCCTCTGGGCTATGTTCCATAGGAAAAAGCAATTCAGCCAGTGTGCAGGACTGTGGGAGCTGTGCTGTAGCCTCTTTTTCAGGCAATCCTTGGGCTTGAGCTGGAAGCATCTCAAGGTTTTTCTCTGTCAGACCCTGTGTGTATAAGGAAGAGACGTTCTCTAGTTGGGGAACCCAAGCACAAGGATAAAATGACTGCAATATATTGTACAGCTGCATACTCCCAGCGCCTGCAGGTGTAGCAGAAGGCACTTCTGGCTGGGGAAGTCCTTTCTTTCTTGAGAAGGGTGAGTCTGAGAGCAGCCGAGGTTTTGCACCACGTAGAAAAATCATAGGAGGAAGTTCATAGGAGCTGCCAAGACCCTTGCAATGTCTGTCAGTCAGTTTGGTCAAGCCCTTGGGCTCTTCTCCAACCGAGTGTTTGTATGCATCCAGGCATGAATGTGTGTTAGTAATCTTTCTGTGCTCGGCTAGATTGTGTCCTTGCTAGAAATTTCCAATATGGGTAATGCAGACCCTTTGCTGCTTGTGTTTTTTTTTGTTTATATTGGTCAGAACTACATCCAACATCCACAGCTTTGTCAAACAGACGTTACAATAAATGTGTTTTAAGCCAGAAGAAAATTCTCTGAAGGAGAGAGCCTTTAGCTCAGCTCTGAAAACCAGCTGTGATCGTGAAGCCAGCAGTAGAATACTGTCAGTTTTTCTTTGCTCTGCGGTTCCTCTACAGTGTCAGGGCCCGTAGGTCGTAGGTGGGCGTCTTTTTAGGAAATTGCTGCTAGGTTGAAGTATGTTACAACACAAGGATGAGGAGCGAAATGTTAGATTTCACCTTGTTGCAGGAGGCTTTACTGGGCATGGACAGTACGGTGCCAGCAAGCCCCTTGCCCACTCATGCCAAGAGGTCGTTGCTTTGCAAAACACTGTTATCTTCTTAAATGTTCTTAAAAACTTCACATGCTATTCATGAGACTGTCGCTTGTTACGGAATGGTGTTGCTGCTGCCCCATTTAATGGAGCAGAGCCAAGGAAAGTCCATCTGATGTCTCAAAGAGCTGAGTTTATGAGATCCAAGAAGCCTTTGAATACAGTGAGGTGGGGCTAACTGGCAAGAAAGCCTAATTTAGGGCAAACAAGACTGTGCTGCCCCAACATGGTGCTGTTTCTTGACCCGAGGATCAGGTAGGGACGTGTACGTCCTGAAAGCTCCTGGTGGTCTCTGTGTGTGGCACGTAGCAGCTGTAGAGGCCTGCAGCAAGCCACAGGAAACTGAGAGTTAATATGCAGGCCAGCAAGTCCGAGTTATTAAAAATCCCTTAAAGATAATGGATTGGAAGAGCTTGCCCATTGTGCTAAAATGCCCACTTAATTTGAGAGACAAACAGATGGGGAGTTTTGAGAAGGTAGGAGAGAAAAGGAGACGACAGAAGCTGCAGTTACATGTAGAAGATCTGCTCAGAAATAACAGCGATACATGGAAATGATTTGCAGGATATTGCCCATATGCTTCCCAAACCTGAGCCCTGGCTGCAGCGCTGCCGATTACATCCCCGAATGCTGTCACATCTTGGGTGGTTCTGTAGCTAAGAGGAATTTTGGACGTGAAGCTAGCCGGGCAGCAAGATTAATTTCAGTATTAAAAGCTGATGTCCTTGCCACGCACCCGCTCTCACAGGGGCAGAACATCAGGCCCAAATCTTCAGGGACCTGCCCCGGTCTCCCCATCCCAGGTAAACCTCTTTCCCATGCCTTGTGTGGCCTTTACACATCAGCTGGTCTCCAGATGTCAAGATCGAGATTATAGTTGGAGGTTTAGATTTAGCTTGGCTAAATTTAACTTTGACAGATGCTTTTGAACGTCTTGGCATAAAGCACATAACCCGCTCCCCAACACCACCACCACCTCCTGGCAGAGAGCTTCTGGCACTTTAAGGACCTGTTTGGCTGTTCTTGCTTTCTTAAAATCTCTTAGGGCTAGGATCTAATATTCTATCTCCTTGTTCGTTTTTGTTGTGTTTTTCTTCCCTTCTGTCTACACGCTTCCACTTTTGAAAGCAAAAGGAAATACATTCTTTTGTGTGGATCCCTTCACATACTCCAGACACAGACAAATATCCAAACAGCTTTGGAAGGAACATTTTTTTTTTTCACATGGGGGAAAAGCAAGGATGCAACAGACCTGTCTCTGCTCTTAAAAACCCTGAGCCAGCCTTCATTCTTCTGTTTCTCATCTGTGAACAGGGAGCCGATGTCATTAACCTTCGTATTCTGGGTGGTTAGATGATAAAATATCAAATGAAATTCAGTGTAGAAAAAAAAAATTCAAGTGCTGCACATTGGGGAAAAATCAATCTTAGCTGCACACTCAGCAATGGGTCACCAGCTACCTGTTAGCCTTTCAAGGGGAAGATGTTGGGGTTAAAATAGACAGTTCTGCCACAACATTGGTTTAATGATCAGTAGCAGGTGTAATGTTAGGAATTACTATGAAAGAACAGGCAACAGGGTAGAAGTCATTATTATAGCGCTGTATAAATTCATGACGCTCACATCTTGAGCACCGTGTATTTCTGGCAGCCTTACATTTTAAAAAACGGTGCCGTAAAGCTGGAAAAGATCCAAAGGACGCATCAAGGGCAATCAAAATACGGAACAGCTTCAGCCCAGGGAGCGATCAAGCAGCTTAGGACTTTTCAAGCTGGAAGAGCAATGGCTGGAGGACTGTGAAATGAGTTCATGTCAGAGAAATGGTAGCTCAGGGTTTCTTCCAGGACGTCAAGTACTAGAATTCAGTGAAAAAAGCTGTCACACAGGGGCTTAAAACAATTCTAGGAAGTTTCTTTGCCTTTCATGTAACTCAGCCATGGAAACTCTTTAGGCAATACGTTGCAACCACTGGAAGTTTACAAGCATTCAAAAAAAAACAAATAAATAAACAAAAAAGAAAAATCCACACAGAAGCAAAAGCAAACTACTGGAAGAATGATGACACTTGTGTATCTGAGGTCTCCTGAGCTTCGAGTACCTGTGCAGGAAGGGAGCATTATTAGAATCTGTAGCTTTTAATTTCATTCCATTTCAACCCTTTCTTTTATCCTTGTGAAGTTCTGCAGGGGAGCTTTTTCTTCTCCCTGCCAGCACTACGGAGAAGTGGCTAGCCTGGACTCCTGCCTCCGGGCAGGCCCGTTGGAGGACTGCCTCACAGAGATGCCCGTGACCTAATGTTTGCAGGGTGGGCACTGATTTCTTCACTTCACAAAGGACTTTCTCGAAACCTTGTGCTACAGTTCATAACATGAAATTGCTCTTTTTCTGAAGGAGTGTTTTCTTCCTATGGTTCTTGGGTCTTTGAAGGGATAGTTGAGAAGAAAAATACAAGAGATCACAAAACACTTATTACTCACAGTGGGATGCAGCAGAAACAGAAAGGCAGGAAAAGGAAGTAAAATACAGATCGCTCAAAAGGTGGGTGAGGAGAGGAGGCAGGAAAAATGCCTTCCGTCTAGCAGGGAGGCCAGAATTAATCACTTGTTTATTGATCTTATTAAAACCTGAAAAGGTGAACGGTCAAGTTGGAAGCAACAAATGCCCTAAGATGCCTTGCAAAGCTATCAAATTCTCATCACCTCATGCAACGCTGCACCAAGTGGAGGTCCTTTCAGACTAAGGGAGTTGCGTGTTACTCATTGGCAGCAGTGTCTGGTCACCACCAAGTGGATTACGGATTTATTCCCTCTTTCCCATGCGATGTAATTGGATTTCTGGCTTCTTTATAGGCTGGTCTGGTTAATAAAAACATGGACTAGGAGTTGTGACCTGATTTATATGCTGGGCTCTGCTGCTGAGAGCCTGGAGGTCAGTCAGCTCCTCGTGACTATGTCTTGGTTTCTCCAGATGTTGAACAGAAAGCACAGGTGTTTTGTTTTATTTTTTACATGGTGTGAGATCAATGAGAGTGAGGAAGAACTTAGATAATCTCTGAGCTAGCCTGCTTCACAGCTGTGTGCCCCCCTTGATTTAGGCCACCGCCAAACTGCTCCTGTGGGCCTGCCAGGAGTTGCTGGAGGTATTGTATCACTGCCTGTTTGTTTTTCTTTTTTCACCCTCCTGGGAAGGATGTCTGTCCTGACGGCTGTAGTGTCTCCTCAGCCTGTGCAAGATATCTGATCCACGTCAGTGCTGGGAAGGATTGAAAGGAATCTGTGTTGCTTTGCACCAAAATGAATTGGGAGTGCTTTTTACTTGGAGAACCAGCACGGAAGCAGCATAGAGCTTGATGCAGGCTGCTTCACAAGCCTGGACACACAGGCTGCTTCTCCCTCCTCCAAGTAGAGCAGTGGAGAAGGCTGATCTTCTCGGGCCTGTTCCTCCCTCTTCTGAAGTGACAAACATCTGGGGACAATGATGGGCAGGTAGGGCAGTGCCAGCACGTGGCTTCTTGGTTGGGAATGCAAAGCTGAACTTTGCTGCTCCCTTGATGAGGACTGATGACAGGACTCACCCGCAATAGCAGGCTCTTCTCTGCCAGATCTCAAAGGCCTGTGTTTATAATCTTTCGAGGAGAGATGATTTGTTACATGCCTGCAGCCTAGGCTCAATGTAAATGCCTGTGAGAGGATTCCTTCTGTAGCTCCTGGCTTCTTTCTCATTAAACAAACAAATGAACAAACAAACAAAAAGCAACAAAACTGCCTCATTTACAGCCATCTACTGAAAGGAAATATTAAAGAAAACTTGAAATGCAATGCTGAGAGCACAAGACTAGGATTTAGGTTCTAAGTCTTTTCCTGAAGATATCCAGGTCCAGTTACTACTACTCAGTCCTGGGAGAATTTTTTGTGTAATTTGTCCATGCTGATGGGCATGCATGATTTTTCTTCAAGTAGGATCTGCGTAGGGGTTGATTATTTTATCTGCGGTACTTAGCGTCTTTTTCCAGGCTGCAAACACTGGAGCATCCTTAAATTTTTTCCACACGATTATCCTTGTGCCTCCCTGTGTTATAGCACCTATTATTTAGAGGGTAACTGAGACAGAGAGGCTAAGCAGATTACTTTTATTCTGTACAACATCCAGCTTTGAAACATATTCTTCTGAAGCCATGTACAGACAAACACTCACCAAGCTGTCTCCATCTTCTTCTGCAAGAGAAAGAAATTCCCACTGAGAAGTGATGAGAAGAGATCCTTGCAAGCAGACAGGCTGAGTAAAATGCAGCAGGACATGGGAGTGTGTGCCTTGCTCCTCATTAGTGGAGGAATCTGCACAGCACATCACAGCACACACAGGCTCATGTGACAGCTAGTGTACCTCCGAGCTCTAATACATTCAAGCTGGGAGGACACAAAAGTGAGAAATTTGCCTTTATTCTCCTAATATTGTTTTCAGCAGGTTTTAACTTATGCAATCTCTCTAAATGTACTGACAACTGCTTTTAAAGATGAAATTTTAAGTGAGGCTGAATTGCTTTGTGCAGGAAGGGTTTGTGGCCACATTTTCAAGTCAGAATTTTAAAAAGCCAAAGCCAAAAAGCATTTATTTTCAAGCTATCTATTTTAATGTAAAAAATAAACAAACACCAACCATGGTCTCTTTTTTCAAGCAAAAGAAATAAATACTCAGTTTGGGCTAGGGTTTTTGTTGCTTTGTTTTTTGAGATTCAGTAGTGGGAAAGCTGCTGATATTTACAGAAAAGCAAAACAAATGATTGTTGTGGAATCATAGATTTTTGTGCTCTGAAATGTGTTCAGTAAACACAGTAAAGCACTGATATACCAAAGCAAGAGAAGAATACGAGCTTACAGACTACTGAATAGCTGCTAAGGAGCTTGTAAAGGGTTTTGTGTAGTATACATTTGACCTTAGTAAATGCATTAAAAATGCAATAAGAAAATCCAGGAAGAATAAAAGAACTCGATCTTGTCTGCTATGTTACCACAGCCCTTTATCAGAAAAGCATCAGCCCATGTGTGTTTATCACAGATTCCAACTTCTAATGACTTGGCTCTGTACAAAGGACCAGCAGTACCATCCTTTAAAATAGATGTCATCTTTCCAGTGAAATCCGTGGGGACTTTGCCTTTGTAAGACAAATAAGCCAATAATTTGTTCTACTAGAGTCGGTGTAAGCTTGTGTATCATGAGACAGTGAAATGAGAGAAATAGAGGCTGGACTGAACTGCACTGTAGTTCTTAAAATCGGTAAGATTGACCCCAAGCAATAGATTTGTCCCTGTGTTGCATGCTTTAAAAATGGTATTTCTGTACCTAAACTTGGTACTTTGTTCAGTGGGAGAAACACAGGTTTCCAGTATTTGTAAGTATTAAGCTACAAATATGTTCCCTGCTGCTATTTTCACTCAAAATACGGGTACCAGTATGTACACTTGTACGTGTGCTTTCCTTGTCAAAGTTAGGGTCTCCGTTGGTTTTGGTTTGTTTTACTTCTAAATACGTGACTGCAGGTATCCCTTCTGTGAAAGAGAGTTTGGAAAGGTCTCAGACCTCTGAAGTCAAGGAATTAGCTGTCACTGAGTTCACTCTGACAGGTGAAGGATGCCCCCGTGGCCCAAAGGGCTGCAGCCTGGAAATTGCTACTCAATCAGAGCCTTGCGTGGAGAGATGCACTAATCAAAAACTACTCGGAGCCATGTCTCAATAATGCCTCTGTGTGAGTACTAAGTCAGAAAGCACTGCCGATTTTCATCATTAAAGCCTGCCTCAGATCAAAAGGTGACAGCTCTGCTGCCACAGAGCTGAGAAGCATTAATGCCATACATATTTATCTTCTTACAAAAGAAAGAAATTACAGTTGAGTCATGTTTTCAAATTTATAGGTGGGCATCAAGGTTTCTGAAATACACCGGAGCATAAATGTGATGCATGTAAGTTACAGAACTGAAGGTTGAGGCTGGTGAGAGGCAGCTCAGGCAGGAACACGGGGCTGAGCACCTCTCGGAGTGGAAAAAGAGAATGCCAGATCATGCCTCATAAACACCTTGTCTTGTGTGTGTAAGTCTCAGGGACCACTACATGGGAATCCAAGCTCATAAAGTTAAATCAATTGAAAGGAAACCATCACGATATTTTCATGCTCTAACTATTTTCGTCCTCTCTGGTTTTTATTTTCATACAGTCTTTAAAGTCTGAAACTGAAATATTTTCTAAAAATGATCCCCACCAAACACCAAAAACAAAGAGACAGCTGCCCCTGCTCCAAAACCAAACCAAAACAATTAAAACTTCCTTCTCCCCAAACAGTATTCTTTTGCTTTTTTTTTCCTTTTTTTTTTTTTTTCCTTTTTTTTTTTTTTTTCTTTTCCTCTTGGGACTACTGCCTGGGTAGGACCTGATCTAGTGTCCTTTTCAGCACTGAAATCTCCTGCCATTCATCATTAGAGATTTTGGATCAGGCTTACAGATGAAGACTTTCAAATTGTTTTCCCTGCTGGAGCTCAAACATTACGCATTCAGAAACTCCACTCTGCTATTAGCTGTGAGAGTGGGATCTCTGATCTATGGCTGCACAATTATGTTGGTAAATTATCCAGTTGAGATCTATGCCTAAGACAAAAAACAAATTGGGGATTTGGAGGGTGACCTGCCAGTTCTAGAAAAGGAGACAGAAAAGGGAAAGGGCAAGGACAAGGAAAGGGAAAGGGAAAAAATCAAGGAAATAAATATTTAGATGTTTTCTAACATGTTTTGCCAAAGCACATACTGAACTATTGTGTTTTGAATAAGACTTCTGAAATATTTAAAAAGAAGAAAATTTCAAGGATATTTCCAAGCAAGTACCTGTTTCAAAAGGAAAAATTAAAATGTTTTGTCACAGATACTTAGACAGATTCAGAGCAACTGGTCTGGTTTAGAGTAAAGATTTGTGACACGCTTGCTGGTACTGGGAAATCTGCAGTCTTCTTTTTTTTAAAACAAAAACAAAAACCTTCACTTGTCCCAGCTGAGAAGAGAAGCACCCTGATTTCTTGTCACTAATGATAGCAACATCTTATTTTGTTCACAGCGTCATGTCTGCTAATGATACACAGAGCTCTCAGCAGGCATATTTCTGAGTATTTCTCTTGCTTCTACATAAAGTTAGATTTAGACATGAGTATCCTACTATCTTACCAAACTCGTAGGTCAATGCTAGATTTTTTAATTAATATTTAATAATTAGCCTTGTTTAATTCTCCACCAGAAGGGCTCAGAATTATGATAATGGTTCAGCTGCAGTCTTGCTGCATCCCAGGCTGGGATGCGGATCCTAATAGTAGCACGTCTTTCAATCCCCATTACTGTGCAATATCTATAAAAACTAAGGCTGCTGTTGATACATATGTTCCTCTTAGATATGAGGTACGAACAGGTCCCAGGAACTGTGGCGTAGGAAGGTATCTTCGAAAAGTCATTTTGCTTAATTGTGTTAAGTTTTGCTCGCCTTAATCTCCAGTTTTGAAAATCAGCGCTGGCTGATGCAGCAGTGGGTGTGAGCAGCACATCAAAGTCTCTTGCCATTGCTCAGGTTTCAAAGTGTTTTGGTTTCTTGGCAGGAACAGGGCAACAGTGAAATATTTGATAACTTTCCAGAGCACTGCTGTTACGTTGAACCTGCTGCAGGAAACCAGGGATTACAAATGAGATTATAATGACAGCATAGCTGCACAAACCCGAGGAATTAATTTTTATTGGATTTAGCAGATACGGAGGTATTCTCCAAAGATGACAGTTCTCTATACCTGAGATGTATGGACTGGAATGGTTTAATTACAGTGTTTTCTGCTAAGCATACTTAATGGATTTAAGCCTCACATCTGCCTCAGGCTTTGGCAGTTCAGTCAATTCCCCCCAAATTCTTGGCTCTGCCCCCGCTGCTGACATCTGGGGAGAAGTCCCTCGGTTGCAGAGGTGCAGAGGAGCAGCAGTGCTGGTTTTAGTTTCAAGGGGGCTGTTTCCATACTGGTACTAAACTAGCCCCCATTAAACTGATAAAGCTTTTAACAAACGATGCAGCGTGCTGAAAGGTTACCTGTTGTAGCTACTGACTAGTCACTTTTCAACTCATTAGCAAGCTATTTATGACACCTTCATGTGCAGGTACAAAGCCTTCTCCAGGATCCCTCCAATTTAATTTCTCTAGCTTGAAGCAGAAAGGAGAGAACAAAGGCAGAGCACGCAGTCACTAATTAAGAGGATGAAGAAAGGCAGAGGGGATGCTGACAGGAGGTGACAAGATCATTGCAAATAAAAAGCTACATCCTGAGTATTGGGAGATATTATAGACAATTCTTTGAGGCTTGCTGCAGTGCAAGACTAATCCGTATCTCGCTACCTCTTTTTATTAAAAAACGCTTTGTCCCTAACTATTTACTTAATACTGCTCAAAAGCAGCTTAAAATTTCACCTCTGAAATAATACTGAGTAGCAATTCTGATTTACTTTGCCAAAGGACTTGGGTAGGACATGGAGTCCCTCAGTTACCAAATGCTTCTCAAGACCCTTTGAGAGGAGCCAGGCAGGGAAGCACGATTCCCTCAGTCCCAGGAGCGTGCTGTGTGAGGCTGACACACCGTGCATGTCAGAACCTCATCCTTCTCAACCAAAACAGAGCCGCTCTGTGCTCACCACTGCTTTGCCCAGTTGCATCCCCACGAAGTGTCTGCCAGAAGTGAGGACCCTTGCTCAGCCCATGGCACAGCGGGCTCAGTCCTCAGCTGGGGCTCCGGCTCTTCAAACATGACTTTATTACAGTCACAGCCACAGGTCTGCCTGAAGTTGTTCTTGGTAAGTTCCTCTAGCACCTCTAATCGGTCCATAATCCTGAAGAGAAGGAAATCAACAGCTGAAGTAGTAAAGCTTAAGCACTGCTAAAGTGCTGCTTTGTGGCACTCGAGCTGAATGGGAGCCCTAGCTGAAGAGGAGGGCTTCTTTGCACAACTGGCTGTTGTTCTTTGCCAGTTTCTAGAAAATGGTATTAGCAGAACAACTGTTTCATTAGCACACTGATTAGCTGCAGAATTTCTCCGCTGAAGAAGGTGTGTGAAGGACAATCTCTTAACACAAAAGGAGCAATCAAGGGGAAGCGGCTGGTGGCAGCGTGCATAACTGATTGCTGAATGCCCTCACACCGTGTCCTGATGTATTTACTGTGTACACAGACCCTGCTCTTTGTCATATGAGGGACGGGAGCCAGGACGAGTGGTACAGGTGGGTGAGCAAAGAGGTAGGAAGCTCTCTGAAGCACGCCTGCTTCTGAGTATCACCAGGCTGAATGCAACAGGGAGAACAGGGCACGGCCCGCTGGAAGATCCCCATCAGGAGAGCACTGGAGACAGGTGGGAAATGGGCTGGAAGGGAATATAAAGGTTGGCTGTGCTTGGCCTCGCTAAGGAGGCCAAGTCCAAAAGATTTTTTGCTTTTGTGGGAAAAACAGTCATGAGAGCTCTGAGTCCTTATCACCAGGGCAATGCTGATTCTGATGCTGCTGACTCAGACCATTCCTGCTGGAGCCATGTGTAATGCAAGTAAGACATATCTGAGCCAGTTTTGGGCCTTTCTACCTTACATATTTGACAAATAAAATGAACATGCTATGAATTTTGAGAAGTTGGCCATACGGCAGATACAAAGTAAGGATCTTTTCTTATCTGTTAGCCTTAATGTAGAAGGAGTGCTTCAAAAGGTGTGACTTAGTGCACACTGAACTAAGTGGGATTTTTTTCTTGCTCAATGTGAAGTTTTTTTCTGGTTTTTGAGCAATCAAAACGGGAAGTTTCATTTTTTATTTTTTTTTTTCTAACAGCAACTAATGCCTAATTTTCATGTTGTGCAGGCACTTCGGTTTTGAAACCCCTTTGAATTTTTCTCCGTAAAATCAACTTGGAAAAGTTGTTCCTTTCTAATTAGTTTAATCTTTATTTTCTAAAAGCGAAATTAGATAAAATGTTTGCCCGCAGGCTATATTATACTCATTTCAATTTTTCATAGTAAAGTAATGATCTCTAAAATGATACTACTTTTTTCTATTACAGGATGAAAGTCAGATTCTCCATCCACCATATGCCTGGTGCCATAGTTAGGGTTCTTCCTGTTCAGTACCTCTTACTTTCATTATCTAAGCAGCCACTTTTTCAGCACAATAACTGACTTTTCGAGTGTGTGATTAATGTCCTTAACCAGGTACAGCTATCAGCTGGCTTGTATGGGCTAGAACTATTAAATGAATTATGCAGACTCCTGGGTGAAGTTGGCATTTGAATACAATTCCCTTTATAAAAAATGATCTCTTGTTTTTCTCCCTTAATCAGTCATTCATCCTCTACTTATTGTTTTACTCTGATCCTTC
Organism: Anas acuta; assembly: GCF_963932015.1. Classification (NCBI taxonomy): domain Eukaryota; kingdom Metazoa; phylum Chordata; class Aves; order Anseriformes; family Anatidae; genus Anas; species Anas acuta. The sequence goes on along the minus strand of NC_088982.1, from coordinate 62,853,539 downwards.
TTTTCTAATTAACTCTTTCATCCTCTGAGAACTTTTGTAGCTCAACTAGAAGCAAATCTGCTAAGAATGTCTGTCTGCTTCTGTCATTAAAAATAACACAAGTCTGTGTTAAGAACATGATAAATGGGGCAGTTTGGTTCAATTAAAACTTACAAGGAGTGGTGCATTTGGTAAAATATAATTTTGCTTTTACTTTTTTTTTTTTTTTTTTTGTACAGAAAACCTAAATACAGAGAAGTACTGTGCCAGAAAATTACCAGTGTTTATGCAGACCGTAGCTTTTGAGCTATGCAAGGGAAGTTGTATAAATATATACTTAAAGTCTTTGTCCCAAAAAGCTTGTCGTCTTCCAAGAGAAGAGGAGATGAAGGAGATAGAGTTTTTGCTCATTGTTGAATTACCAGTTTGTGTACAGGGTCAACTGGAAGCAGACCTTTTTTAGATGTTGATCCTAAAACCCCAAGGTTGAACAATTTGTGTGTTATGAGTAGAAGTGCTGGCGGTCCTGCCTGTGTTGCATTGTGTAAGGGACCCCAAGGTGGTGGTGATCAAGACACTCAGAAGACAGTTGAAAAGGTTGTGGATTCTTTATAATGATGGAAAGACACTTTGTGTTTGCAACAAAGATGTAATTATTGCAGTGCACTTAATTTTAGTAAAAAACAAAACAAAACTTGTTCTTTCTCCAGCTGCAGTGTTCTCTACGCCAAAGAAATGCCAGAAGGGTTGTTTATATACATGCCATGTATTTGGGTTGTATATATACATGCCACGTATTGTTTGGTTGAAAGCTGTCATGTTGAAAGCGAACATATATGTCTGCACTCATAAGTCAAACTAATGTGAACACCGTACTTGCAGTGTAATTGCATTTTAGTTACAAGATAATGACCTACTTTTTCATATTTGTAGTTTACTGTTAATAATATAATCAAACATTTCTCTACAAGATTTATAACAATTATAGAGTAAATATACTTGGCTATTAGCAGTATATATCTTAGTTTGTCAAATGCGTAATATATATAATATCGCCATTACCTTCAACTTCATTTTGATCACCTTTAATTAAATGATGAAAAGGAAAACTTCACAATCGAACAAGTCTGTAGTTACCTAAGTCTTACTGAAAAGTATGATCGCATATCTATTAATACCCATAGCTAATCTTTACTTTTGGCTGATTCAAACTCTGGCATGTCTCTAGTGACTGCTCTGGAGTGTGGGTGTAAGGTAATAAGCTCTTTTGCACTAAGTGATAATCACTATGAGGTCCTGACCCAAATTGCCTCCCAGCACCAGCAGGTTATGAAATGTTAAATAAATGCATATAATGGGAGGAGAACGAGACCCTGAGGTTTAAATGAGACATGCTTATAGCAAATGAATAGTTATGTTGTGTTTAAAGCAGATTAAAATACATCTTAATGGATTTCATTCTTCTTACAGCCTTCTCTGCATAAAGTTGTATTGTAAGTAGGCTTTGCACTGCAAGCCTGTGGGCATACAGAAATAACCTTGTACTCTTAATGTTGTCACTTCTCTCCTGGTGACCCTCTTTTCACCTTTTTTTTTTTTTTTTTTAATTTTCCAGAGTTTATTTTTCTTCCACCTGCTCAATTTTTACAGGCATGGAAAGAGGTGAGTACCTTTGCCTTTTCCTCTCTCCATGCCTTATTTCCCTACATCTAAAAAGGGAATATTAACAAAACACCAATTTTTTTTTTTTTTTGTGAAGATAAAGTTGTGGCTGTCTGTGAGGCTTTTATATATTATGGTAATGAAGGTTGTCATACTTAGAGTAAGTGGCAGATGAGCGAATGCTTTTGTAGGAAAGTGTCTCAAATCATAGGGGAGCTCTGATGAGGAGTTTTGGATGAAGGAAAGCATTTCACTGTAATGGTATTCTGACCCTGCTAATATTACTGATGTAAGTTATCTAATATCCCTACACAAGATAATTAGATGTAATTAAAGTGAGCAGACTTCTCAAGTAAGTCAAGATCCTCTTCTCCAAGGGAGAATATAGCTGAGTAATCATTGCTGTTCAGTGTTCTTAGAAACTAAATAGAAATGCAGTGCTATAAAATTTATGCTGGACATTTTGGGCCCTGAACTCAGCAGAAGAAAACTCCAAGCAGAACTAAATCTGTCGATCAGATTTGGGAGAAGTTGTGCTAAGAAAAAAATACAAAATAAAACCCATCAGCTGTGTTTAGACCTTTTCATTAGTGCTGCCTTAGCTGGTCCCAGCTCTGCACATGTCTGTCTCCCACTTGTAACCCTGATGACGTGTTGTGAAAGGGAACTGTGCCAGCCTAGATAAGACACCTTCTTGTGTTTTGTTTTTAGAATGGTTGATGGAGATTTTCCTTCTTTTTTTGACCCTGTCTCAGATGGAAATGGCTTTTTTTTCACAATAGGGGCAGGATAGTCAGTGCCTATATGGTGTGAGCGAGCTTTTGGTGCTTTTACTCATGCTTGATGACCTGTGGTTCTTACTCCTTTTTGTCATTTTGGAAAACATTCTTCCTGGAGTTTGAGGGACACACACCAATGCTACTCAGCATGTTTTTTCCCCAGCCTCCCATTCCCCTTGCTCCGCAAACCTGCTGTTTCTGTTCCTAGCTCAACTTTCCCCACTTAGCATCCTTATCATAGCAACATGCTTCTTCCCTTCCCAGCTAACATGTGTGCATCACACAAAAATTATGGCTCTTCAGGAAGGTTTGACTTTATAGAGAAGTCAGGATGGCTTTGTGCATTTGAGCTGATGGGAATAGGTAAGCATATTTTACCTGCATGTTTAAGATGGAAAAAGAACAGCGGCTGATTAATGAAATAGTTCTTCAAGTTCATTGTAACCTTTTAAGTCAAGATTTTGAAACGTGCCTGAGATTTTAGGTAGTTGAATGTTAGCAGCCTAATTTAAAGTGGCTATGTACTTACTCTGTGCTGTGAGATCAAACTCCTTTCTGATAGCTTCATTTGGAGGGCAAAAATAGAAACAGCTGAAATATCCCAAATTAGTACTGAACCATCGGTCCATTTATTATGGTTAATTTTTAACGATGCCACGTATTATGCCATTTGGAGATGCAGGAGGCTCTTGTTTTTTATGAAAACAGCAGTGCTTAATTTTTGTTTGCTTGGGAATAATTGGACGTATGTTTTCGTACCTCTCTTCACAGTGCTTGATGATAGTCAGATGCTGGCATCAGTCAGTAAGCCACTTCTTATTTGAAAACCACACAGATAATTTCCAAAGGGTTCTTTCGTTGACATGGCATAAATATGATTAAATATGCTATAGCTAAGTTACAGAATCCCTGAGCTTTTAATCTCAGTAAACCTGAAAAGTTAAACACCTCATATTGCTTTCAGCACTTTATTCCACCCAGAAGAAACCATCTGCTTTCCACCAAAAGTCACTCTGTCTCCTTGATCTCTTCAAATTAATCCTACTGTGATTAACTTCAATCCAATTAAAAAGAACATGTAGGCAGCTGCACAGGTCTGATTACATGTGGACAGGATAGTAGGGCTCCTCATAGGGGAACCAGATTAAGGGCAAACGTGTTAGGCTGGAGGAGGCAGGTAGCGATACTTCCAGCTCTGATATCCTGGCACGACAAGCAGTGTATAATAGCACTCTGCTTGCTACCTATAAAGCTCCTTGCAGTCAAGGAAGTCAGTGTTTTTCACGTCTATATATATCATTACACGTCCCTTTCAAGATGCTGTGTGTTGGAGATTGAGCATTTATGTCTCTGACAAGAAACGTGGCTTTATTTAGTGCATAAGGCAAGAGCATGTGTCAGGGTACAGGCATTCCCCTTGGTATTTCCACGGGTCTGCGGCAAATTGCATCTCCCTCGTCTTAATTCAGTGGGACTGCCAAACCCAGTAACTTTGAGGGGGATTTGGAATACCATAAGAATTGCAGGAGCTCTTTTGTCTTCCTACGTAACTTCAAAAGCCTGCAGAAGAAGGACAGAATTTTAGGCACAAATTCAGAGAGCTCAGCCTCTCATCCTGTGCTTCTCCTGAGCTACCTCTGGCTTTCCCATTTGCCTTTCTGCAGGAGTTTGCCATGGAAATTTGTCTGTCCAAGTCTGTGCATTCCTCTGTTTTAGCACGCAGGCTCCCAGCATTATGAAAGCTTGTTCCACATCACGGAGGAATTACCATCAGCTCATGCCGCTAATTTAATGAGAAGCACTTCAGAAACGTTCATTGTTACGAATCGTATCGCCGTGAGTAGCCCCGCGGTTGGTGTTGGGCCAGACATGGAAATGGCTCAGTGCCCAGCACATCTGCTTTCAGCTACCTGCACACGGAGGTTGATGGCTGGGATTTGATTGTTCCCAAGTGGAACCACTGGAGACCAAGGCTTTCTGCAAATGCAGCCTTGAAAAAAAAAAAAAAAAGCAAGAGCAAACAGAAAACTGGGAAGTATTTTAGCATATGTAAAGGAAGGAGAAATGCCACTTTCAATCTGATCTTTGTGACATCTTTGGAGGGCCTGACCATGGCATGACCAAAGCAGAAAATAACCCGAGCAGCATGATTATAAAAAGATAGGAAGAGAAGAACACTTATGAGTAATGAGTGCAGCATTACAAATTACAGCTGAAATATTTTGTGATCGAATCCTACCCTTACAACCTGAACACTTTGGCTTCTTTTCTGTGTTTGGAGTAGGGCTTTTTTTCTTCTTTTTCCATCTGTTTGTATATACTCATAGCTTGTCATGAGGAGTTATACACTAGTTTGCAGGAAGACAAAATTATTCCATTGAGTGTCACTTCCACACCTACTCTTTTTCAACTTCTCCTTCCTCCCTCCCTCCCTCCCTCCCTCCCTCCCTCTCTTTTTTTAACAGAAAAAGGTGGAGAAGACTATTAGAAGAAGATTTATGTAAATGCATACCCAATTCAGACTAGTTCTAGTAGTCACATAAAAATGATTCAATGCCAAGCTTGTTGATGTGTTTAATAGCTCCTGGGATGTAAGGAGTCCTCTTCCCAATGAGGCCACTTCTGAAGGACTGAAAATGTTGAAGATGTTTCAGTAGGGCTGTGCTGAATACTAGGGTGATGAATCAGGGACTGCAGGAGCACCTAATTAAATGCTCTTTGTCCAAGAAACATAGCTGTTAACATGAGCAAACAGGTAGGCTGGTTTCCTGTTGGCCTGGGAATTTAAGATGTTCATCAAAGATTTTGAGAACAGACGGACAATATTCATCTATGATTAATGCAATATTAGGCCAGGTTGAAAATACGAAGCTAAGTGTTATCTGGTTAAATCTGATAGTAAAAAACAAAACAAACAAACAAAACAAACACAGAATGTGCTGTTTATTAGTTTCTTAATATCTAGCATATTGTTGTCTCTTTCCCACTACGCTTTTTGTGTTTCTTTTTTCCATACCCTTCCATGTCAGTATTTTTCATCTTCAGACTCTGGGCTGCTGACTTCAAAAAACATACCCTGTTTTCACTTTCCTGACCTTGTACAGCTCATGGACCTTCTCACACCATAACAACAGCTTTCCTAGTAAAACTTGGTCAACCAAGTGCATTTGCTGTAAAAAATCACCACTGTTAATATTTCCTCTACCTCGTCCAACTTTCCTCAAGCGTTGATGGCACATCAAATCAAAGGGTTTCCGAATGCTCATAAGAGAAAGAAATGAGTGGTCACCCCTGAGTCTCCTCTGCCTTTCCCTCCACCACCAGCATCTTTATAGGGACATATTTCAGCATGGGGAGGTTGGTATATAGAGGCTTAAACAGCCGGATTTCCTGAAGCGCTGAGCAATAACATCATCTGAGAGTCCTTAAGTGATAAAGAGATGGAGAAACTGCAGAATTTGGGGTTTGTACTTTGTATTGTTTAATTGGGATATACTGGTTATTTCATATTGGTTAATACTTGTAGCAGGAGCTTGTCTCACTTCTGAGGCCTGTATTTAGGCTATGTAAAGTAGCCTGATTAAAGTCTCCGGCTTTTGCAATATCTGTCTTCAGAAGTCTTTAGACGAGGTTCTGTGTAGGCACACGCTCCTCATACAATGCACCAATATAACTACAACTTCATAATATGTATTTGGAATATGCTGAGAAGGCAGTATCATATATAGCATAATGTTTACATCTCAATTTTGTTCCAAGAAGGTGGTGTAAGGTAGTTCACAGAACTGAGGAGTGGGCTTGGAGGCCTTACGCACTGTCCGCTGGGAGCTCTTGTTAAGAATGATCTGGATTAAACATCTTCCCTGCTGCTGTGGGTAGGTTAACTGACCAGATGTTGTCCTGAGGTCACTTCCAACTTTATTTGCTAAGATTTTAGGTTATCCTAAAGGTAACAGCAATTGCAATCCGAGAGAAAACAGATCTATCCAGTGGTCAGTTATTTCCATGAGAAATTAGCAAACCATGCCATTAAGTAGCACGCCTTGCCAGGTCAAAACACACAGCAGGCAGACCTCTGTTCCACGCATGGGAATAAGACATGGGGAACACCACAGAAGGCAATGAAATTACAGCGACACAAAACTGGCCTTGGAAATCATGTGTGTGTGGATCAATGCTTTCTCCTGCACAGACAAAAAAAAGTGAATGAGGATCTTTAACCTTGCACAGGGTCTTTGCTGTGTAGGTTCAAGAGGTGCCTTGCTGGTTTTGTGGCAGACGGAAGGGTATTTTGCAAGTATCGCTTCTGAAACTCCTCCAGCACCTGCCTAGCAGAATTGCTTTTAATATCGTAGTTATTAGGAGGTTATCAACATGAGGTTGTTCCCAGGAGCATCCTTTTCATGTGCTGAATGATCCCAAGCAAGGGCAGATAAAATGAAGCGAAAGTAGGCATTTGTTAGCTGAGGAAAACACTCTTTTCTGGTGCCCCCAGTCACGTGCACAGACCGAGGGAAAGAAAGATTCAATCATGGTGAAGGCATTGGTCATTCAGCTCAGCTTGATTTTTCAATTTTTTAAACAGTAGGAGGCTCAGAAAGAAACAATGAGGAAAAACAGGGCTATAGAATAAGCAAATAGAGTCAACTTTTGATTCCTATGCCATTTAAATACAAATTATAGTCATTTACTCCGTCCAGAGAGCCTGAATTTTCGCTGTTTTCCAATTTAGGCAGCTGTGACAGCAGAAATCCATGAAATCCCGCTTCAAATTTAATTGATAAGTTCACACATCTTTTTTTTCTCCTCATTCCACTATGGAAAATGTAATCTCATGTAGTTATTTGCGTGACAAGCAGTACAGACTGCATAATAACCTTTGCAGTTAGCAGGATAAAGGATGAGTCGTTGATAAACTTGTAGCCCCCCTGACTCCCACCCTGCTGGATCTCAACATTATAGCAACACTACGAGAACATAGCCTGTCTTTGGAGTCCTGGTTTCTGCTCTGCTCTCCTACAAGAGCTGCGTGGACAACCGAGGCTTTGTCTTCCCTGCAAAAGAATAATTTCTAAAGACAATAACTGTAACAGTGGTAATTATTAATTGTCAGATTTTTCAATCTGAAATGAAATATTTTTTTCTCTGTATTAAGAATTCTGGACAAGAAAACAACATTCCTGTGCCTAAGAAATATGGTCCTATTCATCAAATTTTAATGCCCATAGATTTGTTAAAGTTAACATTCAAGTAAAACAATTTATTCAAAATCAGAAAAAACATGATGAAAAGCTTTGTTTGACCAAAATCCTTCAGCAGTTCAGTACTTCTGGGTGTTAGGGCATAATATTTTGTCTGAATGAAAGAGTTAAGCATAAATGCAACTAATTCATCTTCTCCAAGATCCCCGTGCTTTCCATGGGCTGGCTGGAGACCTTCCCACTCTTTGCTGGTAGGATGTGAGGGCATGGGGATTTGGGTGGAATTTTAGTTGTTTGTGCCTAAACTCTGGCAGGCAGGCTCCCACTTTTTTTTTTTTTTTTTTAAATCTCATTTTGTGGCCTTCCCTATATTCAAAGAGGTTTTGAGCTGGATTAAAATCCCTGTACAATTTTTGAAATGCAAATTCAGAAGCCCTCACGCTGGTTTTGGCAGTCCCGGTAAGTGGCTGTGTGTGAACATCACTGTTACCAGGGCATGGTATATTCGTGGGATCAGCAAACACAGGACTTATTCTAGTTATTGTTGAGCACCCTCTCCTGGCTCTCTTTTCTTTGCAGATAAGTCATCTCATCAATTAGGAGTGCTCTGGGATGAACTGCAGTGCCCATTTGAATTCAAAAGGACGTGATTTTAGATGGTGCGAGCTGCTGCTCCACTTTAGGCTGACCAAGTATTGTAACAGCCTAGCTGGTTTGCAGCTGAGAAATCCTTCTTCTAGTGGTGAAATTCCTCAGTAAGTTTTTTTTTTTTTTTTCTTTCTTTCTTTCCTCTAATGCTGCTTCTAATTGCTCCAAGAAAAGCACCTGCAGACCTGAGAACACAATGCACCAGGCATAATCTGATAAAGGGATTATGCCCAGCTGGTAAAAGGTTGTTTATTGGGTGACTGAGCCTACATTCACATCTGTCAGAGGATCTTATCTTTCTGTTAATACCTCAGGAGGCCTAAGGCTGAGTCTAGGGATGAATCAGTATGTCATAAAGCAAGTTTATTTGCAGGGATTATGGCAACAAGCAGCAGCTACAATGAAAATAGGTGAAATTGGGGGATTACCACTCAGTTAAGAGCTCCAATGTGAGAAAGAGCCATCTGATTTGTGGATCTCATAATAAATAGAGTTGGGACACATGAAAGTTTTCTTGCAGTTGTGTGACTGTCTGCTTGCCGTGACTAACGCAGTCCAAAATTGCTTACAGAAGTCTTCATAGGAAGGGCAAAAAATCCACACTTTTTATTGCTTGCCTGATATTTTCCATCTACATTCTGCCCTGCAGCTGGGCAATATTATTGCTAAATTCAACTATTCCTAGGAATCTAGTCTGGATCCACCCAGTATCTTCAGGTATCTCATGAGGGCACCTACATTAGATCTTGACTCATCGTCATCTTTGCCATTTGTAGAAGGAGGTAGGCATCCCTAGAGGGATATGCAGATACTCCACATGGCCAGGTTCATGCTTTGGAGCCATCTGCCTTCTCTGAGTTCAGCAGGAGCCTGGCGAGATCACACTCCTAACTTCAGCCCCTGATGGGTAGGTGGGGAGCTCTGCTGTCCTTACCAACCCTTGTCTGTGATAACTTTCAGAGGCTGATTTGCCCTCGCTATGTACTGCACCTTGAGGCTATCATAGCCTACAGTCCAGTAACCAGGCTTCTCTGAGGTGCTAACAAAAGCCTCAAAACAGCATCACAGCCAGTCCCCTGAGTGCTGAAAAAGCTTCAAACGTGCAATTTAAAGTCGATTTTAAGTGCTTTCAGGCTGTCTTCAAGTTGTAGCATCACCAAAAGTCTCTGAGATATTTAGTCTGATTATCAATAAATAAAACTTTGGTTGGACAAATCGAAACCTAAATCTGGGACTTACCAAGATTATTCCTCCCGTGCTATTCTCAGGCAGCGTTCTTGCTCAGTACGTGGTACTGTCAGAGGAAAAGGACGCGTCTGAGCACTGGGAACCTCATTACAGAGTGTGCTCCAAACAGTAGGAAGCCAGTTTGTAGTAGCTGAAGATTATGCTACGTTACCTTCTATTTTTTTTGCATTGCACTCGGTGGTTTTGCATACTAACACTGTGTATATGACCCAGGCTTTTATGGAGGGAAGCTATCATCCTCTCCTAGATGCTATCATGGGGCTGTTTGGTGTAAGTAAAGATATCCTATTCAGCTCTTTGATTACAGATTTCTAACCAGCTTTCATTTTGGATTACCCTCAATTAAAAGGTACTTTGAATTTTTCTGCTGTTTAACAGGAGAATAGGAATAAAGGAATAGGTAAAAACAAAGAGAATACAGAAGTATTTTCAGGCCATTGCTAAATCAGAGCAGCAGTGCTACTGAATTTGAGTGGATGTGAGCAGGGGCTATTTCAATTTGTGTGGGACTTTGATACAAGGAAAGAGACCAAAGTCTTACAGATTAAGTCAAGAGGCTCAAAGAATAAATTGACTGCAGCTGAGATCTGAAGCAAAATACTTTGTTTATTTCCTTTGTATGTGTGAGAGTACACCTTTAAACTGCAGGAGAAACTCCCTAATTTGCAATAATGAGATTAACTGGAAGAGAAAAAAACAGCACAGTAAGAGACACCATATCACAGAGTGCTTGTAGTTATTTGTTCCCTTCTGAATACAGCAATCCTGGCTTGCCTTTGTCAGATTTCTAAATCACCAGGACAGCGTTTCACCATGAGCACACGCAAGTATGTCCACTGATTGCAAAAGGCCACTGTCACCAAATTACCCGTCTCATGCCAGTGGGGAAAAAAATTATAACATGACTTTTCATTGTATACATAGATTTGCTAGACAATGTATATTGCTGCTGAGTATAATTTTTGGCAGATAATAGAAGCAAGGGGAGGCAGCAGCATCCATGGAGCAAGGATGGCTAGCCGGGGGGACTCATGGGGATGATGGTGAAGGTAGGATCAGGCTGCTTGCCTGCCCACGCTCACTGTGTTGACCACCCTGCCCTTTTTCATCCAGGCTGCAGCATTGCTAGCAAGGGCTCCCTGCGTTCACGCTTGTTATCTGGCGTGGACTTATACAGCACTTGCTGCTGCCGGATCTGGCAGGTCCGTGTCATGATGCATCTTTAGAACATTTCTAACACAACACTAAGTCGGTGATGATGTGTTTTTTTTGCACTCACTCTACCTCCAAGACAGCAGATGTACTATAGCACCTATAGCAGAGGTACTACAGGTACTATACCAACAGAGCACAGGCAAGCTGCAGCAGCAAGAGCTGGGCCCTGCATCTTTAAGTAAGTGAATTTGCTCAGCTAATTGCGTGCAAGTGCTCCCTCCAAGCACCTGTAAATTGTTGAGTTTAATAGGGTGGCAGCTGTTCCTGGCTGCCTGGGCTCTTGCAGCCTTGGAAGTAGTTGGGAGATGAGAGCGGCAACTTGCAGCATGATTATCTTTTTCTCCATTTCCCCTCAATTTCATTGTCATCTTCTTCTCTCTTAAGAGTGCTTAAAAGCTTTTGTTGCTCCTTATAACACCCACAGGAGCTGTTGCAAAGTGCACTTTTTGTGCTTAAGGTTTTAAAGCCTAAAATCTCTGACCTGAAGAGGTTTGGAGAGTAGCTTAGTTTGAAGCCTGCTGTCGTGTAGACACCTGCAAAACATTGAACTTAACACTGGCACAGCTGGAGGGAGGGATGGTGTGTAATGATGGGTGGCTATATTGCTGCGTGGCTGGGTTTCAGTGCCCTGGTTCTCATATAGGAATTAGAGTTAGCTCCTGGCTGACTGGGAGGTGAGTACCTAAATGTTTGGTTGTCGCTGGTTTTAAGATCTTGATGCCTATAGAGGGGCAATTGCCTTCCCTAACTGTGGTAGAAGGGATGTAGAGTCATGAGCAATGAATGAGAGATGGTTTTTAGGTGCATCCAGTAACAGAATTGTGCAAAATCAGAGCTTTCTTAGTCTCCAATTCAATGTTCTTGACTTCAGTGCTTAACTGAGATGTGACTTACCCTAAAAAAAAAATGTACCTAGCCATGGAAGGAATTTGGTACCTGGAATTTGGCCTTGGGATTTTTCTGGCTGGGGTAACCCTGAATCTGCAGATGGCAGAGTGAGCAGAAGCTTTAATGCAGGTGCCTACATCAGTTCATGAGGCGTGCTGGGGAAAATCTTCCTTGTGGTACCTTACAGACAACCAGGAAGGGCTCTGACAGGAGATGTGCTGTATCAAGTTTAGCTGGGCTTTGTAAGTCCTTCACTATTCCCAAGAAGGTAGGGATTGTCGGGTTCAAGCTAGAGTTAATTCAGCTGCTTCAGCTAAGAGGTATGATGCCATGGACTTTCTAGTCTTTCTGTTCTTGCAGGATAGAAACCTCTGTGTGTTCTGTAATCCTCCAGCAACCCTCATCAAGCATTGCCTTTGTGTGTAGCTTCATGCCGTTGTCTGTTCTGCCCTAGGTAGCAAGGTATGTGCTGGCCTAGGCATGTCTCCTTGTGCCACAACTGCATCTGGGAAGCTTGACCTATAGATAAAAACATCTTTGAGGTGTATGGGGAGATCCCCTGGTATAAGAGTACTGACTGTTGTCTTCAGAAAAATAAAGAATACAAATAAATTAAAGACGGGGTGTAGCAAAGCCTGAGCACCAGGCCCTGTTCCCCAGTGCTGTCAGCAATTTAATTCAGCACAGGAGACAAAGAAAGTACAGTAGATCTCACGCCCCAGTCTGACAGCTAAATAGGCTGGCAACCAAAGGATATACCTAGGATGGGTTTTGAAAGCCTGGCCTTTGGTTTTGGAATTGGATTTTTGTTTTCCTCTTCTTTTATTTTTCTTTTTACCAAGTGGCCAGGGACTCTCTGCCCTGACCACAGATTACCTTTTTTGGCTTCAAAGAGGGACTAAATTTAACTAGTATGTTAATGAAAGGACAAGGCATGTCACTATTAATAGTGACATGAAATCATGTGTGAAGGACACTCGGTTACAGACATCCTCAGGAGAGGAGAGTTTCCCAAATATATTAATGGAGAGAAGGAGATGGGACAATTTGTCTCTCTCCCCCACTGCTACTTTGGAGCAGCTAAACTGTGCTTGGTTGGTTATAGGAATTTGGGCATCCCAGCTTAGGGTACGTTGGGTACAAACCTTTAGCCTTCAGCGAAGGCCCTAACAGGGCCAAGCTCTCAGCTGGTGTGGATCCAAGCAAGCTGACTGCCTCCAGTTAGGAGCTGGCTTTGGCATCCATCGGTCAGAGCAAGGGGTACTACTTATGGCAGTCCCAGGAGATGAGAGCTGCTTTGTAGGCAGTGGCTGTTCAGGAATATTGCTGCTGCAGAGTGAGGCTGGGGGAATCAGCAGGATAGGGGAAAAAAAAGATAGTAAAATCATGAAGATGTTGACTTTTGTTTAAACTTGGAGTGGCATTCCCCTGGGAGCTTCTCTGGCCTGGGGGCTATTTGCTGTTCGAGATCATTAATAGCCAGCTCTATTTCCTCCCATCCGATGGGTTGATGCGGTGTTTTCCTATTAATTTGTCTGGGCTCGGAGACAGAGAGGGCATATGAAGATGTCTTCAGGTTGCTGGTACCTTCTGGGATCTCTAGCTTATAGAGGTCTTGAGAAATGTTGACAAGTTCAGACTTGGGGGTATGTTTTCAAAGCGCTTCACAGGGGTTTTGCTGCATGTTAATGGAAGTGTTGAGGTAAAATGTTGCAGAATAATTTCAAGTAAACACTGTGGTGTCTGGCCCTCTGTTTGTGTTTGATTTGTTTTGAGGGAGTGATACTATCTCCAGGAATATGCTAGTCTTTTGTTTGGGTTTCCAGAAAGTTTGCTGATATCCCGTTCAATTTGTATGTTGTATATAAAATGGGTTTGCGTGTTTATAGCCCTGATCAGCAGCTGCTGTAAGGGTTATAGCCCAAATAGTCGTAGTGACATCTGCTGAAATGTGGCGGGGTTATCACCCATGGAGCAGCTGCCCCAGCCTGCTTCCTTCGCCTTGGTTTTGTTCTGTGACAGGGAGCAGTAGCCCACTGACAGAGCTCTCAGCTTTGCCTGAGAGGATTTAAACCTGCTTGGAAAGAGGCCTGTGAATTACCAGCGGAGGAAGGTGAAAGATGACCCTTCTGTTTTCCGAATCGTTGTGAGGTTTGGCATCCGAGTCTTGCTGCTCTCTGGAGCAAAGTGAGACACTCGAATTGCTGAAGGAAAAGAAGTTTTCCCCCTCTTTGTATGTGGGTTTAGCCTTTAATTCTGTCCTAGTCAAACTTCCCAGTGCTGTCCCTGTGCGTTTCCACAAAGCCTCCAAGCATACCAGCCCCAAAGCCATTTGCACCTGTCCTTCATCCCAGCGCCCTTTATGCTAGGCTGTGGTCGGCCCCAAAACATAGTTGAGTTTCAGAGAGCTGTTCTCTGTACCTGAGACGCCAGACAAGGAATGGACCTGTCTGCAGACATACACAGACAAAAGAGAGGTGACGCTGGAAGTTGTATGGCACAGAGGCCTCAAAATGGGGCCTACTTCGTTATCGCTAAGGGTGCCCAATCCTGCGTACTCTGAAGACACCAAGGGTAGAAAGCAGTGTAAGTAGGGATAATACTGCACTTATACAACGTGTAGAAGAGCTGGTATGTATGGGTTTTAGCTGTGTGCCATGGGAACTAGCTCCAGAGGGCTCAATGCCTTGTCAGTAGAAGAGTGGAGTATGTGTGTATTTGTGTGTGTAGGATACAGTTAATCAGCAAAGTGTGCAACCATTTGCCTTAATGGGAGAGATGTACCTTGATCAGCAAATTATCTGCTTGCGCATTAAATTATGCACTGTGATCTCTGAGGTGTATTAAATATTGAAATCAGAATTTTTATCATTAATGGGAACTTAATGAACAACGACATTATGCGCCTCAGTTGGCTTTTGTCAGAAGCAGCCCATTGTAGTTGGAAGGTGACTTTTCTGGGTCTCTGGTGGTAACATGCCAATTATTTCACTTATCAATGCCCCTGGAGGTTCCAAATGCCTACTATGGATGTTTTGCCTCAAACTGTGTATGGAATATGGCCTCTAATATGTAGATAAAAATGATTTTGAATGGACTGGAGGAGAGGCCAGTTTCTACCATGCAGATTTATAGCTAAAGGCATTCCACCAGTTCAGCTGCTTTCATTCTGTGAGGTAGCTTTTAGGATGTGTGGTTTCATTGGATTTTGGGATGATAAAAGCACAACAAGGTGATGCCTTTGCCTACAGCTAATGTACAGGTGCCTAAATTAGAATATATACATATTCAATGGCAGAAGTGCCTGAGGATAACTCTAGGTAATTCTGTCTCTGAAATGTTTATTATTAGGATTACTGAGGTATCAGAAATCCCAATCAAGATCTAGGACCCACTATAGCAGATAGCGTCCTTGCTGTACAGTTTGAACAAAGGGGTAGGAAGGCACCATAGCTTTTTTCAAGGTGCCTTAACTTGTCAGTGCCAGACCAGTAGCTAAATGGGAGTCTTCTGCTCTTATATTTGCATTACAGTACAAGTGTTGGATTGCAGTGTATATTTATGTCAAAATTTTCTCAAAACTAGCAGGATGGGCTTCATCTACTGAAGCAGAAGCCTATGCTGCTGGTCTCCCTGTCCATAGTGTCCTTTCAGAGAGGCTCAGTGTGTGCACATCATACCCATTTACACCAAGAAACCACGTACAAAGAAAACTGGAGGCTTTGCAAACTGATTTTACCTGCCTTCTTTCTACTCAAGTGGGTAGGTTGAAGCCAATTTTGGATGCAACTCTGATTATCTGTGGCACAGGCTCACAATGGATGGGCAGCAAGCTCCAGTTTCTGGTCTCTGTTCCTCAGCTGGAGCAGTGGAGCTGGATCCAGCTGCATCCCAGGTGCAGTTTGGTTAGGAATGAGTGGAGCCATGGCTCTCCCTGCTCAGGCCCATAGAGTGCAGGCTTAACTATTGCCTTCATTAAGGCTTGTTTTTCATAACTACACGTTACTGCCTGTTGAGCAGATGAAAATCTGGTTAGCTTTGCCTCTGACTGTCTTCTGTAAAAGTCTATAGTGAGCCACAGTTTGCCCAGAGGAATATTCCAGGACAGGAAAGGAAGAATGCAGGAACGATAATAATACAGCCCTGGTGATACTATTGAAAAACAATACTATAAAAACATCTAGGCATGAAAGAATGGTTCCCCCTTTGCAGTGCGAAGGGAATAGCTCCCCAGGGACTTGCTACTGCTCGGAAGAGATTGTGCATCTAGTCTGTCCTTTGCAGACTCACGTGCAGCTTACAGGTATCTTTGAGGTGAGCAGTTATAGGGATGGTGTCTTCTCTTCTACACGGTTCCTGTTCTCTTTATCCCCAAATTGTGGAGGAGAAATAGGTTATATTTGATTATATTCATGGAATCATAGAATGGCTTGGGTTGGAAGGGACCTGAAGGGGCCTGAAGGTTTTACTAACTTTACCCTGAAATACATACCTATTGACTGTTTATGCTATTCTGAGGCAATGAAATAAAGGCACTGTTAAACTGTTCACATTTTCTTGTACAGCAGACACTGGGCTCCTTATCCTACAGCCCTGGCAAGGGCTGTTCTAGGATGGGACTTCTGTGCAACGTGGGCCAAGGGTACTTACCATGCCCACCCCAAACTGATCCCACCCCAAGACACAAGACAGATGCAGAGGCAGACTAGTTTTTACAGGGATTATTGAACAAGAGGCAGAGACTTTGGGAGAGACATCTATATAAATGGTCACGGTCTTTTAATGGCTTGACTAGTTGGGAGTAATGAGTGTTGGACGAAGGTATCCCAGCACTGCTTTGATAGCTGAAGTTTGCTGTGATGAAGCTAAGGGTGCTGGAGAGCTGTTTGTTTGTACCACATCTGTGGCTGACTGTGCAGTAGATTCTCATTTTCTCTCGTCAGAAATGACTTGTGAGCTAACACTGAGGGCTGATCAGCTTGCAGAGAGGTGATGATGACACATGGCTGTTCATTGCTGTACGTTGTATGATCAGTCACCAGCTGGAAGATTAACGTGACAAGGAATAAAAGATGGATTCCGGCACCATGAAATTCAGGGAATAGTCAGAAGCAGCACTGAAGATCACATCTTATTGTTACAGGAGTGGGGAGGATTCAATACTTCACAGAGCAAGCAATACGTTATTCCACAGAGCAAATAACGATGAGGAGAGGTAGAGCTTTAAATATTAACAGTCTGTGTTCATGGTCAAAAAGCATCACAGGAAGAAAAGACAGAAATCAGAAGAGTAGGTTCGGGAATGTTCAAATAAACAAAAACTTGGTGAAACACTATAATCAAGAATAGTCCAAACCAAGGCCAGATCTCAAAATAATGGTCCTAGCAATGTAGAGGGATTGTCATGATGTTTTATTTTCTTCTGCTTCTGATAGAAGAACAAGATTTACTGCAGGAAGGCAAAGGCAATCCATATTGCCAAACCCCATCTCTCAAGTAGTAGGAGTAAGACCTAAATCCTAAGCTTCCTTCTTTGTTTTTGTATATTTGATAGCTTCTAATTCTTTAGCAACAGTGTGCTTTGTGTGTTTCAGTCTTAATTGCAGCTCTCTCCGAGTTAGATGGATACAAAAAAATAAAAACCAAAACTGAAATTATCTGATAATTATGAGAGTTTAAGGTTTATAGAAATAAAATTGCGAGTCTTGCAATGAAATGGTAGTTCTTGTTCACTGGGAAGGTACTAGTTCAGTTCAGAGAAATAGTGAGGAGGAAGACATTGTGGCTGAGCACACACTGTGGAAACCTTGATCATAGTCTACGTGGCCAGAAAAGCACACTTCCACCAGCATCTGTAGCTGTATTTACAGAAGTTAAAATACTTATTTAGCAGATGTGTGCCTTCAGATATAAAACTGCTCTCTGGAAAGCCGCGATTGATGGCCAATAATATCCCAAATGGCTATTTTCAAACACTATCTCTGGCCATTCAAGAGCCAGATGTGCATTAGTTCAGCAACATCCTGGCAGGTCAGGTTTCCTTTTTGCTCACAGGATGTGTGTGGTAACTGATGGTGTCCCGTTAAGCTGGGTTGTCCATTCCCATTCTGTCTTCTCCAGCCTGGTATTTATGACAGAAAGATGTATGCCAACTTTAAATGGACTGGGACTTTGTATCTCATCCCTGGTTTCCTGCTGTTGAGCTTGCTCTTGGATGAAGTATTTTACAGCTTTAATGCTAAAGAAGTCTTACTTCTATTACATCTTGACGTTATGATTAGAAAATACGAGTGTGGGACTCACTTATTCCAGATGCTTTTGCTGTAAAGATACCTTCTTTGATGAAAACAAAACTAGTAATAGGTGGCAAGCAAAGTTTTCACCTGATGGATCAACTGTCCACATCTTTGTGCAAAGCTTTGTGATTGTATGAATGCTGGGACTACGGGAGAAGCACATATGTAGTACTGTGAAAAGATATTCTCAGGGATGATTGTGATAGGTAATCTACGTGAAGAGAAGGAAACTTTTTTATTATTATATTTTTTTGTCCCTAGCAGTGTATTTTGAGGAAGGAAGAGTCACCCATTAAGACAGGAACTTGTTTGTTGTTGTATGTCGAGTGTAATTCAGGACAGCCCTGCAACATTGTCTTCCTGAAGAAATTCATCATTCTCTTTGTGAAAGTGTCTGGGGCTGTCCGTGCAGCCATCATTTGGAGTGACGTGCAGAGTGAGCAGGCCACAGCCTGGTCTTTCTAGGAAATGCTACAGCCAATTATAGAACTGATGGAAGGGATTTTTGCCACCCCGCAGGCTACAGAAACACACACACAAATATGCAGGCACCATAGCTGCAAGTAAGCCCTGGGGCAAGGTCGTATGCAAACTTTTTTGCTGACTTTTTTTAGATAACCTGTAATGCCCTCGTCTGCCTTCCAGCATCCAAGTCACCAGTCTTGTGGTCAGAGTATTGGGTTGTGCTGCGAGCTCGTGCTAATCCCTTCCTTCAGGCTACGTTTTGTTCTTCAGGGCTCTCTCTACTGCAGAGGTCAAGCTGTTGAGGCAGTAAGTGCATCCCTCCTCCTGAACTAGTTACCTTCTCACTCGGTCTGCTTGTTCATTTAGGGTTTGTGCCATCATAGTGCAGTTACAGCCTGTATACTTCAAAAGCAGATTAAGCACCTTAAAGTACTCTCATTCTGTCTATTTTTTCTTCTGGCTTCACAAACTGTTTCCTATGTCAGGTATTGATATCCTTGCGAAGGCATTCTTTGTCAGGAAGCAAATTAAATTCGGTGGCGACACTTGATACTGAGTTTGTGGGTAATTGGTGATTAAGTTACCTCTGAGAGGAATTAGGCTCCCAAAGAGAGAAACTGTATATTCTGAATATGATTTAGTCTACCTCAAGTGTTTTTTTTTTTTTTGACGTGGGGGAAGAGTTACAGAATCATAGCTAATGCCATGTAATTAGCTCAAAGATCGTCTTTCAGCGAACAGGAGCTCAGCAGGAGCAGAAGCAGTGTGGCAGGAAATACAATTATGGGGCTAGCTTGGGAGAGGGTTGGAGGTTTTGTTCTTGGGAGGGATATGATAGATGGAAAATTACAGTTTTGGCCAAGGTGGGAAATGATGATATCTCAGGACCTTGGGGCCAGGAGTAATTTTGTCACCACCCACTATTGCCAAGGCGTAGTCAATAACTGCTTGCCAGACTGGTCTGTGTGTAGCCAGCAAGTCCCTCTTCGAGGTCAGCTTCATTTCCTGTAATATGGGATGGTTCAAAATTAATCAGGCAGTGAGGGCTTCGTTAATGTTTGTTTTCCCACTTTCTGTGAAAACTACATGCAGAGATCATCCTGGTCTTTTCCTGCAGTCTGAGCAGCCTAAAAGAAGAAGCACCATTAAACTTTTCCCAATGCACCTTTTCTGGCTCATCAAGGCAGAATCATGTACACGGTGCTGAGGTCCCAACCTTAGATTTTGTGATTAGCCATAGCTTTTTTGTACCTCCATTTTGTCTTCAGGTTCACTATTTTAAGACCGAGCAGCTGAATTTCTTCTGCCTTGAGTCTTGATTCTGCCAAGAGGTCTTTTTCAAAGGAGGATTTTGTGAAAATCAGGCACTTGGTTTGCTTTTCTGTTCTTCCAGTGTAAGCCTCAAAACTTGCTTGATGATTGTGGCCTTGTGACATAGCAGTGCTCCTCAGTGCCCTTAGTTGATTTTTGTTGTTGTTTTGGGGGTTGGTGGTTTATGGTGGTTGTTTGTCTCATTTTCTAGAGGCTACAAGCCCAAATTGGTTTGGGAATTGCTAGAAGACTACTTTAGTGCCCTAAGCACCAACATCTCAGTCCAGCAAGCCTCTTAGGAGTAGGTTTAACTCAGAACATGTGCTCTAATTGCCTTATGCAGAAAGGACTTCTGTGAATCTGAGGCTTTTGTTCAACTTCAGCCACACTTTGGGGCCAGTAGTATACCTACTGAGTAAGCCACGGGTGTATTTGGCCATGCATGGCAATGTTGGCCTACGTTTTCTTTCCCTGAAGATGAGGATTGGAACATGATTTTAGCTAGGAGATGTGTTATTCTTGCAGGCTGCCTACAATATTTAGGATTGAATTGTGCTGCTCTCCCTAACCATGCTGTTTATTGGCAGTGCTGCTAATGCAGCTGTCTCAAGCTCACTGGTGAATGAATGAGAGGAGCTTGAAAATGTTTTACGCCTAGACAGAAGCACTGAGAGTAGAAAGAAAGAAAGAAAAAAACATGTGGTTGCTTTGCACAGAGATGAAAAAGCTGCTGCAGACTGTTCTACCCAGGATGGGACGTGGCAGCCTGAAAAAACAGGAATAAAAGTAGATTCGTTTTGGCTGGTGCCAAAATCAGTGAATGAGCAATAGCAGATCTTATATTCCTGCAAAATGCATTAGGATGAGAGATTTTGAAATGTGTGCTTCTTTTGATTTGCTGAATAATAAAAGTCAGATCACAGCATCTTTCAGTGCCTCAGTTTCTTACAAAGTAAAGGGAAAACAATATTATAATGTGGTGTTCGGGGTTGGATTTAACTCCAATAACACAGAATATAATAGAAATAAAAGAGAGAGAGGAAATGAGCCCAACTGAGATCTGAATTGCTCCCTGGGGTTTTGACTCTGTCCAGTGGCTGGAACTGCACGTCCTTTTCAGGCATCTTGATTAAATGCCTGCAGGAAAGTGGAATGAATCAAGAACTTGAGGGCTACAGATGTTACCAGATTTAAAATGCCTGAAACATTTTTACTGGCTATAAAGGAATTTTCCAAGTATAATATCCAGAAGTCCCCTCTCTCTGAGGTCCGTGGGGCCTAGACATGGTTAATCTCTTGCAGTGTCCTGTCACTTCTGGAGTCTTATGCTAAAATTGTCGTAAAGAAGATATTTTATTCTATTGACATGCACCCAGCATTGCATTTCCAAGTGCTAGGTGTCATTTTGGGTCATTACATAGCTTTTCTGCTGCAAACTTGGGGAAAATGGTGACTGACCTCCTGCAAAACTGGGGCTGGGATATTAGAACTCATAACTCATAATTAAACAGCGCTCTGAGCACTGCAGTTAATTAAAAGGTGTTTTTATTGGAGGGGTTTTTGTTGTTGTTTTGGCTTTTTGTTTAAAGAGTTTGAAGTCTATTTCTTTTTGGAAGGCTTGCCTAAGCACTTTCTAACCATTATAATGTCATTATATATGGGATTCATTACATTAGAGACATTAGAGGAGATTAAAAAGGATCTATTGGAGGCATTGGCTGAAAAAGAAAGGATAAAGACTGGTTGCAGTTTGAGCTTTTATTACGTGGCTTGAAACAAATGCTGAAATATTGTATTTAAACTAAGTGTGTTTGTTGGAGGGAGCATTAGGAAAGAAAGCAAGGCAGAAAATACCACTCTCACCATTAAAGAAAGAAATCACAATGGTTGGGAACAGTGTGTTAATTAGCAAACTAATTTCCTTGTACTTTAAGTGCATAACAAGTTTTAAATGCCTTCTGAATGGCTTGATATCAATTGTGTTTTGTTCTTTGAATGTAATTGTTTCCATGGCAATGCTGAGTTCTGCTGTACGTGGATTATGTCTGTAAAGCCTTCCAGTCATTTATGGGAAGTCTGTATTAGCCTAGTGGCTGACCTGTATTCAGGTTATATTTTACTTTTGTTGCAGTTGTTTTACAAGCAAATTATCAAAAAAAAAAAAATCATTGGAAGTGGGTTGGATTCTCAGTCAATCCCATTTGGCTTCGTTTCAGTGATTTTTAGTGGAGCTGTGCTGCATTATATCAGCCCCCGTTCTTCTGAGTGTCTTCTTTATATATCTCATAACAGGAAAAAGGGCCACAAACGCTA
The DNA here is from genome assembly GCF_963932015.1 of Anas acuta. NCBI lineage: Eukaryota > Metazoa > Chordata > Aves > Anseriformes > Anatidae > Anas > Anas acuta. The sequence continues at coordinate 62,831,534 of NC_088982.1, read as the reverse complement.
TCTTCCTGCTATTACAGGCCACCATTCAGGTTGCTTTTAATTTGCAACGTAGTGAGATACTTTCAAATAAACTGCGGTTCCTCAGGGAGAGAAAGTAACACCAGGGAATTGCTGTAGGGCCACCAGCCACTGCTGGAAAGCCCTAGGATAGGGACAAGAGAGGGGACTATTGCGTTCAGGGACAGGACTTATTGATTGCAGGACTTATTGATTGCAGGGTGACCCCAGTGTTCCTGTTAGTGCGAGGGGAAAAAGAAGTACAGGAAAAGGGCTACACTGGCAACTTATATCGGTTTTCATCAAAAAAGAAACAAATGCTTTTTCTCATCAAGTTCTATATGAGGTATTGTGATTATAACTTGTTCAGAACCCCTTTACCTTTTCCCATGCCCATTAGTTTTTTATTCGGGTATCAAAAAGAATAGTCTGTGTTCAAAAAATCATTGGACGCTTGTGCTTCTTAGCCTAGTATTTAGCATATCTGTATATACGTGCGTGTGTGTATATATACACACTTCAGGAAGAACCAAATACCTACATGATGATATTGAAGGGCTGATGTCAAGTCCTAGCTCTGGCACAAGCTACTTTGCTAGCCTTGGGTACATTAGATAGGGACCAAGGCTCTGAAACTATTGTGTAAAACAGTAAAAATTTTTAATTTCCACCACTATCTGTCAGACCTTCCTAGTCCAATTGGACTGTTTGTTTTCCGCTCGGTGTTGATGCAGCACTTAACAGAAAGGAGCTTAAGGTCTTAAGACCATAGCTCTAAGGGGAAAAAAAAAACACAACTATTATCACTTGTTTTCCTTGTTTCATAATTAACAGGTTTCGTGTAAGATTCATTCCCTTAAAACTGACATTGACAGGACAGGACACTGTGACTGCCACATTTAGGCTTTCTCTTTTTTGTTAAGAAATGTGAAGCAGTTTGATTCATCTTTTTGTTTATATAGCTATAAAAGATTAAATAAAGGAAATCCATAGCCAACTCAGAGTAAATGGAAACATTTATACAGAAGGCTCAGCAGTTTCTCGTTTGGGGCACATTTGCTTTTTCCCATTTACCTTTCTTTGCTCATGACAAAGACAACAAACAAAATCTTGACCTTCAAGAAAGCCTGAAGTGTGACAGAATTCAGGAGAAATGGACCCTTTAACAAAGTTAGATCCAGGTGTTTGTGTTTATGACTTAGGCCTACATGAGGTGAGGCGTAAATATGTAAAAGGCAGTCCCTGCCTTCAAACATCTGCTAACAATGAGGCAAAATGGAGGGGGACCAAAGTAAAATTTCTTTTTGCTTCATGTGTAGGAAAATAAACTCTGGAGGAGAGGTTGAGTGATTTGCTTAAGGTCACCTAGCCCAGAGCTGGGAAGGCAGAGTTCGCACACTGGTTAGACTGCACTATCACAGTTTGTAACTAAATATTCAATGTAATGAAGATTTAAGGTAAGTAGGCAGTGGTGTTCAGGCACTAAACTGCTAGAAATGTCCTTCTGCTGTAGGGACATCCACATGAGGTAGAGTCAGAGGAGCTTTGTTATCTTCTGCTAAGAATTGTCTGGGCATTGAGTTTGAGGCCTGTCACAAGGCCTCCTGCGATGCCTGAGCACACAGTGGTTTGCAACGAGCAAAGTATCTGACAAACAGCTCTTCCCTTCATGCTTGGGTAAAATATGGATTATCTCTGAAATAGGACTCAGCACCTGATGCTCCCGAAGGACTTTCCCAGGCATTATTTCATGGCATTTCTCCTTCGGGAGTTCTCCCTGAAAACACTCCACCCGGAATCAAAAAAGGCTCTGGTCTAGGAAGAGAAAGACATGACTTTGCTCATTTATGCTACCTGGCAGTGTAAAAAAGAGAGGTAAGTAGAGAAATTGAAGAAACCCTTGCTGTTTGTATGGCCAGGCTCTATTTAACTATCCTTATTGTAAAGATGAATGAGAGCTGGTGTTGTCTAAGACCATCACTCTGGTGCCTCTCACCCAACACTAGCCAGGTAATGATAGCTCTTAAATACCTGGCCTTGGGAGGTGGTAATGGGCTGTCAGAGTCAGGGAAGAGCTGTTGAGAAAACGGAATTTCGGTTCAGCTGTCAAAATGGATGTCCCAGACAACTTGGCTTTGGTTTCTGTTAGGAGAATGTTAGAATCTTAGAACTCATACTTTTATTTTCCTCCTCCTTCCAATACTGTCTTTTGGCTTTAACTATCTGCCCTGTTTAACCCAAGCAGTTTGTTGCATAAAACTAGATTTGTTTATTTATTTATTACATCATGCTGCTTGGAGAAATTCTTTCAGCATTATCCCTGGCCACACCTGGAGAAAATCCAAGCTCATTGTTTCTGCCATACTCTTCCTGCTCTCCATGCAGTCTGCCCATTCCCTTCTCCCCTGGAGCTGACAGGCAGACTAAAACTCCAGGGGAGGAATAAAGAAAAAAAAAAAAAGAAAAACACACACACACACACACACAAAAAAAAAAAAAAAAAAAAAAAAAACTTAAACCACTGCATTTTTCTTGGCAGTTGCCAAGTTGTGGTGCACAGTCATGTTACACACCCACTCCCATGTGTGTGCACATGCATATTTGTGTAAAGTGGGTATAATTTTCATGTTGGAGTGTTTTTTTCTGTGCTTTGGAGTTTTCTGGGGATTTGTTCCTGGGTGTGACTCAGAGCCTGCAAAGGTACTGAAGAAGCAATGCGTTTTCTTCAATAAAAGAGATGATAATCACATCAGCCAGTCTTGCAATGGACCAATGCTTTCAAAATTTAGGGTAACTAAACACCCCAAAGACTCGTTTCCTAATAATCTATTTTGATGGATCCTCCTCTCAAAGCACCTGGTGTCTTACAGGAGACCACGTATCCTGGGAGCTCTGTTCCCACTGGAGTGTTTCAGGCTCTGCATCTGAGAAATTTTAGATTCACAAGGATAAACAATTAACTTTTTTTTTTTTATTTTAAGTTCAGAAGAATTAAAAATGAAGTGAAACTTGCATTATGAAATGTAGAGCATTTCAAGCTTCTTATATTGATCATCTTAGGTATTAATGTATGAGAGACTGTGATGAGTTGGGAGCATCTACTCTAAATCCCTTTGAGTTTTAATCTGGGGCAGATGAGAAGGAAAAAAAAAAAGAGGATTTAAAAATAGATATGTGCCTTCTGTAGTCAATTCACTCTGCAGGAAATCTGAACAATATTCAGGAAATACTCTAACTCTCAGCAAAGCCTGTTGTTTCTAAGCAGAGCCAGTCTGGTCTTATCCACGCTGAGGAGCAAATGGGATTGACAAGCATGTAACAGAATTGAGACAGAAAGTGTGAAACTGTGTTTGAAAGCAGAGAGATGCTTAGAGACAACCTTAGCTCAGTTGTGCCTGACAAAAGAGGAGGAAATAAAGGGAGTTCCTTAAAAGAATTCTTTATCATATGCATTTAGAGAAGGCAGCAGGCACCTGAGGAGGCCAAGGGAAACCTAAATAAAACCATATTGAAAGCTAGGCTTCTGTACCATACACCAAGAATTCAGTGCAGATCGTTAAGCAGAACCCACTTGGCTGGGTGATGCTGAACAAAAGCCATCAGCATGGCAGCAAAAGACACCTGCTTCGCATCCCTCATTCAGGTGAATAAACGAGGGCAAGGAGCCAGCGCAGAGCCATGTGAGCTGTGGAAGGAAGGTCCAGACAGCTGAATGCAACCCTTGTGACATAACTGGCTGAGCAGACTCAGCCCTGACTTCAGGCAGGACATGGCTCAGCTGAAAATTGGAGGTTGAGATACTAAACAACTGCTTTGCAGCACCAGGGGGACGTTGTTCGTGCAAGTGCATCCACTGTGATAGCGCTGGCTTCTATTGCTCCGGTTGTGGGGGGGTTGTGGTTTTGGTGCTGCTTTAAGCTAGAGCAAAATTTGCATGTTTACTTGTCCTGGGTGCTTGTGGTTACTTTTTAGGAAGTTTTTGTGGTTTCTAAAAAAGGAGACAGCCAATTCTGCAGTGAAGCTCTTCCCTCTTCTCTCAGGAAGAGGGAAGGAAATTCTGCTTTCAGATAACTTTCAGGCATTGAAGTACCACTCAAGGAAAGTTGCATAGGAAGAGATGGAAAAAAAAACTTTTTTTTTTGTCAGAAATTAGTAATATATTGCCTTTCAAGTAGCACCTTCGCGCTGTAGAGTGTGTGGGAACACCAGGCTGTGTTTGCAGCGGTGGTCATGCCTGAGGTATGGCTGGAGCTGCAGCATCTGCTTGGGGCTGAGCAACACCTGCAAGGGCTTTTTTTTTTTTTTTTTTTTTTTTAGGGAGCTGAAAGATAAAACTTCAGGGCTACAACATGCACCTTCATTCATTATATCATCCCAAGGTTAAAAATGCCCGTAGCTTTATATGCTTGCCTAGTCCTCTCTGAGAAATGCCAGCCTCAAAACTCTCCATATTCTTCCTGTCCATAGCCAGGAATCTCTTCCTGTTCAGAATTTAATGGGGATAAAACTGGCTAAACAGAAGGGATTTGTATACGCAGCAGCCACTTTCATGAATGCAATGAGTACATGCAAAACTGCTGTTTGAGCACATAACCTACTCAAATACTTAAATAGCGTCTATTTGTGAAAATCCTGCAAAGCGTGCTATCCGTCATTCTTCAGCTGAAAAGCATTTGTTATTTTTCAACTCAGTTATTCTCTTGATTTAAGTGTGTTCAACCATCTGTTGAGGGCACAAGAAGACAGAAGCGAGTAATTAAGCAGACCAATTGCACTACACAAATAACAAATAATTGAGATGAAGCGTTCGGAGCCAGTTCATAGGCTAACAGTCATTTTTCATGACTGGTGAGTGCTTCTGAAGAATATATGCGGTTGTGAGAAACAGGAGTGGTGACCAACTTGCAAACCAGGAAAAAAGAGGTCTAAAATCTGGAATTGGATTTTGGGTGGACTTGTTTCACCTTGCTATGAGTGGAGGTACAAAAGTAAAGGGTAGGCTGAGTGCCAAACCTGAAGTCTAGAACCAAGCAAGGAGGACAGCAGAAAGGAAGAAATACTGGCTAAAGCTTCCCTTTTTTCACTCCACAGTGGGCAATATCACTGAAAAGGTCATTAGATACAACCTGAAATGGACTTTTTAAGTAAACCTACAACTAAAACCTTTGACGTACAATCTGACAACTGAATTACAGTCATCTCAGGCGTTTCCTTTAGCATTTGCATTAAGCTTTGTGTCTGCACTGTGCTGAGCACAGCCAAACAGATGCAAGATCTTCTGCTTACCCAAATGAAAACCCGCTATCCCCTTTCTCTGCCAAACAGCAAAGGTGACAGGCTCCCCTCAATGCAATGCTGATTTCAGAGATGTTCTCTATAGAACAAACACCATCTAATTCTCTGAGATTATCACTTAGATTGATGTTATTGAAGTTTGCTTGCTGATCGTTCCAGAAGCTGTGAATTTTCTTTGCCTCTTTACACCACTTGCTGTGTTGCAAAGTTTTGCCTCTATTTATACATTTCCTCTAAGCATTACACATACCTGGTACAAACAAATCTTCCTTCATCTCTACCAGAAAGTTAGCTGCTGGTGTCTGTGTGCATTTCTCTGGGATTAGAGAAAGAAGTGGGGTGGAGGTGGGATGCTGCCAGATCCCGGGAACCCAAGGCTGCACATGTTAGCTGGGGAGGAATTCTGCTTCCTGAAGATAAATCTTAGCTCTTTTTGCACCAATCATAAGGTTTGCAAGCACCTTGATATATTCAGTCCAGACGCTTGTGTATGGGAATGAAGTGAGCAGTAACTCTGGAGTTAAATTTTAAATTAGTTTTCCAGTGAAGACCTGCCCATGGAGTTGCTTTAGTGTGACTTACTGATCACCTTCAGGGTATTCTGCAGGAAATGAAGATTTATTACAGTGTTGTTACTTGACCTGTGGCTTCTACCTTTCAAGGATGAGCATTTCTCTTAAGCAAAAGGAAGCAATTAGTTACTGTGACAGGGGTTTTCTGGAGGAAGCGGCTGTTTCTCCAACTGAACAAAGAGGGTCTGAAAGGTGGCTCAGCTGGAGGACACTGAGGCAATCCACTGGCCTCAAGTGGAAATTAAGTCAGACACGCACAGGGGATGGAGTGGTTTATGTCATAGAAGGGAAGCAGCAGGAAAGCCAGAAATAGTTAGGAATTAGTAGGCCAGTTTGGGCGAATATGGCACATTGAGAACTGGGTCTGTAAGCAAAGCTTGGAGTCTTCAGCTCCTGCTGGGGTACATTTAACTTCAGAGACACTGAACTATCTGAAGATAATGTTCTAAATAAATCAAAATGAATAGTTAATAATAAGAATAAATAATAAAAATAATTATTAAAACAAAATAATAAAAAATAGTAATAATAAAATTAAAGATAATATTCTAAAGAAATCCAAGTGTGATCTTCCAAGGGCATGGAGTCAGCTAGTTTTCTGGAACAGATATTAAATATTGTGGTAATAAAAGTTAGGTCTCAGTGAGCTTGTCCAGCTCATCCCAGTAACACCGGCTGCCACTTTTCTACCTCTTTCTTTGCAGATTTACCCAGTCTTTTGTTCTTGGCAGCTGGTAATACCACCCCCTACTCACTGCATGGAAAGGGCATGGCAACGGTTTGTGAAGACTAATGACCAAGATCTGTTCTGGGAGTGATCATAACCTGATTTAACATAGTAAGTACATAAGAAAAGAGAAATCTGTTAACTTTTTGTGATTCATAAAGGTGTACGTGCTGATTTGCTTGGACTTTGTGGAGCCATGTACTTCTGGAGTATGGAGAGATATTCATCACTTCTGTTCTTATTCTCAGTTGTGAGAACACTTATTAAACAGAGGCAATTGCCTTACGCTGAAAAGAAAAATAAAATATGACCCATCTTCATTTCAATGTAATTCCTTAATTGACATTATCTGTGATGTATTTTCGTACCATTTTGGGAAGTTCTTGTGGGAGAAGTACACTCATTACTCATACTGTTGCCAAATTCTCTGAGGGAGGACATCCTCCACTCTGGTTTGAGTGCAGTCTGGTGCAAAGGTTCCTGCAGAACTGCGTGTAAGGATGCAGCGTATCAGAAGTTATCAACTGATGAGCAGAATTACTTATCAATGTTATGGTGGTTGTGCTTTGACAGGTATTCAAACTGAAAGATCAATTTAAATTTTCTGAAAGGAAAGAATATGCAGTAGATTAGTTTTCAAATGGTTTTTTGTACAAGGAATGAAACTACTTACATTGGTGATTTTCTAAGGTTACATTTGTTTTTGCTGTTTCTTTTTCTCTTCTTCTAGATGCAATTCCTATTTGCTAAGGATTCTGAGCATTACATTAGAATAAAGAAGACTTGGAGGGCAATTTTAGAGAAATAGATATCCAAATCACTAGCATAATCCTTCTGGCTCTTTGAAAATGAAAAATAGAGTGTTTCAGAGAGCTATTTATTGGAAAGATTAGTTTTATCACGAAATTATTACTTTAGCACATGGTTTGAGATTGGTCATTACCTTAGAAAGTTCACAGATGAAAACACAGGGAGAGTTGCCAATGAAAAAGACCTAATGACTGAAAGAGTCTTCCTTGCGTGCTCCGTTTTCCCCCTATAGCTATGTTTTGGCTTCACCAGGGAGGAGTAAACAATCTATTAAAAAAGCAAAGAATGGAAAAAATAAGTTAAAACTGTATTATAAATTGTGTAAATTGATTGATTTTGTGGTGGAAAGCCTTCTTGTTTATTTATAGGGCTAGGTAAATGTTGGAAAAAAATATGTATTTATGAATAACATAATTTTTACAATAACATCTGTGTTTTTTCTTTTCAGGAGCTATCAGGCTGCAAGTGTTTACATTGTAGACAGGAAAGGAGCCCTTTGTCTTTCTGTATTTGTGTGAGAGTATGTGAACAGCATGGAACGATATAACTGGCACATTAAAGAGAAGGCTTTATCTGCAAAAGGTAAGGGCAATTCTTTGAAAGTTTAGTAACACATTGACGGTCTTAGCCTACCTGCTTTATTATAGGTAAACCCTTGGGGAAGATCTCATCAATATGATGTAAAAACAAACCAGCTGACGGTTAAGTTGTTTGTCGTCTTGCAGCACCGCTTCACTGATCTGCCCACTTGAGTTGTAGCATTCCAGGACTAAGCTGTCTTTCATTACATGATTACTCAGTTGCTCTTACTGAAGCTCTGAAACATGTCATGCTGTAAGGAATGAGAGGATTTATTTATCCTAATCTATAATTCACAGGCCTTACACATAGAAAGCTCTGATGTCATAGTGACAGACCTTGTATAAATGCCTGGGTAGGTGCATGCTGATGGCCACAGCTGCTATGGACACAACTATTTTGGAAGAGTACTTTTAGCACTGTAGTCCTTTCTCACTCACTTTTGTCTATTTTAACTAATTTCTAGCCAATGTAGTAATTCTCTTGAGTAAAACCCAAATGCTTCCATCATGTGTCAGTCCCCCTGTGTTGAAATTGGAAATTAAAAGAAAGCCGGTTTTGAGTTTGAGTCATATAGCAAATTTTCATGTCAATTTTCATGATGAGAGGAAGGGGCATTATAGAAACTTCAGAAGAGAAGTGTGAAAGGAGAAGTAAGGTCAGTGTCTCTTTAAACATCTTACACATATTGCATGGCAGCAGGATTATAGCCGTCTTGGGATGCTAGCATTTTATTTGTAAAAATAAATTCTTCCAGAAAACATCCCAAACCAGTGTCACATTGTTGAGTGCTAATGGCTGCATTAGCAGTTATCCGCGGTTATGCATATGTCCATCCATCTGCCTTATGACTCTGCATCCGAGGAAGGTGCTGTGCGTTAGTTATTTTACTTAAAAGTCTGCTTTTTATGTTTGTAAATAAAAAGATTACAATTGGTGATGCACAGGGCTAAAACCACTAATTGTTAGCCAGATTAAGCTGCAGACACACTTTTCCCTGTGTAGAAGGAACCAGAGTTAAAACCAGGCTGCAAAATGTACTTCGTGGACTTTAGAACACCTTTTTCAAGCTTTTCTTTGTCAATCTTAACATCTTAATTTGTAACTAAAAATCCTTTTAAATTGTCAAAAGGTCTCTTTTCTTCGAGCAGGTTTGTTGGTTTGTCTTGCACAAGGCACTGGAGTATTATTGCTGGAGGGGGTCAAATCTCACAAAACAGCATTTGCATATACACATTGCACTTCAATCACAGTTCATTTTGCCCGCACCTGGGTCTGCTTTTAACTTGCCACAGGTAAAATTTCCCTTTTGGCAGCAAGCCAGCGCAAAATTATGCGGATTCAAACCTCAGTGAGACTTTGTGCTGAGTCTTCACATGAGGCTAGAATTTATAATAGAAAACAGTGGTGGAACAGGAAGAATATAAGTACCTAGCCCGATAGCGTGTCACGGGAACATGTTGTTTATTCATTTTCTTACTATCTCTCTGTCTGGGAAGTTTCAGTCTTCCAGTGGGAGAGGAGAGACACAGACATGTAAGACAGATGCAAGTGAGATGTAACACGTTGTGAGTACAAATGACTGCTTTGAAAATGTCTGAAACCCCACAATGTGGGGAAAAACGTCCTTGTAGCCATCTGACAAGCATGCACGGAATTGGGCTTGAAAATGTATTCTGATCTCCAATGGTCAGTGAGAGAAAGGAGACAAATGTACAGCAAAATTTTACATGCTATTTTCCATGAATAATTCAAGTTGAGCTTGTATATACCAACTCGTGTTTGTTCCAGCTGCCCTCAAGCTCATAAGCATGAGCTGGTTTCTGTATGTGCTGGTTTATATCCATAAGGTTCTCATTATGTACATTTCCCTTTCTGCCCCATGCTTTTTGAAAACATAAAGCCTCTGAAGACGTGGAAAATAGCAGGGCTGATTAGTCCTGAACTGGTCAGGCAGTCAGACTTGATCTTTGTAGGTCCCTTCAAACTGCTCTGTTCTGCTCTAATATCTTGTATTCACTCTCTAAGCAGCTTCCATTTGTTCACTAGTAAACTGATTTTGCAGTGAGTAGAGAAGAGAAACAACCTCCTGTGTATAGCTTTGTTGTTTTGGCTATCTTGTGTGCCTTCTTCATGGTCTGGCACAAGTCTTTGTTTCCCTTAGTGGGATGGGATTTGTACTCACCCCTTATTTCCAGCATCAAGAGAAGGTAAACTTCTGCAGCTGTTATAAAATCTGCTTGTTGGCTGGTGGTATCTATTTGTCTGGCAGGCTAATCCAGGTATTTGTAAAGTTCTCTGTGAAGTGGAGTGTTTCTTGCTTTAGGAAATAAAATAGTTAAATTTTTGTAGAAATACAAGTCACCAGTCTATCTTCATGGCAACCTCATGCAACTCCTGCCATGGTCATGGAGAGAAGGATCTGGAAAGGTATTTCCCTGCCATTAGTCATCTTTAATAGTGGTTTTCCATTTGAGAAAACAAAAAAAGCAACAGGAAAGCAAAATGATCTGCTTTTTTTCCCCCTCTTATTCTTAGCATATTGATCCTCCTAATCTGCTGTGTTTCTCCTGTGAAAAGAGGTGGAAAGTTTCATGTGATGGAATGGACTTTGCTAAATACGGTGCTGAATTTTAGCACAGGTAGTAACTACAGCGATGCCTTCCAGTGAAAGCCTCTGGGTCTCTTGATGGGATCAGGGCATTTCCTGCATCTGGCCATAGTAAGACATCTGATACATGTAGCACCGCCGTCCTTCCCTCCCTCAAATCAATTCAAAATTGATTATACAAATCTAAGGCAAATCTGATCTAGCAGGCAAGCTGCAGATGAAATGTTAAACAAGCACGCAGGGTTGCCAGCTGTGGCATTTAAGTATTACAAATATGCCCACCTCTCCAGCTGATCATATCCCAAAGGAAATGGCTGGAATACACTTAGAATAGATGCCCTCACAATCTGAGATGTATCGTGTGTTTTTTCCATTGACCTGCAGTTTGTAACAGTGAAAACTGTTCTAATTGAAGCTGTGGTGTTTTCATGCTGTCATTGATTTCTGTGAAGAAGCACAGAGGCAAGGCACCTTCCTGTTATTGACCACGGCTTCCTCTGGTGGGGAAGTCCTGCTGGATGGAGAGCAGAGGGAGGTGGGTTGGAATGACAGCTTTAACTATACAAAGCTAAAACAGGGATGGTGGGCACCACAGAGGACTAAACTAATGAAATTCACACAGGCTGACTCTTCATTTGGTTCGGAGAAGTCTCAACTAGGTTAGAGTGTTAATGTTTTCAGTAGCTGAATCTTAGGGGGAGAAAAAAACACATTTCGGAAGACTTTGGGCATCACAACCTGCCTGAGCATGAAGTCCCAAAGCGTGTCCCCAGCTGAGTGCAGGCACCCCTCATTTGTGTCCAGTGCAGTAGTGTGCTTTCACCTAAATGTGGAACAAGTACTAGACTTGTGGGCTTCCCTTTCCATGAAGGACTTTCTCAGTTCTCAGCCTGGTAACTATTTTTGGGTGGAATTGTGCTCTTCGCATTCGTTTTCCAAGCAGCAGATTTGAAAGGTGTTGCTCCTGTTTTTAGGGGACCTTTTTAAAAAACACCATGTCACATTGGCACAGGACAGGAAGAAAAAAAAACAAACAAAAAAACAAACAAAAACAACTCAAACTTCAAGAACTTCCTCAAACCGGGATGATTGTTTCCTTCAGCATGGATTCAGGTAAAGTCTAGCAACAGTGCTCCTATCGAATTAGTTTGGCTGTATACTCCTGCATACAAGTTGAAATGTATTTCCTGCCAGCACTTCTGGGAAAACTTCTGAACTTGCATCTTTAGAGGGAGCGTGAACACATCTCCAAAAGGAATTGATGTAAATGCTCAGGCATACAATGGTAGAAGTGTCTCTGCATTATTTGCCTTTAATGAGAACAAACCGTCGCTGGCACCGTTTCCAGGCAACTACCAAGAAATGCTTAACCTTACGTGGGGGTCTTGCAAGCCACACATTACAGCAGGTAATGGATGGCTTTACAACGAAACTAGCTTGAGAGAGCAAGCAGAAAGCGTTTATTTAATCTTAGTTTTAATTAGCATTTTTCCTGTTTTTCCATGTAATTATTTCTCCGTCAAAGACTTGCTTTGCTTAACTAGGAGAATCAAGTAAAAGGTTATATTTTTTTGTGTTCTGCTTATATTTAATCAGCTGAGAAATACTGTAGGCTACAGGAGGTACTGTGGGGTCATAGGGAAAGATTTGGACAGTTTGAGAGAGTTCCCTTGTAGTGAAAATGGGAAGAGCCAGGAGGTAAAGTGGAATTCCAGAGACTCCCAGAGAGGCTGGAGCCTCCTCATGCATCGTGTGCACTGCACATGGTCATCTGTTTTTACAGGCTACAGCCTAAATCAATGAAGGATTGACAGAGCAATGAGGGTACAGTAATGAGTAAACCGACTTGCAACAGGCTACGGTCTTTCCCAAGTCCCAAACAGCGTCTCATGAACAGAGGGAGGCTTCAAAAATATAATTCAGCCTGGCTTTGAAATTGCTGTTCACTAATTTTATGAAATAGTTGTTATGTGGTATCAAGTGTTAGTGTGCTCCACGTTTGGCAGCATCTTAAGTCAGTTTCTGTGGTTGTATTAGAATGTGGTTATCAACATGTTTTCCGTCCACGCTTCCAAATGGTGCTTGATGACTAAACTGGCAAATAACTGGGATCCGTCTATGGCAATTCACTAAAGTTTACAATTTCTCATCACAACGCTTTTAACTTCAGTGTAAAGAACTGATACAGCAATAAAATAGCATGCAGTGAGCAAACCCTACCTACAAAGAATATTCCTGCTTCTGCAGTAATCAATGTGAACGCTTTCCATGCTTGTCCAAGCGTTAAGATTGTCCATTAGGTACGTGGCTAGATAGCAACTTGTGGCTCTGCTGAATCCATGAGGCTTTCTCAGTGGACTTTTATCCTTAGACAGAATCCACAGCCACAGGTGACCCAGTGGAAGGTCTTCCTGCGGTGCAACCAGGTAGCTGGTGCAGTGTGTAGTACTCTGAAATGGAAATGGCCAACAGCAGTAGCAGAATCTCTCCAGTATGTTTGCTTGCCCGGTTCCCTCAGCCTCCAGGGGACATGGAGGGAAAGTGGAGAGAGGTTTGAGATGAGATATTCTTGTTGACAGACGTGTTTAAGTTTTGCTCTTCTGGCAAGCGAAAATTTTCCGATGGCAACACGTTCCCAAAAACCTGAAGCCAAAGCAGCTCTGCTTTCCTGATCTCTGCCGAGATAGGCTTTGCTGTCTTATCTATGCCAATACACAGATGGGATGTCTTTTTTACTTCTAGCAAGAATTTCATGTAAGGCCTCGCACAGTGTAGCCTAAAGTGAGAAAGAGATTTGTCATTTTTTGACAATAATTCACATAGACTCCAAAACAAATGTACTTCTGAACAGTGACTCTGTGAACAATAAAGCAAACACTCTCAACTACCTACCAGCCCATCCATCTTTTTAAATCATGTCAGCAGACTTCAAATTGTTCCCCAAGTTTTATTGTTTTGTAGAGAAGGAAATAATTTGTGGTGAAATACACTGAGCCATTGAACTTTGCAATTGTTTATTACTTGGTCTTGATTTCTTGCACATTCCCTCTTCATCATTTCCCTGTCATTTGTTTTAGGTGGCGTGGTTTATTCGCTCTTCGAAGCTATCTAAATTGCATAGGTAAATTTGTACGTTGAACTGCACGGCCTCTCTGCTTGCAATAGCATCCACCCCCTGTTTGTAAAATTTGTGGTAGTGCCGCGTGCGTGATTTTGTTGTAGGCTAGGTGCGAATTCTTCCTTCTATCAAGAAAAACATGTTTATGCAGTCTGGTGTGAAGTTGTTGGCAAGGAGACAAGTCAGGCTTTTGTTTGAACTGGACGGCTGATGAACAGACTTTCCAGAAAGTAAGCTGGACACAAAGTAGTTGGCATGGCAGGTAAGGTGAGCTTTATGCCACGAGGAAGATCTTGTGGTGCAAGAACAACGCTGGTCCGGGTCATTTCTGCGACGTGAGGGAGAGAGAGGTGACTGGCTGAGCTGAGGCTGCTGCTGCTTCTCCCACGTTGTCATCACTGTTATAAATGAGCGCCCTAATTAGAACCGAGGGAATTTATGGGCAGATATGAAAATGTGGTTACTATAGTTACCAGGTGCTCCGGCTCAGTTGGGAAATGTTGCTAATATAATGATAGCCCAAGGGTAAGCACATGAGGCAAATGATGAACAAGCCCCCCTGCTCCAGGAGAAAATCTTTTGCTTTGCACATTGTTTCGTGGCTTGTTCTGCAAACCAACATCCACCACTGCAGTTCGTTTTCTCTTCGCTTTCTTTCAGGGGAGTGATTTTTGCTAAGGATAAGGAGCTCTGGGGAACAGAAAGTGCAAAAATGAAATAGCATTTAGAGCAAGGTTAAAGATCTATTTACATATGTTTTAAAGCGTTCTACTAAAATCCCTCCCCACTTCTCTGTACACAGTCTAGACAGCAAGGCAGACTATGTGCACCTCCATGAGCTCAGAAATAAAATTTCCCTTGTGTACTTTCTCTGTTCACCCTAATTCCAGCAGTGGCCCTCGATGCCTGTCTCCTCCTATGGACAGGGAAGGAGGAGAGGGAGCAGTGAATTGGCTCTCCCCTTGCCCAAGAAGAAGGGTATCTCACTGTCTTGCTGCTTCAGTCCAACTGCAGGCATTAGCCACCAGGTTTGGGAGGATTCAAGGAGAAAAATGGCATTTTAAGTGATAAAGCCTCACAGCTGTGGTTGGAGAGGCCTCTTGCTTGGTGCTGCCTACAGGCAGGATTACACAGGTTATTACTGTTTGCTACAGGGGAAGGAAGAATTGTGGAGTCAGATTAATTCCCTCTGCAATTTCTCTGAAGTCAACGAGGTGACACTACTGATTGCTTTGACATAGATTTTTCAGTCCTGAGTAATTACCTGGTCCTTTAGAAAAAATACAGGAGTAGACAGAAAATCAGAACAGCTGCTGCTAAGGGAGCTGATCCCCACCACCTTACACAGCACTGACGAGGAGTTGCTCCCTGGTTTTGGAGGAAGCCTGCAAGAGGAGAAAGCCCAAAACATTTACATCCTGCCCAACCAGTGAGAAACTTCACCTCTACATAGCAATTCCCAGCACGTTGCCTCCCACTTGTTACTGATGGAAAATACTAAACTTTTTCTGTGAGGTGTGCTGAATCCTGTGATTCCTTACACGAGCACAAGGACTGACTCAGGTGATGTTACAGAGAGGGAGGAGATCCAGAGAGTAATTTGTCTACAGTGAGGTCTAAGCTTCAACCTAGCATCCCTGTCTCTCCATTGGCTGAAGATGCTGAAAGGCTTTGAACACAGTTGCTTCAGCTCAGATCTCAGTCACAGTCACAGCTGCCTTGATGAACCTGGCCATTCTGAACGACTTAAATGAATTTGGAAGGTGGTTTTGCTTCATTAGCAAGAAGGTGACGTACTGGCTTCTGTATCAAGCCTTCCCGTAGGAGGGTGCACGTGCTGAGGTGCAGTGAGTGGGCTTTAAAATTTCACAAAGTTCACATGAAAGGGCATCTGAGTTGGCGGTGCCTCATTTCTGTAAACACTTCCCTTTCTACCCAGAGCTTTCTGGAGTGCTGTGCCAGCACCAGATGTAGATGAATCAGTTTTTAAGTGTAAGTAGCCAGCCAGAGATTACGTGAGGATCTACGAGCTGCTGCTTTGCTGTCTACTTCAAGCATTGCAGTGGCTACAAGGGGTTCATCTGCTGCAGCCTGCAATCCTACACAGAGGAGAAAACCCAGCTTGTCCTTTCTGAAGATAGTCCTTTACTGGGTGACCTGGAGCATGGCTGACAACCTCAGGATCTGTTGTTATAGTCCAGCTGCTGTTCCTCATCAGCTGCTATCTACAGTGAGATGTGGTTGCCTGCCACAGCTCATTTTTCCTGTAGTTGGGCCTACCACAGTTTGCTCAAATGGGGGGAATAGAAAATGTTTTCAAAAAGAGATATACAGCAATAATGAGGGTGAGAACTCCTTTCTCATGATGCAAGAGAGGACACTGAAATTAAAAAGTGCCAAAGATGCCTGCTGTCTTAAGATAACCTAGATGGACTGCTGGTCTGACCCTAGTCATAGCACGTCTCCCTCTCTTTTGTTTTGTGGACTCGATCATCAAACCAAGGATAAAAGAAAGTAGTCTAGATGTTTGATTTGGGTTTTAATATTTGCATATTTTAAAGTGTACACTGAATAGTTAATTGTACCAAAAATAAAATCATTTCAAACTTAAAAACAAGCAAACAAGAACATATCAACAGCACTTCCTTTTGCAAAATATTGAATTTGACTCTTGATCTTCTTAGGATCTTGAATCTGGATGAATTCAGCAGCACTGGCACATGCATTCTGGGGGAGTGTTAATGAGGGGGGGAATTTCTTTAAAAATATTCAAATAGAGAAATTTTGCTCATCTGCTGGAATCCTTTGCAGTCCCTACTCTTGTGACGACACGGGAGAAATCCCATCTTCCTCATGTTATTAAGATCTACGGCAACTGCTGTGTGCTGAATCTCTCTGTCTTTGCTAAGGTGATTACACAGATTCCCCCCCATAAATTAATATCACGTTATAGATACTCTAATCACAATGCTGGGTTTCTCTTCACAACATGAACACAGCGCCCAGGCTTTGCCTGACAGCGTGCATCTCTTTAATTGCGTTGGATAGTTCTCCTGTTTGAATTTTGGATTGGACAGGTGGCATGAGCCAATATTTTATTCTTTGGGGTTTACTGAGAACCAGCTGCCAGACTGTGGGTAAGCTGTGAAAACGCTCTTCTGTAGAGCTTGGCTATTTATCTTGGCCACATCTTTAATGCCAAAACAATCCAGGAGCATCTCGCTCTCGTGTGGTCTATCAGCCTTGAAATAATGTTGTAGCTCAGGCTGCAGACCCAACAAAAGTAATTTTATCCATACAATTTCTACAGGTTTTGGTCTTGCAGGATGTTTTGAAATGCAGTATCCACAGCAGCCTGAACAGCAGTTTGTCTGTCTGTTTTCCTTCTTTGGAAGACAAAATCCAAGAGCCCTTCAGTCTCTGAGGACACAGAAAAGGGTCTTTTGTTCCAATGGCTGAACTGCTGTAATACTCTGGACAAGGGTATTAAATGGCAGGAAAGCAGATTTGTATCCTGCCAAGTTTTCTGGGTTAGCATGGAGCATGAGGCTGCCAAGCTGGTTCACTGAGACTGGGTCTGTACACACCTCATTTTCACACCTCCTGTTAGCACCGAGATAAACAAGCCTGGATCTGACAAACAAGCTAGCTGCGAAGTGATCTCCCATCTCTAAAAATGTTCAGGATGTCAGCGCTGTGTCACTTTGGTTGTCACTTTGGTCTCAGCTGGAGCTAAGGCCGCTGCCAAGTCCTCCTTTACATTTCTCAGCATCTGCTGTTCCTCAGGTGGCTGGGGCCATATGGATTCTCCAGCTACAAGGTGGGAGCTGCTCTAGGTGGTGGTCTCAAAATCAGGTCAGTTCATGCCATAATCAAGCCTAAAGACTGGTGGCTTCGAAAGCTTCTGCAAATCAGAAATCTGGTAGCTGGGACGTGCAGAACAACCTGGATAAAGCCAAAAGTTGTACAGGGCTCCTGCAGGCAGGGTAAGGACCTTGTGCACCACCCTATCAGCTGCTGGGAGATTCAGGAGCTTTTTTTGTCAGTAAGTTTGTCTGGAAGTTGTGAAACATTTTCGAAGCAGTTTTACCAAAATCAAAGAGCCCAGATAAGTCACTACGCTTCTGACAGTCCATTTAGAAATTAAGGAGACGAATAAGCACTGCTGCTGTCAGTATTTTTTTGCTGATTTCTTACAGACGTGAGCTCAGGCACGCTGTGCTGCCATTTCTTCATTTGTCCTCCTGTTTCCTTGGTTCTACCTTTCATAGATAACTTCTGAATTCTTTTTCCACTTGTAACCGTGTATAACACAAGGGTATGAAGCACAGAAGTAATGAAGCTTCTGTGATAAGGTTGGTCAGACACGGGAAGGTGAGGTACAGTATTGTATAGCTTGCCAAAAGAGCACGCACCGCCACCGGTTGCAGCAAAGCCGTGTTGTAGAAAGGTGTCCTGACAGCAGGAGAAGTTTGTAGGCATCAGCAAAGTCAGCCAAAACGATGGAACTATGCAGGAATGCAGATTTTCAGTAATAGTTCTGCATGAGTGACTCACTTTCAGAAGAAATAATTAAAGAAAAAAATAATCTTAAATGAAATAATAGTATATGTCACCAGTGACAATACAATACCTATGAAGTTATACACTCTGAAAACATTTTTACCAAGTGAACTATGAAGCCAGGCATTCACTTAAAGAAGTAACACAGAATTTCTTCTGAAACAGACTTGTTTGTTTTTAAATTAAATACTGTTTTATAAAGAACTGGAGAGATTTGAAGGAACGTCCTCAGCATGCATGTTTCCGCTTAATTTTGTGTTTTATTTGGTACAATTACTGACTGCTTAGTGTCCTCTGAAAGGATAAAAAATACATGGAAACATCTAGATGAGCATGATAGGAGACAAAACAGCTTCCTCTCTGTAAAATGTTCCCTGCCTTTTTTGGAAAGGAAAGACCTGGAAAAAGGTTGGTAGTTACCATCTAGAGGTGGGTCTTTCAGTTAGAGTTCTTTTTGAGGGTACTTTTATCTCTCTGTTGGAGAGAGAGGATGTTAGAGGACCGTAGTCCCAAAATGGCTGGGGAGGATTCAAGTTGGAGAAAGCAAAAGGTGGCTGGTATCTGAGTTCTGTCAGAGCTCCCATCAGCTGTGGTGAGTAAATTAAACAGTAACGGAGAGTGGATTTGGGTTCTTTGGCCAGCTGGCAGGACTTGGCATCGTCCACATGGCTGAACTCCTTGGACGTGGAAATTGGATGCTGGATGTAGTTCCTGGGCTGTGGTAGTGGCAGAATTTGGGAAATGCCTTGTTGGCATAGGCTAAACTGTGCTGGAGCTGTTCTGCAGATGTAGGAGCTGACGGTTAAGCTCCAGTGTCCAGCAGTGTTTCCTGGCACTGGATTTTTGACTTGTGCAGCTCCAACCTGCCTGCCTGCCTCTGGATACTTGTATTTATTCAGCCAGCCTGTTATTTCAGAGATCCCAGTTATATAGTCAGAAATCTGGCATGTTGCGAGAAGCACTTTAGTGTTTGAAAATACTTTAAACTTTTCCCTGACTTTCTGAACCTGGCTTAGGCAAATCCTCATTAGTCTTGTTAATGACATGAGGTGCCTACAGAGCTGGGAGCAGGGAAGTTGCTTTGCGGTAGTGACAACTGACGTTTTGCAAGTCAGAGGTGTCACGGAGCTGTGACCCTCTGGAGCTTGCAGCTTCTTCCCATCAAAAAAGGGAAAGCCCACAGGTAGTAGCGTGGAAGGAGCAGCATCAGGCAGCCGGATTCTGGAGTCAAACAGTTGTCTTTCAAAACGTGTCCCAGATTTTAACCTCTTGAACCAAGAACATGGCAAATCAAATGGAAAACACATGGTTCGCTGCTCTCGGTTTTGATAGCATCAGGAAGGAGAATCAAAGATTAATGGGTGTAACGATTTTCTAAGCCTATCTGTAATGCTTTTAGCTCGGTTTCCAGTGGAAGTAAGTGTGCCTGTAGTAACCCTCTTCTGTTGTTTTTCATCCCCAGTAATTCTTCCCCTGACCAAGTCTGAACAAAGGTATGTTAGTCCTTACACATTATCTAGCCACGTGTAGAAGAGAGTCTTGTTAGTGTCTCTGGCGAGGAAGGACAATGTCTGAACTCAGCAAAAAAAGGAGGAGCAAAGATTGCACAATGATGAGTGTTCCTATAAAGACCACAAGTGAAGGAAGAGCTTCATACCAGGTTTTCTCCTTAATCAGCTGAGGTCCTTAGGAAAAGATGGCTCAAAACCTGCCTTTCAGGTACTCTCCATCATACCTCTATCTTTTTTCCAGAGGAAACATTTTGCAAAAGAGACAAAGTGAATAAAAGTTACTTGTAAAGGCAAATATACCTTGCAACTGTGCCTTGATGGGTAAGATCAGTAATAAAGATCAGGTTTTTTTTGCCCTGAAATGTGGATTTTAAAACACTGTGTTTGAAGGTGCCTGAATTCCCCAAGGACAGACAGACACCTACCTACCTTCATTATCTTGCTTTTTAAAACCTGTTTTATTTCCATGTCATGGGTCCAGCAAGCCAGAAGTGTTGCTTCAGAGATGGAGCCAGTATCAGAGAGGCACAGATGTGACATGCGTTTTCCAGTCCTGTGGAGTGGTGACTTTTCCCAGCACAGTGGGAATTGCAGGACATGGCATTGAGGCCAACCAAGATAATATCAGATTCATCCTGAAAAATTGAGGAGTCTGGATTAGCTCTTGGTTTTTCAGGTCTCTTTGGAACCAAAGGCCAAGTACGCATCAGGCTAATTTGACACCAAAGAAAGGGTTGTGCATATTACAAGATGTGCTTGATTTTGTCCTGATTCTTAGGATGCTGTTGAAATATACAGATTGTGTTTCCAAAGTCAGTACGACTGTGTCTTATAGGAAACTGTGCCTGGCTTTGGGGGGGAAGTAGCACTCAGTCTATGTAGAACTGGAGGATCCCACTTTTCGGGAAGTGTTTGGGAGTGCGACTCCAGCAGCTGCATCTGAGATGAAGCCCAGCAACACCTTTGAAAGCAGTCAGTTCCTGGCCATGTGCTAGCAGCAACGTTGTGTGTTTTAGGAAGGTTCTACAGGGAAGAGACAATACCTGCCAAAAGGGAAGAAACTCAAGGAAAGGTTGTATGCTTAGAAAAAACAGTGTATGTAAGGATGTGACCGAGGGTGTAGGCCTTTACGAGTGCCAGGAATTTGCAGAATACTCTCTGTGCTGTCCCACAAAGGCTTTGCTTCATCTGCAGTTGCATCATGTTTGGTGGTAATATTAGTAATTTTCAGTGTTCATGTGGTGTATTTAGCTGAAAAAGGGAATCTGAGAGACTTCCGGAGACTTCTTCCTCTGTATTTAATTGCTGTTGTCGCTGCTGGCACTGTCTTAATTCAAACACCATGACTCGTGTGGATCCCCAGTACATGTAGTGTATGTTCAATACCGAGGCAAGCTTTCCTAGGTCTGATGGCAACCCACTAAAGACCAAGCCTGAGCATCTTTATTCCTGTTATAATGATGCTGTGTCCTCCCCTGATCGTGGCCTGAATTTTCTGACCAGTTACCCGGGGTCATTTGGCACACAGGTACTGGATTTGCAGCACGGTGAACCTGGGGCCACTAATGATGCTGCATCCAAGAGAGACAACGAAAATGAGCTCTGGCTCTCAGCCATTTCGGTCTGCTATTATTTTGGACCATTGGCCATGAATCAAGTTCAAGCCGAATTGCCCACGCGCCACCGAGAACCACAAGTAAAAGGTCTCCGATGAAATTAGCGGAGGAGCCGCTAGCCTCGTGCAGCTCAGGTGAGCCAGCATTGCCTACCTGCCCCTAAATGTCAGCACCGCTCGTCCTGCCTCTGCGCTGCTTTACAGCTGCGAGCACAAAGCCTTGGCAGTGCCTGGCTGCTGCTGAATGCTTTGCCTTCCTGTGTGGCATTTCGTGAGCGCGCCGGCTGACCTCTAAAGGTTTGACAGCGGGGACTGATGTCTGTTATGGCTCCGACGGCACGCGGGTAGCAGTGGGGAGCCTCTTCTGCATTGTCCTTCAAGCGACCTTTGCTGTTGCTGGAGAAGAGGCTTCTTTCGCTGGCTTCTTGGCAGCAGTGCAGGAGGGCTTGGAAATTATAGGGACTGCTCCAGGGACTCCACTTAGACCAGTTTTGGGAGGGGAAGGGGCATGACAGTAAAACAAAACAAACAAGCAAAAAATAAATAAAACATAAAAACCACAAGAGTTTCCTCTGGAAATGGTAGAGGACTGGGCAGCTTCTGTTCCAGACCCCGGAGCTGTGAGGTTTTGTGTGTTTGTCAATAATCAGGAGAGGGGGCGCATCGCTTCTCTCTAATTGTCTCTTTAATTTTCTGTAATCGAGGGAATGACACTTTCTGTAGAAATTTCTCTCCACTGGGCAGGCTAACGCTCCCAAAAGCTGCTTCGGGCATTTTGTGCAGTAGCGGAAGGAATGGGAGAAGTGCCTCCGCCTACACCACATTTATTCTTTGCCGCCTCCTCGAGGGGAAGGTTAGTGTATTGCAACATGATTAAGGGCAACAGAATCTTGCCCTAAATCAAAGAAAGCTTAGGAAGAAATTAAAATTGACTTCCTCAGGCCACATATATTTGTTTGTTTTCTTTACGTGGTCTTTCCCCCATTACGGAGCTCAAGTGCTGTTGGCACATACAGTCTAATGGGTACTACGGGGCCAGCAGCATGATGGATTTTAATGTCACGGGGAGAGTACTGAGTGAAGCACGTGGGGGGGGGGGAAAGAGAAAAGATCCTTGGATTTCATTGCACAAATAAATGTCAGAATGAAACAGGTCTGGCATTACTTCAGCTCCCTGCTACCCAAAGTCAATCAGAGAGAGGCAGTCGTAGAAGCAAGAAATACCGTGCTGCTCGGGTGTGGGTGAAATAAGGGGTCTAGAACTAACCTTGTTCACCACTGAAATGCCGCCTGAAACTTCAGACCAGGTTTAGTAGCACTTCAGTTCAGTCTGGGGCTTTTCACCTGGCCTTTCAGCACAGGCGACCAGTCCTGCAGGTTACCAAGCCTGGGTTGGCGCCATGTGTCTGCTGCTGTGCTGTGGGACCCAATTCAAGCTTTGCTCACCCCTTTTTAAGTCCCGTGCATTTTAATGTGAGAGGTGTGTGTCTTCCACTCTCATCATCAGGTCTCAGCTCTGGTTTTGCACAGTGCCAGTCCCTGTTTCCCAAGCTGAGCCCAGGCATCCCCAGCTCTTGTGCCCAGGCTGGGTGCCTGTCTCTCAAGGGCACAGCAAAGGCAACTCGACGCTTTGCTGTGATGCTGCCTGATGTACAGGGTACGGCCACAGGGGAATTTAGCACCACGTACCAAATGCAGACCATGCAGCTGGCTGCCTGCAGATGTGCTGCTTGCAGGGCTGCTGTTACACAGCAGCTCAAGTCAGCTCCATTCAGGAAAGATTTAACCTGGACCTGTTTGGCTCAGGGGAGCGGCTATTGCTATTTAGTGGGATTACAGATACTGCTATTTAGTGGTTTTCACTGGGAAGCCTGTAAGGAGAAAAAGCCTGGGTTTGTTTTGCTTTTCTCCCTCTTCCCCACTGCTTTCCACAGCCAGGCTGTTCTCTCAGTTGGAGCAAAACATTGTATCTTTAAACTAAAAAATAAGATTTAGAAGTACAGTAAAATATTTCTTTGCAAAACAGATTGCTCGTAAGACCCATTAAAAATATTTTAGCTAAAATATTTGTGAAAGTCCCTGGCAAGGGTACGCTCAAGACCAGGTCTAGATTTCAAAGCCATTTTTTTCCTTCATTAGTTCCTTTGTTTCATGTAATTTCTGCAGGCATTGCAAGGGGCTTAGCATGTCCACCTTGTTCTGGAAACAGTCTAATCTTTATTTGCCAAAATGGTAGTTTAAAACTAGAAACTAGCCTAAGAGCCATCGTGTCAATTGAACAAATAATCTTAACAGCTTCCGTGTATCCTGCAAGGTTTTTCTTATTAAAAAAAAATAATAAAGAAGCTGAAAGCAAGCACTGAATCTTTCTGTAACCTGGTGGGTACACAGACAATAAAATTGCTTTATATGTGTCCCTCTCTTACCCTTATCTTTCTTCAAAGTACCTAAAGAGGAAGGCAATAAAAACAAATACTTTATAGCATGGTAACCTCTGAACTGCAGTGCTTTAAAGAAGTAGCCATATAATCTAACACAATATGATGGTGCTGTTTCGCTTGCTGAAGCCCTGCTGAAGTGTAAGGTGAGGGCTGTGTCCTCTGTGTAGCTTTTGAGCTGCTACTTGAAAATTTGGCTTAGTTAATGTGGTACAGATGTCTAGAGTTACAGGTACAGTGATCCCCTTTGGGGCTGTTTCAATTAATGGTTTGGTTTTATGCTGTTGTATTTTAACTGTTTGGGATGGAAATCCCAATTCCTACATAGTTTATTAATACAATTAACACAAAACCTTTATGTAGAACAGAATGGTATGAGTACTCTTTTTTTTTTTTTTTTTTTTTTCTGGGTGAAATAAGGAAAAAAGTAATTAAACTCTGGTTGTCCTAGTTGAAAGAAACTGAAGCCCACTGTGTTGAAAGAACTTATTTGACCCAAATCAGTGAAATTCAGAGTTTCGAGCATAGCATTTGTCTTGAAATTTAAATGACACTTGTGTTGATTAGAAGTAATGTCTTCACTTCTGGGCACTTCCAGAATTCACCCATGCCTCTCTTCCTCCTCCTCTCCTTGTTTTTGTCAATATCACCGTGAGTTTGCTTCATTTGCTGTCTGGGGCACATGTGATAGGCTCTTTTTAGGTAAAGCATGGCAGTCTCAGAAGATGTCCTTTAAAAACTGCTAATTCAACTGCTTGTGATCACCTAGACATACTTAAAAAGCCATTTGTTTCTTAGTTTGGTACACAGCACATGTACTCTTCTTGTTCTTTCCTTTGAAAGTTAAATATTCATTAATAACTTGTACGCTCTACACAGGGACAGAGCTGTAGCTTCCCATGGGGTCATGAAATCCTTCCTAAAAAAAGAGTTTGCCTACAAGCTGCCTGATGTGCTTTTCTGGGATTGCCAGTACCCTGGCATAAACGTCAACCTGGGAAGGGCTTAGGCAGAAGTGGGGTGGGAGTTCCTTATGTTCTTTTTATTTTCTTGTACATCTTTTAGCAGAGATATCAGCTGCTTCTGCAGCAAAACAGCAGAAAGCTAGGATGTCGCTGTGCTTGATTTGCATCTGATCTTTGGTGTCTCTCTTCTGGTAATGAAATTCAGTGAGTTACCACGTGTCTTTGGTGTCATCAGGTGATTCTCCATGCTCTGGGATGCAGGCTTCAAATTGTTAGCTGTCTAGCAGCAGAGAGCTTTGGTTCATCCCCCAGATGCAGCCCTAGCAATACATTTTTCTATTTGCTTT
Organism: Anas acuta; assembly: GCF_963932015.1. Classification (NCBI taxonomy): domain Eukaryota; kingdom Metazoa; phylum Chordata; class Aves; order Anseriformes; family Anatidae; genus Anas; species Anas acuta. The sequence goes on along the minus strand of NC_088982.1, from coordinate 62,806,386 downwards.
GGTGACGAGATGGCATCTTGTCTTGTGAAAGACAGTCTGGAAACTTTGCAGCGTGGTAGCACAAAAAGGAATTGAATTGATGGTCAGTACTTCTAGACAAGTAAAGGTATAACAACCTGCATCTCACTGGCAGCAAATGAAAGGTAAATATTGTGGGTGGTGCAGTATTGGTAAGGTATGCCCAGGATTTAATCCCTGGTGCTTACATGGCAAGAGTAATCCTTCTGGGCCCCTGCTAGCGATATAGAGGCAGGGGCTGATCGAGGGGGTATCCTGAAGGGCTGAAATGAAGTTTTACTCTAACACTCTAACATGTGTTAATTTCCAGGCAGAAGGAAATCCTTGTCCGCCTTGAGACATGCACCAACGGCAGCTTAGGAGACCAGAAGGAAAGCCACCCACAAAACGTGGTGGTTTTGTCTCTCACAGGTCCATGCAGAGATAGAGTAATCAGAAGGTGCTGCAGGTGTCTGGAGGGATGCTTTGACTTTGAGCACCTTTATTCTTGATGTTTCTGGGTCCAATACCAACCTGTAGCTGCTCCACTCTTGCAAAGTCCTTCCAGCAGCAGCGGAGCAGTCTGGGCCTTCTTTAAAGAAGATGTGATAGGGCAATAGCATCTCTGTTTGGCACGTGTCTGTGGAACAGATTGCTTCCGCAACCAGATTATTTCATTTACTTGCTTTCAGTCCATGTTCTCATCTCTTTAAAATGGGCACTATAATGCTGTCTCATTATGCACAGACTTTATGGGAGAGGTTCAGTAATCATTATGAAAAGGTCAGATGCTTCTGTGAAGGGCACCTATAAATGAGTCTATAAATAAATAGTCTGGAAGCCTTTAGGAGAGGCTAACAACTTATTTATTCTTTATCCTGCTGGTTGCAGGGGATGTATAAAAGCACTAGTGTACTGCTAATTAGTTGAGTATTTGAGTTTTGGTTTGGGGGCACTGAGACACAGCTGGGTGTAGCAATTGGCTTCATACAAGACCTGCCCAGCACTGAGCTCGTACCAGTGTTGAACGCAGCTCCATGAGATCTGTGCTAGCCTTGCTGGGGACCGCATTTTTTAACCGAGAAATGTGTGTGTTTTATTGAGATAATCCTAGGCTGCAAAATACATGCTCGGCAGCAATGTGGCACCACTTGGCTTGGAGGAGAAGAGCGGCTGTTAGCAGTGCTTTTTATTGACTAGTCTGAGTGTTGCTGCTTGCTTGGATACTGTTCAACAGTGTCAGGTCTGGACTTGAATTGCTCAGCTGTCTGGAAAGAAACTGGTTTAATCATAGAATCATTCAGGCTGGAAAAGACCTCTTAAGATCATATAGTCCAACCTACATTTCTTCGCTAATTCTACACTCGGGTGGTGTTTAAGGCAGATGGTAAGAAACACCTGATTTACTCTGAGCTCATTCATAAAAAGTTTACTCTTTATGGGGGAAAACATACCTGAGCTTCCTGTATTCCAGCAGGACAGTTAGTTATCTTCATTTATCATCTGCCAGTGCAGTGTTCTGGCTGTAATGGGAAGGGCTGTGTTGGAACACAAAGTTCTGGAGGATGACAAGAGATGGAGGAAGTCTAAGGGCAACTGGGAGAACAAGGCAGACTGGCCTCAAAAGGGATAGACCAAGAGCAATTTTCTCTTGCACACTTCTCTATGAAATGTTAGGAGCTTTCTGGGGCTGAATGTGTCACAGGCACCAAGAGAAGAAAATACTGACCTAAAAGGTGCTGCTAAGACTGAGGGAAGCATGTACTGTCTAGTGTTCCCATTTGATGCTTCCTTGAAAGTCTTCTCCCTGGGGCAACTCATTTAATCACTTTGGTATTTGCTTAGCTCTTCATCACAGGAGTTTCAGCAATTCCAGCTGCAGAGAATTTCACAGACTCAGTGTGGTGTTCACAGACTCTGGCACCTGATCCCTAAAGCACAGCTCCTAAGGAGATCCCGTCCAGCTCATTGATCCCTGGCTGCAGACTGAAGCACAGAAAAGCTGCTTTACTTTAACTGCAGGGCATAGAGCGCTCCCTCCTTTCCACTCCAACCAAGGGAGCTGGAGTTGTACTAGGACGTTTTGGGACTGAATTCCCTTTACATTTTAATCCATACTGCCCTTGTTGCAAATCTGCTTAGGCCTCTGACTCTTCATTGTGTCACATAGTTTAATGCCAGACAGCATGGTCATTACTTGTCTTAAAGCCCTGAAAGCATTCAGCCAAGCTCGATATTTATTTTTTATCTGGTTTAAATATCTGGGTTGAAAGAATGGCCTTTTTGTTTGACAGCCTGATCCCGCCTGGGTTTGTTTTTGTCAATAGTCTGAAGGGAATAGGGCTCAAACCTTCAGTTGCTTCATGACAGACAGGCTCATTTCTACACACCAGGTTTGAGTAGGGTGGTCCTGGGCGTTTGGCTCTTTGTGGGTGGGTTTTTAATGATTGCAACCTTTCTTCTCTTGCTGAATTAAAATGCTGAAAGCCCTTCCATTCAGAGCGAGAGGAAACGTGAGTGCATGAAGAGAGAGAGCAGGGATTACTTATAAAGGGAAGTGCACCAATGCATTAGGAAAAGAAAAAACAAACAAACCTGCTGGCTTTGTTTTTCACTACAAGATGACAGGCCTTAAGAAGGCAGATGTGGTTCATGTCTTATTTTGTCTCCAGTCTGTCCACTGTCTGTTATTTTTATCTCAGAATAAGGAATGTTCTCCCACTTTGGCATTTGAACCACTTTGAGTGTGGATGCAGAGAACCGCGGGGCAGCCCTTTTCTCTGATGGGGCATTGGGACAATTCAGCCCATAAAGGGGGAGAATGCACTGTCTGAAAACTATGAGGCAATAGGAGCTACAGTAAAAGGTACAGCTGAAGAACACCTGTATTCCTGAGGGCCCACACCCTGGTGTCAAAGAAAAAAATTACAAAGGGCTTAGGGCTGCAAAGATGTCAAAGGGCCTAGAGGGGAAGACGTAGGAGGAGCGGCTGAGGGCACTGGGCCTGCTCAGCCTGGAAAGAGGAGGCTGAGGGGAGGCCTCAGGGCGGCCTGCAGCTTCCTCACGAGGGGCAGTGGAGGGGCAGGCGCCGATCTGTTCTCTGTAGTGCTATCCAGTGACAGGACCCGAGGGCATGGGGTCAGGCTGTGACAGGGGAGGGCCAGGCTGGACAGCAGGAAGAGGTTCTTCACTGAGAGGGCTGTCGCGCACTGCAACAGGCTCCCCAGGGACGCAGTCACGGCACTGAGCCTGTCGGAGTTTAAGGAGCGTTGGGACTGTGCTCTTAGTCATAGCTCTGAATTTTGGGTAGACCTGTGTGGAGCCAGGGGTTGGACTCGATGATCCTTGTGGGTTCCTTCCCAGCTGGGATATTCTGTGATTCTATAACTAAACAGTCTGTTGTCACACTGACAGCTTTTTTGGTAGCTGGCCAGCCTTCCGGAGTACTCAGGGCATGTGTGTGGTCAGGGCATTTGGTTTATACAGAGTGGCAGTGCCTGAGTCATGTAAGCTTTTGCAGAACCAGCTCTGAGCAGAGGCAGTGTCTCTGGGGCCTGTCTGATCACACCTGGCAGATGTTCTGCTCCTGAGATCTTTGCTCCTGGCTTGGATGCAGATTTGAACCCCCAGCAGTGGATAGCACATCTGTTGTTTCTGAAAGAGACTTGCTTCGGAAAGATGGAGAAGTAAATCAGGAAGCACAGTCAAAAATTTTGTTTGTTTGTTTTGTTTTGTTTTGAGCTAATTCTCAGCTTTCACCTGGAATCACCAAATCCAGTTATCAGTGCTTGATATACTGTGTACTGGGAGTTTACTTGGGTGATGCTCACTGGTCGGTGGAGTGGGCTTCAAATGTGGGGATCTTTAGCAGCAAAGCAGTTCAGTTCCTCCCTCTGGATATAAACACGTTAGCCAGTTGTGTAGCCCATCCGAGTGGCCACTTGTGCATCTACACAAAGCGGTGTGTTGTTCCATGGTACTGCCATGGTGCCCTGGGTGGAAACGTTGCTGGCTCTGTTCCTTTTTGCAGTTCATACGGCCTTGTCTTGTGGGGAAATAATATCTGTATCTATATCTATGTAGGTGTGTATGTATTTGTGCTATGTGTTAATTCAGCAACATAGGAGCTTTTCCATTGGCATGTCCTGTGTGAAGAGCACTATTCTATGTAAAACACAGAAATGTGCCAGACTCTTTGCTTTTCTAGGAAAACCAAAGGATGAGAAGTGCTAAAGTTTGTGTGCCCAGTTTGCTGGGCAGTGCTCACTGTCTGTTGTCTCAGAGAGATAAAGTACTCCTGTTTTTTTTTTCAACTGCAGATTCTTTTCTCACTAGGGATCACTCTGCTTCACTTCATGGTAGCCTTACAAGAGGAGTTCACATGTGCGATGATGTTAGACAAGGCAGAGGAAGAGCATTGATGGAGAATTTCTAGGTAAATATATCACCATGTTCTTCAGAAGGTTACAGCAAATTTCACTTCTCTTCCTCATGTGTGGGTAGCCTGTACTACATGGGCTTATTCTTAGTCGAGAACAAGGGGGTTCCTTCAAAACTTTAATAAGCACTGAATAGCTTGGGATCTTTCCTGAAAGGAGGCAATGTATTTCTGCAAGCAGAGAAATTAAGTGTCCTGATGACTGCTGTGATAGACTCTTTTCTTTCAAGCACAAAAACACATTTTTGCCAACCTGAGACTGCCTGCTTTGCTTTGGGAATCTCTAGTAAGTTTTATAGTAATTCCTGGCTGAAACATCAGTCCTCCAGACTCCGTTTTCAGGAGTTAGTATGTGATGTGTGTAAATGAGATTTTTCCAGACCAAGGCTCACACCATATAAAAGCGTGTGAAGCCAAGATGAGACAGGATGTAGCATTAGCTGGACACTATGGTGTTTCAGCTGTATGGTCATTCATTCAAGCCCCGATTTTTGATATTTTGTATTACTGTCTGAGTGCTCTTCTAGAAAATTTTCACCTAAAAGTTTCACCTAGAGAACTGGTGAGTTCATTTTTTTTTCTAGTAAGCTGGTGAAATGAGATCTGTTCCCTCAATATCTCTTCTGCATGACTTTTCCTGCAGTAATGGCAGGCACACTTAATCACTCTTTGTTTATGTTCCCTCATTTTGAAACAGGCATTAAAGTGTTGCCTTGCTAGGCAAATGTATGAGAGTGATGAATTCAGTACTGCACAAGAAGAGGACAGGTCCTGCATTGAGTAGCTTCCATGAACAAGGAGACACTGAGCTTCATCTCAGTATATCACTGCCCAGGCTATGGCCTGGCCATGGGAGATGACAAGCAGCTGCTACAAGTGAAGGTATTTTGCATAAACAAGAGTGCTTTTTATCTCAGGATAGAATATGATCGGCTTGTTTATGCTTGCAGCCTTTTCATTTTTTAAGGAAGAGATTTGTTACATTTGCTAAAGGAGAAGTGGGGATATTTGTTCTATAAGTACTGCTTCAGACAAAATATTTCATCTCTATTTATATTCCTTCTTTCTACAATGGGCGATGTTATTTTTGTCTCATTATTCATAGACCTTTTGAGGATTAATTAAGCAATAATTGTGAATAGCCTGATTTCTTCTTTAAAGGTTCCAGATCAACAAGGCAATGAATAAATAGGATAAACAGATTTTACCAGGGCTTACAGTGTATTAACTTCATCTCATTTTTCATTAGTTTGGTATCGAGCTTTTCTTTCAGTCTGCTGGAGTTGCACGGTATACAAAAATCTGCTCTCAAAAGCAAGTTGGTAGTTTTGGGGATTTATAAATATTGATGGCTGAATGTGGCTCCCACTTGCATTATGACATTTCACACTGCAAGTAAAGAAAGTTTAGCAGCTGTGCAGTGTCTCAAGATCCCTTGTCACCAGCCTTTTTTTCCTCCCCATTCAGCCTTTCTTTTCAGCCCTCCTAAGGGTAGTGACATCTTTTTTTTTTTTTTTTTTTTTCTTGGGCTGAACTTATTTGGAAAAAAACCTCTTGCATGTATAAAATCTAATCGCTAACTTATTTCTTTGCTGCTCTTGTTAAAAAGCCTGCCTTATCCACATGTCTTTAGCTGTGCTCTTGAACATGGTCAGAGGTTGTGCCATTCCATGGCCATGGACTGAGCTGTTACAGCTGTAATGGTTCATTTCTGTGAAGTAGCTACTTGAATTCTTTGCCAGGCCCAGAAATGAGGAATAAATGTCATACATGTCCCTAGGAAGGGAAGAACATGTTGTTCCGTCTCTCTGCAAAGTTCATCACAAAACAGAAGATAGTTGCGCGTGTTTGTGTCTTACTGAGATAAAAGTGATACTATTCTTCAAAGCACAGATGCAGAGGGCATTCAGGGTATTGATTTTTTTGGCCCAAGTTCTTTTGTTCCAAGGAAGAAGGTAATTCATCCTTACATTAAACTGTGGTTGGATTAGACACTGGAAATTTGTATAGCAGGGAGAAAAGGAATGGCTACCATAACAATTCGTGTAAAGCCTGCATTCTCTCTGGAAATATCAGTGTTGTAGCTACAGAACTGGTGATATCTCATCATCTTTGAACAGTCATTGTCCCAACCAAGGGACTTTTGTGTGTGTTTTTTTTTTTTTTTTCTTGCAAGTTTGCACCTTGCAGGAGGGTGGCTGAACACCAGTCTCTGTGCAACAGCTTTCTCTTGTAATGAGCAAGTAATGACATTTTATATTTCTGTGTCTGTATGCTCCACTCTGTCTAAGCAGCTCTTGTAATAATATCATCTCGCCATGAAAACTTGCTATAATGACAAATGCCATAATAACTGGAGAGATCCGCTGTTTTAGGAAGGGGCTCCACTTGTAAACTGATAAATAAACAGAAAGCCTGTTTCATAGTGCTTTCAGGGGAAAAATAAAGAAGTCACGTTTCCCATCTCTGTCCCTCTTATGAAAAAAAAAATATATATATATTTTAAAAATATAAAAATATTTATATTTTTTTAATAAAAAAAATTTTATAAAAATATTAAAAATATTTATAAAATATATATATATATATATATATTTTTTTTTTTTTTTCTGTGACCAGTAGACCACCAGAACAGCACAGTATATGGGAAACTATCCTAAAATGCTGTGACACAATCAGCTATTGTCCGCTAGTGTCTACAGTTGCTGTGCTCAGAAAGGATGGGATGGTATTTAACCAATGATGCTTTGATGCAGAGGATAACGTTTTCTTCCCCTGTTCCCCTAACTCTCTCATTTATTCCTCTAAGGAGACAGCAATTCTGTTTAGGAGATACAGAGGTGATGCAACAGGACAGTGTCAGGGTAATTTTTTCCTCAAGGGAATTTAACCTTTACTACATGGGATGGATAGATGGATGGATGGAAGGAAGGAAGGAGTTCTGGTGCTCAAATGTTGGGAGGTTTGGGGAATGCAAGCTTAAAACATGTGTCTGGCAATGTAGTGATTCAGTTTTGCTTCCTGGTACCAATGAAGACTATATAAAAATACACTCTGTGTACAGAGATGACCTGACACTTACTGTGCCCCATCTTGTCCCACATCTATGTGAATGTGTGTGTCTGTCTGTCCCCCCTTAATTATACACTTCATTACTCACTGTATGGGTGTAACCTTGAAGTCTTACAGGTGCTTCTGTGAATTTTGTGAAAATGAGTGTCCAGATAGAAAAGAAATACCCTGTCGAGGGGAGAACTTCCAGGTTCATGCTATATTAGACCACGGGGAAGCCAGAGTGGAGCTTGTTGGGGTAGCAGGTTACGTTAACTCTGTTGAACTCCAAAAAAACAACCTGTTGGGTGTGTTTGATTTTTAGATTGCCAGCAACCCCCCCGAATCAATTAGTCATGCAGCTCTACTGGCTGTGCAAGTTGTCCTGCTGTTCACAGGGAGAAGCCATTTTATGTTATCTCTAATTATTTTTGCATTCAGCTTTTCTTGCTGGCTAAAGCAGGCACTACCCTTTGTGGGGGAATTAGGTTCAAGGTAGCTCCTGGGCTTTTCAAATCTGCTGTAATCCACAGTGAAGATGTGCACTGGCATCATATTCCAGCCACTGTTCATATCACGATTTGGCAGGCTTATTGAGGAGGGAGGGAGGCAGGCAGGTGATTGTTTAGCCTCCCCTCTGAACCTTTGACACCACTGTGTAAGGTAATTAGAAGTCCACTTCTTCCTGTAGCCTGATCTCCCTGTGTCTTTCCCAGATTCAGCAGGAGCTTGAGAATTCAGCTCAGAAAGCAGGAAAATGTGATCATTTGGATACGTTGATTTTAGTAAATTGCTTGTGTACGTACTGGTATACATGTGTGTGTATTGCAGTCTGTAGTGCACGAGAGCCTCACTTAGCTGGATGACGTGCTCAGTACCTGTAGGTGCTGTTCTGTCTCGGGTGTGCACAAAAGGTTGGGATTCAGTTCTCCCTTCAAAGAAATTTTCACCTGTTAAAGATGCTGTTTGTCAAATGCCAGCGGGAAGAGGGAACCCACTGTGGTTTGCATTGCGAAGTGCCTGTAGTATCCTAGAAAAAAAGTGCATCCAAGTCCTACTGCATTAGAAGAAAGTGCCACTGCAGAAATTCGTCTGTGATCCAGGCATAAGCAAACATTTTCTGTTCACCGATGGCCCGTGTTTTAATCTTAGCTTTAAAGCCTGGCAGAATGTCCTTTTCCATTACATTCCTAAAGGTTCTGAAAGACATGGAAATCACCGCCTGGAAAGCTGTACTGCTGCAGAAAGCTATGTAAAGCTAGGTCCATTGCCTATTGCATGTGCAAACCACAAGCCTATTTTCTCCTGTGCTGTAAGGAATTTCTTTGCCAAGCCATCCTACCTTTTTCAGTCTTACTGATTCTCACTGCAGCGAAGTACCCAGAATGTTTTCTGAGCCTACCACCACGATCTTCACAAACAAGAGTTTGTTGTTCTGGGTCATCTTCACCAAGGGCAGAAGTCCAGTCCACAGGACACTGCATGAGTGGTGGCCCTGAGATGCCAGAACGCAGCAAATGACTGCGAGCTCCTGAGAGTGTGCACTCAGGCAGGAGCCAGCAGGTATTCACCACATCTTTAGTTGGCAGTCCGAGCCATAAAATGAGGATTTTAGACATTGATTTTACTGAACTGAAGCTGAACCTTTTATTTATCATAGCTTCCTCCGAGCCATCAAGCAAATGTAGGAAATCAAAGGGGTTTATATCGGATGCTCAGCCAAATGCTCTTCTGTTCCCCAGCGTTTAATGAAAGTTTTGTGCTTGGTTGTGTCCCCCTTGACAGACTGGGATACGTACCTCAGGTGTTTCCTCCTCCTTTTAGCGCATGACCCTTCTTCTATGAAAGGGAGGTAGAGAGGACTTGTGCCTGAGCGTAGTGGGAAAATTTCAGGATGTGCATTTTCCTGATGATGTTGCTATAAAGCACGGACTCCTACAGAAGCAGTCGTTGCTGGCTTTTGGAAGGGAGCAGCTGTAAGTGCAGCAGTTAATGGGGGAAAGTTTGCTTGCAAAACAAACTGGCAATTGATGGCCCTTTGAAATCTGCAGCAACCCCTCCTTTCAAAAGCTGCGTCAAGCTTCCACATCGCAGGGCAGAACACGGCCCTTGTTCAATAGCCCGTGATCCTTTGTATCTGTGCTTGATGCAAAAGAGGGCACATGTATCCTTTATTTTAGCCATTTAGTCAATAAAAAAATAACAGTCCTTTTAGTGAGATGAATTGTTTTGGCAGCTGCATGTTTCACATCGGGAGAACTCATTTACAGAGGGATTATATTGCCTGCATTGGTAAGATTCGTCTGGGCTGCACTTTACATTTCGTAGTGTTTTCCTTTCCCGCAGTGATCTTTGTGATGTGGGGTGCGAGCTTTCAGTCTGTTGCTGTTTTGCAGAGGAGTGTTTTGATTCCTGCTTTTGGAAGAAGCAGCATTAAGGCTGGACCCTAATTCCCCAGCTGCCACCCTGGCTCTGGGGAAACATTGCCCTGAAGGCAAAATAGGGTACTCCAAGGAAATTTGGCCAACTTGCAGCTGTCTCTCTTGCAGGCCACTGTCCTGCCAAGGAAAATGCAATAGGGGAGAATGTTTCAGTTACCCTGCCACATCCCTTATTTTCTTTATTTGGAAGAATCCAGCTGTTAACGTTTCTCAGTGCTGAAGGGGATTCTCTCCACTACCTCCCTCTCTCCTCCAGCCACTTGTTCCAATTTGCCCTTATCAACCTGGCCACCTTTCTCCCTCATCTTCAACTCCCTGTCCCTGAGTCCATCCCTCTGCCATCTGCTAATGGATGCCCAGGCTTGGAGACAGCATGGTTTGAGGCTCGTTCTGAGCTGCCCTGCCCCGCTCAGCCACCTGGCAGGACACACGTCGTGAGGGACCTCAAGAACCTTCCACTTACCCCCAGTTTTCACAGCTTGCTGGGACTCATCTTGGAGATTTCTGCCTCAGACATTCATAGTGCAACCATGCAAACTCATGCCTCTAGAAAACCAGGGCCAGAAACTTCCCAGCCCATTCCACCTAAAGAGTACAACCATAATAGGGTCCCGACAGAGAGGTGCAGAGTGTCCTGTGGAAGAAAAAATGGAAACGCTGCCTCTATCTCTGCCCTGTCCACTGACTGTCCTAGAAGCAACCTGGAACCTGAGATAATTTGGTAATTTCAATCTTAGGACTTCAGCTACCCTTAATGACCTTTAAAATTGATTCGCTTCATTTGCTTTGGTTTTAAGAGATTATGCTTAAGTAATGCTTTGCTGCACTTAATGTTTTGTTGTATTCTAATTTACTGTGTAATGACTCTCTATATTAAATAATAGCAACAATATCTGAATTTATTAATCAGCAAAACATGACAGACAATGCATGTTAAGCTCTCTGTATATTTTGAAGCACGTATCTCCCAGGTAACATAAGGAAACTGTTAAATCATACTGAACCACATTCCTCAGCTGATGTAAATCAGCTAATATACAGCAGCTGAATTTCTGGCCCATTATGTTTTTCCATAAAAGATGTCTTTGCCTTCAGAGTATTAATTATCCATGATTCTTTTACTTTTCTTGTTTTTCTGCCTTTGCAGGTGCTGCTAATTCAACCATTTTCTTCCAGAAATGGGAAAATTGATCTATATTAGGAAATATGTTCTTCTTTTCTTCAGTAAGCTGCATTTTCATTTTTGGCATCCATATTTAAACCCTAATGTACATACACATATGAATGATGTGGGCTTTACTGCTGACAGCTTTAAATCCTACCATGTATCAGCTGCACAGGCAGCTTAACCCCTTCTTGGCTTCAGCAGAAGACAATAGGTTTATTTTTGCAAAGAGGAGGGTCGGATGCAGTGTGTCACACTCTGTGGAGTGGTCTCTGTTGATAAACCATCCCTAACTTTGAGTCCTACCATCCCAAATCAGTTAATAATGCTGATAGGAAGTGATGCACTCAGCCTGGATGCTGGGGGGAGATGAAGGAAAGGCTCGGAGCTCCTCACCCCACAGCCTGCTGGCACTGGCAGATGCACCAGGAGTTCCCACTCAAAGGGAAGTGTTTGCAGAAGCTCCTTCCCCCCCCACCCCCCCCCCCCTTGACCCTTTCAGCAAAGTGCAAAGCCCAAAATATCTGGGCATATCTTTTCTATGTCTGTTTGTTGGGGCTGAGGGCTTTTGAGCAAAAGCAGGGTGATGACCGAGAGAAATTCACCCCTGGGGACCTGCACACAGCAGCCACGATCAACTCTGTGACCTTGAGGGCCACTCTCTTTCCATGTGAGTCTGTGGGTGCAATTCATCACCCCACAGCACTGCGCCCAGCAGCCACAGGGCACACAGCCTGGACAAAGCAGGACAGAAGATTAATCCTCCTGTCCCTACTAGATTTTAATTGGAAGGGAATCTGTCTTTGACTTAATTTCCTCTCTTGTCTCAGCCAAAGTCTAGTGGATCAAAAGAAATGCAAATTGAAAGAGAATATTTTGGATGTGCCTGGTTTTAAAGTTGAACACGGGTAATCTTTCATGCCTCTAACTTAATGTCTGTATCATTTTTCTCACAAAAGCATTGAAACAACTTATATTGCCTTGCGTGACAAAAAGATTTCTCTTTTTTTTTTTTTTTTTCAAGAGAGGAAACCTGAATGATACTGTTGTAGTATTAGAATGTAGCTACTAACTGCCTGATGTTATCAAACCTGAAATTACCCTTTACATTAAAATACTATATGTTTTATTTTGTAATGAGAGGGCAAAGACCCACTTACTGCAGAGTGTCAAGGTAATGTATGTGGGCTGCCATTATGTAGGAGGGTGTTATTCACAAAGAACTTCAATCGACTGATTATCAGATTATTGGCCAATGCAATTTAATATTAAATCTTTCTTTTCCTTTTTTTTTTTTTCTTTTCCTTTTTATTTTGAATTACAACACTACAAAAGTATTTTTCAAGTGGTTAACTTGAGTTTGCTTTCCAACATCTCTTTATTTGGGAAGAAATGAATTCAATGGTTCTGTTTTATTTTTAGTGCTTGTGAAAATGAAGGATAGTTGTGCCTGCACTACAAGAAGGGTGATTTAGGTAAGTGTCTCTGAGGCAGCTTGAGTCAATTTACCTTAGACTTGCAGCGAAATTCTCTATTGCTTTGCTGCAAAGCTTCCCAGGAGAAAAGATTTACTCTTGCTGAGCTGGATTTGAGTAGAGGGTGGTTTTGTTGGTGTCCTATGTTACACCTGAATAAAATGGGAGGTAAAAATGCTACATTGATTGAACCACAAAAGGAAGGAGAAGAGGGTTGTGTATTTATTTGTCCACATATTCAACCTGAGGGTGATGGATGTCAATTATGGCATAAGTAAATTTCACATCAGACTCAGCCAAGAAACCTGTAAGGATTTTTTTTTTTTTTTTTTGTATCCAGTGTCCTTATTAGCAAGTATCATATGGTTTATTCCTCATTTTCAAAGTGAAAGAGACTTCTGCACCCACTTAACTGCAGATAGTAGAGCCTTACATGTTGGCTGCCATGTCGGTAGGATAAATGTCCAGCCTTCTTCTCTGCCCTCGCTCAGGACAGTCCAGATGTACAGATGTGGGGGGACGGGATGGGACACAGGACTTCTCTGCCATTCAAACCATACAGTTGTGATCACTTACCTCAGATCTGCCCCAGGGAGTATATGGAAAGGTAAAGCCCACACAAAGGGAAAAGGTGCAAGGGCAAATGCTGTTTTTCCATTATCATGGCACTTGTTTATAGATTGAGAGGAATAACTTGCTCCTGTTCTCTGAACAGAGCCATTCCTTTGCTCATGCAGAGACATCTCACAGGCCAGCTGTGCTGTCTCCGAGTCACTTGTTATCAATTCTTACAAGTGTGGGGGAAAGCAACAAAATCATGACAATGATAAATACTGCTTCTTTACACACTTACATGATGCCAGCCCAGTTTGTGGTCCAAATACGCCACTGTGGTCTGGCTCCAAGTAAACAGAGCTATTAGCAATCACAGGAGGCTGGCAGGTTGCAGGTTTGAGCTGACCAGTTGTTACAGAAAAACAACAGATTCCTCCTTTTTTTCATTTTTTTTCTCCTGGACTCCTATTATTGCTGAATCTTTTGCACTCAAGAGAAGAGCACTGCCGTTGTCTGGTGGCTAAAAGCAAAATCACATAGAGGAGAGAAAGGATCATAAAACAAAATGTCTCTCATTCTCAGCTTGATAAAAAATGCAGCAAGTGATCCCTTAGGCACACCAGGTAGTGCCCCAGTAGGCTGGCACAGCGCCTGTGCATGCCATCTGCTGAGTTTGAAGCCTTCTTCTGCTCCCCATCCTGCAGAACCTCCTGCAGCTGGCTGCTGCTTTTCTTCTCAAATCACTGCAGCACATAGCCAGCCTGGGTTAGCACCTTGCTGGCATTTACTACAAAAAAAAAAAAAAAAAAAAAAAGGAGAGAATATTACACAGAGGAAAGTTAATGCATGCTTTGTATTTGTAGTTATAAGCTCCACCTTGCTCTTTGTAAGTGTAATAGGACATTTCCCTAGCTATTTAAAACTGGTCAGGACAAAAGCCCTAATTCCTACATGCCCTTCACTAGAGATGTTGATGTTTGGCTACTTTTGCTTCCTAAATGTAGCTTTTAGATGGAGTTTAGTGAAATTGCCTCATTGGAATCACTGAAGTGATTAGGGGGTTGAAGGAGAACAATAAATAAAGATGTGTTGTATATATAGTATCAGATGTAGGACTCAAACTGATGAATACAAAAGTGGGAGTGAAATAAGAAATTCAGACCAAGAAAACACAGTGATAAAGCATTCAGCATATTATTTCATGTCAGACAGTTTCTTTTCTATCTAAACTGGCATATTTCCCAAAACAATATCATTTAAGAAAACAGCTGGTCCATCGGAACGTTTTCCTGCTGCTGTGTATCATCAGACCAGCATTTTGTTCTGATCAGAAAGGTAAAGAACACGAGCACAGAGCAAGGCCTGAAGGAAAAAAAAATCCTGTCGTGCCCCTAAACAACAATACAGCAACTCAAAGCAGTCATAGCAGTATAAAAGAACCTCACTGATAAGTTGAGCATTTACATCTTCAGCAGGAAAAACTACAATGCCCCGACTCTCATGTAATCTCTTTCAGGTTATATGAAGCCAGGTCATCAGTACTTCAAATTAGTAACAGAACACAAATAGTCTCAGAGATTGCTATAAAGCTTTCTGATTTTCCACAGCACAAGAAATTAAAAAATAAAAAATCAGGGTTCTCTGTATTTGGAGAGTAGCTGCGTTTGCAACAATTGTATGTACATCGATATTTTACGTTGGGTTTTGAAGTCTTCAGTAGGGTCCTTAATAAATAACAAGGTATCCCGAAAGGATGAGTACTAGGTGGCACCTGCTGAGTTACTACAGAATCACAGAATCACACGGAATCACAGAATTTCTAGGTTGGAAGAGACCTCAAGATCATCGAGTCCAACCTCTGACCTAACACTAACAGTCCCCACTAAACCATATCCCTAAGCTCTACATCTAAACGTCTTTTAAAGACTTCCAGGGATGGTGACTCCACCACCTCCCTGGGCAGCCTGTTCCAGTGTCTAACAACCCTTTCAGTAAAGAAGTTAAAGGTTACTAACCTTTACTGTGTTCATTTCATAATCTTTTTTTTTTTTTTTTTCCTAAGTATCTTGTGATCCCAAATGCAGATTCACTAGTTTAGATGATTTTCTTCTGCAGCATCTCTGCTTGATCACTACTAAGGTTTTCTGAGGGAGACTTGCCAAATTTGCCAATGCTAATCTGGAAGCCAAAATAAATATCTTTGTGTTCTGAAGAGCGGAAATGCTGGGACCTGAATATCTCGCCCAGAGCTGTTAGCTCTTTTCAAAGCCTAGCATCTGTATCGCCACCTCTGCTGAAAAGCCCTGGGATCTTTTGAAAAATAGGACTCCACATATGCAGGCTGAGCATTGAAAAAGTAGGTTTTGGGTTCTTTTTGGAAACATGGGGCTGCAGCCCGTTTGGATCAAGTTAAGGCAACCATGGCATCTCCTAAACTCTGCCTACTTGTGTGCAGGTGAATGTGGAAAAACGTCAGTCAGCATTGCCTTGAGAAGCTTCATTGCATTCGGCTAAAGCAGACATCTTTTGCTGGAAGGATGTCTCCCCAAGAAAGGTTCAGGTACAATTTTTAAAATATTGCAACAAACTGTTGAGAACTTTTTCATTTCCTAAGGTACACGTCGATGCTTTTGCATGTAAAAACACCAGTTCGGTTTCAAGAGGTTTGCTTGAGGCTGTAAACAAAACTGCTGAACAGCTGTATTACACAGGCACACGATGGAAACTCTGAGTACATGGGCAAGTCATAGTTCCTGGACTTGCTACAGTTGATTTACTGCAGTTTTAACATGACAATCTGAAGTTGTATGTCAGAGGCTTGCATTGCTTTTGATTTACTAAAACTCCCCTCTCTTGTGCAGCTTGATTTCGGCTGAAGGTGGGTTCCCTCCTCTTCCAACAGCAGGATGACAGGGCGAGGAGCTTTCCAGCTCTGCAGCAGTAGTTGCTACCTGGGCTTGATGCCCAGCTGGGGCAGCTGTCTCAGGAGAGTGCTCAGGGTGCTCCATCAGCCGGCCCAGCTGCGGGTGATCCAGCCCCAGGACTTGCTCAGGAATCCCCACACTGCCTGGTAGGGGGCCAGAGAACTTCAAACTTGCAGGATTACAGCTGGGTGAAATCAGGTTATCTCCCAGTTATTTAGGAGAAGCACAACATTCAGCTGGAGCTAACTGGAAATGGTTTACTTTTTTTTTCTTTCTTTCTTTCTTTTCCCAAGCAAAATTTCATTTCAGCTTGGCTTAAGGCATTCTGTTCAATCACCACCAAGTGTTTCAGGTTGCTCGTTTGGGGGTTATGGCTTAAGGCTGTGCCTTTTTCAAGTGCTTTGTCCAAATATTTCTTACTGAGTCTATCAGCTTGCAGTGCACCAGTGTGTCTTATTTTCACCTGCCTCTTCTCTAGGCAAAACAGTTCATCAGACAACAAGAATTTGATCTTCCCATTCACCACAAGCTGGTCCTTGGGCTGGAGAAGTAGCTGCAGGATACTGCCTGCTGAAGGAGCACAGGATTTAGGATCTGTCAGCACCATGGTACCATTTTTTTGGGACCACCAAAGCTTTTCTGTCGCATCTACTGACCTCCTTTGGGCAAGCATGCAAGGGTCTTCCGCAGAGCCGCCCTCAAGACTACGTGTTGGGTGAGTACATCCAGTAACAGACTTGATACGTGCTGGTAGTTGTCATATAATAAAGCAACTCAGGATTACTGCTGGTCGTGTTGGACCCACCACTGAGAGGTGTAAGGTGTTCCAGCAAGCGTGCAGCCTAAGCAAGGTTGTGAGGTGGGGCTGCTTGGGCTGACCTTTCTGTTGGAGCTGAATTTTAGCCTCAGAGCCATGCATGGAATAAAATGAGCTTAGAGGATGGCAGAGCTCCTTTTCCTGAATGTTGAAATCCCTCCTGGCAGATACAGGGAAGCTGGAATTGCTGCGCAGCCCCCTCAACTAATGCAATTGCATTTTTAACGTTTAAACAACAGTTTAATTTTTCGAGGAAGGAAATTTCTCTGAAATTTCTGTGGGCAAAGCAAAGCAAGCCTTTAGAAAAAGCTGCAGATGGAAAGCTTGCATTTATGTAAAATGGAAGCATGCTGCGAGTCATTGGAGAAAACCTATATTTTCTTGACAATTATAACAATATTAGGTAGCAGCGGAGGTTTCCAAGGCAACCTGGCCACGGGTGCATTCATGTGGAGTGTGTGTGACTACCTGCTTTGTCAAGCCAATGGATGGATGGCAGGAGGTGGTGTGCGCCTGTGGGGCGAGGGGGGGCACAGCTAGCATTTCATCAAGCTGTACTAGCAACACCGTTTAAAAGCGGAGTTATTTTTTTTTTTCGAAGTATGTCTGATGGCACCGAGCCTTTGCTGGATTGGTTTCCAGAATAGTCACGAGAAATGTGTGGGAGCCAGGTGGAAGCAGCTGACCGCTGAGGTGGCTCTCAGTTAGGGGAGGCCTCTGGGGCTATTTAGCGTGGGGTATGCTTGTAGATTCTCTGGCTTAAATAAATGTACAGCATTTGCCTTGAATACCTTTATTATATAATTATATTTATATAATTACCCCTTCCTTTTGTGCCAAACCTGACACAAGCCTGTTTTTCCCAACACGATAAACTAAAGGTATCCTCCCACCACTTCAGGTTTCTTGCCGTTTATTACAGTGCTCAATAACTTCTTGCCTTCGCCTGTCCCTCCTCATTCCTCTCCCCCACACCTCTGGTTTGTGTATGGGACCTTTGCTGGCCTCCCCAGCCCTCCTGTAAAGCACAGAAAGTGCAGCACACGGAGTGTGGTGTCCTATACGTAGCTCTTCAGGCTCTCTCACGTTCCTTCTGAACAGGCAGTGCATTTAAATGTCGCACAAGAATCCCCCCTGTTGATCTCCAGGGATTTCACAGCCTTGTCTTTGACCTGTAAAAACTTCCAAGAGTTGCAGATGCAGAGTTGGCTTAGGAAAAAATGTCTGAGCTGTACAATATCTTGATATTTCTGTCAGGAAAAGAACCATACACCCCCCCAAACCTCCAAGGGAACCAGGAGAGGAGTGCTTTCCCCATGGTGGGGGCAGGTGCAGCTCACCCTCGTTTCAGCAGGTCGGGGAAGCTGAGCTCGCAGGTTTGTGCTGACATGGCAGCAGCGCAGGTCGCTGGGGGATGTTGTTGTGGGCTGAGGTTTGGCTGAGCATTCCCACTGGTGTTGAATAATAAGTCCCCTTTCCGAAGGAGTTTTGCTTGGGAAAAAGAGAAGGAGGCTTCTGCATTCTCTTTTTCTGAGCCAAAAGCATTACTGGGCTGAAACACGCAGCCTTCCCCTGGGAATTAGCCAGTCGGGAGAGGCATTCAAAGGAGCAGATATTCAGGTACTGAAAACTGCCTGTGCAATCCCTTTCGGCTCTGGCGTGCGGGCTCTCAAATACATTGAAACTCTCGCAGCGTGCATGGCTGCATCCCCAGCCCCGCACCGCTTTCGGAGTAGCCACGGCAGCTGCTGCGTGCAGTGAATGTCAATCGCACCCCGAGTGCTCAGGAAGAAGCTCGAGTGAAAAATTAAGATTCTGGGATTTTGTGGTGAAATTATTTTCCCTAACCGTTGCCTTTTACCGTGGATTGCAGAATGTCCTCTGCGCATACAGATGCGCTCGCAGCCAGCCCGCTCGCTTTTGTGCCTACAGCTGCGGCTCAGATGTGCGTGGTGCTGCGCCCTGTCCCTCTCCCCGCGCCAATGTGTACACTGCCATCCAGAGGTGTGATGGCAGCATGTGCAGGTACACCCCAGCTAGCTGACACCCCGACGTGATGATGGCAGGGCTGCTTTGGCACCCACGGCAGCTGAGTGAGACGTGGCTGGTGCCATCGGGCACATGCGCTGCACCTGACTGCAGTGCAAACATCAAGGAGCCTGCAAATGGAAAAATAGAGGGGAAAAAAAAAAAAAGAATGGATATAGAAACAGCCTGCCCAGACATCAGAGTCCAGCTGTATGGAAAAGGGTAAACTTACATGGTTTGTGCTCAGTGTAACCTGAATGCTAAGCACCCAGCTCTGCCATAGCGCAGGAGAATACCCAGTCTGCCAGGACGCCCGCTGTGAGCAACAGTTGGGTTTGTTGCAAGGCACTTGTGTTTTGAGAGAAGACTTTATCCACTGGATTAGAGCGTAGGTGAGCTGCTCAGGTCACTTAGGGCTTCCAAGATGGTTTTCAGTGCTAGATCTTGAGCCCAGCTATAACTGAGACATTAATAGCAAGTATCTATTTGGCAGTAGTTCCTAAGTGTTGAATGTGTTGCTGAATATTTGGGCCCAAGTGATTCAGGCACTCCTAGCACAGAGGTCTTATGTTAAAGGCCCTCAACCACCTTTAGGCTGTGTTTTATTTGGCATTTTGGGTCCCAGGAAAAGGTGTCTCAAGCATTCGTCTCTAGAGGCAAAAATCAAATGCTGGATTGAATTGCCTTGCCTTTGTACAATATGGGGCACTTGACAGAGCTATAGAAATCCCATTTTAAAAATGATAGCTGTTGATTTTCTGCTTGCTGAGAATTATTAGGATTTTTCTATCCTGCAAAACCAGCCATTAAATCAGCAAAACGCTTTGGCATTAGAGCCGTTTGGAATGTAAAAAATACTGCTGCTTGTTGTTGAGCTGTGAATGTTCAGTTGCAAAGTTAAGGAGAAATCTAAAAGGACAAATAATGATCTTAATTTGAAAGACATTTTACAAGTAAACATGCTGCAGTTGTAGCTACAAATCAGATAATTGCTGAACATTTTAAAACCCAGGAGTATAAAATTAAAAACAAGAAAATCAAATTTAAGTGCAAACAAATAGCAGGGGAATTCTAAGCAGAAGGTTCAGGTTCTTTTTTTTATGGACCATTTCTTTTTTTCTTGGCAACCTCAAATATTGCATAGTGGTCTTTATTTAATCATCCAGGTTATAATATTTAAATGAACAGGTACTTTAAAATAGAATGGTTTACAGTCATTTTTTCTATTACTGTATAAGAAATGTAGCCGTGAAACATAAAAAGGTCAATCACTTCAATGAAATAACTTTTAAAAATAATACAGTTTTACAGCCATGCGTAAATATATGTATTCTATTATGTCGAAGAATATCAAATAATATGGCTCAGTGTTAAGCTGCAACTTTTGCCAGGAGGATACATTAGCTTTAAACTGGGATATACGATCACTGAAATACATCATTTCTGCTTTGGACTTCACTTTTCCAAGCAAAATGGTTTTATTCTCCCTACTTCCCACCTTTAGCTGTTCTTTTTCCTGCCTTGTAACAATTTACCTATCAGGGAACTAATATTTTGTCACCATGTGCATTGGGGCTGTGACAGTCCCCTGCGTACTGCCCAGCTCTCCTGTGCCAGGACAGCCTGGCTGCTCTGACCTCTGTTTTGTGAGGGTGCTGGCAGCTGGGTGGGGGTGCCAAGCAGAGGGACAGACACGATACAGGTGTCAGTGAGGCTCTGGATATATCCCCAGGTGGGACGGAACCTTTGCTGGGAGGAAGATGTGAGGAGGTCATGCTTATGGCCATGCAAGTGGAAAACTGTTCTGCAGAACTTCCTGAGATGGTAGAATAAAGGGGAAGAGACCACAGAATACATTTTGTACACACGTGGTCCTTCTGTCTGCCCGTGACAAAGATTTGCTCATCCTCTGAGAGCTTCCAGATTCCTGGGTAGGCTTTGCAGCTTCTGGGAAGTCTGTAGTAGCCCAGATATTTACGCTAAGCTGCAAGCTGACTAGATCCTCCCGCACAGCCTCCCAGCATGCGACACTCAATACTAAAATGCCATAAATACAGATTCCAAAAGCATCCATTGTTGCATTGTTAACTAACATCATCTCTAGGTCACACCTGACCTAAATTTTATGCAAGTAATTAAAAGGATAAGTTTATTTCTGAGGAGCAGCTGTTCACAGTGTCTGGAGATAGAAGTAAGGTAAAAGGCATTCCCATTCCCTCCACATCTTTCCTCTAAAACAATCGATAAGTTTAATTAGAGTGGTTAGGAATGAACTATGAAAGCAGCAAAGTTAGAACCAGATACATTAGGGAAACACTGGGACAGAAGATATACATATGACACTTCTGATGTACATAAATTTAGCTGTCCTGGGCCACCTCCTTGTCCTGCATGTACCTTAACATTGCCTCCGGGAGGATTTGTTCCATGACCTTCCTAGGCACAGAGGTGAGGCTCCATTGGTCTTTAGTTCCTCAGGTCTTCCATTCTGCCCCGTTTAAAAATGGGAATGATGTTTCTCTTTTTCCAGTCGCCAGGAGCTTCACCTGACTGCTGTGATTTTTTAAATATGATGGGGGGTGGCGTGGTGACAACATCAGCCAATTCTCTCAGGACTCTGGGATGCACAGTGGAAACTGTTTTTCTGCATTTTGTAT
This sequence comes from Anas acuta, assembly GCF_963932015.1. NCBI lineage: Eukaryota > Metazoa > Chordata > Aves > Anseriformes > Anatidae > Anas > Anas acuta. The sequence continues at coordinate 62,784,838 of NC_088982.1, read as the reverse complement.
TAAAGAGGGAAATCCGCCACAGCAGTCCTTTTCAGAGTACCACCTGAGACAAAAGTATATCCCAGAAGATGTGGGCACCCCTAGATTTATCCTCCTGTATCCCAGATGCTTAGAATTAGAAGTCTAGTTGGCATAGGAGAGTGAACAGGAGATCTTCCAACTGCCTGCCTACAGTTTCGTTACCTTTTAGAGATGCCTGTCTCTCTTTATCAGCCATGAAGGCCTTCCCAAAATAAGTGCTGTGTATCTAGGCTGGTGTATTTCTACACCAAGTTTCGGAGGGTGTCTTGAGCAGTTCAGCAGAGCCGTCATCGCTGAACTGGGTTGTGCAAGATATTGCAGCATCCTTTACAGCTTGTCCTGATCATGCCATGAGCTTCGTGTGCAGTCCAAAATAAGCCACATCTCTCCTTTTCCCTCTCCCTGGTGAGATGGGCCATGCTTCATGGAGACACACTCACTGAGGTTGACTTGTATATTTTTAACAAAATAGTCCCTCAAACTTTCATAGCAAACATCTCTGTGAAAAGTGCTATAAAGCTGTCAATGCCAGAGTGTTTTGTGGGCGCATCCTTTTTGTTGTTTTGATGCATTAAAATACCTGAAATTTGAGGCGCTGAATTTCAGCATTGCGTTAGCTGAAACATCTGGACTTTCAGTTTAAAATAGCTCTTCTAGAAGCTTAAAATCAAAACATTTTGGTTTTGTTGCTGAGAGGAAAGGGTTTATTTAGTTTGGAGGAGAGATCAAATTGGATTACTTAGTCTAAAGGAGAGAAGATGATGGAGGATATCTCTCCAAATAAATAAAAGGCCGCTACTGTGAGGAAGGCAATAAATCTGCTTTCCATGTTCATGGGGGATATAAGAAAAAGTAGTGGGACTCCAGTAGCAGAGTGGGAAACAAAAATAATCAAGGTAAGCATTAGGAAAACATTATTTTGGAAGGATAACTCTTGTAGGAAACTGCCCGAGAGGAGATGTCCACCAAGAGATCCCAAACCTGAGGACAGGCACCGGTCAGGATAACAGCAAGGCCTTGTCCTGCCTGAGTGCTGGATGAGCTCCCGGGTCTCTCCAAGCCTTGGGAGTCTTTGATGTTGATGTCTGTTTTCTTGAAGATAAAACACTATTTATACGGAAGCCATCTGATAGGAGATGGTAGGTGCATGCAGCAAGCAGACCCTGAAGGAGAGTTTCTCTCAGCTGGCGCTGGCCTCAGCAGGCTGATTGTGACTGTCCACAGTGTTTGTGTGTTATGCGGGCTGCATGTGCACGGGCACAGATGGGGCTGGCAGAGGTGACACGTTTCTTTTAATCCTTCGAAGAAATTACGAATTAAGATGTGATTATAGAACTGTTAAAAAGGAATTACCACAGAGGAATTTCCAGATGGTCATGCAGAATAACTAGCGAAGAGTGAATAGCAAGGTTGAGTTGTTTATCTAAATACACTTCTCTCTTCTTGTTTCCACTTGGTGAGTCCTTTCCCTTGTTTTGTCTTTCAGCCCATGTGATAACTTCTTTCTCGGTTCAGTTACAATTACTGGTCTGCCTCATTTTCTTGTCTAGCACAGGCAGTATTCTTTTAAACTGAATTCTTCGGGAAAATAAGTACAAGAAGGACATTGAGGCCCTGGAGCGTGTCCAGAGCAGGGCTACGGAGCTGGTGAAGGGCCTGGAGCACAAGGCCTGTGAGGAGCGGCTGAGGCAGCTGGGGGTGTTTGGTCTGGAGAAGAGGAGGCTCAGGGGAAACCTCATTGCTCTCTCCAGCTACCTGAAGGGAAGGTGTGGTCAGCCTCTTCTCCCAGATAACTTGTGATAGGACTAGAGGGAATGGCCTCAAGTTGCCCCAGGGGAGGTTCAGGTTGGAAATGAGGAGACATTTCTCCTCAGAAAGAGCAGTCAGGCACTGGGACGGGTTGCCCAGGGAGGTGGTGGAGTCACTGTCCCTGGGGGTGTTTCAAGGAGGGGTTGGACGTGGTGCTTGGGGACATGGGTTAGTGGGTGACAGTGGTAGTAGGGTGATGGTTGGACCAGATGATCTTGGAGGGCTTTTCCAATCTTAGTGATTCTATGATCCTGTTGTAAGCAGAAAGCCTGTGACGTTTCCAAAACTGCCAGCACCTGTATTGTGGACAGCTCCTGTTCCAAACCCACGGCGCTGTTATTTTTTCTTCCTTGAAACTTTTTCTTAAAAAGCTCTTGATATCTCCTGTTAAAAAGGTTTTGGGTTCTGGGAGCAGGCCACATTAAAGGCTGCCTCCAAACTCAGCACCAGCTGTCTAGCCTGGTGTGGCAGCAGCCCGGGGTTCCCAGCAGTGCCCTGTGATGTTCGTGTGGAAGCACACAGTGAATATAGAGCCCCGCCTAAGGGAGAGGACCTAGACAGAAGTGTGTTTTTATTCACAGTATAAATGTACTAAGCAAAAGATATTTGTTGATAGAAGTGGTTTCTTTAGCACTTGGCAAGTTCTTTTCTCAGCACGAGGACTTGAATAAGATCTTTGAACTTGTGGTGACAGTGAAGGAACTGCGTCTGTAGAGAAACTGGGCCACAGAAATACTCTCTTCACAAATAAAGAAGCCTTTTTTTTTTTTTTTCTGGAGGCTCTTGTTTATGTATCCATTCATCTGCAGCTGTCTTCCAAAATGACATAGGTCTCCAAATGAATAAAGTAAAAATAAACCAACAACAACAACAAAAAACCCTTTACAGTAAAGCAGAAGGATTTTCTATCCTGAGAGCAGTGTACATTTAACTACTTGTTTAATGGAATATAGTTTAAGAGGAAGGGAAGAGGAAGACTCGTAAGAAATGCACGCAATTCTGCGTGATAGGGTATCAGAACAAATTGCTGCTGATAACCTCCCAGGTTAATTGTTGTGCAGCGAGTGACCCCCTGCTTTGAATCAACGCATTACGTTTAATCTGAGAACTCTGTGGCTGCCTCTTTGCGCTGACTCAGTAGCACTAGAACTGGTGTTTATGGATGATTGGGTGAGACTTGCTTCAGAGCCATCTAAGTGATTTAAATACAGCAGTTTAAACATTTTGGAAGATCAAATCCCTGTAGGACTTTCTACACATTCCAGCTAATAATTCCAGCAGGTAATTCCTTATCCCCATCAAAGCTTGTGAATCCCTATTTGTTCTTTATATGGTAGCTAGATTTTTTTTTTTTTTTTTCCAAGTGCTGAGTGCTGATCATAAGTTGTAGAGGTGACAATGAGATCCTGGTGGATTTATAACCTAACTAGAGGTTTCTGTATTTGATACTAGTGGGCAAATTATGTGTTAATCTAGGTTGTCCTTTGGGACGTGATCCCAGGGATGGAGGAGGCTGTCACTCAAACTGGCGGGAAGATTCCTGCTGCTGTTGCTCCTTTGGCACAGGTCCTTACAAACTGTACAGAAATGAGAAACCTCACAGAGCATTGGGATTTGTTGCTGGTGAGGATTGGACTAGGTTGCAGTTTTACTAAAGAAAATGTCCCAGGGCACTTTAGGAACGTGGATCTAGTTCTTATATTGACTTTTCTTGGAAAATTAGATTTTTATACCTCTAGAAAAAAAATTGCCTTTCTGTTCTAACTGGAGCAAAGCTGTTCTAGTCCTAAAAGGCATGCTACTATCATGGCATCAGTTTCCCTAAAATAAAACAATAAGAAAATAATACATTACTGCAGAGCTGCACAGATTCTTGTTCACAACTTTGTGGACTAGTCACAAGATGAGGAGGACTGTTACTCAGTGGTTCTTCACTGTCCACATCACTTGCCTTCAGCCTCCTTTTTCCATCAGGTTTTGTGCTTCTAAGTCACAACATTGCTCATGACAATTTATTTAAGTATTCTTGCCATGGAAGTCTGCAAAAGAAAGAAGCTTCTGTTCTTCTTCTAATTTTAATTCCTAAGAAAGTCTCTCTCTGTGATGCCCTGTCTTCCAGTTATTGCTGTATCGCTCACAGCTTTATTTTACGTTGTCTCACACCTCTGTATTTGCAGCATGGCATCCACAGTAATCAAGGGTGTGACTGAATTCACATCACCTCGAAATGACAGGAGTGGGGGGAAAAAGGAAGGGAGACAATGCTGTAGACACCCTGCTCATTTAGGCAAAATGAAGTCAGTGTACACAATGCGGCTACCTCAGCAATAGCAAAGCCTAAAGAAAATGCTGTTTCCCTACTTTGCAGTCAGCAAGGAGCTACTACAAGGACTTCTGTGACAGGGGTCAAAATAAATCTGTGCTTCCAGATTGAGCAGTATAAGTTTTCTTTGCAGTTTCAGAGTAGCTTTCAGTCTACTTCCTAGATATGAAATCTGTGCAGGGAATGTGTATTAACCGTTCCATCAAAATGCAGATCTCTGTTTTGTAGTCTGTGAGTCTTTCCATTGCTTCCTCTTTGTTTTCAAGGCTGGTAGCATGCTACTGGTTACTACTGGTAAAAGTTATTTCTCTTCAATTCTCCTCCATCACCGGTTGGATGTGCAGCCTAAGACTAGCTTATAGGCTTTAAAACAAACCTTAAGCATCCGTGAAAGAAACTTACTGCAAATATAACACAGTGGTCTTTCTGTAACTCTTCTAGCTTTAGTTTGAGGAAATTCTTTCTTTTATTATTGAGAAGTTAAACTATTTTTAAATGAGGATTTGAAACAAAATATCATTTGAACTCGTAAAATCCACCCCTGCAAAAGGTAGCATGTGGTTCAAAATATATCTCGGTGCAGGAGTCAGCTCTGGCAATGATATGCTCTCAACAGCTCTTCCCAAGCTGAATGACTAACCTGCTAAAATCATACTTATCAGCTCATACAAATGAGCAGATAGAGTTCAGTAAAATACAGGATTTTTCTGATCAATTGCCGGCATTTCCATGGAAATGACAAGGATTTTGCTACTCAGGCTATTTCAGTGTATCCTTTGTGTCACAACTCTATACTCTTCTTTTCGTGCTGTACCTGTGTGAAAGATTTTATGGGCTGGAAATCACGATCTCTTGTTTGAGGAGAGGTTCTGTAAAGACTATCTGCTGATGATGATCACACCTTGGTGTACTACAGCTCTATTATTACATCTAGATCTTAGCATTGTCTACGCATTAGGCAAGGCTTGAGGATACTTAGCCATAATGGATAATTTTACTTTGCAGTCTGATGGGAAAAAGGAAAAGATGGGAGGTTGGAATTCAGTATTAAGTAGGAATATCAAGTAGGAATATCCTTCAATTGCAATGAAAGCTGCCTTATAAATGCATATATACATATATATATATGTATATGTAAATAATATACTGGTAGATATATATAGTACCAGTAGTTTTCTTCTTGTATCCTGCATAATTATCCATACTTTTTTTTTTTTTCTCCTCTGTTTTGTAGAAGAAGAGTCCTGGAAGAATTTTACTAGTGATTCTTAATTCTTCTAGAAACCAGAGTATGAAACTTGTGGTTTAGAACTGTAGAATATTGTAGTGTGTTATAGGTACTTTCAGAACAAGAGGTTTTTGTTCAGGTAGATGCTTTTAAAACAAACTTTCATTTATAGTAAAAAGTTTCCATAATGTTATGAGGCAGCAAAACATTGTTGTTTGTAATGATAAAAAAAATAAAAAATAAAAATTAAGAAAAGGAAAAAAAAGCCACTGTTTTGGCCAAAATTCAAACCTTTGGGGGGATTGCACGTGATTTTTGCACATTTTTAAAATAATGGAAGATGTAATCAATGATGTATTCAATGTGATATGCTGGAAATAATAGGACTATGAAATGCTCTTAATGAGAAGCAATGTTTTCATCCTGAAAACATTCTCTGTGTCTTGCTTCCTAGCTGCATGCATGCAGACACCATCCATGTAACCACGAGTTTCAGATGCCACAGTCTGGTGAGCCCTGGGCATTTCCCAGGTTTGGATTTTGCAGAACCCTTGCAAGGAATTCTCTCCTAATCATGTGAGATCCACGCCTGCTTTTACTTATAAGAAATCTCAGCTTTGTGAGTTGAGTGTGGTTGGAAAAAGTCCTGAAGGATGTTGCAGGTGGTACTGTGGGTACAGAAACGCTGTTGTGCTCTACGCTTCTCCAGTGCTTTCCAGTTAGATAAAGTGATGTATATGACTTTGCCTACCTTAGTGTCAAGTATTTTTTCATATTAGGGGCACAGCTAGCTACAAGCTGTGGGCAACCAGCCCTTGGGGCCCATGAAGCTCACATCTGCTTCCACGATGTTTTAGCCCATACGGGCTACCGCCTGAGGCTGCATTGCTAATCCGACTCAGCTGGTGCATGGCGCTGTGTGTACAAATTCAGCTACCCTAAAGATAGCTCTGTCACGTTGCAGTTTGCCTGTAATCTTTGTCCAGTTGCTTTGGCTGCTGACATACTGTAGGATTTTGGTATCTACGCTCTGGATTAAAACAGTTTTGTGATTGCTCTGACTTTCCCAGGGATCCTGGGATTAGACTTAAAAACGTGTTGCCTTCTTGGGAAGGAACAGATCCAGTTTAGTCTTAGATATCTAAGGATATCCTAATATCTTAGGATATTAGAGCTCATCATTATATAATGTCCCTAAATTCAGCTTTGCAGGGATGGGAATGACCAGAATATTAATAGTAATGACACAAGGAGGAGAGAAAAGGCAACAGAGTTTTTTTTTCATGTACAGTTGTCTCTTTAGAGGAATGACCTGTAGAGAAACTGTAGAGAGTGTTTGGTAATAGCTAAAACTCACTGAGCAGTCTAATCCAATAAAGACGTGTTAGAAATCAGCTATGCTACATGAAAAAGGTACAGAAAATTAACGATGCATTCCTGAATATAATAAATATTTCTTAACAGAATAGGCAGAAGATGATGCTGCACAAGGACCAATCTTTCACTGCTTTTGTGTTTTAATGAGAGCATAGCAGCTACCTTTTGTCATGAGTAAAAAGTGCTTTCTTTGAACATAAATGCTGGTGGTTGCATAATATGAAGCTTAGTGATGCATATAATGTTAGCAGAGGGCCGTCTGAGCAGAATGTACACTTTAAAATTAATCTCTGCACAGATCAGCAAGCACACGCGCACTCTCCCATGTTGACAAGAGCAGCATACTTCTTTAGGAGTAGCCAAACCTTCAAAGCCTGGCAGCTGGAGTTTGCAAGCTTGTCGTTCCGTTATTAACTCTGTAGACCTTAGGGAAAGGGTAATGGATGAGATGATCCCTTGGGGTCCCTTCCAGACCTACTTTGTTTGGTTTCATGGTTCCTAACCAAGCAAGCGATAAGCAAAAATGTTTTCTGAAATGAGCAGAGGGAAGGGGATGGGTATTAATTATGCAAGATGCTCAATCCAGTTCAAAGCAATGTGGCTGGCACCAGACGAAGTTCATCAAAGGGCAGGTGAGAGGAGCCCCAAGGACAGTATTTGCTGGGGACCCCTGTGACACCTCCAGCAGTGTTGCCGATGTACATTGAGGATGAAAGCATGAGGCTGTAAAGAACATGTATTGAGAGAAGTGTTACCAAAATCACTGGACACAAACTGGAAATACTAGGGTTTGAATCCTGCATGCTTTCTGGGTCTGGGTTTCTTTCCCTTTCCTTGACTGCCCTCACAGAGAGCACAATTCAATCATACAAGGAGCCATAAAACGCTGGCCATGAGTCCGGCAGATCCTTCATCTGCTTTCAAGACCAGGGTTGCCAGAGGAAGGCCTGCAGGTTTCCTGGGACCTTCAGGGAGAAGGAGCAGCTATCACTCAGCTCTTTGCAGGTATTTTGGTGCTCCAGTTGTCATCTTCACTTGTCCATTCCGTCTTGGGTTAAAGAGCTTTTTTCTTGTGTTTTTAGTGATTTCAAATAAGATCTCCCTTTCCTTTTGTGAGGAGGAGGAAGGGCACCTTTGTTTTGAATAAAGTCTGTCCCAGTCTTTTTGCAGTGCTTTGACCAGAGGGAAACTACAACAAAGAGTTTGTGTTTTCCTGCCTTTTACTTTCTTCCCCTAAATCAAGTAAGCCCTCAGTTCCCATTTTAAAGTGACCCTGAATTATCTGTAGGCACTTCTACAGATACTCTGCAATATATAACAGGTTTATTAGCACAGGTTGATTTCTCCTTCTGTCTAAAAGAATTTGATGTCCTTCTCCCCTCAGCTTTCAAAGGGTCTCAGGCAAAGATGCTGAGTAATTTAGGTGCCTGCTTTCCACCAGAAGGCACTGGGGCACAGGGCCCTTATCGTGCTTTCAAAAATGTAACTTTTTTTACAATGTGTTAAAAATCCCAGCTGGGATAGCTATAGCAATAAGGTATGAAGTTGAATTGTTCCTTTTTTTAAGACAGGATAGTTTTTCTGTGTTCTGGCAGATTTACAGTCCAGAAAAACAAGTCATTATAAGATACATTTATAAGAATAAACAGAGTTGACAAATAAAGCTGGCTTTTTGAAACTAGGCTGAAAGAGTATTTTTTTTTTTTCTAAGGAAGTGATGATAGGTTTCAAAGATGAGTCCGTGCTACTTAATGCCTGCACCATAATTCTTCTCCCAATTAGCTGGTTGTAAGGCAGTGCCATCTTTCGCTTGTCACATTATAGGCTTTATTCAAATGAGATGCAAAGGGAAGAACAAGCTGATACTGCTGTCATTACCTGAAACAAAAAAGCCCAACCTGTCCAGCAGAACCAAGCAGAATTCTATTATGTAAATCTACTTCCATATTTTGGGAACAAATGATAGGCAGGACATAAAATGGAAAAATAAATTATACTCACACAAGTAAAAGATCAGTCAGGCAACGTACTGAGATATCATTAGGGCTGATGAATCACTATTATCATTACAAAAATAATGCATAATACTTCAAATCCAGTATCGTGGTTGACTTCTTTGCTGATGAATATTTATGCAGTTTCTTTTGTTTCTTTGTGTGTCTAACAGATGCCAAGCTAAGTTCAATAGACAAATTGCATCTCTGTGAACTGTCACAGCCTTGTCCTTGTTTTTTCTAGCAAACTGAAGTTAAATAGCAAAATGGAATAAATAAGCAGAGGTCAAAACCTCCATCTCCCTACAAGATTCAATCAACTGATAAATAATCTTTGGAAGTATTCTGTTCAGATCAAAGGAGGAATGAAAGTTAGAGCTCTGTTATTTGAAATGAACAGTTTGCTTATCTGTACTCTGAGGATCGTAAATTATTTAACCAAGGTGTATGTCATAATCAAATTAGTCACTTACCTCTGCTAAATTTCTCAATATCCCTCGTGCCTGTGCTCCTTACCTGCAGTGCGTGATGGGAAGATTGTTATATCTGTATGAGTGTCATTAGAAAATAAGGCTTTTAACCAAATAGAAGATTACAAGAAGGAAAATAAAGATGGTTAGAGAATGGTGTTTGTGGGGGGTAAAAGCTAAAGTCACTATCATTTACTACCCATTTCAAGTGATAATAAATCTGTTCAATTAATTCAGTGTCTTAGCAAAATCTTGTTCCAAAGCAAACTTCTATCTTAGCATGATAGTATTTATGGCAAGTGATTAATTTTGTCTGTGTGTGAAAAGAGAGAGGGACCTCCAAATGTACATTCTTATTGATTTGCTTTGCAAGCTTTCTGTGGAAGGGAGAATCAATGGTGCCCTGTCACCCAAACAACTCTGAAGTAGAATTTATAGATTTGGAGAAATAGCTTAATTGCTGGAATGACGCTTGCAGCTAAGCCCAGTCACTTAAACTTGTGTAATGACTATACGTTATCCAAGTATCAAGCAAAAAAATGTATAACAATATAGGAACATAACTGGAAAAAAATGAGTGTTTCTGGGATGTTATCACTCCTGTGAGGACTTACGCTTCATTTACCTGATGTTTAAATAGGGGTAAAGTCTCTGTGCTTTCTGCCTCGTTCTGCCTACAAGAGCTTGGAGTCTCTTGACATCTTCTGAGATACGCAGCGCTTCCCACAACTAACTTCAGCTGTAGGCAGTCAGAATTTCCCATTTAAAAACCACACCAGCTGGAATTAAGCTAAGGACTTTCTCCTGCCTCAGTACTATCCATTTCCTCCTGTCATCATGTGTATGGCCTCCACTTGCACGTGGACAATATGGGATTTGGTAGTGATTTGAATGGCTGAACAGGTACATACCTTTTCAGAGGTATTTCGCTTGGCATCACTTGGCTAAAAGATATCAAAGTAGGCAGCTGTTCTTTGCAAATATATGTAGAAACCTGCACAAAAGCAGGTCCCTGGTCACCTCAATTGTCCCATTGACTGGTTTTTCAATGTAGGTGGTGTCCATTGATTGAACTCCTACCTACTAGTTGTCGTGTCCTGCTTTCTTTGTAGAGGTCTTGTAGTCCCTCTGTTGCAACTTCATCCTCTGGAGAACTTGATGATGATAGCAGTGACAAGACATCAACCAAAAAAATGGCTGATTATTTTTTTTGGTCAAGTAATGCAACGTGAATCATGCATCATCCAGATGACTAAGTAATACGAGGCATCACATACATCTTCTGCTGAGCTTTGTTTCTTTCTGACAGGGCCACTTTGGATCAAGAGGAAGAACCTCTTGTTCGAAACAGGCCAAGATTTGAAATGTTTAGCCCAAGCTGGGTGTTACATGCTTCCTTGCAATTCTGTAGGAAAACAGTGTAGCTGTGGTATGTATTCTGGCAACTTTACCCAAGGGATTTTAATACCTGCATAGAAATCAATGTCTGCCTACATAGAGGGTACGAACACTGCATTGAGCACCTACTTTCTTGCTGCTTGGCCAATATCAGTAGGTTTTCTAGAGATGTCTTTGCCAAGAGATACATCAAAGTGTAACACCACACCATTTGCTAGCGCTCCTGACTCCTAAAGAAAACATTGGGTGTGAGCTTGGAAGACAATTTTTATGGGGAGATCTGCTCATACACCTGCATGGTCCTGTCTTTGGCTGGGAGCTTTCCAAGTGGCAATTTAAAGTCGTTTGAATCCCTTGCTTGGTCTCTAATTGGATATAATGAAGCAGTGTGAAGCAGCTGTATGCAGTCCCTTTAACACCGCTTGATGATCTCTTTCCTCTCTGTGATAAGAAGAGCGTGACCTTTTCATACATGCGGGGCTCTCCATGCGGCTGCCAGTCCCACCCAGCTTGTCAGGCTTTGCTGCTATTTAGACATTGTTATGGTTTTGCTTGCTCATCCTTAGATTTACACTTTGTGTTTGCCTCTGAAAATACTACATGAGTGTGTTGGCTCTAATGCAAAACAAATGCATGGTCTGTCGGTATGTATTACACAGACATATCTCTTACTAAAAATCAGCTGTGCATTAAAAGGATGGTGTTTCTATTTAAAACAGCAAGCGTGCTCTGAACTGAGACATACTGTGACCAGGTTGCCTCGGCAACAAAATTCCTCAAATTGGAGGGATCTGTAACAGAACATGTTTAGATAGCTTTAATTTTGGGGCACGGTTTCTAAAAATCTTAATTGACTCCTTTCAAATGTATTTTATCTAGCGATAATACTATGTTTCAAGTATCAACTAGTACAACTTCATCTACTGTCTCTCTGCTACAAATTATAGCTATAAAGTGTATGAAATACAAGGCAAAGGGTAAAGAGAAACTTATTTCACAGTTTGGCAAGTGTTTAGATCAATGACCCTTGCTTCTTAGCTGTTTTAATTACTAAACTTTTATTTCTGTATTTTTTTCATATATACAGATCTTTTTAAAAGCACCAAAAAGTACCTTCTTCAATTCAACTGCTATTGGGCTAACTGATAACAAAATTCTTGACCATGTTTTTATTAGGTTTTGTATTTTCTGTGATTGTTACTCAAAGCCTCAATGCAGCACGCTGACTGGCTCCGCATGATTCAGCACCATGTGAAATGGTTCTTTCCCATCCTGAGAATAAAGTTGAACCCATTATTGAGGTATCACAGTTTTGCCTTTGACCCTGGGTAGGACTTTTCCTCTTGGTGGAACATAACCACAGCCTCTCTTAATAATTCCTGCCCTGCAGATGGATATAGAGGGTCGCAGGTTAACATGGCCTTGCAGCAAGGCTTCAGGGCTTGTTGTGGGGTACTTTCGGGGCTACCTCAGGCTTTGCTGCCATACAGGATGCTGTGGGGTGTTGCTGCTTGTCAGAGTGAAGGTGGGGTTGTCTGTCCATCTGTCCAGATGGATGCTGAAGCACAGACTAGGGGATAACCATTTCTGAGGCAACAGTTTCCCAAAATTTCAGTGCCTACGGCTGGAGGGAAAACATCAAAAGGCTTCTCTCCCATTAGTCACCTCTGACAGTTAATTGACCAGATAGTCAGAAATACTCGGCATTATGATTCTTCTGTTGTTTCTGTAGTGCCTGGGGTCTCTCTAAAACCAAGCTGGTGGTGGCTGCACAGGCGCATCCTGCAGACAGAGGTGGCAGCTGACAAATGGCTTTCAGAGCCAGTTGTTTGCGTAAAGTTCTTCGTGCTCAGGGGATTCCTCAGGAAACTCGGTTTGCTGGCTTTCCGGAGGCTTTGAAATGAATGAAAATTAATAGGAAGTGAGCATTCAGATCTCTTAGGAAGCGGTTTCAAAAACACAGGCTTAATGTTTCTGTAGGCGATTTTTTCCAAAGCTCTCCAGAGATTTGGGAGCACGAGGCCTCCTGCGAGGCAGCGGGCCTACACGCCTCGGTCCCATGAGGGTAGGTTGTGGGCTGCCTACCCGAAGCTGGGCAGAAAGCAACTCTCCATGAGCAAGAGGTTGAGAGTTTTTTTTCCCTTGGGTTTCCTTTCTGTCTGCCTAGATTAAACTGATCTGCACTTAAAGCAGATGTAGGTCTGAGAATCAATAGCGTATAGGCAAGTGCTGCTGTCTGGATTTAGTTGTTTCTTGATCTCTGTCTGGAGCTGAGGTTCAAGGGAAGGATGTTAGTTTTTGTGAATCGTCAGGCCTTTGGGGATAAAGAATTTGCCCTGCAGTCTGCTCTGAACAGAAAGAAAAAAAAAGTAATAAAAAAATAAAGAAGAGAAAAACTTGTGCAGATGATATATATATATATATATATATAATTTTTTAATTTTTTTTTCCCTCTAAAACTGAATCTGTTTCCTCTCCTAAACTAACACGTTACCAATGTTAACTGAAATTTGACAGCACTTGGTTTCCCAAACATTGCTTCCTGAGCGTTGTTGTTTTTCAGTACTCCATTTTCCTTGGACACATGCTGAAGTAGAACAAGTAGGGGGAAGCCATCTCCTAGTGTGATGATAACTGCCTGACTACAAGTCACACTGCCTCGGTTTGTGCACGTTTCGGACACTGAGGGTATTTCTGAGTTGATCTTCAGCACAGAGTTCCCTTGCCCTCTCCCATAGTATGTCTCCAGGAAGAGTAGTAATAAAAAAGAAATAGTTGAAGCTTGGGAGGTTCTGCTTTAAATTTCAGACAACGTCAGAAGTTGTGACCAAAATGGAAAACCAAATTACAAAAACCTTACACTCTTCTACCTTTTTCCTTTGGGAAAAGCATTAAGAATGCAACATGTGGAAATAGCTGTGTGCTCTTGTGTCTTCCCACAATGGAAATGAACTAGTTTGACAATGATTTGAGGAAATCTGGCAAAAAACGACCTGTCAAATGTTACCAGAGTCCCAGTGCCAAATGCAGGCAAAGAAACGTTTCTTAAACTGGCTCAGCCTCTTCTTGCTGAATACCCATGTGCTCTCCTGAGGGCAAGATCTTTCTCTCTCACTCTCATTAGATTTCCCTGATAATTCATACAGTGTTGTTTGTTATTCTCTGCTGATGGCTTTTGGCCTTTTAAGGGTTGGTCTTGCTGTATGATTCTTTTAGTTTTATCTGATACCCCTTAAGCTTTTGTGAAAGAAATTGAGCAATCAATATCTATGCACCTGCTCCATGCTACTCAGGATTAAAAAGTAAGAAAATCTCTGTTTCAGTTTGATGAAAAATAAACACAAAATTCAAAGCTTTGGTTAACTCAAATTTTTCAGAGCAAACATTCCCCAGCTTTATGTATTTTTTTTTCACTGAGCTTTCAAGACTTTTTAAAGTAAGATGGAAAGAAGAAACTTCTGAAAAGGAACAGTCACTTGGAATTGAGTGACAGGAGTGCTTTGTTTAAAGAAAAAAAGGTAAATACCAACCTGAGATATCTAGATTATTACCGTCTTATATCTCGTTCCCTCCCCATTCTCACTGGTGTGAAGAAAAGAAGTGGAGGTAAACTGACAGATTCTTTTTTCTAAAAAACTGTAATATTACTAGATCACCATTTCCCCCCAAAACATTCTTTGATAGGAAAAAAAGCGCTTTGCGTAGTACTTGTCCAGGAGCATGTGACATCCATCTGAAGTTGCAGGTGAGCACAAGGAGAACTACAGATCTTCTGCTATCAGCAAAAAACAGCTTTAGAGTTCAGCTCTGCACTAGAATCGCTGAAATTGTGTTCAGCTACAGGCAATGGCAGCACAGTCCTTTAGGAGAAGAACAAGCAAACGGAAAACAATATGTGGAACGTTTATTAAATCACATAGCCAGAATAATGCATTCAGTACTTAGTAAAATCTGCTTGTGGGAAATATATTTAAGAGCAAAAGTGCTTATGATTTCTTAGAATCATTTTACTTTGCTTTATTTTTCAAGTTATATTAGGAATAGCTTAATACTCTTCCTGAAATGTGGTAGTGCACAGAATTTAAAAGCTGGAGAATGGCAGGAAACCTGGAAATGCAGGTAAGCAGAATACACAAGTGGCTGCTGAACATTTACTGTCCTGTGTATGGCTTACCTGAAAGCCAGGCACTTGATGCTGCTATATATGCTGATTTGCTCTTAGGGACAGCAGAAGTGGAAAGTGCTAAGGTGTTTATTTCTAGAAAATGTCATCTTTTCCTTTGTATCTGTAGGAGGCTAAGACAATTTGTTAGAATTTTCAAGAAATGAGCATAGAAGCTGGTGGGCTGCAATGGTCCTAGCACTACACAGCACTCCATGAAAAGGAATCGAGAATTTTCTCGTGCAGATTCAGTGACCTGAACTAAGACGATGGTCCCCGTGTCAAGTCACTTCATGAATCTGTACTGCAATCACTTGTATCATCTGCGAAGTCGCCTGCAGAACAGCTAGACAGTGATTTCCTCTGTTAGATGTTTAGCCCGTAGCAATTGCTTGGGGACCACTTCAGAAAATTTATGGTCAACAACTTGTCGGGCCTGGCTGATTAGAGAGGTGTTTCTCCAACCTCCACACGTAGACTGCTGACCCAAGTTTTTCTGCTCATCTGAATGGAGAGAATACTTTTGAAGCCTATTTAAATCAATTTAAGCCCATTAAATTAAAATCAATTGAAGCCCATTTAAATCAAGGGAAGTAGATATGGTTCCATCCAGTAAATTAGGGAAAATTTTTCCTTGAGAGAACCCCATTGTGGAGTGGAAAGCCTAACCTCAGGCAGCTAGTTCTGTGAATACATGTAATGTTAACCTGTTTGCTGGAGAGGCAGACTCATTTCTCAAGTTTCAGGGATTTTCCATGTTTGCTCTGCATTTCTTTAAGCTGTCTGAATCTTCTGAGGCTTAGGGTCACTTCATCCTGCTCTGCAGGATATGGGGCAGTATTTTACAACCTCTCATGCCTCTGGTGGTATCTGTCCTTTTTCTTTGCAATCATTTTTGCTTTCCTTCCCCATTTCTATGACAACTTTTGACAATGTCCCCTCTGTTATGCAGTTCAGCATAACTTGCTGGAAAAGCATGTAAAAAAAAAAAAAGGTAACTTTTCAGTAGTGTCAGATGTCAGGCTTTTTAGAGTGAGAATGAAGATTTGGCTTGCAAGCTCGTGTTGGCAAAAGGAAGGAAAATTCCTTTGTGAGGAATCTTGTCCAAAGAGCGTACAATATGGTCTGTGGCTGCAGGTGGTATGTCTCTGCCTCGTGTTGTCATTTACCCCAGCGTGAAGTAAATGCAGGGTGACAACAACAGAAGGGAATCAGTCACCTTTCTGGAGTACCTGCATCCTTTTAGGCAATTGCATGTGCTTCTGTCATTGTACTGCTTCATGAGCTTTTTCGAAGAAACAAAGTGCTCAGCCCTCTTGTTCTCACAGCACTGTGACAACAGGGCATGTTATAATGAGGCTTTGCTTTTCATCTCACTTTAATGAGAAGAATCCAGCACTGCCCAACCACTCTCTCCTTGTCTTGCACAGAAGAATGCAGTAGGAAAGCTCCATGTGGCACATTCCGTGCTCATCAGTTCCTCAGCAACTCCTCACGCAGCCACTGCACTGATCTGAATGACAATATTTGAGCTGAGGTCTTATAAAAGTAGCTGGCACGGTGGTTGGTCCTGCAAGGGGAAGTTTTCTAAGTTCATGCCAAAAATGACAGCAGCAGAATCTTTTTCACCACCTTCAAAGAAGCCACTGGTCTACACTCCTGTAGATCTAGACTCCACAGTATAGGGCTAAAATATTCATGGGTGCCTAGTGAAAGTCTGACCCCAAGTAGTTTTGCCCCTCTAGAACTGACACCATAGAATGGTTTGTGTTGGAAAGGACCTTAAGGATCATCTAGTTCCAACCCCCCAGCCACAGACAGGGTCACCTCCCACCAGCCCAGGTTGCCCAAAGCCCCATCCAGCCTGTCCTTGAGCACCTCCAGGGATGGGGCATCCACTGCTGCTATGGGCAGCCTGTGCCGATGCCTCACCACCCTCTGAGTGAAGGATTTCTTCCTAATATCTAATCAAAATCTTCCCTCTTTTAGTTTTCAGTCATTGCTCCTTGTTCAATCGCTACACTCTCTGACAAAGAGCCTCTCTCCTTCTTTCCTGCAGGCCCCCTTTAGGTACCAGAAGGCTGCTGTAAGATCTCCCCAGAGCCTTCTCTTCTCTAGGCTGAACAACCCCAACTCCTTCAACCTTCTTCATAGAAGAGGTGCTCCAGCCCTCTGATCATCCTTCTACCCCTCCTCTGGACCCACTCTTGACAGATCATTGTCGTTTTTATGTCATCAGCCCACATCCCCAAATCCTTCTCAGAACTGCTCTCCATCCACTCATCCCCCACTCTGTACTGATGCTTGGGATTGCCTTGGCCTAGATGCAGGACCTTGCAGTTGGCGTTGTTGAATTTCCTGAGGTTCTCAAATATTGTCCGTTCTTAAATAAAAAAATAAAAAATCACATACATAAGGTGCAGCCAGCAGTCACAGATGTCTTGGTTATCGCTGATACAGTTCATTTAATTCGTCTTCTGTGCTAGGAAGAATAATGTGCTGAGCAAACATGGTGAAGAGAATGGCCAGACCGATAAGGATACCGTAAAACAAGTGGCTTCCCTCAGACAAATGAAGGAGCAAGCACCTACGTTGTTCAGACACTGTCAGCCTTGTTGTACTGAGAGGTGAGGGAGGGGCTGAGATCCTGACTGGCTTCCCCTGGGGTGGGAGGTGAGGTCTGGGTCTGGAGATGGCAAGCTGTATCCCCAGCTTCTCTGTGAGCTGTGGGAAGCTGAAGGGTTGCACTGGGGCAATCGTTTTCTTTGCACTTGTGTGCACCTGGATGGTGGTGGTTGGGGGGAGACAGAAATATGGCACTTGTTATTTTGAAGTGGTCCTTCCCTCCATCGCTCAGAGCAGCTGTCAGAAGGAGTATCCCTGTTCCACACGTCTGTTCCATGTAAATGCAGCCTTGAAAACAAAGACCTGCCTGGAATTAATCCCAGGGTAACTAAAAATACGTGGGCATGTTTTTGCTGGCTCCTCTGCCTGAGCACTTAGCACAGCACTTGAACCTATCATAACTGATAGATATTTCCATTAATGCATGCACAAGCAATTCAGAGCTGCTGCTAGCAGGTCAGGCCGGGGCTTTCAGTGGCACAAACCTGAAGCAGAGAACAGAAGTCGAGTCCAAATGCTCCAACCAAATGCTTGTGTGAGGTAGCACTTGGTGCAGGGAATGTCGGATGGCACAGAAGGGTCACAGTGCACGGTGACACCGAGCTAGGAAAGCTAGTCACTGCCTGGCTAGCTCTTTTACTCTCCATGGGAAGTGTGGTGTATTGAAAGCTGCAGGATGGTGCTTATAGAAACTGCAAGGATGGTGCTTACTGTGCATCTGGTCTTGGCAATGACATGCCATAGTCATACTCTGCCTGGTTTCAGAGGCTAACCTGCGTCCTTGAGCACAGGGTCCTGGTGGGGGCTGCTCCCTGCCTAGATACATCAGTCATTTTTCCCACCCAAGGGTCCATGGGAGGGGTAGATAAGAACAGAGGCATGATTGCCTGTTCCAGAGATTCATTTTCACTTTTTTGTGTGAAAGTTTCATTTTGTGTGAAAGTTTTCGTGTCTTTGTTTTTTTAAAAAACAACTAAAAACCTCATTTCCCCTCCCCTCTTGAAATCATAAGCATGTTCTGCTGTGTCTAGTGGAAGCTTGCATTTTAAACAACCCAGTGCTTTGAAATTAGCTTTATATTCAAACACCATCCCTTCCTCACTCAGGAACTGTTGTATTTCTGAAAACTAAAGAGAACTCAAGGGTGTTGGCACGTGTATTTTCCCAGAATGGTCCCACGGTGCAGATTTTGAAGCATTTATGAGCTATTTTGATAATTCCTCTGTTGAGCTGCTTTGTAACTCTGGATTCCAAAATACTTCCCTGAATCTGGCCCAAATTACTTCAAAAATTGAATTTAGGCACTTAAATCATTAGGAGAAATAATTCCTACCAGTAACATAAGCTCGTTTGAGAATATGACTCCATGCCTTTGGCAGGAGGTCCATAGACCCTGTATGTCAGGCAAGAAAGCAGGTTTAGCTAATAGGGAAATCCCCTTGACATTGGGAATTGAACTGCCATGATACTCTACAAGTCATACACTTCTTCCAGCCACCTGTCATCAGACTTCAACATCTTGTTCAGGTCTTGCAAACAAGAAGACAGTTGCCTGTGTAAACCAGAAGCCACCCAGGCTTCTGGAAAGAGGGAAGCATGACGAATATCTTCTATGCCATGTCTCATACAACAAAATAATTGAAAAGTTTTAAAATGGTGCACAAAACCAGAAACAAAAATAATTAGTGTAGGTAACTCAGATCGGCTATCTAATTATGCAGTAAACCAATGATGCCTTTTTAAGTACACATAGTAGAAGACTTAGATCGTGACCTAGGTTCTTCACCAAGTCTGTTCCAAAGGTATGGTTAGTCGGTGTTTGTAAGGGAGAAGTAAGCCATATAATCAAGCAACTTGCAAACGTGGTGCTTTGTAATTCTCTGCACCCTACACATAGAAATCGTTCCACATAGACAAAATTTAGACATTAATTTTGCGTAAATCTGGATGCCTAATGTCCCAGAGCAGATGGGAAATATGACCTGCAGGAGGCAAATGTTTTTTAGGGAGAGGTAGCCCACTGCTTGGTTAGATACAGAATATGGGCACGGTTTTCATCATCTGTCTTCAGGGTGCCTCAAGCACTAGTTTGTGCAACTCACCACATCACTGGCTACAAAGGGAACATTTACCTATGCTTCCTCATCTTTATTTTTCCTTCCGTGGTGCGTGCTGGATGCATCCCATGAGATTCCTTTTCCAGGAGCTCAGGATCTTCTTTAGCTTTCACATTTTTGCTCAGAAGAAGAAACAAAGCAAACAAAAAACAAAACACTGATTGATATTTCTCCTCTATGTGTATGCACTTGGCTTGGGTTCCCCTCCTCTCCCTCCCCCTTTGTCTTTTTTTACTTAGTGGTGAATGGCTGACATACATATACATAATATATAGCATACTGTTACTGACGAAGGTACAATCTGATTATTCAGCATCAATATTTACAGTAGACTCTTTTCCCTGAATTACAGACAGGCTGCTCCCATTATGGAGTCTCTGAGACTGTCAGCTCCACAGTGCAGCAATGAAACAGCCTCATTCTGAGTCCTTAAAGGACTGAGTTCATCAGTGTTCTCAGTGCATAATGATAACCGAGGTATGCGAGTGTTGAAATAGTTGGGCAGATTTTCATGAAACACAGGAGAGTGAACCAAATTGACCCTATTCCCAAATCCTTCTGCTATCCTGAGACCCCTGAAATGCAGTGCCCACAAAAAAAGTGCAGGAACCACTCGTTTCATCTTGATTATAATGATCTCAACTGCTCCTTGCCGAAGGAAAACTGAAACGCCTGCAGAACTTGCCGTGCTTGATTATCCCACTGGACTAATATTTGGTATAACTGATACACACTTAAATTGAGTGCCTTCAAAGTCTTATCTGTTCATCGGTCATATTATTGACTCAGTGCTTTTTCTGTTACAGATTTTGCTGATCTTATTTTGGGCAGGTATGAAGTATTCATGTAGCTTAATTTCCTGTGATTTGCTTGTTTCTTGTACATAAGATCAGATTTTTAATAATACGAAGTGTAGTGCAAGTTAAGGCTTAGAAGTTCACTTTCTGTTGTGCAAAATTATGTTTTGTGAATTAAATAAAAGGGTTATAGAGCTCTGCGTTTGTACGGTTGCCTTAACAAAATAATTCTGGGAAGTGAGATTTCTGTAGCATTGGCACAGGATGATACACGGCTGCATTAATCTAACTTAGTGCACGTTTTGATCAGTATTGTTTAATTTACTTTGATCAAATCAGAGATCCGTCATAGGGAGGGCAACTCAGAGCAAGCCCTTTGTGGTGCTGTCCTGATGAAGTCTGCAATCCAGTGATTTAAGTATTCTGAGCGCAAGTTTGTTACGCCAATAATACAAGCATGATATTCTCAATCACAAAAGCCTGCACTTCTCACCTACAGCTTTACTTTCCACAGGGGTACAAACTGGCAGCAGTTTCCTTTTCTCCTTCTGCTTTGGAGGCTGGCTGACACGGTGTGTGCAGGGCAGCCGAGTCCTAAGGGGTGCGTTCCCACCAGCCCCAGAAATTGACTCCACAACTCTTGGGGGAAATTGTTTCTATGCACCTGTAATTGTGCGGTCCCTGATTACCTCTGAGACCATGCTGTAGCAACAGGAGGTGTGCTCCATACCTAACTGCAGGGAGCCAGGCCTTCACTTCTGTGGTACATGGAGTGACTTTTCTCATTTGTTTGGCTAGCTGATTATTTCTGATTGCATTTCCATTGTGGCAGGCACGTCACAGCAGGACAGTGTTCCAATCTTGGAAGACTTCACTAGTAGATGTGTTCCAGCTTTCGGGTTTAGGGCCACCTCTGCACTTCTGCACCACCTTCTGCTGTTCAGAGGAGGTCTTTTAGGTCAGAATTTCCAGGTAAAGGCTTGTGGATGATATTTTTTGCCATCTTTGCCAGTAGTAGCATTACAGTAGCGGAAAAAGGTTTCCATTTTTCATGAAACCCTTGAGAGAAGGACACTGGTACTGTTTTTCCTGGGTTGCCCTTGAAGCTCCAGTCAGCTGAGGTTTGCTGGAGATGTGACACCTGCAATAAGCATTCTCTCCATCCCTCTTGACTGCCAAAATCCTTATTATATGGGTTTTCCAGTCCAATTGGAGAGCTCTCAGTGAAACTAAAGCTGCAGTTAGCTGCTTGGGCTGTAATTGGCCACTTTTAACCATCCTCTTGTCTCACTGCTATTTATTATTGTGTTTTGGTGGGGCTTTTTTTTGGTTTTGCAGAGGTATTTACCTCCTTCAGCAACACCAGTGGCACTGAGGCAGCCCATCCCTTTGAAAAGGGAATTAATCACATACCAGCTAATGACAGAAGCTACCTGCTGCTTTTGCACACACAGACCGCATGCAGTAGATTAACAACTCGGTGAAATACAAAGCAGGCAGGAAAAGATGCTCAGGTTTTCTGTGTTTTGAAGAATAACATCAGTAACTTTGTTATGGCAGGAGAGCTACCAGTAAGTCAGGAGGGAATACGTAAGCCTAGTCACAATAAACATTACGAAATGAGGCTCTGCTGAAGTTTTTCTTTGGAGGTGTTATTTTAAGGTAGTAACACTGAGTAAAGAGATCTTGCTGATGTTGGTTTGGAGCCCACAAAGAAATCTTATAAAGACAAGGTGATAGATCTGTTTTGACAGAATGTGTGGCTTTCAATTCAGAGATGAAATACTTACCCTAAAAACATTTGCAGGATGGCAATGTCTGGCTGACCATAGCCCAGATGACAGGAGGACACCTAAGTCCAGTTGGAGAATATTAATCTGGGACACTTCACCTAAATGCGTTATTCTTTCTCCCCATAAAGTTCTCCCTGAACACAATCATTAGTTTTCTCAGGTCCTTAAAGCCAAGCATGGGGGAAGCTTACCATAAACTTTTCATACAGTTTGTGCCAGTGTCCGCTGATCCATCTGCTTAACCTTTCTAAGCATATGCTCATCTTTAATCTCCTCTGGGTGTTCTTTTTTTCCTCCAGGATAAAAGCCTGGCACAGTAGCGCTTAACAGGCCACCATACAGAAATTGAATTCAGAAATGTTGGCAAATGTACTAATAACCAACAGACTCTTTTGAAATACTCTTTATACTTCTTTCAAGTGAAGTTGAGAAACATTTTTATATAGAAAAGCTTCAGGAGGTTTTCCTGTCCCTGATAATTTGACGATTGTCCTTTGTACGTACCTCCTGATCCTGCCATGCAGAAAGCTGGAGGCAGCTCCTGAGTAAGCAGTCTAAGGAAATTTTATTCTTAGTGCCTTTACTACATCCAAAGCACATATTACGTGAGTGAAGGCTTTTTGTTTTGTTTCCTACCATTTGCTTCCATTTTCTTCTAGTTTGTCTGTGCACTACAAGAGCCCAGACAGTTCTGCTTCAGTTCATGATCAAGCATTACCTGCACATCCTGGAAGTCTGGCATGAGGAAGCTTGATATGATTTATGTGGGACTGCTAGTCAGGTTCATCACATCTTCGCATTTGAATTTTGGAGCTGTTTGGGACTTTAGTGCGTCAAATGCAGAAACTTCACTCCTTGCCATGCCGTAGGGAAACAGTTTTGATTGAAGAACATTTTCTAGCCTATGCTGACTCTGCTCAGGTTCCTCCAACTATAGCATTCTGCCTGTAGATTTGATACAAATCAGAGGGACATGCACACAAAACAGAACTGACCACATGCTGTTAGAAATCTTTGTAAACTGAAAACCAGGCACTCAGGCTTCTGAAAGGCATCCTGGTTTCATCAGGCTCTGCTCAATCTCCCTGTCAGCCTCTCCCACCTGCAATGCTAACAACGCTGACTGGAGGGAGCATGCTTGATCAGCACCAAAGTTGCAGCACTAATAGGCTGTTAAGCTTTCTGCAGGTGCATTACTGGGAAGTATTTACTGGCTACCTAAATGACTGTTAGCTGCTAGTGTATCTTCCAAGCTCTATTTGCTCCTTAGCATAAAGGTCTAAACTCTGTATCAGCAAAGAGCTAGGAGAAAGGACGATGCATTCATTAGAGACAATTGTTTTGTATGCTAGCAGGCATGCAGGCTTCATGATCTGCCAGTACAAGGTTATGGGGCTCCAAGAGGACACAGGTCGAAGCCCTGCACAGTTCACCAACCTGTCAGTCCCCAGCAGGCATCACCATAGCACAGCTTACTTGCCCTGGACACAGCTCTGACAGCGGGAAGCACTGCAGCCCACTCACTAACCTCTTCTTGCCTGCTGCTAGGATGAAAGCTTTCACCATACGTGCCCAGTTGCCAGTGTGCTGTAACACAGGCATCAACGTGCACTTGGCACTCTAACAGATGCTAATGGTGCTTTATAGCAGATCGTATGGCCAAATGCAACAGTCCCAGGGCTGAGGGGGCCTGAGCGAGTTGTATATTAGGAGGCTACCATGGCTCCTAACTGGCAGGCTGTAGAGATGCGTTTTGGCGTGGTGGATAACCTGAAATGCGGTTATATGCTGGTAATGCAATTTATTCAGAAATCACAGAGCAACTTGCTAGAAGCAATTTTTATTCATGAGTGCACAGTGCTGGCTGCTCTCCTTGTGTCTACGAACCCCCGCTGGGTCAGGCTCTGCTGCTGGTGGATGGTGTTCTGCTACAGGGACAGCGCAAGTGCAATTTTGAAGTGTGGTCTTATTGCTGAAGTAACACGCTACATGTTTTACGGATCTGCTTAAAGGACTTCAACAGGAAAATAGCCTACAAAAAGGGCAAGACATACGAGGAGTGGCTGAGGTCCCTTGGCTTGTTCAGCCCCAAGCAGAGCAGGCTGAGGGGAGGCCTCATGGCGGCCTGCAGCTCCCTCACGAGGGGAGCGGAGGGGCAGGCGCTGAGCTCTGCTCTCTGGGGACAGCGACAGGACCCGAGGGGACGGCATGGAGCTGGGACAGGGGAGGGTCAGGCTGGGGGTTAGGGAAAGGTTCTGCACCCAGAGGGTGGTTGGGCGCTGGGACAGGCTCCTCAGGGCAGTGGTCATGACACCGAGCCTGTCAGAGTTCAAGAAGCTCTCAGACTTAATGGACTGATTTTTGGATGGTCCTGTGTGGAGCCAGGAGTTGGAGTCAATAATCCTTGAGGTTCCCTTCCAACACAGATTATTCTGTGATCCATATTTTTACAGCTACTTGGTTAGTCATTTAATAATAAACTTTTCCATGGCTTTCCAAGCTGCCACGTACCTACGTACTACAGACACAGTGTTTTGACATCTCTAATCAAGAAAGCTCTGGAAGCTACCAAGTAGTACTTTTAGCTTTTTTTAACCTACTTTTTACCTCTTCAAGGACCATTGATTTCTGTAATGGTTTTCTGAAAGACATGAAAGTATAGTTCGCACTTCTGAAGTTGTAGAGATAGCTTAATGATAACAAATTATACTTTGCCAGATTGCATGTGGGAAACATTTGGACTTAATTGAATCACTTGTTTCTTCCAACTGAAGTATCATTTGCAAATACATGTAATTATATCTATACATACTTATATACACACTTCACAATTTGTACATAAATATATTCATAATCAGGTCATTCTGATCACATTTAGCAGTAGGAGGGAGGCAGAGTTTCTCTTGCTTGGACTCGAGAGACACCTTTGAATTTGTGCCACTTGGGTTCCTTATTTTCTTTCCTATAATTGTGGTCATGGCCGTGAGTTAAGTGTGGTATTTTTTTCTTCTCATATGTGATAATAGAAAATAATTAAAGCGAAGTTAGGCAGCAAGTAGTTATCAGTATCTATGGGACAGAATGATTAGCTTGCTGTTCTGTAATATTTATGAAAGATTTAAAAATTAACATGAAACTGGTGTTAGTGATTATCTTAATTGGAACATCTTCCGTAGGAGTCTGATGCTAGCATCCTATTGAGATTTTTTTTTCCTTTTATTCAATTTATTGGCTATTCTTCTTAAAAAGCTTTTCAACAGATTGTTAGTATGTTATTTCTAAATTCCATCTCTTGCCTACAAGAGAGGAAGTTTATAGCTTAAAGTTGTAGCTGTTAAGTTTAGGTATAAATTTCACCATCTTTTTTCCTTTACAGGAAAGGTTTCAACATATAACTTACAATCATGCACTTTAGTGTCAACTGCAGGAAACATGGAATGTAGCAGTTAAGCCCCAGTTATTATGATTATCCTCTACTAATCTATGCCATCTTTCTTCAGCGTTACTTCTATTCTGGTAGAATTAACATTTTACTATTCATTATTCTCTCCCTTGAGATTTCTCCTATACTTAGACATAGTTGCTTGAAAGAACATGACTGAAATCAGCAATTCCAGCAGTAGGTTCTGCTGCATCTTTAAGCTCTTCTCCTTCAGAAGGATCACCCTGTGCAACAAATCTGGGAGCCCTACCACAAGCCCATCAAGGTACTTGATTCTGTAGCATTTTCCTGGCGGTTGAGACAGAACTGCTTTTTAAGACTATCTATTCCTGAAGTATAAACGGTTTGTCAGTATCTTAGTTTACTTCGTAATTTGGGCAATCCTCTCATTTGTTTTCCAGTAATTTTTTCAGCTGATGATAGTATTTATTTCTTGAACTTGAGAGCTGTTTCTGCTTTTTAACTGTCCTTTCTAGGCCATTATCTGGTTCTCGTTTTTGTGATTAGCCCCTGTAGCAGGCCAGCATTACCAATTAGTGTTTTCACATAGTCTTTGATATATTCTACTCACATATTCAGCTTCTCCCACTCTTGGTTATCCCTGTAATAAATGCTGTGGCATTTCATCCTGTATTTAAGAGTAGTTATTTGAATGGCATTCATTACAGCCTGCACCTCCCTAAAGTTTCTACATAATGCTGATAAGTGCACCGGTGTCCTACAGCACCTGAGTAGTATTACTTCATTTACACTTTCTGTTTGTTAAACACGAAACTGCAAACTAAAAAACTGAGTAACAGATTAACTAACGAGTTTACTGCCATTCCTTCTAATAATTTACCATCTCACTATATTTACGGATACTGGTAAGTCACATTGATTAGTGTATATATATACTGAGTACAGTACTTAGATATTGAGTACAGACTGGGTGCAGAACTTAGAACAGGTCCAGAGGAGGACCACAAAGGTGATCAAGGGGCTGGAGCACCTCTCCTCTGAAGAAAGGCTGAAGAGCTGGGGCTGTGCAGCCTAAAGAGAAGGCTCCCGGGTGTCCTCATTGCAACCTTTCAGTACCTGAAGGGGACTTACAAAAAAGAGCATGAGCAGGACCCACAGCCACACCAGAGCAGCACCTGGGCCTGAATCTCCATCTCTCTTCCCCCTTGCTGAAGGCTACCTTCCACCAATCCCCCCCTCAAAGGATCTTAGGGGGATCCTGACCATGTGAGCATGGAGGAAAACATCTTCCCAACCCTGTGGGATGGTGAAACCCTGGCCTGCTTCTGCCCCACTCCCTCACTGAGCTCTGGCCATCCACACGCCCCTGTCAGGGCAGTGACTTGGGGCTGAGCCACCAGGAGGGAGGTGGCGGCAGGCTGTGGCATCACTGCTGGGTGGCGGGAGAACTGCAGAGACCCACGGGCATGACAGAGCAGTGTTCAGGGCCTGATTTCTAGGGGACAAAACTCTGCTCCCTCACCCAAGGCCACCTTCAGCCCAATGCTGAGGGGAAAGGGACACACTGCTGGCTTCTGCCACCTGCACGGGGGTGGGTGCACAGCTCCAGCTCACTGTAGTACCAAGGAGCCTCTTGACACAGTTGTAAATCAGTCCCTGTCATCACTTGAATATAAGTATCATAGCTTAACGTTGAGTGCGTGTTGAGTAATCAGTTTACAAATATTTAATAATGAATTATTAGTTTCCAAGTATTGACTGATTGATTAATAAATACTTAATAATTAGTTAGTAAATACAGCAGGTATCATATAAGTGTAGCATGTGAAGTTGAAGATGCTGTTTGATGCTCTGGCATCTCCTCCCTGGCTGAGAACAGTGTTGGGAAGAGAAGATGCTTTAGGGGCTGCGTGTCTCTCCAGGAATGACACAAGGAGTGTGGAAGAAGGTATCCCAAAATGTCTGGGATTTTGTCTAAGCTAATTGTCTGGTTTCCCTGTTTCTCCCGGAGAGACTTCCAACACTCAGTCAGCAATGGGGAACAATCCTGCAGGATCTGGTGATGCTAATGGGCCCTAATTGCCCTGAACAGCCTCACAGTTGATCATCCCCCCTGCGCTCACCACCATTGCCTACATTTAAGCTCCATCTGAGATGCTCTTACTCCTTTCCCTAGGCTGGTCCATGCTAAGCTCGGTATGTTTTTCTGGGTGTCTCAATTTCATCACCTTGTATTTGCTTTTTGTGTGTCGGGTCGTTGGCTGAGCCTACTGCTGCTTCTGTGAGGTTGTCGGCTGTAGGGTACTTGTTCTTGGTGGTGAGATAGATTTGCCTTTCTCAAGGTCCTACAGTATTAGTAGAACTTCTTCAAGGAGTAGGAGAAGACATTTTAGGCCTGCGCTCAGCTGCTGGATGCTTCTGAGGAGCAATTCAAGAACATAGGAGTGAGTACAGGTTGCTTGCGTGCCTTGTACACCTTCCTGACCACTCCTCTTCTACCCTGTGCTGGATCTCCTGGGGTTACAGGGTGGCCCCTCTGCCCTGATACCCAGCCACAGCTCAGGGGTTAGCACCTCTGGGAGCAGGTAAATGGCAGAGAAGGCTGCCTGGGACCTTTCTCTTGCCTCTTGCACCCTCAGGGAGAAATTGTGAGCAATTCAGCTCCCCTGCTGGGGCTACTGGGGCTTCCCACCAGTGACTTGCTGGTAGGGAAATGGATGCAGACAGAGAGGGCTTGGCAAGGGCTCTGTGACAGGTCACCCTGGGCTGTCTCAGCTTTGAGAGCCTCAGTTCATCCTAGCCTGTAATAGGCTGTAAAGTCTCTTTCCTCCAACTGAATTAAGCAGCCAGCTTCACGAATTGAAACTGGCTGCTGCTGAATTTCATGATAGATTGAACCTGCAAACTTGAATTTCTTGGATTAACATATTCTTGTTTGCACATCTTGTCTTTGCAAGTCCTGTATAACAAGCTATGTGAAATTGGTTCTCTGTGAAATTGGGGTGCTCCACATCTCTATGTGCTGTCAGGGCAGCACTGATCTTCATGAACTCTCTTGGTGCTGTTGTCAGAATACAAGATTTGCGGATGAGAAAATATGAGGGGAAAAGCTCCCAAATCCGTCAGCTGCACAGTATATAAAACACTATATGCGCTGGAGAGTGGTTGTGCTCTCTGATCTAACTGCTAAACATACAACTGTATTTCCTTTGTGTTCATGAAGAGCTGGAACAGAACTTACGTTGCTTTTCCTCCTTCTGTGTTGTTTTTTTTTCCACTACAGGTTGTTTGTAAAGACTCCTCCCTGCCAAACATAGGCTGCAGGTCTCATTACCAATATCTAGCGGAGCAGCTTCTGGAGTCTTCTCACAGAGCTGTCCTTTCTAGTGGCCTGGGAGACTTCCTGCTTTTAGGAACTACTTCTGTAATCTTGTTATGGGAGCAGGTGGTACTTGCGACAGCCTTAATAAAGTTTGGAAAGGTTTGCACATCACAACCAGTCGCTGAGATGACAATTAGTGTGTGGGACTTCAGTCCTGCGCCTGGAGAAGGGGTTTTATGAGCATGCAGTGCTCACTTTTTGGTAGCCCTTTGCTGGCACTGTGTTGTCAGCATCCAAGAACCTCATCTGGGGAGAAGGTAAAAGCATGCTTCAAAAAACATAACCTGTCTGCAGCCCACGAGCTGTATCAGCTATTTCCCAATTAAGATAGGACATGTGTTTTAGATGACACGAGCACAGAGCTTTTGACAAGCAGCAGAGCTTACATTTGATTCTTAAGATAAAATCACTTCAACTTTCAAATGGCTGTTGTAACTTTCACCGGGGAATTTAATATCTAGCAAAGGCTCTTGCAAAACCTTTAAGGTGACCTGTAATGAAAAACAAGATTGTGGTTCTATTGTTGAAAATAACTTGATCAGTTAGGAGGTCTATTTCTTGCCTAGTTTTGCCCCCCCTCAGCCCTTTTGTCCTTAAACAAAAAGTGAATGACAGTCTGACTTCCAAGAAGAGAAGAAAGCTTTCCTCCTTTAAGACTTAAAGGTGCAAGAATCATTAAAGTATGTGCTTTGGAGGTGGTGCTTAACATGAGCAGTGTTTTCAGAGCTTTGAAATGGGCTCAGAAGTACTGTAGCTTGTTGATTGCTGGCAGTGAGCCTCACACACTTCAGTTTGCCATACTTGGAATTAATACGGGTTTTGTTTTTTGGAGCTGGTCTGTAGCTGGAAGGGAACATGGTTCAGAGAAGCAAGTGCTGTGCATGTCAGTCCAGCAGGAAAGTCCTCGTGGGAAGCCTTGCTTGAAGTCAGCTGAGCCTTCTTACATGCACTGCCGAGAGCTGCTGTGCGGAGCTGGGGTAGGCAGCGATCAGATCGAGAGTGATAAATGAGTTCTGCAAGGTCGCAGGGGGGTTTCTCTTGGTTGCTTGTGCTGACAGCTTGTGTTGAGTTTGAACATGAGATGCGCTGTTGCTGAAGACTACAGAGCAGTGTCTGTACTGCAGCATGGCACTGTTTCTCAGAGGGACAGAAGACCTAATGGTCTGAAAGGACATGGCCAATGGGGTGGTGAAGAAACAGCCGTAGAGACTAACGAAAGAAATGTTGTAATTGATGCTTTTCGGCATTAATGATGTCCTCATCCAATGGTCCTTCATATACCTGGTAGTAAGATGCTAAATGCCCTGTGTATCAGAGTGAGCGGGTGCTCACAGGACGTAGGATGGAAGAGGTGAACTGGCATTTCCTTGGTGGTATGCCACTAACTGGGTCCCAGCTGCCTGGCCTACCTGCAGAATATCTGCAGGAGTGCAGCATTAAACTTTGAGTGGACAACTGGTAATTTAGAGTGTAATTTAGTGTTTCCACTTTCGTTTAGTTTTTGGTTCATATAAAATGTCTTGTTTATTTTCTTGATTATTCATTTCAACTGTACATATGATTAAAAATAATGAACGGTTATTAATTTTTATCGTTGGTGCTATCATTATACCTACTCATCCTTTGCTATTATTGCTAAAATTATCTCTAATAGTTTTAATAGGAACTATTATCCCATGCTAATGAGGATATAAATCAAAGTATTAAACATGATAGAAAGTACAATTTTTGACTACATTCTGAAATCAAATTCCCCTGTGGAGTGGATACCTTCAGGCTTTGCTCAGAAGAATAATGATGCATATCTCTTCCTTGCACTAGCGTGAGATGGGGTTTAACAACTCGACTGGCATCAGTGAAACTGGCAGCAGGGAGACAAAACTTAAAGGTGAGATAATACATGGCTGAACTCTCTCCTTGTACAGGAGGCTTTATGCCCACAGCTGCAACAAGTTGGATTTTAGCCTATGCTCTGGGAAATCGCACCTGAAGGATTTCAGCATGAAGGACGCTGCAGGAAGCCTGTGCTCTGATACTGTGTAGGTGTTGGGCATTAAATTCCATAGGAGCATTCAGGGGTGTTCTCTGTCTAATAACTAGGATGGGTCTCTGTTAAAGCTGAGACATGGCAAAAAGGAACAAATAATCCCTCTAGTAATCTTCCAGGGGATGTCTTCTAAACATGGTAGACAATTTCTGTCCCCTGATTGTCCTCTGCTTTGCTGCTTGAGCAAGGATATCCTAGCAAGGATATCGTGCTGGCAGTGGATCAGAAAGTCAAGGTGGCTTCATGTGCGTTCTTGTTCTATTGGTTGTTTCACTCAGCTCTAGTTAAAATGCCATTAATTTTTGTGATTTTTTTTTTTTTTGTGTATGTGTGAATATTGAACTCCATACAACACAATGCTCTTGTCAATAAGAGTAAAAGCAATACAGCAGGATAATGCGGTGCTTTCTGTATTCCTAACATTTTCCATTCATTCAGATCTGTGCTTTAAGAGGATTGTGGACTATTTGCTACAGACCCTGCTAATGAAAGGTCTTCCGATACCCAGTTTAAGCTAATTGTTGTTAGTCCCATCAGTTTTTGAGGCCAAGGGCAGTGCTGCAGTGTGTAGAGGAATCTGTTAATGAATCGTATGAAGCCACTAGGAAGTAAAAGCAAAGAAGTGCAAAGAAAACTGTCAATTACATACCTAGATGAATTCTGGCTAAGTATTTCAAGCAATTGGGGGGTTTAGTGACTTCAGTGTGAGTCTGCTGGCTGTGTCTGAGGTTTTGGCTTTCTCCTCTATTCTCTGCTGAGCCCTTGTCCTGGAAGGACAGCGGTGATGGCAGGGGGTTAGTTCCATAGTTAGGGGTATCGTGGCTTTGGGTTTGTGCTTCAGTCTCATCTTTCTCATGAGTGACGTGGGGTGGAGAGTTA
Source organism: Anas acuta (assembly GCF_963932015.1). NCBI lineage: Eukaryota > Metazoa > Chordata > Aves > Anseriformes > Anatidae > Anas > Anas acuta. Next base: position 62,753,013 of record NC_088982.1, on the reverse strand, counting down.
AGCTTCCCACAGGATGAGGCTTGGCAGCAAATGAAGTCACTGGGTGGAGAGTTTAAAACTTTTTTCCTTTGTTGTGCTTAATTAGCCTACGGCCCTCACTGCCACGGAGTGCTGTGGAAGGTCTTAGGATAACTTCAAAAAGGGTTAGGCAAGTTAATGAACATGTTGAATATTCATTAATAGAGTTAATGGTCTAGAAAACACTGTTGCTTGGGAACACTCATCTCTTACATGTCAGACTGGAAGGATGTAGCGGGGTCAAGATCTGCACTGATTCTTGCTCTAAATAATTGCTAAGTAGAAGATAACAGCTAGCTGGGCTTCAGTCTGATCCTCTTCGTTTCCCATCCCTATGTTTTGATGACAGCTTAGGCGGTGTTGTTCCTTAACAGTTTAGCTGACAGCCTTTAGATGTGTGCTAAGTAGCCTGAGCCTTGAAAACTGGAGCTGGCACCTACCTAGAAGTGCTACCAAAACTTCTCTTGACTTAGTTGCTGATGTTACATTAGGGGCTGAGCCAGACGGTGCTTGTCCAAAAGCTCTGGAGTCAGATTGGAAGAAGGAAGAGCTGGTGTTGGGACAGTGAAGCCTTTTTGGGTGTTGGTTTGTGGTTGTGTTACATGGGCAGGATTTGTCCCATGGAGCTGCAGTCACAGTGGGTCTGGGTCTGGTGTCCTGAGCCAGAAGAGGACGTGCCTCTCAGCCCGCAATATCAGTGCCTGGTGAGTGCAGCCATCACCCTGGTGTAAGGCACATCTGGGGATAAATGCTTTCAAATAGACTTGGCTTTGATAACAGGCTGTAATTGAGGCAGACTTGAAAAACTATTTCTTTTTTTTTGATGTTATAAAACACTTCTGAGTTAGTGTTGGTGCATTTTTTTTTTCCAAGAGATAATGAAAACTATACAAGCAAATGGGGGGAGAGGGGGGATTACAGATGCATTTTCTCTTTGACCTTAGTAAATGAGGTTTTCAGTGCCAGTCATCTTTCAAACTTCTTGATTATATATCATCATATGTCTCTGTCCAAGACTATCATCTCTGGTTTGAATAGCAACAGCTCCCTCTGTCTACCTCAGTAAACAGTGGACTGTTGCACACCGGTAAATGATATTTTTTTTTGCTGCCCAGTGATATTTATTTTCTCTAGATACAGGTGCAGCTTAAATGGATTAACTTTATGATGGTTTTAGATTTTTTTCATATGTTTTTAGGAGTGGTTGTAAAATTCTTGCTATTACTTCAACTTTCAGATTACAAATGGAGCAACTATTTTAGAAAAAGTAGGGGGGAGGAAGGAGGCCTTCTCTGCATTACTGGAAGAGACTATTTTTTTGTTGAAAGTGAGCTTTGAACACCCTGTGAATTACTGACACATTAAACGTGTCTCTGGAGACTTGAAAGTTTTTTTACCCTCTTCCAAAGTGCTGCTATTGTCTGTGTAACAAATCTGAACTGAGCTGCTCTGCTAAAAGTAAGTCATGCACACTTAAGAACATAATAGTAGTTGAGCCTTGACAATGCTGCTGCATTCATTTTGGCAAACTGTTATTGTAGTACAACTGCAGCTCGAGCTAGACGTTTACCTTGTGATGAAGAGCCAGCATGCTGTTAAAGGCATACTACTAACATTTCTTAGCTCTTTTCTCACTTTGATATTTGTCCCATATTGGGGCTTTTGATCACAGTCCCAACAATGGAATTTACTATGCAGAGCACTTGAGGGCTTCAAAAAGTCTCCTATAAAGGGTGTGCCGTACCTCATCTGATCTTTGTTGCAGCTGGGAAAGGGAAAGCGCTAGGAGGGCTGGAGTTTGTTTTGGTTCAAAATACTTTGATCAGAACTTCTTTTTTTTTTCTCTGTTACTCTAACGCATGAAGAGAGCTAGGTCTCCAGCTCCAAAGTACAGCACAGATGATGGCTTGATGCAGCCATCATCTACTGCTAGAAAGGTGCTTGTGGTGCATCGGGCTGCGGGATGCGTTCAGATGGCGAGCCGAGAATTGTTGTTCATCTCCACCCCAGGAAGGAAGCAACTTGGTGAAGGTCTACAGGTCTCTGTAGGAGAGCAGACTGGATTCATGTGGCACAAACTCTCCAAGATGGTTATAGCTCCTGTGAGGCTTTGCTGCAGTATTTCAGAATAAAAGTATTTCAGGTCTAGTGTTTTAGCCTTTGAGGGATTTTTCTCTTAAGTTAGAATTCCCATCTGGGTGGAAGAAAAGCATTTTTCTGTTAGGTTCCTGCTGCCTTCTTACAAGATAGGAACGAGGTCACTTTGTGTGCTTTCCCCAAGCTTTAAAAAAAAAATCAAAACAAACAAAACCCAACAGTGTCAATTTGTTGCTGTTCATGAGCTTCACTTTTGGAGTGAAATAAAATTGCCTTTGCATCTGTGTGCAAAGCTGTAAGAAAAGTCGCAATAAATGTGGAGTTTTGTTTCATGACATGTATCAAACAAGTTTGTGTACCTATACTTTTGAAAAGCTTTTATAAGAGCAGTGGTTTATATGATCTTCTGGTCCTTCATGCCTCATAAACAGCTCTTGGGGGATATCTTTTAAGACAGGCAAGTTGTGGAAGACAAGGTTGAAGCTTTGTCAGAACTGGAAGGTCGTTGCAAATTTTGTTCACTTATACCATTAAGTACCAACAAACTGTTTTATTGCTCAAGTCTCTTCCTCAGAAGTGATTATCCCATGGTGGAGTGTGACGTGAGCGCACAGCGTCTTAGGGATTTCACTTTGTCCTTGGAACAAGGCGGTGGTTTTTGATGTGCTCTCATGAAATGGAGCTCCGAAACCAAACTTGTTTAAGATGTGTTAGATGTCCCCTTCCATATTTAACTCTTACTTATTATTTATATGTATAGAGTATATAAAATAAAAACATTTTACATGTCACTCCAAATTCATAATGCATTTTCTCATGTTAATAAAACCATTCTTTCAGCAGATGATTTTTTTTTTTCTTCAGTAAATGTTCTTCTCCCCTCAGAACACTCATTTCATTGGAAATCCTTCCCGGACCTGTACGCATTCTGGTGAAATTATCCTTAATACAAGCTTTATATGTACAGAGCTTGTTTCAATGAAGTAAGGCTTTGTTTTATACATACATGCATATTTTATATATTTAAGCCCTAACTAGCATTGTTTAGAAAGAGAAGTGTTATTGTCTCTAAGGAATGCTGCTCCTACAAAACTTAGTTATGCTTCACTGTACCGTAATTTGTAACCTAAACTTGCCCAAAGGAAAAGAGTGTGTTGGTGGAGAGGGACAATGTACATATGTAAGAAATCATTCTGTTGTCAGGGGTGCTGATAACTGACCTGCTAGTTAAAGCAAGGGAAAGTAGATGAACATCACCTTATTAGTGACAAAATGGGGGCTGTTGGGCTTGGTGAACCATCGTGTTGAAGATTTTTGAAGAAAACTAAAGTGTTGTATGTTGGTTGGCAAGTAAAATAACTAACTCTACAGCTAGTTCTGTTCTTTTCCTATTTAAATATAATCCAGCGCTAGTCACGGCGCTGGTTTTGTGATGCTTGGTATATTTTTGGGAGCAAAGAGCATATGCCATAGGGAGGCAGGCACTTTGCTGATGAGTACCAGGTAAGTGAATCTAGCTATGTAAATTGGATAGATGAACAGAGGAGACAGTTAAACTCCCTGTGCCACACTCTTAAGCCAGATGTCTGGCATTGACTTTCCATACTCTTGGTGTTTCTTGCCTGAGCACCTGCTTGTTACCAGAGCCTGCCAGGCTGCAGGGATCCCTCTGATGTGCTCTTTGAGGGTGGTAGCTCCCAAATCTAACTGGTATTTTGGGGTATCCCGTAAAATATTTGGATAAATGGAGCTATGCTGTGTATGTCTTGAGGTGGGAGGAAGAGGACTGAGTGAGCTGTTTGTTTCTTAGATGAATTAAAGTCTACATTGCTATTCCAAGGGGAAGTGAATTTTTCTGAGTTGCCGTGGTGCTCAGAGTTTTAAAGACAATTTTTGTCAACTGCAGTGACAAAGGGTCATTGGGTTCTTGGCTTTGTGTTGTGGAACATAAATTGCTCCTGCATGCAGGCAAGCCAGGAACAAAGGTGGTTTGGCCTGTGTATCTTTTCCCCTCCGCTTTTCAGACACAAGTGCATCACTCATGCTCATTTGATGATGACCATCAATGAGCCAAGGTACCTGCCTATCCTGTGCAGAACACTTTTGCAGTGAAAGAGGGTCAGGGTACTAAAGGGGATGGTTGAAGGAGGCACGAAGGAGACGCTGAGCTGGCAGGCAGGCTGTCTTTGTCCTCCACCTTTGGGAAGCACACAGCTTCTGACATCCAGCCTGCACGCACTGTGACCATGAAACCTCCAGTGAAGGCTAAACTGATGTAAGAGCCAGAGGCCTAACCAGCCTCTGGTTACTCCATCAGTGCTGTCCTTGTCCCTGGCCTTCTGTCTGCTCAGCTGCACCTGCACGTTTGAGGGCTGGAAAGAAATCCTCTTCAGACGTGAACCAAAAAGAACAGCTGGGCTTTGTATGCACAGAGGGCTTTATAAAGGTCAAGAATTGAGCTCTCGTGCCAGTCTTTTTGTGGTGTGCTTCTCGTTGTTTCTCTTTCCCTGTGAATTCTTCCTCTGAATTGGCATCTGCTGACTTTGTGGGGGATTTCTGTTTGTTTTTAACATGGTGTTCTGTGTTGCAGGTTTTCTGTCAGTGCATGTCTTAACATCTTTTTGTTGGAAAGCTGGACTGCTGTGAAGGTCTGTCGCCGCTTCCATGTGTTACTAAATCCACTGGCGTCATGCTGGAGGGATATTGCTTGTTTTTTTTGGAGGAGGAAGAACTAGCTCCAAATTCTCTGCAGCACTGGGTGTAAGCTAATCTGTGGGACAACAAGGAAATCCACTGTGTGTGAGAAACAGTCGGATCAAACCCACAGTCATTTGTTTTTACAAATAGTTCTGTGGTTTAGGTCCACGAGGGGCTTCATTCGTACTCATTCATAGGCCCCCTTGTTGCGAGTTCTGAGCATATTTTGAGCTGTTTTCATCCTGATGCTGTGAAAAAGGTGTAGGCACAAAAGACTAGCTGCAAAGATGCTTTTTCTGGTCACTTGTTATAGCTCTGGTTTACTGCTGCACTCAATCTCATTGATTGTTGATATTATAGACCAGCATGGTTCCATCTCTCGTGTCAGTAACAAACGCTGTAAAATGCCTCAACACTTTTGATGAGTAGTGATAGAGTTATTGCACGTGTGCAGCCTTCATAAGTATTTCTTTCAAAACATTCAAGGTGATTAGGTCACACTACAGGTATATAAAAAAAAAATCCTCATAATTCTTCTTCTGGAAGAAAAACCAGCATCTTTCACAATGGGAGAGTGAAAACTTCTGTTGAAGCCATCCAGGTACTGTTACTGTTTAGTAGCTGACGTGTATTGATTGTAAATAGACAGTTGGCACTACCATTTTGTGATTTCAGCTTTGGCAGAAAAACAAAGGCTGCGCTATGTAAAGAAGGACTCATGGGGAAGGATTAGTTTGCTATCTGCAGGGCAATATCTAAGAAATGTGTTAAGCTCCCTACAGTGTGATAGGGTTGTCTGCAAGCAGAGTTTGATTTCTTTAAGACAACTAGTTTAGCCTGCATGACCGACTTCTGGCCTTTTAGTGTTGGGTAAGATTCTCTCCTGCATATCTATATTAAGAAACAAGCTGTTGCTTTTTCAGTTTTCTAGCCTGAAGTAATGACAAGATTTCAAAGGATGGCCTATCAAAAAATAGAAATGAGGGTGGGATATGTACACCTACCCATCCCCTTAGTCAGGAATTTTGCTGAGTCTCCATGGTCAACCTGGAACTGTAAACTGTAGCTGGCTGTGCAGGTCTTTCCATACCAATTTTCACATGATTCCCCCTTTACCATCACAATTTAAACTTTCTCCTATTTGAGACAGAGAAGACTGTGGGTCATTGATTTAAATGTACAACGTGACCTTCAAAGTCCAAAAGAAGCATGTGGAAATCAAAGACCTGACATGAAATAAGAGAATTTCTTCTGCAAATAGCAATGCAGTTGGTTCTTCCATTGAATGGGCTGTATTGCCTTTAGGTTTCACTGTAATCAAGACAGCCACTTACTGGATATTGATAATTTAGCTGCTGCCACTATGGAAAAGGTAATTCACTAACCACTCTATAATAATTTTCTCAGGGGTTGTTCCCCAGTTGGTTATGTGCACTTCTCAAATGGCTTTTTCTTTCAGTTTTACTTATGTTAATGTATATTATTTTTCTTTTGCATAAGATCCCCAACAGCAAGTGGAGTTCTCATGCTGGAAAGCAGTATTTCCATTTTAAACAGTCACAAATCTCCTTTTGTGAGGAGGCAGAGGCAGAAGCATGGCACTATTCACATAGCTTGACCACTGAGCAGGCATCTTCCTGTGCTTGCTGAGCAAGACTGGCTGGGAGCAGAGTGACAACATGGGGCTGACACCAGGCAGAGCTGCCTGCCTCAAGAAAAAAAATCCTGTGGTTAGCAATTACGATATAACTTACCTAAAGCCCCATAACCAAGGACTGTCTGTCATATATCCAAGTCTGAGAATTTCCACCACCACCACCGTTTTTTGTTGTTGTCTTCTAGCATTTCTACGCCAGGTCTGCTGCTATGTTTGTTGTATTCTTTTTGAATCCGGTGAGTTCAGCAGGGTCCTGCTGAAAGACAGATGCTCCCAGCTGCTGGGCAGTGTCATACCTTTTTCCATGCCATTTCTTTGCATTTCTTTTCATGCCATTTCTTTGATGCACGATCTCTGGTAGGAAGACTGGCATAGTAGTAAACGAACAAGATCTACCACAGCTGTGGGGAAGCACTGGAATAATTTTTGCAAAGGACAGGCAAATCTTTGCAGGTCTCGTGTACACTTGGTAAAGCAGAAAATAGCTCTCCAAAAGCCAAATAGACTGAACCATGCTTAAATGGGTCCTGTGTTCTTCCCTGAGATTCCCATGTACCTCTGGCATCCTGCCTGGTCAGGGGAGAGCAAGCATGCGTCTCAGAGCTATGAATTTACCTAAGGTGGAATCCTCGATTTGTTTTAAGTCATTTATGCTTTCTCAGTCCTGTTCTTCCCAGACCTTGATAATTTCACCATTCCAGCTGAACAGGAGGTTTACCTTGTTAAATTCAGGGAGTGCCACTCGGATGGCAGCAGTCTTTTATCCTGTCCCTCTCATTTTCTGCCAGGCCCATAATGCATGATTAATCTCAGTATGTAGCAAAGGGTGCAGCTACCTGTTTCTTTTGTCTGCAATAAAATACATACTGTTTGATCTAATAGCACAGCATCTGTATTTGGAAAGTTTTTTTTTACCTGTCATCTTTTATATTGTGAACATACAAAAAGAGCTGCTCTGTAGCTCTGGAAAATGTAATTTTTCCTCTCTTGTCCTTCTACTTTTAATGAACAGATTTCACTCTTTCTGATGCACATCAGTTTGTGTGCCTTTACCACCCAGCCATGCTAAGATTCAGGTTTATTGATTCTAAATATGCATTCCACTAGTCTTCATGCTCATTGTCAGAAATCAAAGCAGTCAGCTACATCTCTAGTCCAGAAACCGAGCTTTTAATGGAGGTATCACTCTAAAGATCTCACACCCCTTCTCTCTATTCATAGTCTAGAGCAGATCCTGCACAGGTGTAAATTGTTACAGCTCCATGGGGCTATCCAAATGGACACCAGCAGGGGCTGTGATCTTCCAGAGTAGCACATTTTCTGACATCTGTTGTGGTAATGCAGCTCTAAAAGTACTTAAGTTTGAGAGTGGGGAAACACTTTACCCATCAGTTTGTCCTGTTCCTTGAAGTTGTTTCTCCTTACTTCTTCCTCCAGTGTTTTTTTTTTTTGGGGGGGGTGAAATGTTAAAAGTGCTGTAAGATGGAAAATCAGTTGTACTGAAACATCTTCATTGGCAGCTTAATCACTGCTTTGGTGGGGCAGCTATATTAGTTTATTAAGGTATCGTTCACTTTGAAAAAGACTTTATTTTGTAATTTTTGTATTGTAAATTCAATACTTGCTATTATTTAAAATTGTGTAAAACACATTGCTAGTTCTCAGGCTTAAGCTTACTATAATAACTGCATCCAGTGTGTGGATAGCTTGAAAGTCTAGTGGCTTCCTTGCAGCCTCTTAGCAGACACGTTGATTATTGACATATTTGCTGCAGTGTGGTTTGTCATAGATTAACTCTGCGGATGACCAAGGCTCAGGCTTTCACAAGTGGCCCTGAAAAGCCCAGTGACTACGGAAACAATTCTGCAGCTCACTTGATTCCTCCTGTCCTCAGGAAAGGTTATGAAGCCAAAGTGGCCACAGTTTTATTTCTTGTCAGCCACACCTCCCCAATACATCGATTCACAAGCGTGCTGTTTTGCTTCTCTGACCTCATTGACATGCCATCTCGGAAGCCGGTGGCTTTTAGGGCCAGGAAGGGCGTGAGGATCTTCTTGGTAATGGTGGTGTGAACTCTTGCTTATAGCCCATCCCCTGCTGCCTCTGTAACCACCCTGGGCATTAGTGGTGGCTTTTTTAGAAATGTGCAGCTGCTGAAACAGCGGGCTGATGCACAGCCTCCCATCACTTATGTTTAAATGGTATGGATGACCTGAGAAGTATCAGCTCATTTTATGGACACTCTGCCTTTGAAGTCATTAGTGCTTAATTTTCACTGTTGCTTGCACTCAACAGCGATGTTAGTAGTGGCTTCATGAATTACTAATGCGGTGCTTAGAGGTGAAAAGTAAAGACCTCATCAAATTCTGGATATTTGCATATACAATGCAGATAATTAAGTATCTGAGGCAAGTTTTTTTCTTTACCTCCTTTGCTAATAGGGCGTTCAATAGAAATTACATTTAATATCTTTTGCTGCTGAGGGTTAACCTTTATTTAATGCTGTCCAGTCCTATATGATGTATCCTATGCTGAATTAACCCTCATCTGCAAAGCGGCTTCTTGGGTTCTGTTGTGTTTATACTGGCAACCTCCAAGAGGTAATTACAGAGCTCTTTTGTTAGAAATTAAGTGCTGCAGATGGACTCTTTTCCAGTAAATCAGAAATCACAAATAGAGTTCAGTTTAAGAACTCAGGGAAACTGTATTTTTCGCTTCCCTCTGTTTTTTTTCTCCATCACATCAAAAGCAGTTCTTCAGAGCACTGAAGTGTATGCTTAACATTATAGTCCTCAATTCGGTGAGACTCTTCTGCCTTTATTAAACAGGGCTGTCTTTAAACAAAGCTCTTAAACACACGTGTAATTAGTTATTGACGTGAGGTATGGTGAGTGTATATATAGTCTGTACTTCAAAAGAGGGATCTTTTTCCTAGTAGGTCTCTTTAAAGCAGAAGACATGCTTCTAGCTTGAGTAATGTTGTTTGTCTTTTTTTTTTTTTCTTTTTCAATGGCATTTCAATTCAGTATAGGTAAAAACGATCTTTTAAGAATGAGTCAAAAGCTTTAATGCATGTTTAACCCAGTCCCCTTTGAAACCCAGTTCAGATATACAGCTTCTTTGAAATACGTAATTGTGCAAGGAGCTATGTTCATCAGGAAAATGTTTTTAGTATCACCTGCATAAACGAAATCACAGATGCTTCAATCAAGGATCATTTCTTTAAAGAAAGGCTTTAAATTGCCTACTCTGCAGTATCGCATGCTTACCCGTAATTTAGTGCCTTATCCACTGGAGTGTCACGGGGATTATCTTCTTCTGGAATGTGGAAATGATTAGAAGATTAAAAATCCATATGCAATTCCCTGACTTTTCACAGAATACTAAAAACACCGGATAAATGTTTAAGTTATTATAATTCTGAATCATTGTTGTAAGCATTCTCGCTGCCTTATATTGTTTCATTTTTTTCACCAGGATAATGAGTTCAATTTCAGGTGTGGGTTGTTTTTTTTTATGGTTTGTTTGTTTTTGTTTGTTTGTTTGAGGAATTTCCACTCTCACATATCTGAGCCCATTGCTTTAGGAGTGGGAAAACTGTGATGCTTTCCATCTTTACAGTGGCAGATCATATCATACGCACAGCTTGCTGTCTTTAGAAGGGATCATTATCTGATGGCTGTTGCCATTGGACATGGCCACTAGCTGAGATGAGTAGAGGGAGCAAAGCCAGGTGGTAGTGCAACTACACCACTGCTTGTTTTAAGCTGTTTTTCACTGTCTGCTCTGGGAGCACTAGTCTTCAACTCTCTGCAGCTTCTTCTGTCAATATCCTCTTTGCTGTTGGGTGGCTTGTGTCATGAACCAAGACAGCCTGTGCCATTTATTTGTATACAGTGCATGTATTTAGTGAAGCTAGGCCTTTTGGTTATGCAGGAGGGAGGTGACCTCTTAATTTGTAACAGATGGTAAAGAGAAAGTTCTCGTATGCAGCTACATGTTCACCTGGATGTGCTTGTTGGTATAGAGACTGAATTGTGTGCTTCTGGATCCAGTGAAGCCCGGACTTGATCACAGAGAAATTTAGGGGTGTTGATTATCAGTGTTGAATGCGCATCATGGGTGATTTGGAAGTGGTTTAGCCACTAATTTGCACTAGCTGTAACTAAAGCTGTGAATGAGAGCTGCAGGGGGCTTGAACATCCTTTTATCTGGTTAAAAAGGTAGCTTGACAGGAAAGCCTGCTGCACATCTGGAACAGCTGCTTGTGGAGGAACAAATGGATAGATACCAAGGGCGTAAGCTCCATCAAATTCAGATATATTAATGTTTCTAGACAGCTGTACCTAATGACTAAGAGATAAAAGGTTGCTCTTCTGAAGATATATGGGCATCTTCATAGGGTTTTTGTTGCAAGGCACGTTAAGTATCAGTGTTGCATTATAGACAAATGATATTACTGAAAGTGATATCCAAATTATATCAATTGGATGGAAATACTTCATACTTACATTGAAGTTGTCATTTTACCATTTACTTAGCTAAGTGAATGCTAATCAATTAGTTTTCATCCTTCCAGTCTAACTAGATGTTGCCAAACTATCCTCAGGTCTGAAGTGGAATGAATGATGTTTGCTGTTTTATGTGAATTTATCTCCTGTTAACACGGGGAGTTAGACTTCTATTTAGCAAGATTTTCTTTTGTGATGTGTGAAAATATCAAAGTGGTTCAACCCAAGGAAAAGATTAGGTTTAGGATGTAGCAGTTGGGTATGCTTTCCTTTCATGCTCTTATGTTCCCCAGAATAGCTCTTAATTGCAGATGCAGAGATGACCTATCACCTCTTTGTAGGTGGTTGCGTGGTCTTCAATCACCACTGTATCTGTGCCTCTTGCAGCATCTCTGGAAGCCAAGGAGTGCCATTATCCTAAATCATTTGTCTGAGATCAGAGGAGGTGAGTGGCAAAGCGGGACTTGAAGCCATGCCAGCGCTCTAATCTCTGCCATGTCACTGCCTTCTGTTTAATGTCCTCGGGGGTCGATAGGAAAGCCTTCGGAGCGCTTCTTTGCTGGGTGGAATCTATCTAGCATGAAGTGTGCAAATATTCAGCACAAAGACACCTACTTCTGCTCAATGCCACAAAAACTAAAGTGTTCCTGATTGCAAATGCGTGGAGATTGTAAGCAGTGAAATCAATTGACTGTAAACACCTGTTCAATGGCAAATGTGTGCGTAAATGTAGCCTTGCGTATGAATGAACAGTGGCAGGAGCTGCCAGGCTCTGGTGTTGTGTTTGGCAGCAAGAAGTTTAAATAGCAGAAAGTTTTCTTGTTTGCAGATATGGATGGGTTGTGGCATCACAGAAAGCATCAAGAAGGTATCCTCAACGAGCTGTCCAGCTTTTACTGATACTCTTTGCTCTAGTGGTGAATTCACTGAAGGTTCAGGTCTGTACCTTTCCTTAACGCTAAATTCACATGGACCCTTGTGGAGTTGGAGGCGGGGAGGAAGAGGGAAGAGAAAGGAACACAGCTGCAGTCTTATTTTTATAAGAGACTTATCAGCTGCTAGCAAGCTTTCCCAAGTAGATGATTACTATCTACCTTGCAATAAACATCTGACTTTATCCAGGCAATTCTGAAATAACTTGACCAGCGTGATGTAATGTACAGGCGCATCTAGAGACCTGACCTTTACAAACGCAGCCTTAAAAGTTAAATGTCATCCTCTACCCCAGCTTCCATTCCTGTGCTGCCATCCTACCCTCCATTTGGTCATTTCCCTGCTTAATCTTCATTGAAGTAACTCTGCAGAAATCAGAGCTGCTTTGGTCATTTATGCCAAATGCAGCTCTTGCTTTTAAACCCTGAAGTCCATAACAAAAATCTTAAAGCCATTAGGATTTCCATGTCCAAATAACCATATTAGTGATACTGTTCACTAAGTGGCACCAGTCCTGTCCCTCAATATTCATGGACTCAGGTGGGGTTGGGAGGCAGAAGACTTCCAGCCTTTTGCGAGGTACCTACCCATCAGCAGAATTTTGCAGGGGATGAGAAGGAGGGAGTGAATATCCCATCAAACATTTTTTTTCTCTCTTTTTTTTTTTTTTTTTTATTTTCTAAGGCTTATCCAAGCAGATTCAGGCTACTCAAAATTTTATAACCTTTCAAAATCTTCTCCATTGACATATTCTTACAAGCCAGCCATAAAGCAAGAGCTCCCCTTATTTAACAGCCAGCAAACCAAGGTGTGAAACTAAGGATGTGCAGCAGCAAGAGAGATAAGAAACCTGCCTCTTCTGCTGCATTTATCTTTAATAAGAGGATGCCTAAGAGCTTCAGCTTTCTGTTATCTTTCACTAAGATTTAGCAGAAGCAAGCAGTACTAACTAAGCTTTTAGAGCTCTTGCTTTACATATTAAAAAAGGTAATTTTTATTTCCATTTTCACTCAGCCTGATTTGAAAAACTTCTGTAAAATAGCATTCTCCATTTTGAAAGCTATTTTTGAGATGCCAAGCAGTGCTGATTATATCAATAGAGTACATTGATTATTTTTTTCTTATTTGCCCTGTATCCTAGTAGGCCTGATATTTGACATGATTTATTTTGTTTCTCTTTTCATCTCCAAATTTCCTTGGCAATAATCAGAATTACATTGAACAATCGCAGGAGATTTGTCACAATGAAGTTCTGATGCTGGTTTCAATCTAATGCAAAATGTGCAGTGTGTAACTTAAAGCCTTTGTCTGTCTTCGGGGTCTGTTTACGCCAATGCTGAATTGATACCTTTTCCTCTGGCCTGTTGTTGTATGCTGGATAATGTGCTCTAATTTCTGATTTGGGGAGGCGAGATGCAGACCCTGTAAGTTAGCGATTCACCTAACCCTTTGGTGCTGGTACAGGAGGTTTGTGTTACTGCAAGGGCAGTTGATCAGAGGATGTACTGTGCCACTCCAGGCTTCTGGAGACTTGCTAACGTAACACCCATCTTTAAGAAGGGTCATAAGGAGGACCTGGGAAACTACAGGCCTGCCAGCCTGACCTTGGTGCCAGGAAAGGTGATGGAACAGGTCATCTTGAATGCAATCATACAGCATGTGTGGGACCAGGGGATCAGGCCCAGTCAGCGTGGGTTCATGAAAAACAAGTCCTGCCTGACCAACCTCATCTCCTTCTATGGCAGGGTGACCTGCCTGGTGGATGAGGGAAAGGCTGTTGACACTGGGGGTGCTGATTGATGCTCACCTGAACACAAGCCAGCAGTGTGCCCAGGTGGCCAAGAAGGCCAGCGGCATCCTGGCTTGTGTCAGGAATGGTGCAGCCAGCAGGAGCAGGGAGGTGATCGTCCCCCTGTGCTCTGCTCTGCTGAGGCCGCACCTTGAGCACTGTGTTCAGCTTTGGGCCCCTCACTACCAGAAGGACATCGAGGCCCTGGAGCATGTCCAGAGCAGGGCTACGAAGCTGGTGAAGGGCCTGGAGCACAAATCCTGTGAGGAGCGGCTGAGGGAGCTGGGGGTGTTTGGTCTGGAGAAGAGGAGGCTCAGGGGAGACCTCATTGCTCTCTGCAACTGCCTGAAGGGAAGGTGTGGGGAGCTGGGGTTGGCCTCTTCTCACAGGTAACCAGTGATAGGACTAGAAGGAATGGCCTCAAATTGTGCCAGAGGAGGTTTAAGTTGGAAATGAGGAGACATTTCTTCTCAGCAGGAGCAGTCAGGCACTGGGACGGGTTGCCCAGGGAGGTGGTGGAGTCACCGTCCCTGGGGGTGTTCAAGGAAAGGTTGGACGTGGTGCTTGGGGACATGGGTTAGTGGGTGACAGTGGTAGTAGGGTGATGGTTGGACCTGATGATCTTGGAGGTCTTCTCCAACCCTAATCATTGTATGATTCTATATCACTCTGGAACTACTGATTTTAATCAAGTGATGGTAACATGTTACCCAGACCCCAGCATGATGAAACTTGAGTCTTAAATCCAGTCCTGTAGAGGTCTGTTGTACTGCTTGTGAGATCTGCTAAAGCCCAGCAGCTTCCATTCCTGACCAGAGCTGCTATTTCTAATACAAGTGTATGGCAAGACTTCTTACTCCTCTACAGCATGTCTGTTCTCTAGTCTCTGAAACGTGGTTTGCTTGCAAGGATTAGCAAAACTGTATAGCCAGGCTACAGCAGACTGTCTGGGAAATGTCTTCTGCCCAGCAGCCATAGCAGAACTTCCTACTACATGTTAGACACCAAAGAAAAGATTCAGTTTTTAATTTGAATTTGCTTTTCTTTACTGGGAAGAGGAAAAATAAATAAATAAAGAACACAAATTAATTGGCCCTGCTTTGCACAGAAGGAATGATTAATCTCCTGCATGCAGGAGCATCTGTCTACTACTCCTGCCTGAATTCCTCAAAAGGCTAAGAGTGTTTCTAATGGTCATTTAAATAATAAATGCCACCACACTCATTAGGGGTGTATCAGCCGTTCGTTTTCTGCTCTGGTGCTTGTTGTATTCTATTAATATTTATTGAATTCAAGGAAATTCATTCTGAGCTACTGGTCTACATTTCTTTTCAAGGTCACCAAATATAAATATTTTATTTATCTAATTTAGAAAAACGATATCAGATGCTATGCAGCAAACATGACAAGAGTATGAATTAGCGGAAAGCTTCCCTGGGGAAATGTATCCAGGTTCCAGTAATGGATAATTATAAATCCAATAGCTTCTCTCCTACCAGGTAATAAAGATATATAAAGGCGATACAAACCCTCACCTGAAAGCGTGCATGTGGCAATAGCAGTGAATAGCAAAATAGACTATTTACTAAGAGGGCAGTGAGAGCATCCAAATCTTTCTGGTATTTGGGCCCTAAGTAGGCTTATTAGAGCTTCAGCTTCAAAACTGTTCATGGATAAGCACATGTGACAGATCTCCCATAGCCCCATGTGAACAAATGTGCCTACATCTATTAGGTGCTTGATGATGTCTCTCACGCGCTCGCAAAGGTGCTGGCTAAAATGTCCCTGTAACAATCATATGCGTGGCCAGAGTAGCTTGGCTCGAGGATTTCACAGTGCTTTCTCACCACTAGCAGTCTACTGTTTCTCCTTCAAACAGGGTTGCATTGCATACTTGCTGTGTATGCATAGCCCAGGAAGGTCCTGTTTCTTCCCCACCAGTAATGAGACAGAGAAGAACCTGATGCAATGCTGTGTTCTCAAAGTTCCTGTAGTTTAAACCTCCTTCACCCTTTTCTGCTACATGTTCAGCTTCTGCATATTTGGAGCCTATCTTCCTTGTGTTCCCTGAGAGCGTAGGAATTCTGATATTAAGATTATTTCATTTTGAGCAAGCAGCACCATCTTTCACGTACATTCATCCCACCCTCCCCCCAGAACGGAAAGGGGAATAATGGTGGCTGCCTTTTAGAAATGAATAATTCCATTCTTGCGAATGTTGACTATAAAAAAATTGTGGTTAAAAAAGAAAGAGACAGTAGATTGGGTTTACCAAGGGACAGCTTCTCTCTGCCATTGAGTTTTGAGCTGTCAAGAATCAAAGAAAACAAATGAAGTGGTGCTTAATTTAATTGAAAATTATGCTTGTGGATTTATGACTCTATTCAAGTTTTAGCACTATTGTTGTCTTTTTGTTATTACTAAGGTTAAAATTAAAGTGTTTATTGCTATTGTCTAGAAATATTACAGACAAAGCACAGGTTCTAAAGAAGTGGGTGTTGAATAACTTATCTTTGTGGCAGTTCTGTTTTTAAACAATGCACGCATACTTTTTAAGGGAAGATATTAGAAAATTGTCTGTACAAAGGAAAAGTAGTAACTGGAGTTTTGACTTAAGTGGTCAGTGACCTGTGCTGCTTCAGTCTTTTAATGTAAGCAGTCTTACAGCCTATAAAACTGGAGATTTTATGGCCCTGTCGCACTGTTGATGTTACAGGTATCGAGCTCTAATAATATATCACCAATTGGCAACTCATTGATATTCTCAGCCCCAAGGCCTTGAAGAGAACAGCTATGGAGAATAAATCACGGCATCCTCCTCCTTAGAAAGTTTATCAGGGAATAGGTCTGAACAGCTGAATCCTGGCAGAAGTCGTATCAGATCATCTTTGGAGCAAAAGAGGAGAAATAAGGGCTTTGTGTAGTCACAGGAATAAGCAAATCTCTGACACATCTAGAGGTGAGTTGCTAAAGTTCGTGTTGAAAGAATAAAGACTCTCATGATTTAACCCTGAGTCACGGTGATGGATGGGTTGGCTACAGGAGCACAAGAAGCCTGGAAAGGGAATGGCAGAAAATTGAGGTAGCAGGGAAGATGGAACTAAATGGGAGAAGTATACATCTCCCTGCATGTATGGTCACAACACAAGATCAATGACTGGTAGGCTTTTGTCATGAATAAAATATGTCTTTATGTGTAGGGCACATAGGGTAGAGAGCAATAGAAAGAAGAAATAGACAGGTGACCAAAGAGCTCAGTAAGTCCCCAAATGGGGGAGGGAGAGGTGTGTGTCGCGTTAAAGGGGTGTAGCTGATTAACCGTTACGGGCCCGGTTGGATTCAGAGTACTGAACCAGTCGGACATTCACCAAAACTGGGGGTCCGTTCGGACATTCACCAAAAACGTAATAACCGCCTGGGGGTCCGCTCAGACATTCACCAAAAACGTATTAACCACCTGGGGGTCCGTTCAGACATTCACCAACAATGCATTAACCGTCTGGGGGTCTGGTTAGATTCAGAACACTGAACTATCACGGATAACCACCCTCACCCTAGTTGCATTAATGAGAGCTATCACAATGCAATCAAGTATGGTTTATTACAGCAACAGATAATCAGGTTCTTTTGGATTGCCGGTGATAGTGACTATCTGCAAAAGCAAGCTAGTATGCATGAAATACACAGGTGTTACAGGGGTTCTAGGTGTGGGTTCTAGGTGTGGGTTCTAGGTGCGGGTTCTAGGTGCGGGTTCTAGGTGCGGGTTCTAGGTGCGGGTTCTAGGTGCGGGTTCTAGGTGCGGGTTCTAGGTGCGGGTTCTAGGTGCGGGTTCTAGGTGCGGGTTCTAGGTGCGGGTTCTAGGTGTTCCAGGTGCGCAGCCTAGAAATAAATGCGTTAAAAGGATCAAAGACTCTATAGAGATATATAAGCAAATATTCAGATCTCACCCAAAGGCGTCCCGATGGGGGGGGAAGAGAGGCTCAGCCCGTCGACTGATCCCAGGAGTCAGGAGGTCCTAAGGATGTTGTATGTCCTTGGGATGGTATCTCCCCTGACGATGGTATCTTCCCTAACATCCCCTCTCTCTTGGGCCAATTTATATGATTTTCTATCTTTTAGGTGGAGCTTGAGTGGCTCTAGTCAAGCATATCTTAGTTATGATTGGTGTAAAGTTTTCCCGTTTCCGTTTAAAGTAATAGGCTCCGAGAAATTCAGAGCGCATGCTCAGTGAGGGGTGGTCGCACCTTGGAGGCGGGTAGCTTTTGGGATGGAGGTGTGTTTTGGTATTATAATGATATTATAATGAGCAAAAAGTACACTAGGGTACAGCATTTGTCAAAACATGACAGGTCTTTGGCTTAGGGTGGCAAAAAGTGCAGCTTTGTGCACAAGAACAATCGAGGCCCCACCTGATTACAGAGCCTAGCCGTGGTGTCTCCACTCCACTCTACGCTCCGTGGTGTTCCTTAGAGCTAGCACACCAAGTTTCCCCAGCGCGATAGCATCTAAGGTTGGGAGCCTAGGGAATGCTCAGATAATGCAGTTATGCCCTACCCTGAAAGCCTCTTCAATGCTGTACCTTTTCCTTAAAAGTGTGAATGTTAGTTTTATTTTCCTAGTTACTTCAGGCATTTACACCACAGGTGTGATGAGCTGGATAACCTGTGCAGCAGAGCAGGACCACTGTGCATATGGCAGGGGCATGAAGAAGAGGGTATTTTGAGGACCACCAGTGCAGCAAGCCAGGAGGGCAGCAGCTTGTTGAGTGGGTTTGAGCTGGAATCAGGTCTGGAGAGGGGCCTGGTACTGCAGCAGCAGCATGAGAGTGTTAGGCTGGAGAGGGAGAAGGGATTTCATGTGTTTGGCAAACATCAATAGCAGGGCTTGGAGTTTGCTCTTCTCTAGAATCACCTCAAAAATTATGCCCACTGAATTAATGTATATAACTTTGTGCAATACACCGCATCCTCCCCTGATTTCAAACCAACGTGGAAAATACACATGGCAAAAATCCTTGGCAGTATGTTTGAGCCTGACAAGCTCCTAAGTAAATACTGAACAGTTGCTAATTAAAGTTAAGTGCGTAGTCCCTGATTTTTCAATTACCACACTCAATATATAGTGATGCCTTAATTATTTTTGTGTCTAAATATACTTAAAAGAATTCGGTAAGTCTGGATGTGAACTTCACAAGGCAGATGGTTCTCTCTATTTTCAATGGTAGACTGAAGGTAGATTGAACTGAATTTGAAGGGAGGCCCTCTTGGAAAAGTAGCATTGCCTGAAAAACTTTGGCCTTAGATAACCTAAGCTCTTTACAGCAACTTTAATTTATCTTCACTTTAATCTCAGGTGAGCACTTTTCAGGAAATCCCTTGCCCCCTAACTAGCCTTGGGGGCAACTATTCTGCAAGAGAGCATATTGGCCTTCATTTGATAGTTCTAATTCCGCAGAGCATGATCCTCATTCTCTGCTGTGAGATGTGGAAGTACTAAAGTACTTTGTTCAAAACTAGCAGCTGCTCTCCTTCTCTAGCTGATGAGGAGGAGCCTGAATAGCCCTGTCATGAGATCACTGTGTGACAGATGAGATGAATTGCCCTCCAGAAGTGCCTGCTCTCAGTGGGGACCAAGGAGGTAACTACCTTAAACAGGTCACCTAACAATCAGGTACGTAAGGGTGTGTGAAAGCAGGGAGATGCCCATGGCTTAGCTGCTGTCTGGACTCCTGAGTACCTAATGATAGCCTGCTGCTAGCCTGTTCCCATGGCAGCACCCGTAATGGCCATCCATGTAAAAACTGCTGCTTCTAAAAATATACACCTATACAACTTGAGGATAATGGTTTAAATCATTTGACACCGGAATTTTTCAGAAGCACTTAGCGTTAAAACTTGTCAGGATTTTCTTGAGCAAGTATTTTTAATCAGAAAATGTCAGCTTATTGAAACAGGAATTTGGGGAACAAAGGTCTGTCTTCAAGAAGTCAACTACAAAGTTAAAAAAAAAAAGTCTAGATTTAAGGTATTTTCATGACATCATGTTAAATGAAAAGTTTCTGTTGCTTAGTATGAAAAAAATGTTTAAAAGCATGTGTTACTTTGGTGGGTTTTATTTTGCTTACTGATCAAATTCAGAATAAAACAATTTGAATCATCTGAAGTACTAAATAGAATTGAGCTGACAGTGTGCATGAAGTTGGGGGTGTTGATGTTTGTTTGTTTGTTTTTTTTTGCATTTTCAGTATTCCTGTCAACTTGACCCAGGAAATGCTTTTCACATTTTGTATGTTCTACTAGGCAGAAAAATAATGTACTATCTATGTTGAGTGCTGGTCTAAACTTGTCCCCATTTAGTACAAGGGTAATTTATGCTCTGAGGCTCAGTGGGAGAAAACGTTGGGAAAATTCATAATGCTTTTGGAAGTCTTTCCTATGTTTTGCAGTAGCAGTACTACTGTGCTCAGGGTTTTAATGCCAGGAAGTATATTTTGCATTAAAAGAAAGACTATGAAGTTTTCTATACTTTGGAGGGACTGGGGAAATGGGGACACATGCCTTGTAGGATCGACTCTGGCTTCTACTGTCAAGAAATGTATGCTGCCATTAAGCTATGAAATTTAAACCTCAAACCAAAGTAATTGGGATGAGAATTGCTCTAGCAGTTGGCTGCTAATTCTGAAAAATAATCTACCACCTGTTGTTTAGTCCTTAGGATTAAAGAAGGTTTAATGTTTGAGGCAAGATAAATTTATTGCTCCAGATGGAGCACGATTTAACAACAAAAAAAAAAAGTTTATGGGCAAAGATCATATTCGGTAGGCTAGCCTACCACTCTTAAAAAGGCAGCTTGGTACAAGCCACAGCACTCATAATAGTAACCTATGGACAGACCTGTCTTCTGCCTCTGGGAATTAAGTTCTTTATATTTGAAAGTCACCACAGATGAGTTTATTGCTATTCTCGATATGCTGTGCGATTGTATTTTTTTTTTTTTCCCCGTGTACATCATCAGATTTTAATAAGAGGCAATAATTTTATTGTCCCACTGAGAATGTAATCAAAGATGTGTTTGGTACACAAGATAAATAGTTGCTGGAGATGAAAATGTGAAAATTCAAGGGTTATTTTGTTTGCGTGTTATTTAGTGACCATCTGGAAGCAGGAAATGCTGGAGATGAGACTTTCAGAAATCAGCAGTATGAAGTAGATGATAAGACAGGATAAGGTAAACCCATTAGTTGAACAGGCTGGATTATATTGCCGAGAATCTTTCTGCTCAGGAACAAGCAAACAAAACTTTCTCGATTAAATGTATATTCTGGGGACAAAAACGTGTGAAGGGAATACTTCCTAGCTTGGGTACGTGTACAGAGAAAAGGGGAAGAGAAGGCATCCTGTGTTGGATGGGATTCATGTCCCTTCTGCTCAAATAAAAAAATAAAAAATAAAATAAAATAATAAAACAAACAAACAAACAAAATCCTTGCTTCCAATTGAGCTTTGTGCCAAGCATTTTCTTCTTTGTACTTTCAGCTTTGTTCCATTTCTGTTTTAGTCTTTTCTTCTCCTTGGATTCAGTCTTCTTGCTTTTTCCCTACTTGGCCCTAAAATTCTAAGGTCTACTGGTTGAGGAAAATTAAATATTTGTAGGTAAATCTGATTTGTCCACAGAGCCCTGTCAGGGCAGGTCATTTATTCCAGTCCAGGAATTTTCCAGGACATCCTGGGTTTTTAACAAGCTCAGAGGCAGTTGTATGTCTTCTTCGGTCATGCCTGCAGTTCAGCTATTTACGTGCTGGCTGTCAGCTGCTGCCTGCTCCCCTCGCAGACTCCCAGTCCCACACCAGGTGGCTTTCTCTCCTTTTTTTCCCAGTCAGGTTCCTCCTGCTGAGTGTATGAAGGCTGGAAATCCATGGCAGCCAAGATCAGTGTAATCACCACAAGCCTGTCCTTCCCATCACCTTCCTGACCATGAGGTCCTGCCACCTCCCATGCACTCACATCCCTCTGACCCTGCACTCAGTCTGCTGAGCCAGAAGAAAAATGGGGAGAGGTTTTATTTTTATTTTTATTTTTATTTTTATTTTTATTTTTATTTTTATTTTTATTTTTATTTTTATTTTTATTTTTATTTTTTTAATATCCAGAGCAGGCTGGGCACAGGATCAGATGTGGGACTCGGCATGGCATGGTGCTCTGGCACATAAGGGTTGGATCCATTCAGTCTGCTTTAAAGCCAGGGGTCTTGGGCCATTTTATCAAAGAGCCACCCCTGCCTTCTGGATGTGTCTATTGCCTAGAGAGCAGGAACAAGAACAAGGCAAATATGTGCCTTGTTCCCTCCTGGCCAGCCACAGCTTTTAGAAGAAAACATAAGGTAAGGCAAACTGAGAACAAACTAAACAGCACTGCCATCTGTGATAGGTATATGGGGTGATATCCTGGTGACTTTTGATGAGCTTTGTAGATGGTGGCAACCTCAGAGTGGGCCTTAGCTACAATTTAAGTGTTCAAATTAAAGGGTCTAGTTTTTGGCCACTAGCATTTTGCAGTTCAGTGGCAATAAATATTCAAAGGTCCTGAGACATGAAGAAATACCACAGGCACTGTAACTTCTTGTTTTGCTTTACCACAAACACGAGCATTTGTCTTTAAACGAAAGTACTTGCATTTACTAAAGTACTTTGTTTTGCTTTAAATTTTCTGAAAAAGACTTTTAAGCATAAAGATCGTTTGTAGTCTTCTAATGCTGTAAGAAGTGCTGATGTTTTGAAGCCAGCTATGCAATGCCACAGCTTAGAAGCAGCATGTTTAGCAGATCAATGGTACTTGAGAAACTTTCAGGGGAGGGAGCCGTCTTTTAAGCCATCTATCTGCTGCCAGTACGTGCTGCTGCCCGTGTTGGTGTTGCCCCTACCTGACATCTTGCAGTGGTTTTGGTGGGTGAAGAACATCATTATTCAGTGGTAAATGAATCCTAGGTGGCGACCAAAGATGCCAAGAGAATGGCTAATGCATTGTGCAGAATATTTGCAAATACTTCTTTACAGTCACACCAATCCCACAGTAGGAAAAACACTGTGAATTAAAGATGCAGCCCAGGACCATAATATTTGTACCACCCCATAGTGGCAGTAGTCCTATAAGAAGTAATCGGTGGACATCTCATCAAGACATTGCAACAAAGAAAAACCCATAGTGTTTGAAGGCCCTTGATCAAAAGACGTGACACTATTATGGCAGCACCCAGCAGCAATATTTTGTTAGGTGTTAGCATTTCACCATGAGCACTCGACCCTGTCCAGATCTTTCAGTAGATGTTTGAGAATCAGATAATCTTAGCACAAAAATCTGCTGAGAAAAGAGACTGATAGCTAAAGTGCTGCGCACAGAAACTCATGCATTTACATCCCATCTAAGTTAATCTCAGGAGTGGCAAATAAAAATATCCTCAAATTATCTAGGATCTACCCCCTCGCTCCAGTCCTTTCTTAATTCATTTATTGTAGTGACAGTGCAGTTCTTTGGTGTGGAGATGAATGTTTTTAGCTTTTTTTTTTTTTTTAAAATGACTGAACTGACAAACATATAGCAGACAGTATTTCAGATAAATGGAAGGAAACAAATCCATTGACTTTGCCTTAGAAAATCGGTAAATGCTGACCTACGCGAAGTGCCAAATGTTAAGAATTTTCTCCCTGACAGAGCTGAATGAAAGATAGAGAACCTGAAAAAAGTGAGCCAGCAGTACATACAAATGCTGTGTTGCTGTATTTAATCCCTCAAAGAAAATTCTATTATCTGCAGCACAACATTAGCAAGTCCCATGTTTTCATCTCTGTTTTTAATTCACAGGTAATTTCACTCTGAGGACCAGAAACCTTCTTAAACTCTTCAAACGAGTAGCACATGATACAGATAGCAGTTGTGCTTGGGGAAAATGCCAGTCATGTCTTGAAGGGTTTGCTTCCTTGGTGCATGTGGAGGATACCTGGTGCAGATTGTTTGTACAAAGGCACATGGGCATCATGCAAGCTCCAAAGACTTGTCCAGAAGTCTGGAGGAAGCACTGGTTTGGGTTTGAGAAGATGTGGTATCTAGTTACTCTACCATATAATTTTTCTGGGAACCTGGCAAATCCTGTAGTGCAAAAGCACTGGTTATTCAGTGCCTGAATACCCTAAGTATGGCCCCCCAAAACTTTGTGTCTGGGTTCCTGGCTTGGTACTGACACAACTGGTCAAGCATTTTATGCTGTATCTTTCTGAGTTTATGAGGACTTTTGGGGAGGGGGGATTTTCTCACTCTATCAGAAGGTTAAGACTAGTGTGAACTAGGTTTACCAGTGCCTTTGAGGTTTCTATTTGGCATCTTCTCAGCATCTGTAGGCTCCTAGATAAGTTTAAAATCCATCCTCCTGACCATAGCACTTGAAATACCACTGCCATAATAAGATTGGTCCCTTGAGAATATTTTTTCAGCTTTGTTCTCCTTAACCTGATATCCCAAAGTAGTGAACTTCCATCACTCCCCTGGATTGTTTAGGATCACTTCACAAGCTGATAAAGCCAGGAAGGACAGATAGCAATTCTGCAACTTGTCTTGACGTGTGTGAGTACCCTGCCAAAGTGTATTACAACATATTGAGTGGGTCTGTCGCTGGCTGCACCTGGGCTATATAGAATACTAAGAAGGACTCAGAAAACGTATTTTTCTTCTTCTCAGTTGTTGGGGAAGAGCTGATACTGTTTTAACCTTACTCTGTCTTTCTGTTCCTAAGTTGAGCTGGATATATCTAGGTTGGCTACACTTCAGCTTCCACAGTAACAGATCTTTTTCTGGCAGCAGAAAAAGATGCAAATTATTTTCATGTGGCAGGTGTTTCAACCAAATACCCTGGGATCAAACTAACATTTATCAAGTACCTTGAATCACAGCGTTATGTACTCAGTGGGCATTGCCCACGGGGAGGTAATGCATCAGCAGGCTGAGAAGCCTAGAACACAAAGGAAGAGAATAACAAATCACAAATCAACAAACTCAATTGTATTAAACGTGCTGCCCAGGGATGCTTTCCTCTGGCAAGAAAATATTCAGATGCAAACTTACTATTAGGAGTTTAAGAAATAAACCGACTGTAGGTAGATGATAGTTATTTGCTAACAAATGCAAGCAGCAAGGATCCTGAGCTCCGTTTCAACTACCTTCCAGTTGCATCCCAGGTCCCGGAAGCAATCGTTATTGTTGTTCAATTAAACTTGATTGGGTATGACAGAGCCTTACCAAATACCGGCCTCTGAAGGGGTTGTTCTTGCTAAGATTTGAATAACATGCTATTATGAATGATGGTGTTTTAAATTAGTAAGGATGCTGAAAGAAGTAAAAATAGATGAGCCATTGTGAGATTTCCCAGCAGCTGATGTTTGCTTCATTTGAAAAGACACATGAGTTTCAAGCAATCTTAAATGCAATGCCATATAAATTAGACGAGAAAGAGGTTTGCAATGTGTTTTGTTTAGTCAAAATTGGAAAACTTTGAGACTTTTTATAACTTCTGAGTTTCTGGGAAGGACAGTGAATTTAGATTCCCCGTAACTACATCCTTTAATGTGGCCTTCTGATTCCTTATCGTTTTGAGCTGGGATGAAGCTCAATACAGTCAAAGACACAGTGACAAAAGGGACTTCATGTTATTTTTGCAACTCTCAGCTTGGATAGCCAACCTGCTAATGAGGACTACTAGTTAACAACCTTAGTTACTGCAATAGCTAAAGGGTATACAGGTGCTGGGCAGGGAACCACTACAAGGTACGGGTATCCTGGGGTGCCTCCAGATGGTGGAAATTTAGCAGGTTCTGGACCCCAATACATATGGATCCTAATGTGATATCGGGAGTTGGTAAAGGGCAGGGGGACCGAACTGAAAGCAACCTGTTTCTTTTGTGATAATTTCGGTTTTTTTCATGTGTCCTGTCTGGAGGAAAAGAATTGTGTTGGGGTCTCTTTGCAGCAGCACTCAGATGGGGTAGGTGAGATAGATTTCAGACACAGGACACGAGAGATCTCATTTTCTCCATTTTGTTTCTTAGTTTTCTGTTGTTTTTAACCTTGACTAGTCTCCTTTTAGTCCTGAGGTTCAAGCGCTGGAACACTTCTCATTCTGGAAGTCTAGAAGGCAATGCTGCTTTTACTTAACTTTGCACCTTAAAGCTCTGCGCAGTCAAAGAAAGTTAATAGTGAAAGAATTTGCCTCTGTTTTCTGGTTCTGCTATTCCACACTTTTTTCCAGTAGGCCTTCCCAACCAGTTAGGTCCCATTGTTTCTATCAGTGGCGTCTTGTAACAAAGCCTATATTTAGATTGTCATGTTCTTTAATTGAGCATCCTTCAACTCTTTAGTTTCATTTCTCAGCTCCTTTAATGCTGTCTTAATAGTAGTTTCCTCTGAAGACTTCTTTGCAGAGCTTCTGTTCAAATAAATTGGTGTTGAAATGATCATAACCTGGCTTCTCTATTTTTATTTAACGCACGGAATTATCTCAATTGGCATAAAGTTCAGGGAGTCACAAGGCCAAATGCACTTTCATAAATCTGAGATGACTTCACTGAAATCTTTGAATTTACAGTCTCTTAACAGAGAGCACAAGTTGACCCCAGAGCCCACAATATTAGCTCTAATGGGAAATTAGAATTTTCTGGTGCACTGACTTCAGTGACACATGGGTAGGATTATCTGAGGATGGAAAGCAAATGTTTGCTGTACCATAGCATGCCCATCTCCTTTGTATACACGCCTGCTCTGTTTGAATGGTGAATTACAGTGACTGAGACTCAGGGTGATCCTGTTAATAACCAGGGGTTAAACTCCAAAGAGTGCTTCTGCTGAGAGGATTTTTCCTTCCTGTTTCAAGTGGAGTTGCGGGCCAGGGTTTGGGTTCATTGTGTTCTTGGTTCTTTCAGTACTAACCTTCCTAAGGGCTTGTCTGTGGCTGCAGCACTGTCCAGTCGCTTGTCACCATCACAGCTACTTCCCACAGCCTTACCCCAGCGATTACTTAGGCAGGAGCAGTAAACAACAGCAAGGCCCGGAGCATTTTGTGTAGGATGTACAGGGAGTGAATTCCTTTAACTTTAAAGATAGTCTGCTGGATGCCAGCACTCATCTTCTGCTCAGGTTTTCCTTTCATTAGGTTTTTGCTTTCAGCTTACAATGTTATTAACAACCTGAACAACTGTTCCGTGTGTGCCTTGGTCATGGAGGATTCCAGGTAAAGCTGATTTCTTTTTGCTTCTTAACTTCTTCACAAATGGAATTCAGTGCCCCATCTCTTATTTCTTTACACTATCAATCACATCTTTTTTTTTTTTGCCTTGTTTCAAGACAGCATTTATTTGGAGTCTATCAATGACAGTCAAGGACCTGACCAAAACTACATCTTTTTATCTTGGCGCTGAGTGTTGCTGATTAATGTGGGAGGGGTAACAGGGAATGCAGTAGAAGGGCTGCTCATTTAGTGAGGTCTGTATACACAACATGTTATAAAGTGCCCCCCAAACATGCTATCCTTCCATGTCCTGTTGTCTGCTGCTTAAATCAACAGGACAGGCTGCATTTCTATATGCAGCTAGTCTGCAAATGCAATGTCGTGTGTCAGAGGGTTTAGGTAAGCCAGGAATACCCCGAGCAGACCTGTCAAAGCTGGCTGGAACATAGGATGTGTTCCCACCTGGCAGATACCAGTAAAATATCTGAGCAACTACAAACCATTGCAGGGCCTGTGTGAGAAGCAAAGGCAGGCTAAAGCCAGGCCTTGTTTTCCTCCATGTCCTGAATAGAATTTGACCACAGTAAAATGATATGCATTTGGCTGCTACAAAGCAATCTCATGCATGCTTTAACTGGCATGGTATATAATGCACCCTGCATTATATAACCATCAATCCAGCTCCCATAGCAACAGCATCCATGTCACCAGTTCTGCCAGCGATAACCATGTTGTAGTAATCTGCAAATATTTAAATTGTACATGATTGGCTTGTCAGTTTTGTCACATGTGTTTATATGCAAACAGATCTTATGACTAGCGCTTCCAAAACTCCCTAGGAATGTGTAAGCCCCGAACGCTTAACAGGTTTTGTTGGTTGGGTCTGACCTGAATGTTAATCACGGTTTTCCTTAGATGAGCATTAAATCTCTTATGCTTCTGGAGACGAACATCAAAATTCAAATATTTAATTTGCTCGTTGACATTTATTAAAATAGCTTCATGCTTGAATATGAAGTTAAGGCAATGGCAGCTAATTTTGTTAGTCTAGATGACGTTGGAAGTAAATTTAAATCTGATTGAGAACCATTTAATACTGAGAAAAGAAGGGAATAAAAGGTCAATGGTATAAGATGATGATATCGTCAAACATGGCACAGTTTAAGGTTGGGCTTTAGAAGTAACTGAATGAAGCCTCAAAAACAGTTGCAACAAGGACATGTCCAAAGATTAGGAGAGAGGTCTTTTAACATTTACCAAAATAGGTTTTAGTGTCACAACAAGGTGGAGACCTCCTCTTGCCTAGAGATGAAGTCAGAGATGCTCAAAGTTTCTCAGGACTTCAGTTTTACTCCTCAGCCTGACAGTTCTTGGGCTGGGAGGTTGACTTGGGATTCAGCAGAGGTGTATGTGTTCTGTGAGCCTTGCGTTTCCATCCGAGGGGAAAGTTGCTCATTCAAAGGCAGACACTTAAATGTTCGTGTGTGTGCATGCACTTTCATGCATACATACTGTAGGAAGGCTTTGTTTTGAATGATATTAAGTACGTGAGACACTTTAATTTCCAGATAATGAGGAAGGCATTTACAAGTATATATGTGAAGGAAAGTCTGTATTTTTCAGATAAGTTTCAAAAATAATGAGAAGGGTGGACAAGAATACTTGTCATCCTCTTTATTCACCTGCTCAAGTAACTGGCTTGTCTCCTATCAATAAATGTTTTCTTGGATATAATTCCAGTTTTACACCACTTGCTTATATGATTGCTTCTGCTGTTGGCCTGGAACATGGTGAATTGTGAATTTATTGTTAAATTCCTTTCCATTGTGAGACCACGATGCTGTCACTGAGAGAGAAATGTCTGTAATCCCCTGGGGTAGGGATCAGCTAGGGGTGTGTAAGTACAGAGGATTATATATTTTTTTCTTTTTAAGAAAAGCTTTTGTATATTTACCGATCAGTAGATTGGTACATATTTATCCAGTAAATCATGGGGCTAGTCCGTTCTGCAAACACTGCGAGCTTTGGTTTGAGTTTTTCTGTTTTGGTTCTGTTTCCTTGTATTTCTCTGGAAATGCTTCTTTTGGACCCTTCTGGCGAGGGTGTTACCACGTTTCCTTAATCTTGACCGTCATGCTGAACTAGCAATGACCTGCTGAAGAAGTTAGCGTTAAGTGAAACTTCCCAGTTTCAAAATACAGCTGTCTGTCACTGGTGCACAGGGATCCAGTGCCTAATGCCAGTTTGAGAAAATTTTTATTTATTTACCTAGAAAATACTGTTCTGGATTTTCAGTGGAGTGTCCTGGAGAAAAGGATTAAAATTCTTATGATTTCTCAGACTGGGAGTCGGTTTGAATTAACCCTATCTGGGAAGACTGCAACTGGGATTTTGCACTGGAAATCTCTTCCCGGATGCTCTATTTCAGGAATACACGGGAGGTAGCATCTGGTCGTGTTGAAGAATGCAAATGAGGACATCTCCACTGATGAATGGCTTGTCAAATGTGTACCCTAGAAAACAGAAAAAAGTGACCACCTTATTTTGGAAGCAACAAAAAATTCAGGGAACAGTCCCAGGGTGTTATGTGAATGAGATCTGTTGCTTGCTGCTTGGCAGACATTGCTTTTCTCTGAGGACTTAGAATTCTGTGTACAAGTTTGGGCTCAGAAAGAAATTCTGTTGATAACGTTGGTTTGATAAAGTTGCCTTGAAGCTTTTTAAGCAACTTCATAGATCAATATGACTTTCCAGAGTCATCTTGTTCATCTACTTGTTTGCGATTGTATGGCGAAGTACAGGGATGCTTTACTTTCTATCACTTGGTCTTGCTTGAGTTGAAGGAACACAGAACAACTTTTTACAGCATCTAAGTTTTCATTTTTTTAAATTAACATTGAGAGGAAATGATGGAGAATTCATGGCCTCAGTCATTCAAGCAGAGACATTTGGACCAACACCCAGTCGCTCTCCAAGCACAGTTTCCCACTGCTCTAGCAATCGGCTTATCTGAGAAGTGATGCTCACTGCTAATTTACTGACTACCTTTGGCAGCAGATGAGCAACTTCCCATACGCTATTTGAGGAACATGCCTTCCTGCAATCTGGAAAGACCATATGTAGGAGAAAGCTGAGTTTCTGTACTCTTGTAGTCTTTGAACTGAGTCCAAGCAGTGCCAATCTTCCCAAGACTTTTTGTGCTGAGAAGACTTCCCTTCACAGCCATTAGAAGACAACTGAAAGTAAACTGCTTGGTCACAGCAACACGCTCTCTGAGACGAGATCTAGAGCTGCTTAGGAGAATCGAATCGCTGCCAAAGCCTCGCAGCATTTGTTTTTTAAAAACAAATTTTCCAACAATTTGACGTTTCCATTTCCAGACCTATTTCCTAGCAGACTGGATTAACCCTGCAGGCACAGTAGCTCTGTGGAAGCCAGTCACAGGAGCTTCGCAAGTATTTTGGTTCCTGAGGTCAGGCAGAACCTAGGGAGTGTGGTCCTGGGCTAGGCTAGGGCTCCCTTGAGCCTGATGAGTAATTAATTTTCTTGGATTTTTGGTTCTGGCAGTGTGGGGATTTGAGATCTATTGGCCCCATGCTGAAGCAGGCAAAGTCATCCCAGAAATCTGGATTCCCAGTCTTCCCATATTCTGTGCAGGATGGCGAAGTGTGCGTGCAAATGTATGAGCTGGGGCTTTTCTTTACATGGATGATGTCAAAGTTTGCAACTGGAAGAAACTACATATTGAAAAAAAAAAATTTGCTTGTGAAATCATGTTGTTTATAGCTCTATTCAGGGTATCAGAAAATGAAGCCTTTCTGGTTTCAGGATGGATGGAAAACAGGTACTTGCAAACCTGTCTGCACCCTCCTAACAGCACCATCATACTCTGACCATTCAGGTAGGAGCCCCATGTGAATACTCATCTCTATTTTGCTCCCTCTCTTAGCTCATCTTTAAGGCTTTGGA
Source organism: Anas acuta (assembly GCF_963932015.1). Classification (NCBI taxonomy): domain Eukaryota; kingdom Metazoa; phylum Chordata; class Aves; order Anseriformes; family Anatidae; genus Anas; species Anas acuta. The sequence continues at coordinate 62,722,076 of NC_088982.1, read as the reverse complement.
TTCAGAGATTAGACCTAAAAAAAATAGGCTAATTCTAAGTTTTGAGAGAGCTCTAAAATGAACTTTTTTTTCCCTTTTTTTTTCTTTTTTCCTTTTTTTTTTCTTTTTTTTTTTCTTGAGTGTGCTGAAGATTATGATCTTTCTACCTAACTTCAGCAGGGAGTTTCGTAGATATTAGCCTATTGCCAATTAAACCCATGTTTACCACAAGTCTCTGTCTAACAACAGCCAGATCATCAAGAATTAGCGCCAGCTTCTTCAGGTAACATCCCTGCTGTGATCATGCAGGACAACATGGTCCCTCCAAGGGAACAGCAGTCCCTGAAAGACTCATCCTACCCTGTTCTCAAATATGAAGACCAAAAAATAAAACTAAGAAACGCACTCGGTTCTTCCTAAATCGGTCACCCTGACTTGTGCCAGGGGGTGTTTGCTGTAGGAAGGTGTTGGCTCCAGCAGCTGTGAAGAAAGCAGCATTGCACAAGCCATTGTTTTTAAGTTAATCTCAGGTAAGAAGTGGGCAGATATTCTTGCCCAGCCTCTGCTGGAGGGTGGGTGCGATATCCTGGTCCTCTGTCGGTGGGAGAAGGGCCCATCAATAAAGAGGCCAGAGAGCAGCTTCCAGTAATTTTGAGATCAGGCATGTGTAAAAGGAGAGATAAATGTGAGAGCTGGTGATACACAGTGAAAGCAAGCCTTTTAAAGTTATTTCTGGCTCTTCCTTTCACCCTGCTTCCTTGTAATTTCTCCAGCCATGTCCAGGCTTAGATTTATCCAATCTCTCTTCTACATCCAAATACTTGCATTTCCCAAGGACTGGCACAGCTACGAGCTGATGCTGTTTGTATTTGATATAATAGAGATATAGAGCTGAAAGACCTGACATTTCTGCCAGCTGGGTCTAAGCCTTCTCACTATCTATCTTTGCAGCTGCGTGTAGATGCCAGACTGGATAGGGAAGGAGATTTGCTCATTTTTATGGTGCATTGTTGTGTGTTTATCAGCTGTAGCAAGAAAGAAGGAAAATTAACTAGAACTGGGTGCTTTCATTAACTCCAGGCAAATCTTGGCATCATGTTGGTGGTGGCTTGTTTGTTTGTTTGTTTTTTTGTCCCCCCACCCCATTGTTAATGAAACCCTCGTGACTGTGTCCTTTGCCTTTGGGAAAACTTTGGAGATGTAGATTTAAATACGAGAGCTAAACCCTTCTTAAAAACTAAACGAGAATCACAGGGCCGTGGCTGGAGTGCCATGTATTTTGGAAAAGAGTTCTTAGCAGTTGAGTTGCTGCCTTCTATGAAATCCTTCTGGATTTGTCTGCATTGGCAGGCAGTGGGAAGCCCCTAGGAGTCTCTCCCTAGCTGTCTGCTCTTACCATCCATTGTACTGCACATGGGTACCTGCAGTTGCCCTAGCAAGTCCCATTTGGAACATCTTCCTTGCCACCAAGATGCCCAAATGGGATCCGTTCCCTGCTACCTTGAGTGGGTTGTCCTAGCTGACTTAACCAGCACTGCAGATACTTCCCTAGCTGGAAAAAGACCTTCCATCTGAGGAGTAGAAGCTGATGTGCGCTCTTCATTTTCATTCTTACAATAGCTACACTCTGCCAATTATGCTATAAATAAACTGGTGTGTAGGAAGGTAATACATACAGCGTGTTCCTGGCTGTTCTCTCTGTAGCGGGAACTCTGTAGGTTCAGTGTCAGAACATTTTAGGGATTAAGGATTGTTTCACAAGCTGGTCAAGGAAAATAATTGACATATCTGCATGCCTGCAGCCCTCTCGGTGTACAGCAGGAGAGTAGATTTCACGGCTTTAAAGCCACATGCTGTGTTTTGGAAACTCATCCCTGTCTCTTAAATCCCTGCAAATAGGCACAAGCGAGGACCTGACGGATTGCTTTACCTGGAGCCAGCTGTCATATATCGGCATGTCAGAGTAGGCTCTATTCAGCTTCCTTAAGCATTTGCTTTCATCCTGAAACAAAAAAAAATCAAACCAAACCAAAGTTTGCACTGCAGATGGCCTCCATTCAGCTCTCAGGACATGCAGATGAATGGTGGAAGGGATGCATGGAAACCCAGAAGTGGGTCAGGTACTTTTAGAAAATCCTGCTATATTCTCAGTTTTGTTTCCATGCTAGCCCAAAGCACGTTTTAAACACCACCTGAACTTAGAAAGCCATTTTTAAAGGCCTTCTTAAGTCAAATAGGAGCCTTCAGAAGAAGTTGAACTCCTAAGCATCTTTCGGAAATGGAGCTTAAGCAGCTAGGTGCTTTGGAAATTTCTACCTTGTGAGCCGTATTACTGACGGCTATTTTGAGTTGCCAGGCAACAAAGCAGCACTTCCTTCTTGATGGCTTAGACCTGCTAGGAACTTGAACAGAGCAATCCACTTCCCTGAGCTGGTGGCAGTGCTCGGGGACCCCTTTCAGCTTAGGGAAAGTGACATTGGAAGCAAGAGGGGGGATAGAGGGCTGCTGGGTGGGGAGGGAGGAATCGGACTTTCTTTCAAAAGATACTGAAGGAACTGGTGTGGTTAGAGAGAGTAACCTCAATGCAGAACATCCAGTCCCTCATGTCAACATGAGATCCCTTTGGAGGCTCTTCTGGGGTCCTTTTATTCTTCCCTAATTATTCAGAGCTGTTGTCAAAGTTCAGGCCCTGCTCACCTGCTTCTGCACCCCTAACAGAAGCTTTTCTCTATCACTTTTTCCTACTTAATCATTCCCTGTCTTATTTGTGTAACGCATGTAGGTAATGCACCTACCTTTCTTTTGTTTTTTAATGTCTTATTTTTCATCCCTCCTGATCCCCTCACCATTTTTTTCACCCAACCCCAGATACAATTGCAGAGAGGATCCTGTAATCAGTAAACCCTTGCCTGACTGAGTTTGCTCAGATGCTTTCCCCTCTTTCACAGGAGAGAACTGCCAGTTATCATGTGCTAAATGCATACACTTTTATTTTTCCTATTGCTCACTCAAATATAATATGATGTTTTGGAGAAGCAGGTGTCTTTTTACTTCATTATTATTTTTTTTTGTATTCCACGTTAAGAACAAATAGAAGGTTTCATGTCATTAACAGCAATGAAAAGGCATGATTTGAGAAATTAAAATGCCAGTACAAGTGAGTGTGTATGTGTATGCATATGTGTGCCTGTTTGTAGATGATGGAAGGATGATAGGGTGATTTGGAGGAGGAGGAGATGGTTGTCAGTGGGCTCTCAGGTAACTGGTGGTTATTTCTTTAGTCCTCATTTTTTTTAGCCCTGTTTTCCAAGAGGAGTGACTGAGGTAATTAAATTGTTAGGCAGCTCCTTCGGTACTTGTAAAAATCTCTTGGCCCAGTTGGAAAGAGGACTATCTAAGGTAATTGTGTTGTAGTGGATGGAAGAGGTGAGCTTTGCAGATTAGTGCCCCTGCTGAGGGCAGGACCCAAAACTTGGCTCTTAGGAATTGTTGGGCAGCAGCTAGCTTGACTGCTGGCCTGCCCAGAGCAGCTGGCATAATCTGCATGATGTTTGCTCTAGGTTAGCCACAGCATACAGTAGCTCCTTCCATGAAGAGTAGTCCAAGAGAAAAGGGGAAAAATGCAGGAATTGTATGGGAAAAAGTGCAGGAGTTGCTATTATGGGACAGCCAGCCTACAGGTGCACGATACCACCTTCACTGGTTTCACAACTTCAACAAACTGCAAAATATTCCAGTAGTAGTAAATAACACTGCGGGAAGGTAGCAATGGGACTCACCTGCAGGAATGTTGCAGCCTTGTGCTTTTAAACTTTCTAACCTATTAAAAATGTGGATTAAAGTATAAAGTGTACTGTGCACTAAAACCAGCTGTAGAATCCAGCCTTTTATTTCCTCACCATGACTTCTTGGATATCTCAGAATAAAGCTGGAAGTATTTAACACAGAGGTAGAAGGTGGCAGCTTTTAGGCGAGAGATACAGATTCTGAAATGGAAAAGCAAAGCAACGCTTGGTGACATTGGTAGGTGGAGTTGTAATACGAGGTGATTTAGCACGTTGCTGGTCACTAGAAAAAATCATCCTGTAGGAGATGCTCTTGCCCTGAACTGTGGAGTTCATCACTCCCGTTATTTTAAGGATTTAATAAGGTGCTATAAAGATGCACCAGTTTCTTTCCATTGGCATAGCAGCAAGTCTGACCTCCACTTCTGAGAAATGTCCCCTTGCATTGAAGAGACCTTGCACTGGGCAGAAGTTAAGCTTTGTGAATGTGGGATTTAGGCAGTGTAACCCACCTGGAAGCCCTTTGTGGGGGTAGGATGTCTTACTGAGGATGCTTCATTCATGCTTGTGGGTACTGTGTGTTTTGTTTAGCTGTAACTGCAGAATCTTTCTACAAAATGTTTGGCTCTTTATTCAAGTGTGGCTTGGGATAGTGCCATATTCTATATAGCTTAGCTTGCTATTTCTCTCTATTCAGTAGAGCATTAAGCTGTTTTAGATTCCTGGATATGGTTTTTCACTACTGTTAAAAGCAAGTAGTGCCACTGCCTTGAAACCTTGCTGCTTATATTTTATGAAGTACTATGTCTATTCCTAGAAGCATTAATAATGTATGTACTCTGCAATTTCAATACTCAAACACTGAAGGCACCTGGTACGTGAGAACCTATTTAAGTTGATAAGGCAAAGCTAGATGAATAGGATTATCTGTTTCCTAAGCGTACTGAGTACAATGGCATGTACATCTTATGCATTCAATGCTCTTTATGGAAATGTCTGGGAGCATGTTTTAGTCCTTGCTTGGAAACAGTGGAATCGGCATTAAAAAGTGCAGAGTTATTAAATTAAGAAGGGTATTAATGGTAAGCTAATTGTCCTTGTTGGGTATCTATGTTGCCAACACCTTTTTTATCAGAGCTGAGCACAGGGCATGGAAAATGTCCCAATGTTGGTGTTTTGTTTGTTTGTTTGTTTGTTTGTTTTTCTTTCTTATTTTTTTCAGGAGAAACAGAATCCAGTTCCTTTCTTAAGTTTCGGAATTTCTGACAAATCTTATAGTGGACGGTAGGGCTGCAGAGATCTTCAGCCCAAAGCACAACAATTCTTATACACCCTGCTTGACTTAGAGAAGTGTGCTAACGAATCATCAGCAAAACTTCCTTCTGCCCAAAGCCATTTGTGAGAGCCATCACAGTCTCATCCTCATCTGCTTGTGCTGATCCACAGCAGAAGACTGCTGGCAGGATCAGAGCTCAGGAAATAGTGCTGCAGGGTCTGAGTTTAACACTTACATTGCTCCAGGCTTCCTTCTGTTTATGAATATCAGCTTTCTGAATTCTCTAGTATGAGGTCAGCATGCTACAGGTCTGTAATATTTGGTTTGGAGAGTTTCTCCACAACGTTTGCAGTCCATCTGGAAAGGTGCCTTGCTGGGGAAGACATGGGAGTGGCAATGTACAGGGAACTGAATGGAAGCTGGGGCAGCTGATGTGTAAGAGCATTCCCCAACTCTTTATATTGCGTGTCATGGGAGAACAATCCCAGCTAACTTTTCTCTGGAAAAAAAAAAAAATAATAAAAAATTATACCATCTTGGAATAATCCTGTTAGCTTCAGTGGGCTTGCTCTTACACTCAAAGCTGGAAGGCGCTTTGCTGAATGAAGACCCTTGTAATGAACATGGCAGGAGGAAAATGCAGCTTTTGTTTCCTTTTATTCCTTAGAAACTCACTGACCCTGAAGAAAAAACTTCAATAAGGCAACATTTCCAGGAACATTAACAGGAATTTTGATTAATAAACACGCCCATCACATGGGGCCATTGCTTAGGAAAAGTGGGTGGTAGCAGAGTTCCTTTAAAAGACAATTTTAAGTAATCCAGTCCAAATTAAAATGCTATTGCTACTTGCAGTTGTTACACAAGAAAGAATGGTGAAGCAACAACGTGCAGTGTCTGGATTCCTACTGATGTCAATAGGAAAACCTCACAGTCGTCTGGTCTTGCTCTCTTTTCTATACCCAACAAAGGCAGCGTGTGATGTCCTGAGTGTTGCTCTTTGGGAAGCGCAATGTATACAGGCTTTTTTAAGTCAGTACCTGTCTTTTCTGTCAAAGCACAGCGGGGCAGATGCTCTTTGGTTTGTGCAGAACAAAGGTTTAGCTCCTTAAGCTCTTACCTTTCTCGTACTTGTGTGCGCTGCTCTGGCCAATGTCACCAAACCCGAGTCACAGCCATGTAATCCGCCTCAGGTCTTTTAGGTTTAACTGTAATTGTTACAGCCAGGTTGTTAGGGAAGAGAAAGGTGACAAGGGATAAAGGAGACACTCAGAATTTAAGGAGGGTTATGGGGAAGGCTGAGGAATGAAGTAACAAACACATCCTGCCCCTGCTGTCCGCCCCTCATTATAAAAGGCAACACCAGCTCCCACAGTCCGAAAATGAGCGAGCTGCCTGCTTTCCTGAGGGCAACTGGTGCCTTCAGGAGCTCAGATAAGCTGGGGCCTTATTTCAGAAAATAATAAGAGGAAATGCCCATTTTGATGAAGGGAAAAATCTTCTTTGCTGCTGAGAGGTGGGAGAACTTTATAAACAAATAAATAAATAGATGGCAGTAAGAGCAAAATATACTGCAAGTCACAGGAGAATTACAGCTAAGGCCCTGCCACTGCTCTGCCGCCTGCCTTTTGGCTGTGTTTGGCAGACCTGAGACCTTGTTTGCTGAGCTCTAGTGGACAAGGTGAAGGGGTATATTATCTGTCAGCTCACCACAAGCAGAGCCACAACTCCAATTTGTGTGTAAGGGCTCTGAAGAAGAGGAGCGTGGCTGTGCCCCTGCTGCTGCCTGGTTGCATGCCTCTGCAATAAGCTAGAGGCTCCTGCTTTGGCTGTATGCAGTTGTGATGGTGGCAGCAGTGTTTTCTGCCAAAGGACAAGACAGAGAAGCTGCTGGCTTCTGCCAGGTACTTTGGAACGTGTCTGCAGGCACTTAGCTGGGACTGGAACTCCCTAAAAAACCCAAGCTGTATGTAGTTAATGTGTGAGAGCTGGTCCTCATATATTGGTATGTTCCAAAGTACTGTTAGTCATTACTGCGTTAAAATCTTGGATCTAATTTAATAAACAATTCCTCATCTTGGAGTGAAACTTTCGGCATTAATTAGAATATTAATTTAGTAAATACAGGTCAAAACTTCTTTATGCTTTACATAAGGAATGAGAAAACTTAATCTCAGGGTTATAAACAACATTGCTGTTTCACAGACAGGAAACACTTCCAGCTGGAGTCTCTGAAATGTAAATGAGCCCATTTTATCCCTTGATCTTCACAAACCTCTCACCATGTTGCCACTACAGAAGAGAAAAATAATTCCATTATCGCTTCCAAAGAGACCATGTGTTTATTCAAACCAGCCTACAGCTAGGTACGGGCACCCTGTTTAGTGCAATTTGTAGCATTATTTTTAATATAGATTCGCCACAAATGGTAGCTTGCAGCAGAATCTGTTTTTGTACTGACTTGGGTTGAATCGTAATGGGCCCAAGCTGCTGCTTGGGTACGGATGCTTCACAGTGGTGTTGACACAGCTGCTGCATTTGCATCTCCCAAGGGGTCCAGTGGCATTAGCGTACATGTAGATACCAAGTAAGCAGAACACAGCTTTGGACTGACATTATTGTGAATGTGGAGACCAGACCAAGGAAATGGTTGGGCGGCCTGGGCTGATGCCATGAAATCTTGCGTGCAGACCCCCAGTAGAAATATACCGTTGGATCTTGCAATATCCTTTTGATTTACAGCTTATGCCTGCACAGGTCTCGTAGTTATCTTGCTGCAAGGTTGGAGAGCAAGGCAGAAATTGTGTCTTTGTGGGTGTGTCAATGAAAAAGAACAATCTACAAGATGGACTGTGCTAGGAAGAGCAGGAGCAGAAGAGCTGAATAATCCTGATGATCTTATAGAACAAGTGAGATGGCTTCCCTAAGTCTGGAGCTAGTTACAATTCAAAGGGCTTAGAGGTAAAAGGATGCGCTGAAGGGCCTGGAGAAGAAAGTGATGTCTCAAGGGGTGGTGGGAAGGCAGAGATTTCTAGAAGGAAAACTAGTGGTTTTGCCTCTTCTCCAGAATCTCTTGTGGTTTGCAGCAGTTTACGGGACTGCTATCTCTCACAGACCTCCTATCTTGATATCTCCACGTTTGGAACCTAAATAATTCTCCACCAGTTCAACCTGCTGATTTTGAGACTGGGAGTTTGGCAACTTGAGTTGCAACTTCACCGAGGGAAACTGTAGCTGCTCTGTGATAATCAAATTTAGTTTGCTTGACACATAATGGGATTATTGATTAGACACCCGCAGCTTGCCATTTCAAATCACATCTCCTCTTCATTTCCAAGGGATGATTGACACAGCCTAGCATGCTCAGCATCATTAAATGGAAACAGTTATTTACGGTGCTGCATCAGAATTTATCACTAATTCCCAGATCTGACAGAAAAGAATCACTTTGTGTGCAAGGCATTTTTATCTTGCCATTAAAAATGTGTATCAAAAGCTTTAGATAAGAAGTGAAGCTGAAATTCCTTCCCAGACTATGTCCAGATAATCTCATCTGAAAAACTGAAGCAGGGAGTGCCAGAACATGTTTTATACACAAGTCCTGATGATCCCTCACTAACTTCTTGACTTATAATTGTAGCTGCTCCGGTCTCTGGATCTTAAGTCAGAGCATGCTTATGCTGAGCATCACCTCTGTGATGAAGCTCTCTCAGTCTTTACTCTCCCCATACACCACTACAACTTCGTATCAAGGCCATCAGCCACGGGACTATTATAGCAGCCAAATAACAAGTCTTCATTTAGGAATTCATAAGGCATTGCCCCCATTCAAAGTAGGTGATATTTATTAAGAACAGGTTTAATGTGTTTTTATTATATTCTGCTTTTCTTGAGAAGGGCGTATGGCACTGAAAATGGCAAAGGAGATGCAATGAAGGAGCACCCTACTCTTCCTATCGACCTGAAGTTGTTGGTTTTATTTTATTTTTTTATTTTGTGAACCTCAACCATTTCTTCAGACTTCTCTCTGATAATTTGAAAGAGCTGAACTGGAATCCTGCCAGACAGAATGACTTTACTGTAAAGTATCTATACATAAAACCATAATATTCACCCAGTTTTCTTGCAGATGCTTATGCCGTTTTACTGTCAATGAAACTGAGTAGCGCTACTGGGCAAAAGTATCTTCTTTGTGAACAGTCCCTTGACCTCATAGGAGGTCTCTGTATGTGTAAGACATCACTAGCTCCCCACTTAACACCCATCTGGATCAAGTACAGTTCTAGACATTATTTCAAGAAATGTTGTGAGGCTGGAGAAGGTTTGGAGGAAACACATGGTTAAACAGGCTGGAAAATAATGCATTATACAGAGAGACTCCAGGAGCTTTCAGTATTTGTCTCATCAAAACAAAGATAAATGAGCAACTTCTTCGTAGGCTATAATTACCTCTGAAGGGAACAAAAACACTGATAATTGACAGCTTTGAGCTTGACCCTAGGAAATAACAAAATCCAGTAGTTGGAAATTGAAATCTGGAGTAGAGATCAGATACAAAAATCTGTGGTTAAGTAGCTATTGGAACAAATAAGTTGTGGTTAAGTTTTGTCACCAGTGATTTTAAATCTAGTTTATCATAGAGGTTTGGTTTGGAAGAGACCTTAAAGATCATCAGTTCCAATCCCCCCCTGCCATGGGCACGGACACCTCCCACCAGACCAGGTTGCTCAAAGCCCCATCCAGCCTGGCCTCGAGCACCTCCAGGGGTGGGGCATCCACACTTCCTCTGGGCAGCCTGTTCCTCCTGTTTTAACAAAGAGATACTGTGCAGGTGTAATCCTGTTTGAAAGTCAACAGATGTGTAAATGTGGTGCTTTGGGACACGGTTTAGTGGTACACTTGGCAGTGTTAGGTTAACAGTTGGACTTGATGATCTTAAAGGTCTTTTCCAACCTAAATGATTCTAAGATTCTTAGCAAACGAACATAAAAGACTTCTTTAGGTTTTCCTGTTCTTCAGATGCTGCCTCGGGATCTGAGTCAAATGAGAATCAGAACTGATGCAGCCAGGCTTTCACTTGCTGTTCTTGCTTGTTATTTTTTTCCTCTTTATAAATCTAAAACCTCTGTGTGATAATATCCTACCCATATTTGATAACTGTCAAATTTTAATCCCTTTGCAGCCCTTTTTAGCTAATACAGAGCATGAAGAAATCTCCTGTACATACCTCAGGCTCAATTCTAAACCTCCTGTAATAAGAAACATTTGCATAATTTGTAACAAACTCTGAATGTGCTATGACAAAGATAAAATAATGATTTTTTATTAAATCACAAATGCCCAGCTCATCTGAAGAGTGATATGGCTTTAAGTGGAAGCTCTGAATTCTGAGGGTAAATGGAATGTGTTATTGAAACAAACCCCCTAGGTTTATTTTTAGGGAAACAGGTAACGTTTCAGTCCCAAAACAATAAATTCTGGTTCTAAGTAATTGGAAACAAATTTTGTGCTCTCATAAAAGTGAGTGAGCTTATTCTGTCACTAAAACTGATTTAAAATCGTCATCTGACTCCTTCAAGGAAAAAAAAAAAATAGCATTTTTAAATTTTCACTTCAGGTTTTAACAGCAGGGGAGAAGGGTATTTTGAAAACAATCTTCAAGAGTTGAAATCCCCAACTTTACACTGTTGAAAAATGGGAGAAAAATGTTCAGTGGGGTAGTGTGGGTGGTGGGCAATCAAATGAGAGATCTGCTCTACTTTCACTGAAGCATTAATTGAGGTATCAAATGACCATGTATTGTTGGTAAGACAAAGGTTTTAAATCTGTTTTCTGCTATATAGCACTCATATTTGATAGAAGGTAGATGTTATTTTCATTTTGCTAGAGGAATACACCTGTACTGTGGGATCTTTGCTGTTAGGACTTATGTCAACTTATGTTGACTCCAAGCCCAGCCCTTCTTACCAGTATTTTTAGTGGCCCCCAGTCTAATTATTGCGGCTCTGCTAAATTTCTAGGCATAAAACTTGTCAACTGCACTGTCCTGCCTGGTAGATGGAGCTCTCCTATATGCCACATAGCTTAAGTGTAAAATGGAGTCTGTTGGAAAATCAATGGGTTACGTTAGGATCGTTTCCTTCCCCATGTGTATCACTTGGTAATCTAGATTGAATTTTGTCTGCCATTGTGTTGGATAGGTACCAAGTCTTAGATGTTCCTCCTCTGCAGTTCGTCAGGTAGTCCTCACGGTTTTACTCTCCTGAATAGCTTGGTATCGTCAGTGGAGATGAAAGTTGCTGCTCCTGTTTGGGAGGGAATTTGGTCCAGTGTCATTACAAGAAGAACAACATAACAGTATAAAAAGCCAGAATCCACTGGAGCTGAACTGGCCATAAGGGCTCAGCCTGGATCAGCGAATTCAATAGCAAGCCTTCTGCTGAAAATGCCTGGCCTCAGGCTGGACCTTTTCAGCCAAAGAGGGGATTTCTATTCTTCAGTGATCCACAGGAGGTATTCACAAAGTGTGTTTTCATGCATTGCCATTACTTGGCTTCCTGCACAAGTCTCAGCTCATCCCTTGTTCTTTATGCTCCGAAACAAGGTCACCACATGTTGCACAAAGAAGCCCCTTTGAATGACTTTTGAATGATTTAGGTAAAACCGAAGAGCCCCTCTAGACAGTGTGTTCTTGCAGTATAGCTTTTTCAATTGCTCCCAGCAGGAGATGACAAAACATGAGAACAGGGCGTGCCTATTGATTCTTGCACATCTACAGATACCATTCCCTTCCAGCTTTTTTCCAGAGTTTTTAGTTACTGTAAATAACATAGGTTACCAGTAGGTTCTTTATGCTGCCAATCAGAAGTAAAGGGTTCTATTTTTCTATACAGAGATTTGGTAGAGTTTGCTGTTGTTGTTGTTTTGTTTTGTTTTGTTTTTGCCTTCCATTTACCTTTTTTAAAAAGCTAAGTGATGAAACTTAGCATGACCTTGATCTTGTTGAACTCCTTTAATTTCAAAGGGCTATAAAACAGCTGTGGCATGGGGAAAACAAACAAACAAACAAAAAGCCTGCAAGAAATCTGATGGCCTTCCCAGCCAACCCTGGCAATGGGAGCAGGAAAATGAGACTGATTTTACCCTCATCGGGAAGGGTTTTGTCCAGTAGCGCCCATGTGCAACTTGTAGAGACCCCAGACACTTGGTCATTTAGCTCCATCTTCTGGGAGAAGACAGAAGTAACAGAAACCACTTGAGCTGACATTTTGCGAGTCCTGTCACACATCATTTATTGGTCTTTTATTACTCTTCATTAATGCTTCCATGCAAACTCACAATGGATACAAACTCAGTAGGAAACCGTTTGCTTTTCTGGAGGCTTTTTAATGGGAGCAAGAAGTCAACACACAAAAAAATGTGCAGGAAATCAATAGCTTTTTTGTTTTCCAAGGCTAAGAAAGACAGTTATTGAATGTTTGACTTGCAATTTAAGTGATAGAAAAAAGCAGAGCTCAGGTAAATGGCTTTTTGATTCCTGTACAGATTTGAAGCATTAGCTCTGACTCTGGTTCAGGCAGCACATTGTTTGTTCTCCGTTGCCAGAGCTTTGAATAAGAGAAGGGGATATGGCATTATTGCTGTAGCAACCCTCAAGTGGGTGTTGTAGATAGTCAGAACAGCTTATTTGGTTGTCCAGCACTGTGGGCCAGTGTAGCCAAGCTATAAGCCACATTCACTTTTTGGGGACTTATTTCCAATTTTCTGTAGGGTCTTTGAATTTCCCCACTATTCCACAATTGACAAGGCCTAAAAGTCCCTTCAACCAGATCTGTTAAGACTTTCATCTCCAAAGACTGCCCACCTGGCATTAATCCATTCCTGGGGCAGCACTGGGGCCTAGTACAGCTTCGCACCTTTCTCTTCTGGTTTAGGCAAAAGTAGCAGCTGGCCTACAGCCATTTGCTGCACCTCTTGGTCTGCTCCTTGAGCTGGCACTCAGGATTTTGCTGAAGGGTGCATCTGATGTCTGTGCTGGAAAGCTTGAGGCTTTCCTAAATGTGCTTGGGCCTCCTTTGGGCTAATGGCGGGTTGGGGTAGGGGAGCTCAGCCTATTGGTGTCTCCAGCTTTGCAGAATACAACCAAGCTCAGGTATTTTCACAAATTTACCACAGATGATTTGAACAGCAGTTGTAATGTAGTTGTTGTGTATACCCTCTGAAAAGACATACATGTAGGAATGAGTAGAATAAGAAAAATAAGAGTTTTATTTCCAAAGCAGCCCAGCTGTGGGGTTAATGAAGCAGGACAGCAGCCACTCTCCTGGGCTCGTGCACATGCCCAGGCTGAGTGCCCTTCAGGTGTCCTCCATTAGCAGGAGGCCAGGCTGGGCCCACAGGTGCCTTCGTTCCCCCCGCTGGGCCCTGCCTAACACCGAGGGACAAACATCTCCTCAGCACTTGCAAAGTAGGTCGTCTGTGGAAAAGCAGGAGCAGTAAGGTAAGGAAGATGTGCTTTTTTGTTGCTCCTTTTTCTATTGTGCTTTGGTTTCTTGGTGAATCTTAAATAATGTTTGTTTTTTGAGACTGTGTTTGTGGTGACTTGTTGCTGGCGGTGAGCTCCCAGAGGCATTTGCTGATACCCGGCTGGCTTCAGTCTGTGAAGGGACCTGTTTTGGCTGGACTGTTGGCTGTGTACAGCTCATGTCCGCTCTTTCTTCATAGTAATGATGGCAAGGAAAGAGCAGTGCTTTGTGTCACCAGGTAGTCACCGGTACCAAACTGATCTGCTTCTTGGTCTGTCTGTCCAGGAGCCTTCACTCCAAAATAGACTTACAGTAAGGAATTAAAATATTAAATCAGACCTCTGTTATGATCTAAATCCAGTGATGCTTTATATTTGGTTTCCCTCCTGTGAGCTACAATAGGCAACTAAATGGTTAGTACACTCTTAGGTAATTTTGTTTGACACAAATTGCATTGGAATCATGGTTTCTGTTTATGCCTACAATACCTACTTCTTAAGTAACATGCTTAAAACATTTCTTGTGTATTTATTGAATCTTTAAGAACACATGTTAACATGTGTCCTGCCATAGATGAGAAGGTACCTCTTCTTTTTTTTTTGTATTCTGGGGAAGGTAAATTGGGTTGAAGGTTTTTGTTGTCAATGTGAAAAAGACTTAGTGTCTGAAATGAAGCTAGCTAATCAAATAAGGTGCACTTTAATCATAAAAATCTAACTTCAAGTGTGTGCTGTCTGAGAAACCTTTATTTTAGAATAACTAATTTGCCATTTGGTGGAAAAAGAATTGCCACACAGCCTCCTCAAGCAGCACTGGCACGCAGATGACTGCTTCTTAGTTCAGTCCTGTAGATTCACATCTTCTAGCAGTGGTCCTACCTGTTTGAATATTTCTGCCTCTACTTTGAAGGAAGACTCCTTTTCTACAGGCTTTGGGAATGTAGGACTCTATAGCTGTGTGAAAGGGGAACTTGAGTTCTTTTGGCTCGAGGTGACTCTGGTCTGGTTGGCCTGGAGAAGGCTTTGCAAGCCAGGTCCCTCAAGAACAAGAGCTAGAGGACAATTGATTAGAACTAGGGAGGCATTGAGTTGCTGGGGATGTCTGGGCTTGTCTGGAGTTAGAACTGTAAGTATGAATAAAATTTTGGAGAGAAGAAAGTGTATTTGTAGGCTTCAGGCCCTGTCTTCCTTAGGCAGCAGTTTAATACAGGACTGTGCTGTTCGGGACTTTCAGATGAGATGCTGCCTTCCAAGCCCTTTACTGGGGCTTGCCTTTTCCTACCATTTGCCCTGAAAGATGATTTGATACTTGTGTACTGTAAGCTTTGGTCAACTCCTCATGAGGCTTTTTTTTTTTTTTCCTTCCTTTTTAGGATAAGTTTTCAAGTAAGCCTAGAATATCAGCCTAAAATTTAATAATTGAGGATAAAGAAAGTCCTCCAGTCCCCGCACCTTTCTCCTTCATGATTGCTTGTGCCAGTGAAAGCCAAAGTGATTTGTGCTTAAAAAATAACAATGTTGATCAGAAAGACATAGGCAACTGGAAATATAACCATTATATTCTTGAGTTTCCCCAGTCTTCTCAAAATTAACCTGGTTCAATCAGAACTTTGAATATTTCTATCTACAATTTTTTTTTTCATCCTGCTTATCTCAAAACCGTAGTCCCTTAAGCTTCTGGAACGTGTGGCTTCACCACTCAATCATGGTGAATATTAAACTGTGCAGGTCCATTGCCCTGGGGTACCCATGGTTTCAGGGAGGTACGAAGAGGCTCATTAGGGACAAGGAGAGCACACATGGGCCCTGGAGAAGGCACCTGAGGAAGGTGTCACCTAATTGTGAGGGATAAAACCACTCCTGGCAAGGAGCTGTGTTCAAGGGATGTGCTGCGGGGATGCAGGAAGACTGGCTCTATCCCAAAGGCATGGCCCCCTCTAGGTAAAGGGGAAGGCATACTTAGATTTGCTTTTGACTGTTTCCTTTTCTGCTTTACTTTAATTCCTCTGTGAAGCCAAAAGAATGTGTGAGCACTGGCTCTGCTAGCAGTGGGCCCCCAGAGGAGAGGTCTGCTGATATCCAACTGGTTATAAACTGTGGGTGAAGAGGATATTTCCATGGGGCCTTAGCTGGCAGCTTTCCTAATGCATCTTTTGATTGAGCCTAAATGAATTTCAGCTGATGTTCTGAAGACACAAACTGGAGAATGAAAAAACTCTCCCTACAAAGAGCCTCAGAAAACAGCACCCTCCACATGGTTGCATTAGATAGCTATTTTCGCAGAAAGCAGAAAGACATGGGCAACCTTAAACAGGTTACTTCCTGCAATAGTTATTTTATATGCACAGACATAAATATACAAATGCTGAAAGGAAACTGAGTGGTGCTGCACTGTGTTTGAATGAAGCAATCCAGAAGCCCTGGCATGGGACACACTTCTCTTGCAATCCCGTTCTGGAAAGCACCAGGATTTGCACTGCAAGTTCTGCAGTACCTTGGTTTTTGGCCCATCTGGAGCGCGCCTGACTGTATCTGTGCTGCAGGACAGCTGTATTCTGTCCCATGGTGCTTTTGCTTCACTGGCTTTCTATTCTGGGGACTTATTAAAGCCATTTTTTATTCCCTCATCCCCATGGATACGTAAGGGTTTTCCTTCCAAAGGAAGCCAAAATGTTCAGGAACATGGGACCCTTGGACTAAAGGTATGCCCAGATACAGGATGCCCCTTGGGATATACATGCTGCATGTTGGCACAGCCAGCTCAAGTGTGTCATCTAGTTCCCTTCCACCTGCTGTTGAGTTGTTGTTGTTTTCTCTTAATACAGAAAGACAGATCAGGAGAGAGTTGGAATAGATGGGCCTTGCCTTTTATTCTTATATACTCCAGACCTCTTGGCTATAGAAAAAAAGATGAGACGAATTGGCAGTGGCAGTCAAATACCTAGCCCAGGCATGAACCAAAATGGATGAGACAGGAGCTGAGTTCTCTGCAATCGTTCCCATTGCTCTGTGTGGACACATCAAATCAGACAAAGCTTACTAGCAGTGAGTGCTTGACGTAGTTGGTTTGCTTCAGGCAACCTTACAGTAATAGCTGTTACGTGAAAACACATGAGCGGCATTTCACGTTCCCAGTTCAAATCCTTTATCCACATGAGATATTATTTTTTATTTTTTTTTTTGCTGGAAATAGTTAACAATAAAAGCAAAGTGTTGAAAAAATGGATGAAGTTTCTGGTCTGATGTGCTGAGAATTTACTTGCATTTTCAGATGCCATTTGGAAAGGCATCTGGTTTGTGTCTGCTAGTTAATAACAAATAATAGTTATCATAAATATGACCAAATTATTGGTAATCATACAAGTATGGTAAAGGAAGTGATTAGAAATGACTTCTCAAGTGAATTCAGTTAATGCAGCTTATTGGAAGATTAATACTAATGACCCATCAATTAACTAGTTGTTACTCGATATAAATTATTTATAACTGGAGCTGAAACATGAGCTGTGAACACTCCTGTGGCCAGTCCAGAAAAACACAGGCAACAAGCAACTTTTAATCCTGTTGGTTTGAGTGGGACTAATAGTCAAGGCTTCTTGAATGAGGTCCATATGCATTCTGTGCTTTTCATTAGTGTAAGCCGCAGGACCTTGCTGACTTCATTGCTGACCTTGGACTACTGAGAGCGAAGGTGAAATTGTCACTTAATGTTTTTCAATGCACTGGTCTTCAGTGAAACTGTTTAATTGTTCTTTGAACTCATGCAATACTTTGGCATTCATGTAATCCTGTAATTATGGCCTTTACATTTTGACAGAATGTTACACGGGAAATTGTCACCTTTTGTTTCGAAACTACTACCTGAAAATTTGGCTTGAAGCTTTTTAGACACTCTCACAACAAAGTTAATTCATTTGATATTCATTTCACATTCACTTTTTAACAATGTTTTTTTAAAAATTTTAAACCTGTGTTGTATTATCCCTCTTGATTGTGTTCGTGCTGAATAGGTATAGACTATCTAGTTTTAACTCATATTAGTCATTGTACTTGTGGTTACCCTTTCAGTTCTACAACATATTTTTGGAGATGTGAGAAGAAGCCAAACCTGCAAGCAGTATTCAAGTCAGGATTACTTTGGATTAACATAAGTATTTCTTGTTCTCTAGTATTTTGTCTACCTTTTTGACTTACAATTGTAGAATATCCTGAGTTGGAAGGGATCATTGAGTCCAACCCCTGGCTCCACACAGGTCTACCCCAAAATTCAGAGCTATGACTAAGAGCACAGTCCCAATGCTCCTTAAACTCCGACAGGCTCAGTGCCGTGACTGCGTCCCTGGGGAGCCTGTTGCCGTGCGCGACAGCCCTCTCAGTGAAGAACCTCTTCCTGCTGTCCAGCCTGACCCTCCCCTGTCACAGCCTGACCCCATGCCCTCGGGTCCTGTCACTGGATAGCACTACAGAGAACAGTTGAAGAGTTGATTGTTTGATGTTGTTTGCTTCTGCTTTGCTCTGCCCTACTGAAAGAGTCAGGGTTGCTTTTCAGGCTACATGCTTGTCTCAGCTAGACTTCCGTGTTTATGTGTTTGTTAGCTCTGTTTGTTTGTTTTTTTTTTTGTTTGTTTGTTTTTAAAAAAAAAGGAAGAAAAATAGTGGACCTGTGAGATAATATTTTTACCATGCAAAGGCCACATATTATACTTAGCTATGTGTCTGTTTTGTCCTCAATTACACTTCACTTCCCGATTGCATCAGTTGAATGCTCGCTTTTAATTCTCTGGATTCACCCAAGAATATGCTTTTATTTATTATTATTTTTTTAAATTAGAGTCATGTTTTTCACTGCCCACATCTGACAATAAGCAATTTTAAACAATTCATCTTTTACTTCAGGCTTCATCTTACAGATGAGAAGAGACGACAAAAAGGCTAAGTTAGAAAAACATTTCTGTTACTTTAACTGTGGACCCAAAAGGAGCTGCTTCCACTGATTGTTTTGATTTATTTATGTATTTTGTGTGTGTGATCAAATAGTTTTTTCTAACATAAGGTGAAGTTAGAGTCCATCTATTTTGGAAATTTAAGAACGAATAACTTGTGCCTCAGGCAGTGCTCAGAGATGCAGGAACTCCAAAATCAAGATGCAGGATCCAACATCAAGATCGAGCTAATGTTTGGACAACAAAACAACGCTCCCAGGAGCTAGTTTTTTGAGAGAAGTGGTGACAAGTGCATCTGAAATGCCAGTGGCTCTGTAGGAAGTTGGTGGTAAGCTATGCCAGAAAAAAAAACAGACTGGTGACAAAGCATAGGACCCTGCCGGCCTCATATCATCTCTGTTGTCCGGAGTAGTGAGCTTAATTCAGTGAGCCCTTAAGCACTGCTACTGTGACAACTGTCCTTACAGTTTGAGGAGTGCCAAACCATGTCGATCAGGTGCTAACCCCAACCACAGTGCTTTAAGCTTCACTGGGAGGCACCGGCTAGCCTTTCTGGGACGTGGAAATAGGGCAGGGCACAGAAAACCCTGAAAGCATGTGTTTTTATACATTAAAATGCAGTTAAATCGGTTAGTCTTTTATTTATAGTTTTCAAAAGAAAAACAAAAAGCATTTGGCAAGAGTTTTTCTCCCCCCACATTTTCAACCATGTTTACTGTAAATAACATAGCGGATATAAAAATTTTATTGGAGAACGTTTGTATTAGCTCTGCTTCTCTCTGGGGTTGTATATCTTGAGGATATAACCAATTCTAACACTTAAGGGACTGGAGAAGTGAAAGTGATTCTACCTTCAGAAACAGGATTATTCTCTTAAAGCTATATACTTTTTTTTCTGTTAAACCCACTGTGGCACTATTAGAATAGCTGCATTCATATTTCTTAGGCTGATTTCTGTTTTTATGAATCACTACGTGATGTTCCTAGCACAGTGTGGACAGATATATATTTGGATGTTGGGAGAGGGGAGCAACTCAAACTTTTACAAACACAGTGATAGATTCTGGGCTGGTTGTTGCTGCCCAGGAAGCACGTTTGGGATTGTAATATTAATTCAGTAGTACCAAAAAAAGCATGCCGAGTGTCAGTAAATAATTATCAGAGGAAAGAAGAATGAACAAACTGCGTAGTGTACAGTGTGCTTACATCTTGACCATGTCCTCTAGTCTCCCATCTCAAAAGGGGTGTAGTAGGAAAGCATGGGCAGGCATCAGTGTTTATGGTGGTGGTGGGTTTTTTGTTTTAAACAAAGAAGTAGGCTAGTCCTCATCTGCATGGACAACAGGCAGTAAGAAGGGTGTGACAGGGCTCGTATCTTGAGGGGTATACAGTAGGTAAATAAAGCTTGTTTGCTCGCTGCTACATTGGAGAAGGAAGTACAGCTTGGAGGTAACTGGTGAACCTAGCAAGGGCCAGGCTGAAAACAGAGCAGCAGCTCTTCATGTTTTTGCAACTAATAAGTTTGCATGAGTTCCAGAGGCAATTTAAAGAAAGCATCTCAGAGGACTACTTAGGTGGGGGGAGAGTACCTTTGCTGAACTGAGTATGTGAACAACAACAAAAGTCCATTACCCTTATCTTAGACTTTTCCTGAAATACTTGGTATATCATATTGTCGCGTTAAAGGGGTGTAGCTGATTAACCGTTACGGGCCCGGTTGGATTCAGAGTACTGAACCAGTCGGACATTCACCAAAACTGGGGGTCCGTTCGGACATTCACCAAAAACGTATTAACCGCCTGGGGGTCCGTTCAGACATTCACCAACAATGCATTAACCGTCTGGGGGTCTGGTTAGATTCAGAACACTGAACTATCACGGATAACCACCCTCACCCTAGTTGCATTAATGAGAGCTATCACAATGCAATCAAGTATGGTTTATTACAGCAACAGATAATCAGGTTCTTTTGGATTGCCAGTGATAGTGACTATCTGCAAAAGCAAGCTAGTATGCGTGAAATACACAGGTGTTACAGGTGTTCTAGGTGTGGGTTCTAGGTGTGGGTTCTAGGTGTGGGTTCTAGGTGTGGGTTCTAGGTGTGGGTTCTAGGTGTGGGTTCTAGGTGTGGGTTCTAGGTGCGCAGCCTAGAAATAAACGCGTTAAAAGGATCAAAGACTCTATAGAGATTTATAAGCAAATATTCAGATCTCACCCAAAGGCGTCCCAATGGGGGGGGAAGAGAGGCTCAGCCCGTCGACTGATCCCAGGAGTCAGGAGGTCCTAAGGATGTTGTATGTCCTCGGGATGGTATCTCCCCTGACGATGGTATCTTCCCTAACATCCCCTCTCTCTTGGGCCAATTTATATTATTTTCTATCTTTTAGGTGGAGCTTGAGTGGCTCTAGTCAAGCATATCTTAGTTATGATTGGTGTAAAGTTTTCCCGTCTCCGTTTAAAGTAATAGGCTCCGAGAAATTCAGAGCGCATGCTCAGTGAGGGGTGGTCGCACCTTGGAGGCGGGTAGCTTTTGGGATGGAGGTGTGTTTTGGTATTATAATGATATTATAATGAGCAAAAAGTACACTAGGGTACAGCGTTTGTCAAAACATGACAGGTCTTTGGCTTAGGGTGGCAAAAAGTGCAGCTTTGTGCACAAGAACAATCGAGGCCCCACCTGATTACAGAGCCTAGCCGTGGTGTCTCCACTCCACTCTACGCTCCGTGGTGTTCCTTAGAGCTAGCACACCAAGTTTCCCCAGCGCGATAGCATCTAAGGTTGGGAGCCTAGGGAACGCTCAGATAATGCAGTTATGCCCTACCCTGAAAGCCTCTTCAATGCTGTACCTTTTCCTTAAAAGTGTGAATGTTAGTTTTATTTTCCTAGTTACTTCAGGCATTTACACCACACATATGTGAAGATCAAGGTTTTTCAAGATGAATTTGAGCTGGCACCTCTCACTAGTATGCTTACCATTTGCTCATGTGCTGAAAAGTAGGAAGGACATGGGCTCTGAGCAGAAATATATCTCAATAATGCATTGTTCACCAGAAAGCCAGGTTTTTGGCCCCTCTCATTCTATTTTTTAAAATATTTTTTTTTTTTAGGACTGTGAGTGTAAGTGCTAGCAAATAGTACTCCAAGTCTGTAGATTTGAGGAAAACAAATGTGCTTTTAAAAAATACAGCACAATTTCACACCAAAACAAATGACTTGCTGTGAAGGTGCACAGCCTGTTCTTTTTTTTGTTCTTTTTTTTTTTTTTTTTTTTTTTTTTCTGAGGGTTTAGTATTTTAAAATGTTTTGCATATGCATACTTACATCAGCGTGGGTTTTATTCCATGTTAGAAAGCTATTGAGAAGACTTGCTGGCAAATTGCTGGAGTTATGTGAAGGGGAAGGGAAGAATAGAGTATCACCTACCATCTGGATGAGCTTAATGCATAGAGAGGTAATGTTTAGAAGAAAAACATCATGCTTGATCCTGGGGCTCAGGCTTGGGTCTTTAAAATGTATGTGCAGATCCCTGTGGAGCTGGAGATGTAGGCATCGACGTGTTCCAGATGCTGAAAGAAATGGGGGCGAGGTGGGGTGTACGATATCTGAACGTCCGTAATAGCACACGGAGCATGCTGATGTTACTGGTGGAGTGAAGTGCAGAGCATTGCCTGATCTAAATGAAACTCTTCACTGGACAAAAGTGCCACTTTCAGTGGTGTTATGTAGTTCATTCAGGGCTCCCTTTGCTACGCGGGCAGCTAGTTGTCAGGTCTGAGATTGGTCAGGTTGGAGGGAGCAATCTTTCTAAGGACCTCTAAGCTTTTTAGGGATGAAGGCTGTGTCCTGTAATGGAACAGGTTTGTGAGGGAATCTCAGCTGATATTTGACACTGATTTCTTTTAGTGCCTCTGATCCCTACAGCTTATCTGAAAAACTGGCCCTTCCCTTATCTGAGCCTGCAGTTTCCTTGTTGATCCAGAGCGGTTCTTGCTCAAGGAGGTCGGCTATAGTCCTAAGGATTTCTGACCTGACAAAATACACCTCTTACCCAACAATTGCATAGCTAAGTCTCGTGACTGCAAGGCCTGTTTTTGCAAGCAGTCAGATTTCTCCCTAGAGTTTCGGAGATGTGGCAGCATTTTCCATTCAATGTCTTCCCTGGGACCACCTGGCACAATCCAGTTCCCTTGTGCGAGGAGAGTCTGACCAGAATAAAAGGCTGTTGCTGGTCGCCTCGTATCGTCATCAGGCTTTAGTGCACCTCACTCCAGTTGTGGATCGCTCATTTCCAGGCTGTTTCTTATGCTCTGGTGGAATGGAGAGTTGGTCTTCTAGTTTTTAGAGTTAATTTAAAAGTTTGAGAAAGAATTCTACTAAATGAAGAAAGAAGGAAATAGGATGGTGACATTTTGGACTGATGATTAACTGCGGAAATACAGGGGACCGACTGACATTTTCTTACAGTGCTATCTGGGAGACCTGCCAGTGTGGAATTATAATAGTCAATCTGCGAGCTGACAAGATACATGGTCTGGTGTTTGCAAGAGAGAACAAGATTTAGATTGCAGATAGAATTTATCACCTAATTCCAATGTGAATCAAAAGATGAATGGAAGTCCTTTCGTAAAGACCAGCTAGCTTTTTTTTTTTTTTGCTTTTTTTTTTTTCCAACTAATGCAAGAATTGTCATAAGCTTTGCAGAAGACATGATGCGATTATGAGTATTTGCAGTTTTTTAGGCATCAGGCAATTACCAGCAGCTGGTTTTAAGTCTGATCCTGGAAGTATCACAAATGATAAAGCAACAGAGTATTAGGTGTGCATGAAGAACAAAGAACCTAATCCTCATCTAGTTAGAAATGAACATTTCTGTGACACCATCTAAAAACTTAAAAATCCTGGGTGCAGAAAATAAAAACAATGAGATCTGAAAATAATGGAACCTGAAGGACGATCAAGATTTTCAGCAATTTTGCATTTCACACAGTAAAAGCGAGGTGGTCCAAATACAAGTGATAAATGAGAGAAATCGCGAGGGAAAAATTGGTTCGTGGTGAGATCATGTCTGTTTCAGGATTTACAAAAAAAATAAATAAAAATCACACCACAGTTTGAAAACAAAGTGAGTCTGCTATGGAGGCATTGCAGTGGGAGATAAATGAGATGCAGGTTGGCACAGAGTAACTGCAAAGCCTGAAATCTCTATTTTCTGCAGTTACAATTCCAACGCTTGGAACAAGTATGCTATTTCAAGTAATTTTTTATTTACATCACAAAACAGTCTCGTACTTCTCCCAACCATGAGCATATTGCCTTTTTAAATATATATATATTCCAAATATCTCGCAACCAGATAGCTTATCCCACTTCTGTCCGTCATCACTGAGACGTACACTGCCTCACCTATCCCTGCAAAGCAAATTGGTCTGAAGTTGCTGCGGAGAAAGAAAGTTGCAAGTAAGGTCTGACAGCCTGCAGGCACACAATGCTCTGTAGGCAGCAGGGTTCCTGGGGTTTGAGTGCTGTGGGTTTGTGTAAAGAGGATTTGCTGAAGAGATTCTCAGATTGGAAACTGGAAGAAAAATGTGAAATGTAAGTTGGCAAAATGGAAGGTTAGAGTGAGTTGAATGGCAAATTTGTATGGATGCACAGACATGCAAATAAGATGGAAAGCTGCTTTTGTTACCAGGGTTGGTATAAACTTCTCTATTGTCATCTTTCCTTTTGCTGTTTTTCAGGGAACACTCTGACTTTCCTCTCTTTGTACTCTGAGAATAGAAATGTTTCAGGGTTTGGATTCACGAAAATTAGTTTTTGATACTTCTCTGAGGATAAAATGTTATTTCTTTTCCTGTGAGAAAAGCTGTCTCTGATTTCATCAAGAAGAGTGATTTATGTGCCCTGCTTTGTTTTCATTTTTTTATTTTTTTTTCCCAGTGTGGGGGGAAAAAAGCCACGCTGAAGTTGGTAGTTCAGGATGACTGGTGACTGGCAACTCGTGAGTAGTTGAGGTTGGAAGGGACATGCAGGGATTACTCAGTTGGATTTTGGGTATTTCCAAGAACAGAGACTCCTCTCTGGGCAGCCTGTTCCAGTGTTCAATCACTGTGACTACTCTGACTACTACTAAAAAAAAAAGCTTTTTCTTATGGTTAACTGTTATTTTGTATGCTTCAACTTCTGTCCATTGCATCTTGTGTTGGTACCAGATGCTACTAAGAAGAGCCTGGCAAACCCGTGCTCCCCCTAGTTAGGCACTTCCACACGTGGATGACATCTCCTCTAGACCTTCTCCTGTCCAGGTTATACAATCCCAGCCCTCCCAACCTCTCCTTTTATTTCAGGTGCTACAATCCCCTCAGTCATCTTTGTGACCCTTTGCTAGACATGCTCCAGTATGTCTGTGTCTGTCTTAAAGCCTGTTTTTTCAGCCATTTTTCAGTCTGCAGAAAGAATGATTAAAAAATAGAGACTTCCAGAGGTAGTCTTTGCAGGTACTAAAACAGGGGTTATTAAATACTTGAATGGGAAAACTGGAATTTGAGAGAATAGGTGAGTAAATCATTCTAAATCAGTGACACCTCTAAATCCCACTGCACCTGTAGAATATTCTTTATGCCTCTTCATTAATATTATTCTTAAATGATACCTGAAAAATTTCTCAGGGGAGGGAGAAGGGATGGGAAAAGACTGAAAAGCTAAACCAAGAAGCCCGATCTGTTTTTATGGATTTGGTATTTTCAGAATATTAATGGTTGGACTGCTAGGTAATACTACAGAGTTGAATAGCTGATCATATGCTTAAAAAAAAAAAAAAAAAAGTATTACTCACTGGGCATAAGAGCTGTAGTAATATTGGAGCAGTGGAACAGAAGCTGCACACTTTTCAGAATCAAATCTTCAGCCAATTGCCATAAACAATGCAATTTAAAAACAAAAGGGGGTTGGGGGTAAAGGCATGGAAATGAAAGCTAAGCTCTATTGAAAAAAGCTGGTAATGATTTCGTATTAAGTAAACAATGTGAGCAAAATAGAAATATTTGGATAGCATTTGAACACTAAATTCCCTTGAATTTCTTCAGAAGCTGAAGGGAAGGTGGGAAGTGCTGTTGGAACAGGGAAGAAAATAGGTGGCAGCGGCAGGGCTGGCTCTCCAGGCTGGAAGGCAGAGTGGGAACTGCTGTGAAGTGGAGATCATCAGTTCTGGCCAGGGAACAAGAGCATGTGAGATTACCTCCAGGCAAGCCCATGAAAAACTGAAATTTCTAGGAAAAGAAATGGAATTGGTATCGCAGGTATCCCAAGGGAGCCTTGTATTTGAGGGCTCTTCAGAGCTGTGCTGTATGAAATGTCGTGTGGACATCCCCAGACTGCAAAAAAGGTTACAGTTCCCAGGGCTGGAGAAATCCTTGTGCTATAGTGCATGCTAGGACTACTGTCCTACTACTAAAGCTCCTTCTTTCATCAGGTACCTGTGCATTTCATGTCTCCTCCCTCCCCAAATTGATGAGTGGCTCAAATCTCTTTTCTTCTCACATCTGTTGTTGCCCAAGCCTGTGACTCACCAAGTGGACCAAAGCACTGCCTGGCTCCTTCCTCCCACACTGAAAAGCATATCCAGATGATAACTTCAGGGAGAAGCAACAGGTGGGGCAGATATAACATAGGTTGAGCTGATTAGCTGGAGAGGAGCCTAGTGAAGGCCAGGAGAAACAGATTCTGCTTTAAAGTTGACTATTAAATAATAATTATATTTAAATATACTGTTGGCTATCAAATATATGTAAATACAATTAAAGCAGGCTTCAAAAGCAGCATGAAGTGGTTTCTAATCTCAAGAAAAATACCTATATTTTGAGGAATGGCATGGACTCTATTGCTTAAAAAAATACAGGCTTTAGCTCTCAGTTTTTATGGTGAATTCTCTCTTTTACAGAAGTTAGAGGTGCTGACGTTTCTTGAGTACACTTCAGTGGCTTGCAGGTTGTTACAGGTAGGAGAAAAAACTGGTGGCTAAAGCAGTTATGTGATTCAGCCTCATTTGTTTCCAGAAAATGGAGGAAGAATCGAGCAGCAGGAGAAGGAGCTTTGACACTGGCAGCATTTGATTCGAGGACTGGTTTTAGACACAGACTTCCCTGTGTCCCGCTGCCTGGATTAGCCAAGGGCAGCAGTGTACGATGAAAGGGCTGGCAGCAAGCTGTGAGGACAGCTAACAGGTTCTCAGGCCAGGCCCTCTGAACAACGTGGGTTAGCTCTGGTGGCTTGGGATCAGGTTGGGATCGTGATTTCTCGTAGCTCCATTTAATGATTGCAACAAAGCAAGTCCTGTGTGAAGATCAGCTTGCTGCTCTCCGTGGACCTTCCTTCCATACCCTATTATTGCTGTATGCAGATGATTTGAAGGAGTAAGAGGATGTGAAATTTTCTGAATTATTCAAATTGGAGATTTGGCCTCAGTGATGTTTCTTTGACGTTCTTCCGAGCAGAAAGGAACTTTCTGCCTTGTGAAGAGATGTCTGTATACCAAATAGCTTAATTCCTGGGAGCCTTGTTTGCCATCTTTGCTGGTAGGTTTTAGGTAGTCCTTTTGCAGATGTAAGAAAACCAAATCAGAGTGACCACGGATGCTTCTTTGAGGAGGGAATATCTCCTCCTGTTTAGATACACAGAGAGGTGGTTTCTGATTAAATGGCAGGTCTTCATTTTCATCTTTCAGGAAGCCATCATTCAGGCCCAAAGCAGCTGTGTGCTGCTATAGTTGGAATGAACTTTAATACATTTCCACAATTTAATGTTACCTTTGGGAGCACAATATGCAGTAACCAGAGGTCGTAAATATGCTTGACTTAAGTGACAGAGTCAGGGCATAATAAAACACAGCTTTCTCTTAGGTGTCTCCTGGCTGCAGATAACTTATCCTGGATACAGCTTTGTCATCCAGCCATCCACAAGGGAATTCTGTGGAAGTGTGTATGCATGGAAAGCATGTGCTTTCTCACACAGTAGAGAATTTCCTGTAAATGGGTGAGTAAGTTCATTGCAATTTTATATATTCCTTTTTCTCACGTGAAACTGATCATAGCTGGCTTACAGAAAGCCAAATACTAGGGCTTGCTCAGGAAGGTGAGGGCAGTGGTGATGCTCAGGTGCTGTTTGTTTGCTGCTCAGAAACTGTGTGTGTGTTCTGTTGAGTTTAAGACAATACATGAAGGAGTTTTGAGCACTACTCTGCTTCTCCCTTGCTCTAATGTTGTTACTGCTGGCTGGCTGCGTTGGTACTAGACAGAGCGAGTTGTGCTCCCTCAAAAGGGACAGCTCTTGCTGGTTTTATACCCTGTCACCCAGCAGCTCTGCTGGGGGAGAAAGAAAACCAGCTGCTAGGGCAGCACCCCTGACATCAGGGCATTCTTCTGTAAAATGTCCAAATCTTGCTTGTTCAGAAGTAAATGGAAGTCAGGGGAATGATTCAGTACGGACGAGATGGGAATGAAGTTCCTAATTCATCTTTCTCAAGCAGAACGTCCCCAGCTCCTAAGAGCAATGCCTCTTTCTGACTTATACCACATCATGTGGTGGCAAATGGAGAAGGCAAAACCCACTTCTTTGTTCTTGTTAGTAGTGCTGCTCCACTGTTAAACAATCGTTTTTCTTAGCACCAGGAAAGCCTCTCGCTTTCAGTGAGTAACTTAAGTAATAGCTTGGTTTTCAGAGAGAGGACTCCTCTAGGTGGAAATAAAATAATCTAGCTTTCAACTGGGACATGGCGGAGCAGTCTAAATGCTGGACTTAAATATATTTAAAACATTCAATATTTTAGAGTTTTTGTTGCCTCAGACAGGAAAACCATGAACAATGTGTTGCCACAGCAACAGGAGTCCAATGCTTTTTGGGATTCAGCTGACAGTGTTTTGAATACTATTTTCAGCTAAGTGCATGTAAAATAACTGCAATTCGTAAAAGCTGTAATAACTACTCTAAATGCATTTATGCCCGAAGAGAATTTTTTTATACATATGTATTCCTTTAAACTGATCCGAGAAGTTAGGAAAATTGTTTTAAAATTCTCATTACCGACATATCTAGACTATTTCAATGGTTAAAACGTATCAAAATAATCTTTCAGCACTCTTTAGTTTTATTTATTCTTTGCCTAATATCCTGTACTTAAGGTAATCGTCATTCATTTTTAACTACTGATAAAATGTACAGAAATGAGAACTGTTAAACATTTTCCGTGAGAAGTACTTTCTAAACCTTACTTCAGTCACATGTAAGAATAATCTGTGTGCCATTTGCACGGCGCAATTTGGCACCCATGTTCACTGCAGAGGCAGAAATAGGTCAAGAATGCTTCATCGTCCTTGCTAATCAAACTGCTCAAACATCAGTTCACCGCGGAGCTGATCATCTGCCTCGTGGTTTTCACACCTACAGCCTGTTACAAATGCTATGAACACCATTTAAACTGCAATAAATTTGTCTCATGCCATGGAGGCTAAAAAGAAGCTAATTTCTAATATTCTAATATTAAATTAACCTGGGTTTCTGCAGTGTACACAAAGGCTTGAGTTATTTTAAATTTCCATTTGACTGTGCCAAGGCGTGTAAAGTTGAACAGAATATATGGTGTTGGTTTAAGGTCTGAGCACCTCTGAGTCCCTGAAACCGTAGATGACTAGAAGGAAATGTGCCAAATTACTGCACGTGGGCGTGTGGAGGCAGAGCTTTGCAGCCAGGGTACTCGTCCTGGTATGAGTGTCAGGACATTTTGAATTGCAAAGTCCTGGTATTCTGTAGATAGTAGGTGCTCAAGTTTGATCCCCCCCTGCAGCTTCCATGAATCATCTCGTGGGCAAAGGAACTTGTATTCCAACATTGCTGGCATGAAACTACCTCATTTGGCTGCCTGTGACAGCCATGCTGAAGCCTCAGAGTCCAGCAGAGATTAATGCCTTGGTATTTGACTAATTTTGTAGCTGTGTTGACCTGAAAGTAAAATGCAGCTTACTACGAGCTATTTTAATGCTAGCTTGGACACAGATGTGGAGTCGTGTCATTGCTGCAGAAAACCACAACTGTAGGAATTGCATGAGTTAATTCTTCAGGATATTACCAGAAATAAGCAATTAGTAATATTAAAATATGTCTGTGCAAGAAAGCTGTGTATAACACAAGCACTCCTCGAGAACCAGACCGACAGGAATGTCTGCAGGAATGGAATTAAGGCCAATTGATTTCAGCTCTGTTCCTAGGATGACTGCATAGGAGCCCTTTGGGGTAAAGTATTCTCTGAGCTCCACAGTACCTTATGATGGATGTCACTGCAAGGCACTAACATACTTCAAGGAGGTTGGTGTTTAAGCCTCTGTAGCAGCTTGGGCTCTGAATGATCACATCTCATTCCTGAAATCTGACAAAACTAAGCAGCAGCATAACGCATTATGAGCACGAGTGAATATGAAGGGCAATATTTTCCTGTAAGCAGGGACAGGGCAAAACGTAGTGTTTTTTCTAGCATGTCTTTCTGAATCATTCACTGCTCCTTCCTCAACTTGTTTATAAGGTCAGAGGTAGGGCTGTTCCTTGGAACGACTGCTGCCATGCATTGCTATGAATAACCACGAATGAGGCTTGCTATGCGTTGTTCCAGGTTTGTGCTAAATAATTGCATTGTTGTCAATACCTGTGGGGGTAGAATGTATCAAAGGGTTCTTGTAGGTTGATAAATACGTGTTTAGCCCAACATTAGCCCTTGTTAATAGTTACTGTTTCTTTCCTGATCCTTTTGCTGGCCTCTGACTTTCAAATAATTATCAAGAATAAAACTAAATTAAATAGTATATCCTTAAGAAAGTCATACTTCAAAAGGACAGGCATTTCCCCCAGCTTTTTTTTTTTTTTTTTTTTTTTGAGGAAGAAAATGCCCAATTGAAACATCAAAGGGAGAACTTGACAGAGCTGATCGAGTTCCTAACGCTTGAAAATACATCAAAGGCTCACAAACTTATCTTCATATTTTATTCATGAGCTTTCTTAGAAGGAAATACATCAGTATCAGTCAATTTACAAACAAGGCGCAAAGGAGGAGTTTTTTGAAGAGAACATATATGAAAAGCCCTGTTTAATGAGGGGTAGGGAAGCCTACTGTAAGAAACCGTCATAATCAATACTGCTATAGGGAGGGAGGAGGGAGTGCCTGGCTGGATTAGGATGTAGTTTAGCCTTTAACCACTGGGTCTGTTTGCAGTCCAGGCCTGAAGAACACCAAGCCTTTGTGTGTGTGATAAGGAACTGGCTGGCAAGGATTCAGTGCATATTTTTTTCTTTTTAAACTACTGCAAGGATGTCCTTAGCATAAAATGCCTGCTTTTTATGTGTCTCAATTCCATTGCTGATGGAGCTTGGAGGGTGAATTTTTCTTTCAGCCAGAAGTGTCGTCACGTCCTTGGTTTGGCACTGGCAGAACTTCTGATCTAAAATGTTTTTGGAATGATCTTGATTTGAAAGGTAGCTAGGTAGCTACCTAGTGCCTGGGTCTCTTCTCACACTTCAGTTTGTACAAGTCCCTTCAGCCTCTTTGCAGAACGGCGATGTGTCTACTGGCCTGTTGTAAGGCACCTTGAGATCTGTGTGAAGACAAATGCTGTGCAACAGACCTGACTGTTTCTGAATGGGCTCTTTTGTCTTGAATTTATAGTTTGAAAGCTACGAGATCTGCATGCTCAGGCTTTGCTGAAATTAAGCTTTAGGACAGCATTATCAAAAGGTCACCTAGACTGATCTCCAGTCAAATGCAGGATGAGCTGTTTCTTTTTCCCGGTAAGCATATCTGATCTGTTTTAGATCTGAGAGAGACACTGTAGTCTGTCCAGTGTTTCTCAATCCTGCATCTAGACGATTTGAAAAAGCTTTCGAACTTGAAATGGGCTGGAACTGCCAGAATGAAACCCTTCATGCTCTGTCCACTGCTGACTCAGATCACACTCAGCCTGTCTAAAATCTGTTAGTGGAGGTAACTGGGATACAAGGGAATCATTTCAGTGGAGGATCTGACTACATCTCTAGTTTTATTCAATAATTGTATCAAGCATGGTTAGTTGTCCATGCTGCCTGTAGCATTTTTGTGGCTAATGGAGGGTGTGGATCCTCTGTGTTTTCCTGAAATGTGCCCGGTTACTTCTCTGAAGTGTGCTCTAAGGGAGCCATGATGTACCCACCTCTACTCCCTAAGCTTCAAGACAAACATTAGGGACTAGAAGCATCAGACTTGGTTGGCTGAGGTTTTGTTGGCTGGTATGAGTGCTCCCCAGGAAGAAGCTGTCAAGGGTGCCTAACTCTCAGCAGCTTTGATCAAGAACACGAGGGTTACTCTTTTTCCACTCAGAACTGCCCCTTTTGGCAGAGCGCCTTCAGATCCTTTTTCCAATTTGATGGGCCGGTTTCTTTGTTTACCTTACACATTTCCTTCTTTCTACCATTCCCAGGTCTCTTCTCCTACAGTCATGTTCTAAAAATACAGAACCAAGCAATTTTTGCTTACCTTTATGTCCCCAAAGAATAGCAAAATTCAAGATGTGAGTCTTTGTGCTTTTTTCCTTCACCTTTTGTTTTGCTGCTTGAAGAAAAATTGAGATGCTATGGACAGTACTGATGCAAACATCATGGATGTGTGGTTTTATGCCTTTTTTTCATTTGTAGTTTGATGTCTAAGGAAGGACACCGTATCTTTTGATATGATGGGAAAACTTGACTGTAAATAAAGAGGTCCACCATACTATTTCCAAGACCCTAGCCTCCTTTTTTACTTTTTCTCCTCTTTATTCTGCAAGCTTAGCCAGGGTCTTTACCCTTTGTCTTCAACAAAGGGAATGCAGCTTTTCTAAGAGCAGCGTCTTTCAAAATGACTGGAATTCTGAGGCCATCTCTTCTAGTGGCTGAGGAAATGTGGTAATCTTTAACTGTTCATCTGTTTGATGGAATAAGGCTCTTAGGGATCTTAGGGAGAGGAAGAAAAGGTTAAATTGGAGCAGTTAATAATTGTTGAGTTGGGCAGCACCTTCTGTCTCTGTAAACAGCTCTGCATATGAAAATACTCAGCAAAATCTTTCACTTACCCTAACTAGTAAGTTGTTATGGCTGGTCAGGATCACCAAGTAGACTATGGGTGTATATTTTCTCATTAAAACAGATGTATTCTATATTCATGTAACGCTTTGAATTAGATAAAACATTTTAATAGTAAATCATTTTTCATCAGTAAGGAATCTTTTTCTGTATTGCCTGAAGGTTATTTAACAAGCTCTTACTATTTTCTTGCACCTTTTTGATTTGTTGCTGTTCATAGTTAACTGAATTTACACATATTTTTTAGAGGTCTTAACATCTGAAGGTTTAGTAGGGGCACCAGATCTTGCTGGAATGTTGTGCATTTGCTTAATATTGCCAGAGAAAGCTGTACCTGTCATTTTTTTCCACTTTTGTAGTGCTTCAACCTCATTCCATTGAGCATGTTCTGGGATAGTTAGAACCGGTGTGTAAGTTGTCCTTGTGTCACCTTGCTCAGAAGGAAAGCATTCTCAGGAGATGGACTGCTGTCTTTCCCTGAGGCTGTTTTCCCCTGCTCACCGCAGTGTTCATCTCCTCATAACGCTGCACGTTGTTTATCGTGGCTGTCTGGAGACAATTCGCTCTTTAGTATGTAGAGTCCATGTGGATGCGAACTAGCAAAGCAAAAGGCAGAAGAAAAATAAATTTAATGTATCTGCGTTGCATCTGCAATGCTTTTCATGAAGCTGGAGGGATGTGACTTTGTGGCCTCCCGTGGGCAGGGCTGGGGATATAGTGGAGCACACTGTAACTCAAAGTGATGATCTGTCGGGAAGGTAGGTTCTTCCACATCTGAAGTTTTCCCATTTCAAGGCTGTTCACATGTCTTTTTCTGTCCCCTTGAAATACAGCTATTTTTGTTTACAATATCTACTTTAGTTTACCCACAACGGAAACCTGTATTGCCCAGCCTTGTGGTTTTAGTGATTGTCTCTCTGGATGAATAGTGAAACGCACCAGAATAAGGCTCCTAAACTTTTATTTTGCCTTGGGAACTGCTTCTACCTGCTCTGACAGTTTGTAAGGGTTGATGAATGTTTTCAGTGATCGCTGTAGAGAAAAACTTTTCCTCTGTAGCACAGTGCATTTCAAAATCTGATCCAAAACGTGCAGATCCCACCCCGGGGATTGTGTAAAAATGAGACCCACACAGCCCCCAGTTTCCCCAACAACAACAAAAATTTGATGCAGCGTTTTCAGAGCTATTTACCCATGGTCAGAGAAATGCTGTTGTACGGCTCTTAACGTAATGCTGCCTTTAATCAGAGAAATTGCTGTTACACGGAAAAGCTCCTAGGACAGCTTAAAAATAGTTGACAATCATCTGGCAGTCTCGCTTTGCATGAAACGCTTCACTTCTGACTTCCTAGTAATGTGATGCTTTTTCTGTCACAACAGACTATTTCTCTTCGTTTGCCTTGGCTCAGAACTGCTCAAGCTGGTGCTGGTAACAGAGTAAATGCAGTACTTCCTGGGGTCTGGTGATAGATGTGTTCCCATACAGCGAGAACATGGGGATGGAGTGTTTGAAACACACTCTGGCTTGGTTCTTCCCTTTCCCCAACCTTCACCTTCAATTAGAAGTACAACTTTTCCATCAGCTGTGCAATCCCTTGTAAAAGTGTCAGAATCACAGATCTGTGTGAACTCTGCATCCACGGTTTGTGCAGCTTTTAAAGGAACTGCTTTTAAAGTAAGCAGCTAAGTAACTTCACTAAGTATGTGACACTGATGGGCTCTCAATGCTGTATTTCACAGTGCTTCAACATGTCTACTTATCTGCGAATAATAAACCTAAGGTGGTAATATTTATGTTCAGGATGCTCAAAGAACTTAGACTGCAAATAATTTGGGATACAACTAGTTTTATTTCCTGTAGATGTGCTGTTCAGTTCTTTTTGTAGAACGAAGTCAGTACTTCGTGGCCACATACCTAAAACCAAAAAATCCACCACAAAATTTAACTTGCATTGATACTTAGCTTTTGAAGCAGTAGTCCCAGTGTATCAAATGGTTTTAGCTGTAACATGCCCGGCTGCAGCCAGTTCCCTTATTCCATACTGGATGCTTGCTTCTAAGAGGAAAACAATGCAGAAGATCCGTAGGAGATGAGAAAAACTGTAGGAATCAATCCATTTGATAAGGGGGGTGAAAGAAAGGAAATGACTGCTAATGTCTAATTACAGACATTGTGGAGAATTATTATTTTGTGTTTGTTTTGTTTTGAAACTGAATCTCCTGTTTGCTTCAGGAGGTGCGGCCAGCTTAGCACATCTGGACCTTGATACCAAGAAAGTGACATAGAGTACCGAGGAATTAACGAGGTGTCTTAACAATAGGAAGCACAATAACATTTTCAATTCCACGAAGAATTAAAATTGCTGGAGCAATCTGTGCTTTAACAGCTCTCACCTTTCTATGGGGTTAGGTATTAGGCTCTTCTAAAACAATTGTGCAATCAAACATTACAGGTGTTAATGTGAGAATGACCAAATTTAGCTTGTGTACTCAGCAGAGTCCTGAGCCGAGGTGGAGGTAAATTAGAGAAAGCTGGGTCAAAGCTGGTGAAATCAACTTTATAGCAGGCCGCCCATCTGCAGTTCAGGCCTGAGGCATCCGAACTGCATTATAAACAACGAGGGGGGGGGGGAAGGCAGTAAAAGGCAGCCATCAAAACAAACATCGGGTTTGGTGCATTCGTTTTGCTGTCAAGTGTGCTCATGTGGCAGTGCAGGTGACCTGTGCAGCCTTCTGTCATCTTGTTTCATTTGTTTCTCCCTGTGAGGGTCCTGAGAGAGGAGGGACAGGGATATATCCTTTATACCCAGGTGGCCCCAGGCCAGTAACTTGGATGCGTGCTTTCAGGCTCACCTTTCTCTGGTTGAACTCCTATTTCAAACCACCCCTCTTTACCATCAGCCTCTTGAGAACCAACAGAGACCTTACCTAAGCAGTATCTGAGCTCTACGTCCAGAAGCAAAGCTGTTGTTGCTTTGGGATGCTGATTGCTCCTCTTTCAAGCAAGAATTGACAGGAGGATGTGATGGATAAGTGGGTAAGTTATTCTGCTAACGTGGAATAACGGCTCGTATGGATGAGAGAAGGAAGGATGAGTTCGCTGCCTGAAGGGTGAAAAAAATACCCTTCAGGAAAGATGCTGGTGGTACATGAAATAATAATGAGTCTGATCTGGGAGGTGATGAGCCCTTGAAGCTCTCTTTGGCTATAAGTGGAATTCATAATAGATGGTCCTTCCCACTGTGGTTGTGGAAGTTATCCCACGATGGTAGGTAGCCTGGATACCTGGGCTGAACCATCATGACAATGCAAAGAAATGTGCAAACTCCATGGTGGAGTTCCTGATCTTTAGCTTCACTGAGGAAATGCACAGAAAATCAGCCATCTTTTCTTGTACTGTAGTATTTCTTAGTGCAATTCCACTGATACAAGACTTATTTTTTATATCAGTAAAATAATAAAGGCCTAAATGTTTTCACAGAATCACTGTCTCAGGTTAGTAAACATCATTTATTCCCTCAAAAGAGATGCTGGGGTTTAATGGAGCAACATCTGTTCTTTCAGAATTAAGTAAGTTCCCTGAACAATAATTAATAAAAATATTGCCACTAAATACAGCTGGCATATTGTGTATAATAATAATAATAATAGAAAACCATACAGTCAGTGGGAACGAGACCAACACAGTAAATGCCCTTGTCTGCTCCACCTCTCCCTACCCCCCATGGGCCTCTTGGCAAAGAACTTCATTAGATCATTGAGTTGTTGGTTTGAATGCTTAAACACAAATAGTTCACTTTGCTGTAACTTAGCATTTAGTCTGGGAAGAGTAGCTATGTTCCTGACTGCAGTAACCATACAAGGTTTCTACCTCTTGTGTTTGCGTGCTGCTGTGGAGTTAATCATCTGAAAGCATTGTATTAAGATGCTTCAAAGTCTGTCTGTGAGAGGGAAAAAATAAGTTCTAATGAAGGATTTTGTTATGTTTCTCCAGTAGTTATTGCTGTTGATGTTTTGTGTAGCAGCACGCAGCAGTTTTGCATTCTCATTCAATCAGAATAAGTTTTGAGAGTTCAAGGAATTTCCATTTCTGTTCATTTCTGTTCTCAAAAATATGGCAGGAAGAGAATGGTGAGTGTACTTCCTTATACTAAAGATGCTAAGCTGTGTTGAGATCAGATTGGATGTCCAATAGTAGGATGCTCTTATGGTTGGATACAATAGCTACTGCAACTTTGCTCCTGATCATTCATTGCAAAGAGGTTTACCATCTCACGTGGCAGCTAAACAGGATAGGTTAATATGCTGATGGTAGAATGAACAGTTCTGTAGAACAGGTATGTTTTCTGTAAACAATTGAGTAGTATGTCCATGTTATAATGTTGGAATATCTTTCCTTTTGATAACTAAGGAGAACTACAACTTGGTCTTCATCCTTTTTCTGTTTTTATTCTGTGGGTCTGTGCTGGTAAAGAGAAATGGAAGACTGGGTATGTCCTTTTAGTTTGAACTACTACTTTTTAATTACTACAACCTTGCTCGTTACATTAAAATGTCAATTGATCTAAAACTGACAGCGTTTTTATACCATTCAGCTCGGAGAAGAGCATGCTGATGGCTTACGCTGGGATGCAGGGATTCAGCTTCCCTAGAAGCAAGCGTCCTCATTGAAAGCAAAAGCAAGTGGTTAAAGTTAGTAGTGACGGTGGGAATGTTCCCTTATGGAGGAAAATACTTTAAATGGTTCAAGTTCAGCAACTGTTAACTATGCAGATTATTGAAGGGATATAAATCTGCTTACACACCAGACACACACATTGAATTCTTGCTGCTTGTCATACATATAACCAGAGATAACACTATTTTCCAGTGACTGATAAAGTAAATGCTGTCATAATGATTCTGAGAGAGCCTCACCCAGATGTTGCAGACTTCTTGCTGTGGTATTTATTCATAAATCTTGTTAAAATATAATCAGAGAATACGTGTCTCAATTATAACCATCAAACCACCTTGACAATGTTCATGCAAATGCTATAATAACTCTAAGGTGTTGACATACAATTTGTGCAATAGGTTACTGGTATCTCTGAGCCTGCTGATCAGAGCTCACCAATTAATACCAAAATATCTTCTACAAAGTGAAAGGGGAAATGTAAGCTCACACTGTGCTTGAAGGATTCGATTATGCCCTTTGTGTGTGTATGCGTATGACTGCTGGTACTTCTACAATACTTAAAATTCATAAGGATTTTTGTACGTATTAACTTGTATGTGCTCGCATAACTTACCCCTCTTATTCATCCTATACAATTGATGTTACCTGATCATGGTGCATAATTCCAATTCGTTCAAGAGCCTGTTTGTGAAATGTAAGTGGAGAAGAATATGAAGATGAAATGGAGTATGTATGAACACCCTATAGGACTAAACAGTTTGCATACTCTATCACCACTCTTTCAAACACGTGGCCATGCAGCTGCAGCAGTCTGCCTTTCATTTCCCACTGGTAAGCTGTATTTAAAGAAGCAAGAAGTACTTTATTATTGCTTCTCGCTCTAAATAATCTTCTGCCCCTGCTATAGGAATATTACTCAATTACTGCTGATAGGATGTGGTCGTGCTATGACAGATAACTGAAGTTACAAGACTGTTTTTTGTGGTTTAACCCAGCAGGCAGCTCAGCACCACACAGCCACTTACTCTCCCCAGGTGGGATGGGGGAGAGAATCAGAAAGGTAAAAGTGTGAGAACGCATGGGTTGAGATAAAGATAGCTTACTAGGTAAAGGAAAAGCTGTGTGATCAAGCAAAGTAAGGTAAGGAATTCATTTGCTACTCCCAACGGGCTGGCAGGTGTTCAGCCCCTTCCAGGAAAGCAGATCTCATCATGCATATCAGTTTATTGGGAAGACAAATGCCATCGCTCAGAACATCCAGGAAAATCCATATCCAGGTCGGTCTGTGTCAGCTGTCCTGCCTGCGTCCTCTCCCACCTTCTTGTGCAACCCCAGCCTCCTTGCAGTCAGGGCAACATAAAAAGCAGATAAAGTCTTTGGCTCTATGTAAAAACAGCTAAAAATATTGGTGTGTTAGCACCACTATTTTCATTGAAAATCCAAAACGCATTATTATATGAGCCTCTACAAAGAAAATTAATTCTCTCCTAGCCAAAACCATGTCATTGAATGCCAAAAATAAATAACTTAGCTTGGAAATTGGTACTGTAACTTGGTGTGTCAGGTATAATTTGTAGGCAGGTCTGTAATTCTTGACTTTTATGCTCACCATTATAACTGAATGAGCAGTTTGGGGACTGAAGTGCTACAGCAAAGTACTGAGGTTATCAACAAGTTATGGCATGATGGGCCAAATGTGTCTGAGCTAGTTCAGGAGCGTTTAGAGTAGCTGAATGGAAGAAAACTAAGCACGTTTGGTTATTTGACATGCAGTTGCTTGTTGCTCCCTAGTAATTTATTTGAGTCTGAGCACACAGTGAGAGAAGTTGAGGTGCCTGCTAAAAATTCGTAGCAAACTTGCTAGAAACAGATTCTCGCACTGCAGGACAGAAACAGCAGAGCTGAGACTTTTAAGTTGCAAATTGATTCTCTAAACCACAACTGTGTAATGGCTTTATTTTTCAGTAACATTGTGTACTGCTGCAAATGGTTCCCTGAGGTTCAGGTATGCTCTGGTTGCTTTACCCCTTATCTAAGGGCTTTCCTGTCTCTCTCTGACCACCAGTAGCCATTTCCTTCTCTTATCAGTACCAAATTGGCCTACAAGGCTTCTGCGTTGGCATAGCCAGTAACTATTTTTGTACATCAGAGTACTGTGCAGAGTAGTGCAATTGTTTCACTAATGTGTGTTTTTAAGGATTTTTTAATATTGTCTTGATGCTAGAGAGGTATCGGGGAAAAAAATTACATTCCAACTAGGTGAAGGTGAGACTGAAAATAAAAGAACATAAAACATCCTGAATGAAACCCAGCTGACAAGCTAGATTCAAGATGTGAATCCTTAAAGAAATAGTTGAAGGAATGTAAGAAAATCATATGATATATGAATTCGCTGATCTACAAATTCTTTCCTTATATTCAGCAAAGTTCCTATAGATTCTCCTGCATTCCCTACATCTCTAATCTGCTCTCCTTGGAAGGTTCTTGGAAGAGAATTCTAGCCCATATACCTGATGACTTTTAGTCCCCCCAAAATGTGTTTACATTTCAGTTATTCTGTGAATGTGCTTTTCACTTCTAATCAAAAGGACTCTGTCTCTCTCTCTCTTTTTTTTTTTTTTTTTAAATTTAAACTAAGATTATATTTTTTTAAATGAAGCTGCTGCTTTTACAGACTGGATGACATTTCCTGATCTGGGCTGGCTTAGGGGTCATTCCTTGACTCAGAATTATTTTCATCCCCCTCACTCTCATGGTGACCAAATTTCTACACTGCGAAGGTACTGTGAAGTATCTACATCCAAGCCTGTTTTTCTTTATGCACAAGCTGATGTAAAATGTATGTAATTTTCTTTTTTTTTGAGTGGATGCTTTGGGTGAAAAAATATACTTGGAGTGATTGAGTCTTGAAATCAATCTTTGGTACTGTAGCACACAGAATTGAGCTGCATGGGTTAGTTTGCCCTTGCAAACCACACTGTGAGGCAGGGAAGTGCAGTTCTCCCTATTGTACCTAGAAAACCAGAACCCAAAGAGGCTTAAATGAGATTCCTCTATGGATTTCAGCAGCCAGTAGAGTTTAAATACCCCTCTGTGATTAAATTGGTGTGCAGGCCGCAAACCTCTTACAACATTTATAAAGTGCCCATACTGCCTTTGCATCTTAAGTCCTGTGTGGTCCCAGGACTGTCCTCATCCCACCTAGGCACAGGGAAATGAGCAGCCATCTTCAGCCGAGCATCTCTGGCCTAGGCAGCTCTCTGCCTATGTTCTAAGGATCAGGGACAAGATTGAAGAAGGTGGGAGAAGCTTGTATCCAAAAGCTATCGAATAAAAGTAGAGTGGCTAGGGGTTAGGCGGCAGTGCCTTTGGGATGTGGGGAGACAGAGGTTGGTTAAACAACGGATCCAAAGCATGTCTCAAATCTTCCAGCAAGATAAACTATATCCTGGAAATTAAGATGCTTCTATGGTAGGAGTAAGTTGTCCTCTTGCAAAAAAAGTCCAAGCAGATTGCTGTCACCAAAAATTTTGAACTCAACCACTTCATGGTCACTGTGACCAAGATGGCTGCCGATTACCACGTCCCCCACAGGACCCTCTCTGTTCTCCAGCAACAGAGCAAGGAGGGCACCTTTCCTAGTTGGCACCCTTACCACCTGCACCAAGAAGTTATCATCGAGGTGCTTTAGGAACCTCCTGAACCTGCTTGTGTCAGCTGTGTGATATTCCCAGTTAACATCTGGCAAGGTGAAGTCCTCTGTAAGTAGAGGGGCAGTTGATCCTGAGGTAATTAGTCTGATTATAATGATTGAGGTAATGATGTCTGATTAGCAGACATCACATGTTTTCTGTTAAATGCCCACTGTGTAAAAAAGAAGGTACTTCCATCCCTACACAGTGCTAGCTTCTGCTCTCTTTGTCCCTCCTGTTTGTGTTGCTGTGCTGATCACTGAAACTCCCAGGTCTCCTGAGCTGGCTGCCTCCTACCTCATAAATGAGAAAGTTTATGGCTGAGTGTGGAGCTGAAGCAACTAGCAAACTAGTGCTCTGTAGGCTTAAATGACTATTTCCAACAACTAACTTGATATTTGTTACTACATTTTTATTATTACTTCTTCTTCGGGCTTAAAAGAAATGGAAATGACCTCTGAAATCAAGGTAGTGCTCTCAACTGAAGTGAGTTCTTGAGTTCCTTTTGCTGTTTCAAGATGTTGGTGGCATTGGACAATGGGTGGGGACTCCGGGAAAGATACAGAAGACGTCCGATGTGAACTGCTATGTCTGCCACTCTGTGCTTCCAAGTCTTTGATGGTCTGGCATCTGGAAGAAATACCAACGTTGAATTTGCTAACACCTTAAAGTTACCTCATCCATTTGGTTTATTTATGTATCTACGGTGCTTTTAAAATCTCGGGTGTGGTACTGCTTCTCATTTTCAAATTGGGGAAAAGGAAAAAAAATAATAATAAAAAAAAGGTAGTTCTTGCCAAGGCTATGTAGCATCTCCTGGTTAAAAGTTATAAAGTGTATTCCCTTAACCCTTTATTGCCTCAAACTGTGTATCTAAGGAAAAATCTCAGCAAAGAGAAATATTGACTCATTGTCTACTGTACCTACAGTAAACACTTATCTAAGGAGGGCAGTGTAAGGGACTGTGGCCCAAAACCTGCAAGTAATAGCTGAAATTCAGTCATTACTGGGAAGGGAATGAATCTGTGCCAAGAATTACTGCAGGGAAAAAAAGCTGTTTTGGACAGAACAAATACTTCCTGAAGGATGGCTGCATGGCTTTCTGCTTATGAGTGGGAAAGTTCAGGTTAAGTTTGCTGAGGGGGATATTTCAGCAAAACCTCTTGATGAAAGTCAGGTCCTTAATTTAAAAAGGCTGTCATACTGTCTACAATCTATTTATCAAAGTAGGATGGAAGACACTTCTCTTCAAATTTATAGCCTCGTCAGCTTGTAAATGTAGAAATAAACTGAAGTAGAAAGAGTGTTGTGTTATTTTAAAAACTGATTACTTTCTGGAAAAGACCTCTGTCTCTGTTAGCTTGTCTCATTATTGTGACAGCAGCTCTCTGATAGCGGGGTGCTGCCACTCCTCGTTAGGCAAACACATGGCTGCTTTTGTGGTGGCTGCTGTACTGTGCTCTGGATGGACTTTGTCCTCTGTCTTCCCAAATTGCCCTTTGTGGGCTGCTGCAACTGACCACTGGGAAATTCTTTTGATTTCAAAGGTCTCTTCCACTTACGGCTTCAATATTTAGCAGCACCATAATCTTAAACTACCCCAAAGGTGTGAGCTGGGATCCCTCTGGGCTTTTAA
The DNA here is from genome assembly GCF_963932015.1 of Anas acuta. Classification (NCBI taxonomy): domain Eukaryota; kingdom Metazoa; phylum Chordata; class Aves; order Anseriformes; family Anatidae; genus Anas; species Anas acuta. The sequence continues at coordinate 62,679,435 of NC_088982.1, read as the reverse complement.
ATGTTTAAGTACTCCACACTTCTCACTGAAGCCCTCTACAATCAGCAAACCATCTTTGGAGACTGATCTGTCTGGTTCTTTTACAAGGGTTGTAAAGTGACTGTGGCTCAGGTGTTCAACCTCAGGTGAAAGGAATGTCACTTACTTTTCGTAGGCCATCCTGCAAAGGGTTATGGCCAGGCACGGGGGACCAGGTATTCAGAGGAGCTCAGCTCTCAGGTTAGGCATTTAAATCAGGTCATTTTTTCCACCTTTGTTTTTCTCAACAGAAACTAGAAAGTGCTTTGCAGGGCTGAAATATGTGGGTTTTGAAATGTCAGTGCAATGTCTAAAATTGAGCAATGACAAAAGGAACCGGATCTGATATCTCAGAAAATGGCAGCATTTTACCACCATTGATCTCAAGTCAGGAAAAGAATTGAAACAAAGTTCACAGGGCACAGAGTTATTTTACTTCATTATTTTGTGGTGATAATGGAATATTTCAGCACTTATAAATTGTGCTGTTGGTTTTGTTAATCTCTTACTGCTGCAGGGCCTGTATGGGACTACATCTAGGATATTTTGTGCATATTTCTCTCTCCTCCAGTACTCAGAGCACCTTCTGCTCATCTTGGCTGTCACAGTATGCTCCTTTTTGCCCTCGCCTCTTCTCTCCCTTCGTGTCCCCCAAAGTAAATGCAGAACTGGCCCTTCAGAGTGCAAGAACAGTCTCCGTAACAGAGAGACAGTAGGAAGAGAAAGTGCTTGATTTAATTTGTACACTAGACCAACAGATGAACCGCCTGCAACCGAAGTGGGATGAGCTACAGTTATAAATAAATCATTGCTACTGCTTGTATGGCAAGTTCGGAAGCTTGTCATAGCACCTGCTTTTTATTATGCTGCTCTTTGTGAATGTTTGACACGTGCCCTTATTTGTACAAGAACAACATTTGTGAGCTCTTTTTTTCCCCAAACAAACAAGTAATCCTGCTTTGTTCCATTCAAGAAAAAATCTGTAGCCATGCATTAAAAACCTGAGGAATGCAATGTGCAGCCAGCGTTTGCTCTCTGACAGCTGTGTTTCAAAAGGGACTGGGTTATCAGATACGCAGGTGTTTGGAGGAAGTCTTCAACTTGGTCTAAGTGGGTTTGTCAGGTCTTTGAACCCCACCAAAACTAACTGGAGATTGATGGCATTTACAGCAGCCCCCTCCTGTGGGACTTGCAGATGGCTTCAGTGAACAGCTGCTGCATCAAAAAAGGGAGTAAAAGGGTTACAGGGTATTTAACAGCTGAAGGCATGGGGTGCAGCAGTCCCTGAGAAGGGGTGACCTTGGAAGTTTGAGCAGCATGGGGAGGGCTGGCAAAATCTATTCACCTGAACCAGGACTTCTTCCATAATCTCTGTGGCCCCTTAGGAGCCTTGCTTTTAGGAGGAGATGGAGCAGAAAAGTGCGTTGGCCAGAAGAAAGAGCTGCTGTTGCTTTTTTTTTTTTTTTTTTTTCTTTTCCCTCAATCAGCAATTAGATATGCTGAATTTGCAGTGTGCAAGGCCATAGTGCAAAGGTAGTTTTCCTACTCATGTAAAAAGATAGTACCTTTCAAAAGGGTGGGTGGGTGGTGGGTACAGCATATGGCCTTGGTTCCAGTGCTTCTAATAGCAAGTAAACCTTAGTCTCCATAAGCAACAATGTCTTATTTTGTTTTAAATTTCTGTGGACTAAGCAAATAACTTATTTGCATAAATGGATAGCTAAACTCTATCAGATGTATGTAGATTTTTTTAACATTAAGGTGATTTAGCTAATAATTTATAATGATTTTTCCACCTTAGTAGTTCGCTTTTCTTTCACAAGCTATTTGTTTGATTTTGTTTTGTTTCATTGAGCATTAATAACAGTTGATTTAGGCAATAAACTTTGAGGACAATCCAATAAAGGAGAACCAGTAAAGCTGTATCAAAATAGGATACCTCCTGTCAGTTGTTTGAGCAACACATTTCCCCTTCTGCTGCTGAACTGCTGATTAACATCAAGTAGCACGAACTTATGTGCGTAGCTGTACGACTGCTGTAAAGTAAGGACAGGCTGGAGCTGTATCCCTAAAACTCCAGTGAGATCCTGTTCTTTTTAAGATGAGATTATTTTAGGGTGGTATTGAAGCAAATAAGACACGATAGAAAGATCCAGCTGGGGGTATCACAACCAACTCTATTCTGCAGATGCAATGCAAACAGCTTTGGCATAAATCTGGAAGTCAGTCAGTCTGCCTGTTTAACTCTTCCTAAAGACTCGTTGCTGCAAGGAATGTGTTAGGGGAGTGAGTTTTGGGGAACTGAGGTTACCGCAATTCCCCCTTTTCCTGCATTTTCTCTTAGAAAGTGATGACATAAATACAGGAGAGAGAAGGGAGCAAGGGGAATCAGCTCTTTCATGCTGACAGCCAAAAATAATAATAATTAAAAAAAAGTTGCTCCAAATACCAAAACCAAATACCAAATGTAGCCAGGTTGTTCTCACTGACTGTGTTGAACTTTCCTTTCTTCTGCATTGTTTTACTTTGTAATTTTTTTTCTCTCGTGGAGAAATATTTCTTGATATGAATAAATGAAAATGGTGTTTCCAGTTGAAACTAAGTCCTATTTTTTCTATTGGCCCTGACCGTGGTGAAATTAAAAGTTAATGTTGCTGTTTGAGAGTTCTGATGTGTTGAGAAAAAATAAAAATAATAAAAAAGAGACTCTGCAAGGTACTTTGAAAACTCCTGCCAAAATTTCTTCAAAATTGGTAACCCAGTTTATAAATAGTGATTTGCACACATATTTGGACAGATATGTCTTCGTGTTTAAATAATTATTTTAACTTTCTAGCATTTGAGTGCATCAAGGTACGTCACTGTATGTCACAAGGTATGTCATTGTAATACACCTTCCAGAGCAATGCTTTAAAATTCATGAATTCGCTCTCCCAGTACACTCTGACACACTTGTGAAGCTGAAGGACTCCCTACCATGCTGGGGGATGTCCTGTTTGTTACCAGATTGTTGGTTTCAGTGGTGCAAACGTAGCAAATATGAAAATTGAGGCAGTCCAAAGTGTTACAGTACAGTCAAAATCTGAGAATATTAGTTGGACATGAATTTACACACTGTAATCACATCTGCCTGCAGTGAAAGCTGTAAAAACAGCCCTAAATGTTGCTCTAAAAGGGAAATCCTCTTGAAGTAACAAAACTAATGAATATAAAAATGTTGAAATGAGTTGCACCATAGGGAGTATGATAAAGGGTAAGCAGGGAAGATAAAAAAAAAAAAAAAAAAAAAAGGAAAATCAGCTTTGAACACCTCTGCATCTTTACCAATTAATATATAGAATTGCTTATCACTGGCTTGTTGTTGTTGTTTGTTTTGATTTTAACTAAACTAGCTGAAAAGGTTACAGGAATACCTGCACCCAGCAGGACTTAGCAGCGCTTGCTGTGAATAAGGTGAAGTTGCACGGTGCTTTAGTAGTTCCTGTTTTTCACTGAGCCTTTCAAAAAGGAGACATCCTTGCCCCCACCTCCTGCAAACCCACGTGGTCGTACAGTGTGTCTGTCTGTCTCTGTTGGCTCTTCTGTGATGCATCACATATCAGGCAGGTGAAATGCCTGGAGATGTAAAGAAGTAGGGCGAGGGAGATGCTGATCTCCCAGAAAAAAATGCTGGGAAGCACTATTTGCATTTAGGCTGTGCAAAAATGAGGTGATAAATTGCTCCCCAGAGGGGAAACCATCCCCATGGATGGAGGAGTGCAGTGCAGAGCTTGTGCTTACCTCTGGACAAAGACCTTTGTTTCAGATGGATGTCTTCGTGCAGATTTGATATAGATGCTGGAAAGAGTCTGGTGAGGGAGGAAGAGCTGCTCTGGACCAAGTGACAAGTTGTGAGCTGTCTGCAGCCCTGTGCTGTCTGATGAGCAGAGGACAAAGAGCTTAACCCAGTGGTACACAGATAATTTCCTATCATCTCAAGCAAACTTTGACTACAAAGAGATTGGGAATCCCGGATCTGAGTCTTATATTACATTACTGCATCAAGCCTGATTCTTGGTAGTGGAAAGCCTACAGGTGTGGGTATGGTCTGTGGTGCAATAAAATAGTTAAAAAATTAACAACCTGGTAATAAAGAGCTTTTTGTCCTCTGCTTGAACCTAAAAGTGGATCTTGGCTTTTGGAAAATGAGTAAGGGAAGAACCAGTCTATGCAAAAGACTTACCTGTGTCCTCCACCATCTCCATAGTTTCTGGAGCTACTGCAGCACAAGCTTTGGGGTTGCTCCTCAGCGTATTGCTGAGTGTCTAGAGAGCAGAGTGGAGCTTAGAATGAAATAATTGATTGAAAAAGAGAGCTGCTGTACTTTTGTATCTCTTTCAGGCTGCTTTCTGGTGATGGCTGGTTGTAAAAGGGAATCGACTTCTCACTGTCTGAGAAGGATGTCTTCCCCGCATTGCTTTTAAAGGCAGAAAACTCCCATTGGTTTCTGACAGTGAGGGGCACACAAGTTTGTGTGGTTGGAGATAAACAGTAAAAAGCAGGAGCCAACTGTCTGAACCATGGCACTGGAAAGTGTCAGCATGGGGCAGCAGGGTGTCTCAGTGCTGGACTTTGAGAGCTCTTGCCTTCAATAAAGAGGGGCTAGTGGCCGAATTCTGCTGCAGAACCTTGCATCTTTTATTTGTGTGGAAAACACCAAATTACTCCTCGCATGGCAACCTGTTCTGTCCTGCACGTACAGAACAGTATGTGCTTTATAGGAAGAAAGGTTTAACCAATTCTTATGGAAAAATTATGAAACCTGCAAATACCATCAAGAAATACCGCTCATGCATTGCCAGTAGGTACACTGAAAGGGCAAAAATCTGCCTGTCTGCTTCTGGACAGTCTCAGGCATTGGACACTATTTTTTTTTTTTTTTCTCTCCTCCGTACAATACTGACTGGGACTCAGTTTTCAGCTTGGCCACTTCCTTTAAGCAGGTGATATGTTTTTCAGTTCTACTTTATGGGCATTGCATTGGTATTAGAAAATGTCCCCCCAACTCCAGTGTTTAAATTCAGGCTGTGTGAAAGTGTCTGTGAAGCCAGCAATATCGCTAGGTCAGTCAGGTTGAGGATGTCAGTTTAAGCAAGGTATTTTCTAGGACAGAAATGGAAATGGGTTTATTTTATAAAGTTCTGAGTTCCTTCTGCCGTTTCAAAAGGAGCATTTTGGACCCCCTTCCACCCTTCTTTTTCATTATGATTTTTCTTCAATCTTCACAGAGTATTTCCAGATTAATATTTTTAGATTTTTCAAAGGAAAATCAGATTTATTGCTTTGTCAAACCAAAATTGTGTGGTCACTACCGTATTTCCCAGAACTCTGTTTGGAAAGAAGCTTTGAAGGACTTTTTTTCTTCAGTTTTTCCTGCAAGGACAGTGAAGTGTCAGCATTCTTGGCTGAACTTCAGCTGTTCCTTAACAAGTCTCCACAAGACAGCTGTGCCTTGCCACATATCCGTCCTTTACTTTCTTGTCAAGGCCTGATGCCTCTTCTAGAGCAAAAAATAAAATAAATCCTCTACTCCCTGAACACAACACTGTTTCCAAAATATTAGCTGTTTGCTTTCTTCAAAGCAAATGCAACTCGCTAAGTGACTTTTTGGACAAATATTGACACAATTAAGTTCCTTGCAGTTTTCACCCTTCAGTGTGTCTGACTAAACCTATACTGCAACATAATGACTAATTTTGTAAAGTGTAATGTAAACACCGTTGTGGTTCTTGTTTTTATCTGTGTTTACCTTTGACAACCCAGCCATAAACATGGACTTAAAAGGTTCTGAAAGAGCACTGTTTCTTGTTGCTGCAGTTTGTTTGCTAAAACAGCCTGCCTTTCTTATTAGGGTACTTTTATTTTTTTCCTTGCGAATCCTTGAGCAGATTTCAAAGCATCCAGTTTCCCCGTGTTCAACAAATAAATAAATAAATAGTCATGGGACTGCCCTCATCATTTCTGAGCCCTTTTTCTTCATGGTTCCTCTTTACAGTTTCAGGCACTGATTTCTGTTGGGTAAAATAAATGTTTGCCGTTAAATAATTGAAGGGTTTTTATTTTCTGATTCTTGCGTGGGGTTTTTCTGTTTGTTCTTCTTAAACATATAGATAGCAAGCAGGTAGATAGCACTGAAAGTAGAGACTCCTTTCCACCAGGCCCTTTTCCTCTGTATTCTGTTTTCCAAACACACGCAGGCTTTCACAGTTCTGCACGCTTTCAGTGTTCAGGAATTTATTATTTTATATTAATAAGGTCTTTTGCTAATTTTCCAATTGCAAACATTCTCAGCACAAAGGAACGCTGCAAACAGCTCGCCTCAAGCCATGCAGTCACATAAAGTCTTCAGCTCCCAGGAGAAGGTCTGTACGACTGTAAATACTCCTCATGACTCTCAGATCTCATTGTAAGTACCTCTGCATGGTGTGATTGTCCAGCAGGAAATGGACAAATATTTAGGCTGCTTAGCAGAAGGAATCATCTTTCCTTTGAAGCCGAGTGGTTTAGGAGATTTTAATGCTATATTTAGGTAGACGAATGGAAGTTCAGCTGCTTCTCTCCTCCCCCTGTCCGCCACTGTCTGACCCTGCTTACAGGTGTGAGCTGAACTGAATCAGGCTGCATGGTAGCTGCAGAGCATGTGGAAAGGTGTTTGCTGGGCTATATATATTTGGATCAAAACTATGTGGGAGAGTTTGGCAGAATAACAAATGCATGAGATTATTCCTGTGCTGAAGTGTCTGTGTGATTAGGGCTTCTGTCACATCTCTCTCTCTCTCTCTCTCTCTCACTCTCTCTCTCTCTCTCACACACACACACACACACACACACACACACACACACACACAGAGACACACACGCATACACTGGAGGTGGAAAGAAAGCAAAACACCAAACAAAATAAATAAAAAATGTTTCTAATTGAAAGACACAGAGCTTAACTCCTAAAGAGGAAAGTCTGCTAGATTTTGTTGAAATTTGGCTGGCAGCCTTCAAGTAAGCCAAGTACACACAAATACAGTGAAGTACACATTAAAATATTAAAATATTTTCTGCTATTTCACTCTTTTCTGAGTTACGATGCACTGGCTGTTAGTCTAGAATGGCAAGTAGTTTTGCTGGGGATGGCCTTTTCCTTTTTGTGCTCCTCAGTCACAAAGTGGTGGGGAGCTGGGGGCCAGCCTCTTCTCGCAGATAGCTAGTGATAGGACTAGAGGGAATGGCCTCAAGTTGTGCCAGGGGATGTTCAGGTTGGAAATGAGGAGACATTTCTTCTCAAAAAGAGCAGTCAGGCATGGGGACGGGTAGTGCTGTCCACCAGGACACCCAGCTCCCTCTCCTCAGAGCTGCTTGCCAGCAGGTCAGCCCCCAGCCTGTGCTGGTGCTTGAGGTTGTTCCTCCGTAGGTGCAGGACCCTGAACTTCTCCTTGTTGAGCTTCACGAGAGAAAAGAATTGGAAGTTGGAAGCTTTGCTCCTAACTTTGCCAACAATTGTTTTTTACGGCCAGGAGATATCTATGCTTTTTGAGGTCTCCTTTCCATTCCCAGGACTTAGCTAATGGCATTACAGGGAGTTTCAAGCTCTCTGTGTGTACGTAGAGTGCTTAGCACTTAGCACAGTGTGGTCTGTTTTAAGTGACGCCTCTAGATTATACAGTAATATAATAGTTCTGATGAGAGCAATGGGGTGGAAAAGCTATCTTGCTGGCTTGCAGAGCCTGTGGACATGCTTTCTGTTGGCAGGGTAATTCCTCCAACATGTAGATTGTGCTTTCTTTCAAGCATCTCTTTCATTACAATTTAAGAAATGGATGCATGCCCAGGAGTCTTGTTCATTTCAGTGCGTGGGTTGTCGAAGACATTCTGCTGCGAGATAATACTTATTTTTAGGATATTAATATCATTGTTCATCAATAAGTCTTATTATAGCTTCGGAATAAATCAGTATATCCATATTGTTTATTATAGTGTGGTATGTCCTCTGGGTGAATAGTGCTATTGTCAAGGATGCGTTTTGTGATAGACTTCTGCCTGCAGCCAGCTTAAAAGTTTTAAGAAAAAAAAAAAAAGAAAGAAAAACTGAAAAATGTGCATTGCTGTTGATTTTTTGGAAGTGAAATATTTCAGTTTGTATTACTGAAATAACTTGTGTTGTGGTTTGCTTGTATTTACCTAAAAAGGGGTTAGTATGTGACATATATCAAGAGCCATTGAATGTTTTAAACTTTTTGCTTGTCTGTAAAAACAAAAAAAAAAAAATGACTGAAGGTTTACTGAAGTATGCACAGTGTTTCTTTTGCTTTTTGTGGTTTCCAGGAAAATAAGAATTATTAATTTGCTTATCTTTTACTGTGTGTTTTTTTTTCCTTATTTGAGTAGTCAGTTCTTCCAGGGAGAGCTTAGTGTCTGAGTTTCCAAGACTACCGCTGAAAACACAATATGTGTGTGTGTGTGTATGTGTGTGTATACATATATATATACATATAAGGAATAAATAGAAGGTGTAGAAGAAAGCTGAACATGCTGCTACTTGCATTTTCTATGTCGATGTGTATAAGGGGACCTTTAGCATAGTTATCTAAAGGTCAAAATCCACAAGGAGATGGGATCTTCCCCCCTCCTCTGTTAACAAATCTGGAAAACATGCTGAGCATGCTCGTCACACAGTTGAGCAGTGAAGTTGTGGCAGGTATTAGGGCATGTTCTAATATGCATATGTAATTACATACAGCTTTAATCTTGGTACTTCTTTCTTTGAGGAAATGGCCATAATGTTCATCCACCATTTTAGACCAGATTCTTTTGTTCCAAAAATGCAGGATGGGAGAAGGATGGAGAGGAAATATTGAGGATGAGTCATATCAATTCCGTAAATATGAAACTTGGGCAGTGCAAAGAGAATATGTAACAATGTTGACATTTAATAAACATTAAAAAAAAAAAAAAAAAAAAAAAAAAACATTTGCCCACTATTCTCCAGTTTAGAATAACTGAAGAATTTTCAAAGAGTTGTTTCATGAAACTCACAGTAAAAATACATTAAAAAAGAAAAGAAAAAAACCAAACACAGATTTATTGTTTTGCTCAAAAATCTTTGGACACTGAAAGCATCAAATGAATATAGAAGTATCTTTTTTCTGATGCTTACCTGCAGTGTTTGGGTAACTTCTGCTTTGGAAATACAAAGTAGATGAGAGACAACCCTTCCTGGTCTCTTAGGTGTAATGAAGCAGAGCTTTTTGCAGTTCTACCTTGTCAATCAGAGCACTTCCCCATTTGCCAGTGTACAAACATCCCTTATGCTATAGCTTACCAGTGTTTGTTGTTTTTTTTTTTTTCCCTTCCTTTTTAAATGATGCACATGATGGGTATATAGTGCAGCCTTTGGGAAGCCTCTTAATTTCTTTCCCCTGAAATACAGCCCACATTTCAGTTACCTTGCATCTGTCCCAGCTTGACTCCCGTGATGTATCCTTTCCTAGGTTTTTGCCCCCCGTCATTCTGGTTCACGTAGTGATGCCCAGACTCACACATTATCAAATCCACTGTCCTATTGACCAGAGAAGCTGTGATTTGGTATGGTGGCACTTGGACTTTGGGGAACAACGTTGGATTTTTCTCACCCACAGTCCCTAGCTTGCCTGTCTTTAGAAAGGAGGCAAAGAAAGGTGATTGAACTGTGCTGCAGGTGTATGTGGGGGCTAAAACAAACTTCCTCAGGACCCTCTTTCTTTTTTTTTCTGATTTTTTTTTTTCACTTCTAGTAGCCTGTTTTGTTTCTCTCTGTAGCTCTTTAGCTTTTGGCTCCCTTCTGCCTATCCTGACTTGTAGGCAGGCCTTTCAAGTCCCAGGACTTCATAAAAGCTTTCTGCTATCCATACCACAAACTGTATGTTTGAAAATATAGTGAATAGACACTCAAAACAGAAGCTTCATTTCTTTGCCATGTTTTCAGGTAATTCTTTTATTTCTCTCTTTTTGAGGTTGACTCATTGGGTTTTGAACTGGTAGAACACAGTGAATTTTGTTTAAAAAAAAATAATAATAAAATATAAAAACTCTTGAACAAGGTGCTATGGGCAGGTCCATAGCAGGTTGAAAGATCCTAAGATAGTGGCTGTGCAGGACAGAGTATAAAGGCAAGGAGAAGCTGGATGTAAGGGGAACTTGGGAGAGAGAGGGTTCACGCAACTTTAAAATCAGAAGGTCAGAGTTTTATTTCTGTCTCCTGGCTGGTAAAGCAGACATCACGTTATAAACGCTTCATGAGGAGGGAACCGGGCTGGGAAGATTCCTGCTCTCACAAGCATTGGCTTAGTTAGGCCCAGGAGGGCCCTCAGAGCATCTCTTTTGTGCTTTCCTACAGGTAAAAGGAAGTGTGCTTTTACAGAGCACTTCTCAGGTGCTGTTTCAGCTGCAGAGGCGTGAGGCAGCCCGTGCCAGCACACCTTAGCTGGCGCAGGAGTCTGCACCCTGTGAGTTAACGCGTGTGGTGGAGAGGCAGCAGTGCAGATGGGCTCGGACTTGCTTCTGTTTATCAAGGGTAATAACCGACCCCAAACCAAACAACTCAGGCTGTGGTCTGTAGGCCATGAGTTAGGAAGGTGGAATACTTGGCATGAGCGAAGCCCTGGTACAGGGTGGGAAATGATCCTGCTGTCTGTCCAAATATACAACACCTGCCGAATTCCCTGCATTCCTTGACTTTCCAACTGAGTTGGCCACATGTCAGGTGCCGATGCTTTCTCTTGATGGAGGGCTACAAAATAAACTTATGTTCCTTTGCTCAGTGCAAAAGCTTCATGACCTGTTTTCACAGTAATTCTTTTTGAAAGCTAGCACCTGGATTTCTCAAAGCAACCATCCAAGGACTTAGGGCAAAAGGCAGAGTGGGGGCAAAGATAGGAGCAGGCTGCCAGTAAGAAGCAAAGGCAGTGGTAGATATCCAAGAGACTACACCGGCCTCTGTTCTCTTCCCTCCCTGTATATTCAGCGGCATAAGGAGCTTCTGGCAGCCAAAAACAACCATAAACCCAAATTCACTTTATGAATCCAGCCCCCTGGTATTCATAACTAAAACCCAAGGAAGCCTTTATAAAGAATATTTTCCATCACTTTTTAATAAAATCGAAGATCATAAATGTGCAACCCATAGCAAAATTTTATGCCAACCATCAGTGTTAGAGCCAACTCAGAAAGCAGAAATGTACCTCAGCGGTTCCATCCCTGATCCTCTTTCTAGCTGGAAGAGCGTTGCTCGTTTACGAAGGGCTGGACAAATTCCAACTTCACTGAACAAGAATGAAATCTAACAGCAGGAAAGCTTTCTCACTGACAGCCTAAGGCACATCAGTCAGTGGCTTTCCCTACATACTACTTGGGCAGCACATGGTCCTTCAGGCTGTCTGAATGTCTTTTCCTTTTACCCGTGCTCTGATAATGTCCAGCTAAGCACTACATCCCTCTCCTTGAAATTTCCCACTTCATTCACCTGTGTCTTTGGCGTCCTTACTCTCGGTTGCTCCTCAGCTGAGCTGGGGCTCTTACTGTTGCCAACTGCAGCAAGGCTTACTGGAAGCCGAACGATATTTATATGGCTTCTACTTAACTGTGTACTTTTCGGATATGCTCAACTGAATTAGAAGCCAATTATATTAAAAAATACAAGTCATTTATGGAGCTGGGATTTAGAGCCTTTTAAAATGTTAAACCAAACCCCTGCTCAGAAAGGACTGGAGTGAATATAACTTTATAACCAAATCCCAAAGGTTAGATTTTTTTTTTCTCCTTTTTTGTATTGTTTAAGCTGTTCTCTTGCTTCCTCACAACAGAGATGATACTTCTTTTTCCACAAGAGAGAGAGTTTGTGTACTGCGACATTCAAGGGTTTTAATGCTCTTAACATTAGGCAGCGTGGTGTGTGAAAGGGCCTGCTATTTCTCCTGGGTCTTGGAGTATTTTTGCCTCAGTCTTTGCACATTTAATTTGCTCCTTTTGGCTGGGAATACCTCACGCAGCCACATTTAAGTCAACATTTGAATCCGCTCTGGAGAACACAGGAAAATGCCAGATTTTACTGTGTGAACTTGAGTTGCCATTGCTGGGGGATGCTTTTATATCTCTTTGGTCCTCGTTACGGATAAAACTTGTGGATGCTGGTCGTCATTTGCTTCAGAGGCATCAGTGCTGTGTTTCGTGGCAGACAGAAGGGAAAGATCACCTGAACGGCCCCGCGGGAAGGCCATGTCTCTCAGGAGGAGCCCAAGGTTCACCTCAGGTTTTTCCCGCCTTCAATTTCTGCCGCCTTGTCTGAAAAAAATTTTACCTGAAATTTGGTCAGATCACTCCTTCCAAGTATCAGTATGCTACCGGGGTTCGGAGTTCAGAGCAAGGAGCCCACAGTTTCCACAGAAATGAGAGAATAAAATGAGGGGAAGAGAAAGGGGCACGGGGAATGAGAGCCCTTTGGCAGGTGAGGTCGGCCTGGCGTGCCTCAGTGAAGTTACCTGGGTGTTGGGTGCAGCAGATGCTCCCCCCCAAAGAGGTGAGAGAAAGTGATACCTCAGTGTCTTTTAGCCCCACAGGGAAGGTATTACAGCTGGGGGTCGGGGAATTTTACTGCCATGTCAGGTGAACTGCCTGAATTTTGTAGTACTTCATTTATTCTTCATTAGAAGACTCCAGAAACTGGAAGAGTTCATTGAAAATACCAGAGCGTGTTTCTAAGCGCCTATCTATTGAGGGAAGACATGGTGAGTGAAGCACAAAAAACAGGAGGCAACTGAAACAAATAAGCAGCCTATCTTATATATAAAATCCTTGCTTTTTAAGCCTGCCTCGTGTAATCTTGGAACCAGACCCGAGGTTTCTGAGCTGGGTGTTGGCAGTACTGACGCTGACATCCTGCTCTGTGCAGCTTCCCACATTCTCTCTGTTTTCATCTCAGACACAGATTTGAAGGCCAAGGGGACCATTATCATCATCTGCAGAGCACAAATGCAAGAGCCTTGCTCAGTAATTCCTGCAATTTATATTTACTGCGTAATGGAAGGGCACTTAAGATACAGGTGAAATACAGACTGCTTGGGATTAGAGTAAGAAAAGAGAGCAAATCCTTTGGATAGACATGGGACTGTCTCCTGTATGTATTTGTGTAAGTCCAATATATGTACTAGAATGTGTTTTGACTGGAAAGTGTTTTTCCTGGAGCTGTAAAATGCCATATAAAATAGGATTGCATTGCATAAATGAAAACATTAGGAGGCTTAGAAAGCCATTTGGCAAGCAGATGTGTGGAGTTCTATTTTACAGATCTCTCCAATGTTATTAGGAAGCTGACATCTAATAAAACTTAATTCCATAACATTAAAATACTCTATTATTTGCCATGGCAAAAGCCTTCCTTGCGGGAAAGAAGGGTTTGGGGCAAATACTTTTGGTCACTAAGCAACACTTCTCTACAGTACTGCAGATGAGAAGTTACAGGGTGAATGTGGGAGAAATATTGTGATTACAGGAGTAGCTTTCAGCCTGAAGTTATCACATGCAGATAAATAAAATGGGGAGAAAACAGCAGAACACATTATTAACGTAATGGGAGAAAGGAAAGCTGTTGCACACACAACCCTAAGAAGCTGCAAAGGGTGGTAAGTGGTGCAGGGGTGCTAACCCACTGTTTCCAGTTCTAGGCATCTCTATCTAAGATCCCAAACATTCAGGGGCCGTGGTAGCCCATCTTCCTCTGTCTTTGCTCCTCTACAGAAACCACCACATGCTGATGGTGCTTGGAGACAGATAAAAAAGTGGCCTGGTCTACCAGCCTGCCTGCAACACCCATCACCTGGGTGACAGCGCATCTCTCGCTTCTCTTGTTTCAGGCAGCAGCAGCAAATCTCAGGCCTCATCTGTTGTTCTTAAGGACTTTTTTTTTTCCTAGTATAACTTTATTCTTTAAGCTACACGTGAGCTACTGAAACGATAATATTTTCGTCATCTTTTCCTCTTATATTTTCCTCTTATAAGTACTGTTTTCCTGCTTCCCCATCCTTCTAAGGCCTGCTGTGAGAGCATATTATTTTGCAGGTGGAAATGTCCAAACCTTGGTCTGATTAAAAAGTCTTGAGAATATGCAATTGTGCAGTACAGTAGGGAAAAATATTACAGTCCTGTAGATGATGTCCGTAACTTCTGGGTTTTGTGGCTCATTCTCACCTTGTGTTGCTAAAGATAAAGCTCCATGCTATCAGGCACTCGGCATCTGCTACTTTGTATGTTATTTTGATGCTTATATGGTGACGGCAGGTTCTCTGTAATGTCAACAACATTTTTTTTGTGTTTATACTTACAAATATATTGTGTCCCATGAAGAAAAATGCTAATGATTAATGTTCCTTGGTTGTTTGCAAAAGCTACAGTAGTTGGTAATTTAAAACAGTATCTTCTAAATTAAATTCCTGTTGAGTGAAACACTATTTACTGGCATTTAAATTTCATCATGCTGTTTTCATATAGTCTTCACTCAGTTTACATTTATTTGCATTGGTGCCAGAAACACTGTTTTGGAGATCCACAATGTTTAACAGCTTCGGGTGGCTGGCATAGTTTTAGCTTACAAAATTGTTATTTTCCATCTCTCCTCAATCCACGAGCCCAGTTTCAACTTCTGTGCTGTGGATCTAGCGATAACCAAACAACACACGAGTTCAGCGATGCGTTTGGTTAGTCATGCGGAAAAGGTACAGAGCTAGGTGCTGCAGCTCAGGGTTTAAAACATTTTCACCAGAAGTCATATCTTTCAGCAGTTCTTGTGTCTTCAGAAGTATACCTCCTACCTTTTTTTTTTTTTTTTTTTTTTTTTAAGGGAGCTGAAACTATCCCTTTCTTATTCCCAGGGAAAGTGCAGGAATGCATGCCCAAGGAAGTGCAGTTCTGCTACTGCTGGGGCTATAAAGCCAGGAGCCCGGCTGTATGTCCTTCTGGGGTCATGCAGGGTCCTTGCACGAGCAGGCACGGAGAGCAGGGCAGGCAGAAGGATGGTGCAGCAAGTCTGCGAGCCATATGGCAACTGCTACCAGCAAGCCTCGGGCTGGAATATCAAGCATCTTGGCATTGCTTTATGTCAGATTGTAACCTTCCCGTTTCACAGATACATGTGGTTTTAGATCATTGGGAGTCAATTACTTTAACATTTTGTATAAGATGGTGATAATAACCACCATAAAAACTCACCATTGTTTCTGCTTTAATTATGATAATTATAGTTTGATCAGAAGTTAGTTCGTTCTTTTTTATTTTTAGTGGGGTGCTAGAGAATCCAAAGAGAAGCAAGTTATTCTCACCAGCAATTGGTACTGTACTCCTGCTTGAAACTAACTTCAGCCATCACTCTTGCACTCTGCCTCATGGAGTTACAGAAAAGGGCAGAAGTTTTATTTTTCTCCCCATGCTCCACATCCCTGCTCTCACTTTATTTGCTGTAATGCTGACAGCCCGTGTGGCTCTGCGCAGTGATGTGGCATCTCTCCACCTCCTCTGAAGGCAGAGGAAAGCTGCCAGATGTGGCGTGCGACCCATCTAATGAGCCTGGATGTTCAAGTTTCTTGCCATGCGATGTGGGCTGATATGCCAGGAGAGGGAGGGTGGCATGGCCTGTGGTACCTGCTGTTCCCATTACCTGTGGGGCTCTGCCTGCCCCCAGCTGCTTTGCCTGTTAGCTGTCAGCTCCTCGAACTGATGAGGAGGGCCTCACAGCTTCCAGGTATTTATTCATCTGTGCTTGCCTCCAGCAGAAACAGCCCTCTGAAGGAAGTTTGGTGAACTTTTCTGAGGAATAGCCGAGTAACAGTGACAGGAACAAGAGCTGGTATAAAGTAATAAGCATTAAAGTAATTTGAGAGCCCAGATAAAAACCTTCTGCCTTAATTCAGCCTGAGAAAGTACATTTATAAGGACTCTAGGTAGTGTCAAGCTCTTAAGATGGTGTAAAGGGTTGACAAAGCCATAGAGTAGGAGGAGAGCTCCGTCGTTAGCATGCTAACCTGAAGACATGCCAGATTGTTTTGGGCTGCCACTGTGCAATTAGCTTTGCATTGAAAATGGAAAATAAAACTCCAGCCTGCCCGTTAAGCAAAAATCACAGGTCTAGGAAAAAAAAAAATAAATAAATTGAGATCTCTAAAGCTGGGTTGGTGTGATGGAAAGTGGAGGAGTGTGCATTTGCGGGGGCACTGCTAACGTGCTAGGCACTGTGGGCAGCAAAGCCGAGGTAGCTTTACGGATAATGAGAAAATGGCTATCTGTACGGCTGCTCATAACATTGGAGGGGAAGAGCTTTAGGAGGTAGGCGGACTGCTAGCTGAAAGCACCGCAGATGCACACCCCATAAATGCATTGTTCTGTGCTGTCAGTCATGTTGTTTTTGTGCTCTACCTACAAAGCAGGCTGCACTGCCATGGCCCGGTTCAGGACCCTTGATGAGCTGCAGAACAGGCGTAATTTATTCTGGCAGTTTCCGTGTTGAAAAGCATGTGAGCCGTATCAAAAATTAAACTATGTCAGGAATTATGGGCAGCATTATTATGGTTTTAACAAAACAGAGGTGATGCACTCCAGATGCATTTCGAACCCAGGATAAATCTTTCTTTCAGAACTGAATTTCAAATGTGTGGTAATCCAGTATCTAATCCAGTCACTCATTAATTTTAGACTATTTTTAAGTCTGGGCATTTGGGAAACTGATTTATGTAGTACTTAGTGGCAGAGATTGCTGGTGAAATCCTCACACTCCTATATCTCGGCTTTAGGACCTGCCGGATAATGATAAAACTTGCTCAAAACTCCCTGGCCTTCAGCTTTACCTCCTAAACACTGGCCCCTCCATGAACCATGCACAGGTGAAGAGGTCTGAACTCTCATCGGGCTTCTTGGAGTATCAGGTTTTAATTTCAGGAAAAGTATGCTTTTCATTCATTTTATGATACAAAAAGGGTCTGGGTATGTTCTGAGTGCCTTTGAAAATCCTATTCAAATGATCTCCTGCTTGGACAGCCCTACAAGCTCAGCATGTACAAACTCAAATTCAGAATTTTTTATAGGTTGAAAGCTGCTGCCCTGCTCTGCTGATCCTTTAATCGCTGAGCAGCAGACATCTGAGCACTGTTTCCCAGCCATTGATTAGAACTACAGAGCAAAACTCTCGGATCCCCTGAGATGTGTATCTAAGGATGTGAAACCATCACTAACCCAGGGCAAATATATTCTGAATTATTAGATTCCTTTCTCCTTGTACATGACCTGAGAAGTGATATACAGTTCAACATCTTCACTTAATGTTTTCAAGATCTGCCCAGTTACTCAGCAGCAAGGTTGCTCATATTGATCAATCCCACTTAGCAGCTTCTCCCTTTCCTGTCCTATTACAGCTGTTTTGAAAATGATTCTTCTCCTGATTTTATTGCGTTGAAGTGTGTCCTTTTCCAGCTCATCATGCACTAGAAGCTGCCGTACATTCACTGTACTGCATTGTCTCTAGGTAGCATCATTAGCAAGTACTCTGATGTTCCTGTTTATATCAAGCCGAGTGGGGGGAAAAGAAATTGATCCAGAAAGGTTTTCTTTCTTGTCAGTCTTGTTTGATGAAACAGCTTTAAATGTCGGTAGTAAGAGTTGTCCATCCACAGATTATATGGCTGTGCCCAGGGGAAAAAAAATCCATTCCCAGGTACTGCTAAATCCTTGCTCTCCACTCATGTATAGTGTCATTGAAAGGTTAAAATAAATTAATTAATAAATAAAAGCTGCTGGCATTGTATAGCTCCTTATACATCCTACCCCGGCAGTAGGTTTCTGCTTCGTGCATTTGAGAACAGACTTGTAGGACTGGGAACCAGCCTGTAGGATACTGCTGCCCTTCATCTCGTTGTTAATCCCTTCATTTTGCTTTACTTAGGGAAAGTAAAGAATCAAAGCATCCTTTGCTCAGACGTTAAATTCTTCTTCCCAAAGCGCAATTTTGTTTCTCAGTAGACGAGAGGGAGGAGGAGGAGCGGCTTCATAGTTCAGAAATGTTCATGTTGGAGCAAAGCCAGCGGTCATCCCAGTCCATGCTGCCCGTGGAAGTGTCCATTTCCCCATGATGTGATCCTTGCAGCTTTCTCACATATTCCCAATTCAAAGTCATGTCCACGCACCTCCGCCTCTCTGGCTGGACCATTAAAAGGACAACAGGTTTCTGCTGGAGCATAGGGCGATAGGAGGGGTTGCCTTCACTCCATCTGCTGGCTTCCGTGATCTGACACTTGAGATGATTTCCCCAGGGATGTAATGAAAGGCATTCCTCCAGAAAACTTCACAGCTGCTCAGGTATGAATTTAGGAGTGTAATTGTAGGTATAGAGAGTCCATTGGCATTTAAATGCTGACTTCTGATAGAAGTGAAGTTCTGCAGAAACAGTACAGTGGGACAGCGGTATACTTCTTCCCTTTATTTTCTCAGGCAATGCTTACAAATTTGTGAGGGATACTCTAAGGGAAACTTCTATGACTGTTTCTTTAGGATGGCTCCATGGCACCGTAACTTGACGAAGTTTATCCTCGTGGTTTATCCTCGTCCAGATTTTGTTCCTCTGTGTCAGTACATCTCTGAAACAAAGGGGTTAAACATTCAAGCTGTTTGGGTAAGGGTCTTAAGGGAAACTGAGCAAACCCGAGAAATTCAAACCAGATCTGGTACCACTGCAAAGAGCTGCAAGCAGCATTCCTGATGCTGGCTGGGCGGTGCAGATAGGCTCCTGTGGGAGCCCTGTGTTTTCCAGCATGGACTGGATCGACGTTGCCTTGCATGCTCCACCGGTGCCATGTGTCCATCAAACTTCTGCTTGGTCTGGCAGCCGATAAGCATCCTGTCAGCGTGGGCATCGATGGAAGCTCCTCACCGCTGCAAATTCAGCGAGTTGAGCAGATGCTCCCCCTCGCTGGATAGTTAGCCTTTGTTTCTCTGTGTGCTAGAGGCTAGGCGTGGGGAGGGGCACCGTTTAGTCTGGCAAATAATGTGTGTTATTCCCTCTGAGACCTCGCAAAGGAAAGCACAAGATGCTAATGAGAGTTTATGCTGTCAGATAGAGGCCAAGTTTAATAGGGATTACGGACTGTTGGGCCAGAAGGGCGTGCTGCCATGCGGGATCTCCATATGAGAAGCAGATGTGGCTGTGGTTTCATGCCCTGCGTGCGATTTGGACAGCCTGTGCACAGCTTGATCCAAAATTGAATGGAAGCAGTTGTATGGGTAGGCGTCTCTCCCACAGGGGAAAAGCAGCTCTGTGGTCAAACATCCGCTCCCCCGATCAGCAACAGTGCTGAAATGCACTGCTCAACACATGGCTGGAGTACACCCTCACTCCTGCTGCCAAAAACAAAGTTAACTCTGCTCGTCTTTTGATAGGGAAGTGGTGCAAGAGGTCTGCTCAGCCTTTGTCTGCCTCTCCTAGGGAAGGAGTCGCCAGCTGGTCCCGCAGGCATGCTCCGGCACAAGCCCCAGCCTCAACAAATTATAGGGGGAAAAAAAGAGGTGTAGGCTTCATGATGTCACTCCTTTTTGCAGGACCTGTCATAACCGAGGAATTTCTTCTTGTCTCTTTGGAGGGAAGTTGGTCAGAGGAGGGTCTTGGAAATAGGGTGGAAAAGGAGATTCGAAATTTCTGCTGGCGTGTTGCATCCAACTTTCTTTGTGTTGGGCTTAGTACATAAAATGCGCAGCAAGTTGTAGCAAGAATTATTCACAGAACTGTCATTGGCTTCTCTGAAGACGAAATGACCCTTAAAGTGCCAACTGCAGCGTGCTTAGATTGACGTTTTGAAGGAAAAGTTAACATACGTGCTTTGCTAGCCGTTGATGGTTTTATTCAGCAGCATCATTGCTGCACTGGCTGGCTCTCTTTTTGAGACGTTATTTTATTTAATGTGCTATAAATAGCATCGAATGAGACGAAATGGTGGGCTCTCATTTTCCAGGTGGTATGCAGAGTAAGAGAGCTATTAATACCGCCATGAGATACCGTCTCTCTCCTGAACAGCAGTCAGAAGGAACAGCTGCGTGTTATTTCTGCCTTGGTTTGGAGCTCGTTTCAATAAGCTGAGATTGGCTGCCTTTTCCAAGACTGTGCTAGATGGCTCATTTGTAACAGCCATTCTTCGGAGCTCTCGCATCTGTCAAACCTCATACAAATCCTCCCCTAGAGGAAGCAGATGTTAGAAAGTTATAATTTAGATGTTTGTTTTGCCTCTTCGAAGAGTTCTGGACAGCAATCACTGTGGTCTGTTAAACATCATTAGCAAATGCAAATTGTTGATGAATCTGGATTAGTTTGTAAGTGATTTTTGCAACAACTCTTCACCTCAAGAATTAGAGGTAGGGGAATAAAAAGGTAATCTACTATTCACGAGCATCTAGGATTGTATAATCAATACATTCATGCACAGAATTTAAGGCAGCTAGCTGAGTTGTAACGCTATAAATATATTGCTGCAGTCATTAGTAGCATAGACTAAATGGAGACATCCAGACAGTCCTGTCAGCAGTGTGAGAGATGATGTGAGCACTTTTCAGAGAGGAGAGACCTTTCTTTCGCCTCTTCTTTCAGGCTCTTCTGTTTATTTATTATTTTTTTTTTCAATCCAATGCTTACTCCAGAGGTTGTCCTTTCCTGGGGGAGCTGGAGCAGGTATGAGCATCCACCTGGCGACTGAGGGGCTTGTCCTGCAACTGGGCTGCAAAGCCCCAGGGGCAAATCTGCTCCTTGTGTGCTGGGGCTTGGATCAGGGAGCGTGCGTGCTCAGCTTGTGCCTGCTCAGAGCTTTCTCCGTGTGAGCACCGTGTCACGTTAGTTTTCTTTCAAAGGTCGCATTGAAAAAGCCGAGTAGCAAGGAGCGCCTTTTTGTCTTGACCTGGCTGCTGCCCTTCGGGACTGAACGGGCTAACGGAGGTATTTATTTCAGCCATCTGGAGCTCAACGCTGTGCTAAGCAGGATGAGTGGCTGTAGAGGTGATTTTAGAGTGGTGAGGCCACGTACATGCAGCTGTCGGGCTTCTAGCAGATCAAATCCACAACAGGAACGCACAATTCAAGAGAGGCTGCAGCGATGTTGTTCTCTGGTAACCGTAACACCTTGTTAAACACTTCTGTAAACATGTGGAAGATCTCTTTAAAAAATAAAAAGGCAAAATACACTGAAGCGGCACACTCCTGCTCCGGCTGCAGTGAAATATGTGCACCAGGTTCATTAAAAAGCATATGCTGCACATACAACCCAATTATTAAGCTACCTCTGCACTTCAGGCCTCAGTGTACTGTGATAGGGTCACAGGGCAGATTTTAATGAATTAACAAAAAGAAAATCCTTTTACTCATTTTTTCCTGAAATACCATACAATTGTTGAATCTTATCTTCTCCTTTCTTGCTTTAAAAATACTGGAAGATAAAAAAGAGTTTTCTTGAAGAACACTAGCTATGGGTTTTTTTTTTTCAGAAAAGGATGATAAAATGTTCTCTCTGTTCGCGTGTAGAATTATCCTTGACGTTTTCAAAATAATTATGATCTGTGGAACATTTCATTCTTAATTAACAAAAAAATGAGAGTTGCCGCTATTAACTGCCAACACATTTTGATGTGAGAAAAATTGATTATCCATGCTACAGGAGCTGAGCAGGTCAGACTGTGGGCTGAGATAAGGTGGCAGCTCCAGCTGTTTTTCTTGTCCCTAGTTAACTCTTTAGGCTAGAACAGCTACTACAATAACCTTAAAAAAAATAGCAAGAAATGTTTCTTGGTCAGCCAGTGGATGAGAAGTGAAACTAAAAGTGGACTGTGGAGACTAGGCCCTGTTTTCCTCTGTTGCACTAATCCTCTCACCTAATTAGGCAGAAGCCTTTCAGGCAGGGTTTATGGTGCATTTTGTACGGTGCTTTCACACCTCCACACGCTGCAGGTATCCAGCTGCCCACGGTCCCTTGGGCTGGGACTGATGACAGCGGTTCTGGAAGCAGGCAGCAGTCACCCCAGTGAGATGCCTGAAGCAGATAACTCGGAAAAGCAGAAGGTGGTGACATGCTAAGTAGCGTATCATCTGTATGAGGGCAGCATGCAGTTCAGGGGACGCGGGATTTAGAGGCACTTCATCTCCCTGTAGCTGAAGCCATTTTGTGGAGGCACATCCTCTGCTCAGGCACATCCTCAGCCTCCCACGCCAGTGTCTGGTGAGGAGCAGTCATCACGGTCCTGCTGTAGCTGCCTGAAGCTTTTCCAGTTGCTGCCACGCTTGCAGAGGGGTCGGCGTGTTTAGCAGCATGCAAAACCGTAACCCCTCCCAAACCGTTTCTCCATACTGCTTTTGAAGATTAATTGTCCAATCTGCTAAATATATGCATCTAAAATTACATCTCCTTAAACATATTCACCTAAAATTGACCTTATTTTCCTTTCTGTTCTCCTCACTTCAGCTCCAGTTATTCCATGTTATGACTTTCCTGAGAGATTCAAAAACTCTTCTACTTCAGATTATTTGCTTCCTATATTGGCACTCAGACATCACGATCAATTCACTTTACATACTATCTGGTATTCTAACAGTTTATTATTCCTGAAATGTGCTCGATGAAGAGAGCTGCCAATATAGAGCGTCTGTTTGCAGAACGGATTGACAAGCCTCTTAATGGCTCCTAGAGTCAGCCTCTGTTGCTGGGTGGCAGAATTTATTCCCTTATTTTCCAAACATCCCTCGTAGGTGCATATTGCAGCCTGCAGCATCCCAGAGCTTTAGATTCACGCGGGAATTAATTCTGGAAGATCATCTCCTTTTTTTAATTTTTAAGCGAAGAGAATTAAACAGCAGTGCTCTGTTTTTAATTGTACATCTTGGTATGTTTTGAAGCAGGCAGGGGTTTTGTGCATTACTGAAGAGAAGGGGCCCGGTGGCTTCTCTGGATCACACAGCAGTGCTGCATGCACTTTGTCACCTGAGAGGTGAAACATCTTCCGTGACTGCTGGGGAGTAGGGTAAATCAGGGGGACAGGCAGAAGAAACCAATCTGAAGTATAAAATAATTAACATTTTCCACAGAAACTAAGTTAAGAAAGGCTTCAAGTGAAAACCTTCTGCTTCTTTGGCTTCACAGGTTCCCCTGATCCTCTTTATTCAACACTGGATTTAACCAGCTCTGGAAAACTTGTTTCTGGTGTCAGATAACTGAGCAGTACTGAGCTCATGGTGTGCCTGTAGGGTCCGATGTGCTCCTACCAGCTATTTAAGAGCTGGAATATGTGTTGTGAGGACACCAGTCTACAGCATGGATAACATATCCTAGGAGCACCGTGTCATGGCTAAGGTAGAGAAAAGCCATGGTGCTAAATTGAGTGGAAGTTAATTATTTTCCCTGATCTAGCTTCCATATTCATCGATCAAAAGATTGATCGCAAGCCTTGAGAAAATTTTACTGTGGGAAATGGGAATTATTTATCCAGAACCAGAAGGAAATATCCCGTCCCCAACATTAAGATTGTCTTGATTATTTAAGCATGTTGGGTTTAGGAAGCAATTTTCAACTCCACTTAATACGCCAGTCAAAGAGGGAAGTGTTGTTGATAAGTGCTGATACTGTCAAGCTAAGTGTATGACTAAATCAGGATCTAGGGCTCAGTTTCGTTACTTAGTGTGTTCTCTTCTAAGAGTTGCTCTGTGGATGTTATTGGGCTTTTATCTATATTTGTTAAACGAGAGGTACCTCAGCTTTCCCTCCCTGGGAAGAAGCGTGCAGGGAAAATGCTTAATTTTGTTATCAGCTGTATGTATCCCAGTCTCCCTGAAAGTCCAGCCCTTTAATGTGTATTGAAGCCATTCCTCCACTTGTGAAGCCTGGTTAGTAAGCGTAGCAACATCTTGTATAAGCAACTTGGTTAAACCGAGGTCAGAAAATGTGATCTGCCCATGAATAGTTATTCTTTGTGGTCTGAAACCTGCTGAATAAGATGAGGTTCAACAGGAAAATGTCCCGGTCCCAGCCAGGGGAGGAGTGCCCTGCAGTGGATGTGCAATGGAGCTGGCCGCGTTATCAGCTCTTGCAATTTCGTCGTGAAGCAGCAGCAATTTTTCGCTGAGAGTGGGAACAGTCGTGTTATTTGTTGGTTGTTTGTTCCCATTAACATGCTCTAAAAGCCTCAATATCATTAAATTGTGATTACAGTAAAAAGAGCAACTGCATCAAGTGGGATCTGCTTAATGAATGTGTTCCTTCTGTGCCTCTAAATACTGCTGGTTGCTTCGCTGCTACTGAACTGCACAGCACCGCGAAAGCCTTCCCTCCACCAGAAACCTTGCTGTAGCTTTTCTTATTTGTTCTGATTATTGTTGTTAAGATGCAGTCAAGCGTAGCAGCTGGCAGCTCCACTCTGTATCAAGGCCCCATTACGCTATTGACCGTGGGAGTGCATCGTAAGGGACAGGTCCTCGGCCAGCAAGCTTCCAGGGTAGGAGAAATAAAGCGGTAACTCGACCAGCACGATGCAACAGGCAACTGGAAAGCCAACGCTAGTGTAGCAGTGTCTTGGAAAGCAATTAGCTTTTGTCCTTTGGCTCTGTCTTCTCCATTTGGAGAACGTGGTCTGTTGCAGGTGACCCAGTTCAATGAACAGGCAACGTCAGAGAGGTGGGCAAATTTCGGAGTTGTATTCCAGGAATGCATCTGGAGCATGCTGGAGGATGACCACTTTTTTATTTAATTTTTTTTCAGGAAGATTCAGCCAAATCATTGTAAATGCAAGCAAATGAATGAAAATCATGACGTGTTTTCTGGCATGTTTTAAGCGAGAGTCGCTTGTCGGGATGCCAAGTTCATAGAACTTGTTAGGGCTTTGTCCAGATCTCAGTAGAAAAAAACATGTGTTCAATTTTTTGCTTAACATTTTCCAAATAACACAGCTACTACCAGTAAGTAGAGATCATATAACCGTGACCTGCATCCTCAGATGCATTCTGATATTCATATCCTAGCTTGGTAAATTAAGCAAATAAATCACCATGTCATTGAATTTAGGTGCAAATCCTGTTTTTCTCCATTTCCTGTCAATTGGGAATTTTTTCAACAAAAGGTTTAAGTGTCATTTGTCAGGGGGGTCAGCTGAAATACGTTTTGATGATTTTTTTTTTTGAAAGTTTAAAACTGTCTGAATATATGAGTATTCTCCAAGCCGAGCAATTATAGTTTCAGAGTTCAGCCAACTATGGCTTCTTTTTTTTTTTTTAATGGTGATTTTTAAAGTAGCAATTTTTGTCTTGCCTGGGTGACTGTTAACTTTGTGGTCCCTTACACAGGCAGTGTTACTGTGCGCAGTGCCTGTCCGGGGGGTTCCTCACCTGCATCCCTGCCCTGTCCATGTGCTACCACAGCGAACTGGAGCTTTCTGAGGAGGCTCTCAGTAAATAATAATTAGTTCTAGTCTCCCCTAAGAGGAAGGCGCTCATTTTTTTCTGACAAGAAAGGCAGAGGAATTGTCTGTGAAGACGGATAGTAAATTATTAATAATTATTAATTACATTACTGTTACACGCATACCTGGGGCCCATCCTCGCTAGCTTGTCCTGATGTCAGCAGGCTTTTTTCAGCAAGTAGACATACTTAGGTCTGTGTGACTCCTCCTGAGAGTCAGGCTTGCAAGATCCGATGCCAGGACTTTAATAAATTAAGTCCCCCAAACAAAAATATGCTTTCTGTTTTCAGGTACTGAACCTACACACCAGATCCATGTCAGTGGGGAACTGTGCCTGTCATTGAGTGAATGTTCTAGTCAGCAAAGCACAAGGATTAATGATGGAAAATACTAGATGAATGAGTGTTATAAAAGCTGCCAAAGCTCAGGCTCCCATATCAGTTACATTTTACCTTACACATCCCCTTGGTGCAGCAGTAAATTATTAATGCTGAAAACTGTTTTTTCATTCATGAATAATTTAATATGGCATTGGATGGGTGATGGGGAGATAGCAAGCAGTATAGGAGCAAAGGCAGAAATTCCTGCTGATCCAAGGTGCTTTGTGTGCTGAGCAAGATAAAGCCTAGGATCATCAGCTGTGCACCTGGTAGATAAGTCAGACCAAGAGAAGGGAGGGATCCTGGGGTCCTTCATAGTGGGGTCTGTCCTGTGCTGCTGAGTGATACCAGGAGCAGAACCTACGGGGAAATTTTTGAGGGTGACATTTAAATGTACAAGTCCCCAGGGAGGATATATTTGTCTCACAGCTCCTTTTTGCAAAGGGTGGAGCTGGAGAAGCGATGTGCACCGTCTAACTTGGGAGCCTCAAGGAAGAGTTACCTGAGCTTTGAGCCTGCGCTAGCCTCGTGCAGTCAGGGAGCCTTGGAGGGTGCTTTGGAGTACTCTGGAGCTTCATCTGGGGTGAGCTGCTTGCTGGAGAGCTCTAGCTGCATCTCAAATGTGCAGAAGCCTTCACTTGGTTACTCCAAGTACTGCCTGGCTGTCACTTTTGTTGGCTGCAGTTGTCTTCTTTTCTGGAGCTGCTCAGGTATGGTTTATTTAAACCCAGTAAAATGCTAGCTGGTTGGTGTTTTTACACACTTTCTTAGACCTTTGTCCAAAACTGACACTTCACCCCCAAATGTCTAAACTGGGCTTTTTGATGAGTTTGCAACGAACATGCAGATTTTGAGAAAGTGCCTGTGTGCAGCAGGGAGAAGAGGCATGGAGTGGGATAGCACAAAGCAGTAGGAGTGGTTCAGAGTCCAACGTTTGAGGCATGGTTTCTATCTAGAAGTATGATCTATGTTTAAATTCATCATCTGAGAAAGTGAAGTTTTCTACTGTCATTTCAGGTTTAGCCCTCTGATTCTCCTCTGCTGCTTCGTTGTATGTTTTTGTAAAGCTGAGGAACCTTTTTCGGCTTGCAGGTGCAGTGTTTGTGCAACCGCATGAGCTCTGAACCTTGCCTGGTGTGGGTTCTTGAAAGGATTAGGATTTGGCTTGATGGCATCGAGAAGCAAACAAACCCATGGTGATCAATTCAGCAGTCAGTATTCTGCCAGCCTAGACGCCCATCATCTATCTCCACCATGTTCCAGGAAAGTGTCCCATGCCCTTGTAGGGTCCCTAACCTCACATACACTGAAGGGCTGTTGTCAGAGTTGTAGACAAAAATAAGTAAATAAATAAAAGCCATCAGTGGATGTAAGGCACTAAGTAAGCAACACCATCTCGTGCTCTCTGAGATCATTTAAATGTCATTTAACGCAGAAAATGGCTTTATGTCTGAGGATGCAAAGCTCAGCCTCAAATGCATTTATTTGTAGCATGTGCTTCTGCATCAGCCCTGGCAGAAGAGCAGCACTGAGTGCTGCAGGGTTATCACCAGCTGCCACCTTTTGGCAGCTGTTCACCGGGGTGTTGGTGAGGTTTTCAGGCTTCACTCATCTTTTTAGATGTGTCATGAAGCCACAGGTTAAATTACTAAATTGCTGGGGTGAGGTTTCTGTATGAGTTTCACAACTCAGTTATTCCCAGCTGGCAGGGACAGAAACGTCAAAATGTTGGGGATGAGGGGATGTTCCTTGCTGTGGCACTGCCATTAATTGGAACAGGACTGAGCTGGGACTGTGTTTAATGAATGAGGGAAAAAAATAGGGGAAAAAAGGCTGGTTTCACCACCACGTTCTTGCTCACGGAGTTACTGACAGCTGTGAAGAATCAGCATGCTGAAGAACACGAGCGTGACTTGTTTGCAGTGTGTTTGGTGGTGATTTCAGGAGAATTTGGGGGCCCATCTCATCTTACATAAAATGAGATCCCATCATACATGTGTGCAAAAAGAAAGGGCGGTAGCGGGAAAGCTGCTTCCTTGGGTGAGGAAAAGTGAGCTGAAATGCGATTATTCAGTGTCTCTCTCCATCCTGCAGTTCTGAGTATTTCAACTACCCTGCTGCTATTCTGTGCACGTTTCTTTACCTTATGCTTATTAATATTGAGTAGGTGTTTTGAGTAATGTCCAGATCCATTTCCTACCGAATTCAACAGGCAAAGGACTTCTCCCCTCATTTTTTTTTTCTATTGAGGCAGCACTCATGTGATTCCAGGACAGGGGAATATTATTTTGATGCTTTTACGTTTAACAGCATTTACACCCAGCCCCAGTTAGACCATTCTGGGAGTTAATTCCTGACTTTGGGAATATTTCTTATGCATCTCCTTCGTTATGATGAATTTTCCTGATTATAGCAAAGGATACTATTCACTCAGAGTGAATCTAACCCACAGACATATGCTCATGAGCAAAATATGGATGGAAAAGAGCGTCTGAAGCCTTTTTGTAATTTGTCAAGATACGGTAAAGCTAAGTAAATTAAATGATTCATTTATGCTAATTTCACATGCGCACCAAATAATGCATGTCACTTTTCTACTCGATTGTAATCTCTCTAATTTATGGTAATGACAATGCAGGCACCAGCCATACAGTGACTCCAGTTATTGGTGAAAACTGTGGCTTTTAACTGGAAAGGAATTCGCCCTTGTAGTAGGGCCATCTTTAGAAATTAAATAGGAAATAAAAGTCAGGGGGTGGGTTAGGGGGTGTTGATGACAGGAACATCCACAGCGTAATTAAAGGTCTGTTGGAGTCAATTAGGCAAACAGTCCATTACCAGTTCACTTGAAAGAGGACAGGGTAAAATAATCCATCAGAATTTATTTGGGGAAAACAATCCGAAAAATGTGTTGACATAGCTGGGCCTAAATTAGGCCACACAGAGATCTGGTCTACTGCATTAGTAATAAGAAACATTGGGATTTTTTGGGTAATTCTTGCTTCATATCAACATCTTAGGGGCTGGAAGGTGAGAGTCCGCTCTTGCTTGATACAAATCTATTGATTTCAATGCAGTTATCCGAAATTATAGAGATGTACCTAATCCAAATAGTCTGTTTACCTGAACCTGGACTCTCGCAGTCTCCATCTGCACGGTAATTAAAAGCTTCATGCGAGCCAAAGAGCTGCAACTGAATGGGATTGTGAGCGTGGTAGGTGTGAGCAATGATTCCTGTAGCTAACGTGGTTTGCGTGCAATATAAATATCCAGTTTTTGTCTCAGAATTGCTTACCATATTGGTAAAGGTTAGTTAAGTTCACTATCATCAGTTTTATGAAATGTTTGATGGGAATGGTAATTTGTGCTTCTTAATTAGAAATCACATTGCAGCTTGTTGTGACCTAGATATCAGGATAATTTGCATGCAGAGGCTTCTGTGTTTGGTATTGCCATAAATGTAATGATTTTAGACACAGCAATAATAAAATTACCATTCTTTCTGTATGATATTTCTCCCTTCTCATGTTTTCTTCTCTTCACAAATATAATCAAAATTATTACTGATGCAGAACAAATCTGAAAATTGCATTGCTATACTCTTGCCAGTTTAATCCACATGTGAAAACCGTGTGGACTTGTTTTTATTAATAAAAATGACATTTTGAGGACGGTAATCTCCCCTCCACAACTTTTTTTCTCCTTTTGTCAGTAATACCCCAGGTCAAGCAGCCTTCAGTCTGATGCAGCAGGACGTAGCAGCTTCTTGAGTCATTAGGAAGCATTTGGTGCGGAGACGAGGAAAATTCTGTTTCCATAAAGCAAAGGTTCTTGTAATGGGAGCATTACAAATCTTTTTTTTTTTTTTTCTGCATTAAAGTCAGGTGCTTCAGCTTCCTCCTTGTGACACAGGCTGGTGAAGTGGTGCTGGTGTTAGTTAGCATGCAAGTGCTGCGCTGAGCTGCTTGCACGCATTTCAAGAGACATTGCCTGTCTTTATCTGAGCAAAGCGCTCGGAGGCTTCGTGCTTCCAGGCTGAGGAGCAGAAGAGTAGTAAGTGGTTGATACTGAGAGAAGATGGAGATAGCGGTGTTTAGTCTGCTCTCCGCCTAGCTAATAAATGGATCCTGGACAGAATCTCATATAGAAAAGCGCTCCAGGGAACAAAAACAGACACTAATGGTGTTTGGCTGGCTAAAGACCAGTGCTAGAGTTTGTAAGTCAGCACGACCAGTTCACTGTTCCTGAAGAATTAGTCAAAAATGCTGAATCCTTTCAAGGGGGGGGGGCGGGAAAGTGTGATCCCTTTAGTAAGGCCTGAGGAAAGGAGTTGGGATATCCTTCTCCTGCCGATGCTGGATTTGGGAAGTTGGACGAGGAAGCTTCAACGCAGAGAAGGCAAAGGGGAAGTCCATAATGAGAATATTTCCTCTCAAAAAGCCAAGACTTTTTTTCCTAGTGTCTGGTTTGCTTTGTTTCCCATCTGATATGGGAGAAAGAAATCAAGCTGATTCTGGCTTGAGCTGTGGCAGCAGTGGTGAAGAACAGGGTGGGTGTTATGTTTGGTCTCGAGAGGTGCTTTTCCAAGTAGACAAAGGTTTATTTGATGTTAAAAGAAGCTGAACGCCTCCTTGCAGCTGATTCATTGCGCTGTGGAATGGCACATGGAACTGCCTCAGATTTGGAGGCTCTGGATTCAGGTCCTGGGTGTATGGATTTACAGCTATTAAAATTCTTCTGATATTTCTGAGGAAAGTTTCAAATTAAGAACTAAGTTTCCATTTTCCTTTACTTGAATCCTTAGTTTCAGTACCCGTGCTATTCTGTCTTTCATCCCCCTACCTCTTCCCAATTAAAAAGTCTTTTTTTTTCGTATCCTGAAATAGACCCGAGAGTGTTTGCAAAAGGAGAACCACCATCTGGTAGGTGGGATAGCAAGGCGCTCTTATTAATTTTCCTGGAGTGGAAATAAAATTCAGACTGCTTGAGGGCTCCATCCAACTGTTTTGTTACCTCTCGATGGTGCCCTGAAGTCTTAAACTGAGCCCTTGTTACTGTCTTCAACACCTGGTTATGAGTAAAAAATAAAAATAAAAATAAAATAAAGGCAAATGTGCCACCAAATCTTTTATTTCAGTGAAGTAGTGCTTGTATGCAATTGGGGTTCTTGGAAAGCAAGGCCCATTTAGGAAGAGTCTCATCTTGGGAACATGTTTAAAACCCAGCTTCCAGTTTATTAATGGCTGGCTGAGAGCAGTATCTGCCTGAATTAGGAGCACAGCCATAACTAGGTGCAGGACAGCTTTGAGCTGATGTAAATGGACATATCTTGAAGGACTTGACTGATTAATACCCTGTAGGCCTCAAGGTAGGGCTTTCACAATGTCGTGGCTTAGTCACTGCCCTTCTCCTGAAGCCTGAAGGGGGTAAGATCAGCTCTACCACGACTTAATTTACATTTCTGCTGGCGAGGCCCTAAGGGGGCCCTGTTCTCCGGCTGCACGAGATTGCAACTTTTTCTTTGCCCTTTTACTGAGAACTAAATAAAGCTGAGCAGAACTGCCAATTCATAAGAAAGAACAGTTGTTTTTGGAAAATGTTAATATCTTGCGATAAAGCAGCCATTGCCATTTTATGATACCTGACAGAAATTACCCAGTTTCTTTGATTGCACACAATTAAATGGCATTATCAGCCCATTAGGTTAGACACATTTCACAGCAGGAAAATAAAACCTAATGTTTACTTATCGATGTTTAAACAAATTGTAATTATCATTCCATGACAGTCTTGTACTACTGTAATTAAGCTTTAAAATAAAGGGTAATTGGAATTAAGAGAGCTTATCTACATTTCATTCTGAAGCTATTGTTGAAGTCAACTGTGGTAATGTGCAATAACTTTCAGCAAACAGCACTCACCTGTTTCTGCTGGGGAGTAACTGTAAGGGTGCTGGCAGTCACGGAGAGAAATTTGTGTACACTTCATTCAGAGATGAGAAACAAAGCCACATGAACTGCATGTTCAAGGGAGCTTCCTCATATCGAGCTGTGTCTTTTTTTTCTTTCCTTTGGGATTGAGTGCCTTTTGAGGTTGAGCTGTTCTTTGCTTTTTTTCTCCTGTGCTTTGATTTTTGTTTCTTGCAAGAATAGGTTTTTCAGTTTTATTTATTTTTTTTTCCACCCAGCATGGCAACTTGAGTCATATGGATTGCTGGCTGCTCGATTCATTAGCATACAAATCTTTGATTTCCAAGGAGACTTGGGGTGATGGGTGTTAGTACTGGGTGTGATCTTTATGATCCCTTCCAATTCAAACCACCCTATGATTCTAAAAAAGGTCCAAGCCTACTGCTTGTCAGACCACTTGGTTCATAAATTTGATGTAGGCAATTTGATTGGGACCTTCAGTGGGGTGAATATGTCTGTTAGGTAAATATTGGGAGGATGTGGGAAACACCACAGGAAGAGAAATTTGTTTTAGTGGACTTGGGGTTGGCAATCTTTCTTTCATTAAGTTACACTAGCTCAAGAGTCTCAATTGCCTAATTAAAGCCAATAATTGAGTCTTGAGCCCCTCCCCACACCACTCAGTGCTCGAAGTTTTAGGTAAATCCATAGCCTGGCAAGCAGAATGCAGTTGCCATCTGATAAACTCTTTTGGTTTAGTTCCTTATTGCACGCTCACGCTGATGATGTCTTTGCTCCTTTTTTATTCTCTTCAAATAATGAGTAGGATGAATTTTCCTTTTCCTCATACGTTCCTGGTTCTCCCAGGGCCTGCGGGATGCCTGCCACCGTGTCAGGGCTTAATTGGGTACAATCAAGTACTACCAGGTACGTCTCAAATATCACCTATATTCTGTTGTCAGCATCTCAGAAGCCTCAAGGAGGCAACCTGTTCAGCACATGGTCTTGTCCCATCTCATGAGAACAGCCAGGAGTCGTGCTGGTTTTTATCTGCCTGCAGGAATATCCTAATTTGAGAGTGGCAGCCTATGCTAGGACATGAGATCAGGGCTGAGAAAGCACTGCAGTCTGGTCAGGTGGGAAAGGGCTTTTAACAGCCCAGACTGGTATCGTTTGGTTACTCATTGCTTGCTACTAGCATCGCACACCTGTATAATTTCAGAGAGATATTTAAACTGCAGATTTAAGACCTTTTTTTTTTTTTTTTTTAAGTTTGGTAGCTCCTGGTGGAATTTTTTCAGAAAGCCAAATCAAAAACATATGAAATGCTCCAATCTGAAACTCAAAAAGGAGCTTGTCTTTTTTAAAAAATAAAAATAAATTAAAAAAAAAATCCTCTAAACTTTTTTTTTTGTAATGTTCAGGGGGAGCTTTTAGAAAAAGTCAAAGCTGAATGAGATTTTTTTCTTGGAGTGTTCAACTCCAAGATGAGCTTTAATCCAAATCCTTTAGCTTAAATTTAATTTAAGATTTCAGAGTGAAGACACATAAAGACATCCAAGACTAGCAACTACATAAGTTTAAAAACTAATTAGGGAACAAATCAAGCTAGAAGATCCTATTAGTTATGCAGTACTGCTAATAATATTTTCATAAGGAAAATAAACACACAAAACCATTCATCAGCTAGTGTAAATCAGATTTGCTCCTGTCAGTATGTGGATTTATACTAGCTGTGGATTTAGCTACTCTTACTTTGGGGTAGCATAATTCAAAATCATTCTTTTCTGATTACCTTGAGATTTTTTTTTTTTTTTTTGGTAATATTTTAGAGGATCCTATGATATGCAGATAGTGGCAATATTTTAGAGGATCCTGTGGTATACAGATAGTGGTAAGTCAAATTGGCAAACTTCCCTTTGGATTGTAGGCACATGGGATAGATTTGAAGAATTTTGACTCATTTTTTTGAATCTATACTCTGAGGCTGGAAGGGTGGAAATAAAACATCTTTAATGTACCTCTAATTTTCATGTGGTGTATATTTTAGGATCAGTTCTTGATATTCAGAGGTTTTTTTGTAGTGTGAAATGAATTTTTGAGATTGCTCTTTTATGAGTGAGGGCATGAAAAGCTTTTATGTAGCTCTTAGATACTGACCCTTGTCATTTGATTTGATTTCCTAAAAGGTAGTAAGCATGTAGTCTAGTAGGTAGACAACTACAGCCTTAACTTCATTTTAAATTTTTTTTGGTGAATGCTTTAAAAATTTAATTTTTTTTTGAACATGCAATTTATGTGTTAGTTAAAACCAATTGAAACAGTGCAATTAGCTTGAAAACCCCAATCCTTGTTTACTCTGTTTGTAATCTTAAAAGATTAAATACAATTAATATATTAAAAAAAAAAAAAAAAAAAAAAAGATTGGAAAGGTAAACCTTGGAGAGCAGGTGACATAACAGCACTGTATTATCCTGGAGCAGCAGAGTGCAATCATGCTTTCCTCCTCCACTATGAAATTTTATTTTTGATACAGTTGACATTTTGGTGCAATGGACCATAAATTAATGAAAGTATGCGCTATAAAAGGAAGGACATTAGAATAATCAAGTGGTTACAGAAGTAGTTGAGTGTGTGTGTGTGTGTCCATAGCACACAATTTTTCGATTAGCTCACTTTTATGAGCCTTGTCTGTTCTTTGTCTATATCCAACATACCTTAATTTCATTTTCTCTTGAAAGTAACTCCAGGGATTGCTGAACTTCTTGAGTTATGAGATTTTTGTGTCAACAGAAACTTAATTACTTTGGAGAAATGAATCACTGTAACTCATCTATAATAAATCTCCAAAATACAATATTCTAGAGGATATATTTTCTGTTGAACCATAAGGTGTAGTCTTCATCAGTGTTTGTCTCTCCATTAGCATTATCACATTAGAGACGTACTTGTACCCTTCTTGGTTTTGTTTTCTTTTGTGTATGCTTTGTCGTTTCTTTTCAAGATTAGGGCCTCGACTTGCCTTGTGTGGACCGTTTCCCACAGTGTTAATGTTAGCAGGGTGGCAGGTGGAAGGAAGGAAAATGAGATGAAGGAAGGCTTTGCTTTGTGCTGCAGACGCGAGGGAATGATGTGCTGGGCCACCAGGGCTGTAGTTCGAATTCTCACTGTGGTATATAGATGCACCATGCTATATAGAGATATATACTGTGGTATATGGACTGTGACCTCCCTGTATTTGACCCGTGTCCATTTAAAACTGGCAATTCAAAGTAAGCAAGCTCTATGTAATAACAAGGTAAGATTGTTTCGTATCTACAAACCAAAATCATTTCTTTATTATAAAATTTCACTGACACTAAATACCTGAGCAAAAACAGTGCTTTTTTTTTTTTGTTTGTTTGTTTTTGTAATTGTTGTTGTTTTTTTTTTTTTTCTTGATCAGAGCCAAGACTGCCAATACCTAATCATCTAATGATAGGAGCTGGTGGGTTTTCCTCATTAGTAACACAGTAATGACTGAGTAATTTCCTTCCAAATTCAAAAGAAGAGGGGAAATGACTTTTAGGTAGGCAGTAGATATGACAGCTTCAGTTCCCACACTAGTTTCTAGAGAAGGTTGGAACTGAAAGAAAAATGTTTTGCTTTTGTTGCTGTAAGAAAAATCAGGCTTGTTTTTCCTTCCAAGCAGTCTTACTGAGCTCTGGGGAACTTCTCAAGTCAAAGGAGCAGAGCTGGTAGTCCTGTGGGCATTTTGCTCAAATAGCTGCACTGGAAATACAGCGTGAGGTATTTCAAAGATATCTCATGTCTTTGGAATATCCTGTAATCTGCTTTGAATCAAAAGTATTCTTCCTGTTAATTTAATGGTAATGCAGCCTTTAAATTTGTGATGGTCTTTACAAGATACTGTCCTGTCTTGTATAAACCATCTAAGTCATGTTCGGTTTTGGTCCCTTCTGCAGTTAAGCTTCTTTCCAAATCAAAGTAGTGTGTCACTTGGAGTAAAGATGTATAAAATGGGAATTACCTTCACCTAGGAATTTGCCACCTCTTACACAATGAAGATCCCCCTCTTCATACTTGTTTTCCAGCTGTTAATATTATTGGAACTGCTGTAATATCTTTCCATGCTGTTAGAGGGGTTTTCATGGTTTGGTAGGCTGCTTGCAGTAAAGTCAGTGAGGTCAGGTTATGCTTCAGAGAGCTGCGAGGTTTGGGATGGAGAAATCTCATGCCTTTGGACAGATCTGGGACCTACTCTACGTCTGCTGTCCCTGACAGAGGATATTTGTCTAACCTGCTGTTCAGGGCCTCCAGCAGGGAGGGTTATTCATCTTTCCCAGGCAGCCTTTTGGAGAAATCATGTATACATTTTTTCCTGTACCTAACCTGAGACCGTACTGCTAAGAGTTGCTTCCATAACTTTTCCTCTGCATCTTTAAGTACACTGAGGAGAGGGTTGTTTTACCCTTAATAGTTACACGTCCCCTCAAGTCTTTTCTTTAGGTAAAACCCTAAACCCATTCCATCTTCTTGGAGTAGGTCCTTTTTTCTAGACTTCAATTATTCATACTGTTCTCTTCTGGCTTTCTTTCAACTTCTCCCATTTTTTCCCTGGCACTATGCCCAATCTGGTAGGATCATTTGGACTCAAAACAGTCCCAGGGCCCATCATCCATCGGTGTTAGAGACAAAAAAAAGACATTAACGTCTCTGCTTTATCTACGTCCCTTTTTGTGAGGTAATCAAGCTCATCAAGGAATGGCCGGATGTTATCTCTGCTCCTCCTTTTGCTGTTAATACACTTAATAATAATAATAAGAAGAAGAATTATAAGAAGAAGAAGTAGTACTGGCCTGCTTCATCAGGTGAATATATGTGCCGTAAGGATGCTGAGGGGAGCTGAGTCTCATGAGACCTTTCAGTAAATCCTTACTTGGTGTCCACTGCATAAAGAGAGTCATCTGAGGAACTAAACTAGCAAGCACCTGTTTTTGTGAGTTAAAGATGATGCTGTCAGTGCACGTGCATGTTATACACGCACTAAACAAGTATGAGCACAAGTTCTAAGTGTCTGTCCACACTGTGTAGTGGCTGATAAGAGTCACTGTCACCTCTCAGTTAGAGAAATAGAGCTTTTTCTCTTGTGTGGTTGTAGTTTGGCTTCCTGTGAACCTGCTTGCTCCTTCTGGCCAGATTTCTGTGGTATTTTGAAGTCTGTTTTGTAAAGCAAATCGCACAGTAGGCATTTGTGGGCATACAATGGAATGGTGCTTTGCTCATCTCCTCTTCTTGCCAAGACTGACATTGAAACAAAGCTTATTAATATGAAATAATTTACTGTGCACCTAGCATGCTCAATTGTTCCAAAGTATATGCTCTGTCATTGTGCAGTACCTTTTCTTTTTAAAGGTTGTCCATGAGATACTGACAGAGATTGCTGCTGTTACAAGCCAGGTCCTTACTCGCTGTAAATCACTGAAGTTAATAGAGCAATACCAATTTCGTCAAGCTGCACAGAAATGATGAAAATACAATTTTCCAACAGAAACTGCTTATTCAACAAGATCAAAACATTCTGTGAAACATTCAGGCTTCAATCAAACTCCATTTATAAAAGAAATCAAAATGAAGTAGCTTTACCTCATTAAAAGATACCTTTTGTTTTTTTCTTTGAAATTTAGATGAGAAGTTACAATATGATATTTTAAAAGATGTTCTCTTTTAATTGATGAAATTAAATCTTTGCACAAATATGTATTTTAATGGGCATTTCAAATGTTGGCAGTCTATTCCAATTCAGATTTAAGTTCAGGAATAGTGCAAATTCCTGCATGGCTGAGGATTTTTCTGGGCACTTGGGTATCCACACCGCAAAGTCATTATCACCCATGGTTATTTGGTATTCTCAGACAGAGGCAAGGAATGATTAAGAATAGAGAAGCAATTTATCCTTAAGGTAAGAATGGCCCCTGTGGGTCTTATCATGAGGCAAGTATAGAGAAGTTTGCATTTCATATGATACCTTGCATTCTTGCATAGCCATGTGGAAGTGGCTGTGTATTTATGGATGAATATGACTTGAGATTTTTCTAGATTTATTTCTATATAACATAAACACATAACATAATAATCATGTCTTTAAGTGTAGCTAATGAAACTTTACTAGTCTGTGATAGCTACGTTAATAAAAACGTGAAGGATGTGCAGATGTTCCCTAATAAGTTCTGAATTGTGTGTGCCAATGGAGCTACTGGCATCTTTGTTGTAGGGCAACATCCTCTAAAATCAACAGAGCTTCGAGGAAATGAGCACAAGTGAAAACTGGCTCAGGAGTTGCTGCTTTATCTTGAAAGTGCGTGCACTCTTTTGGAAGAGAAGCAGAAACACTGGCTACGAGAATGTGATTTAGCAAAGAGGGCAATGGGGAAGGTGGGCAAGGAGCAAATCTCTCACGAGGGTGTTCGCTGGGGACTGCTCGTATCGATGCAGTCAGAGGGTTTGGCTGCAATGCTTTCTTTGGACTGGAGCTCTGATATGGAGGTAGGTGGATGGGGTAGGCACCACATCTGTGTTCCTTGGTGAGACCAGCCACTGCTGTGCTCATCTGGTTGTACTGGGACCTGCTGGCACAGGCAGCCCATACACATCTGTACTGTAGCCAGAAATGGCCAGGCCAAATAAAGGCTTGGAGACACTAATGAAATGTGTGGTAGTTGTACTTGCAATTCTGGGAGAAATATAATCTTTGATTAGCTGAAAAAAGGAAACAATGCTGACTCCTCAGCTCTAGCTGATGGATGGTTTTAGTCCCCTGTCTGTCCACATAAATCTAACAGCCAAATAGTGAATAAATTTGGTCTGTAAAATCAGGGAGTGAATGCTCTGGTGTTGAGCAATGCTTGAGAGTTGGTATGCAGTGGATAGTTTGTTCGTTACAATCAGCTAGTAATCAGATATACAGCTATTTGAAAACCTTAATGGGCTATATGTGCAACAATTTCATAATGTTTATACCTTGGTCAGTGCTATTAGCCCATAGTTCAGGTTCATTTCAGTGATGAGAGGTGTGACTGCACAGGCTTCCAGGTTCTGGTTTTCTAATTGCTTCTTAGGTTCACGTTTAGTAATTCTGGGGATTAGTATGGGCCCTTCAGGGAGTCCAAGTGCTGTTTCTGCTCTTTATGTTATTCCATCTACTGCTGTTTACCTGTTTCTGCACTCCTCTTTGCTGTGGTTATACACAAATGTCTTTTGCTTTTGCAAAGTTAGTCTAGTTGACAGCAACTAAGGACCCAAACCAAAAGGTAAAGCAACACCAAGGTGTAATAAGAGGTATATCGAGTTTCTTCAGAGCCACCCTGGGTGAATTTCAAATTATCTATTGCTGAGTCATACCCATAGAGAAGCCTGGCTGAAAGTGGGTACCCTGAGAGTTGAGAGACGCAGGACAAGTTGATGCTCATTTCATTGCTGAGTTTTCATTAATCTTAGATCTGCAATTTGTTTCTTTGCAGGAAGGGAGTAAAATGGTGTCAGAGTACATTTGCACAAATATTCCTGGCTGCATTTTTTTACTTCTGTATTCACTGTGGAATTCAAAGTTTGCAGAACCAACCTGCACTGTATAACATGGAAGTTTTGGTAACAAAACAAATTACTCAAGGGCCCATTCTCTGTAGGGATTTTAGTTTATTTTTTCCTGAAGAGATCAAATCTGTTTTCTTTCCGAGTACAAATTAAAGAGCAGGAGCCACATTACTGTTAGCAGATGAAAAGATGGCTGCTGCTTTGCTGTGCAGTGATTAGGGTTTACAACGTGAAACTGCAGTTACACTAATTGTTCCAATACAATTCCTAGGCAGGTCAGATTTTTCCACCATGTTACAGCTTTTTCACGACAGAGAGAGCAGTATCTGCCTTATGATTCATCTTCCTTTGATGCTCAGACACTAGAAAGATAACCGTCTTTCTAGTAACCCCGCTAGACTCGGTAAGCAGCATACACAAAACCAGTGCCTCATCTTTTATATATAGCCAGGTATAGCCTCTGGATACTACCCACAGTTGTTCAGCGATTCAGAATATTTTAGCACATCTTTGCATTTTTCCCTCCCTTCAGGTTAGAGTATTCATTAAAAAGCAGTTCATTAACTTACCACCGTCCGTGCGTTCTTTTGAAGCAGCAGCAGCGCTAATATTAAAAGTTATGTTATTGTTTTCTCGCATGGTATTTTGTTGTCTCAGCTTTGTACAAGCCAAGCGCTTTAATTGCAGTTCTTAATCTTTCAAAGTGCTTGCAAAGATGAATTAATTAATCCTCATAACACCCTTGTTGAGCAGGTACAGTTGTATTGGGCATAAATTACAGGACTTGCTGCATTTGCACCGAGGCGTCCAGTTAGCTCCCACGTGAGTGCTGTATTGGGAATATGTCACAGGATTTTGGGAGCCAGAGGCTGCAACAGTTCCCTGGGAGAGAGGAAGCCAGAAAATGCCCCTTACCTACCCCAGAAAGCTCTGAAAACAATGCGAATGCCATGCCGTGGGCCAAAACATCAGCCTGTTGTATGACCCTACGGCACCTCCATGCAGACATATTTAAAAGCAGGAGCCTGAGGAAAACATGAAGGGATATTAGGAAACATGAGGTGGCACTGGAAGAGAAACGAGACTGAAAACACTCATGGACAGATGTCCTTCATGCTGCATGGGTGCAGCCCTTACCCATGCAGCCCCCAGGCAACCCACGCCAGGGCAGGGACACCCTGCAGAGCAGGTAAAAAAGCAGGAGGATGTAAAGAGCTGTCTGTGTTGGTCTGTTACTGAAGGAAATGAAGGAAAAATATATTCGTAAAATGACAGAGGCAGGGCACAGGTGATCACTTGGTCTCTGCCCCATTTTCTTTCCAATCTGATATTCATTTCCAGCTATGAGAAGACACCAGTCCCTCCTCTCCATCATGTCAACCCCAGTCCCCTTACCTGTGTTTCAGGGAAGCCTCAAGTATCTAGTTGTGACCTCCCCCTAAAACCATCAGAAAGGAGCTCTGTGCTCCCTTTGACGGCATGCTTGTTTGTTGGCAGTGCCAGAGGTTAGCTCTCTGTCACTCTCACCTTCAAATGCTATTCTCTTACAAAAATCAGGATACCCCGTTTCTAGTAATTTACTGGTGGGGAATACACACGCTCTGGCTGCAGAGCAGAGGTAGGCTTGGGGACATGTGCCCCAGAAGACCAGGGTCACTGTGGACAGGGGATGGAGCCACTGATCTCGATCTTGGAGCTTCTAAGGTTTAAGTAATACAGAGCTACCCTTTTCTGTGATGTCAGATATCCTAAATGCAGAGGAAATCATGTGCCTGCCAGTCTCATTTGCTCGTAGTAAGAACACACTCCTTCTGCTAAGCTTCCTTGCCCATAATTTGGCTAGACACCCTGCCTCTATGCCAGCTAGCCCCAGGGATTGAGAGGTTCACTTAGGTATAAAAATCAATCTCTGTCAGTAAAAGCCATTTCCCTTCCCTCTCAACGCTTACGCTTGCACCCAAAGTCTTCTGTGGGAGCCTGCAACATGAAATGCTTTTTTCTGGTTGGAATGGTGTATCTGCAAATTGGAAGCGGTCATGTGTCCCATAAATCTTTGACTAAAAAGATAGGTTGTCAATTTTATCAAAGTTGCACTGCAGAATAGCCCTAAGCAGGAGTCTCTAAAACCTTACTTCACATTCTACGGATGAGGATAAATTATAAGCCTCCTTGCTATATATTTCTGAAATATAATGTACCTAAGTCTGTAACAGAGGCTATAAAATGGAAATGAGATAGCCAACACTCCGGTGTTTTTCTGATGTACAGAGGTTATCCTAGTAATATATCTCAAAAACCCCCAGCAATATTTTAAAAGATCAGCAATGTCAATTTGCATAATTTGGGATATAAATTTTTCCATTTTTTCCCAATGGCTTAGAAATGGTGAATAAATTTTAGCACTGTTCTCTGTAAGAACAAATAATTTAATGCGTGGAAATGCAACCAGTATCAGGAACATAAGAATGGATGCAAATCCACGCGTGACATTCAGAAACATGTCAAAATTACCTTGGGTTTATTCATTGTACCCATTAGATCACTGTACCAACTGAGTTAGGATTGAAAATGATTAAATGATCTTTTCTGTCCATTTCAATAGATGCAGCAATTTTATATGGTTCACCTTGGACATCTTGCTAGGCTGTAATCAATAAGAATCAGCATTTAATAGTGTACTTTGCTGGGATTACTGCCGTGGTGGAAGAATGCACTTCTTTGTACTGAATATGGGTTCCCCAGTGTTGGGGTGCACAATTCAGTGGGACTCGGTCCTGTGAGATACCTTTCAACAATGTAAAAGCTTTTAATGAAAGAGGTTTTCTTCGTGTGTTTTTGTCGGTGTTTGTTTTTGGCAGCAGAGAATTAAGGATTTGCAAAATCATACAACTTTCACAAAGAATTAGCACCAATCCCAAATTAAATATTTGGTTTTCTCAGCAGGTAAGAAAACATTTCTTGCGTTCTGGCAGAATGAAAATGTAAGGGTTTTTTTTACCTGCCTGATTTTGGAAATAGAAAATACCAGAGTGAAACGTCATGCTTCGTTTTAAAACATGGAAACAAACTTCTGACGTGGGCTAAAGTTTTGACCTGAATTCAGAGAGGTCGAGCCAATGTTTTTCTGTTAATATGCGAGCTGTCAGAAAACTCTAATCTGCCTCGCAACCAGGTGAAACTTTTCTGTTGAGTATAGCTTCATTTGACCTATTGGTATGACAGGCTGTCTAATCCAAAGCTACTTCTTCACCATCTGTCTCTCTGGAAATATTTGTTCAGTGAGTTAAACTTATTAACTGATTTTTTTTTTCAGCTCTTGAAAGCTGATCAATTCCTTGCAGTCAAAGTATATAAATTCTCCCTCGTACATCATCTTCTCATCTCACTGATCCCAATATTATAACTTCCTTCAATTTGTATTTTGTTTGGGGCTGTGTAGATAGAAGAGGCCAATTTCAGCAGCAGATTTGTATTTAGAGTGTTTGTTTAGTTGTGCTGTGTGACAGTCCTCATAGCTGCTACAGGGCAAAACTGCTTGAGCTGGGGCACTTCAGTTCTGCCCAAACGAGGCTCTAACAACTGGCTGTGCACATGTATTTTCTGCAGCACTGCATTCATTCTTACATACAGTCACGGGTTTGGAAACAATGCCAGCCCCCTTTTTATAGGGAATCATATGATTCATGGTGCATAAGGATATTGAAAGTTTCTTCTTTCCCCAAAAGGTCATTTTCACAAATTGAATCATGCCTGGGAACATATATCTTGGGTATCTCCAGAGCAAGCTAATGCAGAATATAATTTATTTCCCCAGCTAACTATTTTGATAAAATCATATCTGCTCTGTAATAAAAAGTTCTGGTGACTCAACTTCTCCTTTTTATACATATATATATATATATATATATATATATATATACCCCTAATGTTTTTAGAACATTTTTACTTTGCCTAGCTCAGAGTTGA
Source organism: Anas acuta (assembly GCF_963932015.1). Classification (NCBI taxonomy): domain Eukaryota; kingdom Metazoa; phylum Chordata; class Aves; order Anseriformes; family Anatidae; genus Anas; species Anas acuta. The sequence continues at coordinate 62,636,054 of NC_088982.1, read as the reverse complement.
TGTTACTGCTAAAATGCAAAGGATGCGCTCACATTTGATCCTTGTTGAAAAGTGCACTGGAATGGAATTCAGAGCTCAAGCTCCTGCTCTTTCTGGTTTGTCTAAAAACCAGAGATTTGGCAAGGCTGTGCTGTTAAGGCCCAATAAAGGAGTGAACTCAGACCGAAGGATCCTACCACGTCAGCAAAATACCACCTGCATATTTAATATTCCTCTGGCTTGGCTTTGCTGCCATTTCAAACTGCTGTTTCAGGTACCTTCTCCCAAGGCTCAGACACAAGCCCTGATCATAATGAGAGGGGCTGCGCCGGCTTCTCCTCCCCAGCCCTGAACGAAGGGGTCAGCAGCTAAAACCCGTCAGCAGTTTCTCAGAAGGCTGGCCATTAGGTTTTCATATATCTGAGGTTTTGTGGTTGGTCCGAAGCCAATCCTTTCAGCTGCGAAACAGGGGGCACCCTCGTGTTATATCTAATGTGCCCGGTGGACGTGCTCTGCATGTGTCCTGCAGCTGTGGTCCCCGGGAGGCCAGGCCTTCCCGTGCCGCGGTTTCATCCAGCACAAAGTCCTCAAATGCCATTATCTGCACCCAAATTATGCCTACTGCATCCAGCAGCTGCTCTGCAGGTTCTCACTGCCCTGCCACTAGTTATTTCTTCGCCAAGATATGTAGCTGTCTCTGCATCCAGCGGTGTTTGCTTTTTGCTTCTGTTCTCAGATGATGGATGTGGAAAACAGCTCTCCATTTGAGAACTGTGGCTGCAGCCTCCTCAGCAGCACTGCCAGGGATTGAGGTAGGGTGAGGAGCTGATGTTCCTACAGCATGGCTCTTGCAACCTTTAGGCCTGTGAACATGAAATGGGGAGGGGTGGTGGGAAACTGGACTGTATCTGTACCTCTGTACCTGTTCTGCTTCGAGCCTGCTTCCTTGAAATTCACCAAGACCGGGTTTCTTTTATGTTCTTGTTGTTCCTGTAGTCTTTGTGGTCCGCTGTAACCAAGGCTTAGCCTTCATCATTGCCATTCATACGCTGTCTTTGGTGTTGCATCTTGTATTAATAACGCACAGTACACAAAAATCATAATGAACTTGAGCATGAAGTATCTTCCGTACAGTTTATTCCAAAAACATCCAGTTTCTTTTAGCCAAATTTAAAAGTCCCGGTTTTCTGACTCTTAGATGAGCCTGGGGGTCATCAGCTCTCCGTAACTTCAGAATTCCCGTGTGGCTGAGGTGTATTCAGCTTCTTTCTGCTGTGCATACATCTGCTTGGTGGCTGGGATATCCGTGACACGAGCTTGCTAGAGGTCTTGCCACTGTGTTTTGGGAAGGTGCTGGCCTGCTGCTGGAGCCTGGAGGTCGCTGGATGCTCCTCTCACCAGGCTGTCCTGACACAGCTTCACTGGATGGCAGCTCTCCAGGGACCATCCCAGCCACAGGCTTTATCAAACCCTCTGTGCTGGGCACCAAGTCTCCTTGTACGAAGCAGGAAGAGCGAGGCCGCCAGGAAAACGCAGGAAGCAAACGTAAGTAAAGAGAAATAGCTCTGGCTGAGTTGAGAAATAGCTTTATTTCAACCACTAGCAGCCTCTGAAGCACTTGAAGGTTTGAAAGCGTCTCCATTAACTCGGACAAAGAGGCTGTCTGTGCAGGTGCAGCGGAGATTTGAGCAGTTATGGCTTGCTTTGCCAGAGGTTTCAGGAGAGAGGGGAAATGCAGAAAGTGGATCCCAGCACGTTAATGAGGCAGAGTCAATAAAACCTAGTGAAAGCTGGAGTTGGAGGGGTTTGGGAAGGCTCGAGCCCTGCACAGATGGCCTTGCTCTGTGTGAGTTTGCAAACATCAGTGCGATGTGTGGATCCTGGGAGAAGAAAGCGCTACAGTTTGAGGGGTTATTCAGAGAACAGGATGGTGTGCCAGGACAAGACAAATGGACTGTCAGCCCGAAAGTGAAGGGACACTTATTAGTCTGAAGTTGGACACAGGTTCAGGAGCCAACGTGGTGCCAGAAACAGTAGTTGTTAGTACTGCAGAAGAAGCTGCAGATGGTCAAGAAAATGGTTAAAAGTCCAGGCCAACAGCTGTTCTTGACCCTGCTTTGGAAATAAATACATGAACTAAATGTAGAGTTAGCAAGGTGAAATAGATAGTTTGTAATAGCATCTGGGAATGGATCACCCTGCGGTTAAGAACACCTCAAGTCCCTAGTTACCTATGAAAAATGTCACTTTGGGCAGAGTAGAGGGAGGCATACCTACCTGTCCCCTTGAAGATGTGAGCAGACACTTTTTTCCTCCACCATTCAGCACACTAACAGGGTTTGAGCACATCTGAATCCCTCGCCACAACGTGCAGAATGGTTTCTTCTCATTAATCAATGCTTTCCTTCAGATCAACAGGATGCAGTATTTCCAGACTGGGAAATATTTCCAGAGGACACTAAGCACTTGGGGATGTGTAGCTGAGTAATTTCACAATTCTCCACTTCACCACGGGACTAAATGCTGTGCAGAGATGAACCAGTCATGGGACAAAGTCCAGTCTGTTCACCTGGGACTTATTTGATTATCAGTAGGTGTAAAACTAAAGCTTGCCTTTTTATTAACATGCTTTTTGTGTGTTTACTTGTTCCAAGTAAATGCTTAGGGTAGCTAAGTAGCCATTGAAAAGGAAGCCATAAATGGACCGTGTAAAAATAAGGGTGTTTTTTTCTTCAATTCATCAAGCTTCAGTTTGGGTACTGCACACATGCTCTTACAAAATCAACGGGATTCAGACTGTTTCTTGGCATTTGGTGAAAACAGCATTTAATTGAAGACCCAACCAGTAGTTACAGATGAATACTATTCCTCATTTTGCTTCTGGACACTTTAATCAACCTGCCTGCATGTTGGGATCAATCAGTTTCAGCAGTTGTGTTCATTCATCTTCGTCCTGCCATTCATCTCATGGCAGCGAGGAGAACACTGTGTAATTGAATTTAGTTGAAATCTAATACAAGGACAAACCGTGACAAGCCAGTTATAATCAGCTTGATTCTGAATTTTCAGAACAAGTATTAGCTTTGTATTTCCAGGAGGAGGATATCCAGGGTCCTGCAGAGCTTCAGCAAGAAAACTGGTGATGAAGGTGGAACTCTGGGGATGTGGAGGCAGATTTTTTATTTTATTTTTTAACCATTTGGGTCAATTGAGAAATGATAGAAGAAAAAATGATACATTCTTTAATTGTACTCAGCTTCTGTAGTGTCTGCTTAATTTAGGAGGGAAATCCACAAGTTGGCACCCCATGAGAGATGTTCAAAGTGACAGCTTTCATACATCCTGGATGTCTTTTTGGCTTCCTGTGTTGTGTGTGAGGGGAGTGTTCGTGGTTTTGTTGTTTAAGACTAATGTAACAAATCACAGAGATAGGATCTCAGTGTTCTCACTAAAGTGGATGTAGAACTAGATTTTCAATTTCTCTAAAGGGCTCAGCATTTGATCTGCGTTTCCACATGGACTCCCTCAGAAACAACTGCAGTAGTGTAATACTGATGGAGCTGTAGCTTTTCTGAAAGCAGGATATTAACCACTCAGGGGGTTAACATGCTGTAAGTTATGCATATTGTCTTCAGAGTTTCAGCTGATCTGACTTTACTGAGTATTCCCACGGAGACTTGGTTTTCATGAGTCTTTTACATTGCGTGTATTTCTGACAGAACTAGAGGACATCACTATAAACAGAAACCAGCTTAAGAATACTCATATGATTTCCTGCTTTCTTCAAATTCTTTACTTTCAGTAGCCATTTTAATTATTAATAATACAATAATACATAATACATAATCTAAAAAAAAAAAGAGCTAAAATTAAGGGAGGAGAGTTTTCTATATACCTATGTAAGTGAAGAAATTGCAAAATAGTCCATCATTTACAAGGATTTATAATGTTTTCTCCTAAGATTATATTTAATAAGATCTCTCTTTTCTTGGTCTGCTATTACAATACATTGCCAAGGCCTCACAGCAAAGTCAAACTCTTGGGAGTGCATATGGGACCGCGTTTGCTGACCAAATGTGATGAGAGGACTGCTTATCAGGAAGCATTTCTGATTTCAAACTTCACTTTCAGTGTACCTATGGTTCTAAGGTTGTTGGTATATGTCATGTGTCCTGCTTGCACATGTATAGTTTACTTTTTGGAAGACTTTTTTTTAATGATTTGGGGGAAGACACATGATAAATCTGTTCCTCATCTACTGTTGGGAGAAACCCGAGAAAATCTTCGCTTTTGCTGGATTTGATTGCTGTAAATCTTCGCTTTTGCTGGATTTGATTGCTGTGGCTGTGTCACTAAATAACAGATATCTATGCTCAGAATGCAGCAGTGGTTCAGTTTTTTTGGTGGTTTTGGACTATGACATCAACTTGAAGTTCTGTAGTTATGAAGTGTTTGTGAACTGCATGCTGGAGCATTGAAGTCTTAAGAGGTGTGCAGTGTTTTGTTTGAAGCTTCACATATTTCATGCTGTATGTTGGACCAGCAAGAAACTGTTCCAAAATATTTCAGTGCAGATGAGTCTGGAGAAAGAAGGTCATGTCGAAATGTAATTTTTACATGTCAAAGCAGTATTTAAACAGTCTGGGTGGCCAACTAACCAGTCATGAGTGGCTACAGGAAAGAAGCTCTGCATACAGACATTTTTCACAGGAAAATGAGGAAAGCACCAAGATGTGGACGTGTCTTGGCAGGTTTGAGTTCACGCTGTCTTTTTTCCAAATTGGCTGGAGACAAACCAGTTTTGGACTGAGGCTATGCCCAAGCCTCATTCAGCTTCTCTAATTGAATTACCTGTATTCCCCACGTTGCCCGACTCTGGCAAGCCCCAAATCTGTGGGACGCCTGTAATAGCAGTCAGGCTCTTCAAGTAATAGTGAAGAACAGAGCAAAGGGATAAGCAACTCTGTGTCCAGAAACTAGATTCCACGTTTTTTTAAAATCATCTGTTTGTAAAATCAAACACGGAAACCTTCTTAATCAGCACTATGGGCACAATAGATATTTTTTTTTCTCATTTCAACAGAAACTAAAATTAATCTTAAATGATTGTTAGGATTCTTGTATATTTCTCTGCCTGGGGGCAAGGTCTAGAGCAATCAGCCCTAGTAGGAAAGGGTCTCTGACTCAAAGCCTTATAACTTTAGTGCCAGATAAACAGGAGTGGGAGAGTACTGCAGGGTGGGCAGTGAGCAAGGCACAGGGTGCACAATAAACCCTAGCCAAATCGTAGCAGTTGTTTACTCGGTGCCAAGAAATCTGATGATTTTTTTTTCTATCATGGGAAAAGCTGTGGCAAGTGCCTGACCAGCAGCACAGCTTTCTTCTGATTTTTATCTGAAATTGTTTGCTTTTCTTCCCTCTAGGTAAGTAATCTTTAATTACAGTGTAATTGTGTGTGCTGTCCTTGCTGCTTTCTATCAGTGTGCTTTTAAATTCGGTGGAATGCGAGAAAATAAATTGAACAGAACATACAGGACGTTCTCATAGACATAACTATTATGAGGGAATGAGGCTGCTAAATCTTCTTTACTACAAAATTGGAAACACATATAGATTATATTCTGAGAGGAACATAATTTAGGGGGGATGTAACGCCTCTCATTACATTCCAATTAGCTGATAGCATAAACCACTTCCCGCCTGTGGAAGGTTTCACAAGAATAGGCTCTGGTGTTGTATACATGAGATGCTATTCACGGTAGTAATTAATTCCTCTAGTTTCTGAGGTGTGCTGAATGTGTACCTGACCTGTGCTGTCTGCAGCATTACAAGTACTTGCTTTCCTTCCTGATAGCTCGGTATGACAAAGCCAAAAATTCAGTCTCTATTTGGGTGACAGAGTTGTATTTCAACAGCTACGGGTATAATTGTCAGCTGGTGAGAGCAGCCCAATCCAAAATATGTTAATTGAAAAAAAAAATATATATCCAAAAATGTTAATTGAAACAAGGAGGCTTTTTATATGCTGGGATAGTGACGGGAGAAACTGAAGTGCTTCTTAAATTAAATAAATAGCTTAAAATGAAATTATCTGAGTTAATGAGTCAAAAAAAGATTTAAACTAAAATAAACCTTACAGCTTCATCCCAATCACTGTAGTGTTTCATATCTTCTAAAATTTGTCGAGTTTTATCAGCGCTCTTGTAGTGTTTCTGGAGGCTTCTGCTGTCATCTGTGGCGTTAGCCATCCACTTTTTTATGTGCTTTTTAGCTAATTCCACTAGTTTTACGATGTTTTAAACTCTGAAATTTCATTATTGCTACGGCACCATTCTGTGTTACGTTCCTGACTCTTCATGCCTTAATCACGTAAGGACATACACAAGGTAAGAAGGAACTTGATGGAATTGAGATGTCAACATCCCAAATCACAACTTGCATCTTTTCCCACGCGTAAGCTTGCTGAACTCATCAGCTTCGTCCTTCTTTGACCTCAGGGATCTGGAGGAGCTGCCACAGATATTTCCCGGGAGCTAGATGTTTGGTGCAATAACACCCACCAGGCTTCACTTTATAAACAGGCTGCTCACTTTCTATGCAAGCCTGCTTTCTTGTGTGAGCAGGCTGCTGTCCTGCCTCCAGATCAACAGTTTTTGAAGCTGATGGCCAGTTTCAGCCAGATTCAACAGCAAGGTGTGGATGTGTCAAAGGACCTGGCTTTTCTAAGAGTTTGGGAGCTCTGTTTGAACCCCTCTTCTCTGCCCAAAGATGGGGTTTCAACCCCCTGCTGCTGGGGAAGCAGCCTCACCCTGTGCGAGATGCACAGGGAGGCAGGGAAATGGGAATAGGGTCTTCCATTTGCTGATAAGATGTGGTGCACTGTGTACCCAGAAAATGGGCAGAACGGACCTAAATCTGCTCGTAAAATATGAAGACATCCCATCTGTAATGCCACTCAAAGGCAGAGCAGTTGTCGTGGCCTGGGGGCGGGTTGGAAGAGTGGGGTCCTTGATTATGGTTCTCTTTTTTCTGTGCTTATCTGTTATACTTTAAAAGGTTGGTTGTTTTCTTAGATCCACATGGAATTAGAGAACAGGGATGGGAACGTAGGATTTCTCCCCTTCTCAGGGGATACATTTCACACCAGCAACCCTTCATAGTCCGCTGTGTGGAAGAGAAATTTGGATGCAGAAAACTGGTGGGAGTTCTGGTGGCTGTTCTAAAAAGGCCAAGATTTTGTTCTGTCTCTCATGGCTTAATTTACTGTAAACAGCAAAAGCATTCTTCACTTGCTTTGTATGGGAAGGTCTATATCATTGTAAGTCAATGCAAACAGAGGGAATCTTTATATGCAGCCTGTCAACAGCAAATGTCAATGGAAGAGCATTAGTAATAAATGTCATGGTGTGCTCTAATTACCTCCTACAGCTCTGCTCCTTTAGGGTAGATGTTCTCTCCATTGAGGTCATGCTGTGGTACATATTAATTAAATCTCTTCAATGTTATCTGCTGCTTCTGGAAGGCAGCAACCGTAATACGCAAAACAGTGGTTTATCTGGAACGAATACATCCCAAAGCAAGGAAATATTTATCTTTTGAAACAGATATAATCTGGGGGGGGGGGGGGGGGGGAGAAGGGAGAAGAGATTTTCTGCTCTTGATAATAGCATGTTTTAAAATGAAATAATGACTAGGAAGAGGGGAAGGAAATAAGCAGACACGAAAGCACAAGAGCTATTGTTTAGTAAATACATGTTTCTGTTAAAATTATGACTGTGGAATCAGCAGCTAGTAGGGAGAGGCTTCAACAGGCATTGGAAGGAAAGGCAGCTACAAGCAACTATTTGCCCTTTGCATGGAGAAATTGTGTTATGTGTGACAGAGAAACAAGTTGTTCCAATTTAAGGCCCATTAGAGTCAGTGGAAAACTGAGGCTTTCCCTTGATGTGTGTGTGTTTGACTCAGGCTTCTGATGACTATTCTCATGTATATTAATGCTTACACAGTCTTTTTTGACACAGACATCTTTAATATCTACTTTTGCATCTTGACTTCAGCCAAAAAATATATACCTGCACAGGCAAAACGTCCTTATTTGTCAGTTAAGAAATGAGATCGCTACTTGATGACACAGAAGAAGGTGGAAATTTTTACCAAGTGTCTGAGAAAAGTGAGAATACGCTTTGTGTATGAGGTCAGTGGGACTTGTACTCTTACGTCTCTTCAATCCTACCGAAATTGTTTCTTGAATTCTTGAGGGCCTTCCGAATCACTAAAAAGCAGCTTACTCTAGTTGGAAGAGTTGATTCAAAGTGAGAGAGAATTACTTTACTCTTACTTAACCTGTTAAGTATGTTGCAAGGAAATAAGTCTGAAGCACTGCAAGCCAATTCCTTTGGATGTCGAAGCTGTTGTGGCTTGTTGAATTGGGATGAATGTCTAAGGCAAGAAAAAAAAAGTGAACTTCTATTGCACTCAGTAATAATGCTCATGTAAATAATTAAAAAGACATATTTTACTAAAGTATTTTTCATCAGTTTGAGGGGTTGTGTTTATAGCACAAACACCAGAGGACAAATAAAGAGCTTAGAGTCTCTTTAAAAACATAATTCCCAAGGAAGCTCAGCAGCAAGCAGTTCTGTTGTTCCTAGGTGTGCGCAGCTGTTTTGAAACCTGGCTATGACTATAAGTTTTTCAGAGGGATTAGTTATTTGGTGTTTTAATTATCTCACCTAGAAGGTTTTGGATGCAGCATCTGATGAGATACAGAAGTTCAGCTCTGTTGATAGCATTAATAAAACTCATATGTTTTACAAACAGCCTATTTCAAGTCCTGGGCTCTATTAAACCTAGAAAACTCATCTTTAGCTGGAATCTGAGTGGAGCTCTCCCCTCTATGGTTGTGTGATGTGGGAAAGAGTTGGGCTGCTGATCACCTCGTTGAATGTTCATCATCTCCCTGGGATTGATAGACAGAGATCTTCATCCACCTGCATTTGTTGGCTGAACACAGTGTGAGTGTACATATATAAAACAAAATCCTTACAATGTAAGAGCAATGCTGTGACTGTTGTCCTTCAGCTCAGCAACCCTAGATATTAGCAGCTAGTGAGTGTTAAGAGCAGAGAAGGCACAATGTGAGACTGCCTCTGCACACCTCCTGAGGCACCAGTCAGTCACTTGAACCATCTCGCATACCCGAAGTAGGGTTTGGATACTGAATGGCAACAGCTAACATAATACAATTAGCATTAAGTATGACTTTAAGGGAGATACCTTGGTCTACTGCCAAGCAATTATAGTAAGTAGTATTTAACTAGGTGTTAACACGAAGGGGAGTTTATCCTTCTCGTGTATAATTCAAGAGTTACCAGGTAAAGTTCAAAAGATGAACAGGAGAAAGAATGTGGTAGAAGAAGATCCCATTGCTCTCCTATCGCTTAGCACAGGTCTCTTGTTCAACCTGTAGAAGCACAAGGGCCAAACCCCTGGATGGGTTCCTGGTGTTAGATCCAAGCTTGGGCACTGAACTTTTCTCTGCCTTAGGTCAAATCCGTAGGCTGGAATTTCAGCTAAGTGCAAACCTGGGTGTATGGATTCATATGTGACTGCTCTTGAGCTAAGGCATGTGGTCCAAATGTGATAATCCGATGCAAAATTTTATTCTGGGCCTGTTTCTTGCTTGAAATGTTTTCAGATTTGACTTGTTTCTTTCTGAGGCAGGAAGCAGGACAGCCCTGGACAAGGAGGATGCTGCTTTCATTGTATTTCATTTCTTTAACATTCTCTGTTGTCTTGAGTTATAAATATTTAGCTATGAATATGCTTGACAGCTTGTCTGCACCCTCTGCCTAGACAGAAAGCTCCCTCAGATAAACACAGCCGTTTGTCTGCCTTCACCTATCCACCCAGGACATCCTCTGGGGTAGAGATGTGCTCCAAAGGGTCTGGGAACAGCTTTGGACTCTGCCCACAGGCTCTCAAGCTGTCAGTCACAAGCAGGTGATCACAGGCCATGGATATGTCAGCCTCCCAGTACAGGCTGTATTTCTTGATCAGGCAATAAAGAGTTATTTTGGTATTTACAGTATGGAAATTGAGATCTCATTGTGGGAAGAGCAGAAGACCCTAGGTATCTGTACTAGCTCTCAGCTGTAGTTCAGCACTCATCTGTTTCTACCAGAGGCTGGGGAATAGCACAGTCATTCTACAGCAGGCATGAGGTTAAAAAGTCACATCAGAGGAGCTAAACAACAACAATAAAGGCTCTGTATTTTTAATATATGAATATATATGAATATATACATTTTCTCACCATAGAAAAGCTAGGGCATAGGTATGTTGCAACCAGTTGGAGCTTTGCAACTGTTATTTGATACATGATCTTCTCAAATAGTGTTCTGCTGCTGATTTCAGGTGTTCAAAAATAAATTATTTCAATTACCTAAAATAAATAGGTATTCTTTTATATCAGAACTCAAATATATCTGTAGGAGCGTTAGATTCCATGTCTGTTTTCCTGAGGTAGTAGCAATATGCAAGAGCATCCCACAAAGGAAATTTATGCCTCTAATGATGTTGCATCTGTCCAAAGACATCTGCTCTTTTTACTATGTACATCTTTTAGCAGTGTGACAAATGATATATTTAAGATAATGGCACAGAAAGATAACCTGGATTTCAACTTGCACAAAGACAAAAGCTACTTTCTGCCAGCAATTCATTAGAAAGTCAGTCAGCATATGCGGCTGCATACAGACTTTTAAACGTTTCTCTTTATAATATCAGGTTGTGTCCTTGACATCACTGAGGCCGCTCCAACTAATTATCTTTACTGGGACATTGGACCGTTTTGATTGAGCAGCATCAGTCATCACAGGAGCTGTATGGGCAGACTGCTAGGTTGTTTATTTTGCTCTTCTCCAATTCTTTCTCCCCATACCTTAAATATCCGTGTAACAGGAGATGTTACAATTCCACAGAGATCACAGAATGGTTTGAGTTGGAAGAGACCTTAAAGATCGCTTAGTACCAACTACCCTGCCACTGGTAGGGACACCTGTGGGGAAAGAGGATGGCAATCAATGTTATCAAGCCTCAGGAGCTATTCCAGCACCGTGGATGGGTACAAACTGGGTCCCAAGACCTGCAATAGGCTGCAGGAGTGTTTTTTTTTCAATGGCTTGCAACCCCACTGATTGCTTGAGATTGTTGGTTGTGAAATTGTGAGCAATTGTATGTGCTCAGGGACACGGTCATCTGTAGGGAAACACCAGGAAGTGCATAAAGAGCTGACAAGCAACCTGGGTTTTTTAACTCCAGCTCTGAGATGACCTTGCAGAGCATCTTAAGGACCTTGAGGCTTTGCCTCTTTGTCATATTTGATTCTAGAGTCCTGCTTTTCTTACCATTCCCCAAGTTGTTTTTATGTTAGGTTGGGAAGTTCTTTTCAGTCACACAAGCAGATGAATATTTAAATCACTTTTAAAATGTAAAGACCTTTCTCAGATTTATTTGTTTTTTAAATCACTTGCATCGTTTTGGCACAGTTCTTCGCATACCTTTGCTTTTCTCTTTTAACAGAGGTTGCTGCTTACTAAAGAATTACAGGCTGAGAGCAGTGGAAGACTGTGCTTGGTGCTGGACTAGAATACATCATTTTACAGGAAAAAGATCAAATATCTTTGTGTTTGCAAGCCTTATCTAGTGTTTTTTTTTTTCTTTTTTTTTTTTTTTTTTCTCCCCACATGTATATAATAACTTTAAATGCTGCTTACAGAGGTTACCATTGAAAGGACAATGTTTGTAAACAACTACTTCATTACATTAGTTGAGATAATCAACTATTTGACAGCAACATAGCTTACTCTGGTGCATTGGAGGAACAGTATTTTTTTAAGGAGCTCCAAGGAAGGTGGCTCTTCAGCTATTCACACTCAAAACACTAAATCAGTCTTGCAGGATGGATGTCCACACTTAAGTTACTAGCTGCATCTTTAGGCCTGAATGTTCAAAAATACTGAGTTCGCAGAAGTTCTTGTTAATTTCAAGCATATAGATTTCCAGAAATGCTCTAGAAAACTGAATACAAAAGTTCTGAAAATGAGACTGACTTTAGGTATTGCATTTAGAAAATACATGTTTCAGCATCGTTTGAGTTTATACCCATTATGTTCATGCCATTAAGTCTTCGACAATCTTCTTGCCTTTCCATTTTGCTAGGTATTGATTATGCATATTTTTTAGGTGGGGGAAGTGAAGGAGGAGGAAGGACAGCATTTTAAGAAATGGAGATGTACTCAGCACTACTTTGAAAAAAAATATCACTTGCAAAAATTGTTAGTGGTGTTGGTATTCATATTCCTTATGATTTAACAGAGTACTAAGTACAGCACAGGAGAAACAAAACATTCGTAAAAGATTGTATTTTCCTTCTTTGACAGAAAACAAACTGTAGCTCTTATAGAAAGGACGATCATTTGTATTAGGAAATGTGGTTCTGACAGATTAGTAATATAGCTGCAGAACTTTTGCTTTAAAATCTGTGGTTCCAGGAGATTTATGGTGGAACAGAATACTCCATTTGATTCTGCTCAGAATTTGGGGCATGAAAAGTTGAAGATAAAGTCTAAAATTATTTTGAAGAGAGAGTCCGAAATAATCAAAAAGATAACTTTGAAGGGGCCATGGCTTAAAAAAAAAAAACTATTTGTTTGAGAGCTGGAGTTGTGCAGTGAATTTTGTGCTTTTCACAAGGGCTGTAATGTAACTCTCCTGCAGTGGCTTAAGGCCAAATACGCGCCATTACTTTCAGGTAAGTGATTTACAGCGTGGCTGCACCTCTAAATAAGACAGCTTGACTTTTCTCTGGGATCTTTCCCATCAAAACCAGTCATTGCCAGTCTTCAAATGACCCACAATATATTTCTTTAAATGGCTACCTTCTGGATTAGATTTTACTACAACTGTTTCTGTTATCTGCCTGTCAACCTTTGTAGTATAGCAGTGTTAAAAAACAGCAACGTTTTAAAAGAGGGGCTTTTAAATCTGGCCGGTTGGTTGTTACACATCTTTTTACTTGTTTTATGATGGTTGATAAACAATGATGTAGGTGAATATATTTTCAAGCCCTCCTTTACAGGCAGTATACCTTGCCAAATCATTTTGTTTAATGACATTTATTGAAAATCTCTGTGTGCATCTTTGGAAACATGGTATATTCAGAAAATTAAAAATTTCAGTTCACCTCCACGGGATAAAGATTGTAGCATGTACGAAGCAGTAAGAATTGTCACATTTCTATGGAGCTGTTTTCTTCAGGACAGGGAACATCATGGGGCAGAGTCTTCAAATGTTATTGTGCAGCTTGTCTTCATGCTCTTTAGGAGAGGAGTTGTACTAAAGTTGGGCAGATTTAGTTCTTGCCTCGGTTTTCATAGCCTTAAATACTGTTTTACTACTGAAATACTTTTTTTTTTTTTTTTTTTTAAGTTGTCTGCCTGAGTTCGGTGCTGACAAGCATTTATCCTCAAGGAGGGAGTAAGCAATGTCTGTCCCACTCTTTGGAGAGTCCCCTTCAAGACTTGCATTTAGGGTCAGAAAGGACAAGTGACATTGGAATTTGAACCAAATAAATTGCATCCTTGAGAAAGGATGTTAAATGGTGTTAAATAACAAAGACATAGGTGGGGCTATCACAAAACTTAATGAAAGTGGTAAGATTTTTATAATACTTCTACTTCCCTGGTAAGTGTTTTATTAAGAGGCAGGAGTGTAATTTACACCAGAATTTTCTGCTATTATTTGCGAGGGGAAAAGGCAATGTAGTTGTTGCTTTTTCTGTAAACTAAATTTCCAAAAAGTGCTTCTCAGTTTCATTCTGAAAGTCTGCTCCACAAGTGCTTAGAAAGGCGACGTCACTTGGCGTCAGCAGTGAAGCAAAACATCGCCCACTTGTACCCTTTTGTTCCTACCTTTGAGCCATGGGCACGGCTTTGCTTTGGTTTGCTTCCTCACTAGACACTTCTCTCCAAGTTTGCTCAGTCACCCTACTTTGCATCTTTTTCTACAGTGACTAATTTGTATCTTCTCCAGGGCTTCCTTCTTGGACCCAGTTTTATTTTCTTTCTTTCCATTTCCATGTACTGCTGTAATTTGGTTCCATAGAGTAGATTTCCACTTGGGTTCTCATTTTATGCAAATTTAGCTTCAGGTGGATGCCAAAACCCCAGGTGATAATATGTTGGTTGCTACAACCTTGTTGAGCATTGATATTGGGACATCAGCAGTTGGTTAACTTGTCCTGTCAGGTTGACTAAGCTGTTTTTGTAAAGCACCTTTCCCGTACTTTTTTTTTTTTTCTTTTTTGTTTTTCCCTTTTTTTCCAGAAACATCATATGTTTTCTCAGTGCCAAGTGTCAGAATGCACAGCAAAAGGAGTTTATTTTTTAGGAGGTAAGATCCGAATGCACTCACAGTCGCTCCAAATTCCTCTTAACTTTGAGAGAGGCACCTCTTCAAACCACTGTAAAAGTTGAGAACTAAATATTTCTGGTTTGAGGCAAACGTGTCCCTGTGGAGCCAAGCCGTGTCCTTAGATGATTCTGTGCTGCTCCTACTGGAGGCTGGGGCCATCCTGCCTGTGAATGCAGAGCAGGTTTTGGCAGGATGCGGTGGCTTGAGAATGAGGACTTCATGAATAGGCACTTCTGCTCTTACTGCTTTTGTTTAAGACTTAGATGGGAGAAAATTAAATAACTGCTCTGAGGCTTAACAGTCGCTTTGCTCTTCATGAAGCAGAGAAAGTGTGGGAGGGGAATTTTAAAGCTCGTGTTTACATTTTGAACTAAGTGCCCTGAATTCCATATACATTAAAATCTATATTGTTTTATGAGTCGTACCCTTCTCTTTTCTACTGCAGCCTTTGCTGGTCTTAACTGTCCCCACATTATCGGCTTATCTTCAGTGAACACAATTGATCCCAGGCCACTTTTCTGTGGAGTTCCTTATTGTTAGACCAGAGGCTAAAGTAGCACATAGCAGATCGATGGCCGTGACATGAATCATCCTTAATTTTAGGACTGCAGCTTCTGTGTTAGTCCTCCTCCTCACATTCAGACATAAGTCTTTTATCAGAGAAAGCTCATCTTGGTGATTGGGCCACTAGCCTTGCAATTTCGGGCTCTGCCACAAAAATGTGATAGGTACCTCTGTCATGCCATTTCACTTCTCCTGCCTTTGTGTTGTCACCCTACAAGGGGCAGCCACTGTGTTCTTTGGCATCAGGACCTTGTACACCAGTGGTGAAAATTACAGGTGTGCTCAGATGGCCTCAGCTGAATGGGCTCTGGAGGTATGCATTTCCCTTCCTCTGTAAATTGTAAGTAGTGTTGGTTTGGGCAGCATTTCTCCCAGGTGAGACCACTACCAGCTGAGCCCAAGGATCAGCTGAAGATTGTGTTCCTATAATGGTAGGCTGCTTTTAAAATATTTTATAGGGTATTTGGAAGGGATGGAGTAAGAATGAATAGGATCGCATTGTACGTTTTTCACAAAATTTGCGATAAACCTCTAACAGGGCAAAGCTTGTTGCAGCCTAATTAAAGGAATTCTGCTGAAATGAAGTTTGTCCTTATTGCCATCACTTGAGGAGTTTGTAATACAACAGCATAAGCAGGCCATAACATTTTTAATCTTAAAATATGCTAGAAGGACTTTCTAATATTACCATTTGTTTAACTAAAAAGACAACAGTGTACAAGTTTAAGTTATCAAAGGTCATCCTTTCAAGCCGATCCAATATTTAGACTCGATATCATCCCTACACGGTGAGCAGTTCCTTTGCAGGTGTCAGCAGCCTGCAGCTCCACTGAGCACCCAGTGCTGTGTAGCCCAGTGCTTGCTATGTCCATGAGCCAGGGGGTTGCTCTCTTTATAACCGGGTTCAAATATCCTCCGTGAGAAGTCTGCATTTATAGCAAAATCCTTGCACTCAGAGGTAGGGAAGAGATGGTAGTCGGCTTTAAATAGGCCTGGTGCAGTGGTCTTATGAGTTGTCTCTCTCCAGACTTACCTAAGTGCCCATGCTCTGTTGTCAGGAGGGAAGTCAATGGATGATGTAACCTTAACTCATAGGTTAGAGAACATCTTCTGTATCTTCTGCATTTTTTTTACTTTTTCATCTTGCGTCCTGAAATTTGGAAGACCTAAGGAGTCTGTGTATTAGAAGAGGGATGTATTGAATTATTTACTTATCAAAAGTGGTAATTGCCGTCTGCCTTGGTCTGTGTAATTCATTGGATGCTGGTAGTTTATTCATCAAAGTCTTCATTGTGAACACGGACACCTGACGCTTCAGTTTAAAGAAAATGAAAAGTTTGGGAACTATTTTACGCTGAATTCTCATCTAAGAATTACAAGCATTTCCTCGTCCTGATGAACAGTGCTGATTTTCCTGCTGAAATTCTCTACCTGTGAAATTTCATACGAGAGTGCATTTTAATAGCTGAGTTCTTAACCTTTCCAAATAGAAGCATATAATGGAAATAATGATGGAATGAAATTCCACCCTTAATTTGAGCTCTGTTAGAAAGCCTGGATATAACATTATTCTATTACTTTTTCCTTTTCTGAAAATGAGTATGTACTTCTGTCACTTGGCTTTACACACATTCATACACCATTTAGCACCCTTTACTCAGACGGATGAGATATTACCTAGGTAATCTAGCTCATTTATCTTCAGCAGTGCAACTTGTGCATAGCATTATTCACCAGCGGGACCTGTTAGGCTGGAATAGAAGGTTTTTAGCAGGAATGCATAAGTGGTTTTCTTTTTTTTTTTTTTTTTTCCAGTCCTGTCCAAAACTGTATATTTAGATGCAAGTATATTTCCATGTGATGAAGCCCAATTCAGTTCAGGAAATACCACCTGAAGCACTTTACAAGCTCCCTTCTCCACAGTGTTGTCCCCCTTTCATGCTTTCATGGCCCTGGACTTCTTCAGTGCAGAAGCGTTGGGGAAATGGTAATAGCACAGATCATCAAATGTTGAATCCCCAACAGCTTTCCTATCTGCTGTTAATGAAGGCTCATTACTGGCAGGCAGCAGTGCCTGTAAGGTCTAGTTCAGCTGACTCAGTTGCACGGGAGCTTGGAGGGTGAATTTGGGAGCCCTTGTTAGAGGTTAACATGAAGAAATTGCTCAGTGAAAGCTGATTGCAGACTTGCCAGCTCTACCTTTTTGCACAGAGGCATTACAACGCAGCACCTAATGAGGGATTCTCTGGTTAGTCCCTGCTACACACGCTTTATCCAAAGCTCTTGTTACTGGTATGTTCACGCAGGCAACTTGAGGATCAGCGAAGTCCTGCATGTCACAAGTTGCTCGTTATTATTGGTTCAGCTAAGCTGATGCAAAGTACCTGTGAGCCTCTCTTTATCCCCTCTCCTAAATTCCTTCCTGGAAGAGTGGGCTCGTGGCTTTGGGCACATTGTCAGTGTCACAGCTGCCATCTCCAGCATTTTTCCCCTGTGCAAGTTGTAACGGGGCAGCTGGGAACCAGTGAAGAGCTTTGCAGTGAGATTAGCGAAGTCATGTCCACAGGTCAATTGGTACGTGGGGAATAAACAAGGCCCCCTGTGTACCTCTTTTCAAGTAAAAATGCAAAGACTGGGGACTTATTTTGCTCAGCAGTCTTATATGGAAGAGTGAGAGTGGTTTAATTTGAGACACTTCAGGATTCTCTATCAGATTCTTGCTTTGATTGAAAAAAAAAAATATATATGTATGATGTTGCCCAACAGTAGATGGTAATGAAAGAGGGAAAGCGGGTTTCAAATCTTCATCATTGAAGTTGTAAGACTGAAAATTCCCAATTTATTTCTTTGAATGACTCCCCAGGGTTTTAGACCAACAGATCACTGCTAGGCTTGCAGACTACAGAGGAACATTATTACCCTTTGGTGTAAACTTAGAGACAGTCGGTGGCTTATGCCCCACAGCTTTAGGAGCACTTGGCTGTCGATAGGGTATCTCCTGCCACCCCCTAACAGAAAGAGGATGTTAGAAAAGAGCTGTCTCTTGGCATAAGGAAACACCTTTCTGATGTAAATGTCTCATCAGCATAGGTCTGTCAACCTGTGTTTTAGAAGAAACGGATGCTTTCTTCCTCGCCTCTCCAGGCAGTGGTGAATCATTAGAAGTGCCTTTTGTTTGTTTACAGTGAGGTCGACCCCACGAGACCGCAGATGTCATGCATGATAGATTCAGTGACAGCTGATCCCTTTGTTTGGGGCTCTACCGTGAAAAATGGTTTCATTTCCTAAGTATCACCTTCAGAAATTATTTAGTGCCTTTTCTGTTTAAATTATGAATCTATTGCAGCAGGGAGAATGCTCAACAGAAGTTGTCTGTAGGAAGAGGAAACCTTCTCGTATATCAGCAGCATTAACTCAGCAAGCAGCCTCCCCTAGGGTACAACTACACAGCCCGGCGTTGTTCTGTGCAGAGATATCCACGCCGGCTCACAACAAGCTTTGGAAATGTAAAATCGTGAGCCGATTTCTCTTCCCGTTTATGTATTTGTGTATATGATGAAGCTTAGGTAAATACAGGACGGAAATGATTGCAGGGCAGATGATGCCTTCAGAACCTGGGCTGTTGGGGTAAGGCAGAAAAAAACTGAAATAAAATGTGTGCCTTAGTCCTCTAGGAGACTTTTAAAAATGTAAGCTTAATTAAAAATAATAATAAATGCTCATATTAAGGTGGGAAGACTGGTACTATTGGTCTGTTATGGTCTCTGTGTAGCTGTTGTGTATGTACAATTTGGAGCAGCCTATTTTGTTGTGATTACAAGACTGAGGAAGGGCTTTACACAGACGTTTCGTGAGCTACTGAAACCTGCTGCTTGCTTGTCTCAGTCTGAAGGTCTCAGGGAAATGGAAATGAAAATCCAGGTGCCCCCAGAGCAAAAATGCGGGTGCTTTAATGGGTGCTCCCAGAGCAGCCCTGCCGTGCTTCATGGATGTCATCCCAGCTGCGCTCAGAACGGTGACTTGGGGCGTTGTTGCTGTTGCTGTCAATGCTGCATGGGTGCTGCGGGCTCCCGAGGGGCCCCGTCAGGCGTAAGGGTTGCAAAGCAGCTGGTGCTGTGCCACCAGGCAGAAGAAAGCTGCTCTCCTCCAGGAGCTTGTGCTCTTGGATTTGGGCAGTGTGGAGAAATGTGCAGAAAGGCACAAAACGTGGCATAGGTGCTCGCAAACACAATAGAGTAGTTAAATCCACATCAAAACATCAGATATCACTCTAGCTAGTGGCTGATAGCAGCACTTTCTAGGCACTGCCGAGGTGAATGTAGATTACGAGATAAGGAAGTTACAACTTTCCAAGCATTGTTTTCTTTGGGATTTGTTACATGTCTTACAAAATTCCTCTAATTCATTATGAACAGCTCAAAAAAGTTGAATGTGCCCCATACAGCCACAGCAGTGCTTAGGAGGACCGCTGGGTGGATATTGGATACATGATAATGATTATAGTGCCCAATAAAGGTAAGCCTTGAATACCTGCCATTAGGTATTACAGCGCTGTTGTTACAGCGTAGTATCTCAATGCAAGTGTTAGAGAGCATTTTGTTTATCCATCGGTCATGAATTCTCTTTGCAAGAGTGACTAGCAGACTAGCAAGCCTGCTAGAATTAGCTAGAAATGGGGTAATATTAATTATTGTGAAAATTGACCTTTAGCTGCTCCCTTCCATTTTTACAGTGCAGGGTGATCTTGCGTCCAAACGATTGTAGATTAATTCAGTTGCAGATGAATAGCGCTGTGGTGTTAAAACAACGGTGTTTGGCATTTACACCCCATTGTGCATATTTAAAGGCTTTAAAAATACAGAAGCCTAGATTATCATCTGCTGCGACTAATACCAGCCCCACATCAGCCACGAGTCACTGGCCAGCGAGGAAGGCAGCGCAGCACAAACATTTCCCTCCCTGCGTTCAAGTTCTTGTTTGCCATCTAAGTGGGAAAATGATCATCAAATGGCGTTTATAAGTCTCTGGAGCTGTGTGTGCTTGGAATAGCTCAAGGCTGACTTTTCGAACAAGAATTAAGCCTTTGCACACAAAACGCGAAGAACAGTCCTGGTTTAAAGTAAATGTAACGTTTGAAGCAGAAATTGGTCCAATTCATGAAAACTCAAATTGAAAGTTGGTTGGAAATGTGCTCTGAACGTGTTCTGCGCTTTGAAAATCCAGCTTAGACATTTTATTTCAGTAATTATAATCAGTTAAACGTGCAGGGTGGGATCATGAGTTTTTGGATGTGCTGTTTTTCTGTAGGACTGTTGTATAGGGTTGGTATAATCCTACACGGTTCTGCAACGACCCGCCTTTAGGGAGATAAGCAGCTTACCTCAAGTGCACCGTGAGGTAATATCTTAATTGCCATTTCTCGTGACATGAAAGTAAACAAGTTACTTGATATTTTTCTTTCTAATGGCAATTTTAGACCTTCCACTGAAGCATGGGGTCTGCCTCAGCTTCTACTGCCTCAAGCGGCTCCATTTTCCTGCACCTCAGCTTCTCTACACGGCTGCATTTAAGAGAAGAGAGCAATGATTTTGGCCTGCTTCATGAAGTACTCTGGGAGCTGTCTATTGGTCAGTCTTTTTTTTTTGTTTTGTTTTGTTTTTTTCCTATCTAGTTTCTACAATTACAGACATGCAACCTTAGATGTTATTTTTTGGACCAGAAGAGAAGCTTCTGGGGAGTAGTCAGTTTTTTCTTTAAACCTTAGGGTTTAGAAGAAGCAAACAATGAAGTAAAAAGCTACCCCAAAACTCTCAACTCACCTCTGAGTTTTTGGCTAGCTTCACATCTGCTATTGTAGGGTAGATTTCCCCTCACAAAAACATCCCTGTCCCATGCAGCTGCTTCAGGGCTGCCCCTCTGCTGATGCATTTAAGGCAGTACAGTTTCTCAGTGTGTGGACAAGCTCATACTAGCAGAATATATATGAAGAAAATTGGTGAAGACTACCAATGCCAAATTCATGAATTACATTATCAATGCCTTATATATGGAAAGAGCCATGAATCGCATTACAAGATAAAGAATGATTTTTTCCCCTCCGGTGCTGAAAGAAAAAGCAATATATGGTCCGAAGCCTAGCTTTGATATTTCTCTCTACTGTTCTCTTTTTCAAAGCTTTCTTATAACCAATAAAATTCACGGGTTTGCCATATCTTATTCAGCGAGGAGGCAACTTAAAAACTAATATGCTGCATTGGCACCGAGTGAAAGAAATTGATTTAGAAGATGACAGCAGAGGGGCCATGCTGAAATGTGTATAGCTAGGCAGTGTCATACTTCCTTGGAAGGCATTCAAATTGATTTCTCATGGAAACGAATTCCTGCGGAACTGTATCAGGCAAAAAAAGCCTTCCTTCCAAAAGCACCGGTTTGTCCTGTGGGCTCCCACTAGCGCACCACCGCAGTGCCAGCCCGTGTGGCTTTTCCTGCGGTAAATGTGCTCTGACACCTGCTCTGCTAGGGCAGTGCAGCCCGCTCCAGGTGGCTGATGAGGATGCCCGGTGTTGCTCCCCGTTTAACTCCTGTTTTGTCGCTTGGTCAGGGCAGGGTATGTCTTTTTTGTGTGCCTGCAGAACAGGCAATGGGATGGCTGAATCCTTGGCTTCTCCCCTCTCCTTTTCCAGAGGTTTGAAATCCAACCTCCTATCCTTGTTTGAAAAAATAAGTATCCAGAGAAGAGAAAAAAAAAAAAAAGACAGCTTGCTGCTGCAATTACATTTTGGTTCAAAATCTATCTGATTTAGATAACGCTATTTAAGATGCAAATAGACTAGATATGCGTTTCTGCTTATTAGCTGACTCATGGCCATCCTGAGCTTCATTCTGCAATCCAGAAATTGCCCAAATTCTTCCCAAATTCCTGTATAAGCCTGTAGAAGACCACCACCACTTCCTTTCCAATGTTAACTTCACCAGCTGCAAGACATCTCTCTAAGAAGGGTCACTGGGTCTGCACCGCAAGAGTCTGTAGAAGTTGTTCAGAATTATTTTGCAGGCAAATAAAAAGGTTTCTGGTTCATACAATGGCCACTTGTCCAGAGATCCAGGGATTCCCTCGGGAAGAAGATTTTAGTAAGCACAGTTTTACTGCAGAGCCTGCTGGTTTAAAGAGTACAGCTGAGCTTTCATGCAGGTAAGTGATACCTAGAGAAAAGGCGATTATAACCACGGAGAGATGAAGAAGGGCAGCGAGATTAGGCACTGTTTGGAAACATGCCTGCTAAGATATGTTGGCTGCAGGTTTCATATTCCCAGTGGAAGAGATTGCATGCGTACTGTAACACAAAGAAGGAATAATAATACAGAATGGAAATGGAGCAAATGAGCGTGAAGGTTTCTTGGTTGCCTCTCTTCCCTTCCTCCACTTAATCACAAGGTCTGTCCATGGAAGAAAATGTTAGAAGCAGTTGCTGTTCCTCTGGCAGCTAGAGTTTAGTCAGTCGCTAGCTCACAGGGTGTTAAGTCTTTTGCAGTTGTTGAAGAAAGATCATAACCTGTCTTCAAGTGGGCGAAATTCCCTATGCAAGCTTGCTGCTGAACTCACTGCTGCTTTGGAGTTTATCTGGGGGCTTAATTGTCTGTGTAGCTTAATGCTTCTGCCTGTGTGCTTTTAGCTGCAGCGAAATGCTCTTGAAAACACTTCTTGCATTTCCAATTAAATTGTTCAACTCAGGTGCCTCTATCCGTTTGGACACATAGTTCCCTTCCTTCTTCCCCCTTCTTACGGAGATAATATTTCGCCGTTCAGCTAATCAAGCCAGAACTTTTCCTCTTTCCCCTGCAAGTCTCCTATTTTTATTGTATGAACTCAGAGCTGTGCATCTGAAGGTTGGTTGATACTGAATCAAAACACTCAGAGTCCCTCTGGAACCAGCATCAAGCGCTCGTTTCTTACAAAATTTTGCTGTCTCCTCTGAATTCAAAGCACGTTTCATAGGTGGCTCACAAGTGAGTGCATTTGGAGCGGCTGCATTTGTTCAGTTATTAAAAGAGAAATGAAGCTCTTAATAGGGCCTGCTGGAAAAAGTGGACTGAGCTGTTGTGGAAAAAAAATATGAGCACTGTGACAAAAGGTTTCAGATTTTCTGTCGTGCTTTTTCCTCGTTTGAGGAAATGAATTGAGAAGTGTTGTTTTAGAATTAAATAGAAATGCAGCAATTTCAGCTGTATGCTCTTTGAAGGAGACTTAAATGTTTTCTTTGTGTTTCCCTGAGATTGTCAGACCTTCTCTCAGTTTTTATCTTTCATCTCAATGCATTTTGATAATGACAAAAATGAGAGCACAGGTAAAGGAGAAAAAAAAAAGCTGCCTGGTTTGTATCAGCATAGAATTTCTTTTAGCTTGAAATATTTTGCCAAAATTACACATCCTTAAATGATAAGAAAATGTTTTTAATGAAATATTACCAGGCTAAACTTTGGTTCTCAGAAGACTCGCCAGCAAATCACTTCAGACAACCCTACCTGTAGGTGAAGTGAACAAGACAGAGGTGTGTCTGGGAATGGTTGTATTAAGGTAGCATTAGCACTATAATATATTTTATAAGAAAACACTCTGCTCTTTGAAAGCCAATGGAATAGTGTATGAAGATCTTGGATAATTATTACGTTTTCAATCTGGTGATTATTTGGGTGTCGTGCCAAAGACAGATTTTCTCTGAAGAGGAAGTAGGGATTTATTGATTTTGGTAGCATTTTGTTTCTGAAGTGTTATGGAGGGGAAGATTTGTGTATTTTTGAATTATCATGTCATGATAATTACTCATGTAATCAGGACTTAATGTCTCTATAGGTTTAATATCATCAGATCAGAACTAACTCCCTGGAGGAGGATTTTGGTCTGTATTTGTATGGTACTCGTGCCTCTGGGCTCTCCCATGTAGCACACAGTCATCCCTCTAGAGGCTGACAGGCAGTCACAGCTCCAAGCCCTGTTAGAGCAAATCCTCTGTCAAGACTTGGATATTAATTAATTTAAATGAACCTTGCAACATGCAGTATACATGAAAATACTGTTTTCAAATGCAATATCTTGCAAAGTAAACGATAGAAGTGGGTACCCCAGAAAGTGAGCTCTACTTAGTAAAATACATTTTTCTGTCTTTATTTTTGACAATGAATGTGCTCCAAAACAGACTTTTTGGCTGGTTTCTACTCGGCAGTCCTGCTTGCACCTTGCACTAGCACCACTACAAAAGCAGCTCACCATTTTCCAGGCTGACTTGGTGCACTCCCTCAGCAGAAGGCTGTCCCTGGCTACGCAGAGGCTAGTGGGTTAAGCGCTGGAGCATAAAAAGACTGGACCGAAAGATACCTAAATACCTGAGGTGTCAAATACGGTAACTCTGCACTGCTCGTGAAACTCAGGTTTTATGAGCATCAGTCTGAAAACTGAGCGGCGGCTCCTGTATTGCAGAGCAGAATACCAATGTCCCCTCCGTGTCTCCCTGTAATTGCACAGCAGCAGAGCTTAGCTGTGGGCTGTCGATACCATTCGGGGTGCTCAGATCACTTCCCTGTTTTGCTCTAGTGCTGCATGATGTATGACAGTGGAGATGAATGAATTGTATATTTTATTTAACAAAGACTAAAATAAATTAGTTAGCAATGTACTGCCTGGCCTGAACACCTGGTAAGTACTAGTGGTTTTCATTATCCCTCAAGAAATCATTGACTATTTTATGCGGTGCAGTAATGTATTATTCATAGACAATTTCGTTGGTAACATTACTGCAGATTCTCAATGTAACGAGAATGTACATAAAGTCATGAAATCCTTAGGAAGAGAAAGATGGGTGATCTTCCATAAAAATAAGATACGTGCATATGCATACACACAGAGGACTACAGGTCTGCGTGGAATCAGGCAAATGCCTTTTAATCATGGCAGTGAGCCTTTTTCTTATAGCATGTCTGATGCTACTCCCTATAATCCACTAATCCATCCAGCTTTGTTAGTGATAAACTTAAAATATAGGGCCGAAATGTTGTTCTCTGCCCAAAGCTGAATATTTTCAGTATCATCATTAGGAATTTGCCTGTATTCATGACCTCGATGCGTATCCGCCGTTCCAGCCAAGACTCAGTACGTAGGAATAAACACCTGGACAAGGTGTGGTGTGGACTCATGATCAGAGACCTTGTGGAGCTTGCTTTGAGTGCAGTCTAAAAGCGCATTGTGTTATTCCTTTTTCATTTTGCACTATCTTTTATGGTTGCCCTTGAAACTTTGCAGGCAGTGCTGTTATCCGAGTGAGATGCATTGCAGTTAGGGCGTTCTGTGCTGGGTTGGGCACTTGGGAAAGCTTTTACCACTTCATAATTTAAATGCATGTTTGTCCCTCTTTAATTGGAAAGTTGTATGAAGTGAAAGGTTTGTGTGTTTGTTTGCATGGTTTGAAGGCTACTTTGACTTTTGGTTACCGAGGAAACCACTTTACGGCAGAATTGGATTCCAGTGTCCTTAAACTCCATGTTCTTTTAGTGTTTGTGCATCCTTCACATAACAGGAACTATCTGAAGCGTTTTAGTCCCGTATGGGGTCTGTCAGATGGCACTAAAGAGGGTCGAGGGGACTTGAAAGTTCAGCCAGCACTGCATCTTCCGTCCCATTTCTATGTTTCTTGTGGATACAGGGCTGGACCTGACATCAACAGCATTGACTCGTGCCTTTTGAATGCATACACTGGGATGTTACTCTGTGCCTTGTTACCCTGAATTTCTTGTCTACTCTTCTGCCTCTTCATGTGCAGCAAGTACGCACCAGTGACACTGTGGTTTAAGTGGCAGCTAGCTGTGATATGATATGCGGGAGACTCTGTACTGAAGCAGCTATGAAGCTGGGAAAATTGCCTGCTTTGTGTAATGATGAAATCTCGCATGAAGAAAGCAAAGGAGGTGGCGTGTCTACAGCTCTGCAGTTCTCGTCCATCTCATAGTCAAGGTGATGCAACAAAAAACAAAGCAATGCCTTGGAAAACCATGTTGGCATTAGGGTGCCTCATAGCTCTCCTTTCAGACAACGGGGTTGTTTCCAGGTCCTATGGCATTAGCAGATTGTGGATTTGTCCTTAAGAATAACCCAATTCAGGTCTTGCACAAGCAAGTTAAGGGAAAGCAGCCTCAGTCTTGGCTGCAGATCTCATGGCTCCTGACACTGGGAGCCACCTCCCTCAGCCTGAACTCTGCTGGCAGCAGGAGGTCTCTTCCCAGAAGCTGTCAGAACCACAGCACAAACATTTGCTGCAGCGAACGTAACTTCTGGGACAGGAGGATGCCATTAAACCCAAATCTGTAGTAGGGGCAACTTCATAGCGTCTGTCAGAAGGTTGCACAGTAGCCACCTCTCACCCACAGTGTGATACTTAACAGGCTGCTTGGGCTGGCTTGGGAAGGCACTTCATACTCTGTAGTAGTTGAGGCATTGGGCTGGGGAAAGAGAGGAGGAAAAAAAAAAAGGTGACTTCTATCTGTTCGGACACCTGCCAGCCAGAAGCAGCTTCAGATCACACAAGCTGCAAAAGAAGTACCCTTCACCAGCAGTCTTCTCCAAAATGTCAGGAAAAGACAAAATTTATCCACAGTGGTGGTGAAGGGGGAGTGGAAAAGGCTTCCATATATATTTATTTTTTTACTTCTAGAGTCACATCCTTACATCCCTTTAATGTGGAGCATGAGTATGCTAGTACAGAGGAAAAACTTGCTTCAATAGCAGGTTCTGCTGCGCAGCAAAAGGCTGTGGCTGCACAGGAGCGAGCCTCCAGCCCACAGGAGGAATTTCACATCATCTTTGGAGGCTAATAAGGGCATGACCTCCTCGCCTAAGGAAAGAAAGATTCCCCAGGGGATGCTGTTCCCTGCTGGGTGTTTTACTTCTTGCCAGTCCCAGCCCTACAGTTCTGGCCCTCCTTTGCAATCAGCAGCCCTTGTGTTTTTTCTCCTGCACCACTTCCAAGACCAGCAGGTACGGCTAGACATGGGCTTTGGGGTGAATGATCAGGAAGGGCTTTGCAGCCAGTTAAATCAAGAAAAATGGCAGCTGCTGTGCAGAAAGCATGGGACGTGAGTGAGATTATCAGGGAGAAACTTCGGGTGGCTGGGAGTTGGTGAGCCCCGTGTGCTTGAATGCTGAGTGCTGGTGTTCAGCAGCTGGAGCAATGCAAGTGGGCTTCAGTACATCTGGGAAGTTTGTTTTTTTTTTTCAGTTCTGGTAAAAAGTAAACTGCATTAAATGGGTTTTGAAGGTTCAGGGGCAGAACTGGACCCTACAATGAGGTGATCTGGAGAAACCTCAGTGGAACTGATGTATTTACTTTGGTGTCATTGCAATCCAAATGCTTCCTGAAAGTGAATTGATTTCTGCTTTTGTATTTTGGGAGGGGGGTAGGAGGGAGAAGGGAAGCTTTAGGGATGACAAAATATCCCATTTTGATTCTGGGAAGTCTCCTTTTATTTAATGGCATCATTTTTAAATGAAAATGCAATACGCATGTGCAATCTAAATGACTTCATAAGACAATGTTTAGATCAGTCCCAAGTAATTCTCTTTCTCTGAAAATGTCATTGTTAATTCTACTTCTTAACGAATTCAGATTTGGGAATCTCAAATCCTTGGATGAAACCAGCTGTTCATCATTTTATGGATGGCTGTCTTCAGGTGCTCTGTTTCAGGCTGTGGCAGTCACTCCGTAATGCAGACTGCAGTGTTACCCACCTACTCTGAATCTTCCCAGTTTGGGGTGAAATCCCATCAGGAAAGGGCTGCCTTCTCCTGTGTAAACTGTGAAGCAGAAAGGAGCAGTGATAGTCATCAAGTTTTCCAGTGTCTCCTATAGTACTAATTCATGTCATATATCTTGTAGCAGGCATTAACAACGAGTGTATATATAATGTTTGACATATTTGCGTTCTAACAACCTTAAACTCCAGGGATTCGAGCCAGCTTCATTAAAACGGTGGGAGAAAACGTTAACAAGTCATTTTAAATGGAGTTGGCACATATACTCCTTTTGACTGCATCGCTCACTGTTGTCCCAGTAATTTAGTTTGGGTCTTCTGGCACTCTGTGTGGATGTGCAGAGCAAGCAGCGTGGCTTTCTTAGAATCACACCGAAAATTTAGCAGGATCTTAATCTCTTCCTTGTTCTCTATGCATATGCTTGTGTGTGTAGGTAGGGATAAGTGTGTATTTTCAAATATGCAAAGTACTCTGAAGCGCATAAGCTTGGTTTTTGGTGCCTAAGTCTCTTAGGTGTTTTACATCTTGGTTGTTAAGACAGGTAGTGGGGTTCATATAATTCTGCTGTCTGTGCGTGCGTGCGTGTCTCGTTAGTCTAACAGGCTTGGAAGCTACTGGCCAATTTCAATTACATTTGGAAGAGAAATAAAGGTGTTAAAAGGGCTATGCTCCTACAGGTTTTTAAGTATTTGTGGCTCATAGTGGAGCCACTGTCAAGAAAAATCTAACTTTTTCAGACAGCAGGAAAGCGCGGAGAGAGTAGTCAACTCGTTTTACTAGATCCTAAGCTCATTTAAATTATTTCAATATACCTAATTTATACAGTGCAGCATGTGCCTATGCACATTGATCTGTGTATTATACACACGGATATTGTTCGCTGAAATCCTTCCAGAAATTAATTGTGCTCCCCTTTGTATAAAGCATAACCTCAGCTCCACCTGGTGGCTGTGTGGATTAATAAGACGAAGCTGCTGAAATAGATCTTGTCTGTGATTTTGCATTTTGTCTAGTAAAAAAAATAGGTATATCACCAGACATACAGATGTGTATTTATATGTATATATTTATATTATGTATTAATTTTCCCTTCACCCCACTCCATTATCTTGAGAACAAAAGGTAGGGCTTTATGAGAAAGGCCAGATATTTTGTCTGAATTGCACTGCCCTCCTGATTCACAACTCTCTCACTGTGACCCCTGGAACAAAGCTTGAAGCCCACTCTAAAATCTGAAATAGTCATCAGCTGTCAAATGCTTCTAATTCTTCACTATACTGTATTTTTATAAAAGTCAGAAACTAACAGTGAATATATTCTTCTTTTTCTCTGCTTATTTTAGGCAGGCATTGTTTGTAGGCTTTCTGTTATGCAAGCTGTTCTGTAGTCTGCAATTATTTTTATTCCAAGTGGGATAACAAAAGGAATTCTGAAATTATTTTTTCATCAGAAATTAGTGTGAGAGCTGGCAGAGTTCTTGTTTTGATTTTGATCACGTTTTTAAAAAGCAAAAATGAGAGCAATACGCTAATAAAATAATAATAATAAAAAAAATAATCCCTTCTGTTCAGAGGATGCAGTCCTGGCTTCACGTTTTCAGGAAAATGACTGATGCGAGTAGGTGAAACAGCATTTTGGTGAAAACTGAAATGGTTTGGTTTGTGTTGTGGCAGTGAGCTGTGCTGCTTCAGTCAATTTTGCATGAGCATGAGGGCCTGGAAGCAGGACAGTGAGAATCTCAGCATGACTGAGAATCAGTCTGTAAGGTCAGCTGAAATGCTACAGCAACACTAATGAAGCTCTGGGCTACTTCATATCATTTAAATGCATTCTGAATTGAAGCAGATTTTGTTCCAAAAATGTTTAAATGAAACAATTTGATTTTTGTGTGCACACACCCTTTAAAAATGTGTTTCTGGACCCAACTTGTTTGGATAGCCTCAAAAACAAACCAAAACAAACACGCTTTTGATTAAATTTAACAATGTGGCTGGCAAATACATCACTCTTCGCCCCATTTGTCAATTATTAGAATATGTGGTGGTTCTTTTAGGTTTGCAGATCTTGTATTGCATGTAGCTAGGAACTTGGAAAAGCATTACAGATAAGGTACTGATTGGAGTAGGAAATTGTGAGATGGCCTGATAAGGAGCAAGTCAAGCCCCATTGCTTCAGCAGATCCCCGCTGAGAGAAGAAGCAAAGCCCAAAGTTGTGGCATGGGGTAATCCAAGGCTGCAATTCACTTATTCATCAGTCATACTGCTTCTGCTGTACAGTGACGTCCTCGGTGTGGTTGGAGCTACAAACAATGAGCAAACCTGAACACGGATGATGAATGGGGAAGACTAAGTTAAGGCATAGCAAAGTGCAGCAAATATCCAGGTAGAACAAATTTCTCCGAGTCAGGAGTCCTTGCAAAACGAGGAAATCTTGCAGGCAGTTTTAGTTGTTCTTAATGTGTTCAAGCTTGTTATGGAAAGCATCTTGCTCATCGCAGAAGTTTAGTCTCATGCGTGCCTGGCTTGTGCCATCAGGAGGCATTTGGGAGTGGAGATGTTGCATATTCTCTCCTTTTTATACTTTGCATGTTCCTATTTCTAGTATGTTGAAGAGCTTTATATAGCCACGCAGTTTTATATGTCTTAGTGACATTTAGCCTACATCCTTCTCTCTACTTCTCAGTTTCCTAATGAACAAGCTGCAGGCTGCATATTTGCATACATTAATGCTTTGTCAACTCTAACTCAAGGCAGAAGACTGTCCCGGGCAGAAATACCATCTTGTTTCTGTTGTTTCTGTCATACGACTTAATGCAGAAGATTTTTATTTATTTATTAAAAAAAAAAAAAAAAAGTACTTAACATTTGGATACTTTTAACCAATTCTTTGCACAGGATGCTTTCCTGCCTTGGGCATTTATAATAGTACTTAAGACCTCAAATAAGAACAGTTTCTCAGTGCATGAAGAAATATGTGTATTAATGATTAGATACAACCTTTCTCCTTAAGCTGTGTACGCTCATGGCTAGAAAAAAGCCAAAAAATGGCCATTGCTCTCTAGAAACTGATGCAGAAATTACAAGGCGTGCCGAAGGTCTCCCCCAGTGTTCTTCTGTCAGAAGGAAGATTTAATCTCTGCTGCCAAAAATGAGACAATTTCCTCCCTCAATATAATAAATTATATAAGCTTGATGTTGATTAAAATGTGTTTTCTGCTACTAAGCGATTTACTTCAGAAAAGAAGAAAGTGGCACCAGAACAGTTATAAGGCCTTTCCTCTTGCTGGCAGTCATGCATGGGGTGCTCCAGAGGAGGGAGATGTGCAGAAAGTGAGAAGCAAATCCCATGTGACAAAACTGTTCCCCCTTCCTGCTGCTTACATCCTTGCGCTGGGTGCTGAGGGCACGATGGCATCTGCAAGATGCTATTTTCCCAAGAACAAACCAACAAAAGTATGTTAGGAAGCGGAGCTCTTCTGTGGTTTTTGTTTGTGTGTTTGTTTTTTTTCTTTTTAATTCCACCTCATGAAATTCAAGTGAACTTTCCATGACATTTATAAAGCAAAACCCGAAACGACAAGAGGGCAATCCTGCCTGCGTGCTTCAGCATTCACGTTCAGGTGTGGCAGGGGATCACTGTCCAACAGGGCCAGGTATCGAGCCGGGGAGTGATGCTCCTTGGTTTGCAAGGATCAAGGACTCAGCACATCGCCTGTGGAGCCCCTGGTTCTCCCCAACCCTTCTGACACCAGCAACCTCACTTCTGCTTCGCCGTACACAGTGCAAGCATTGCAGGTGCTCTCGGGGAGCCAGGCTCTCTGTGCGTACAGAGGCGAGGTTTGCTGAGGGATGCTACCTCAAAAAGGGCACGGGTTTACAACCTCACCATCTCGTGTCCCCGTGGAGGCCCTGAAATGCCAAATAATGAAGGTGTCATGGTTTAAGGACGCGTTTAATTTGTAAAATATTTGTTCTATAGCAAAAATGGTCTGGTACTGCTGCTCCATAAGATGCAGGGAAGGAGGCGGCCTTGACAGATAAGCACGTGGCACGCACCTCTCCCATCCCCTGTAGCCAGACACTTTTCTGTGTAGGGAAGCGTCTTTATTTGTGGTGGTGGTCGCGGTTTTGCTTGTGCAAGCAGAGAAACAGGCATAAAAAGTCAGAACTGCACGTCCGTAGGATCACCGAGTCTTTTGTGGAGACTGCAGGATTTTGTAGCACTTCTTTACAGCATCGCACAGAGAATTATTGGCTACACAACATGGGGGTTATGTGGCAGCAGCAGAGGTGTTCACTTTCTTGGGTAGTAGCTAGCCAAAAAAACATCCTTTATATCTCATTTTAACCAGAAGGGCAAAATCTGATCTGATCTGAGCAAGAAGAAAGAGAGTGGGTGCAATGAAAGTGCTGAGAGCTCTCCCTGGGGCTGGCTGAACTCTCCATCTGAGCTGCACAGCTTTAGGAGCAGGCAGGAGAAGCAGAGGTCCAAGGACGTGTTTAAGACCAGTGACTGTCCCATGGCAGTAACGCTCTGGTTTTTAGGGAGCCTCACACAGGCACTTCACAGTCCATAGATAAGTAATTTTTAAGGATCACAGAAATGCTAATTTTGGGGACTGGAAGAAAATACAACCCTTTTCAAACTAGTATACATCTTCGTAGTGCTTTGTCTAGCTTTTGTTTAATTGAAATATCAGACGCAGTTTATGATCTGCCCTTTGCTGCTGAGAATTTTGGGTGCTACCATAAAGAAAGCTTCAGACAGAGAAGGTAGAACCAGATAGCCAAATTCATCTCAGCTGAGCTTTTGAATGACTTGTATCTGTGCTGTGCTGGTTGGAAAGCTGAGGTTTTACCCTCCTCCCCTGGAGCAGGTTGTTATTCTTGGCATCAGCACTGATGTTATTGTCACTTTTTCACTTCGTTTGCATGCGGTAGCCCCACTCCTCCTCTCCGGGGCTGCTCCTTCCAAGGATGCTCGCAGGCAGACTTGACGCCCAGTTACAATCCCAGGGGCTCCTCCCTGACAAGCGCTTGTTGAAGACCGAGAGGCAAAGTGCTGCTTGCTTTAAGGAAAAGGATCCTCCCCAGAGCTGAGATATTTAGTCCCAGCTTAATTGAAATCAAATAGCATGCAAAAAAAAAGAGGAAGCAGAAAAAAAATGTGAAGCAGAGCACCTTGTATCAAACGTGCAGCTGAGGGTTAGCTATTGATTGCGGAGCACATGTCAAAAAACAAGTTTTATTGTGTGCCCTACAGTGATTTTTGTGTTTGAAATGAAATCTGGTAAGTAGGCACTTGTTTACCTCTGTACGTTGCTGCCACGTGTGTGACAGGAAAATAAAACAGTCATGAAATAGCATTAGTGTTTTCTTTTTGTTGATTACCGAGTTTCTGTGGCTGCGGGAAATGTTGGGGAGAATTTATGGTTCCAACCTTTAGTTGAAAATTAATGTAATTGTTAAGCT
Source organism: Anas acuta (assembly GCF_963932015.1). Classification (NCBI taxonomy): domain Eukaryota; kingdom Metazoa; phylum Chordata; class Aves; order Anseriformes; family Anatidae; genus Anas; species Anas acuta. The sequence goes on along the minus strand of NC_088982.1, from coordinate 62,602,768 downwards.
CTGGGATTATGAAGAGCTGTCTGCATGTCAAGCAGTAACAAGCAGAAAGCCCTTACAAAAAAAACACAACTGATAAGTCTGCCCATGTCAGGGAACTTCTGCACAATGAGAGTAATAATCTGCTTTAAAAGGGGAATGTATATGGCAGTAAATAAGAACAACTACTGAAGTTGGCAGGCAAAGCTTGTCATGAAGCTGGTCCATGAAGATTTACATTAAACACGTTTTTTTCCAACCCCCCCCCCCCCCCCCCCCCTTTTCTTTTTTTTTTTTTAATTCAGGATGATAGGTTGTGTTTGCAGGCTGTTCTCATTTCTGGGGGCATTTTTACTCCTGACTCCAGCCCGGTAATTCCTGGTGGTGGTGCTTCTGCCTTGCTCCCCACAGACATCAGCTCAGTAACACACTCAAGCCTGATGAGAGAGAGATTGCTGTTCTGCAGCTAACTCCTACCAACTCCATTTTCCTGGCCCTGTTTGCTTGAAAACGCTTCCTCCTGAATTCTGCCATCGTCTTTCAGAACAGTTAAACGGTGAGACCTGTGGCTGTACAAATACTGTGTTTTAACGTCAGCTTTTGGGGTTGTTGCCTCTGCTGCCCATAACTTTTTAAGCTGTGATTACTGCACCATCATCTCCTTGATGACTCCTTTACCCCATCCACAGCGTGCTGCCCGTGCATGAGTTCTGTCTGTAGAGACTCGGGAGAAATGATGTCACTCAAATCTGTGAAATCCTTTAAAAAAGGGCATTTAAAAAAGGTCTTTATCTGATTTATTGTATGATATTTCTGTTCCTGCAGCATCTTTCATCTGATGATTAGCATCAAAGCACTTTGTAAACCTTGATTATTTAGCCTTCTCAATAGTCTCGGGGTATTTTGAGAAAAAGATTTTGCTTAGCTCACAGTTGAAAGGCAACTGTCTTTGCGATGAGATACTTAACAGTACAGAACAAGGTGATCTAAGAGCTTTGGCCAGAAATTTAAAAAAAATAAAATAAAAAAAATGGTGGTGATTATCTAAAACCATGGGAGGAAGCTGATATACAAACAGGACTGTAGGAGTTGGGTGCTTCACAGGCAGTGGAGACCTTCCCTTGCTTTTTCACCTCTATCTTATTTTATTTGTAAAGCTTTAGAGGAAATACAGAAATGGGTACTGAGCAGAGATTGCAGGCAACCTTGTTGAACTAGAGTAAGAACTAGAACTTTTGTAAGGGATTGGAGACCATCAGTATTGGGTCTGGGGCCATGGCTAGATTTTAAGAAAGGCAAGGGGCATGGGGTGCTAATTTTCTCATGGACAGCAAGTGAACTGGATAAGCAGAACCACAGCCAGGATCTGTGGTCCTTGAAAATCTTCCGTGTATTGGCAGCTGAAAGCTCAGGAGTCCAATAGCTCACAGGAGGGCTGCTGGGGACCTGGTAAGGTAAAGCAAGCCAGCCAGGCTGGGGAAGGGCCAAGTGCTCATCCTTCATCAACAGGGGTGTGTTCACACGAAACGTTTTAATTCTGCCTATTTCCTGTTTCTAATGGAAATAGGTTTTTCTGGAAAACAGCTACCCAATGATAGGTATAAGCCCTCAGAGGTATTTGCACACGCTTTTTACTTCACACCAAGGAACAGTCAAAAGAATCTCACTGAACCCATTCGTGGTAGGAAAATCAAACGTGTGCTCAGTCTTTGTAAGCTTGGAGGAGCACATAGGACCATGGGATTAGCAAATACCCATCCGATTAGTCACCTTGTAGGCCTGGCTTTCAGACACCTTTAAAGAGTTTTACACCCAAAATAAGGGAACTGGATTTCTGAATGGCTCATCTCTCTTTTGGGAACTATCTGTTCCCCCCACATCATGAAGATCTCCAAAGGGTGGTCTGGCAGAGCATGCTCTAACCCACCGTGACACAGGCATGCATCTCGTGTAGCCTTCAGTCCCTAAGTTCTAAAAGATGGTGCTGAAATCAAAAATGATTTGCAGCCTGCAAAAATCATGGCCAAATTTGTTTAACATCCTTTACAACAACGGTTATGTCACATAATTTTTAGTGAATCTTGTTCACTAGAGGCTGAGCCTCTGCATTCAATGATGTAGAAGTCTGAAGGGATCATGAAGAATTTGTCTAATTGGCATCATGCATGAAGGCTGCTGGAGCATTGGGAAAGGTTAGATCTTCTGCACCAGTAATGATCTTATTGCCATAGTTACAGCCGTCTGATTCTTATTCTCCCTGCAAGTTGTGAAATCACATTAGGAATATTTTCAGAAAACCTGAAAGTCTCACCTAGGATGCAGATAGCTGAGTGGCTGCGTGAAAAGCCAGCCCTGCCTAAAGTCATGCCTAGTCCTGCTTCACCTCTGGCTGAAGCTTTCATTGCTGGTAAAAATAAATAAAAAAATAAAAAATAATAATAATAAATAATAAAATAAAAACACCTACCTGCCCCTTAATCCCAGGGGCTCCTTGAGCAATTACTGCGTGGGACATGCTGAGCCCTAGGGAGGGCTATGGAGTGCAGCAGCAGTTTCCTATGTGCTTTGCTTCCCAGGGGACGGGGCAGGTATGCGTAGGTTGCATATCTACGGGTGGCTGGGCAGAGATCCTTTGGGGCCAGGGCGACGTGCATTTAGCTTGTCTTGGCAAGGCTGAAATGCCACTGCAGGAGATGAGCTGTGATTCCAGCTGTTCCTGAAGTACGGGCAAATGGGCCAATCTTTTATTCGCTGTCAGGAAGCCGTGCTCTACCTGAACCGTGCAGGTATACAACAGCACAGACTGTGAGCGAGAACCAGAGCAAGGGCATTTATCACTTAAGAAATACGCTTTTGACTGGAGATCCTTGACTTTTATTCTGTGAAGCAGAAGAAGAGGGAATCTGTAAAGAACAAAAGCTCAAGGAAACACAGTTGCTAACCTGCTATGGCACTTTTATCTCCAAATCCCTGCTTCTCTGCACATGCTCTTGGTCCTTTCCGCTCCAGGTCTGGGCTTGTGAATGTTCTCTCACCAGGTGAGCATGCTCTTCGGGGTGGCCTGACCTGGGCTAGCCACACTGCCCCTAAATCTGGGCTTACTACAGTGAACAGCCACAGTGGTATTTCCAGTTGTGTCACCAGCACAGGACGGTAGGCAGTGTTCAAATTCCTATATTAAAAAAAAAAAAAAAGGCTTTCTGTGAAAAAGGCTTTTTTAATTATTATTATTTTTTAAGTGTTTGCCTAAATCTGTTTCACAATCAAACCCTATTATTCAGCAGCATGGAAGGGATGAACTCTGTATCTGCTTGACACGCTCCATGCTAACTGCATTATAAACTCAGAATATCCTGAGCTGGAAGGGACCCGTGAGGATTAGCGTGCCCTCCTGGACCTTATGGATTGATGTTTTGAACTGTCACCTGTCGCAGATTGAATAATGGCCATTAATACCTAAAAGTACATGTGTATTCAAGAGGGAGAGGAGCAAGGACTCTCTTTTAGTCAGCTGAACAGCTGCATTACATCTCTATAATATCTCTGTGAAGCGACTGTTTTCCTCTTGGACTTAAACCGTGGCTTTTTGCTTGTTGAGCAAATTGATGAAGATTTCATCAGCCATGGCTCAGAAGGCATTAGACCAATGAAATAATGATTTATATAGTATTATGTTATTCACAAGCTGTTGGAGCAATGGGTCAATAGTTTTTAATAGTTTGCAGTAAGAGAACAAGTTGTGGTCTTCAATATGGCTTTTAAGGTGAACCCCACTGATTTAACTGCAAATTCAGAGTTTACGTCGGCAATCACATCTTCAATTTTAGGCTATAACCAAGCTGTAGGAAGCAAAAACTCCATACTGGGTAAATTATAGAATACTTTATTTTACTTGATCTTGCCCAGCAAGCTAAAATAAACATGCGTCCTTAATGTATCAGAAATTCATGTAACATGTTAATTACTCAGTGTGCAGTCATTACACTTCCAGTAGCACTCATTACTCCGACAGCTCTCAAGTGTTTCTGCAGCAACACTTGGCTTGTAGCTGTAATGATACCATTTTGCAAGTTTCTGAAGGTGTTTTGTTTTTTTTTTTTGTTCTGACTTGCATTGATTGCATTTCATTTACCTTTTTGCCACTGCTATTGTTTATTACCAAGAGCTTATCAATTAGCTCAGTCAAGACCCAACGAATACTACTGTTTCACTCAGTAAAAATCAATAAGGAAACTCAATAACTCCTTCCAGAACCCAATAAAGAAGCAGCAAAGTAAAGTGTTCACAGCAGATATGTGCAGAGTGCTTTGGCTGAATAGTTTATCTCGTGAAAAAATGTTGTTTTTCTTTTAACTGTAACTACCTACTGAACTCCGCCTGAATCTGCAGATAATTTGTTCCTATCTTGCCCTTTTGTTTTTGCTTAAAAGTGCTGAAATCGAGGTGGCATTTTCCGAGAGGAAATATTTTGATTGTTTAGAAATCATATCTTGAGATAAAGTTTAGGAAATGTGAACAGGTTCCATTTTTGAAGGTTAAAACTGTGCTAAAACCAAACTGAAATGCTGTATGGAGGGATGGGAAGGATGAATTTTAATGCAAAAAAGGAAACGTTATGCTTTTCAGCTCAGACCAAAACAGCCACCCTTTACTTCCACTTCCTTTGATGATTCTATAGTTGTCACATTGACCTTTTTGGACATCCATTTTTCATGTTTTATAAAGGGAAGTCCCTCTGGAGTATGTTTTTGAGGGCACGGACTGAAGCTCATTAGTTCTGCTTATGTTGAGGCTAATGTAGCAGCCTTTGTAGTAGACAGCAATAAGAAATTACTATGTCTTATAGTTTGGGATGAAAAATTCAAGAGGAATATATTGGATGATGAGGTAACTAATTCTAATGAAGAAGCAGTAGAGCTTTTATAGCACTGTTACAGCAAGATCGGTTTTCAAATACCATTTAGATCTGGCCAACAATTTTTATTCTTTATACTACTGTAGCAGCTCGAGGCCACCAGCCAAGCCAGGACTTGGTATCTTGTGATGCCGCATTGTTTGTGCACACAGCGCAAGACATTCCCATCCCAGATGATGTGCTAAACCGAACAGATAAGACAAAAATACTGAGGGAAGGAAAATATTTGTTTTGGTTTTGCTGGGCTGACCAATGGAGATAGGGGAGAAGTTCAGAGAGACTTTCTGGTTACCCAAGGAGTTGCAAGCACAGCCCCAAGGCAGACACTAGTATCTTGGTCTCCAGAAGGATACTTTAATCTTCTGTTTATCCTTCATGTGCAGAGGATTCAGGGCACAGTAATTGGGAAAAACCAGTGTTTCTCACATTTTGAAATGGTCTAGAGCAAGCATCCTTTATTTTTTTTTTTTTTCCTTACACAACAAAACAGCTCAAGGCTTGTCAACAATTAACAGTATGAGTAGAAGCAAAAGCATATATTTTTAAAATCTGCTTCACTTTGATCAGATTAGGAAATACTGTCAGGGCAATTAGAGGAAAATAAGGAAGGATGAAACTGCTCTCAGAGTAATGGAAAAATAATCATCAGCGTGCTAGCCAATTGCATGTCATCCCTGCTGGATGCCAGAGGAGAAACATCTAATTTCAAATTGCTTTTATGGCCTTATCCTCCATCATGCTCAGCCTGCTTGCGTCCCAGGCAGTACCAACGCAAACCAGAGGCACCCAGAAGGTGCCCCGAGCATCTTCTAGGATCAGCCACCCTGTCATTGACAAGAGCGGCTCATGCACTGGCGATGAGAACAACACAAAGGAGTTGAACCAGCACATGAAAATAAAATGCGTTGAAAAACACGGTGACTAAACAAGATGGCATTTAATCCTGATTTATTAGCACGCTCGCTGCCATGTTTCCAGTCCTTGTTTGTTGTTTTGGAAAAGTGTTTCCTTGGATGTGCTTACACATTTCTGTCTGCGTATCATCAGACATCTCCAAAAAACAGCTCAGCAGCTGGGAGACTGCTAGTGCGCTGGAAAGTGTGCTCATCTCTGGGAGCTGGAGTCCTCTCGATTTTGGAGAGGAGTGGATGGAGGTTGTTGTGGAAAGACTTAGAAATTTTGCCTTCTTAATCATATCATGCAACTCCTAGAACACCTGTATAAAGAATAAAACAGGGCTTATGGGGATGCCGTCCCTAAAGACTCCTACAAAAAAGACTAAAAATTAATGTATTTATTCACTGCAGTCATGCTCTGACCCATGAAGTGAACATACCTTGAACCGGTATGAAGTCTTTCCTCTTCATGGCCCAAAAAGCTGATGGCAACGAGAGTGCTTTACGACTTTCTGTTAGCATTCTTGGGCCCTTACAACTAACAACCAGGGCAGGAAGACTTTCTTAATACACCTCCTCAGTGATCTGACCAGCAAATTTTTTTAGCAGCATTTATTATTTTCTTCATCTTTGGCCTGAGTTGTCAAGAATGATAACTAATTATATTTTATCTCTTTGTAAGAATGGTTAAGGCAGCTCTGCTGTGTGGTTTGACCTTCAGGTAACCTGCCATGGCACGAGATTTGTGCAGTCTTTTGCATGTAATTGTTTTCCTCTGCATTTTTTCTGAACATTTGTATTTCTCTGGTGGAGCTTTTTGACTAGAAAATACATAGAACCACTCCAGTTAGGTTTGGAAGAATTTTTGGGGCCCACAAGATGATTCACTCTGAATATCATGGGAAATTCCTTTAGGCTTATCAGCTTTTCTACAGATCTACAACCCTTTTACTGAAACTAATACATAAAACTGCCCTGCCTCTTAGTAATTCATACGCTTTTTTTTTTCCCCAAAGATAAAAGGTTTTGTTTTGTTTTCCTGAGGCCCTACTCCCAGATATTTCAATGAAAACACACTTTTTCTTATAGAGGATGCTGAAAGAACCACTTTAAAAGCATATTAGAGCAGTGGAGGCTAACAAGGTCTTCACGAGTCCAAATTAACGCCAGAAATGGTGTTTCTGCAGTCTTGCATGTCATCATCTTCTTGTGCTGAAACAGTAAAAATGAAATAAGGATGACTAGATTTTCTTTCTTTACTGTTCCTTGATTTGAAAAGCCTCTTAATTTTTTTTCTCCTTCCAAATCATTTCTTTTGACCTGTCTAACTAGACAAATCTGGCAGACGCACCCATCTCTGCCTTGGAAGTACTTTTGATGTAGGATCCTAAGCTGTAGTGAAACAGAACTGGCAGCATGATGGGGGACAGTATGCCTGAAGCTGTCCAACCTCCCTTCTGGTGTATTCTTGAGAAGCCTGTGGTTTTTATTCCCTTGTGGCTTCTCTTGCAGTCCCACTGGGTATTAGTTCACAGCATTTCAAAGGAGAATGTTCTAATTTGAAATACAGTAGTATCTGGTGTTGATACTGTAATTGCATATTCATAGATTACTTCAGAGCAGTTTGCTACTTGCCAACGTAGTGAAATTGTAAGCAAAGATCCCATAAGTCACGAAATTGCCTTACAGTCTTGATACACCACAATATGTGTATACGTATTGGGTATTTCTTCACAGTTTACATTTTCAAGCTTTCTTCTGCCAGCTGAAAGGCAGGTCACTAATGAATAAAAGACAAGGAGAGAATTTCCTTCACGATACAGAGGGCTTCAGGAACCACAACTCGAGCATGAAATATCACTAGATTTGTAATCAAATAGAGAAGTTGGCTGCCAACCACTGTCCTTTACCTACTCCTTAAAAACAAAACCCTCGAAAATGGGACTAGCGCTCCTGGAAAATTAAATAATGATATCCTTTAATACGTTCTTCCTGTTCTGTAGCCTTGTGTTTAGTTATTTGATATTAAGCACAGAGTTAGCGGCAGAGCAGAGGTGTTTAGTAATGTTAAATAGCTGAATATTTAATGCATCTCTTAGTCCCACTGACCTGTGTGTGCATTTCCGTTGTTGTTGTTCATTAACTGCTGTTCCACATCTGCAGTAAAACTGGAGAAAATGCTTTGAGAAAACTTTTACATTATTCCTTCCAAAGATAATTTTGTCCGCGTTCCAAGCTTTTGTAATTTAAAGCCAAGCATATGCACTGTCCATACATTTCAGAAGGCAACTCTGGATTAAGAGCCTTTTGGATGAAGTTTTAATGAATGATTGTGTTTTCTCACCGAATCAGTACAGGGAGTAAATTTTTAATCGCTCATTAACAAAGTTAATAGTTTTGAAAATCATTACAGTGTGGTTCCATTATTCTGTTTCTTTTTGCAGTGCAACTAATGCCCTATGCATCATAGTAATGTTTTTCTTTTGGCACTTCCAGCAGAAGTTGTTACAACTCAGAGCTTCCTCTAGGAAATCTGTTATGAACATGGCAATTTAGAAATACTCAGAGATTTCCACGAGTCTTTAATGGATTTAGGAGCACTATAGGCTTACTCAAGGGCCAGGCATTGTAGTGCATATGGGACCCTTGAGAAGCAGATATATACCTAATGCTATTTTCAAAAACCTAGCGTCTTGATTTCAACATGCATTAGGGACTGAATCTCTGTAGGCACTCTGTATAACCCTATAAGTTATATATAAGTTATATATAAGTTATATATAAGTTATATATATATATATAAGTTAATATATATTGCCTTGTTTAGTTTTCTTTCCTTTCTTAACTATTTAATATATTTTGCATGGTCCTAGGACCACATACATGCTGATGCTGACAAACAGTCTTGCCTGGCATCACAAGAAGAGCTTTATTGTTCCACCCAGCATTTATACAGTGCTATGTATTCCTTTCTGTCTACAGGCAGCATTTCCTATTAACTGTTTTTTTTTTTATATACAGACACATCTTTTATAGGCGGACTTTTTGCTACAGCTGTCGCCATGAAAATCATTCTGTTGCATTCAATTCAGATTGACTACTTCAAGTGGATAAAAAATATCTAAAATTATTTGCTGCAACTTATCTCAGAGAAATGCCTGTATAGTCCATTGCCCACTGAATGAAGAGTATTTATAGCAAGTGTTAGATGACAAGCTTCTTCCTTGCTAACTAGAGCATTACATTCATTGACAAACATTGTCGTGAGTTTGCTTGTAAGCAAGTAAATGGCATTCAGAGGTAAGGAGAAGAAACATGAGGACACAGAAAGTGGCTTGGAGAAATTTGAATGCTTAGAGCTTGTAAGCCTTAGGGAAGACTTTTATCCCAACTGAAAACACACGGAGTAAAGTTACTATACAGCACCTGATGGTAGAGGAGATAGATCGTTTTCCCCTACCCATACTGAAAAGTATGTTGGTGTTCTGAGACACCAAGAGGCAAGTTTAAAACTAAGACACAGATGATTCCCACTGATTTGAGAGCAACGTATGGTACTAAATTAGATAAATTCTGCTGGTGTTATTCTTTAGGAAGATTGCATGCTGTGCGGGTTCATGCCCAGACTGCTCAAGAAGTCTGTTAGTATCAGGAGCAAGTATTTACTGTTTTGCAGATGATGCAAATATTGGAGCCTCTATTCAGAATACCTTGCAGCTTGTGCCTAAATGTAAAATAACCTCGGGCAGTTGGCTTGCCCTCTCTTGCCTATATCCCCCTGCCAAGCATTGTGTAACTTTGTCTTTTTGAATTACAAGATCTCTGGGGTCAAGGAAAGCTCCTGTCCTGCAGCACATACCTCTACTGAGTCCTTGAGGTACTGCTGTGGTGGCGTTATATTTCTAAATGATGTTAGCTTGTATTTCCTTGGCAAAGCATCTTGTCTCCGTATTTTATCACTTTACGTGCTTCTTACTGCTTTTACTGCTCTTTCAGCAGTGTTTTTCCTTGACCTGCATCAACTTCTTCATATGCATCTGTGTCATGATGAGGGCTGTCATCCAAGAGATCTTTATGGATGAGATTTCCTTTGTCTGAAAGAGAAAGACCCTGCAATATTCTCAGTCTTGTTGTTTTGCAAAGAATAAAGCCTGTTGTCAATAACAGTGAATTGGGTTACTAAGAGAAATGAATTTGGAGTGCTTTTCTGGACAGGACTACAGGGAATCAAGGTTTTATGAAATGTGTAAATAGGAATTTGTAAGAAACTATATCCACTTGCTTTTACCTACAGATGATAAAAATGTGTTTCTTTGGCTGTAGGCATATTATCTTGCTTGTCAGCTATACACAATACTCTATTAACCATTGTATTTAGGGTTGCCATTCATGCAGTACTTTTGTTCTCCTTTCAATAGATGTATGGGCATAGAATATCTTCGTGGTGTATATGTGTGTAAAGCTCTTTTGTGCTAATGGAAGGTACACGTGGCTGCATTCATGCAAAAAGGAATCATCATCACCTGTTGCTCTTTTATCTCTACTCTCCCTGTAAGAAAAAGAGACCCCATTTATTTAAAAAGGTGACTCTACTTAGAATATTTGCTTACAAAATGGAAGGAGGGAGTCTTGCAATTTATTGCTGGGCAGGGCTTGGAAAGACTGGTCTCAAGCTTGATCTGGGCTGCAGACTTGGCTGTTTACCATTAGACCTGGCTGCTTCTGCAGTTGTGCTGCAGTTGCTTAATGGGCTATTGCTGATACGTAGTTGCTACAGGTCATGCCGAATTTATGCTCACTGTTGTAAAATTTGCTAGGATGGACACATGTATGTCGAGGTCAATACAGAGTAAGAGCAAGCAGTGCTTGGATGGAGGCTGGTTAGCACGTGCTGTTTCTTACTGGACATTTAATACAAGGGGAAATTCAGCGTGCTTTGTCTTCATAAGAAATCAGTGAACTGTGCTGTATGCTAGAAAGCCTATTCAGAGCTCTTAGAAATAGCAGCGCTTGGAAAACAAAATGGACTGTTAGCATTGGCACATTCAGCATCGCGGTATTTTTAGGAGTGCTTATTGCTAATATATTGATTCTAATTGGTAGTTCCCACTTTTAATTATCTTACATTTAGTTACAGCAAATGGTCCCCTTGTTCTTTAAATCTAAATAAATTAGTGCAACCATGTGTTTAATGGCCTCTTTCATATTTTCCTTTTCACCAGTACTGGAGTTAATTCTACTCAAGCTAAGCACTTCCATGTTTTGTGGCTGTTTACTTATCTATCCTTCTTCAGGAAGTACCACAGTCGAGATTAATGGATTGGCACCATCTTGGTACTTGGGTGATTAATGTGAAAGCTATTTCTAAACCATTAGTTCGTTGTACATGGCATTTTATCTTTGTTTAGGAAAAAAAAATGCATGAAGTGCAGATGCTAACTAGAGATTAAGCAAACTTGATTTATTTTGAAATGTAAATGTCGTGAGAGGGGGTTGCCTCCAAAGGTAATTTCCTCACTCATAAGTGCTCAGTGAATAAAATGTCTCTCTTCTAAGCCCACTTATACTTACCAGCTTGTGAGGTGTCTGTCCAAATAACTGTGCATGCCAGAAACACCGATGTGTGTTTTAAAATTAGAAAAAGCAAACAAAACAACAATAAAGCAAAACAAACAACATAAGAAGAAAGGATAAATAAATAAATAACCCACCACTACTCAAAATGCATCTTTTTTAAGCATGCATGTTACATGGGGCCCTGAATTATTTGGTATTCAAATTCCAATACAAGGTTTTGTATGCTTCACTTCTGAGTGAAGATATTTCATTGCCGACAATTCTTGTTAACACTTCTTATCTAACAGAAGCTGAACGCTGTCCTTTAATGCCTTTTTTTTTTTTTTTTTTTTTTGGCTGATTTAAATTACATATGTGATTTTATAAAGCCTGGGTAAAGCTTTGTGTTTGAGTCCCTTGGGGGCCTTGGTTTTACTAGGCACAATTTCCTCTGAATCCAGCCAGTTAGTGAGGAATAAATTTTGATCCCATTTCTAACCGAGCAGCACACATCAAGATGACCAGCTAAGTGCATTGTGCAGTTGGGAAAACCTTTGGGAGAAAATGATTTTGGGGGGTATAAACTCCAGTACAGATCCACAGTCACTACTTGCAATATGTCCTCCGAACTTGTCAGGGAAGGCTGGTCAGTAGTGTGATATCAATGAAATTGGTGGCATAGTTTTCATTTGTGGTCGCACTGCTGCTGATAGACCAGTACCAACTGTGACGTTTTTAATGAAGGTTAGATCTCATGTGTTGTGTATTTAAACCTCATTTCCATACTCCAGATCTATGCTTGGTAGATACAGAGCTTTCCAACAGCCCAAAGAGGTATGGGCAGCTCTAGTCCTTGATCAGATAGGAAGTTAAACATACAGAGCTAGTTGATTTGAGTGATGTAGATGACAAACCAACGCCATGGTTTGGAAAAGCACAATGTTTTTGGTCTCAACCCTTAAATACTACTTTTTCCCTTCCATTCTGTGCCTACAAAATATTGTAAAACTTCACTTTATGGAGTTTAAAAATGCAGCCTGGTTTCCAGAAGCATTTATCTCACAGCAGCAGCCAAGGAGATGGGAGGAGTGTACCATGTAACTGGGGAGAGATCACAAACAACGTCCATCACGGTTCCCCAAGGACAGGCCTACTTTGGGCTTTCCAGGAATCCTGATGGCTCGTGTGTCCTGCACAGCTCTGCAAGTCAGGCTCTGCATATTGCCAGTGAGGCTTCCCAGTGCAGATCTGAGATGCTCGTAGTCCTGGGCATCACGTTTCTGCAGAGTTTACACGTACTAACCTCCTGTGGGTGCGGGCCATTCACAGGATGTGCAGACTGCAGAAATGTTTTACTGTGTCCTACGGTCTGTCTGTCGTGTGTCATCTGAAGTCTCAGTAACCAGAGATAACTCTTCAATTGAATAGAAACTAATTTTGCAAAATGAGAGCTAGTGAGAAAAAAAGAAAACTTTATAGCAGAGGAAGATAGAAAACACTGTGATAAAAACATCAAATCATTAATGGATTAATCCATTCATCAATTACTCTTCAAACTCTATGTCAAGTCCTAGTCTTTTGATTTGTATCCAATGGATCAGCATTACTTCCAGGAATAAAATCATTGTTTTTTTTCTTCCTTTTGTTTGCCTTCCTTTCCTGTCTAGGACACATAATCGATATCTATAAATTTCTCCATTTTTATTGTTCCTATGTAAAATCTGTTTTAAAAATACCTTTAGCTAAGACTTAATAGGCAAAACTTCTCTTTTTCTTCCCCAATGATTGCTGAAGGCATGTTGTTTATCATTCCTGCTCAGCACCTGCAATGCAAACTTCATCTGATAAGAAAGGGAAGGCAGGTCAGAAAGGAAAGAATGGAGGTTAACAGGAAAGGAAAGAAATTTTTCAGAAAGGAAAAGAATGGAGGTTAACAGGGAATGTGCATGATGTGGGCCTGTTATTTATTCCTGGATTCCAGATTTCAAAGCTAAAAAAGATCATTCTAGTCTAACCATCAGCATTATTAATAGATCAGAGCCAGTAAATCCTGCCCGGGGCCTGTAGTTTGGGAAGAGATTCTCTCTCAAAAGGAGACACTGGATCCTTCTTGAAATGCTTCAAGCAGCAAAAAATCCGTCTCATCCCTTAATTAGAATGTGACTGTTAATTATATTCTCTACTACATAATAGCGTGCAGTCCTCTCTGGTGTGAATTCAGCTTACCTGTCTGACAAGTAATCCCACTGTACTGTTGCAGGCTACATGGAGAAAAACCCAGCAAGCAGCTGTTTTCTCCATGAATGCGTGATTAGGGACTTACAGTGTAATTCATTTCCCTGAGTGTAAGAAGTATTCTTTTTCTTTCACCATTCAGTAGCGGTTGCTGTATATCTCAGCGTATCGTTATATGAGGAAGGGGGACAAGTATTTTGTGTGGGTATACTCCTTCATTTATATTTCTTCAATGTGGGAATTTGTTGGGATGTTTTCATGCTGTGAAGCCTGGGCAGTGCCTGAAGGGTGGGGGATCCTTTGTGACGAGCAGAAGGGGAGAGAAACTAAAAAGTGAGGACCATTAGGCTGAAGATCGTTCACTGGCATTAAACCCTGTGCTAAAATAGATTGTTATGCTACAGCAGGTTGTATACTACAAAAACATTTTAGTAAGTGTCTATTTAAATAATCTTTTCAGTCTGACCTTACCAGAGAAATGCCATATGGATGCAGTTAGAGTCAAAAAGTTGTGTGCTCCAGAAGATTGGTTTGTTCCAGGTATATATGTAGTGGCATGGGTGTGACTGGATTTAGCAGGTTCTAGATTAGCCGTTTTGGATGGAGAATTGTTCTGTGCAAAACTCCTCAGAATGTGTGAAAAATAAAAATATAGGAGGAGCTGCAATAAGGACTGGTATTTGTAAAGAGTGTTGTCTGCAGGCAGGTCTGTCAGTTTGACTATTCATCGTTGTGAGGAATGTAGTGTGAAAAGGACACAAAAAGGCGTGAAGTCTAGTAAATAACAAAAGTGTCTCCTTTTGGACTGTTCTTTCTCCATCTTTAGTACAGTCTGCAGGGGTAATACACCCAGACACAGGCTTGTTATCTTATTCTGGTGCCTACTAGCAAGAAAGTGAAAAGGCATCACCTGTTCCCTGCAGTATCATGTCTTTATTAGCAGATCACAGTCTTATTGAACAAAAGGCATTTCTGAAGGAAGTTCTTTTATTTATTAAACTAATTTTTCTTGTTGTTTTGTTTTGTCTTAAACAGACTGGGAAGCCACCTTCTCCTGTGCAGGAAAAGGATCGGAGCTGACAGACTCAACACAACAAGCTTCTCTGACCAGCAACAGCATGGGAGGACTGAAAACCCAGGTAAGTCCGTGACAATATAACAGGTAAAATTGCATTGGCAGGTCATCTACAGCATTTGATCTACGCTTGTGCATGGTCAGATGCCTGCTTACAAACATCATCAACTAGATTTAGAAATAGCTTTTGAGTGTCCATCTGGATTGGCAGGGGGCATGTTACTAAACAGACATAAGTATTGAACTCTCTACCTGAAAGAGTTAAAAATGTTTGCACATCTTGAAAGTACAGCCAGTATTATAATGAATTACCTACATCTTCAGTGTCCACTTTGTCCTCACTGCTCTTCTTTAAAATCTGGAGCTCTGTTTCTCAAAGTGCTGCAGCAGATACTTGGGAACAGACAGAATGCTTTCTGAGGGACACAAGCAGCAGGAAAAGAAACAAATTTTCCAAACACCTTTTTCTACATTTTTTAAAGGCTATCTCTGTTAAAGTAACTGTATCTCAAAATTTTGAGTCACTTGTCCTTCTAGTGGTTGCACAGGACAGGAAACTGTCCTGTGACTTGCCGTCTTGCACGTGAGAGAGAGGCTCCAGCTGAAAAAAAGGCAAAAAGATGCAGCAGGAGAAAAGTTCAGTGGCTACCATTTCTGCGTTTAGGGCACAATGCCTTCAAATAGGGCTTTGTACGCTCATTCTACTAGCACATTTTTATGACTGCCTACAGCGGCTGAGGCAGGCTGGGGTGTTCTGAATCTGTTTGTTTTCATTTTGTGCAATTTCAGTGCCTTCAGCTGAGTCACGTTCTCCATGGTAGCTAAAATGTTATTGTTTTACAGCATGTTTACCAAATTGCAGAGCACACACCTACTGCAGGTCTTTTTTATGTTGTCTTACAGAGAAAGTGATTTATTTTTTTTCCTGAGATAATGGTGTTCTTATAACAGAAAAAAGTTATTACAGTAGATCAATTACTTGCACAAGCAAATCTGTTGACTTCAAAGCTTCAATTCTTTCTGCTAAATGATGCTCATTACCTTTTGGATTGGTATAGTTTTAACATAATTTTGTCAAAAGTGGTTAAGAAATTATTTAAAACTCAAAATTTTTTGTTTTCACAGACTTGTTTTTCTAGTGCATGTTAGTGTTTTCATTGACAAACAACTAACTAACGCAGATATGCCTCCCTGTATGTGTATCTGTCTGCCTTTGGCAGGAAGACCAGGTCTTGAATCTTCAGTTTTGCATTATAAACCTGAACAAATCTAATCAAAATCAGAACAAAATCATATTTGTGTTTCCAGTTAGCTGAGTGTCACTTCTTTCAAACCCTTTCTGATGAATTTTGAGCAGCTATAATTTCCATGAGATGCTGTTGTTTGTCTGGAACAGTCTGCCTAACTAGCTCACTACTGCAGGAATGTGGTAGATCCAAGCTGAAGAACAAATGATTGTTTGGCCCAGAAAACAAAACCTGAGCCCTGCATTTGCCTTGTCTTGTCTTGCCACATCATTGTTCTGATGTGTGTGTGTATATGTGTGTATATATATATATATATATATTTTTTTTTTAATAAGGGAAGATACCAATGCAAATATCTCTCCTATTCAATGTTTATCTTTGTCTCAAGAGCCCCAAATAAACTTAATTCAGACATTTACATTATTAAAGTAATGAAAAGTAGTACGTGTATCTTGCTATGTCCCTGGCAGGTGAGCAATTTGGCTAGCAAACTTCCACTTTACAGATATTCAGTCCAGGGAGAAATATTTAAGGCCAACTACTGAAGAAGACACTGATAAACACACAGTAGCTGAGCCATACCGGAGCAGTGGATTTACACACATACTCAAGCACTTTCCTAAATAGAGATGTTGCCTTAAAGCATAAACCTGTTCACTAACTGAGACAAGATGTGTGTGTAGTTACCCGCAACAGAATGGAAGGGATGGCACCATTGATGTAGGACTTTGCTGGGGAGGAGGTAATCAAGTTAAAAAATGGACATTTATTGCATGATGGAAAAAAAAAAAATAGGGAACACAAAATATGTGCATGTCTACATGTGTACACTGACATCTGGCTCTAGAACTACTACTGTTCCTTGTGGTCAGGGTTTGGGTATTAGGGAGTCTAGGACACATGATCTGTGTCTCAACTGTGAGTCAGGCTCTGTTCATTGCATCCCAGCTGAGAATTTGACCTCCCAACTTTTAGACTGAAAGGGATGAGTCCCTCACCCCTCTAATTACAGCTATTCCACTTTGAAAGCATCTCAAACATTCCCTGGAACAGGGAGAGACTGTTGTGTGCTCTGGCACATCAGGTCATTCCCAGTTCATACCATTGAGAACCACTGGTGAGAGTTTGCCTGAAAAGGGACTGCAAGCACCCATGTGAATTCTATAGCCATTTTACTTGTGTGACTGTTTGGTTTGCTGTTTTGCGTCGCATTAATATTTGCCGTTTTTATTCAGCTCAGTTTCTGCTCAGATTTTTCCTCTGTGTAAACGAAGCAGGAGTTACTGCAGAAATTGTATTACTTCTGTTTGAGATCTGCTTCTTGCAGTGGCAGCTTAAGTAATGTGAATTACCTGGAAAAAGCAAGGTTGTGACAGGACGCTTAAGGGCTCACTCCCAGCCTGAAGTGAATGAGTGAGAGCACATACGCATTTGGGGTGTGAAATACTGTAGGCTTATAGCGTATGCTTGTAAGTTTGTATAAGACATACAGCAGGTTTGCCTGGATAATAAAAGGTCTGAGATTTTGTATGTGCACTAACAGATGGCTCTGGAGGTGTACCATGGTCTCCTGGCTCTCTCTGCAAGAAATTTCTTGTAGTGCTTTATTCCGCATCAGAGTTGTGGTACCACTGGGGCTATAAATCCAAAAATAAATGAAAAGGGGATGTGGAGCAGCTCTGCACCATCACTTGCTGGTCTCTTTGCTGTAGTGGCTGACGTCAAGTCATCACCCTGGTAATTCCTTCCTCTCTCCACTGTGCATATCCAAAGGCAGTCCTTGTCAGTGGCTGTATGATAGCCCTTCTCTTTGGGACACCAGTTCATGGCTGTCAGTCTCCCTGCACAGGCTCTGAAGGCAGTGTTTCACAGAATCACCTCGGTTGGAAGAGACCTCCAAGAGCACCTAGTCCAACCTCTGACCTAACACTGACCAGTCCTCCACTAAACCATATCACTGAGCTCTACATCTAAACATCTTTTAAAGACCTCCAGGGATGGTGACTCAACCACTTCCCTGGGCAGCCCATTCATGCCCTCCATTTGTTCAAAGCCATTATTCCTAGTTCTTTCATGGGTAAAGTTAGGTGGCAAAAATGCAGGACCTAGCAAATTACAGCCTTATCTACCTTGTTCCACATGTTCCACGTGACGTTTTCCAGCTCAGGCTCTAGCCTCTCATCAGTGTAACATAGGGTCCTGACAGTATCTTTGGGGATCAGTGTAGAGGTCTCCTTTGTAGATGCTACAAAGGAATGTTTAAGTAGAAAAAAAAAAAAAAAGACCACATTGTCAAAGGCAGCAAATGATTATTATTTTTTTTTTTTATTTCATGATGTAACACTCGCTGCAAAATATAGTACAAACTGCAGTAGCTAGGTGTGGGTCTGGAGAATGGGCAGCCTGTATGCCTGTGTGTATGTGCCTCTTAGGGAGTCAGGTCAGCTGCATCTCAGGTGGACTTTGTTGGGTCTCAGCTCATGTTCCAGCAATCTTCAGATTTATATGCAGCTCTAGGCCAAGGAAAATGGGGGACTTGAAGCCGGGATGACACTTTCCTTGCTGTCCACCATTGGAGCACCGTTTCAGGATGCAAGACGAGATGTGCCAACTGGCTGCTGGGAGTGGAGGTGGGTCTCTATGGCAGCTGGATGGGAATTGGGCTGTGGTTTTAATTTCCCCATCCTTTGGAATCAATCCAAAGAGAAGAAAACTGCTGCAAGGAAAGGCTACACAACCATGTGGCCACTGAATTAAGGAGGGGATGGTGGAGTGATCAATCAGGACAAGGACGGTAGAATAATTCTGTGTGCACCATTGAGGCTGCCGTGTCATCTTGTTCAAAGAGTTTTGTAGGATTGTGATGTAGTATGTTTGCACTGGATCTCAAGGAAAACACCTTAGGGCCCTGTTGTAAGTATGGTTTGGAAATCCATGTAATCCATTGCTTACAGTTCTGGTATTATGCCAGAACATAGGTACTCATAAGATGCTTCTGCAAAGCAAAAAGATAAAGTTATGGAACCTCTTTTAGAAATAGATGGGGTTGGTCAAGGTGGTGAAATTACATTTAACAGTGTTCTCTTTCTCAATTTGGAAAGACTGATGAGATCATTTCAGTGTGAATGGCTTTCCAACAGGCAACAAAAGGAAAACAAAAGTCAAGTTTACAAGAGATTTATGATTTCAGAAGTAATTATAAAGAGCAGTACTAAGATAGAGCACCTAACACAAAGTAACTGAATTATCTCAAGAGATATGTATAACAAATTCTGTCAAGAATAATTAAGGTCACCAAACATCTTATATTGAAAAATCTCACACAGAGAAAAAAAATAGAAAGGTTCTTGTAGTCATTAAACCAATTTCAAACCTGAAAGATCTTATAAAAAATAATCCCGACAGGAAAGGAGGTAAGAAAGAATAGGAATGAGATACCCATAAGGCAGAAAGTTACGACATGGAGTTTGAAATCTCTGGTTCAGGGTCCCTTTCGTGACTGCCAGAATGAGCCTCTCTTCAAAACCATCAGATTCTATTAATGACATAATGGTGCTATTTCTGGGAGTGAAAATTCGGTATAAAAAAAATATGAGAAGTATTGGAAGTTAAGTTTCCATCTGCTATCTCGACAGCCCTTTTCTCACCTGGAGTCGGAGACCGTGAGCTGTAGCACCCCTTTCTCCTATCCCTTCTTCATAAAACAGGCTTGGAGAATCTGAAGCTCCTTTTTACCATCTGGATCAGTGCTGCATGTTGGCTAAGAGGACAGGGGCAGCTGCCAGGGTGGGTGAGTCAAATTCCCAGCACCATTACTGATGCAGAGTCATGTTGAGCAAACAAGTGGCAGCAAGCCCCCCGCACTTTGTTTTTTCCTCTGTAAATTGGAAGTTGAACTATTTACCACCTTGCGCATGTCGGGTGTGTACATAAGGAAGGCACTGTGTAGATGCTAAATATCTCCACTCAATTGCTTAGCTGTAAACATTAATAGGCAGGAAAGCTTGACTCGGTGATCTAATCTGGACATTAAATCAACAGGCTCACTGCTGGTAGCGTTAAAATGTGCACTCCTTTAAAATCCTGACCTTTAATCACACACATTTAGTGGGTTAGATGATAACCTTTTGATGTCTAGAAAAGACTTGGGATGATCTAGATATTAAAATTCCAAGTGGTGCCTGCAGCAGCAGCTTTTCATTCAGCTTAGCAGGTCTTCACCTGCCTCGGCTGACAAATACATCCTTCTGCCAAATAAGAGGACACCATGCATGTCAAAGTGGGAGAAGAGTCTGACAGTGGTGGTAAGATGCTTGCATTTAGGAGGGAAGAGTCACTGGATAGCAAAAAGCCTCACCTGAATTGACAAGTTAGAAAAAGAAGTAGAAGGTTGTAATAGACCATTATGGTGGGCTGTGTTGTGCTTGATCATGTTATATTTTGAATTAGGAAAGGTCACAATCTGGTATGGACATTTATTGATATTTGCTGGCATTCTTGCTATTAAATCTCTTTCAATACATCCAACTTGCGCCTGTTCCCGTCAAACTTGCTGTAGCTTTCAAAATTCACCTAAACAGAGAAATTTCTCAGATGTGATCTGAAGAGGATCTCTCAGTGTATGTTCATACACCAAGCTAAAAAGGATGCCATTTAAAAAGACCTGACCATTGCTTTGATAAGAGTTGGAAGGGAAAAAAAAAAAATAAATGTATGTATTATTATCATAGTGAGTTTGCTTAACCATGAACAGAGAAGTGGAGCCTTTTTCTGCAGTTGACTCCCATATTCTATAAGTAAAAATCAGAAGAAAAATGTGGAAAAACAAGGCTTGCAACTGTAACAGTGCTGTTTCAATGAAATAAATTTCATGGGCACATTTACATTTCGATGCCATTTTCAATGGAAAGGTGTGGAAGCAAATAGTTTGTGCATGTCACTTATGTAATGCTGAATTGCTTGTCTCAATGAGTTAAAACATTTAATTTTCATGCTATTTCATTTAATTCCATTGAGGCTTTTGTACTCTAACATTCATTTTATGCTAAAAAGCTCTATGTTCGCTTTTATATTGCTTCAGTGTTGATTTAAGACATCCTATTCTCTCTTTAAACAAAATGGTTCAACATTATCAAAACACAGCCGTTTGGTATTTCATGAGAAATCTCAACTCTTGTACTATTTCATAATACACATGCATTTCAAAATGTCAGAAGATCCCACTGAACAAAAGTGTTTCCTTTCCAGTTCTGGTGGAGAAATTGCTTTTGGACTGTTACAAGTACTGACAGCATGCGTTATTACTTTTGCTGGGTGGCATTTCTTCATTATGTCCTTGGTCTGAGTTTTGTCTAGAACATGTTTAAGTAGTCTTAATGTTGGTTTTGTATCAGTTTCTTTAAATGTACAGAGAAGAGGTATCCATTACTCAGTGCTTCAGTGGTCACGACATCACACCATCTATGAAGGTGGTGGTCCATGACCTTCTAAAAAGGCATTTTGTTCAATTCCTGTTCCTATTTTCCTAATACAGCATTCATTGCTGTTTTCTGGGTGGCTAATTACTATTTCTATTCACAGATGAAATGGCTTTTCCCATTAATCAGCCAGCTGGGCTCTCTGTTTGCTAGGTATAGTCCCTTTTCTTGGAAAGGACTCATTTTTAACACTTGTTTAAGTGATTCCTCAGGAAATCTGGGGTAGATATGGGGAATAGGTGAGTTATAAGCTACTTCAGGCAATATAGCCAGCAGGTGATATCTACCCTTTCTCAGGGAACATGACCCTTAATTCCAGTTGGCTTCTGTTGCAAACCTTGTCTTTGTGAACCATGCCTTTTACTGTAACTTTGTCTTGGATAAACCCAGTCAACTGCCTGAAGCTTCTCACAGTGAGGCAGGTGATTTATATCCCAACTCCTCCCAGTAACTCTCTTCTGCACTCTCTTGAAGATAATCAGAGTAGCATGGAGGTAGGGTGGAGGTTAAATGCTTTATGTTATGCAGCTGTGCAGGAGCAGATGTGTTGGTAGGCCTCGAGGACTGGCATGGCCAAGGCTAGAGCTGGGACATCTCAAGCAGTACTTTTTGAGTGTGGGGACTGGGCATTAACAGTTTCAGAACAGCCTGATGCCTTGGAGTATTGCATTTTGCAATATTCTTCATATAGGATTTCTGACTGAAGATTTCTGTAGTGGTTTGGGTTTATGGTAAACAAGAACACAGACTTCTTTCCCCTGTGGTTGCCAAGAAGCCAGCCTATGTGAGGAGTGCTACGAGTGTGCTTTCCACCTTACTTCTTCAATATTTGCTGTCTATAAACACCTTCTGACTCTGGGTAAGATGCATTTTGATGGTATGAGGACTATCAAGAAAGAATTCGCTCTCCTGTGGTATTCCCAGAGTGGGGAGAGCAGGCTCTGAGAAATGTTGCAGCTTTGTTTTTGCCAAAGCTTACTCAGGGCAATACAACCAGACAGGCTGGTGAGATGTCTATCTACGTGTCTGAGCTCAATCAGATAGATTTTCCCTGTGTTCCTCTGGTGAATTCATCACTAAGCCTGCATTTCCGCATGGTGGGACGTAGCGGAGGGAAGAAGAGTGGTTGGGAAGGTAACTGTGCTATCATCGCCTAACACAGAATTTGCAACCTCTCTCTTTTTGTCAGAGGCTAAGTACCGGGGATGTTAGGCTCTGTCATTGTTGGGAAATTGTTTTTCCATTTACTTAATGCCCTAAGAGCTCTTAGAACTCTATCGACCCTCTGTGAGGGAAAACTAAGGCTGGTTTCCCTGACTTGTCCCTTTTCCTAACAAAACAAGCACACAAAAGGGTATAAGCTTGTTAGAACTCCAGAGGACACCGTGGCCTTTACTCCTGAGCTTTTGTGTAGGAGTAAAACCGAGTTTAAAAAAAAATGACAAAATAAGCCTTACTAATGGTGGTGTTACGGAATCATTTGCTGTCACAGTGATGCTATCTCCGTCAGCATGTTGGATAAAGGCTAAGTGTTCCTTGGCCAAGCTGCCCCAGATCTTCCATGGCACATTTTCCATGGCAGATGGTCACGGCAGAGCTGGGGACAGCCAGGACGAAGAGAAAACATGCTGCCCCCCAAATCACAATTTCCAAGGCTACGAAACTGAGAAGTACAATCAAAGGCATGGCTGTCATTTGGTGACACTGGAAATGTTTTGCTAAGTGTTCCAGTAAAGATGATACAGTAATGGTGTCACATTGTGCATTTATATGTCACGGTGCTTTTTACAGTAGCTATAGACTTGCAGATACACTCCTTGATAATCCTACAATTTTATCATCAGGGAGTGATAAGCTCTCAGATATGAAAGCTGATGTCAGCATCTTCTGCCACTTTGATCTGCGTGAGTTGATGCCTTGAAAATTAATGAGAACGCTACATGTGAAATCAGAATCAATCTGCTGTGGAGTTTTTTCCCCTCTCCGCCTTTCCAGGAGTGCTGGCAGGGGGAGGAAGGGGGGGGAGAGAGACATGCGTTATCAAATTTTAAGCGTGGCAGAGTATAGAGGCTGTAATCTCATCTCAGGATTCTTATGGCTTTAATAAACTCTTCATGCTTCATTCTTGCAGTTTACTGCATCATAGGGACCCTTCTGCAAAATTGCGGCCATAAATTTTTCCTTCTGCTGGACAGATTTTACTCCCTTGCTTTGGTATATATGTCATCCTGCTTTCAGCAGAGTCAAGACATGACAAAACTGATTAAACATTTGTATTACCTTTTCAAAATAGATAGAGAACTGCAATTTCTTAGGTGGAGGGAAAGAAGGAGAAGGCGTTGTGGAGTACGGTTCATAGGTGCTTCTCAAACACGCAAGGAAAAGTAAGACTCAACTCCTGCCACCTCTGGGGATGAAAATTCTTTGTCACTCAATCTAAGATGGGCAAAATATGTTTATTACTACTGGCATTTGGCAAAAGGTATTAGTCAATCATCCAAAAAAGCATTATTGTCCTGCCATCTGCTCCCACATCTGCTTAAGTCCTGATGGCCCCCAAGAAACTGTCTGCCGTTAGCAGTGATCCCTAAAAATAAAGTTCCTTTTACAATGGGTAAGCGAACTAAGTAGACCACGTTCTCCCTTAAGATGGTCTTCTGGCTGAGGCTGCGCATTAATTATGTTCTGGGCTGGCAGCTGTAATTTGCAGTGATTATTTGCCGGCTCCTGCTGGAGGAATTTGTGGGGTGGAGCCTGTTGCAGTCCCATCATGTTTTCATCTCCCTTCTTTGTCTTGACATGGCCTCGACTCACCCTGCTGCTAGCAAAGCTTTCCCTGTGCGTGCTGCTGATGTACGTGGCACAAGACCGGTGGTACCGATGGCTGCTGACACGAGAGGTGGTGGAGCTGGCTGTCGGGTGTGCCACCTTCGTGTCACTGCTCCTGTCACTTCCCCAGTGGAGGCAAGAGCCATGCTGCAATTTCCTGGTCTACACAGGTATTTTTTGGAGGCTGTTGTTCTTCTGAACCTCTAAGGCACCCAAGGTCCTGCATCCCCATTTCCTCCTCTGGCAGGAACACAGGGACACTTTGTTCAGTTGCAGGCATTTTATTCAGCAGCAATATCGTACTGTTTTTGTTGAAGGGACGTGCTGCCATGATGTTAAGCAAAAGGAGAAGCTCTCGCATATGAACAGAGAGATGTTTTGGGAGTAAAATCCTTTTGCTTCGCAAAATGATCCCTGCTGGAAAGAGCCTCTGACCGGCAGGTAGGCTCAGTTGCTTCACAACACAGCAGATGTCAGGAAAGGGAGGAAACCAGCCTGCCTAAAACTTGAGATTTGAGAGGGAAATCAGTTAATTTGGGGCTGTCGGCTTAGATGGTTTGTGCAATGTTGTTGCGTGTCCACACTTTTCCTGCTCTCAGTGATGATGATCACTGAATGATGGAGCTGCAAGGATGGAATATGCACGATGCTGGGGAGATAACTGTTTTCCAGCTGGGAAGGCAACCCCAGAGCTGCCAAGGGAGAGAAACTACAGAGTGCAATAGAGTCAATACAGCTGGCGATGTATCTGCTCCCATGACAGCTGTTGGGTACACATAGGTGAGCTAGCATCAAATGAACAGCTGGAAATGGGAGCAAGCATCTCTGGGCACACTCCCTGTGTGGTCAGGTTGTGCTCTACAATACATGGGAACTGTACTTATGATTGGAAGTGGATTTTTACATGTTGTGTCCTCGTTGCAAACAGTTTTGAGCAAAATGTCAAATCAGCATTGAAACGGAGGGGTAAGGTGACATTAGTAAAACATTAGTAAAACATTTGCTGGGTAATGTTTTGGCCACTAGGAAATGCAATAATTAGAATCTAGCTCTTTGGGGCTTGGGGTTGATGTTTTGTTGTTGTTGCTGTTCTTTGAGGTGATCAGAAGAGTTTTTAAATGGACAAAGGCATTAAAAGCTTCATGCCCATCTTCCTAAGGTTGCCAAGTAAGCTGTAAAAGAAATAGGGTATTTTTCCATGACAAACAAACAAACAAAAGAAACTGCTTAGTGCTAAAACTTCAGAGTAGAAGTGTTCTTGTTTTTCTCCTCTTTCAGGGACTCGCATTCAAATTAATCGTACATAATGTATTGAAGTCTTTTTTTACTGATAATGAAAAATAAATTCAAGTAATCATGGTGCCTTGGTATAAATGTCACAAAGTTTGACCACACAAGTTTATAGTTTCAAAACTCAAAGGTCTTCCGATTAAGAACTAATTTTAAATGTGTAGCTATCATGCTGGTTTCAGCAGGTAGCACATCTGATGGGATGCAGTACATGAATTTAAAAAGCGGTTAAGATTTATGCATCTGCATTACCATTGTCAGAAGAATCTTGCGTGGTTTCTTTTCTCTTTTTTTCTTTCTCCTGAATGGTTTGTGTTAAGTTCTTAGATTACAAAGAAGGGTCTTTGTAATTTTCTTACTTTATATTGAAGTCTTAGTAAGACTTCAATATAAAGACAAGAAGAATGAGACAGAAACATTTCATAGTTCAAGGCGGATTGTAAGATGGATGGGAAGGAAGCAGGATAGACAATTTCCTGGATTTTCTTTCAGCCTTATTTCCTGTGATCTTGTAAATCTGAGAGCTCATTCTGAACATCCATATCCATGGTAGGACCCAGTGTTGTGTGCCGGTGGGGGTGTTCCTGTAGATTAGGAGTTTCCTGACCAGGTACAGTTGTATTTGTGCATGGACATGACTTGAGGATTGCTGTCTTCTCTGCTGTAAATGAAGAGCAGCATTTAATCCCTTCTTTTTAGCTAAGTTTAACCCATTGTGGAACACGCAGCTCAACACTTAGCTTTAGATAGTCAATTGTATTCACAGTGTTCCTAGAACCTCTGTCCTTTGGTAAGGAAATGTGAATTAATTCAACTAAGAGCATGTTCTTTAACAACTTCTACAATGACTTTGCTCAGCTCCTTACTTGCATACCCGTGAGGAGCACTTGCACAGTGTGTTGCACCCCTGGTCTGTAGAGCTCACTGCTGTTTGTAATCCAAAGTACTGATCGTGGAACACAAAGTCCTCAACAACCTCTGTGTTGCCTCTGCTAAAAGCCCTGTATGAGATCATGCACTGAAAAGCCTTTGACAATCTTTATCACGTCTTACTGATGTTGTGCCTAACAGGTTGGAGAAGAAAAAAAAAGGAAAAAAAAGTTTGAAGTACAGAGCACCAGATTTTCATTCTCAGTGGGTATTAAAAAACAAAACGAAGCTTTCCAAGGTAGTTACTGGATTTAGGAAGAGTGGTTTCTTAGGAATTCAGAAAGCTAGCCAGGAAATTGGTATCCAAAAGCTACTTCAGAAAATCTGATTCCTGTTAGATTGCTAAAAAATGCACCAGGAAAACTGAAATGTCCATTTCAGGCCACTTTCAATATTTGAAATTGTAGGGAGCTGTATAATTACCTAGCAAGCTAATTTAAGAAGAGGTTAAGGTGTGTGTTATTCTGGTAACCTGTACCTCCAGCCCTTTCCATCTCCTCTGGACAGGGCCCCCCAAAGAACTGATGTTTTCACAGAGATGCTGTGCTAAAATAGAGGTAACTGAGCTGTGGAGCAGAGCCTGCCACCAGCACAGCCACAGTGCTTTAGGGAAGGTGCAATTTCCATGAGGAGCCTGGGGCACAACCAGGGCAAGGAAATACAACTTCCACAAGCCACTTTGGGGATCTCAAAGGAGAAAGCAGCCACTGTAGCTTTTTTTCTGCCAGTTTTAGCCAGGCAAGGACTATGCTCATTAACCTTCACATCGCATTGCGAGGTCTATTTGCTCAAGACTATGCTTGAAGGAGAGAGGTTATACGCTGAGCTGATTTGACAATAAAAGCATCAGTGTCAGTTCTGCATTCTTTTATGAACTCGTAATGTTTTAAATTGAAATACATTTGTTCAGAGACTGCCACGGGTATACATCCATCACAGAGGAAAATAAAGTATCACACTATTTCTGATTCACCAGCAGTTGTACCATCAGAGGCTGCTGATCTATGTCAAATGTGCTACTTAATCAGGAGGAACAGGGGAAACAAAATTTTCACAGACACATCCTCCTTGCATTGTCCCGCGGTGGAGTTTGCTGCATTTTCGAGGCAGTGGATTCCTAGCCAAAACCTAGCTGATTGTTGGAAATCTTCAAAGACATCTAGCACAGCTCCTTGCCAAGCTTCTGCTCCAGACCTGTTCGTACTCTTGTGCCAAATATCGCAAGAGCCAAAGGCAGGCTGCAGGTTTGGTAGCAGTTTAGGCTATCTTCTTTTGTTGTCCCATGTTATTGCTGTCATTTGGCTTTTGCTATTTTTTAATATTTTTTTTTTGCCAGTTATGCCTGTTCAGCTACTTAATCTGTTCTCACTGCAATGCTACAAGAAACAGGTTAACCCACACACTAATGTTTCAGTGCAATGCTGCAATTTGATAACAATAAACAGAAGCTTTTATGAGGCTGTAAATGTCTCCTCCATTTATAAATATTGTACTATAACTGCAGGCTCTGGGGTTATCACGCAGTCAAACCCTTTATCAAAGCCAAATATTTCCTAAAGTACCACTCTTAAAAATCTTTTGCAGGCATTAATGTTTCATTAGTTCTCTCAAATGAGTCTCTATGGGAATCTGGATGGCAAGTAAAACCTACCTCTAAAACATGGGAAAATTAACTGCATTTTTAATTCATTTCTTCAGGATTTACTCCACATGGCTTTTGGTGGTACATACTTGGTATTCCAAGTGAACCGTGCAACTTCTCAGTTTTAAGGTCGGCAGTAAAATCAGTAGCATTAGATCTATGAATGTGCACTGTACAAACAAGTACTCAGCCTCCAGACAGGTTTCTCGCCTGTGTGCCCATCCATCCCTCCATCTCTCCCTTGATGTTCCGTGGAGAGTATTTGTGCCTACCCCAAGCATGTGTATACCCAGCAGACCGTATTACAAAGCCTGCCAAAGCTCCAAGTACAATTATACTACTTCCCAGCACCCTGCAGGGACAGCTCATTTCATCTTGCAAAGCATGTCCTTCAGCTTGCAGCTCCTCCTTTGCAGGATGCAGCTCTGCTGCTAGTTCCAGACCTGTCTCATTTCTACTGAGCTGGGGAATCGCTGTGCTGTGTGGGACCAGCCTGTGCACGGGCACGTCTGTGTGTGCCTCTCTTCAGCCTGGCACCTCCCGTCTCTGCTTAACGAGCCCAAATTTCCAGAAAGAGGTGGCCAAACTGAAGTTGCACCCATGGTGCAACAACCAAAGAAGCACTCCTCAGGTATTTGACCTCTTCACAGATTTTCAGGTCAGTACCTCTAGCCTTGTGAAATAAGTATCCTCAGATCCTGTTCAGTGTTGAAGTGTGAGTAAGTAGCAACCTGTTGTTACTGCACAGTGGAGCAGGGCTTTGCAATTCATGTGAAAAAAACTGATTTTGTTGCCTGTAGTGACTTCATTTTTTCTGGTTCTTACACGGTCCTTCAAGCAGTGCTCAATATTGTTTGTGTAGCTTGTTCAGTAGACATTTCACGTAAAGATCAGCAAGAGCACGGATGGATGAGACTGAACCTGCAGTGTCCGTTTCGCAAGTGACTGACAGTTCATCCTTTCTCTGGACAGTATTTTTTGGGACTGATCTGTAAACGTGTGAGGTGAGCACCTGCAATCTATAAGGCCTCTTAGGAACACAAACAAAGGCAAACACCCGTGTGCTGCCCAACCTAGTGTGGCAGGCACTGGAGGGAAGAGAGAGCCTGGGGAAGGCAAAAGCACACCAGGGAGCCGAGTCTGTCCTTGGCAGTGAGCTTTGTGTCAGCATAACTGCAGATTTCTGCAGAACACTGATGCCCGTCTCATTCGTGTCACTTCTCTGTTATTGAACCGATTGCAAATGTGTTTATCGATAGTTCCCCAAAAGCATTAGTAAACAGGGAGTCAGCAACATAAGGGTTATGTAACTGGTGGGTCTCCCAGGAATCTGGTTGGATGAATCTACTTGGACCAAGTCGTCTGCATGATCTGTTCCTGTGGTCTGGAAGAAACTGTCCAATCTTTGCTGGAGGGAGAAAAAAAAAAAAAAAAAAAAAAAGTTGTAGAGTGAAAAATACCAATAGGGATAATGAAGTTATAAGAAGCAGGGGAAGCTGTGTGGTGTCATTGCTTTATTTGAACTACATGCAGTCTTTGGTGTAGTCTCACTGGGTGGTGTTGAGTATCTCAGAGAGTGGAGTCTCAGCAGAGGAGCTGAGCACCTCAGGAGAAGTTGTCAGTGAGTTCCTGGGGACCTGTTGGGTTCAAATGCAAGAAGCTGTCTTCTGAAAGTAGGGTGTAGCCAGAGATTGAGAGAACTTGTGTTGTTTCCAGGTACAGAGTTACGGAAGCTGTTACGTGAATGGTGTCTCCAAGGATGTTTGGGAGCTAAGAAAGGTTCGGAGAAAAGCAGAAAGCATTCATGGTCTAGAAACCTGCTTTTCTGAGGCACACCTATGCTTATTGCGAGCTAATTTAACTCTTGTAATTTGATTATCCAGCCTGCAAAAACCTACCTGTGACAAATCATTACAGTAGGCCCACAAAGGTGCTTTACAAACCTGTGCACTGAAAGCATTTCTCCTGGGCTATTATACGGTCATTTGCAGCGAGTACAGAATTGGTGAATTCAGTCCCCAGGTTCTCCATATTTCTTTTTCTCACATTTTATGAAATTGCTGTCTGTGGCAGTGACAAGACACCTGCAAATACCTTGCAGGAAAGTTATTCGTCATCAGTGCAGGCAGTTTGAAGGCGTAAGCAAACAGAACTTGGCAGGATTTTTTTTTTAATGAGAGCAGTTTTAAGCAATTCAATGTGAAAATTGTGAAGGGATTCTTTGCACATGCCTTCAGGTTTTCAGTTGCTTTCCTGTCCACTAATTAAAAAAAAAAAAAAAAAAAAAAAGTAATTTTGAATTCATTTTCCCAAATTCTGGGCCTTGCTGATTTCACATGATGGCTTTGCCACTCAGCTTCTCACCAACAGGAACCACAGAAAGACTTCGGAGCTAGGAAAACTGTAGTTGGGATCTTTGATACTCAAAATCTCCACCAAAAAAAGGCATCGTGAAAATAATTGGCTGGAAAATGAAGTTGGCCAGAGAGAGTCTATCAATAAAGTGGGAACGTTGAACAGGGAAGGAATGACTAACCCCAAGTTGGGGTAGATGATCCATCTCTTCCCATGACATCTCTCTAAAGCAACTGCTTGTGCTCATGCAGGAATTACAGGGTCAATGCAGAGATTATTTGATATTGATCTTCAGCCTGCCTTTATGCAGATCATAAGTCTGTAAAATTAGAGCGGTCCTTGCAAATTTATTAAAATGGCTTAAAGCACCTATTAATCACTTTGGAAACGCAGGTCAGAGACTGTGAACTGGAGCAATAAAGCCGTAAGCCACTACCAATTAGCTGTGGAGTTTGCACAGCAGGGCTGCTGGGCTCCCTTGCGTGTGGGTTTCCCAGCCAAGCACGCTTACTGTTGCTTTTTTCCTAACTAAACAGGGCTGCCGGGGCTCCCCAGATCATCGCCGTACCCCACCGTCAGCCATTAATTCTCATTAAGGAGGGATACCTGTAGATTATCACCAGGACAGTCGTATAAATTATTAATATCAGAACCAAAGCGTGCCAGATGTGAGAAATGGGAGGCACTGGAGAAAGCCATGGGCATGCATCACTGGTCAGGGGAGCAACAGGGGCTGGCTCCTTATCTACACAGGAATAGTGGCTGTGCTGTCGTATCCCATCGCTCCTGATAAAGGAAGAGGTCACTGCCGTGCACGCTTGCTGACAGAATGAGGTCGTCGACGTTATCCCTGATTAGCTGAATAATGGTTGTGACAGCTTCTTCGTTGTCTTGCCTTAGAAATGACAGTTTGTTTTCTATCCCCACCGACTTTTTTTTTTTTTTTTTTTTCTTAAAGGGAACAATGCTTGCAAAACAGGTCCCGAAACTAAGGTCTGGGGGGCTGGATTTTTTATTTATTTATTAAATTTTCTTTCTCCTTGTGAAAGGATAATGGGAAGAGGAGAAAAAAAAAACTTAGTGGGTTCTGTGGTGGCAGACACCCCGTGTATCTAGCAGTGTGTCCAAAGGATGCTGCTCCTCAGGTGAGGCAGGCAAGCAGCTCTTGGGTTATGCTACCAAGAGGATCATATAAACAAGCTGAGTTAAAAGCAGTGCTTTTTTTTTTGGCAGGGGAGGGTGATTGTCCCAGCAGCTCTGCTGTCACAAGTGGTGGATCTGTCCCTGCCACCCTGCAGGGTCTCAGGGGCACATGGTGGCTGGAGATACATGCTGCTCCTCCTGCCTCCCCCCAGGGTTATGTCCTTGCAGCAAGGATCACCAGACAGCTCTCTCCATCCCTTGAGGAGGAGGATGGCAGTGCCATGTCCCCAGTGCATCTGCCAGAGCCCTCAGCTGGTCAAACGGGGTGTCGCAGAGCCAGGCAGCTCTGCTGCAGAGCCCCCCAGCTGCAAAAGCAACCCTTGAAGGGGAAGGTTTAACTCATTTGCTTACATGAGGAATTTATTGAGTTTGTCTTAGGAAGGTAATGTTAAATCATTGCACTGGGGCTTCTTATTTCGGATAAATTTAGCAACGTTTTCCACAGGACTTGATTCAAACTGGAGAAGGCACTTTTACAACAAAATGAGAGTTTAAGTTCAGGCTTTATTCATTTTCATAAATTTTAAGGCCAGGCGGACGCATTAGATCATCCGCTTTGCCCTCCACAGCATCTCACCCCGGTGCCCCAGCACCGAGCACAGTAACGTGACTAAAGCTCCTCTTAACATTTAACGGCCCCATTAATTTTCAATTGATGCACCACTTAGACTAAGGGATTTGCACCCTTGACCTTGGGCATCTAACACATAAACTATCAGATTATGTTTTTGCAACTCTCTCGTACGCGTTCGCTCTTTCAGCGTCAGGAGCGCAGGCAGCTATAACCAGCTCAGTCAGCCGACATAAAAACCACTTAAACTTCCCTGGCACAGACAAGGCTAGAGACACAGGAGAAATTCAAATGTCCTTGTCTCGTTTAATAAGTTTGAAAGTGTTATTAAACATTGAAACGTGGCACACCTAGAGGGAGTTTGCGGGGAGTACCTTTCCTCTCTCTCTTTTTTTTTTTTTTTTAATTCCTGTTGAAGTCTCCTTGAAAAATGAGAACTGCAAACAGATTCCTCATTTTTGGTGCTGTATAGTGATTTGTATTGAAAGTGAACTGTTTTCTTTTCCCCTCCATCTGTATAGTCAGTGAATGGAAAACATTTTGCTGCAAAACCTTTAAGGAGTGCATGGAGGATGGAGTTACTCTAACTGCTGCATTAGGGAAGTAATGTAATGCAGGTTTGGTTTTCCTCTGAAACTTCTCTTGAATTTGAACTGAAATGCAATGAACTAGAGCACGCAGATACACTTTGGTAGGAATGGTTGGATTATAGAGAATTGGTACGAATGAAAAAGTTACAGCTGGAGCTGACCTGTGCCTGGCACCAGACTTGGATAAATTTGGAGTTTGCATTTGTGGATATCATCAGTTATTCACTCAAGCAGCTCACGGGAACTAATAAAGCACTAAGAATTCACGAGGGCAAACTTCAGTGCATTTAGGTGACTTCTTTCCTAGAAAACTCTTTCAAACACTTCTTGCTCTACCTGCAGCAGGGAGAGAAGTGAGACAAACTGCTGCAGTGCCTGGGCTGGGTGGCGTTTTCCCCAACCACCTGTGGGCTTCCTAGGTGCTGTGGATCTTTAAATGTCATTTTAATTCAGGCTTCTTGCCAGCGTAAGGTGTTTTCAGGCTGCTCACAAAGCTTGTAGAAACCTGATAATCTGAAAGACGGCCAAGGATAGCGAAATGCCAAAGACTTAAGGACTAGGTTTGTTACCCAGTTTAGAGAAAGAGTCACAGTTGTCTTTAGTGCGAGGTGCTTGCAGAGCATCAACATGA
This sequence comes from Anas acuta, assembly GCF_963932015.1. Classification (NCBI taxonomy): domain Eukaryota; kingdom Metazoa; phylum Chordata; class Aves; order Anseriformes; family Anatidae; genus Anas; species Anas acuta. Next base: position 62,569,350 of record NC_088982.1, on the reverse strand, counting down.
TGGGACTTGGGTGCAGGCACACACCATCACATCACCTGAGGGATGTAGTGCATTATCCAGTATAATCCACTGCTTACGCTGAAAATAACAACAAAGCCCTTTGTAGAAAGAGAGAAGGGGCAGCCTGGCATGGAGTGAAAAATAAAATGAAAATCCAAAGTTATAACCACACACAGGCAAAATAATATTTTCCAAGGTTGGTATCAGGGAAAGTTAATGGAGCTCTAATGAATATTAATTTATACCCACATAGATGACTAACTTCTGTGTTTTTGCTGACATGGCGAGCAATCAGTATTTAAATGTCTAGTATTTCTTTTGATTTGCCACAATTAATGTTTCAGGGCATGTATGTGAGTTTATAAATTAAAAAAAATTAATTAGAAGTTGTCGCTTTTGGTTTTTTGTAAAGATTGAATGGCAAACAGAGCCATTAAGCCGTGCCATGCTCAGAATCAGGATGCTGATGTAAATACGGATAGATGATACTAACGACTCTGAGTTATTTCTTTTTAATCTCCTCATATTTTGAATGGAAACATGGCTTTAAATGAAAATGCTCATTATACAAATTAGATGGATGTTATTACTAAGCACATTAATCATTTTTTCTCCAAATGTTCACTTTACAAATGTAATTATTTTTAATCATACTGGTTCCACTAAATTAGAGATTTGGTTTCCTTTTTGTACTCACATTTAAGGTCTTTGTATTTAAAAGCACATTATTTTTTATAGATTATTTCCTGCCATTTTACTTCAAAAGCACCTAATAAAATTTCAGTAAATGTGATTAAATAGCACAGAGAAGTTGCCATGGCATTTTTCTTCCTTTTAGCGTCAAAAAAATAGCTGGTTTCTCTATTACAAGCTTGCAGCTTCACAAGGATGTGGGTGGGTAATTAATCTGATTCCTCTCCGTGTATATCACAAATATATTTTCTTGCAGTTCAGTGATTGATATCAAGCTATTAAGTGCTTAACCCTGGCAGAAGATCAGGACAAGGCCTATAGGGCATTCAAATAACACCTATAGCTTTTCTGGAAGTTTCACAAGGTACTTAATCGACGGTATTGTCACCTCAAAAGCAAGCGTGAATTGTACCCTATTCTTGTAAAAAAAAAAAATATCCCAAATCCTCGAACCCATGGGAGACTTTGTGGACTGCTTTTCCCCTGGCAGTTTGCAGCAGAAAAAGCAGCACAAGATGTTGTGTTATCAGCTGCCATCTGGCAAAATTTCTTTGTCTGAGCTTTTCACCTGCTTTATGGGGAAAAACAATTAAACTCCACACTGAAGACCGTTCAGCCTCACAACCAGATCCAGTCGTTTTCAGCACTGCCCCTCTGTTAGTGTGTATAATTAATACGGACTTTGAGACATTAAGCAACAAATTCTGTAATTGAAAGATATTTCATGTGCAGATTAGGAAGCAACCATCTGCCACCTTCTTTGTGCATTACTGCGGTTTATTTTAGAAAGAGAAGAAAAAACCCTAACATATCCGTTGTTTTGCAAAGACCAAACATGCTCCCAGGAGAGCCTGGCTTTGCCTTTGCTGGAAAGGTAGTTCAATGCTGAGTGTCGGTTCACGATCTCTGTGCACATTTTCCACAGCGATTTTGCAAATGCATTGAGGAATATTACTTCTGTGAGATTCTACCTCACCCAAAGTTTAGCAGAAGATAAGAAAAAATCTGTTTTATGCTAATGAAGAGCATATTATTTGTCTGTGGTACTAGGTTATTTCTGTTGCCAATCCCGTCCTGCAATCTTAGTGCCCCATTCAGCATCCCTGACCTTGATGTTGGATGTATGACCATGCCCTCGCTTCTCCATAATTCGCCTACAAAAAGGTTCATACAAAAAATGGAGTGAAGGTGAGAGATATACTGATGAGATTTTGTAATGTGGGATGAAGCGGAGATGTGCTGTGAATATTTGTGATAGTTAAGGGAGTAGAGTGTAAAAGAAACCATCTACTCAAAACTATTCCTTGGGAAAACTCTGTTCATTGCATATGTTAGCAATTCAATGCAACTTGAATATAGTATGGGAGAGTGTTCTCTTTTCGTTTGCTGTGTGGCAGGCTGCTGTTGTACGGAGCATGGTGTTAGGGCATTAGCGATGGGTTGTTTCAAGGCGTTTTTGAAAATTGGCAAAACATCTATTCAGGTTTTGTAAAAGTGAACAGATCCATCAGGAAGGAAGAGCAGGGAAGGGGCTGGCAGAAGAGAAACCTCTTGATAGCTGTTCCATGCACTGGCTCACGTGTAACCCATAGCATGCAAGCCTTGGCACTGACAGTGGCCTGAAGATGCCAGGGTGCTCTGCTGTGTCCTCTGTTACGTTCTTCTGCAAGACCCTGCTCCTCTCAGACCCTGAGGCTGAAACCCACTGCAGGGACATTTCAATTCAGTGTATGCAACTCCACTGCTGCATTTTAATAGTTTTTACTGAAATGGTTAAGTCTTGGATTTGCAGGTAATGTTCAAGGAGGCAGGTATCCATGTTTCCCTGAGATGTATTTGTCTCAGCCCCGTAGGGTTTTTGTAACATCCCAGCTGAAATACTCATTTCTCTTTCGCACTTCTACCTAGAGCACAGAGCTCAGTTCCTTCACGCCCCATAGCAGGCACAGTGGACTCATCCTCTCTTCACATCTCTGAAGATAAAAAACCCTTGTGGTGAATAACCAGCCCAGTCTAGTACCATAGACAGGGCAGTAATTACTTTACCAGTGTCACTGCACCTCAGCAGCACATTACAGAGCTGGCAACTTGTCGCGTTAAAGGGGTGTAGCTGATTAACCGTTACGGGCCCGGTTGGATTCAGAGTACTGAACCAGTCGGACATTCACCAAAACTGGGGGTCCGTTCGGACATTCACCAAAAACGTAATAACCGCCTGGGGGTCCACTCAGACATTCACCAAAAACGTATTAACCACCTGGGGGTCCGTTCAGACATTCACCAACAATGCATTAACCGTCTGGGGGTCTGGTTAGATTCAGAACACTGAACTATCACGGATAACCACCCTAGTTGCATTAATGAGAGCTATCACAATGCAATCAAGTATGGTTTATTACAGCAACAGATAATCAGGTTCTTTTGGATTGCCGGTGATAGTGACTGTCTGCAAAAGCAAGCTAGTATGCATGAAATACACAGGGGTTCTAGGTGTGGGTTCTAGGTGTGGGTTCTAGGTGCGCAGCCTAGAAATAAACGCGTTAAAAGGATCAAAGACTCTATAGAGATTTATAAGCAAATATTCAGATCTCACCCAAAGGCGTCCCAATGGGGGGGGAAGAGAGGCTCAGCCCGTCGACTGATCCCAGGAGTCAGGAGGTCCTAAGGATGTTGTATGTCCTCGGGATGGTATCTCCCCTGACGATGGTATCTTCCCTAACATCCCCTCTCTCTTGGGCCAATTTATATTATTTTCTATCTTTTAGGTGGAGCTTGAGTGGCTCTAGTCAAGCATATCTTAGTTATGATTGGTGTAAAGTTTTCCCGTCTCCGTTTAAAGTAATAGGCTCCGAGAAATTCAGAGCGCATGCTCAGTGAGGGGTGGTCGCACCTTGGAGGCGGGTAGCTTTTGGGATGGAGGTGTGTTTTGGTATTATAATGATATTATAATGAGCAAAAAGTACACTAGGGTACAGCATTTGTCAAAACATGACAGGTCTTTGGCTTAGGGTGGCAAAAAGTGCAGCTTTGTGCACAAGAACAATCGAGGCCCCACCTGATTACAGAGCCTAGCCGTGGTGTCTCCACTCCACTCCACGCTCCGTGGTGTTCCTTAGAGCTAGCACACCAAGTTTCCCCAGCGCGATAGCATCTAAGGTTGGGAGCCTAGGGAATGCTCAGATAATGCAGTTATGCCCTACCCTGAAAGCCTCTTCAATGCTGTACCTTTTCCTTAAAAGTGTGAATGTTAGTTTTATTTTCCTAGTTACTTCAGGCATTTACACCACACAACTCCATTGGCAGTGGAATGAATTTGGCTTGGCTTCCTCTGACTTCTTGTGCTGTGATAGCTTCTCGGAGGCTGATTTGGGTGACCTATCTGTTCCTTCAGTGGGATACGATGCTAGCATGCAGTTTTCCCAGTGCTGTGAAATTTATTGTGTTTGAGATGTCTGCCTTTTTGTCATATTTGATAGAAATTTGCAGATCTTTGAATTTACTGAGGAGGGTGAAGGCGTTGATGTACACATACGTGCAGCACAATTACTTAGGCTTCGTTCCCTTAGGGAAGCTAGGTGAAAATGTCCACTGCATCCTCGGTGCCCATCAGTGCATAAAATGGTGAAGCTGTCTGTCTTAAAGGGCATTTAATTATGGCACAATTTTAAAAGTGAATGAGTGATAAGTGAGTTCTACTTACCGTGTAGTAAATGAGCTTTTTTTTTTTTTATTCCTTCACCCCTCAGAATCCTTGACATCTAACCTTTTGCTTATGTAAAACACTTCAGCTGTTCATTCGCAAGTTTAACTATGCTGAAGACTATCCAGTGGAAAGAAATCTTATTATCTTCAGCTTAATGTTTCATTATCTGGCACAATATGAGGATATTAGACTTTGATTGCTGGTTCTCTTTGGAGATTACAGCATTTAAGTTCTTATTCCTATCTTCATTTTAAATTTTATCTTTTTTTTTTTTTTTTTTAACTAGTTACATTTACATTACATTTATATCTTGTCTTGCAGGGTTTGGGGGTAAAAAGTTTAGGCAAGAAATTAAATATTCTAATTATATTTGCCTTGAATTGCCCAGATTATTCTGTCGTTCATCCATCCATTTTGCATCCTAACACTACGTAGACAAAACAGTGGGCATCGAGCAATTGCAATGGTGACTCGCTACTTACCAACATCACACATCTGGCAAAAAAATCCCTTCAAGAACAGTGTGATGACCTGAAGCACCTATGGATATTACAAAACCATTAATCTGTGACAATGTCACCCAAAGTTACAGTAAATAAGTTATCAAAGTGGTTTTATGGATGACAGTAATGTATCTGTTTGGAATCTGCTGTGCTCCGAAAGGCATATACATTCGCTATAAAAGGATCTTCAATCTTTCTGAATCATTTCATTCTTTTTTACACACTATAAAATTGCCACTTTTATGGCCAGGCTTGATGTACGATATGGCTGAAGAAATGTATGAGTTAATTAAAGAATAAAGAGCTGTCCCTCCTGCTGTGCATTTCTGTTCATGACATTAGCATCTTAGGACCAGTGGCTTGTTCTGTGCAGAGATTTAACTGTACATGATTCATATGGGGCTGCGGGAGGTTATCGCTGTGGTGTGCGTACTCATACTGCATGGGAGCTGGTGATTTCATCCAGAATCCAGAGGCTTTGTATCTCTAGGACGAGCTTCTGCACTCCTAGGAAACGTTTACACTTGTTTGAAATTGTCAGCAAGATCCCAGACCACAAAGCAGAGTTCTTTTTGCAAACGATAATCCCACCAAGGAAGCCATCATGGAAAACTAGGGCAGGAAAGGATCACTTGAATTGTCTGCTGCAATCACAGATGGCCATGCTGTCTCATTCTAGCCAGGCATGCGTCAGCCTCTGCCTTAAATCTCCCTGATATTTGCTTTCCATTTGTTTTTTGTTTTGGTTTGATTTGTTTTCTTTATTTTTGCTCTTTCTACCCGCCACTAGAAGGCTGTTCCAGGAACTCGCTCCTCAAATAGCTAGAAATCACCCTCAGCTTTCCAGCCAAAATTTATTCATGCCAATTAATGTTCATCTGTTCTTGTGCCAACATTGTTCTTTAGTTTAAATTGCTCTTCTGGCTCCCTGAAGCTTACCCCGCTGTATTTATAGAGCCCAATCAGATCTCTCTTGGTCTTCGCTTTGCTCAGCTAAATAACACAAACACCCTTAGTTCACTCTCGAGAAACAAGCTCATTATTCCTTTGGTCATCCTTCACCTATGCCCTGCTAGGTTTATATTTTTTGCACAGGGCTGGCAAGAAATGTCCACTGAAATGCAGCTGAGGTCTCCCCAAGTTGTCCTGTACGGGAATTAATGCTCTCCTCTCACAGAAGCGACCTATTTTTCATTGGCCTTCAGAAGCAAATGTATGTGCCCCAACACCTACCTCTGAGCCTCACACTAGCCACGTATTTCCTGGCCAGTAGCCTTCTTCTCATGCCAATGAGCAAAAATGGTATGTCCAGGGAGCAACTTCAATTTCTTATATTTTCCCTTTGAATCCTGGCTACCGTGCATTAAATAAGATACTTTCTTCCTGTGTCTCATAAGCATGTTCCCTTTCTTCAAAAGATTATTGTTTAGACACCCAAAAGGATGGCAATTGTAGCATAGAATGATCATTGGAAAGAGAAAGATACAAGACCTCCTTTAAATTTTAGAAAACTTGAAATGCTTTTTAGCTTGCTTGTCATTACTCAATATGAGCTAAGGCATTTACAGGATGTATGCTCTCCAAAACAAATTTAAAAGATAAAACATTCTAATTGCTCTTTTTTCTTGTCTTTTTTTTTCTTTTTTTCTTTCTCCATATTAGTATTATTATTTTAAGAAAAATAGTAGAAAATTGTCAGGAACTGTAACTTCTTACTTTTCTGTATGACTTAGTCTTGTGCCATAATTTCAAAGCCTACATCCAATAATGCAAGTTTCCTTCTAATAGCAGCTTTAATAAGTCATCATACCTCTGCACAGCCTTTATTATTGCTGGGCTCTTTTTGTCTTTTTTTCTTCATGTAAATACCAGTATAGACACATTTTTAATATCCTATGGATACCAGTTTTCTTCTTGAGGCCATTTTGTTCTGTGGAAAGACATGTAGAGTCTTTAGTTTACAATGATGTCTTGTTCCCATGGGGCAAAAGTAGATCCTCCTGTGGTCACTTTCCAATCTCGTTGTTTTGTCACAAGCAGGCTAGAAAAGCTAGAAATACAGTTACAGAAATGAACAGTACAGAAAGAAAAACAGCATAAGAAGGGTTTCTGAAGCTATGCAGGTTACAGGGCATTAAAAAGTACATGGCTGTGTCATATTTCTTTCTAGAACCCAATTTTGTCTTCACGAGCATGTTACACAACTATTATTCCTCTCACATACTAGGCTTATCATCTCCGTGTCCTTTCCAGCCTTCCTCATGTCCTCTGTGTTAGCTCTAATAAAAGTTAATCCATAAGAAAAGGCCCAAAAGACCAAGCTGACCAAGCTCAATTAGTTCTCTGATGAACATAATCAAAGCCAGACCTTCAACCGAAAGGGGTGGCACTCGCAGAGACAGGATAGAGCCTGCTCACTGTGTGTTTGAGCACAACTTTTATCAGAGTCTTTTAAACTTAAAGCATTTGGCTTTATTACTGCAATACCTTATGTCCACTTGCCCTCTACACAAGCCAACTGGAAGGGCACTCACAGCCTTGCTACACGTAGACTTCAAGTGAGTGGCTAGAGCTAGGCACACATTTTTATTAGTGTGTTCATGGTAAGGATGTCCCCTTGCAGCACGCTGCAATGTTTTTGAGGCAGTTCTGTCCAGATATGTTGTGTTAAAGAGGGTGGAAAACAAGGATTTGGGCTGGGGGGCGGAGGGGAGGTAGTAAAGAGGCAAACAGCTGGGGCCATGGCACCAGGATTTGGGAGCAAAATCCTTGTGTCTGTACATGCAGGAGGAAATCTTAAAGAGCAAAATGTATTTTACTACATCTTAACTAAGCAGACTAATTCATTCAGGGACCTCTAGGTCCCTCTTACTTCTATGCCATGATTCAAAGTAGATTTTCTGTACTTCTCGTCATGATGTACAGTCAGTGGAGTTTCCCATACTTATTTCTACCCTGAGACATCTGCATGTGCAAGATACTATATATGTATTTGGAGAAGAACGGAGGAATACATTTTTAAGGGCTCTTCAGACAACTCAGGTCAGTTCTCAGAAGTTTTGTCCTGCAATCAAATATTTAAAAATGCTCTCACAATAAGTGTATGCCTGTCTGTGGTACTCACTAGCAGCTTGTTCTAACCTTACGATGCTGGAGACAGTCCTGAAATTCTCAGCGGGTGCATTCTCACTGAAGCCCTATAAAAGGTAATGGGTAATTAATATCATCCAAAATTCTTCAGAGGCTGAGGATGGCAGAATTTAGCTCATATTTCCTTTTGGGACCATGAAAGTTAATTCCTATACTTTCTGGCAAAAAGGCTGATCTTTCTATTCTGAGTGTTTTTATTTCAGAGCATATAAGCAACAGCAAATGCATGCACTTCTAGTTTTGTATCATTCTTATTGGGATTTAATTTGTCCCTTTACTAGTGAAGAAAGATCTGAAACATCCTCAAAGTTTAAAGAGATGTTAATGTGCTAGAAAGAGCCTTTGAAAGAGCTTGTTTTAGTCAAAATATCGCAAGAGTGTTAATTCTGAGACTTTCAATAACACTAAAAATGTTTATTGATAAATGCCTCATTTTCTTTTAATAACACTTGCTTTAATGTTGCTGTAAAAGGCATCAACTTTGGCTTAATGATACAGTGTTAGTAGTTAAAAATCTACCTTCGATGGTTATTTGTATTTTAAATTTGGCGTTTTCATTTGATCCCATATGCTTTTGACAGCCCTGGATTGAATTAAAGCAGGATCCCAGGTACCTTATAAAGGCAAGAGAGCAGCTTGATCCGAGGCAGCACCTGAGCTAATGTCTCTTTCCTAGCTGAGTGATAGCCAGGCAGTTTGCAGTGCCAGCAACTGCAGTTAAATCAAATTGACTTTTAGTGTTAGACCAATGGTGCTAATAGGCTGGGTTGACTGTCTATGAGCGGATATGGAAAGACAAATACATTAAAAGCAGAGGTCACGCTTATCTTTTGCTTTCGGCAGCACAGGCTTTACAGTGTGAAGTTCATCTCCCCTCCAAGAAATTATCGTTCCTCCAGTTTATCTCAAATGAGTTTGCTAATGAAAATCTAGAAGGATTTTTCCTTGTCACACCATCCTCCATAACTCAAGACTTATTGCCCTTGCATCCCTTCATGCTCAGATGGGAGTAGGGATTGTTTTCCTTTTTGGTTTTGCATACAGCATCTAGCACGGTGGTGTCTCAACCTTTGCTTTAGGTGTTAATGCAACAACTAATGAGGAGCAAGGAAAGTGTGGGAAACATGGGGAGGCTGTGAACTGGCTGGGGGAAATATCTGGTAGGAAATATAGATTGTTGCTTCCTCCAACAGAAAGGGCAGTAGGCACCCCAGTGAACCTGCAGCAACATTCCTCTGCTGGTTTCCTGAACTTTTTGCCAATGCTAAAATAATGGCCTTTTCACACAGCTGAACACCGTGGGCAGTGGAACAGTCTTAATAGTCCTCTCAGTGTTGAATGTGATGTACTGAGGGCTGCAGAAGTCTTGGCCCATCGGTTTGTACAGGGCTCGGTGAGCATGTGCCTGTGACTTGGCTCAGGGTAGTGCCCAGAAACCTCTGAAGACTCGCGTCAGGCAGATTAATAGCATCTCTGGAAGGAGTTAGCCTCAGTACAGAGTAACTAGAGTCAGCACAGCAGTAGCATTGACAGCACAGTAATAATGCCAGCGTGTTTGCAGCTGAAGGCTTGTACCACGCAGTGAGGCAGGACGAACAGAGCTGCGTTTCAGGAAGGACATCAGCAGAAGTGTCCAAATGGCTGAACATCAGGCATGCCATGCTGCCTCTCCCCTGTCTTTGGAGAGTACAGAGATACAAGGAATGGGTAGAGAAGGTGCAAGAGGTCTGATGCTGGAGAGACAGCATGGCCAAAGCCTTGTGCTCTTTGTACCCTCAGTTATTCAGCACGCTCCTCGGAGTTGGCCAAAGCCATTTTCCAGTGTGATTTTTCTTGGAAAATGCTCTTTCGTTGATATCTGAAAGCTCTGTAGGAAGATTGTCAAAAGCTGAATTCAGACGGAGAGCTTTGTTTTGAAGAGTTTCGTTTCACCCATCAGTAGTGCTGTCTGTTTGTATTAGTTCAGATGATAACAGACATTTTTAAATGCAGCTGTTGTACTCCGTGCTGGGAATCACAGTGATTTTTACCATCTTGCAAGGAAACATTTCAACACTATGAAAATCCAACTTTCCACTCAAACATTTTGACACCCAGAAAGTAAAAATTTTGGTGTGGTAATTTGATGGTTTCAGTATAGACCAAGCTTGAAATCCTGCTCCACAGAACATTTTGAATGTGAAACATTTTTTTTTCTAATTTGATTTAGAGAGGGCTGAATAACAAGCCAACTGTGTACCAAAAATCTGGAGCTTCTTGCAAGTTGAAAATTCTGTGTTTTGTTTCCCTCTAATACCAAGACAGAAAAGGTTAATCTGAAAGTACACTGAAATTCACATTTACAAAATCCAGTCTCCACAAGGCCGTGAAATCCTTAATTTGTTTATTTCTCCCATAAGAATATAAATCACTGTTGCATCCCCCAAATGTTTGTGAGTTTATCAAAAGGAGCATTTATTCAGCATTCATTCCACTCTGTCATTAAATCCTCTGGATTATATGGCTGTTGTTGTCTTTTAAATTCCTGGTAAATATGTTGCTGACAACCAGCTGTTCTTTTCAGTGCATCATAACCAAGCCTCCTAGAGTAGATCATTAGTCTGCTCGCATCCATCTATTTTATTTATGTCAGTCAGGGAGATTACAACAGCCATCTGCAATCGTGGACAGCTTTTGTTTTGTAGGAATGCACTGCGGCACCATCGAGGGCAGGGGGACGTGGGGGACAGGGCAGAGCTTCAAGGATATCAGCTCGCCGAGGGCAAGAAGGCTTGCCAAGAGCCCAGGGTAGGGACACTTTGGTCTCTGGTGACTTTTTCCCTTCTTGCCCCAACGCTGCTTTGAGCCAGGCAGGCTTAAAAATGTGGAAACATCTGGGGGCTGGAAGCATGAGCAAGGCACAGGGCACCGCCTGGTTATCTTTGGGAGCCAGCAGGTCTCAGAGAGCTTCTGCACCATCAGTTCCCTTCCCAATCCCCAAACAGTGCTACACGTTTCCCCCTTGGCAGCATGCTGACTCCTGCTGCTGCTTTAACTTTTCCGTGGTCTGATACATCAGGCTCAGTTCGCTCTCAGTTCAAGCTGTGTCAGAGACTCCCATGTGCACGGTGGTCAGAGGTTTTCTCTGCTGGGGAAATCAACCTTTATGTTTTCCAGCTTGCAGGATTCAGCCTGGCTGGTTTTCTCTCTGAAAGCAAGGGGATGCTGTCCCTCACACCCGTAATTTACAGGAATTAGCAATGAAGTGATGCTCGGTTTGAGGGAAAGAAGCACTGCGAGCAACTGGGTCTTAAAAGGGAGATTTGGAAAGTGAGGTCCCCACTGGGAATCGGTAAATTTTGGTTTCTGGTGAAAACATAAATATTTGACACTTTCTGTGAATCAAAAATCAGAAGAAAAAAAAAAAAAAACAGTCATTTTGGATTGATTGAACTATTTCTCTCACAACTTATGCTGAAATACATAGTATTTCATCTGTCTGTGAAATGCAAGCAAACTGAAAGATTAGTTATATTAATTAGAAAAAATAGAAAAAAGACCTAACACTTTACTTTCAAAGAACAGATGGCTTTCACTTCTTGCGGCTGTAGAGTGTTTTGCTGCAACATAAAGGCATGCAGCATCTCCTCTGGGGATGAAGGAAATTGAAATGGAGAGAAAATCTTGCAGGGAAACTCACTGGCAGCTCTAGGTAAGCAGTAGAAATAACAGGCATGATCTTTACTCCCTCTGACCTTTGTTGGTTTCATTGCCTGCTGCAGGCTCACGGGCCCTGAATCGCTCTGCTCTGAATCAGGGGAAGGGACTGAACCTGGGGCTGCAGTAGACTGGTGGCTGCTCCTTCAGCTTAGAGGTTGACTTTCCTTCAGCAAGATAACCAGGGATTTCCCCAGCAAGGACAGCAGTGGACAGAGTCTGCCCAAAACTGCCAGAGCAGTTTTGGCAACAGGTGAGACCCTGTGCACAGACTGCTTTTGGGACACTGCAAATCACTGCCTGAGATCAAGGTGTTAGGACATCTGCTTGCCCTCAGCTCTCTGCCCTTCTCCCCATCAGGATAGCAGCAGCAGAAGCCCCGTCTGCAGAGATTTATTGTGTCAGAGGGTGGTTTTGTCTGTTTTCTCTCCCAGCTCGCCAGGCTTAACCTTTTGACCATCCTTCAGCCTGCCTCATAATGTGCCTATTTTATCGACAATTGCAGTTAAAATGGAAGGCAGTTTGGCCAATCCTGCTGGCTGCCGCTTTGAAAATTTTGTCGTGACCTTGTTTGTGTCCTTAATTCTTGCTGGAGATGCTCATCTCCTTGCACTGTAACCAATGAATCAATTTTATTTTCTCTGCTCCAAGTGGGGGGTGGGAGTTTCTCCCCCCTCTGTATCTCCAATAAGAAAACTCCTGCAGTTTTTCTCTCTTTGTAACTGCCTATTGATTGTGTGTGTCAACCATATGTTTGTGGATGCTGAAGGATCTGATTTTATTTCTATTTGCTCAATGGTATCTGAAAAAAAAAATGACTGCTCAAAGGGCTGCTGAGAAGTGGGGATCTTGTCAGCATGTTTTATAATGCATTATTCACAAATAATTGCGACACGACGTAGTGATTACACGAGGCATTTCCTTTTTTTTTTTTTTTTTGCTTGCTTTAAATATGCCCTTTGGATGACATATGCATCTGCAGTCCCAAGGCTACAGAACTGCAGTTAGGCAAGGTTGCCTCCTGTTGCATGTGCCTAGATTTAGTGCCCTTACACAAACTGCGTGCCAGTAAATAAAAGTCATTTTTCAAAGCGTTTGCAGGCAGCGGCTGCTGTGCTTGTTTTTGTCGGTCTGGGCAGCCCTGTGCCACTGAGAGCCAGTCAGCGAACCACCGGCTGGCACATACCACGAGTTGCTTGAGGGATGAGAAACTAACATCAGTGGCTTCTTCAAGGATGACAAACTGCATTAGCTGTTTGGCAGGCTTACCGAGAGAGCTAAACCCATCTTGCATCGGGCTTCAGCACCTTGGCCTGGAGTCCACGGCACGTCTTCTAGCAGAGATGCCGTAGGCTTGTGGCATCCCAGCCCTTGAGCTGCTCAAAGAGAACTTGGGTGCTGAAATAGCTGTCTGGGGCCACAGCCCCTGGGCATTCAGCTCTGAAAAGGAGCAGCAGTGGCGGAAATGGTCTTTGTTTCATCAGGGACTCAGACCCGTCAGCACAGGAGCAGGGTGGTTGTGGAGAGCTGTCATCTCCTACCTACGAATGACTCCTGAATTCCTTCCTTCAAGCTCAAGCTCTCTGGCACAGTCCTGTGGCTGCCCTGAGGGTTTGGCGTCGCAGTTCATAAGTGCAAGAAATTTCACCGCCTTCTCTGGTAGGAATAGCACTTTATTTCCCTGACAAAAATGAAGACAAATAACTGCACATAATAAAACAGCATGCTTTTGTTTAGTCATTATCAGTAATTCCCTGTGTAACTTGCAGTACTCTGTGCAAGTCCATGGTGTGCTCATAGTGCATGCGTGAAAATTATTGTAAAATTGGCATTTCCAAACCAAGTGCAGGAATGTTCGAGGTACAGTTTCTGACAAATATTTGCATGTTATCAAAATAGATTACCTGTTTATTTAAGTGTTCTCAGGGTACTATGTCTTCTAAAGTTAATTTCAGGTCTGTAAGCAAGATCAGCACTGCCTTTATTACATTGCAGTAAATCTTTATTATATCTGTGCTTCCCTCTCCTGGGACAGATGTCCAAGGCACTGAGCCCTTGGGGAGACTGCAGCTCTCAGATTACTACGGTCCTATTCACTTTGTCCTTGTGTCTGTATTACTGCAATATCTTTTCCTTTTACCTGCTAGGGCTCTCTACATAAGAAAACATTTCAAACGTATGTGAGATTATGTTGCAGCTTTTATTCCATAGATTTATGGTTTAATAGTAAGATGCTGTTACAAACTTGATTAGTTAGACCTGGAAGAATTATTCTTGTGTTTTGCAGGGAGGAGGCCATGAACAGCTGCAGAGGTTAGGAGCAAAGGAAATGTGTAGGAGAGTCATTCGGAAGTTTGGGCATGTGGGGCAAGAGGGCTGAAATAGGTAACACAGATATTTCATCCGTAGCCTTTTGAAATCAGGAGTTGGTTTTCCTTTGACATTACTGCGTATCTCAAAGCTCTAATAGATAAATAGTAAGAGTTAGAATGAAAGCCATACTAGTCCAAACGCAAAGCACATTCTGCAAAGAGATGACGTAAACCAGAGGGTGGAAGAATACAGTGTTCTTATGTGACAGTATTCTCTGTTGGTTTCAGAACAGGTACTTTGTTTTTCATTAGATGCAATATTGGACATGTCATCTTTAATCCATTTCTGTCAAGCTCTGTTGTCAGAAAGAGTGAAATTTCTCTCCAAAAAGACATATCTGTTAATCCCTAAAAGCACACTGCAGCCACATTCTAGTCCTTCCAGCTCTCTAATCAATGTTTCATTCTGCAAGGATGCCCTTGAACCTAGGAAATGGCTTCATATTATGTCCTAGAAAAAAAAAAAACCATTTGTTTCTTTTCTCGTCTCCAGGAGAGGGACACTTTTTAAAGTATTTGTTTATTTTGTAACTCAGTGTCATGGTGCTCCACCAGTCAACTGAAAACCCATCGACTTTTCGGTATGAGTAAGAGCAAAAGAGTGCTTGATGGGGTCTGTTTTCTTCTGAGCCTGCCCTGTAGTGCTTTAAAAGAAAGAGCCCCCAGATGGTGGGAGCTGTGATTTTAAAAGAAAAGCCTTCCTTGTTGAGAATGGCAGAGTATTTGGAACAGCAGAAGGGATCACAGGTAGAGCTGTATTACTTCTTCCCAGGAATAATGTCATGTGTTACAAGGAAGCTAGCTAATGATCAGAATTCTTCAACAAAAGATGTGAAGTTTGCTTTTTTAAATAAGGAATTCATTAGCATTGCTGAATACTCTTTATCATATTTCTTTTATCTATAAATGATTTCCTCTTGCTTGGTTACTCAGCCTTCAAATGCTTCAGAAGTTGGATAAAAGCAGATATATGTTAGAAATCTAGGTGTTGTGAAGGTGTTAATATGTGGTAGGTTTTTTTAATCCAAATGCACGTACTTCAGGACCCATTAGCTTGTCTTTTCACTTGACAAAAGAGGTTTTAGATTTACCATTATCTTGCAAGGCAATTCAGTGCAGAGTATTTCAGTCGCACCATGACTGACGCCCCTCACATGGGCCACTTCTTGTCCAGACGGACAAGGAAATATTTTCTCAGAGCCATCCTCACAGGGCAGTGCCAGAGTAAAAGCCAGTCTCTGGTGAGCTAGGCAAATAAATAGCCAACCACTGGTGCCATGATAAAGGCCCAGGGCAGCTCTACTCTTGGCTCCAACACCTGCAGAAAGAGTTACATGTCCAAGTTACATATGTAGCTGAACACCAGGTCTGCAGAGAACATTAGAAAAAAAAATTATTCCATGATGCTAAATCCATGTGTTATGAAAACTGCCTTTAATTGTAGCTATACAGCAGCCTTTATACACTCACCTGTGATAAACCAGGCTTTTCATAGTAAAATATTATTCATGTAGGTACTTGTCACTGTGCAGTGACAACACAACACTTCATTTACGTTTATCTGTGGAACGCTGGAACTGGCATACAGTACATTTCTCTAAAAGCTTTCATGAATGTTAATGACAGAGAATATAGCTTGGAGACAAAACTTGTGCCTAGGAAAATACAGAAAAGGGAAGCCAATAAAGCATCATGTGGAAAGTATTAGCTTGCTGAAAAACTCTTTATGGTTTGAATTAATTTTTAGTTCAGCAGCACTTGTTAAAACTATAAATAGATAAATAGTCTCTTGCTTTCCTATAGCTTTCTCCCTCTTATAGTGTGCTTTAGAAGTCCTCATGTTCAGTGATTTTTATTTTATTATATTCAGCTATCACTGCAGGCTCTCTTTCAGAGAACTACTTTGCTATCAGGTTGCTTTATCTCAGTTCCTAGTGTGATAAAAGCCAATTTAGAGTCACTTTCTTTATACAAAACAATGGAAAGTACAAGATATTTTGATGATAATAGCATGTTTAAAAAAGGATGACCATCTGCCTATTCACTTCTCCTGTTTTCAGTGTTCTATGGAGAGATGAAATCACTGAGACAATCTTCAGTCCTGTCAACTGGGAAGATGTGTTAACTGTCTTATAAGACAAGCATATGGCTGGGTCTTAAGGGCTTTTTCAAACTGGGCATCCAAACGCAGGCTGCCAAGCTGTGTACAGGAGCATCTGCCACTTTGGTTCCCCATCACAACGCCTCAGTGCGTCACCAGAGAGCCTGAGCTGGTGCCTGCTCTTGTCAAGGTCAGCATTTCATGGCAAGAGCAGGCCACTGAAATGTAGACCTGTGAAACCAAAGGCCCAACTTTAGGCTACCCCATTTGAAAGTCTTGAAATTAGACTTTGAGAAAGATGAGACTTACCCGTCTGGAGGATCACAGCAGAAAACCAGCAGCAAGCTGCTGGGTGAACACAAAGGGACCTGTGTGTGAGGAGTCTCCACCGATGGGAGAGAAAGCAGTGCTTGGAGCAGTGGTGTTCACACCAGCCTTCCTGGGCAGGCCAGGAAGGACTCCGTGGGACTTCAGCTGATTATTTTCACACTGTCCCCACCAGAACTGTTGTCTAGTAGGCTCATGTCTCTGTACCTTGCCGTATTTGTGGTCTTTTGGCTTGGATGGCCTAGCTTCTGAAGAGTGTTGAGCAGGAATTGCCCCAGTAGATAGAGGCCCTACCTGTGCCAGTATTTGTGCTGGCTCCCTGCGTCTAACCTGAATCTGTCTCACTCCAACTCTGACCACTTGAATCTTCTGCTATGCATTGCTCTGCCTCCTGCTTCTTGTGACAAACATCATTATGTTGCATCTAAGATGAGGGCTGGCAGCAGCATCAAGGAAGCTCAGGCTGGCCACTGGAGCAAAAAGCAAGGGTAGGAAACATCCTGAGCACCACAGGGGCTGTGGGTTCACTGCCCTACAGTCCATCACATTTCCAAGTGGAAAAAAAAAATAAAGGAGTGAGCTCAAAGGGAAAGAATTGCTTTGTTTGTTGTAAGTCGCAGATTTCATGGCCCCCACAGGGGAGCAGGACTGAAAAGTTTTGTTCACGTTTTCCTGATTGTTTTCCCATGTATGCCAGTGCATGCAGAGTGCTGTGATGGCGAGATCCTTCACAATGTCTGTTGAGTAACTAACTCTGTATTCAGTGGCTAAAGTACGGTGCAACTACCTAAGCAATGGATCACGTTGGATGTTGGCTCATTCCCTTTGACCTTGAAACATGATGATATTCTGGCACTCAGGTGACCCTGCCCCTGTCTTCCTCCTACTGATGGCTCTGAAAAAGTTAGGTCTGTGCTTAAGAGAGAATACTACCAAACGTGTTTTCAGTTAACCATTTATTTCCTCATTAGCCCTTAATACAAGAAAATATCAGAGTATTTTGAGCTCTTTTTTTTTTTCCCCCAAGTAATTAGTAGTCATGACAAACTTTCCCAAGAAAATGCTTGTGTGGAGACAATTGTTTTGTTTCAGAATATCCATGATGCTTGTGGCTAAAATTACTGGCAAATACAGGGAGATACGTTATCTGTCCTAATCACACAGAACTTGCCCTGAAAATCACAGAAGGTAGAGTAATAGAGAAAGATCCATGAATGTGCAGGAAGTTGGATTTATTGCTATTTGTGAAGTGACTTAACACAATTTAGAACAATTTTAGCTAGTCAAGATCACATCAGCAAATCCCAAAATACCTGCCTTATTTATTTATTTATTTATTTATTTATTTATTTGTGTATTTATTTATGAGACAGCCTGTTGTAGTATATCTTCATTTGTTATTACCTAGTATTTGCTCCTACCATGATTTTAAAACTTCAGTCATTCAGTTAGGGAGCCAACACCCTTCTTCCCCTATCCTCACGTACCAATTAACCTACTAAAAAGCAGAGAGGTAAACAATTCCTGAAGTACTTACTTGGCTTAAACTAATTGCTGAAGAGGAACTGTGTTCCCAGGAATTAGAGTCACTCTGGTAGCGTGCCTTGAACAGACTTAAAGCTGCAATAATCTCAACCAAGAGACTGCTAGATAAATGTGTAATTTTACCAAGTTACCTTTCCTCATGAACTATTCAAACTTCAAGACTGCTAAAATGAGACATTTAATTAACCTGAAATTAAAAGAATCTCAGTAACTGGAGTTAAAAACAAAAAGAGACAACATTCTTATGACTCACATGTCTAACACTAGTTGGAAAAAAAGTTTCAAAATATTTCTGTTATATATAAGTGACTAAAGAGTACAGAAAATACTTTTTCTGAAACAGATCTTTATTAGTAGTCTGGGTTAGACAACTGGGTGTTCACTGTAACTCAGGTTTTCCATTGAGAGGATTAAAAATAAAATAAAATTAGATGTTATCAGCTTAAAAAATAAAAAAAAAAAATATGGAAAGTGATTTATTTACCAAGATGAAAATGAGTTATTGTTGCTAACGGGCAAATTGTGAGACTCTAGATTAGACATCAGAAGAGGAATATAAACACAATTTTGGGGGCAAATGAACTTTGTTAGAACACTTGGGCTGGTGCTAAGATAACATAGCCTCTAGGAGACAAACTGCCTACTTTGCATCTGTATTTTGGTATTTCTCTAACAACTAAAGGTTTTCTGGCAATCTTTTTCGCAGGCTTAAGGGAGCCAAAAGACCTTGATAAATGTGCAATGGTAGTAGAATGAAACTAGAATTAAGATATACAGAGTTAGGCCATAAATGCATGCTTAAACAGTTCTGATTCTCTTGCTGTCTCTAACTACAATTGTGCTTCTGCATGGCAAGGATCCACTGATTTGCAAATGGAGCTAAAGAGATTTCAGGACTTGAATAACAAATCCAGGGGATTCTAGAGGATCCCCTGGAAAATAATGTCCTGGAAAGCAAAGTAGCAGCGAGAACTTACTGGCCAAATTGAAGCGGAGCAGAAGCCATTCATCTGTGGCAGTTCAGATAGGGACTGAAATTTTGTCAAAATCCCTCTCCTTTTTGATAACAAGCTGTAATCTGGTTCACCTTGTGCCCAAGGATTTCACAGTGCTTGATACAAGTTAAAGTGAACGGTGTCCAGATGCAGTTGGGCATTGAACAAGAAGATCTTAACATGCTTGTTAGTCCAGAAAGTCTTCTGCCATTTCCAGAGCTGTTTAATGTGAGAAAGGGTGTATGGACTTAAATGATGTACCCAAGGTCATGCAGCAAATTAGTAGCAAGTTGGGAAGCAGCTCACAAACAGTCCCCTCCTGGGACTGTGGGGCTGATCTGCCTACCTGAAAATAAAAGAAAACCAGATGTCTCTGCAGTGAATCATTTTAAGCCAATTTGTATTGAACAATTTGCTATCAGAATCAAATGAAAAAGAAAGATGGGGGGAAAAAAAAAAGTTGTAAAAGTAGTCTAAACTGTTTTAACAGCTTAGCAAGTCATCCTTTGATGTGGTGCTTTAGAGGAGTTGAGGCAGGACATGCTGTTTCTGTGCAGTTTAATAGATGCAAAAATCCATGCATCTGGTCAACATCTAACACCAAACCTTAAAATCACCAGATCTGAATGCATGCAGTTGAGGTGTATTCCATTAATTTCAGCAGTATCTGTGCCCGTTTACACCTGCTAAATATCTAGCCTCATATTCAACATAAATTTTCTCATCATCTCCCAATTAGCTCCATTGCAGAAAATTAATTTAAAATCTTTTAGAAGGAAAGAAGAATTCAAGAGCTATTTTTTTTTTCACTTAATTAAAACCTCTTCTTTTTGATCTGTTATTTTTCTGAAAAAGATATCCAGTAGTTTGTCCTCTTTGGTTACTGAATTAAATGGCTCATTTGCTCTGCATTAGTTATTGAGCTGTACACTTAGGCTTCAACTCTTGTGAAGGGCTCAGAAGATGATAGGAATCATAGCTGCTTTTCTCCGCACCTCTGGATAAAATTTCTTCAGGTACAGCTTGTGTTTCTTTTGGGCCCAGAGAGACATCTGGATGACCATCAGGAAAGCAAAAATGCCGACTATCAAGAAAAAAGGGAACAAAAAAAAAAAAAAAGGATCGTGTTTTCTTTCAGTGCTTGTTTCTGTGCACACAGGAGGGTTTAGGGACAAGTCTGAAGTCTCTTCTGTGGGCAGAGACAAGTTAACCCTGCCCTCGTTCTCAGCCTTGCAGTGGCTGTGATAACGTGTCCTGAGGCTCACAGCTGCCATGTCAGAACGCATGCAGAAGATGTTCACATCTTCTAGAGACACCCTGAAACACCTCTGGCCTCATCATAAATCACGGCCTTCTTGGGCCTCGTGCAGTCGCGGCACAGAATTCTCTGTGACCACACACGACTATTTCTCTGATTTGCTTCTGGCCTATAACACTTCTTCATTTTTACCCTCAGCTTCCAACCGCAACAGGGAGCTGTGCTGTAACGTCTTGTTGTACAGATGGACCCTGGAGCAAGCAGACAGCCACAGATGAAGCTGTCCAGAAGTGAGGTCTCACAAAAACCTCAGTGGAGAGCCCTGCATGGTCCTACACGCAGGTCTTGCATGGGCCCCTGCTGTGGTCATCAAGGCTCAGTAAGAGGTCTCTTAGGTTCCCCTCCTTTCAGGCTGAGAGGTAGAGGATGTGTTTTGTTTTGTTTTGTTTTGTTTTTCAAATTCAGTACCCTTTTCCTCCCTTAAAACGAGCTGGGGGATCAGATTCATCTTGCATCTGGCCAAGTTATGTTTGGGACAGTCACTGAAAGGATGTGCACACAGCATCCTTTGCTGTTTTCTGCCCCCAGGAATGCAGCCCTACAATGCCCCTGAACTTTCAGATCATTTCCATACCTGGACCTGTAGCACAAAAAAAATGTTCTATCTTTCAAACAAAATTAAAAGTTTTATTTTTATTTTGTCATGATGGAGTTTAAGCCGCTTCTGAAATCCCTTCCTTTTTCATTTGTAAACCACGTGGGGCTACTTTTTGCAAGTAGTTTTTATTGTTTTCTGTTTTGGAATGGCAAGATAATTAAAAAGTGAATGTTCTGGAGAGCTCAGTCCCGGGGAGTTCAGTCCCAGGGACCATATTTGTATGGGTATTTAGGGCTCTAAGGATTCAGGAAAATACTGAGCAAGATCTGCAAACACTGCTAAGCAGGTTGATATTAGGAGCTGGGTGCCTGATAAAAGCAAGTGGGAAAATCCTGGCACCTTTGTGTGTCTTTGCTCATTGGAACTACTCAGTATGACTTTTTAGCTCTTCCTATTAGAAGTATCACTCCAGGTTGACAGTGAAAAGAAAGTTCCCTGTATCATGTTTGACTATAAATGAAAAAAATATGTATTTCTTAATTAAATTTCAAAGTTAATTTTAACTGTGAAAAGTGAAGAGACAATAATATTTCACAAAAAAATAAACACAGCAGGTTTAGATCCAAAGAAGCTGACTGGGGGTGTCTCAGTAGTGTTTGTACCCCCCACAATTTTCTGAGGGTAGCACCTCGAAGGTTTGTACAGTCATGTCATGGGGGAGATTTGCTGACAGTATTTTGTGTGCTGTAAATTTGGGGCACATTTTAATTTTACAGAATTCACCTCCACAAACAATTTCAGAGCTCTCTCTGCTTTATTTCAAACTTACCTGGCAGTGTTTGTGTCATCACCGTGAAACTAATCCAAGAGCCAACCTGTCGCAAAGGTAAAGGCATTGTTAATTGTATGCACAAAACAAAAGGGAAAATCTTCACAAGAAGAGCCTAACACTTTGCACTGGAGAGAGGAGAGGAAAAACAGCTAGAAAGGGGCCACCCAGTGTGCTGTGTGAGGGTGAAGAGATGGGAGGTAAATCATTTGGTTGCTGGGGACTCTGCAATGGAGGAGAATATATTCAAAAGTCATGCTACACATGTGAGGGAAAAGAAGGGCTGGTGGAGAAACATTTGTGGGAGCAAGGAGACTCTGAAACAAAAAAAATGTAATGCTTGATGTATAGGGAGATGTGTGGAGGAGCTGCAGACTTGCTGTGGACACAGGCTGAAAGTTTTACACGACCTTACAACCCGCCCTTAGCAAAGAAACAGGAGAAAGTCACGCACCTCATATGTATAGTTGGGACAGGATACCAGCAAGAAGAGCCATGTGAAGGGGTTGTAGGTTGGACTTGGAAAACAGGCTTTACTTCCTTTATAAAAGAGGGAAAAGAAAAAAAAAAAAAGACAAGCCCATGGTTTTATTACAGGGAGGGGAACAAGGCCCTATAACAAGCTAACTATGTGACAAGGGTCACTTTGGTCAATGCTTCCAAAGCATAGCTATAGTCTGGAAATTTTGTGAAATCTTTGAGACAGCAAAGCTGCATTTATCCCAGTGAGAACACTGCTTAGCAAGCCACGTATCCGTTTGTACAGGAAAGGTCTGGCATGTCCAAAGGATAAGACCTTTGTTCAGAGGAAAAGAGAAACGAGTTGTTTAATGTGTACTAGCCAGCAGGAGAGTGCTAAGGGCACTCTTCTGGGATAGAAAGGACACAGATGTATCTTACTCAGCCTGACTCCTGACCATGAACCTGTCCCCTCTTGCATCCTCATCCTTCGTTCCCGAGCAGAACAGGAAAACAACTCCAGAGCTAACAGCACGACTCTCCACAGCCACTGATAACGCTCATATAAATTGCAACATTTCACTTTTCCAGTTCTGGCAACGGTTCTGTCTTTAATACTTGCAGACACTGAGGATGCTTAAAAAAAAAATGATTTTGCTGCTTTTAAACTGCTTTAGACTCCTTGCAATAAACAACATAAGCACCTGCCTAACCACAGTACATCAAAAGCTTTCTGGAACAGAAGAAACTGACTTCAGTGTGTGAAGTTGATTGTACCATGGTGAAGTATTTTCTTGAGCAGGATGCTATTGTGGGAAATTACACCATTATTATCTCAAAATATATTTTATTTTCTAGTGTATCCAGTATATATAGGTTTTGTTCACAAGGTATAAAAGATCCTGAAAGAAAAACATACCTGAAGCAGCCTTTAAAAGCATACACATGCACACTTAGATATACGCCTGTGTAAGTATTCATGATTTTATCGTGTGTTTGTACATATGTGGATGTGTATCTGTGCATGAGATGGGTATATCTAAAACCCCAGCAATTTCACTTTTAAAATTTTGAAACTGATTTATAATTTAATTCTCTGTTGTCAACAGGATGCTTTAGAGGAATTCCATGCTTAAATTCACACTTAAATTGTAGGTGTGTATAATTAAGATAAATTTGTTACAAGTTTTAGAACAACAACAAGTGTTGTTAATATTTCCTTGTCACCACATTTATTTTGAGCACATCATACCGATGGCAAGGTACCGACTTAATCTTTCTTTATTCCATGCTCGTAGATACATAAATTATTATATACCAGCAGAAGATGGATGGGTTAAGCACACTTCAGTCTTAAACAGACAAATATGAAACAGACCTGAGTGATTTTGGTGAGCTAACGCTACGTTGATAAAGTGATTTCCAGCTTCACACATCTGCAAGACATTAAAAACATCTTTTCAGTTGTATGCCTAAACTGCTAGCTGCGTTACAGTGCATAACCAGAGTCCCCCCCTCTCCCCTACAGCTTTGTCTCTGTCTCCAAAATATATTCTGGAAGGACTTCCACAGCCACCCTATGGGAGTGGATAATGGATAATAATCAGGAATTTAAAAGTAAACGAAGCCAACATTATTCCTTGTTCTGCTACTCTCTGCTTATGCCATTTCCAGCCTAACCAAATTCGCACGCTTGATATTTAATATTTAGTTGGTTAAAATCTTTAGAAGAGGCACCAAGTCTCCCTGTTTAGTTATATAGATGTAGAACAAGGTGGCTTCAGGTTTGCCTGGAGAGGAAAACCAAATAAATCAGTAGAACAACCTCATTTTGTATTTTTCATTTTTCCCTTGTTTTATGAAGAAAATCAAAATGCTGGTACACATTTCAATCTCAGACTGAACTTTTTTATCCAGTTCTGGGTTTGAAGACCAATTTCGCCTCTCACACTGAAAAAATGCAGTGTTAAAAAGTTATGTTTTCATGTATTGTTTATCACTCTTATTTTTTTTTTAAGCTGGCAAAAATCAAGAAATTAGAATAATAAGGAGGAAGACTGCTAAAACCTAGAGACATTAAAAGTGTAAAGCCACAAAATTAATACAGAAAACAAGTGAAATATGATTTTTAAGCCAATTATGAAAAAGGCAGCCATAACAAACTTCAATGAAAGCTAACTGAAAGAAATACATAAGTTAATTTTGTATTGAAATGTGCCATTATCTGAAAGAACATTGCAGATAACATTGCTGAAGAATTTTCCTCTTTTGGCAGAGAGATTTCTGTGTTTTTTGTTAGGAAAGCTGAAATCAGTTCTCCTACTAGCAAAGCTGTTATTCTGCATGGATAGGTAGTCATGGGTCAAATCCTGCAGTCCTTTTATTTTTTTTTAATTACAACTACCTAGCTGTCATCTATCATAAACACCAGATGTAAAACATTAAATAGGCAGAAAAGGAAATTCTACTATAAAACATTACATCAGGAGCTGTAATTTTAGCCACAGCATTAGAAGTGCATTTAATTTAGGTGCTTCTGATTACAAACTAGGTACATGATTGTTTCCGCTTACAATTGCTTCAAAGAAAAAAAAATGTTTAAAAGTTTAAAGAGTTTTTGTGAAACACTGTACAGATTGAAAGATGTGCTACCTACATGTATATCGCTGTGGAGAAAAACAGATTTATACACTATAGATAACACGTAGTAATTCTATAATCGATTGTAAGTTAAAGCAGGGAAAGGGCATTTCTGCTGGGATTCTCTCTGGCTTACCTTTGGCTCTGCAGCTGCATTCAGCTAGTAAGTAGCTCTTATGTCACTCTTTAGAAACGTGGCTGGTAATGCTCTAAATTGAGAAGTGCTGCTAAACGTAAGCCAGTCTTTAGTGTCTCAGAAAAGTGGGGCAGTAAAGAAGTGCAGACGGAAGCCTTAGCATCTTTATGAGGCTGAACTGTTGAAGTCTACATCCTGTTTCCCCTCTTTGCATTCCACGTGTACACTGGAAGATAACCATCCCTGCACAGCTTTGAGCAATTTCTCTAAATAGGAGAATCTTTCAGAAGGGCCTGCTGACACTCTTCAAATTACTCTGTACTGTTGTTTACAGCAGCTACGGATGCATACACTTAAATCAGGATATGTACTAAAGACAAGTCTTAAAAGAGAAAAAATAAGTCTTACAAATATTTTATTCATATGTTTAAGAACCTTGTGAAAACAGCTTCAAATCATTTACTTTTGTATGTTGCTGTTTTAAGTTGTCAGATCTGCCAGCACGAGGTCTGAAAGAGAAAAGTTTTGAGTTTCCTTGGGTATGAAGTTCCTCTAAAGAGCTGTAGGCATTCAGACCACAGATCTCCTGATGCAGAGCTCGAGAGGATGGCTGTATTGTGCAGCAAACATACTATGGCACCACACTATGGGACTATTGCTTCCAGCTGCACAGCCCCACGAAGTAAGCCTCTTCATACGAGGGTTTTGCATGTCTTTGCTGTGCCTTATTTGGGCAGGAAAAGCTGAGGACTGCATAGCCAACCCCAGAGATGAGCACTGCCAAAACAGTGATCTTTAAGGGTTCTGATTTACGGAAGCATTTAAATTTCGCACAGGAGCTGTTTGAGTGCTTTTCAGAATAGTGTTTGTCTGAAGGACAAGATATATTGCTTTCTTCTCTTACTGTTGTATTTCTGGAAATTGATCTGCAACTGATTTTCAAAGAGGCTGGCTGCTTCAGTTACCCATGCTTGCTTGGGTAAGTTAATACTCAGCCTTTCCAACTGCAATGCCAACAGAGGATGGAAGAGAATACACATTTTCATGTCAGAATTTCTTATCTTACTGAGCCTCTGTCCTAGGATATAGTTATGTTCATTGAAACATCAGGTTCAGCAGTCACCTGTGGGTGCAACTATGCATTTTCCTCTCTTCCCAGCAAAGACTCTTTTGACTCTCTGTCTAATTTGCAAGGTTTTATATCTCTCAGGAGATTTATTTTTTTTTTAACCTCTGTTGAATAGCCTGTTTGAAATACATCCTCAGAATGATCCAGGTGAATTGTTTCTTACAAAGACTTGCACGGTTGTGAGTAGTAATAATCCTGATGTAGTTCTCACAGCTCGCAGATGCAGTGCATTACGTTAAGCTCTGTATAGGCACGTAATACGAGGAGACCTCCTGGCCCAGAAACCTTGGTAGATTATCACTAAAGCCAGTCAAATGACACAGGACTGGGAGAGTGGACGTATATACACGCACGCATAGCAGCATTACTGCATTTTGCTAAATCATCAATTGTTCCTATTACACAATCATTAATATATATATTTTTTTGTACTTACCAGAAAACCAAGGGCAGCAAGAGACACTTGTCTATGGCCAAATGCTAGAAAATAGAATGAAATGATAAATTGCATTTTACAGTATGCACATGGTTTGCTATGGGTGAAATTAATCTAGTGCTGAGGAGCAGAAATACTTCTTTCCTGACAGGCTCTGCAAGAAGGTATGAAGACAATGCAAATAGCAAAGGCACTCTAGAAATGCCAGTCTTTCCACCACTGATCTCAAGGTGGTTTTCACCTAACTTTTCCCATCATTTGTCAGCTTCACTCATCCAAGTACTTTGTCAAAACAGTTGGTGGTTATAATCCGTGGAAAAGCAAGGGGAGGAACAAAGTGAACATCAGTGGGAGAACCAGGCTGGCGGTTACATCTTTATCCCTATGTTTTGTCCACAAGCCCTTCTATCTCCTTGAGCAGAGAACCCAGGACATAATGGGGTTTACTTTTGCGAACGTTTTTTCTCTGGCTGGTGCATGGCTCTGTTTGCCAAGGGCATATGCTAAAGCTCCTGCCCAGAATGGGCAGCACATGTCAACAGCTGAGTATGTAGCTGCTAAGCAGATGTTCTTCATGGGCCCTTTGTCAGCCTGGTCTGATTTACCACTCCTGCGTTCCCTTCTGTAACTATCTGCTCGCCTTTCCTTACCTGTCGCCAAAATAACCATCTTTGGCTGTGGCTGTGGAGGTCACCTTCTCCTACATCCAAAATAATTCTCTCCAGCTAACTCTGCCAGAGGGCTGGTGATCTCCAGTGCTGACCCATTATATAATTGTCATTTTAAGGCATAAAGGAATAAACACAGCTTCTGGCTTCAAGCTGCATCTTGAGCAAAGAGTTTTCCCTATAAATAAAGCTGTACCTACTGATGGAATGGCCCAGACTGATAAAAATGGTGTCTCAGAAGGTTTCAACCTTGTTTGCAGCATTACTGCCTTGCACATTAGCTATCAGCGACCCAAGAGGAGTGTCACCTGCACACCAACCTTCCTTCTGACAGGGAGCAAAGCCAGTCTCTGTCCAGGTTAGTCATGTCATCTGACGTGAGGGCTGAAACATCTACCGATTTTGGGGGATTTAAGGTTGCACCCCAAAAACTATGTAAAACAAAGGTTAATTTTGCACTCTGCTTATACATACATGGTGGCGTATATCGCGGATGGTTGATGTAGTATGCGATCCAAGAAGTGAATCCCCAGTAAAAGGCACAGCCCTGGAATGGACAAAAAATACCTTTTTTGTTTGTTTTGTTAGAAAGGATGCAAAGCAAGTGTGAACTGCAACTATAAATTCTCATAAGTGCAAAACCCAGGTGACTACTGAAAGACTTTGCAGTGGCTTTGTGAGTTACAGAATATAGATCTTTTAAGATGTTATGAAGCCACTAAAATAAATAAATAAATAAATAGAAAAGGATGCACAGTGCAGATTTTTCATTGTTGAATGTTTTTCATTCCTGTTGTAGGGACTGACA
Organism: Anas acuta; assembly: GCF_963932015.1. NCBI lineage: Eukaryota > Metazoa > Chordata > Aves > Anseriformes > Anatidae > Anas > Anas acuta. The sequence goes on along the minus strand of NC_088982.1, from coordinate 62,541,304 downwards.
TTTGTTTTCTTCTTATTATTTGATTCCAGCACTGAAGGGCACATTTCTCTGAGTTGAACTATTAAAAGCCTGCGGCTGGTTAAAACAGTTGAGCTGTGACAATACCTTAAATTCAGCATTTCCAGGCAAGATAGAGCTAGCCAAACAGAACGCTAAAGCAGCTGAGATAATAAAGGGCACATCCAAATAGGCCTGTTTTAAACCTGGTGAAAAAAGGCCCTTGGTGCCTTTAAGCTATGTACTGCACCTACCACCATAGATTCAGCCTGGCTCCATCCATTTGTGAAAAGCCAGCACCCCAGCTACCTTTGCTCGGTGACCAAAGCCATGGGCTTGGAAAAGCTCAAGCAGAGATAATTTCGTTGTGTTCCTGCCCTTCTTAAGGGTCACTGCTCCCATCCTCTGTGCAAGGAAAAAAAACAAACTCTCCAGCCAGCCAGCTGAAATGACCTTGGAGGCTGGATAAAGCCTTTCTACGTGTCAAAGTTAAAGGTCCCACACTTTGTACCTTCTCAGGTAGTGTGCTACAGCCCCATCCCAAAGCAGGGCAGCAAGTCAGACTTACTCTTCTCAGTCTTTCTATCCAATGCCACTCTGGTGCATGTGCCACAGACGTGAGGGGACAACAGTTACTATGGGTCTTTAACTCCCACATGCATGGATCACTGTAGAAATAGCACTCTGGCTCCTAAGCCATATAGGTGCTGTAGCTTATATTCCTTTTTATTTTTCAAAAATGTGTATTGTAACACAGCATCTCTAGTCGTGCATATCTTCTTAGCTCCTTTCTGACTCTGGAATGGAGATATCCTGACCGTATGCTTATCTTCTTCACAAAAATCTTGAATGTCTTGCAAAACTTTGCAAGAGAGGCTCGACAGGGAGTGGGGTGATGCAAAATGACTGAGTTTCAGAAAGTGAAATAAAAGGAAGGAGAGCTTATAATGACACATGGCTGAAATTTGGAAGGCTTTTGGGAGACAGAAGACTTTATGTATCTTCTTTACCGAGGCTTCCATCTATAGAATGAGAGATATATATACTTGTATTTGTAATTAGCTTTTAACTTCCTAATGCTACACCTGTCTCTTGCACTGTATTCATATTGCACCAAGAAAGTGGACTGTGATTTCTGTCAGCATTGCTAGTTATTGCAGCAGCATATCTCATAATCAAATAGCATTCAGTCTGAAAAATATCCTGGACATGACAATCAGCCCCTTGGGTGGATGAGCCAAAGTGGACACTGACATGCAGGAGCTAAAATGGACATCGATTTCAATTCATGTCCTTGGGGATATGACCCTGAGATTTTTCTCGTATTTATATTTTGACTAATCGTAATCGCTGGAGCTGGAAAATAAATTATTTTTTTTTCCTGTCTTCTTCCAAGGACTACTTCAACATGAGGATATTCTCTCTTGCCAAAATAATAAGCACAGTCACCTTTATCATATTTTTCAGAGGAGTGTGCCCTCCAGAAAACTTGTGAACAAATAACGTCTCCAGAAGATGTCTGATGTAGTGTAAACAATGGCAGAAGCAGGCCAAGCTGGAGGGGAAAAAAAAAAAAGGAAATGAAGGTAAGCAAAAGATTGATTTTTATTACTTCACAGTTTAATGTCATGAAAAGAACGAGGACTAATATTCCAAAACTGCAGAGTCACAGTGAAACTGTGGGATTTAAGATTTTGTCTTAATTGAAGCATCTGGAACCAAAGATTAATAGAATCATTTTCAGTGTTATACAAAGTTGCTTTTGTGTTGTAGGGAAGCAGCTTATTTTTACTAGCCTTGAATCAAAAAGAGCTCCTAAAGCTCTGAGTGTGATACACAGCCCTGACAGGACATTAAAACAGGACAGCTGTGTATACAAGCAGACGTCTGCTTTTCCAAAAGACGTCTCCCATGTTTTAAGGCTACCTTAATGCTCCTGTAGGATGTGGCTGACATTTAAAAACATTCTGAATTGCTTCTGAATGGTTTCCTTGTCCTTTGCCAACTCCAGTATCTGCATGGAGGTAGTTTGTATTTCATTTCCTTGTGGACACAAAATGAGATTTTGTTGCAAAGTTAATCCATTCTGATGGCTTTTTTGTTCCCCGTTACAAAGAAATGAGGTAATTGTTGTAGGAATTATTATACTGATTCTCTTTTGAGGAAGATTATGAAACAATAACAGGCACTGCTGATTTGCTTCAGAAAATGAGTTGCGGCTCATAGAGATTGAGTTTCAAAAACAAATGTCAAGAGTGATTCCTGGTGGCATTTTATCTTGGTTACATTTGCCATGCTACCAGAGCCTACCTCACTGCAAACCAATTATAAGGCATAAATGAAAAGTGGCTTTCAGCATGTGAAATCTCAAATACTTCTATTATGCATCTTGTATGGTAGCCAGAGTCAAAGATTAAACAATTTCAAAGTAATTAAACCAGAGAGATTTGAGCTAAGAAAATTTCAAATGATTAACAACTTAACCAAAGGCTAGAGCAAACTTCCAGCTTTGTTGGGAATTTTATAACCAATTTGGCTGATGATGAACCCATTAAGGGGGGGTCACTGGAAGGATTCCACACACCCCTTACCCATTTAAAAGAAGGTAAAAGTATTTCTGATTTTTCTGTGCCTCCAAAAACTCTCTCTTTTTAAGCGTGTGAGCAAAAGAAGGAAGGCAAATATCTTGCAACTCTGGATTTGAATTCATCTGTTCTGTGTTCTCGTTCCCAGCTCCACTAAATCCCTTAATGTCTCTCCACTAGCATCCCCAGAATGGGAATAATCAGACTGAATACACGTTCCTTAAATGTGCAAAGTTCCCAGCCTGGTGCACAAACCACCATCCTATGGAAGGGTCATGGCAGGTGGCAGCAAAGCCAGGAGCCTCTGAGGCAGTTACGGTGTTTTGCTGCTTGCTGCTTTCTCATCTGCAGCAGTTCTTGATCACTCATATAATCAGATCTGCTTTGTTTCTTCAAGAGTCTTGCAAAAGGCTTAGGCATGGCAGGGACTGTCAGAGGTCCTAAAAAGTTATCTTGGTCAGCTGTCATCTCTTCGTTTCTTTTTGGTACGCTCTGCAGTTCTAGCAGACTAACCAGGCTGCATTTCTTTGTGGTCAGCAACTATTGTATCATAGCTGAGGTGTTTTATTTTTCTTCTTAGGGGTACTCTTACAGTGATGGAGAGACAAAATTGTCAGGTTTGTGCGTCTGTGTGACTTCCTCTTTTTTTTTTTTTCTTTTTTTTTTCTGTAGAGCTAGATACAACATGTGCTTTTCACTCTTCCGTAGAAGTGGCTAAGCTCTTACTTTTGTTTGTTGTTTAAATTTAATTTCTTAAAACTCTCAAAATTCAAATATGTGGCAGTGATGAATTGTACTTTCAGCCAGGCTTACGAGTTCTGCTAAAACTCCAATTTGCTATCGATGAGAGCCATCTGAAATTCTGAACACTGATTCTGGGACCAGTTTCCAGGACCCTGCCCTGCAAAGCCAGCCACCACCCCTCTGGCTCCCTGTCCTCGAGGACACAGCTCACACAGGTGTCACTTACTGAACCACTGGGTGGCGGAAGTTCTTCGTACTTTCCACTTGATCATAAATAGTTGAGAGGCGAATGTAAAAGAGCAGATATATTAGAAGAGGCCCGGTGTACTCTGTTAGAAAAAACTAGAAATGAAAAAGAAAATAGCCGAATCAGAGTGGGAAATTGTGCCAATAAAGGCATGAGAAAAAGAATAACCCCATCCACAACACCCATTCATCCTTCAAGTGTCATTTCAGCTTCATTTTGAGGATTTAAATGACATATAGGTGTTTTTCTGCTGTCTCTTTAGCAGTAAAGTAAAATCCATCTAGCAAATGAGAAAGGTTTCTGTGCAGAACATTAACCCAATCGTGAAGGTTTTGTGAAAGATGGTCAAAATCACAGTTATCTCCTCTTTATACTTCTGACTGTGCCATAAGATCCCTATTTTGAATCTAAATACCATTTAAAACGAATGCCCGAAAGCTGAAGGCAGCTTGCATTGCACCAGTGTTTTTTGCAATTATGCAATGCACTGGTCCAAAGCCAACCAAGCACAACCAAGCACAACAGAAGGAAACATAGCTTTGAATCCTAGTTGCTAGCAGAGTCATCTGGAAGGGAGGGATCATGGCTTGAAATTTGGCAGTGGGTAGAAGAGCAGGGCCAGCCTGCCTGGTATACGGTGTTCTGAGCCTCTGTTTGCTGTTGAAAAGGGATTGCCCTATGCAGGCATCTCTAGAAGCATCCTATAGTGGGCAAACTGGACAAGGAAAGTCAGTCTGTAGAACAGAAAGCAACGATTTCACCTCTCCTCTGCAACCTCAGGTAGCCTCCAAAGCTGAGAGGAGAGAAGAAGCAGGGGAGGGAAGGGGGACATACAATGCCACGAGCCACTTTCAGGTTTATGTTTTGGCTCTGGCTTGCTACAGTCCTATCGCCTTTTGTCATGGCACATCATTAAGCTAGAAACAGCTAGAGGATGTAAAGCATGGTTAGGATGACGTGAGGTCTGGATTTGATCATCCATCTCTGCTGTAATGAAATAGCAGTATAAAAAGTACAGTCCTACATGTTTATGAGGGCCAGTAGCTGGTAAATCACAACTCAAGTGCATAGTATTGCTTAAGTTTTTTAACTAATGGGCTGTTTGGCTTTAAGGTGGCCATTTGAACTGCTGTAGAATTAATTGTAACAGGTAAGTACCCATGGCTTAAGGAAGCAACACTGAATTTAGACTACCTTTCCCAAAAACAGTATTTGGCCCGCACTCTGACCCTCATCTGCTCCTCTTACCTCTCTTCAGAAGAGCTTTGAAATTAAATGTTTTTCCAGCACAAATACTCTACACGTAGGTTTCCTTGCTTTGGGACCCCTGGTACCATTTCTTTTCCCCTACTGCAGGGGGAAGCTTCGGAAACAGCAGCCTTTAATAGCAAGACTGTCTCCAAAAGTAAAAAACTTGCATGTTGTTTAGAGGAGAAATGTCACATTCTTTTTTCCATGTGACATCACGACTTTTGTGGAAAAAATGGAATTTAGACTCTGCATGAGCCCAAGAGCAGTAACATGTGTCTGTGTGCCTGGAAACGTGAGAGCAAGGGGTGTCTGAGAACCCACATTGCTGTGGAACACACCACAGCCACAGAAATATCAGATTTTTGTGTCAGTAAGAGTTGTACTGGTCTATTCCTAACAGCTTGTGAGCTTATTGTGCTAGGCATTCTGCAAACACTGAGAAACTGCCTCTGCCATTAGAACCTAGTGCACTAAATATAGGCAATGATCGTACAGGAAAGAGATGTATAGATAATATGCTCTGGACAGGTCAGTGAACTGCTTGCTTCGGTGAAGCTTTTTCCCTCAGCCATGGGATGCACCACGAAATATGCCCGTAGCTGCCAGGAAAAGACTGGCAGGACTTAGCACCAGGTTGTGGTTACTTGTCATTGCCCCAAGCGTCCCCTCCTCACCCCCTGCCTGATTTCAGGTGCTGAAAGGAAGAGGAGAGCTTCAGCATTTATTAAAAACAAATAAATAAATCCAGCCAAGGCTACAGGCAGCTGAATCCAGGTGGCTGGATAAAGTGATTTTGATATAGGAAGGGGGATGTAGGACCTCCCCTCAAGCAACCCAGAGAAGCAGCAGCCACGCTGACAGCACTGACAGCAGCTCCCAGGCTGGAGTGTTTTGGAGCTGAGCAGCATCAGCATGCTCGAGGTGCTGTGCAGGCCAGGGACAGCGTCCTGCCTCGTCTGTGTGCCCGTCACATCTCACACAAAGCGCTAATCACCCGTGCAGAGGCATGCACTCTGAGATTTGCAATCAAAGTAGGTATTGTCTAGTAGGCAGGACTGTATTTGCCTTTGTCATGACTGCTTCACATTGCTGGCTCGTAGCTAAGATTGGTAGCGTTCAATTTTAGAAGATGAGTTTCAGTTTTACTGCTGTGGAGTATTTTCTTTTTGACACTTTGGGTGAGTTTCGGTCTGTTTCCCTCTGCTCCATCTCCCGTGCTCCAATTTCTGCTCTCCTTCTCTGCCCCATTGGTTGTAAATTCACCAGAAGTGAGAAGTGAGTTCCAGAGAAACTCTGCTACAGAGCCCCCAGGTTCAAGCAGGCGGAAGGGAAAGTGGTCTTCAATTAACACAAAATTGCAATCAGTTCGAACCAAAGGCAATCAAAGACAAGCACTATTCTTTTTCTATTGATTTTCAATAAATAGATGCATCTAAGCCTACCTCGTATTTTCATAACTGGGCTTGCAGGTTGTTAGTTGTATGTTAAGGATCTGTCAAGCTATTATTCTCAGAGATTCTCAAAACCCTGAAAAATTACTAAGATACTAGTTTTTGCTGACAAATCCTGAAAAAAATATTAAATTTTAAACATTATAAAAAAAAAAGATAACATTGTAACCTGTGGTTTCTGGGGAAAAAAAAAAAAGACAAAAAAAAAAGGATGATTTAAAACATACAGCGTGTATGCTCTGCAGAAATTGCCAAAACAGCCAATATTCGGAAGAAAATTACTTTTTCTTTATCATCTCATGGGCCTGCCTAGATTATTTTGATATATTTGGTGCAGCCAGATATGGTAGTCCATAATAAACACAAAGATCTCTTCCTGGTGGAGCATTACATCTCTATTACATAGCTCAACAGAATTTAATTCATCATTAACCCCCTGAAGAAATAGAACAGGAGACTGCCCTTTTTTTTCCCCCACATCTGCACACTCTGTATGTCATATTTCATACCATGCACAGTGTCCATTTCTCTTATCTTCCTTCTCTCTTTTCAAGTGTCTGGCTTTACATACTTTGGTTACCTCTTACTCAGTGGCACAGGTAAAGTGCTGCTCTTGAATCAAGACTCTCCCAGGCATGAGCTCCAATGCAGGGTGCTGAACCCAAGCTTTTGTAACCACCTTAGTTTTCAGGACCTTGGGGACCTGATTCAGTAATACTTAAACGGGAAGCATCTACTAATAAACAATTGAAATACGGTGAAAGAAAGCTAACACGAGCCTCCAACCTGCTCGTCTCCTAGAGCTGATGAGAGAACTGGGAAAGCAATACGAAATAACTCCTTTCCAGACAGCAAAGTATCTCATCCTACATAAGCAGGATGGTACCTACTTCCCTAGAGTTTCCAAAGGCCAAATTTAAAAAATTTCCCAATTAAAAAAAATATATATAAATATATTTTTTTAAATTTAAAAAAAAATAAAAAAAAAAATAAAATTTAAAAAAAAAATAAAAAAAATATATAAATATATTTTTTTAAATCCTCTGTTCAGGTTATTCTGCCAGTAACACCTAGCTAAACTAAGTAACAGCCAGGTCAAGAATTATAATCCCAGACCTGATGAGGCAAAGGATCTATTTAGGGAGAGCTGAATGCAGCAGAGGTGAAAGGAGGTGTTTGAAATGTTTCGCTCTGTAACGCAGAGGGAAGGCGAGGTGAATTTCCTGGCTGGCAGGGACAGCTGGCGCAGTGCCTGACACCATCCCAACAGGACCACTGCGGGCGATGGAAGGATTTCTGATGTGAGCTCATAGGACTGAGTGTACAGCTTGGGAAAAGGCAGAAAAGGGCAAAAGGAAGCTATAAATAGAGGGGATGGACTGGAAGGAGCCTGAAAAAAGTCCAGGAGAACCTTTATAAATGAACAGCCCACAGATTAGCAATCTTCACATGAGGGCATCAGCTAATTCCTCTCTGTAATGTTTACAACATGCCCTTTTTGTAATACCATACGGCGCACCCGAGCTCGTATCATGTTGCCTTTTGGCATAGTCTCACATTATCTCATTTATGACAAGCTGCAGAGTGGAGCTGAGGAAAGGCTGTACAGCCTTGTCCACGCTGATCCCTTCCCGCAGCTCTTTCCATGCCATGTAGGGGTAGTTTCCCAGTTGGTCAGTGCTGGTTGCAATGGTTTCTCTCCCAGTGCCAACGGGATGTCTGGGTTCAAGCAGGGGAAGTGTTGGCTGTGATGTGAGGGCAGTACCTGCAGCCAGGACAAGGATTTGGGGACACTGCCTGAAGCTCTGAGCACAGCAGGAGATAAAAAAAAAAAAAAAAAGTTCACGTGTGTCCTGGGTAACTTTGATGGAAAAACAGCTGCAGGATATAAATTATCTAACAGAGGGAGCCGAGTTTCTCTGATAAATGTGAGACGAAGGCATTAGATACAGGTCTGAGCCAGGGTCAGACTGAGACAGTACGTGCCCCGTTAGGAGGAGGATCTCCTGATACCAGACAGGCCATTGCCATAGGAGGGATTTCTGAGGAACCCACAAGAAACAGGCAGCTGAATCCCCCCCAAGTCCCCACATCACATTAAACTTCACATCTAAACTCTCTTAGACTCTTTTTACAATTCCAACCCAAAGTGTGCTTGAGCTAATGATCATTAAAGAACTTTATTATTTCTGGACTAATTTCTACTTCATGTGCTCTGGTACCTCATTAAAGGTCGTATAGTTACCTGGGGATGATAATGGCATCGTTTTAGCAGCGTCTTTAAATCTTCACCTTTTAAAAAGTGTTGTATTTTCCTGTCTGCAGAAATCCTTGGCAGCAGCAGTTTTGCATCAGGTAGTAAAATTATTAAGGGCTTCTTGAATATTCAATGATTTTTTGTCCAGTTTTCATGGCACTGGACGACCCATTCTGCAGGATCTGAACGGTGCAAACAGAGGCACCTGAAACTCTCCTTGTCCGGGCAGGTTTTACAGTGACTCAGTATTTAGGAGTATTTAAGGTTTCATTGCAGTATTTACTGCAAATACCAGAGACAGGATGGATTTGCTGGAGGGTTTTACAGGCAAATTGCAGCTGATTCAGGAGCTGGGGAGCGAACAGCGATAGATGCTGCTCCTTCCTGAGCCAGGCCTTTGTTTCCTCTGGGGAAAGAGGCAGGGGAAATCACGGCTTCCTCCCGTCTCTTCTCCTAAGTCTGTCTGAAACATCCATCAGGGCACAAGACAGCTTAATACCCTGCACAAAATTCTTCCCTGAGAGCATGTGGCTTTGCATGTTTCTTCCTTAAAATGGAAACTAACAAATGCTCTTTTTAAACACACGTACACATGCATGTTATGTATATTTGTGCCTATATATACTCGGTGAAGCACTCACGTTCTGTGTGTAACCACAGACCTGTATGAATTCAAACTTTCTGCCAAGTCTTTACAAGGCTTCAATAGCATTTTGAGATCTGCTCTATAATCTGCCCCAAAATGTGTATCCGTCATCTGCTATGTAGACACCTAAATGAAATGGTGCTTTTAAACACCTGGCTATTACTAATAACCTCAACCAGCTCTGGCACGGCGCTTTTCATCTCGAAGCCTCACAGTACTTTGTAAAGGAGGGAAATACTGTTATTTTCTTGCCACAGGGCTGGAACAGGAGATACATTCAGCCAAGGTCACCACACAAGGTGGGCAAGGAGCCTCACTTTAAAAATTTTGGGTCACTCTCCTCTTTGTGTTCACCTTACCCACAGTGTAAGGTTGGACCAAACTTCTCCATCCACAATAATTTTGCCAGACTTCTACATTTTAGAAGGCCTAAAGCTTCTCACAAATATGCGTAAAGATCGACAAACTGTCAATGTCCCTTGTTTTTCTGCATGCACCCAGGACAGGGTCTATACTTACCAGCACCATACACTGAGTATCCCTTTGCTCCTTTAGTAGCAGAATTGGTTCAAAGTGTGTATAACTGAAAAAAATAAACCAGCTTGCTCTGTTTATGCGTATTGAATTCTCTCTACCTTCACTTTGGACTTTAAGCAGTAAAAACTCCAGGGTATTACTATGAACAGCAATACATGGGTTATGCAGCCTGTGCTCTGCTCAACAGCAGCTAAAACATTAATTTCTCTTAGATTTAGTTTTTCTCGTAGCTCCCTAGCTCCCTTTGGCGCCTGAAGAATGGATCTTCTGGCATGGTTCATCATGAGCTGGTGGCATTTGTTGCCGAGACCGGGAGATAAAATTGCAGTGCTGTTTGCCTTACTAGAAACAGAGGCTGAGCAATCCCAATCAGCCAGTTGGGCAGCCTCAGCAAAAGAGAGGTCTCCTCTTGCCTTATCAGCTCACTTCACGCTGCCACTGGGCAGTAACAAAGAGCCAAAAGTGTATGTGGCCCAAGGAAAGGCATAAATAATATAAAACTATGGCAAGAAATCAGCCAAATGCAAGCTGTTCTCTCCTGATAACCCTGGAGGTTGCAAACTATTAGACTTAATTAAATGAAAAATAAGACCGATCTTATGTATGTAGTTTGTCTTTGTGAAAGGTTACGCTGTTTTGCAGTGTTTGACTCCGATCAGCTCAAGACTTGGCCAGCTGTACCCCGGCAGAGCAACTCTCACCGTGTGCAATATTGTGTGCTCAAGCAGAAATCTCTGCCAAGTACAAACTGTTAGCTGTAAACCGGAGGTGCTTTGTGTTACCAATAATTATAGTTGGAAAAGTGGCTGTAGAGGAAATAATGACTTTTTTTTTTTTTTTTTTTTCTCCTGGAGATTGTCTGTGATCAAATTCTCTATTGATCCAAGAGTTTAAGCAATCAAAAAAGTTTGGGGAAATTTCTTGGCAGTTTGTGCTGTAGTCATTCTTAAGCTGCTCAAGGATTTACACAGTCACATGTTCTGTTTCTTGGGCATTGCTGCCAAGTCTTTCAGGCACCCCACACTTCTATGAAAGCATTACTCAGTTGGAAGGGTCCTGTCCTACAGCAGCATGTGAATTGGCCCCAAAATACACAAGCTCTAATATGTTTCCAGTGAGAAATACCTTCTCTACCTATACATGCTGCAGATCCTCAGCTCTCTCTCCTACCTTGATCCCAAATTCCTTCCAAAGCGATAATCATATGAGTATTCTTACATTTGCCTTCTTCACACTGACCCACTGGTTTGCTGGGACTCCCAGCCCTCCCGCTCCTCCAAACTCCTCAGATCCTGTCTTTTTTCTTAAATTTTAATTGTCTGAGGACATAAACGTTTACCAAATTCTCTTCCCCTGTTGCAGAGTTAGGGAAAGCATCCTAAGCTTCCCTACTAGAAGCTCAGAGCTGATTTTGGTGTAGAGGAGGCTAAGAAAAGGAGTCTACAGCAGTTTGGCAACCTCTTTTTCAAACCCACCGATACTCATAAATTGCTTCACATTCCCCCATTCCAAAGACTTCATGGGATTACTCCACATTCACAAGACCAACTCCTTGCTCTCAGCGATGGTCACAGCAAACTACACCTCCCCTATTTACCTCCCCTATTCCCACTTACGCCCACAGGGCAGAAAAAAAAAAACCTTTTTTACTATGTGAATAAGAGTAGAGGACCATGCTGCCTTTACCCCCAAGAAAACAGGCACACCTCATTAAAAATATGTAAATATTTTTAATACAATCTTAATCCTACTAAATATGGTTCCTTTTTTTTTTTTTTTCAGCCAGCTATATGGTTTATAGTAGCAGAAGTTTATTGAAATGGTAACTGTGCATGCAAATGAGGGGCAGGAAGGGGAGGGCTGTGCAAACACAAAGCAAAAAAACAACCTAAGGAACTAGGATAAGCAAATGGAGCAGTTTTGCTGCCAGCCTCAGTATTTTAAGGCTCCCAAGAGTCAAAGTATTTAAGCAATCCCTAATTTTAACTCGGTTACAAAAAATATTTACTGAAGCACTGTGTTTCAGGATTAATCTTTCTTACAAAATTCACAGACTTGGAGGCATAATATATTTTTCACAGCTCCATGTTGTTTTCGCAGTTCTATTTTGATCCTTCTGGTAGCCTGCCTGGATAGCAACTAGACAACAGAAGCTGATAAATCAGAAGCTGCAATCACTGTTCAAACAGGGAAAGCTTTAACACTGGTCTGAATTTCGGCAGGAAGAATGGCTTTCTTTTTCCTTTTGACTACAGCAGCTGTACGCGTTTGTAGCGGTAAAATGCCAACCATGTTTCAAAAGTCACATGCTGCATCGCAGTGTATAAAAAGAGGTCTCTATCAAACATGCTTAGGCCCCATATTGGACAGAGATCTAAAATAAAAAGCCATCACCACAGTGGTGGGAATTTCAAGCACCTCTGGGGGTGCAGGCTTTGCAGGGAGCATACAGAAGAGATCTGTACACTCAGCTCTCATTCATCTCTGCAGATCAGTCAGCAAACCTCAAGTATGCCACCCAGGTATATCATTGATACTATATCAATTCCCAGAGTAAGGGAATTGATAAGGCTTGTGCAGAAGCAAATTAGGTATTTCTGCTAATATTTGTTTTATTAAAAAGAAGAGAGATGAAAGGGACAGTTCTAACAACATCTATGATGCAAAGAAAGTTTTTGTTTTCTCCCTAAATAGCTTTCTAGAGATGCACCTTGAGGGTCTGAATCCTTCTAAAAGAGCCAACTGAGGCTGGTTTTATATCCACGTTATCCCAGGAAGGGGCTTCATTCTCGAGAGAGTCAGAGCTTAGTTGTTCCAGTGGAGGACAACCGTAAATCCTTCGCACCATTTTATCTTTCCTCTCTTCTTCAGAGCAGCTCAGCCTCTGAAACTTGCTGACATCTGGGTAGCCCATCAGGGCTGGAGTGCAACCTGAGCCCAGGGGATGTCTGACCTTTCACAGCAAAAACCAAACCTATTTGCACAGCCACCGTGCAACGGTGTTTTCAGAAGGCAGAGGCTGAGAAGGAAGCCTCCTACCAAGTGGCAACACCTAAGAGAGTAGGCAACAGGAGACAACAGGCCCTTGAGTCATCAAGGTGATGTCTGACAAGGACTGTAAATCAGAGACCATACATGCCCCACAAGAGAAAGTGAGGTTTCCTGACTCAGAGATGTATTCTCCTAGACACAGGTACCCAAACTGTATTCACTTGGGAACGGACAACAGCATCGCCTTTTCTTTTACAACATGCCTGCAAGAGGCTACTGCTCCCAGGAGGTGCAAGTGGGTAGCCCTTTCCCCTAGCCTCTACCTTTTGAAAAACATGAACTCCTCTTCTGTGCTTAAATCCCCAAGACTGAAGGACTTGGTGTCCTTCATCCTCAAGTAGGCATCTCAAGTATGATCCCCAGTGAGGTGAAAAGCCCCAGCACACAGACCTCTGTGCTTAGTTTTCCCCCAGCAAGATCCATGCCCAATGCATCATCCCTTGGAGCAACAGCACATCTCCATATGCTCCTGTGCCTATTTTTAGCTTACAGAACTGAATGTGGCCCTTTGTACTTCAGCTATCATTTTGCTGATGAGATAAGAATATTTTTATTCTCTGTCTTGTTTATTTAAATGTCAACCCTTTAAATCATAAGTGTCCCTCCCTGTGTGCATAAATCTGATGGAACAGCAAGGGGGTTTGAATGGGAGCTCTAAGCTCAGTAAAAATAGCCGTAAAACTGTACATCCTGTGTGCAAATACATTCTTAATTGCTATTGTTAAAATACAGTCTTTTATGAATTTTTTCCTCTGTTGCTGTAGACTAGCTAGAATATAAAATCTCTCCACTGTTTAAACTAAACGATGTGGCCAGGAAGATTTCTCCCACTGAGAATAGAGACGATTTAGCATGTGGAACAGGATGGGGTAAGATGAGTATTCAGAAACTCGTGGAGACAACTTTCTGCACACACAGATCAAATCGTAAAAAAAATGCCACTGCCTGCACTATCAGTGCCTAGTCATAACTGCACTATTTATAATGGGATATTAAGCTTTAGTTATGTTACTGTCTTAGGCTACATAAACCACCGGGAAAGGAGAGAATAAATAAGGCTCGTGCAGATTACTTAGTTGCAGCAAACAAGAGGCCACACTGCTCACACCTTTTGCTCTTCAAGGAAATTCCACGGTTGTTTTTCCATCAGGGATATTTTAAAATGCTAGAGCAGAGATGGGATGGGTGCGGGGGACACAAGACCTCAACTAGCATTAATTAGTATGGCAGCATGGAAATCAGTGGGACAAAGCCTCAGCCTTGGCAAACACACAGATCTCTGAAGGGGTACAGTCACAGAGTGTGGGCTGCTCTAACTCCACTGAAGTAACCTTCTTGTTATAGCCTGGAGGTTTGGGTCCTGTGCTGGGGCTGGGAAAGACAGATACAGGTCACGTTCTTACTCTTAGGGGTTAAAGCTTCCCAGAGACTGTGCTGCTAGGGGCTACATGCTGACCTGGCTAGTAAGAAATGAATGTGACCTTAAGCAGGACAGATGGATACCTGACTTCATAGTGCTGATCCAGAAGCTGTTTCTTCCCAAAGTCAGAAGCAATTCTGGCAGAAACACCCACCTTGACAGTACTGGTTAATTGAAAAGGAGCTGTGTAATAGCATGTCCATTATATTAAGCAACTTCTAGCAATAGAAGTTAATAAAACCCATAGTGACCCACTGTAGGACATTGCTGTAGGACAGTCCCATGCAGTAAGTTTCCTGCTTTGGTAACGAGTTTGCCAGAAATCCGTATTTTATTTATTTGTTAATATCATTTCAAAGCTGAGGAGCCTTGCAGCAAATGAATATTTTTGGCTACAGGTCTTGCACGCGCATATAAACCCTGGATAAGTTAAAAATGTTTTTAAAAATTGATCTTTTTTTCCTCAGGCAATATTGCTACGTCCACTTTCTAATCTGTAATTGAATGTTAGAGTTAGCATGTTGATAACTTGGTTTACTACCAATTTACTTTTGTTTTGATTGCTAATATACTAATTACACTATTTGACATAGGGAAGGGCAGGCTGAGGAAGCTGGAGCAGTTTGATGCTAAAACACAGTGTACACCCAGATGTCATGCTTACTGTTACAAGAACATACTTACTGTAGTCCAACCAACCTGCTGACCCAGGTCTGTAAAATACAGTGTAATGATGGAGGACACTGCAAGGCTTTGAATGTTAACAGAGTCCTTCAGGTAGGGCCCATCTGTAAGGACAAAAAGGGAAGAGCAAATGGCATGAACAGCACGCATCTTCTTGGTGGATCCTTTCTGCATAACGTGTAGGCTGCCCTGTTAATAGTCAAGGACTTAAACCATTTTCTTCAATTTGCATTGCACTCTAGCGCCTATGCCTTACGTGTAAAAGGCACAAATTATATTGTGATTTATTTTGGTGTCTTGGTCCTTATTCTCCAGGTTGGCAGCTTAGAGCATTTCTATGGGAATTATTCTTCTTTCCTTTTAACAAAAGCATTAGGCTGCCATGCTGCTGGGCAGCAATGCACAGCAATTGTTATGATGCTATCTCTGTTCATCTAGATCATTAGCGACATGCCATGCAATCACGCAGTTTCACAGATCACTTTTCATTCTGTCTTGCAAGACTAATGGGAAAGTCGATGTTATACAGCCTCTTGGTCACTGATGCCTTTTGATAGTTTTTGCCTGGGTATTTGCATTCTCAGGGTATTTTACAATAGGTTGCACCATCATGATGAATGCAACTTCTTGGGCAAAATCCCCCAGTCCAGGATTTCTTTGTAAACTCTCTGACCTGGGCAGACCATGTGTATCTGAGCATTACGTTCCTTTTCACAGCACTCTGAAGTATCTGTTCCCGATCCTAATGAACCAGGAGTGAAGAAGAAAACACATAAAATAGGAAGACATGGTTCTTTTTCAGAGAGGCAGTGAGCTGGATATTAGGAAACCCCAACAGCCACGGGCATGGGGTGTTGCCATGGCTGCAACACTTCTTTCTCTTTCCTAATTTCCATTTTGCGTCTCCCTCTGCATCGGTATGTTTGTTCACTGTTTAGGTCAGGGAGGGTGCCAAATTCTACCAGCTGCTCAGATTTCACTTTCTAGGGCTCTGCACTACTGCACGTCCACAGACAAGTGCCACCTGGTCAGCGGCAGCTACAGCTCCCATGGCCACGTCCAGCAAGAACTGGTGTGCTGGCCCAAAAAAGGAGGCAGCCTCCTGTGGCCAGTTGTGGCTTCTGATGAGGCTGCGAACGAGGAGTGCAACTGGAATCACGGTGAGGGACCGACATGAGCAAATTTCTCCATGAATGGCTTTAGAAGTGCTTTGTCTTCATTATCTGAGCGCATGCTGTATTCTGAAACATTTTTACACAATGGTTATGGAAACCATTAGACTCCTGTACTGATGAGGAAGCTAATAACTTCATGATTTATACCAATTAATGAAAAAGTACTAAAAGTTCACCTACTAACACATATCATGAGAGCAATACTATTAGGAGGATAACTTGCCAAAGGTTTAGTAATACGTTAGGGGTCTTTTTAACATCCACATGAAAACTTACTGCGTTCCAGTTGCAGGCCAACGCGGGAAGGGTACCACTGGGGACCTGTTCAAATCACAAAGCACAGCTGTTAATTTCATGGTGGATGATCTAAATTTATCTTCTTGCTAGTATTCTTTTTAGCTGACGGATACAAATGTGAGGTAAAATAATGATGATAATCCTCTCTTTGGGTCTCAGCTATACAAGGAGAATACAATAGAGCTAGGAGGGATGCACAGCACATACAGGTAAAGCAGAAAGCCCTTTTCCTAGGTCCAGTGTTGGATGGGCCAGTCTCATTGCTGAATGCTCCATTAGTACGTGGAAAATACAATGTGCATACACCACTGGGGAGTATAAATAGGATCCTATTTGTTAATATATTTGTCAAAACACCATATTAAATTTGTTAGTGTAGCCTTCACCCCCAGAATGATGCTTTTTGTACAGTCTGGTCCATAGGGGGTTGTTTTTTCCCATTTAGGAATATAAAATCTGACTAGGGACACACAGCTAGCACTACTTCTTAATCACAGATGCTCAGTCGGTAATCTTTTAGGCATACAGTGAACAGAAAGCAGAGGCATCTGGGTAGCTAATACTAGGTCACACATGATTTCCATGGTACTCATCACCTTACGGATGCTTCCTAGAAGCAGCTTTTAAAATGGTCTAGTTTAAAGGCTGCTCGGTAAATGTTAGGTGTCCTTTGATGATTTTAGATGGAGACCAGTCAGTTTGTTCAAACAGGTACAGATCTCCAGCTGCACTTGTGCTTCTCAGTGCCAGAGCGAGTGGGTAAGTGCCAGGGAAGGACTGCAGAAAAGATTGTGTCCATCCAAATTGTTAACTTACTCAGCTCTGTGTAGTGCCTGTATGCAGGAGGCTGTGACCCAGTGGCTGTGCTGGCTGAAGGGACAGGGTAAGCACACCTCCTTTGCATTGTAAAGAGACATAACATAGTTTTAACTGCCTCCTCCTCCTGCTTCAGATTTGCTGCCGAAGGGTTTTTGGGCTGATCTGGCACGCTTGGCATTGGAGCATCCTTGGGAAAACCTACACAGCCCACATTGTTGACTGAGGTTTGGGAGCAGCAAAGTGTGACAGAGGAAAGGAAAGGACAGCTGTGCTATGGCATACCCCAGCCATTTCCACAGTGCTTGTCTTTGATGCTTTTGATGTGCCTTAGGACAGCAGATAGCCTGAAGGAATTTTGCTTTGTCTCTTCAGTTCAAAGCCTGAGTGAAACTGGTCAAATATAGCTGTGGTTTTCTTTAGACCCACCTTACAATGGTTGGCATTGCTGTATTTAAGATACCAGTATTCATGTACCTTAAACAAATGGAACAAAATCTTCATCCTAAGTGTAACCAAACATGGGAACAGTTGCCCAGAGAAGCTGGGGGATCTGCTTCCTTGGAGGTAGTCAACTGGGGAAGACCCTGAGTTGTCTTAAATCAACTTTGAAGTTGGCCCTGATCTCAGCAGGAGCCTGCACCAGATGAGCCCAGGAGGTTGCTTCCATGATGCCACGTGCCACGATGGTCAGGAGAGCTGGTTCACCCCTCCAGCTGGACAGGAAGGGGGGCTGCACACAGAGTGCATGGCACCGACCCAGACACTCCCATTTCAAAAGCACTTGGGCTAAGCATGAATTTTGTAGGCAAGAACAGGCATTAGATGAACCCCTTGAACCAGGGCTAATAGCAGGAGGTGAAGCACATCCATCAAGTAAGGCGCAAACATTTTTTTTCAAGGTACCAAAACAATTCATGGCTATTAAAGATAACAAAAGGAAGATAGAGAAAGAGCAGCTGTCTGACTTGTCAAGGAAGATATGATTTGCTCCCGGACAGCAGATATCAATAGTTATTTGGGAGCCTGAAATGCAATGTACCTGCTTTAAATTGGAATCTTTCCCTCAGCCCCCCCAACTCATCTTACAGTATGTTTCAATAAAAGCCAATTTACCTGATCCTGTGGCAAAGTGCTTTTAGGTATGGCTCATCATCTGCACAAGGGCAAGCAGAGGTCGTGCGTTTTAAGCACGTCATCCCACATTTCCAGTCCTCCAGCCTCAGCACGCCATTACTTTCGAGCATACTCGAAGATTTAGACAGATGGGAATGTGCCTTTGCTGCTGCTCGTCTGCAGTGACCTTGTCATTACGCCACTGCATGTCTCTGATTTCCAGGCCATCTGTGGGGTGCTGCGTGTGTTTTGCTGGGGGGACCTGGGGTTAGCTGTCGGGATGTCTCTTCCCAGCCCTGTATGTTGGCAGGGGCCCGCTAGCTAAAGTCAGGTGGAAATGTTTTGCAGATGGAATGGGGGGACAAAGTGCAAACGCATCTCTTTTTGTACATATGTCAGTTTTAGTCTGGACAGAAAGGTTTCTCGCTTTTAGTCTTTACTGGCTGCAGAGTTTAGCAAGGCTGTTCCACAGTCTTGGCTGCCCGGGGATCCTGCAAAAAACAGCCTTGCTTTCTGGAGGGAAGTGCGACTCCACTTCGCTCGGGAGGTCTCTCTCAGGGCTCTGGCTGGTCTGTTCTCCCAGCCTGACGAGAGATTCCTTTCAAAGAGCAAACCCCACACATTTCTAGGCCTCAGCAATTTGCCTGCTCATCACTGCGTGACAGTCAGCCAAGGGGACCCTGGCTCCCCTTGCCACCTGCCTCCTTCCTGTGACCGAGCATTTTCCAAAGAGCTCTGACAACTCTGGATTTCTGTCTGGAAATTTGGGAAGCCATTCCAGTCCAGCCCGGCTCTGGCAAGCACACATTTCTGTCAACCCTGTAAGAGAAGAGCCTTCTTTTGATAGCGCAAAGAAGCCAACCACAGTGCCTCATCATCACCCCCGTTAATTCTTGCTGCTGCCTGTCAAACAGGGGGTGGATGGCTCTCTCTGATACCTCGAGCCAGCAGTAGCTGGCAGATGAGCTTCACCTACTGTCAGCAGGAGTTCACAAGTGCCCATGGAAAGTGCATGCTCCAGGCTGAGCAAACAAGCACTCATTAAAGACGGAGACATAGCTGCAGCTGTGTGCGGTGCTCAAAGGCCTCTCTGCGCTCCCACATCTGGCAGAGCTCCCCTTGCTTCCTGCTGAAGCTGGAGGCTTTCTTTTTTTTCCAGGGATTTATATTTAGTAGGGTTTACTTCCCAGTTTATTCTTATTAACACTCTCCTTCGGTGCCTTCTGTAGAGATTAATGGTGATCCAAGAGCATAGGAGACTGAAGCTTATCTTGTAACTCCTGTTGAGTGTAAGATCAAGCACATATTATCATTTACTAATATTTTGAGAGTGCATTAGAGCTCAGTTGTGAGCTCCACATGGTACTGGGGAGGTTGTATTTATTCCCTGTGTGCTCCTTGTGATCAGCAGAGCTGCTCAGTTCCCCCATTTGGGGTTTATGGTTTTGGCTAAGCATTTCACACTTGGAAGAAAGTTGTAAAAATAACGAAGTTTTCAGCCCACTTATATCCCAGACTGGTTTTAACTTAAAAAAAAAAAAAAAGTCATAGGCTGGCCAGGACATAAGAATTGCCATCATGGTTCAAAACATGGGTCTGTTTAGCTGATACTAAATCTGCTAACATTTAGCCAATGTTGTGATTCCTCCATCCTATTCCCTAGATTTCTAGCATTTGTGTGGAATAGATTTAGCACCTTTATCCCATCTTGCAGTGTGCTTAAAACAGCCATTGACATTGCTTCCTGGCTTTTCATCCTCTATCTGATTCTCTCTACTTTTTTGACTTATCCTTGAGGATACAGAATATTTGTCTCTGTCTTTAAAACCATAACCCCCAAATGGATGCACATGGGTACTTGAAAACTTGCTCCATTCCTCAGCTGAAAGGATATTCACAAATTGCTTGATTTTTTTTCACTGTTGTGATTCAAAAAATGTTTGTTCTGTGCGTGCAAGCTTCCTTTATTCTGGAAGTGTAAGCAATTCATGATGCTTCTTAAGCCATTTACCATATTCCTTCTTCTCTGTCAGGAATCTGTTCCAACTTGGTGGAGTATTTTAGTCCAAAACAGAAAAAGACATATATCCGTTATGAAAAAGTATAAATGTTTAAAGCATTTTAATTTTTCCAACATGAGAAGTTGATATTTTCTTGGAAAGTGACACTAAAGTAAAGAAAGTAAACATTGACTTTGCTCTTTATATTATATTTAAAATAAGAAAGTGAAGGAAAATATTTAATTTTAACCAAGTTTTTTGTTGAACATGGCAGTATTTAAAACAAAAATTTAAACCTAAGCAAGCTGACACGTTAGAAGGAAGAATGTGAAAATAGATAAATAAAAACAGCCAGTTTTAATTTGGCCATATCCAGCTAATAACCACCTGATAATATTGGAGATAAAAGGAGATGTACTGCTTGTACACTTAATACAATCCAAACTCTTAATCAAATGGCAGCCTCAGTACCATATATGCCAAGATGCACAGGAAACCAAGCACTGTTGGTCCCACTGTTTGTTTGTGTTTTTTTTTCACTGCATTTTTACTAGAATTTCAGTAAATGAATCAGTGGACAGTCACAAGAGCTGAGGACAGTTTTAAAAGCCCATATAGAGTTTTAAAAGCATGCAAGGGTACTCTGTATCCACGCAATTTAAATTGACCTTAATGTATGCTCCACTGCTTAAATATGACAGGAGGCTTTGAAAAATTAACAACCAGGAAATCTAAGTGCTAGGTATTTTCCAATAATTATGAAATTGAAGGGGTCACTAATTTTTATTATTTTTCATAAAAATTCTTCAGCGCATTGCCTGTTCTTTAGTAAATTACACGATCAAATGCCTATTTGTCACGTAGTATTTATGAAGTTACATGAACCTATATGAGAGCAAAGGTTAAAAAAATAAATAAAAAAAATCATGAAGATCTCTCCTGCTGGGAAATTAGGTGCATTCCTTAGAACTCAGCCATGCAAAAGCTGTTCCTCTGGGGGGTAAGGAGTCTAAGAAATGCCAAGCAGAGCTGACAGACATAGTTTGGAGATAATTATCAGATTGACTTTCCATGAACAGCTAATTTTATCAGTTAAATTGTTTGCTTCTCATTGTTTTTCACCACCCATGCATCTCTAATAACAAATAGGCTTAATAATTACCAGCAATACCTGCTGTGATATGAATAGGATGATATGAACAACAAAATTACTATAATCAATCAGCAGCAGCATGCTGCTTAAATTTGCAGAAGTATGGGAAATTCTGGGGAACGCTGCGGTACCGATGGCCCTCACATGATCACAAAGGGTCATGCAGTAGCTGAGCAAGGTAACAGCACCTTCCTGTACGACTTGAGCACAGCTGAAATGCACTCTGCCACCTTAACCAGACTGTTGATCTGGTATCTGTTGTTGCAGTAATAAAAGGTTGCTAAAAAAGACTCATGCATTGCTGGGGGGTTGGTGTTTTTGTACGTAATACATAGAGACAGACAGACATACTGACACACAGATTATCTGGAAAGTAACTTGCTGGGCTCTTTCCTTGACAAGTAAATGCTGAACAAATACAGTTATTCCGAGTCCATGACCTCAAGCAGCAATGGTCATAAACATCATCTCTCTCGGCTGCAGCAGGCGTGTTTGAGCACTCCCAGGAATGTTTCTGAGGAGGCAGGTAAAGACAGAGATATCAGCGTGCGGATAGCCACAGCCTTTGCTGGACTGAAGTTTGTACACCCTTGCTTCACAGAGCTGACGGGCAAGCAGGATGCTGCACTGACTTGGAACCACAGCTTTCTGCTTCTGTGGGATTTATTGTGCACTTGAGTGGTTCCTGAGCATGAAGGCAGTAAGTAAGGCACACCTAAGAAACCACAGTAAAACTAAGCTGGGCCACAAGACCCAGACAGAAAGTACCTGAAGTTATTACTGTGTTTACTTTCCCTGTAACAAATGATAGGTACAGCACAGCTGTCCTTGCCTGGCACCATACTGAGCTTATGGGAGGAAGCTGAACAACAAAATCTTGCTTCCACCTTTTGATAGGTCCTTGGGAAGGTACCTGCTGCATCTGAGATCTTTTGGCTAGACTGTGTTTTTCAGCAGGACCTTTGATATGCTGTATCAGAGCATTTTGGGAGGGAGCAAGATCTTGAATTAGATCAATGTTTTTACGGGAAGCCAGTAGAAAGAGCAGACCCAGCGTGCCCTGTTGGGTAAAATCTCAGCAGGACACTGAAAGAAAGGGATGTTGGTTTTAACAGCTAAAAAATAAATCCCTTTTCTTTCTCAGCTTCTCTTTCCTCTTACCTGAGTTGCCTATAAGCTTTCTGAGGATGATATTTGGCCACGTGTTTTCCAAAGGCATCTTGATCTCTACTTGCTATGCCTACACAAATACCCACTTTCTTAATTACTTGAAATTTGAAAGAGAATCCATTTGATTATTAGCATCCATTTCTTTCTTCTGTTTTTGTAATACATGAATGCATCTAGCTACAAACATCCTGCTTGCACATGGAGAGCAAGCTGTGGGGAGGGCGAACTGATGCCTCCAGTACTGAGATAAACCAACAGTGCTACAGAGAGGTTATGGATAGATCTGGCCAAGAGGCACAACAAGCACACTTCCCAAAGCCTACAAAGCAAGTAAGTCCCAGCCTGACAACGTGTCTGGTCATGCGCTTCCTTTTTTGCTGTCCGTTTGACCATTCCCCTTGGTTTTAGATGCTTAAAATCCATGAGCATCCATTTTTCCTACATGAAGTCAGGTGTCTGCAGTGTTTGCTTGTGCTCAGAGCTGTTTGCTGTTACCCCAGCACCCACCTCACAAAACCTCTCAAGGCCTGATCCTGGAGGTGTTTCAGAGCACACCTACCAGCTCTAACAACTAATGTACTCCATTACATCAATCCCTGCGGGCACTCCCTAAAAAGCAGTGTCAAAATTATACTTTTCTCACCCAGGATTTGACAAATCTGGTTAGCTCCATCCAGCTGGAAGCAGCTGTGGCTGTGTCCAGCTGTGCAACACCAGCCTGCGTGGCTCTGCACTGCACCCTGGAGCACAAATTCACCTGACTACATTTTCATCGACTTCTAACTTTTACAAATGCCTGAATCCACCGAGGAACACAGCGCTCCCCCCTGCTGCCACTCACTCAGCGAGTTTTTTTCCTAAAAAAAATAAAAATAATTAAACTTTAGCTATATTCTGATCAGGCAATAATGGACAAATTTCTTAAGAGTCAGCAAAGCTTGTCTTAATGAAGATCAATTGTTATTAGTGGCAAACAGAATATTATTTGTCATTTAGAGGTCGATTTCTGGCACTAGCAGATTAAGCTTTCAATTTTCCATCTCAAACAGCTTGGTGCTGAAAACAACTGGAAATTTAGACAAGCAAAAAGCATCAGAAACTAAAAGCAGGCAAGCATGTAAGCAACATTTATATATATATTTGAATAGTTTAGCTACATTGTTTCTTAAAAAAAAATAAAAATAAAAAGGGAAAAGGAAAGCCAGCCCTGTGCATTTCAATTTCCCATGTAGCCTGCTGCAGAAAGTATAATTAATTTTGATCTTTCTGTGTGGATTTGCATTTAAATTAATGTGTGTGGGCAAGGGAAGGGAATGAGGCTCACCTTTTATTTCATTAATAACAACCACAGAGCAGAATACAGAGAAACAAGCAAACAGATATTCTGACAATGATGGAGCTCGAAGCAATGTTCCCAGAAGGGAATGAATGCCCTTAAATCAGAGCGGGGAGGTGAGGAGCTGCTGGATGCACAGTGCTGCGGCACTGCAGCAGCACTCAGGCTGAGAGCACCCACCTGCAGCAGCACAGCACACACTGCCTGGCCCCGAGCAGCTCCCATCACCTGGGCATCGTGCTGCAGCTCCCGTGGCAGCGGTGGGGATCAGTCGGTGAAGCTGGACCCACTGCACTCTGCTCTGCGTAATGGGTTTGGGGAGTTTTTTGAGCAGGGGACCCCCAGGGAGAACTGCGCCCTGTGATCCATGCACTAAAATAGCACGGAGCTTGCTTGGTGTTATTTGCAGACGTCTGGGTCCTGGCTCTGAAATGTCAATGCCAATGAAAAGAGTGACTTAGTAATTTATGCCGATTGAGTGTTTTAATTCTGGCAGTTATCTTTGCCTTTGATTCTTCTCTCTGTACAAGTTTGAATTGGATAACAAAGATAATTGCTGAGGTATCAGGGGGATGTGAGAACTCGAGCAGGATTTTCTTCCTCGTTACAAGCTGTCAGAGAAGCCTTCATTCAAAGGGTGACCCAAACATGAGACACTGCACATTCAGGAACATGCATTTGGCAAATGATGTATGTGTTTCAGGAACTACAAGATATCCTTCCTTCTCTATCTGCCCGTTCATATAATAGCGTGGGATTTTCAGAAAGGCAGCTTAATGTTTGGTGGTTTATGAAATCGCTTATCATCTATCTGTGTCCTTAACTGCTCAAAAACCTTTTCAGGTGTGGCGTTAGCCAACCCACCTAAGGGTTTCATAGGCAGTAAAGCAGGGCATTTAACACAGGTATCTGAACATCCTTGCAGTCTCAGAAAACAAGAGCAATATAAAAGATATAAAAGCCTGTTTCAGGATGACTTTTCTTTCCAAACCTTTGCTCGTGTTCAGCCTGTGCCAGTTTGTGAGAGAACCAACCTGCGCTGTGCCTTATGATGACCATATTATGTGATAGGCCGTGGTTCAGGGCACTGATAGCACAGGTCATTGCCTCCTCACTTCAGAAAGCTCTATTTTGGGTACTGCTACAATTATTAAGCCTGTCAGGCACATTTGGGCAGCAGTTCTCCACAGAGCAACACACAGGGCAGAGAACGGACAGGGCAGTGGCACCAAGGCCTTCCCTGCCATTTGCCTCTCTCAGGTGGGAAGCTCAAATTCAGTGAGGATGAGGGAGCCACAGCATCCCTCAGCCTCTCCCTCTTCTTTTCACTCTCTTGGGGGTGCTGAGCACCCATATGAGCTGCTGAGCACCCTGCATGCTTGCTGAGCTCCCCCAGGCCTCAGAGGGACTCCTGCTTTAACCTATGCTACGTGCCCGCTGCCTGAACACAGCGTGGGGGCCACGGAGCAGCCCTGGGGCTGTGCTGAGTTATGTTGCAGCATCAGAAAGCACAAAACGAGCACAGCTGACAGGGCAAAGATGGCTCAAAAGCTAATTTGTCCCTCCACCCCAGGTGTACTGGGCAGAGGAGAGTCCTACCCTAGGCCCTAGCTGTGTTTCTTTAAAAACATTCCTTAGTCAATGAGCTAATAAAATATGCTAATTAAGTATAATTTCAATATCTGACTGTCCAGGGGATAGCTCTTTCTCCAGTTTCTAATCTAATCAGGATGTGTTCCCTCACTAACCCCTAATCGCAGTGCTTTATGTTTTTATCTAATGACCGCACCAGTGCTATCACCAATTAAACGAACGCATTTGAACTGACATGATTTCTTCCTTTGTGCAAATTAAATCCTCATAAATTCATTGGTAAATTCACCACACTGAAAGTTAATCCTCGCTAATAAGAAGGCTAAATTGTAGTTTCTCCATGGGCCATGAGGAAGAGGCAGCAGATCAGACACCAGCAGGTGAGTTACAGGCCCTGTCATGCTCCTGCGTCCTTCCTGAGAGAAGTTGATTTGGGCTGGTTTAATTCTCCCATCCCAGCACCTGAATTAAGTTAAGCAGAGGCTTCTGTGCCTCTGAAGCACTGCCATGAAGCTTGTGAAACTGCTCTTCCTCCTTCAGCTCTATGACAGAGGACAAATACTTTTCCCTTGCATGCTGGAAAGAACTAAATGCTGGGATAAACAAAAGAAAGAACTAAAGACTGGGATACAGAGGTAGGTGTGCAAAGAGCATTTAGAATTAGGCACCTAGCTTACACTAGTAACAATGTGAGTCAAGCAGTGAGCAAGGCCTGTCCACATTTTATATGAGCACAACTCATGAATGAGCTGCAGACCCAGAATACCTCGCACGTCGATTATTTCAATGGTGAATTATTTCCAGCAGCAAATATATTCAGGATCATTGTAATGTGGGGACAATTTAGAAGGAGGCAGAACTCCTCTCTATCGCATTATTTTTATTGTAAATCATTTGTTCAGCTTCTTGTCTTTGATGCATTGCTTTCATTAACTTGAAATAATGGTAAATATCAAGTTTTATTTGAAAGATTTCTTATTTTGATTGTTCTTAGACTTTCTTTCCCCCTATGCCCAAAGAGGAAAATAAATAAATAGGCAAGCTGGGATCAAAAGAGAAAGAGTAAATGAATGGAAAACAAGTCACTGTCACAAGGCAACCTGGGGAAAATCTGAACCTAACAGCAGGAGCTGCTGCCTCTGCTGTGACCTCTTGAGCAGATGAGATACCATGGACCTTGTTGGTTTTTATTCATTACCCTCCTAAAGCCGTCCAAGAAGGAGCTAGGTTCCTCTCATTCTATCATGGGAGATTTGCTTCCTCTTCTGCCATCCCAAGGCCTGTTGGCTCTCTTTCACAAGAAGTCTCTGGCACATTTTTGCAGACCCATTCCATGCAGTTCCTCCCAAAAGAAACTACTGGATCTTTTTGCAAAGCCATCTGCCCAACGCTGGTGTCCAAAGGCGTGGGGACCTCTGTGAAAACCTTGATGCAGATGCAGGGCATATTTGAAGGCCTGAAGTGATCTATACCCTACTGTAATCAATAGGCATCTCTCATTAATGGACATGAGATTCTTTTCACAGTCATGAAGACCTGCTGAATGAACATTAAGCACACGTGAATGTGGTGGTGAACACCACGTTATGGTTGGAATTCACTCAGACAAAAATGTAATATCTGAGTTTAAACTGATGTAGGAACTCTTTTAAGAACAAAAACTACTTTGGCATCTTCTATTAATAGTTCAGTAGGCTTTAATTCTTCATTTTATCAGAGAATGCATGTTCTCTAGGGCCTGGATTACTTCTATAGTGCCTCATACTGCCCTTTTCTCAGTTGAGCCATAGGCACTGTAATAAGATACATTGTAAGTAATAACAGGCAATTCTGATAAACAAATTTCGTTGTTTCTCATCTAGATCTGTCAATTAAATCTACTGCAAAGGAAAGAAAAGCAAAGAATCTAGCTATGAAATTTCCTTTTCTTAATGAGGCATTTAAATAGCATCTCACATTTGTTCTCCAGTTGTTTACATAGGATGTCATTTGTGATGCATTGTTAGAGTCCTGTAAATCTCAGCTGGGAACAATATCCCAGAGAGCAGAGAGGACCAGTTCTGCTTCAAGCTACATCTCTATAGATTCATTGCCTTTTCTTTTATTATATTACTCATCTGAAATGATATCTGTAATCCTGCTAATGAAATGCAATAACATCAGATGCAGCATCTGCCAAAAAGAGAAATAATGTGAATTTCCATTAAAGTTTTTGAGTTGATCTTCACTTTTTCTATTTCTGGTTTGAATATCACTTTTTTTTTTTTTTTTTTTTTTTCTGAAGGCCAGCTTACTTTCACAAGCATTTAATAGATAGCCTAGCTTTTGTGTTTTAGACACCTCACTGCCTTCGGTTCAATAGGTCATTAGGCATATATTTAAGTCATTCATTGTCCCAAATGTTTCTTAGGGATCACAGCCAAAACAGACAAAAGAGTGAAAGATGGATGAAAGGCAGGTTAATTGTTCTTATTTTATGGATGAGAAAATTAAGCTCAAAAAGGAGAAAGTGTCTGGCATAAAACTCACCTAAGTCAATAGCATGCTTCCCATTAGTTTTGAATTAAGCCTTGAAGAACTATGTCCCAAATATTACGTTTAGTTCAGTGTGAATTAGGCAACTTTAAAAATCTCAGCCAGCCCTTTAGCTTTTGCTGTTATCCTCAAAGACCAAAATGCCTTAAACAACTGACCCTAGAAGTCCTACTTAAGGTCATACAGGGCTAAGTGCATTGCTTTTACACTAGGTGGGTAAGCCAAAACTCAGCCATAGTTTCCTAATGCAGTACACACTGAAATCATTTTTTATAACCACATGTACATTTGAGAAAGCAAATCTCCAGGGACACACGATCAGACACTTCTCAGACTGATTTAATATCTCTTCCTCCACAACTTATGAGATTCGAGTGTTCAGCAAAAGTGGAATGCGGGTGCCTAGCCGGGTGTTTGCTCTCCTTATTAGTCAGACAGCTGGAAGCAAGAAGCCAGACTTAGCACCCCAGCCACAAATGTCCTAATGCAAGTTCTGGGCTTCAGCAGTGTCAGCAAGACACACATGGATCAGGGCTCAAATGGAAGGTTAGGACCCAGAGCTCGGGTTGCAAAAAAGATCGTCAGTGAAGCACACACCACTTTCTGGAGGGCTACCCGGGAGCCTGCACTGTGACTGCAGCTGCAACACTCCCTGCCTTACCTTTCCCTTTGGAAAAAAGGCCAGAATTGGTTTTCTGTAATTCCAACACAGAATGTATGAAGACTGAGAGTGGGATATAAGCTCTAAATTTTCAGTCACTTTGAAAATCACAAGGCTAACTCAGTGTGGCTTCTGCTTTCTTCTAACCATGTTAGGTCAGTGATGCCACCCTCATTTCCTGGCTGGCCATTATAAAAGTGAAAGTATTCCCAGCTCTTAAAGGTATGCTTCAATTATTTTGACAGGTAAGCCATAAATTCAAGCTACACAAATCTGTGCCAACAGCCAGACTCTTCTATTTTGAATAGAGAGATTTGCATGGATGTGCCGCAAAGAAGTTGATAGAAGGTCACCCTCCTGAAACTTCCTGCTGCCTAGATCAGAAATGAAGCCTACCAGGCAGACTGGCCTCCTGGCTAAATCAGCACGCTAAGGCAAGAAATCGGGTCAGTGGAGGACATGCACACTCAGGAGGGCCAGGAAGCAGTTTATTCATGGATTAGATCTGATTGTGAGCTGGGGAGGAATATGGTAGTGATCATTTGTTGTGGTGATCATTTGATTTTCGTTGCTTACTTTGCTTAGTGTTGCAAAACAGAAAGTAAAGAGTTTATATATGAGCCTCGCTATGGCAGTAACAAGAAATTCGAGTTCCTGGTGGAGTTATGTCAACAGGCATAGAGAAGAAAAAAGACCTTAGACCTGTGTCATTTGATGGATACTTACATTCACTGTAACCTAGTCTTCTATTACTATCTGCTGTCTGGCTAAGACAAAAGAAAAGTAAATTATAAAATGAAATAAATCTCATCATGTTTCCTCCTAATCTAGTCATTCTCATTTAGAAAGTCAACACAGATGAATGAGCAATTTACCCAGATGAAATCACCGTACTTCATAGTGCCCATTTGCAGTAACTGCCCGTCCCTAGCGACTCACCTTCATTGTTAATTTCCAGTTGAGTTATGAATGCAGAGAAGGGAAAAAAATTACTGAAAACAATCATTGGATGTGACTGTTAACCCAATGCATCCTGTGAATGTGTGACGCAGGCGTAATGCTGGGCCCAGGAGTTTTGCACAGGAAGATATTACTTCTCCCTTTGAAAACTCATTCGTATATGAGCTGTGACTCCGGGGTAGCATGAACCGCTCAGGATAAAAACAGGGAGGAAGGACTTGGAGATTTGGTAAAAACTGTACTTTGCAGCTGCCTTTCTGCCTGGGGAGTGCATCCAGCTCAAGACAACTCATGCCAGGATCAGATTGTGGCTCTGTTTCCAAAAGGCTGGCTTTTTGAAAGCCTGGGCTCCAAATAGGGGGCAGAGGAAAGATCCCTCTGGAAGGCTGTGTGCCCTAGGTATAACTTATTTGGGTCTCTTCAGTTTGTGAGACACATGAAGGGCTCCTGGTTGATTGGCAGGCAAGGACTATGAAGTCAGCTTGGGAGAGCCATAAATAGCATAATTCAGCTTCTCTGTGTCCCCAGCAGGTGTATTCATTGGGCACATGAGTCTCTCCAGGCATCAGAATTGACAGATTTCATTAACTTTCTTCAACCTGAGAATCCAGCTGTAACAGGCAGCGTGGAAAAATCAGAGGAGCTGCAGGTTCTCAGCAAGCCCGTGTTATCAGACACTCCTGATTACATAGAGCCGGTAGGCAAGGCACTGGCTTAGCAGTCACCGCTCTCACTGGTACTGCTCTTAATGACTAATCCCCACAGCATCCTTTCTCACCTCTCTGAGCCTTGCAGTTTAATATCACGGCCAGCCTCTAGATGGAAATTATATGATGCAGTAGGAAAAGTCATCCTTTCCAGCGACAGTGCTGCATCCAGCTCTTTCATTTTAGCACCTAGGCTGGCGAACATGGAGTTTTACCTTAAGCCCTTGCTCTTGCAATCGTGCTGTTAGTTCTCAGATGTCGTTAAAAACAGGAAAGGTGCAGATGCAGAACTTGAAAGCCCTTTTCAGACTTGTTAGGAAGGAGAAAAGAAAGAGGACCCACTCCTCCAGTGAAGGATTAGTTTTAGTACGTCACATGCCTTAAGCTACTCTCACAAGACTGGCTCTGTCATTTCTAAGCAATGAGAAATTCTCCTCCTTCCTCTCCACCGGGCCAGCTTGGCTTCCACAGCTCTGTGTTTTGACGATCTGCTTCAGGGCTTTGGGCAAGCAAGGAACCGATGTTTCTAAAATGCTGCTCTCCTTCCAGCTGCCCAGCGCTGGCAGAGCTCAGCACTACTGGCAGGCAAACTGCAGGGGGAGCAGAGCTGGCAGCAGCCACGGGTCGTTTTGAGAAGGGAAGGAGGGAGATCATGCACAAGCCTCCCATACCACTGGAAAAAGAGTGTGTGCTATGGTCCTTCTGCTTACGTTTGTCCTCTGGGATGGTAAGGTGTCTCCTTGCATTGGGCTATAAAGGGCAATCAGCATGAGGTAGGAATTGCTCTGTTTTGCTCCTTGCCCTCTCTCTAGAGGAAAGCAAAGCAAAAATATTTCAGTCATTTTCAGTCATTTCCATTGACGTAGCTTTCAAGATGTCTATAGAAATACCTGCAACAAGCAGTTGTAAGACTGTACCACAGACCACTGAAGTTTTATAGTGTCCAGAAATTATGATGTTTATTCTTGAGTGCCACCTACTGACAATTTCTTTCTTAATGATTTACTTTGATTAACATTGGTTATTCCATATACCCTATGTAACG
Organism: Anas acuta; assembly: GCF_963932015.1. Classification (NCBI taxonomy): domain Eukaryota; kingdom Metazoa; phylum Chordata; class Aves; order Anseriformes; family Anatidae; genus Anas; species Anas acuta. The sequence continues at coordinate 62,509,870 of NC_088982.1, read as the reverse complement.
TTTGCTAACTTGGAGACGGAGGCCTGCAGTTTTGGAGCTGAATGATCACGAGTTAGTATCTCATTGGGAAAGCTGGAAGCTAAGTTCCTTTTTCCTTGAGTACTTCATTCCCCTCTGCAGGCTGGGATCCTCTGCATGTGTTATTTTCATTCCATTCAGCTTCCCTTTTTCCTTCCATCCATTGCCAGGCTTTCTCCCATCTGCCCTTCTTTATCTGCCTGCTGGTCCTGCCTCAGGGGCAGTTTCTGGCTTCCCTAAACTTGCTCTTCTGACTTCAGAGAGTAGGTACAATTGTGCTACTTCCTCGTGCAGGATGCTGTATCCAAGAGTTTGTTAGGCTATTGCTGAACTCTTATTGCCTTTCTGTTCTTCCTCCATTTTCAAGAGCTTTTCCAGAAACTTTTGTGTGCAGTAACCTTGAAAATATTTAATGATCACCGACTCCACTATACTACCTGTTCTAGACGTATTTTATTTTAGTTATGTGATACTTGGATTAGCATTATTATTACAGTTTTTCATTTTCTATCTGTAAGATTTCCTCCTCCACCAGCCCAATACATCTTGCAAAGATAAAAATAAATTAAAGGTGAAGAGTTATTGCCAAGGACAAGAGCTTGCAAAGTTTAGTCTACAAGGTATTTCTTTCCCCATTGAAAACATCATCCTTATAGATATGAGAAATGCGAGGTACCTGACTCATTATAAGCAACTGAAAAAATTGGGCAAGAGGATTCCTTCTGGTAGATTAAGTTACTCGTGTGGTTTTACCTCTGCCAGCCAGCCAAAGGAATGAGGAAAACAGCAGTAAAGTCACCTGGTGCACAGCACCAATTTGATTAAGGCTTCCGTGGCCATGCCTTAGATGGTACAGCGTGAAGGTCAGTAACACCCAGGCACTCAGCTGCCACCCAATTTCAGGCAGAAAACAAGCAACAGAAGTGTAGGCATGTGGAGGATGCCACCGTGAACAGTGTGGTTTTGTCCACGAAGCACGTATCGCGGAACTCCTTCCCAGAGGATTTTGCTAAGGTCAGAACTGTAAGTAGGTTTAGAAAGGATTAGATGGGTTCATGGTGGGCAGGTGTGATGTTTCCTATTAAGCATGGCAGCCTGGATCTAGCATCTGTTACAGAAAGCCCCTGCAGAGCCAGGGCTGGAGCTCTGCGACAGGCAAACTGCAGTCCCTGCCACAGACGGTGGCTACAGCAGCCAGGGGCTGATCCAAAACTGTGCTCTTCGGTCTGGAGAAAGCCTCTCGTTTCCCATGAAATGGCAGGTTATCGTAGGTGGTACCTCCGCTAAAAGCTCATAGATCCCCGAATCCCCAGTGATAGCCCCACTGAACTCAGTGCCGCAGAAAACACGGTGTTAGCCTTTGCTGGGGTTGTTTCCACAAGGAGGCTTTTGCTGAAGTGAGAGCCGTAGAATATTTCAGTATTTGTTCCTGGATTTCTGAGTCCATATTCTTTCATATAAACACAGATCCAAACTAATGTTTGACTGACTTAGAAACTACTGAACGGTAACATGCTATGTGCCACTTGCATCCCATTTCTTTTATTTTAATGATTAGCAGTCTCCTGCTGCAATTCATAATTCAGTCTTTTTTCCCCTTTTCTTGAATCAGGCAGCAAAAACTGATCAGTGACAGAGATGATGCTTGTGAAATTGCTGCACAGGGGTTCCTCTCACTCACTGAAGGGCTGACAAGATACCAGCTGAGGAGAAAGCTTAATTGCATGGGTGATCAAAGGAGAATGCACGAGGACAGGGAGACTGTAAAGGCGTGTGCGTAGGAGTGTTTTAGCAAGAGATTATAGGAGACATGCGAGTCTGGCACACATGAAATGACAGAAATGAATGCATGAACTAGCACAAATAGCACAGTAACCAAAGGCATCCACAGATCAGCTTCAGCCACTTCTCGGCTCTTGCCTAAAAGAACTGTAATATAAATTCTGTAAGCTGTCATCCTCCAAACTACACAAAGAGGAAAAAAGGGAAGGGTTGTTCTTTGCCAGAGGAAAAGGAGGAAGGGGGAACCTCATGAGACAGCAACATCCAGGCTGAGCTGGAAAAGAGAGATCAAAGCAATGAGCTGGAATGGGAAGAAATGACACAGGACATTGACACGGTGTGCTCCTGAGAACTAAGAAACTGGGGACCAGGAAAACTTTGAAGGCACATGCCAGCCTTTCCACGTGTTGTAAAGGGCCACACTGTCAGAGGTTCAGTTCACGGTGTGTGTCATGCTTTGTTGTACTACTTATTGTCTTCCTCCATACACAGCTCAACTTACATCCCTGGATGTATTTGAGGAGTGAGGTACCTCTAAATATGAAAACAGGTGCCAATAAAATAGCTTATACACAAACTTTCACTATTTTATCCCAAATTAATTAAAAACCTTATTACAATTATATTGACATAAGCCTCTGTGCCAGTGATCTTCAGCTGATTTAAGCTGCATCAATATAAATCCAGTCTCAAATGATTTAAGAGAGTCTAAGCAGAAAAGCACTGCATTTCACAAAGTGGTGGGAGGACACATCCTTATTGAAATATTAAATCTTATGCACTCAGTCTTCACATATTCAAGTGCTGAGTTTTTAGACTTTTAGCCTTTTGCATATTGCAAGCTCTTACAGGGGTTGAAAAGAAGTGGTTTTGGAGCAGCCATGTCAACATTTTGCTTCATTAACTGAACCTTTGTGCAATCAGAGGCCTTAAGCTTCAATGTTTTATAAAATTCGAAGGACAGAGAAATATAATGCTTCTTCCACATATCCTACTCCAAACTTGATATTAGCATCTGACTAAAACATTTCTTTGCAAAAGGCATCTAGTCTTTAGTAGCATATCCCTCCTTTTTTTTTTCTTTTTTTGGTAAAAATAATGGAAAGTCCATTGTCTAGAACTCTTACTCCAGCAGTAAACCATCCTGCATCTTGGCATCAAATGCCTCATTCCTAATTTGAGTTTGTCTGGTCCTCATTTCGAACCCTCGGTTCTTGTTGCATCTTTTTCTACTCAACTAAATACCCCAGTTCAGTGTAAGAGGCCTTGCGTAGCCCTGCATATCCCATGTGAGTGACACTCAAGGTACAAGTCCTGATCACAAGTAGCACCTTACATCCCATGGGCAGAAGTAGAAGAAACATTTCCTGGTCTAGAAGTAAGGTCGCAAAACTGGGCTCTCTACAAACATCGGTTACAGCATTTCAGAACTCAAGGCACGCCATATACACATATACAACATCTGGTAGCTTTCAGGTACATTTAGCCCCACTCCTCAAAATACTGACACAGCAATTCATAAAGGATAAATGAAAATGCCATCAAACCTTGGCACGCAGCTGCTTCTCTTGTTCTTTCTCTCTCCTTTTCATCCAACACCCCTAGTGAGGGCAGGATATATGTGACTAGGCGGGGACAGAAAAGAAGTATCCACCAAATCTGTTCTCTGACAGCAAGGAAAGAGGGATCTTCAAGTAGTATTGCTCTTGTCTCTTCTCATGTACAAGGTCCACATCTGCTGTGCATATGTGCCAAAAATTACCCTCCCCTATACTATTTTCTCGTCCTTATGGGTGTGAAAAACAAAAGAAGCAATAAGAAAGGGAGGTTGCCCTGACCATTAAGGAACTGGACAGTGCTGAGTCAGTTGAGAACTCTGCCAGATTGCTTCCACGATCTCAGATAAATCATTTAATCACTCTGTGCTTGAGCTCCCCGCTACAGTAACTATTTGGTCCACATGGTCTATTTATAGCCAGCTTGAAGCAATCTAATGTTATCGAAGCTTATCTAATATAACATTGGGAGAGTGAATGCAGCTGAGGTCTTGAATTGACACTGTAATGTTAAAAACAGGATAAAAAAGTATCGCCCCTTATGGGCGAGCAGTGATGAATTATGCAGTCCTCTCCTTCCAGCCTCTCATGTCTGCGATAGCTACAGGAGAACCTTACTCCAAATACTGCTCTAATTTAGCACTGGAGCTGTCAAGCCAGCCTCAGCTTTTGTGTGAGATTTCATGAAAAATAAATTTGACTACTTCTCCATGCTGAAAGGCTTCTAACCATGCCTCCAGCCTGCTAGCCGAAGTACTTACATGCTTTGTGAAATTTGTGTTTCACATCAAGAAGAGTGGATGATGGAGGTACCTGAAAGAGAAAACAAAATGCAAGCAGATTAATTGCTCTGCCTTCTCAAACTGAGGTTGCTTTTGCTCTCCTCTAATGAAGACATGATTCAATTTGTCTGCAAGTTCTTTAGGCAATAACAAAGAAAATTAATAAATTCCTCCCTCACATGTTGATACGTTAGTATTAAGGGTTGTTCACATTTGATTTATGTATTACCTGGGTCACCTTTGCTTATTCAATAGAAGAGTAAAATACCAAGGGCAAGAGGCAAAGCTGCTGGCCCTGCTGATACAGTGGCTGCCCCCAAGATCAAACCAATGGGACAACTTCAAGGATTAGCTTTAAGGTTAGGTTCAAGCATGTTAGGACCTGGCTCTTAGCTGTTTTTTTTTCAGGGGCCAGTAGCAGAGGTGTCAGGTTCTGTTATTTCTGCTTGAAATTGGTCTGGTTCCACACGCTGTCATTCCTGTGCACTGAAGCACTTCAGGTGTCGCAGTGTTTGGTGGCAGTCTAGAGGTCTTTTAGGCTGCATTTTGTCGTGCTTATCAGTTTCTTAACACACTTTGTTCAAAGTGTCTGAGGATCATAGAATCACAGAATGGTTTGGGTTGGGAGGGACATTAAAGCTCCTCCAGTTCCACTGCCCTGCCACAGGCAGGGACACCTCCCCTCAAACCAGGTTGCCCAAAGCCCCATCCAGCCTGGCCTTGAACACATCCAGGGATAGGGCAGCCACAGATTCTCTGCGAAGCCTGTGCTGGTACCTCAGCACCCTCGTGGTAAAGACATTTTTCCTTATACCTAACCTAAATCTACCCTTTTTCAGTTTAAAGCCATTACCTATTGTCCTATTGATACACTCCCTGATACAGAATCCCTCCCAGTTTTCCTGTAGGCCCCCTTTAGGCACTTGATTTTCACCACTGAAGCAAATGTCACCACCTTCTGGAACTATAAAGGATTTTTTTTCTTTTCTGGGGAATATAAATTGAACCGTATCTTAACCATGGGGATCCATTTTGGCTCTAACAAGAGACTTCATGGCTGCAGCCAGACAGCAGATGGCAGAAAGCTGCCTTCCCCAGAGATTTTAGGCACTGTAGCCTCAAATCTAGCCACTGGCTAAAAAGGCTAGAAATCAATACCAAATAGGAAGTTTTGCACTTATATACTTTGACACCCAATGCAAATATCCAATATACGTGCCATTAATGCTTAGGAGCAAGCCAACATTTTTCCATTGACAATACGGCAGATAGCATGTTACAAATTTCAGTGATCTACAGCTCTATGTTAATACCTGTGCTAAAGTGGTATGCAATGTTCAGATTTTTGCTAGCTCTTTTTTTTGAGTTTAGATGAGAGTGCTTTCTTTTCCAAAGTTATGGAGGAATTTACTGAGCACTATGGAAGTTCGTATTTGCAGTCATGCCACGCAACTTCCAGTAGAAAAGCACATCTTCACATAGTCTGCATGTGCCTTTTTTTGTGATGTGTACAACTATTGTGGACTTGAATAGGAAAGGAAGGTTTGGTGGTGGTGGTGGTGGTTTTATTTGTCTGTTTTCAAAACCTCTAAAAATATCTGAAATTGCTTTCTTACACCTCATAATTTCACACCCGTAAAGTCTGGAGCCCTAAATCTGTCAGATATGGATTCAAGTGCTCTTAGCTAGGAACAACTACAGAGTTTACAAGGCTGCAGATGAAACTGTGTCAGATGTCCTAGGTTTGGAGGTTTTCAGAGCTGGCATTAACAGCTCAGGGAAGGGACTGGTCTTCTCCGGTGTGAGAAAGGGTCATCTGGCCCTCTAAATAGAGTAAGCTGCGTTACCATGGGGCCTGCCTTCCTGAGATGATCAGCTATACTGGGTTAGTCAGGGCTAACCAGTGCTCTAGAGAGCTGATCATCTCATAACCCGCAGGAAAGTTAAAAGCCTTGGGTGTTTAAAAGATGCCTGTGCCTGAGAGGATCTGTGCTTGCAGCGGCCTGCTGCAGTGAGCCTACCCACAGGGCACGGTGTGCGCACCAGACACCACATCCAGAGCTGGTGCTGGAACAACTACAGCTGAGAGGGCTGGCGCTCCCTTACTACATCCGTGAGCAATGTAGAGCTCATTAGCAAGAGCACTGCTGTGTGTGGGTACATCCAAGCTGCCGGAGGCGACATCTGGCTTTAATGGTGCCAGCTCTGGCTGGCTGTTTGGGCTGTCATGGCCTGGTGGCTCCGGGTGGCACCGCGCTGTGCCGGCTGTGTGTGCCCGGGGCAGGCCTGGAGCACACGTTCAGCCAAGAGGGCAGGAGGACATCTGTGTTGTCAGCCAGCTGGCATGGACAAGGGCTGTTCTCTTCACTTGAGGCAAGCTGCACGGACCACAAGTAGAAAAATAACACGAGTACCTTCCTTCTTCAGAATGGGCTGTGACACAGAGGAATCGCAGTGTCTTTTCCGGGGCAGAATAATGAGGCTAGAGCCACAAAAGAATGAAATACATTTTTTTATGATCTTGATAATTCTGTGTCCTTTTTCTTAAGGACCTCGTAAAACAATGGGCGAAGCTATAGATTCTAATATTGATCAACGTGAAGATGGATGCTGAGACATCAGCTCACTGCTAAGAGTGTCCTCTTCGTAGACCATTAATTATCTTTTGTTCTTTTCATTGTACATCAATACAAACTGAAGAACTGCATGGACTGGAACAGCATCTGCTCTTATTACCCATTGTGCTATCTGAATAAAACACCCTGAAACATTCCACTGTAATTATTAGTCCTATTCTTCTTTTATCCTTTTAAATTATTTATGAAAGTGCTATAACCTTCCTTTTCCTCTAATTCAGCACTTTTCAAATATGCAAAGGGAAAACAGAGCGAAAGCCCACCCTTGGTTTATTTAAAACAAGATGAATTTCATTGTAAAAGCACCTCTTAGTTGGCATCTATCTTTTACGTTTGATGGTCAAGCCAGTTTTGCCTCCAACTTCTTAACTTGTAAGTTATATATAGCTTCCTAACATGTTGTCATTGTAATTAGGGTTCAAGAGTACTTTTTCTTCACCAAGAAAAAAAAAAAGCAGATTTTACAGATATGGATTGCATTCATTACAATTTTCATTCAGAAAGGGTTGAGTTTATAACCTCATATCCTGTTTTTCCTTTATCTTCATAGCAAAAATATTTTAACTTTAACTCAGGGCAACTATTATTTTTTTAGGAGTTCAGGAATGAAAGGGTCTTCTGGGTCATCTTTTCCATTTCTGTCCTTCCTCTATGCAGCAACGCACAAAGCATCACATTTCTTTTTAAGATTTAAAATACTGCATTGGAAACTTAGGCTATGACTGAAGGAAGAGCTCTAAGTGGAAGATATTATGGGAATTTGAAACTGCCTTTTGTGAATGCAGGTGAATCGGATAGATTTCCACTTTCATACCACTTTCACATTTGTAAGTCAAGGAGTTACTAATATGGTTAGCTGTATGTAATTGCATCACAGTTCTCGTACTAAGGAATTATTTCAGCAGTTACAGCTTAGAAGAATATCAATAAGAATTTGAATAATACAGTTTTAGCAAATAAGTGGTCCTTCATTCAACATTTCCCTTTGAATGTTTTTTCCTCTTTGGGACATGCCAGTCTGACTGCACTGCTGAACCACCTGCTTTCCAACAGGCATCTTCTGTGACTGCAGAAATTCAGAAATTCTGTGACTCTAGCTACTTGTTAACAGCAGGCAGTCCCCTCTGCAGCCAGGTAAATTTGTTCAAAAGGGTCACATCAGCTTATTGTAGCTGAGGATTTGATTCCAAAACAGATGACCAAGCTGGTGGGAAAGCCAGGTCATTTTCAAATTCATCAGTCAACAAATACTTCATCATTACTGCTCTGACACCCTGTCCTTGCTTGGGGAACATGCTGTATTATTATAAATCTGCAGCCATTCACAGAAAGTTAATCAGGAAAACACCCCTTCTAATTGATCTCACATTTTGTGAGTTTGGCTTCTAATTCCAGTTTTTCTTACTGTTAATTTTCAAGGACAGTATTAAAAATGGGTAGCATGAGAACCTCCCTCAGCATGTCACACAAGGGGCTCTTTGGTTAGCCTGGTGAACCAGAGTGCTGGTCATGTCCAAAGGGATATAAATACCTACGACATTTAGACAAGTAACTACATATAGGCAAGTGCTGTCAGCAGCTACACACAGGAGTTATATGAAATGCAGTATTTTATTCAACGGATTGGAGTGAAAACTCTATACTAAAGAGCCAGCTCTGATCTCAGACCTGTATTTCCACAAACTGGAGAGATCCAGAACTATGGTTTAGCCCAAGCCTATTACAGCTATATTGCTCAGCAGTCTCCTGGAGATTATTTATGTTGTTACCTGAACTCTGGCATATGAGATAATCCAACTGACTAACATTCCCAATGACCACAGGTCAAAATATCTATGAATGCACATAACTGCATGCTTACTAGGTGCAGTCATGTCAATTTACACTAGTTAAGTTTGTCTCTGAACATGTTAACATTGCTTTTATACGTCTAGCTGGATTCTTATAATAAATAAATAAATCCTCTCCCTTTAAAAAAAAAATGAAAAAAGTGTCAGACACAGGTAAGAGCTTTTTCACCTTCTGTTAAAATGAGTGAGGAAGTAAAGAAAAAGCAATCTATTAGCAGATAGAGGGCTTGCAGGCCATCCCTCAATTTACAGAGTTCACCATGCCCAACTATTTTCTGAGCAAATCTGACCAGCATTGGCATGCCTCCATGCCTTCTAACCTTTTGTTAAAAAGAATTGAGTACAGTTCCTGTACTCACCTTGAGAGCTCAACAGCAGAACTAGTCAGAAAAGTTCTATCACAACACTTTTCAACTAGGAAAATGGAATTGTTCTGGCAAAACTTTGGATGTGTAAATTTATAGTGACTTAAATTTTTTAAAATGAAAAAGAAAATGTTTGATTTTTGTTGTTGTTGTTGTTTTAAATTCTGTTTCAGGAACATGCTGAAAATTCATCTCACTGTGTTATTTTCAATTTTTTTTATTTCTCATCCATACAGAACTTTCATTACTTTTGCATTATTTTATGACACATCAATCATGATAGTGTAAAATAATATAACACCCTCTAAAACTATGGAAAATCACCTGACAGGAAATAACATTCAAATAAATGAATGCACTGTTAAATTGTAAAACAAATTGCACTTGAAATATTTATTGTGTCATGACAGATTGAAATATCCCAAAATTAATTTGTAATACCATCTTTCTCTCACAAATTCTATCTAGTTGAAAATTCAAGACTCATTTGTTTTCACTGTAATTTGCAAAGAAAACAACATTTATAATATGCACTTAAAAACAAAACAAAACACCAATTTTGACCACTTCTTCTTGTTCTTCTCAGGAAAAAGGTGGGACTTAGGTTTTGTTTGGATTTTGACTGCCGGTATTAAGCATCCTGCCCTGATATCTGATCAGAGACAGATATGATATCTGTCTCTGTCTTTTCTATCAAATGGCTTTAGAGGCTTGTGCTTGCTTCTTTATACCCATGCAGACTGCTAATGTATATAATCAAGCAGTGCACCCAAGAAACTCAACCAATATTTAGCACAGGATGGTCATGAACTATACTGGTTCCTGGTTTTGTTTTCATACAGTCCCAAGATTAACCAACTAAAAGGAAAATTCACAGAATGCGTATTGGCAAGGTAAATGGTTCCAGAAGTAGCAGGGCTCATGAAACTTTATAAGTCTTTTCGAGTCTTCTCCAGTCTTCTCACCCATTTCCTGTCTCCTCTAATGTTACCACTGGGCAAGATGACTGGCGATGGTTGGGTTCAGCCTGTCCTCCCCACTCTGAAACACTGTGCTACCCAGCCAGCAGCTTTCAATAGACCAGAAGGAGCTAAGTAATCTTTTGAACTATTTTATTCTCTTTCAGGTGTATTTATGTTTGGCCAATAGGTCCAAAGTTATGTTGGTGAGATCAGACAGAAAGATGGAGAGGCAGCCAGCCCCTGTGGTCCATGAGGGTAAGCATGAAGCTGAGAAGCAGAAAAGAATGGGAAATGAAGGTGATCTATAAGAACAATTAGATATCATGAGGGTAGTGAGAAATCGAAATGCTTTTCACAGTGTCAAGTGCTGTGAAGAGATATTTGCTGTACCTCTAGTACAGGTTCTCTGACTGCCAAAATTTGTTCTCCTGTAATACTGGAGCTGTATATATCTAAAAAGGAGAGTTTGCATTTTAAGGAGTTTTAAAAATGCAGAAGTGTTTAAATGTAGACATGTATGTTATAGCATTAATATATACTGTTAGGTATTTATAGATCTGTTACTACACGGCTCGGGTATTGTGTGAAGAATCACAGCACTAAGGTTTCAGAAAGAACCTGAAGCATATTCTAATGGACTGATAAATCATGGGCAGGAGTATTTTAATGCTACAATAATGCCTATATGAGATGCCATTATACACCTAAATTTCCATCATGGGCTGTGCTGATTAACTATTAGACTAATAAAACACCTACAGCTCCCTGTGGTCTTATATTGCTCCCGTACATTCATAATTTGCAATTATCTGTGAATTACCTTTGACGCAATAAGGCAAATGTGCAGCTGGGGTAAAATGTCATAACTTTGTGGGGAAAGAGGACATTTTCACACTGGTTAGAATCTGTCTCTACAGATGTACTTTTGGCAATATTCACTGTTCTTGTAGAATAGCTGGGTTTTTCCATTGCCAGAATGGCTAATGCTCATGAGGAGCTGGAGCACCATTGGTGCCTCCAGAATTCATTCTCTTGTTTTCACTGAGCTTTGAATATAGCTTTAATTTTTTGGGATTATCTATTGTATTTCACTCTATCTCCCCCCACACCCAGGCTTAGATTTTTATAACTAAAATAAGAGATGCATAAAACCTGTCATTTAAAAGCACTTCTAAGCTTTGAAAATTAGTATCATTGGAAGCATCAGTCTTCACTAGTGGCTTCTCTAATTCTTTAAACCATCCCTTTATAAACGCGAAATGCCCTGAAGTTACCAGCTTCTCCCTTCCTCAGTCTCCCTCTTCTAGATAAACCAAAGGCCATTTCTCCAGGTATTGCATCTAAAAAGCTGTACTGAAACAAGAGTGGTAATTACAAACAGAAATTAACATACCCAGTTGCCTCTTTTCATGTGAAGCTCTCTGTAGCTATATTGACATAAAACCAATGTGAATTTCTAGTAGAGTGGGAAGAAATTAATGTAATGCAGTGCTTCGATAGAATTTGAATATGTTTAACTAAAAGCTGAGGAAGAAAATACTACTACCAGCACCTCCAACAGTAGGAGCAGGCATAAGATTCAATTCTTACGGGCAAGAAAATGCATAGACTTTATAACATGTTTGTAAATGTAATGTATTTATTTGCGGTGCCTACCAGCAGGGACCAGCTCCCTGTTGAGCTGGATGTGGTGAAAGCATACAGCAAAAGACACTGACACCACAAAAGCCTCCTTCCAAAAGAAAATAAAAAAAGAGGATTTATACAGCAATGAGTCTGCATTCGGCCAGTTTATTGTCTCTGCTTCTTCACCTGCATTGCTGTGGGAATTCCTAATTTGTGGGTCTTAGTATCAACATGTAGTCTTCTCGAAGAAGCCCCCCTCCTTTGGCACAACTGGTTATTGAATTCCTTTGGGCAGCACTGGCACAAAAAAGAAGCCCCAAACAGAAGCAGGGCATCTGTAAAGAGAGACTGCTTGAATGAGAAAGATGATGATCTCAAAAATCCTGCCCACGAAATGAAATGAGGCAGCTGTGGAAATGCATAGGTTCAGCTCATTCCCCACAAAAAAAAATTTACATTTACGAGATATTTTATAAATATTAAAATTACAAGATTTAAAGAAAAAAAAAGTATACAAGGCAATTAAATCTCTCTCTTGTGGAAAAGGACTTCAATACTATTCTTCCCTAGTAAGAAACAAATGAGAAAAGTCTGATGTAAAAGGCAATGCCCTGGTACTGCAGTGAGTTTCTTTGCTGAGTTGCATTGCGTACTTCCATAAGTGCATTTGCTCCCCTTATATGAATGTGGTATGTAAAGAATAGCCTCCAAGTTGTGATGTGAGAAGTTATTTTTATTTACTAGATATGAGTATGCAAGAGAGAGCTGGTGATGACTGCTCTTTTGGCTGCCCACTTTCTGTGACAGTGATGCAACCTGCAGGTGAGAAAAAGAGGTTTCTGATACTGCAGGTATTATTTCTGCCTGCATCTGATTTTGTTGTCATGCCAGTGTAAATCAAGAGAAACTCTGTTTTATTGTTAAACTGCAGTGTGCAGATACAAGGGTGCTATTATTTTAGGTGCTTTACAAACCAAAATTGTGAACATCTCCAGGCACAGACGACCTTTTCAAAGAAATCAAAATATGAGCCCTGCATTCAGCACCCAGCACAAGGCCATAGACCCACTGGGGTGAGTCCAGGGAAGAGCAAAGAGGATGCTCAGAGGACTGGAGCACCTCTCCTATGAAGACAGGCTGAGGGAGTTGGGGTGGTTCAGCCTGGAGAAGAGAAGGTTCCAGGGAGACCTTACAGTGGCCTGCCAGTAGCTAAAGGGGACCTACAGGGTAGGTTTAGATGAGATATTAGGAAGAAATTCTTTACTCTGAAGGTGGTGAGAGTGGAACAGGTTGTCCAGAGTAGCTGTGGATGCCCCATCCCTGAAAGTGTTCAGGGCCAGTGGGTTTGGTACTAGATTAACTTTAAGGTCCCTTCCAACTCAAACCATCCTGTGATTCTACACACTGTGTTATATTTAACAGCAAGAAGTTGTGTATATAAATGGATGGATTGATGCACAGGCTTGTATTATGCTTGGGTGCAACAAAAATGTGTAAAAAAGGGACAGACCCTACACAGAGATCCTTTAATTTAAGAAAAATAACAATGCTCACATCACTTTTACTGCAGACATTGCACGGCAGGTGCTCTATGCTCACAGTTAAATGCTCCTATAGTATATACTGTTAACCACAAACATTTCCTACCAGTAACTCAGCTTTCCAGAGTCTGCCATCTGAGTTGTGAATTTATGAATCATGAAACAGAAGAAAAATAGAAGTAAATCATGAGTTCTTTTTATTCACTTTCAGTTTTCTGGGTGTCCAGTAGTCAGAATAGAGAGGTGAAGTGTACCTAAAATCTAAATAAAGTATTTTGGCATTTCCATGGTTGCAAGAGATGGTGACTTAAAAAATAAATAAGAGTGAGTTGTGGCAAAATTGCAAGAGGTGACAGTGTTGTGCTTGAAATATATAAAGAAATCAAATATGGAAGTACCTGAGGAGATTCCAGTGGGGGAAGGCACAGGATGCATGGAGACCAGTGCAAGGAACAGTGGAGAACGAATCTACCCTATAATCTCTGCAGTACACCAAGACAAGAGACTCCTTCCTGCACATCTTAGGAAGCAAGTTCTCTTCTGTAGGCCTTGAGAACTTTTTTTTTTTTTTTTTTTTTTGAAAGGAGTGCCACTGTGCAGCTGACAAAACCTGAGCTTGCACCTCCACTTATAGCTTAGTTGGCAAAATCGGGAAGCACAAAACTACTGAGCTCCAAGACTTTTGATGGGGAAAAAGCTTTCTCTGCTGGTTTCCCCAAAGGTGATTTATTCTGTAAAACAATATTGTGCAACATTTTCTGCCTTAAAAGCAACTCATGCAAAATTAATTACATTGCACTACATTTGAAGGAAAATACATTTTACTACAAGTTAATTTGAAGAAAAAAATATTATCCAATGAATGCTATAACAGAAACAGTTACAAGTTGCCTTAACGGAATTTATAAATCAAATCACTGCACATCGATAACCTTAAAACTAACCTACTTCAGGCTCTTGGAATAATGTACAAGTAAAACAGTTTTTGAGTAGCTATGTATCTTTCATAAGTTGTGGCTGGCGATGAAAAATGTGGGTTATTTGTTTAAAAATACAGCAAAAAGAATTATTTTCTTTTATTTTTAGGACTTTGTGAATTTTTCATGCTCTGTAGTTTTCTTAACTTTTTGGAAGTAAAAATGGGAGCCAGAATCCTTACACAAACTGGTTTTCATTGAAAATATTTCAAACAAAAATATTCATCAACTCTAAATACACGCCCTCTTGTTCTTTACAGACAGATGGGAATTTCTTCAAGAGAGACCTGCCACCTGAGGAGCGGGACGGAAGGAAGAGCTGTGACTGTTAACGAAATGGACCCACGCTCCTGGATTCCTGCTGTTTCACAGGCAGCGTGGAGTGCACGGGGCTGCTCATGTGCACCCTTGAAACCTCAGTGCTTTGCGTGCCACTGCTGCAATCCTGTAAGTGTGCAGATAACTTTTGCTCACGAGTCTGGTCCTAGGGTAATTGCTCTGAGCATTTAACTTTTAAGGACAGATGGATGGGCCTGTTAGCTCAGGTTTAAATTAGCTTTTCCTACATCTTCATGAGTCCTCTTTCCATCTCCCAAAGGTAGCCCTTTCTGTCTGCATACTGCCAGTGCCTGCTCTCTGCCAGAAGTAGTTTGGGTACATTTTGAAGAATAACTGGGGGGAAAAAAATTGAAACAGATTTGTGTTTCCTCACGTCTCTCCATACCCCCAAAGTCTGAAGCCTCTTCTCCATGACTTCTCACCTCAGAATTCATTTTAGTACCAAGAGCAAATCTGGGGAAAAATATCTTACGTTGGTTTTGTTTCTCATTTAAATTATTTCAGTAACTCATCAGAAAAGTTCATCTGCGCCAAACTAAATGCATAATGTTATATCCATTGCAGAGAAAGTCACCAGAGCAGGTTGACAATATTAAACTAATGCTAGTTTTAAAAAGAATTTTATGTACAAGCACACAAGTGCAGAAAGACTTGACAGTGAATTTACTTCAGTTTTTGCAGGATTAGGTATTCAAGACCCAGCTCCTGGAGGGAATGACTATGTGATAAAATATCTGGGCTTTCCTCTTCTACTGCTTTCTTTTAGTATTTTTGCTGGCTTTCCTGACTCTGGAAAAGCCTGCAGTATGAAGTGAATGTGCCTTACATGCTTTAAAACCAGTCTAATATGTATTTATTCTGTGCCTTTAAGCCAATCTTCAAGACAATCAGGACCTTAGACTAACCACTCAGCTCAATTATATTACATGGCTGATCCTTCCCCAAAGTGTAAGGTGGGTAAGAAAGCCAAAGGAGATGATGTTATTATCATTTTACAGCTGGAGAATTAATTCACAGTTACTTATGCCTGATCCAGAGCCTTCTCATGTCAACTGATTGCTTAAGCTCACACAGCTGAACACACCTTTTCCAAATCCCTGACACTGCACTGAGCACAAGACAACTTTTCTTTCTAAATACCAAAACCAGTTAGGTGTATCATCACTTTCCAGACTTTACAGAGCTTCTACTAATCTGAACTGGATTCATATGAATATGCAAGTGTCTTGTAGAAACTAAATCTCTGGAAGCATTGGCTGGTATTTAATCAGTTCATTAATCATCTAATCACTGCCTGTTTCCATTAGGTGGAGAAAGAAAGGGGTCTTCTTAACTTAGTTGTTTCTTTCAGACTTATTAATCTGAGACTATTACAAATACATTTGCTAAATCATAATATTCTAAACTACTAACAATATTCAATAAGAGCATAAATATACATATTTTAAAATATATGGTTCCTATTCTCTCCTGTTATACATCCTGAGAAGAATTAATTACATGCAACCCTGAGAAATGAAGCTAATCATAATTATCTTACAAACAGAAAAGAGGCATTAGAAGTGTCAAGTTGGGTCTGTATCAATGTTGTATTTAATTAAGCAGAAGATTATGCATAATCCAGTGAAATGGTCTCTTGATTGCTCTAATAATCAGCTGAAATGAGGTTCACCAGTACTAACAAGTATTCACTGAAGTAAGGAACTCAACTGCATTGCTTTCAGGGTTGCCTTAGAAAGGGCTTATTATAGCAAATTAAGGGACTTAGATACCCAGGTGAATCAGCATTCAAAATACAAATTCTTTAGGCAGTCTTGGAAATCTCTGCCTTACACTATGTTTGTACCAGTCCCTTGGGTACTGTGCCTAAATAAATAAATAAATACATCCATAAATTAGGTCGATGCCCAGAAGGGCTGGCCGTGGCCATGTAAATTGAACATAGCTTCCTGAGCAGACGCTTTCAGCTTACAGTTGCTATTGCTCCTCTGTGTGTATTTTACCTCCATCTGGAGAGTAATTTGCAATCACCACTCATAACTCTTTTTGCCACCGCTACAGAGGCAGAGTCTATGTTTGGGAAAGGTGCAGAAAATGCTCAGGCTCATAAAATTCTGAATAAAAATAGACATTATGAATTCTGAATTAAAACAGACTGCAGATCTTCCATGCATAATGTAAGGATTCCTGAAATGTCACTCTTGGCCTAATTCTGTTTCTGTTAGTATATATATTTTTAATGAGAATATACAAAAGTTTAAGATAAGAAAAATGGTCACTCTTTTCATGGATTGAAGCCTCGTTCAGTACAGTGTTTAGACAGCCCTTTTTTATAATTGTATAAATATTACTCATTAAATCAAATAATACAGATGCTGTCACTAGAACTGGTTCTGACAATCATCATAGTCGTTTGATCATTTTGTACATGTTGCCCCTTTAGCTAAACTCAAAAAACTCAAAAAATTGTTGGCCTTTTAAGAATGAACAAATCAGACATTTGCCTTTAACTAGGCACACGTTGCAAAAACACCCTTTAAGTGACCAGGAGCACTAGAAATCTGGTAGTATTCCACCCTGAATGTTTCAAAGCCATTGAATTAAACATTGAAAGTAAAACTTATCCACCAGTTCCAGCTATTGCCAGTGAGAATAAGGGACTTTTTATTTTTTCTTTTTGCAACAGTAAGTCTCAAAATTCTACTGTGTTACAGAAAATTCCTTCAATCTAAACAGCTTAGGATTCCCATTTTCAGTGGTATGCAAGAGGCCAGCTCTTCTGCTGAGAGACAATGAATCAAAACTGTAATGTAAATACGAGGTATGTTTTCAACTGCTGTTTACTGTGCTGTAAAGTTCTTTCCTACCCAGTCATCTCATTCTGCTTAGACAATTTGAATGTAGTTTATATCTTTAATGATTCACAACATTAAAAAAAAAAAAAAAAACTCAGCTAAGTCACTTTTTTAAAAATAGAAAATACAGCAAGAACCCATAACATTACAGAAATGCTAAGCTTTGCAAATGTATTACATTTTAATATCTATTCTGAAGCAGACATTTAAGTATCATGCTATGAAATCATCAGTGTAATCTAAGTGTTACGTTCAGAGACATGCAAAGGACATATTTTGAGTCCAAAGCACAGTCTGATCTAAAAGAAATCAGTGTTGGTTCATTTGTAGAAATCCTAGAAGAAAACAGACAAGGATCGTGACTGAGCAGAAGTTTTGAGTATCTCCCAGAGGGAGGAATGAAAGTGTTTCCATTACAGAAGAAGATCACAGCAGAGAGAAAACAGAATCCCTGAAGTGGCACTGCGTGTACTAGGCACATCCCCAGCATGCTGGAATAATACACTCACCTTGTCCACAATGCAGATCTGCTTCTTGCTTTGCACATCAAGGATTTCCACTTCAAAGTAAGTAATTTTTGAATGTTTGAGCACTGGTGGTGATTTGAGATTGCCAGCAGAGAGCACAAGCTGAGAAAAGTTGAAAAAAGAGCGTGTGTTATTGTGGGACATGGACAAAGTTCCTCCATGAGCTGCAGGATCCCTTTTGTGTTCGGGGGCACCGAGTTTCTGCCTTCTGAGCATTGTGCGACCCAGCAGTAGTGACCGTCATATCAACAGGGGACAGTTCCAGGGGGAAAATGTTTCCTCCCCGCATCAGTTAAATACAATCACAGACTGATGAGACATGAAAGGTCAAGTGGCGTTCCATTTTAAGAGTACTGTCTTATTTAGCAGGAGTGAAAACAATGGCTCTGTAATCCGTGTCTATATTTAACCAACTATTGTGATGTGCTGTATTGCTGCTTTTTTTTTTTTTCCTTTTTATTTAAACCATCATTTAAAACAACACATATTTATTCCCTAATGTGAGAAGTCTGACCCTGAAATTCCAGAGCCCTGGAGAAATCAGAAATGAGTGCAGCAAATTGCACTGTTATCAACTGAGACAGCTGTTTAAAAGTGCCCACAGATAGGCATATGTATAGGTATGTGTGTGTGTGTGTATTATATATATTGTGTGTGTATGCACACCCATAATATGTAGCTGTAAAGCAATGTCAGAAATCATCTATTCTGAAAATTTTCCCTCTTTCTCATGGAGGCCCCAAGCACTTGCACTAACAAAATGCAAGGAGCTGATCAGCAAAACGTTGGGGTTGCCTGCAAATATTGAGAGGATTTTGTACCTGTTTGTATTTAGTACGTGAACTGGCTGTTACTGAATAGCGTAGAGGTTTCCTCGTAGCTCCACCAGGGAAATTCAGCTGAAGTAATGGAAATTATAACCATAAAGACACTAATTCAGGGCTTTGATCGCTTTTCTATTTTTTTATTCTTTCCTTGCAACTACTTTTCACAATGAAAGTCTGCAGAAAAAAAAAAAAAAAAAAAAAGCCTTAATGGTTATTAATAAGGATTTAATTAAAACAACATGTATTCTCTGAAAGGGCTTTCCCAAGTCTTGTTTAAACTTTATTTTTCCTTTTAGGGCTTTTTATATGATTTAATGATAAATAGCAGCACTTTTGCATCCTGAGATTCTCCCTAAATTTCCCAGAGCTGCCTAGGATTACAGTGTTAGAAGGCCACCACAGATTTCTACAGACAAGCATAGAGTAAGTTATGAATACATTTCTATATGGCAAAACCTCAGGAAAACTACTATCACAAAAATCATATAGGTTCATGACACCAAGGAATTTTAATTAAGTGGAAAAAAAAACCTTCAACAAGATAAAGGGGACTACACAACTACACCCCCTCTGGGAGATGGGGGTAGAATCAGAACTAATCTTTTATCTTTGATTTTGCTATTGCAGAAAATTTAGTGGTCACCACATCTTTTCCAGCGGCACATGGCAAGAAGTCGTTTGAAATAACTGAAAAAATAATTGGTAAGTTTTTGCAGAAATTAAAAAAGAGAGTGAGGGGATCCTCCCCAGGGAAGGCCATTTCCCAGCTGAAGCTTCTCTGCTGGAAAAATTGTCACATATGCTTATCTTCATTTGCATGAGTCTAGTTGTTACTGCATCAAGGAATAATCCATACTACATGCAATTTATAAATGTGCTAAAGTGCTGGAGGATCCGCCTGCATACATGAAACCTGTGTGCTGCATATAGACATGGAAAAGACATGAGAAAGAAACAGCAAATTAGCAAGCGCTGAACTCATGAGCAGGCTTGAGTTCAGTGGTGACAGCACTGGGCATTGCAACACCAAGCAGTAGTCTAATTTATTTATGATTCTTTAGCCAGATGTTCTGACTAAATAGGCTGGCCCCAACTTACAACTAAGATGCTACACGTCCATATGACATGGCAAACTTTTGGGTAGCTCAGGTCTGAGAAAAGCCCTATTTTTTGTTGATGCAGTTGTGCAGCCTTTGAAATGCCTTTGTTGACTCTGTTAGTGGAAAGTGCTGATTATGGCAATGCAGAAATAGAATACTAGTTACCCAGTATCAATAAGGATGAAATTTTGGCTATACTGAAATCAGTTTTGTCACTGAAGGAAAACAAATCAGCATCCAAAGAAAACGTTGTCATTAGACTTGTACAAGATTATGTTGTGATCAAAGAAGTATGCCTGTCTCTGAGTCTAGATGAAAGGAGTGAAAGGAACCACAACCCTGGTAGATCTAATATAGCAAGCTGAGCAAATTTGCAGAAATTTTGGTACAAATTGGTCAGAGCGTGGAGAATGACAAGTTATTGGCTGACTGTAAGGACCTTAATAAAAACAGGTAAGATCACAGAACACATAGGTCCTAAATTGTCCTGAAGTGTGAAGTACACTTAATTCAACAGACTACTATAAGGAAACTGTATAAATTGCTGAACAAGTGATGACACAGACTGACATAGTACCCCCTTTTAGCCTTAAAATCTATGAATCAGTCAGTTGTAATATTGGAGGTCTCTTCCAAGCTAGATGATTTTGTGATTCTGTGATACTAGTATATCTCTAAATTTATTTCAACTGAAAAGCAAAAAAGAACAATATTGATAATTAAGACTGATTTCTGTGCATATAAGGAATTGGTGTTGCAGTCATTATTGTGGGTATATTTGTAACATTATTTAAAATGACAACTTCTGAGAAAAAAAAATAATTGATTTCCTGCAGACATTTAAATGGTCAGAATTTTATTACTGACCAATGAAGATTTCATGAACATGAATCAATTCCAGGAAAATGATATAAAAAAAAAGATATATTTTTTTCCAATCTAAGCTAATGATATGCGATTTTAATATTTTGATTAAAAAGAATCTTTAGAGAGCCAAGTCCTTAGCTCTAAGGACTTAGTAACTAGTAGGGTTTCCCTGAAGATGACTGGCCCTTTCTTCATTGTATGAAATTAAGGACCTAGGGGTAGACTGTAGCACCATTCCTATACACAGTGAGTGGGGACTGACTGAAGGCAAATATAAAACTTGCATATAAGGTGTGTGAGAGCTACTCTACCAAAAATAATCAGGGATAGAGTTACCACCGTTAACCTAAGCTCTAAAAGAGAGGTGCATAAAAGCAGTGGATATTTTGCCATCGATGTGCCAAGTACTGCATTTGCTTGCATGTCATCAATGGGTTTGGTTTTCCTGGCTTGATGTGAAGTAATTCAGCCTGCTCTATGTATAGGTGCACACAGAAGGGAAATGGTAATTACTGGACAAAAGGCACATCTTCACTTTCAGTGCAGTAGATGTACCTTGCCTCAGACCTCAATGCTGGAGACAGAGTCTCCGTGCAGAGGGGCCAGCAATCAGCCCAACGGTGAGATTTACTGATCAGCATTACATAGGTACGAGCTGTTGGTGCAGCAGCTTCTGAAAGCTCTGGTAGGGCTAGTAGCCAACAGACCCTGACTCCCTGACCTCAGCTTCATTCTGGGACTCTGAGAGGAGTCAAAGAGCACTCAGCAAGAATTATATCATCTCTGACAGCTTCAACTCGCACACGATTTCCTGCCATATAAGGGGCCGATATTTTCAAGGGGCCACGCAGATGGGCGTAACTCTCATACTGTGGCTCTACCTCCTCTCCTCACTTGGCAGTTGCCTGACATGAGCCATTTTGCAGATGGGCAGGCACTTTGTTAAGCCATCCCTCTGAAAGGCACTTTTTTTTTTTTTTCCAGATGGGGCAGGGCCATTATTTCTGGTTTACTGAACTGCTGATGTTTTCACAACACAAGCAACAGCTGCAGTTGGCTTTTTGCAATACTTCTCCTACAGCATCTTAAACAAGCATCAGGCTGTGCAGGCCATGACAAAATGGGTCACAAAGTGTTGGGCAGGGGCTAGGACTTGGCATTTAGTTTCTGTTTAGGACACTGGATGTCCTGTGTGGTTAGGGAGCTGCTGTTTCTCTGCTGTCCCCTTCTCAGACCATGTTCCTTCTCTTGTGATGCTCCCTTGAGCTGTGCCTTTGTAGACAGCCTGGCACAAAGGGATCTCATGAGATCTCAGATGGGTTCTGAAGGTGCCTCAGAAGTACCTTGTCACCTTTGGTCATGTTTTGTACCCCTTCTTCCCCAGAGAACCGATCACCTCCTTTCGGTCTGCAAAATGTCTCCTGTTAAGTCAACAGCACAGGACCATCTCTGTCACTCCAGGCGCTTGTCAGCAGCCCCTCACACGTCACTTTGTTATCTCGTGCACTCTGCATGCTTGGTGGAAGCAAGGTTATTCATTTCCCACTGGCTTCATGATGCCAAGGAAATGAGCAATGCGCCCGAGTCACAGACTCCAAAGACCCACGTATTCGGTGCTATAGGTACACGCGGCTCGAAGCAGAGTCCCAGGGTCACACATACGCACCTTGGTTCCTCGTTTTTAGAGATTCTGCCACTCCTTTTGCTGGGGAAGGAGATGCTGAGAGCAGCTGTGTCGCAAACAAGCAGCAAGTCCTCTTTTCTAAAGGAGATCCCAACTGCTATGTCCAGGTGCCCCATGGCCTCACCACCTTCGTTTGGCAGCCGTGCAGCCCATAGGCCTGGTACTGTGCTTGATCTCATTATGGCTGCTCCACATCTCAAGCTTGATGTGCTCAGAGCCAGGTAGGAAGGTAGCTGTGCAGGCTCTTTCTGCTCAGCCGTCCAAGGAGGGATTTAAGGACCTGATGCAAAAGAACATTTGAAAAAACATTTGTAAAAACAGTAACGATAATTTGTTTGTCTGGCTCCTGGCTTCATCTGGCTGCGAGTTTAGGAATCGGTGCACTGAATTATTTTGGGAGATAATGCTTTTAAACATCACTTTGATTCTGTTACTCATATCACATTAGTAACAACTAGAATGCGCCTCTGAAGCAGAGTAGGAATTTACACATTTAAGCCTGGCTGTTAGAAACAAAGGTCTAAGATTGCAGTGTATTGTACAGAAAATTTGATACCATTATTCCCAAGTGCCATTTTCTCATGTAATTAAAGGCTGCATTGCTTGGGGGGGAGGGAGGAGGAAGAAAAAAGAAAAACCTGCATGAAGAAGCTCTGGGACTTCTGTGCTTGCACATGCCTATGTTTGCAGCCTCAAACTGAGTTTAAAATATTCTACACGCACACCTGCAAAGACACTTAGAAGAAGCGCTACAACCACTTGGTACTTAAATTTTCTATTTTGAAGCTAAATCTCTTAGCAAATAAGAAATGGACGGGAAAGAAAAGCACAGTAGCACTGCCTCTTGAACACAAAATAATCCTAAGGCTATTTTAAATAATTCTAAAGTCTGAACCAGACCTTAGTTTTATTGCTAGGGAGGGGCAAAAGTGATACATCCCCACGTTCCTCCCCTTCAGCTAAGCTGGCAGGGCTCTGCAGCAGCTGATGCCAACCTTTCTGACCCTGTGAGCAGCACAACATAAACATCACACGACCAAAAGCCACTCGGCTCACAGTGCATCCTTCAGAGGCTGTGGGAAGGGAGAGCCCAGGGACCAGCTTGCCATCAGGGCCTGAAGATCTCCAGTGCTGTCCCAGCCCAGCAGGAGGAGGAGTTTTTATGACTCACAACCACAGCAATGGAGTTTTGCTCCCTATTTAAAATCTCACTCTAGTGGCTTGGCTTTACCACTCTGGCTTTGAAAACTGACTTCAAACTTTGATGTGGGTGGTATCAGCTACAAGCAAGTCTGCAATATAAATCAAATCCAAACCCGGCACTCACTTTGTCCCCCACAGACATCCGCAACAGACCTGAGAGAAATAAGGACAGCCAACAGACGGGTACGGGAATCCTATCTGCAAGAAGTACAAAGTGACACGTCCGCCCCCAGCCCCTCGCACACAAACACACACCTACTTCCCTACCAAAATATGCAGAGCTCAAATCCGATGGCAGTCAGGATATTATTGTAAAAGACAGCTGTTGGGCTGCAGCGATGGAGAAGCCTCAGGAGATGCTCCAGGTGATGAAGAGGCCCAAAAGATTTATTGTAGGTGACCTGCTAGATCGTTCTCTTGATGTTATTGACAATAAATAGGAAATTACTCATTTACATCAACATCTACACATGTGTAGTTTAGGATTTTCAGTTCTTTTGTAGTTCAAGTAAATCAATGCAAATATTGATATTCCTGATGTTACTCATTCATTATTTGAATCATGAGAGGGTCTTTTCCCCAAAATACTAGGTTTTTGGAAGTATGTGACTGTGAAATACTCCATCAGTTTTTTTACTTATCCATTCTGTTACTCTTTTTCACTTGGGTCACTGTGTAGCACTTAGAAACAGACAAATGTTTTGAGAACTTGGCCTCTAATGGTCTAAAAACAAGGATGCTTTTTTAAAAGTATGTATGGTCTTGGGTCCTGGCACTTAGCAGACAGTCGGAGTTGGGGGATTCAGCACTGTTCATGTTTTGAGTTTTATGCTGACAATGTGCTTTGTCCTAATAGTTTCTTTGAGACAAAGATTAGAAAGCAGTCTGGGGAGATAAAGAAATGTCACCCAAGCTTGCTCAATAAATACTTATGAGTAAAATTGTGCTGACCTTTACCTGCAGTGTGTTCCCTACAGCATTACACCACAGCCCTTAGCATCTCCTGAAGCAGCCTTTGCCCTTTCAATGGCAACAAGTGTTTCTGTACCTTGGTCTTAATACTGGTGTGATGTTCCCTTCCTCCATTGTCAACATACCTAAAACAAAAAAAAAGGCACCTCAGTTATCAAAGGTTAGAAACTTACTTCCAAATGTTTGACTTCATTTCAGGGTCTCACAGCAGGCTTTGGGCACTGTGATGTGCAGTTGCTCCCGTAAGGAAAGCCAATGGTTTTGACTTCTGTAACTCAGTGCTGTGATGAGCTCCCTGCCAGCCTGCACCCCAGCAGCAAAGCAAGCAACAAAGCAGCACCTAGGTTGATGTGAGTCCTCAGAGCGTGGACGGACAGCAAGTTTCCCTGCATTTCGTTGCAGTTTCAAGCTATCGTGCCACACCACGGACTAAATGGAGAAGACTGAGTGGATTAATGTAGGACAGGTGCTGATACCCTGTACTTTGCAGCAGTGTAAGCTTACTTCGTGTCCTCACTTAATTTCAACTGAGTATATTACTGACAGCATTTTTTAAATCCCCCTCGGAGAACACATCCTGACTGGATAATGGATTGTAATTTCACAGGGTAAGATCAAGTAACCACATTATCAGAAGCTGATCAGCCACTAAGTAAGGATGATGAAAAGAAATACAATAATGCAAAGCCATTTCCCACAAATGGCAGCAGTACAGCACTGGCAAATCCAGGCTCTTACGGCTGAGATTAAATGCATCTTTCTTTTGTGTAAAGCCATTATGTGCAGCGTGAAGTTGGAGTTACTTGGAATAGTTTCAAGAAAACAAAATGTTGTTCAAATATGCAGTTTGCATTGATGCTGAAGCAATTCCAAAGATTTATTCATTCGGATGGTAAGATTTTGATGGTGCGAACAATCTGGTCTCTCTAATAATTTCTGACCAGTAAGAGAGAAGAAAAGCCTTGGCTAGAACACCTGCAGCATTCAAAAGGAATTATTTCAGCAACAAAAAATATTCAAAAGGTTTTGTTTGCTAATGTAGAATGTAGAAAAATCCTGAAACCTCAATAATTGGCACAAAACATAATCAATTTTTTTTTCAGACTTTTCTATCCATAGATATGTTAAAAGGTTTACAATGGCAAAAGGAAACCTAGCTCCTGTTTTAGAATCTTACTTTTTATCTGAAGTTCTTGGGGTGATTGGTCTTTTATTGCTTTTTGAAATGTTACGTGTTATTTCTTCTTACAGAAGAAGCAAAATCGTTCTTAGTATTTTTCATTTCAGGGCTTCATTAATTGGGTTTCTGAAACATCTGTCAGTGTAACCTCCTTCTTTCACAAATTTTCAAGTTTTCAGAAAAGTTGCCATTTAGTATGACATTTTTAATATTCAGTCTCAGCCTGAAAATTAATCTTGAGCTAAAAGAAAAATGATCAGTCCTTTACTTTTACATGCATTGACTAAAAAAAAAAAAAAATATTCTTGTGACATTTTTCTCTCAAAGCAAGAGGATTCTGAGAAACAACAGAATTCCTGAAAACTTGGAATTAGACAAGCGAACAAAAGAGGATTTTATTTATTTCATTCAAGCAGTGCCAGTGCCAGTTTTTCTCAAGCTTGAAAAGGTTGGAAAATGCAGCAAAATTAAAAAACAAAGGCAAATATGCTCATCAAATTGAATAACTCTGTTTTTTTTTTTCTGTTTTTTCCTCCTGTTTAGTCTCTTCTACCTACACAGCTACAGCACCTGCCCCCCAGCTTAGTGCTCTTCTTGTTGCACACATATCAGATGTAGAAAGATGTTTCTCCTGAGATCAGACCGCTTTCCTGGCAGGGCTAGGGCCCCGTCCAGCATGGGAAGCAGTGTTCAGACTGTTCTGCTGGAAGCAGAAGTAGGTGACAACAGCCCAGGCATTGCCTGCAATTTGGCAGCATCGCCCTTTAAAGATTACCACCTCATCAAGCCTGCCATCTTCACAGCACCTGAGGCCACCACGTAACCTGAAATAAAGCCTGCTGAGACAGCTGCCTCCCCTACGTAAGGTACAATGCTGAATGCTCCTCCGCGACCTGCCTGTATGGGCTCCAAGCCTCCCTCAGTGCCACTGCTAATCACCAGACAGAAATGCAGACACCAAGAAGTGGTCTTCAGCCACACAGCATCCTGGAGCTCGGAAGTTGAACGTGGAAGTTGAGAAGAAGAGGGCTTTAAACTCAAGCTCCATGTGCAAACGGTACTGTTAGCTCCAGAAATGCTTCTGTGGCTTCTCGTGAAACACCTGTGTTCATAGTGAGAAAGCATTTTCCACCTGTTTTCCTGTTGCTGACACATACCTGTTTATTCACGCTTTTCTTCACAAACAATGTTTGCACAGAAGCATTTTAAAGCCCCCAAAATTGCTGCCTGTACAGCAAAGTTGGCAGGGAAGAATGCAGTAATTTGCGTGAAGCTAACGATGCACAGACTTCCCTCGTCCTTTAGCAAATCAGGAAGGAGAGAGGCTTGCTGTTTGTATTAGTTGGCGTGTGACAACTCAGCAGTAAGTACTTTGGCTCTGAGGAGGAGCAAAGCTAAAGCAGACGGTTGCCACAGCAGACTTTAAAACCTTGACAGGAGCCGATATGTGAGCTTGGGCTGCCAGAAGTACAGCACTTGTTGCTTGACACGTTAGGACAACAGCGTGTCACTCAACACCTCTGGAGTCCGAGTTTCAGTTTAACAGCTCCTAGTCAGGAACGGCTGGGACCAGCTTGCAAGCAGTTTCAGGACAGCTACCGTGTGGTTACATCCAGCTGTCAGAATTATCTCTGCTTTAAAAAGAAAAAAAAAAAAGGAAAAGAAAAAATAGCCAAATCTGCTGTTAGGCTGACAACTGTCTCTATAAGGCACTCTTGCAATTTCCGTAACCGTTCTGGGGACAGGGTCATACAGACAGATGTGACAAGGAGAGCTGTGGCATTTAACAGCCTGGGAAACAACACGGGCAGATTACCTGTAAGCTGTCAGCGTGCTTTGCCAGGCCTTCCTGCTGCAGAAGGCAACTCAGTTCAAACAAACACCTTCAAAAACGCTCTAAAATACGTCCCCTGGGTAGAAACAATACACCCCACTGTGTGGAGTACTCTAAATGGCTGAAGATGCTGCCTGTATGTAAAGGGAACACGAGGGAGGATTTAGCATCACATTTGCAATCCTCTAGGACTAGAAATCTGCCAGTGGAAAGGGAAAATCAACAGCTGCATAGTGGAGCCTGATGCAGTTACAGTTAGTTCTCCAAGCTGATGAGATACAGAATTTGTTTTCAGCAAGGAAGCTCTCCAGGAACCCTGGCTCACCTCTGCCACCTTGCAACAGGAGACCAAAGTGCCCACATTTGGAAGGACGCACGCCCTTCAGCCCACTTGCTAGGTGCCCTGTACAACTTTATTAAATAAGTGGCCCTTTGCCCTGTCTAAAAAGCGGTGAAATACAGCTTTGCTCTTCCTTTCCTGACCATCAGCTCTTTTTCCGTATGCCCAGCACCTCAAGCTGTCAGGCAGTTGGCAAGCCATGTAGTGCTGCAGATGTACCAGACATAATCCTGGTGCGATGCTTCTACCGCGCTGACTGGCAGGGATGAGCCGACGAGGGCTCCTCGCTGTGCATGCGTGACAGAGCCCCGCTGCACCCTCACATCCTCTGCCTTTTTCTCTTTCCAGAGCTGCAGACGACCACGGGCACCGCTGCCGTACAAAAGACCGTGCTCCAGTTTGCTTTCTGCTGTGACTTTCCACGGAGAGCAAGCCACGTACGAGCACCGCAGATGCTGTGTGAGAGCCCACCCGGTTTAGCAGTCTTTGTGCCAGAGCTCTTGGCACTCTGTCAGCCCCGAGAGGAACTGGCTGTGCCTGCAAGTCTCTTTACAGATAAAGAACCTGCTTTGCTGATGCTGTTGTCAATAAAAAGGAACCGGGGGTTTCATTCTGTTCTCCAAAAGCTGATTTTGCATGCAAAAGCACAACAGCTAAGAATGGACACTGAAAATAACTAGTAAAGGAACATGATCACAGTCCACTTTTTTTTTTTTTCTTTGCAGATTTAGCTGGTACAGAGCTCCCAGCTTCAAGGTGAACTGTTGGTGTATCCAGTTTTAGTAATAAAAAATGGCCTCGGGTTTCTAATAAGCATGTGAATTCACAGCATTTACAGCAAAGCAGACTGACCCCTGGTGTATGAATTAGGTTAAGCTAAGCATGGGACTACCTAACTGGAGGGAACCACAAGCTCAGCCTCAAAATATTTCTTTCAGAGGACTTCCTTGGCAGACTGACACCAATTTAAAATTAAACACTTAGTTCTTCAGCCAGAATAAAAATAAAAATTTAATGAATAGGGCCAAAAAAAAAAAAAAAAGTTTCTCTCAAAGTTTCTCCCAGAAAACATTTCTGTTTTCAGCTAGCTGTAGCACTGGAATAATATGAGATGTGCTCAGGGGTAAAGAAGAATCTGTGTCCAAAGAGGAAAATAGCAGCATTCTTGTATCTTCCTTTTGCACAGCCTACCAGTGTGCACTGATGACATTATCATTTTTGTTCTTACATGATTAACTAGTGCACCACAGCTTTTTAAAACACTCCTAAACAAAGGGAGAGGTTCTTTTACAAAGAGTAGAGGAGGCCCCTGGAACCCTACAGACAAACCCAGCGCATCCTGTGTTGTAGGGGAATATCACCAGCGGGATGCTGCACAGACCTGCCAGCCCCTGGGGTCAGGAGACAAACTGGGCTCCTCAGGCCCAAGTCTGAAGTCAGCACTGCTGAGATGCTGATAAAGAAGGAGTCAGGCATCTTCCCCTGCAAAATATTTAGGGGTTGCTTTAATAATGTGCTGTGTGTCACTACTGGGCAAGTTCTGAGCCAAAAGTTGGTCGGTTCGTACTTGATAATCTTTAGACTTCATGAGACAAAGTTTTCAGGTTTGATAGTTTCTCATGTGGAACTACTTTTTATAGCTGTCTGTTGAGAAATGCTACGCAAGAAGGCAAAATCTTCAGCAGCAGCATGTGCCTCATTTTCAGGAACTCTGTCAGCTTGGTCCCAGAGAAGCTGAAGTACAGTTTACATCTCTCCCTCCTGAAATCGAACAACGGGTAGCAACAATACGGGACAATATAAAAGTGCCAGTAAAGCATCTGTAGCTACTTACAACAACAGAACAAGCAGAAAGTCATTAGTAAGACTACTAAAACCCACAAATTAAATTATGTATTTCTCCCCTGAGGAAAATGGGAGATTGAGCATCGTAACTATTCCACAGGCAAAGACCATCTGGGCAGGATTTTGAAAATCATAGCGAGTGCGTTCATGTGGACTGGGCATTTGGCCAGAGGGAGCTTACCAAAAACTGGAGCCCTCAGGGGGCTCAAAGGCAGGTGACCTGGAGGCTGAGCAACAGGAGCAGCCAGAAGGAACTTGGTTTAGATTGAATAACACCAGCATGTTTGTGTCCTTGAGTAAAAGTGCCATGATAAAGCAGTTAAAAAGTAAATCTCTCAAAACCTAAAAAAAAAAAGATAGTAACGTTTTATGGGATAAAGAGTTTTTAATTCAGTTATTTTTAAAGCCCTCATTCAGCCTAGGAATGAATAAAACATTCCTGCTGCTCACACCATCCAGCACAGGATACTGCTTGCTGCACCCTTCCTACATAGTCAGTGGATAGGAGGCAAATCAAAGCCTCTAAACTGGTCATCTTCTCTTAATTGTCCTGGGAAAGAAACACTCTTTTCTTGTAATGTGGATTTGCATGCCTGTGGTTGAGCTCTCTGAATATCCCTCTAAACGTACAACATGAGAAATCCACAAGGAATAAAAGCTCTGCTTTCTGATCCACTTCAGTTAGTTCATGGCCTAAATTTGTGGATTTGCAAACTTCTCAGAAAAAGGATGCAAGGATCCCAAACTGTAGACAATCAGAAACTGTACCTGAGGTCTCATCTCCTAAAAAACTTGCCAGTATGAGAGGACTCCCCCCAGACTTAAGCCAAGTTACCACACTGCCACCACAAAGCAAAGGACAAGGCCGACAATCCAAAGTTAACAGTCAGACAAGGTTTGGGTTTGTTTGTTTGTTTTATCATGAAAACATCTGCATGCATCTCTATTAGCCTCAGCACATTTATTTCCATTGCTTAGTGGGTAACTGGGATCAAAAATCTGGTATTTCATTTTCAGCACATAGTTCTGTTAACAATAAATTCGTATATAAAATAAAAGCCTATTTTGAGAGATGATTTTTAAAGACGAATGTGTATGATTTTGTTTGCAAAGCAAATGGCTGGGTTAGGTTTAACTCATCTATATCAAAGGCTATGAGAGTTGCTGTATGAGAGACAAATACAATTATCTTTACCACAAGAATAAATGCATAATGAAGTCCTAGCCTTCCCTCTTTAAAGTAACACACTCCACAGTAAGCACGGATTTAGGCAAAGCAACGGTCCCTGGCCACACAGCACACGTTTAATGAAGTTACTCCTCAGCTGTTTGCTGCTGAACTGAACTGAGCCAAAATCGAGATGATCACTGAGTTTGTGAGCACTCCTAGCCCGTTACGTGGAAGCCTCCTCTGACAGAAAACGCTTTGCTGTTCCAATCTAAAAAGTTTGTCAGCTTATCGAGAGGACAACTGCTGTACCCCTCCACAGAGCAATTAGAGCAGAAGGCAATCACAGGAAGGAATTAAGAGGGATTTGTGGTCAGACCTCCCATTAGGATCGCTCAGACCAGATGGATTTGTACAAGCCCAGGATCTCTCCCTTTGCCTTGCCACGTCCTGGCCATCAACAGCCTTGGCATGGGTGCACTGAGAGAAAGCCAACAGCACTTGTGTGCCTTGCAATTAATAAGCAAGGTTTTAATTTACCTATAAAAAATATATTCTAAAAAGCTGATGAAAAGCCATTTTATTAACTAAACAAAGTATTTTCTCAGGGCTGAGTAAATGACCCCAAAATTACATAGTCCATCTGATCTCAGAAGGGAAGCCTTTTAGTTTCAGGGAAAAAAAAAATCAAGACTTTTTGCATGGAAAATCATGTCATTGGAACAGTATGCACTGCAAAATGGAGCTTTAATAGTCAATAAAGCCAGAAAAAGGCAGTGCTTGCTACCTCACAGCTAGCAGGTTTTCAAATTATGGAATTCATCTGTCACACTCCACTTAGCATATCTGTATCACTTCACTCAGTAATGCCACCATCAGATAGCTATTTTAATAGTAAAAGAGTAAATGAATAGTGTAAAGGGTAATAGAATGGGGGAAAAAAGAGACAAGACAATTAAATCAAGATCCTTTTTTTTTTTCTCTAACACTAAAGATTTTTCTTTAACTTGTCTTTAAATGGGGACGAATGTAAAAAAAAAAAAGGGGGGGGGTCTTATTTAACAAGGTGATTCACTTGATACAGGAGGAATCTTCAAGGTTATTTCAGGGGCAGATGTCCAGTGGTGCTTGCACTGCAGAAGTGCAAGTGGACATGGAGGATTTCACTGCATGGACAAATGATTTGCAGAAAGCAAACTGTGATCTGATCTTCAGAGGGACTTAGGACTTGTCCCTATAACTCAGAGCCTGCACCTTTACAGCCTTTTTTCTCTGTGGCAGATGACAAGCAGTGGTCTTTGGACAGCCTTCAAGGTCTAAGCTGTAAACTCTCAAGCCCCTCTGAGCAGGCTGGCTGTGCACACACTGCCTCCTGCCCGGGCTGTGATGGAGCCAACTTAGTCCTTGGAGTCTCTGCAGCAGAAGCAGTTGAATATGCAAACTGGCAGGAGCCTCAGGCAGTTCTCCAAATGTGCATCCACATGTTCTCCCCTTCCCCAAATGCTTATATCACACCGGACAGGAAAAACACCTTTCTTGAGGAGAAGGTGCAGAAATGGGGATTAAGCATGCAGGAGGATCCTTTGCTGGGTAAAACACCTTGCTTGCTTTGCCTGTTTTCATGGTGGCTGGCTTACAAGAGCAGCACAGACCACAGCCACCCTGCTTAGTACCAAGGAGGTACCCAACCTTGCGCTCCAAGCTGGGGAACAAGCATGCAAGCCAGCTTTACTACTGAAAAAGTGAAAAGGTGGGCTCTCCTCACCCCACCATTCACATTTTGTTGGCACAGCTGAAACCATCAGGAGGCTTTGCACTGAAAAGCTGAGTTGAGTTTCCCTCAGTTCCTTTGGTTCCAGCGCTCACTTTGGCAGGAGAGGCAGCACAAAATGCTGCCCCAGCCTGAAAACAGAGCTGCAACATTTCATGTTTTGTTTTTAACCTGCCCTCAGGTGAGCATTCCCACACCATGCAATGCGTGGGGGCTCAGGGAGTGAGGGTGACAAAGAAAGAAGCATTCAGATAATTATTTCTAAGGTAAAGCCCTAACAACCCCTGTTATGTGTAGCCTACACATAAAATCCGCAGTGCCACATTTACTAACCAGCCTAGTAGAAAAGACTCCTTGTATCTTCTTTACATCTTCCCGTGCCTTTTCATAAAATAAACTGCACCTATTGCACAAGAGATTATCTGAATTTTTCAGAAGATCTTCTGTTCATTATTTAGTAGAACAAGAGAGCATACATTTGGGGAATATAAAAATGTTTTATTCACTATCTTCAGCTGACTCTTATTTTTCCTCTACCCCGGTAATAGAGTTAATACATTTGTATGCGTTCTCAATGTGGTATTTCACATTCCACCTGCAGATGTATCTTTTTGTCTTTGAAACATCTATGAAATGCATTAAATAATCACCGTAAGCCATCTTTTGTTGATAACTTTATCATTTTACTGCCCTGAATTATTCATACAAATCCAACATCATATTACTATATCATTACAGGAAAGCAATTAAAGTAGACTGTATGATTTGGAGAAAATGGAAACACCTCTATTCTGTCGCACATAGCAGGTACTCTCCGTTCCCTGCTCTGGTCAGTGTCAGAAAATATTGGTCAGAAGTTTGCAGATGTATTTGGGGTGGAGGTAAGGGGAATTGTTTTTTTCAGAAGTGGTACACAGTCGGCATGGCACAGTCTGTCTCCAGTGAAGCTCACAGCTCCTGCCTGCTGCAAGGCATCTGCAGGTCTCAGATGGCAGCTCACAAAATCCCAGCTTCTTCCCGGCAGAGGGAAGTGGCCGATGTTAAAAATGTGGCCACTGGATTTAGGTGGCTTAACACCTCTGCAGTGTTTTCATGTACCTGTGAACGCCACTGATCCTTTAATACCAGCCTGTAAATTGAAGTCTACATTGTGACTTACTTTATGGAAGAATACTCGTCAATCTGAGCACCAATCTACTTGCATTTGTTTGAAATTTGTGTTTCTTTCACAGGGTGCTCTTTATACAAGAAAAGAGTACTCAATACGTGTCTGTTTTGTTTGTTTGTTTTGTTTTATTTTCAACAACTCAGGGTGCACTGAAAAAAATCAATGGCCGCTCTAGAATACATATTGAAGTCATGGATTTTGCTGACTTAAAGAAATCAAGACAGAGAAGTGGGAAATCTGCAGAATTGGTACAGTATTTGTGTTTAGACCAGGTTCAATGCAAACATCCCAGAGGAAACAGGAATTGCCCCACACTGCCTCATACAGCCAGTCATAAAAAATCAATCCCACTGATGAAGGGCACTAGCAGAAAATGGAAGTACTCCACAGGAAAACATCTCATAAAGGCTCAACTTCAAAAGATTTTGCTATTAGAAAGCATAAATACATTAAAATTCTACATATATATATATTTCAGTGGTTCAAGTAACAAATTATTCTTTGTACTAGAAACACCAAAGAAGTTAATGAAACATTTTCTTACTCTGTAGAGACCTATTTTAGGTAATAACCATAAAACTGGAAAAAAAAAGAAAAAAAAAAGAAAAAGAAAAAAAAACTTTTTGTTTGAAGTGCCAAATCACATTTTAAAAAAAGAATGCACACAGGAATCCCTTCTCTGCCCCTCTCCCCTACATCAGCAACAGTACCTTTTCTAGAGATGATAAGGTGGGACCACAGAACACATGGAGATTGAGTAGCCAAGTGAAAATAAATAATAATATAATAATATAATTAAACCTGGACTTAAAAAAAAAAAAAAGGTTCTAACAACTCACTGTCTCTGTCATTTGCACAATGAAGCACTGGTGGTCAAATAGGCACTTATTCACATTCAGCAACACAGAGCATAAAATAGCATAAAATAAACCAGGGAGTTGGCAGGTTAGCTGAACGTAACATGCTGGGTAATTTATTATACACAGCTCCCTAATGAGCTGTGAAATAAATTCAGATTTGGCCATTTTAGCAAATTCAGAATAATCTCCATTTCTCAAATATCTGAGCTAATGATTCACAGTTTGTTCACAAATGGAAATGTCACTCCCCTGGTCTGTTGCTACTGGTTTTAATGTCAAGGGAGCAGTAGCAATTCTGTAGCTCTTCTTTGCACTGTAGGGATGCCTAAACGCTTCAGCCAAGCTCAGCCTTCCTTCCTGACAGGACAGCACAGACTCTTCACAATGTCTTCACTGCAAAGTAGACATTTTCTAAGACAGATCTGAAAACATCTTTTGATCTGAGAACTTTGGCAAAGGCTATCCTACCTGTTTGTTTTTTTTCACATACTGATTTCATTGCCACTTTTTAACCAGAAAACTCGTTACTATCTGTTTTGTGCTTGGGTTTTGGGGGTTGGATTTTTATATATATTTTTTTCAGAAGAGAAAGGAGCAGTTACACATGAGCAAAGGTAGCAAAAACATATGGATACTTGCTTATGGTTCTCAAAAATACATGGCATAAAACCGTTCTTTGGCTTAGATGCACGTATTATTTGTAATAACTATAGGGAAGTATTAAATGTGATGAGCCCAAGACTGCTAACCCTCAGCTGGCTCAGCCCCACGTTAACTGTAAATTCATATGCCACAAACACACAAACCTCTCTTGACCTGCAGGATATTTGTATTCCATCACACCCCATTTTAAAAGTCTCAGGCAAAGGTGATTTTGCAGATTACCATATTTCATTAGCAAGAATCTTTCTGGATACTCATTTACAATTTTCTTTTCCTTAATTAAGTCCAACTACTTCTGGTTACACCTTTGTGTGCTTCATTAAATCATTTCATTTCCTCCTTGGTATTTAACAGCCTTTGGTTATTTGCAGACTGCTGAGCTCCATTCTCACCCTTTGGGTTGGCTAGTGGCCAAAACTAAACTAGCTAGCTCAGATCCTCAGATGGCATAAATCACTTTAGTACTTTTAATCTTCTCATACTGTACAAGTCGCTCATTCCAAGTCAATGATCTGCTCATCAATTTCTTTCTCTGTCAGCTCTGACCTCTGCCCACTGATAACACAAGGCCCAGACTCAGCACGGCATTCGAGAGATGACTGCAACAGAGTATTTCTGTACAGGCAGCTCTGAATGGCACTGCCTTTTCTAAATGGGTTGCAAACCAATGATGTCTAATCCTAGATGCTATCAGCTCTGTCTCTTTCAAGATTTTCTTCTCTTAAGGTTTGGTAAGTTTTCAATAAACTCACTGGGAAAAAAAAAGAAAAAAAAGTAACTTATTTACACATACAGTTTTGTAATTTCTCCTTGATTCAATATATTTGTCTTTCTCGTAGAACATACTGATCGGACAGGGAGTAATGTCTCTAAACTAAAAGAAGGCAGATTTAGATTAGGTGTTAGGAGGAAATTCTTCACTCAGAGGGTGTTGAGGCACAGGCTGCCCAGAGAAGCTGTGGATATCCCTTCCCTGGAATTGTTCAAGGCCAGTCTGGATGGGGCTTTGAGCACCCTGGTCTGGGTGTTTTGCACAACACATTGGTCTGGGCTGCAGTTTGAAACTACCCAGCAAACTTTTCAACTCATGAAACACAGAGAAAAGAACATTTTCTATTAGAGAACTCTTCCTTCCTGAGCAGGATTTTCCCTTCTTTTCCCCCAGCTTTGCTTGGTTTAATTCTGCTGCTCACAGTAACATGCAACAACATGGCCACAGGACTGAGTGCCTCCTAAACCATCCTGTGCAGTAAATCAGACCTGCAGAGATTTTAATTATGAACCTTGTAAGGCTGGAGGTTTTTGAGGTTTCCTGGAAAGGTCAGCCTCTTGGAGTAGAGAGGTTACGTGAGCATATCAGCTTTCATTACCAGAAAGTTTAAGCTTCTCATCTTTGAAGCCCAAAGCATGATGATCTTAATGTCAGTGTTGGCAAGGCTGGCACTGTCTATCTTAGCAGAGAAAAGCTGCAAGATCCTGGAAAGATGCTTAATTTTACATGTGACCCATTCCAATGGGAATCCAAAGATGAAAATTTTCACCCATGCAAAGAATTCTTGCCGTGACGGGCAATCAGATGTGCCACAAAGGATTGGTCTCACCCCAACTTGCTTCCCCTGCCAGTCCAAATATTTTTAATGCTTTTCTCTTTCCGACCACAATCCATACCCATCCATACGCATACACTCCTTTCTTGACATCTTTACTTCTGCAATCCCATAACTAACCCAAGAGTCAATACAGAAGCTCTAAAGTGTGCACTTCTGAGGGAGGGATTGTGGTTTTATACTGTGCCTCAGCTTCTGCCAGCAGCTAGCTTCTCACTCAGGTAACCCCTGTGAAAGCCTCAGGCAGCTACATGGGTGGTAAAAGCAAAGGGATCCCAACACAATTTAGGGTTGGTGGTCCAGTGCCTGTAACACTGGTGCTGCTTTCTCAGCTGGGGTTCCCAGTTTCTGCCCCAGCACACATAAATATTATGGTAGGCCAGTGACACGGAAATAAGCTCTTTGCCTTCAGTTTTAGAGAAGTTTTATCTCAAGACCTTATCTAATTGGGATGCAGTCACTTCAAAAAGCTTTGAGAAGGCATTATCAACAGCATCCCGCAATGCCTGTTTTAATTAAGCTGTGTTGAACCACCTGCACTTTGAGCTTCTTATGCCTTTGTTTGCTGGGTATGAATCATCTTCGTCATTTGTGATTTCATTCTTTCACTGATGGAAAAGATAGCAGGAAAGGATTCCTCAGCATTGATTAACTAAGCCCTCACCCCATTGCCCTTGGTAAGTTTAAAGAGAACTGGAGGTTATAATCATCTTTATCACTGCACGTTGCACAGCCACGCGTTTTTTCCATCTTTCATTTTATCACATCATGACTTTGCACTTAAAGGAGCTCTGCTAAAGCAACCATCCCCTCTCACTGAATCCCCCTTCACTGAACCTGGTTTTATAAAAGTGCTTACTGTGGTCTGGAGAACATAACATTAATCATTAATAAATCTCTGTGCCGTCCCACGCTGCCTGCCTGGCCTGGGGCTGCTCAGGTTGGGTTACAGGCACAGCAGGACCATGCCTGTTCCGAAGGCCGGTGAATCCCACAGGCCTGGCTTTGTTCTTTGAGGACAGCGCTGACGGCAAAGGCCTGAGCCTGCAAAAGCACTTCAGAGCCAGCAAGGTGCACGAGGGAAAGGAACAGAGCAGAGTCTTTCAGGGCAAATTGCAAAAGAGACCGCTCAGGAGTTTCAGAAATAGCCCTTCCCTCGGACTCAGAGGCATAGACCCAAGTGCAACAGCCAACTTAGCTCAACCGCTACAGACTTTATCTGGGATGAGCACAGCTGTGTGATTACAACTTTCAGAACAAGTAAAACTCTTTTGAAAGAGCAAATACTTCAATGACCAGAGTCCGCTATCTCTCAAGGGCATGTGGAGGACCAGTGGTAATATCCTTGCCATAAATTTAGCCTAACAAGAGCCAGCTGGCAAGGCAGGAGGGTGATAAAAGACCCTAACTGCCCTCATCAGCCTTTCCTGGGACCTACTTGCAGGCTCCACCCATGGCCTAATGGAAGCCTGGAGAGGTCTGGGCCCTTCCCTTCTTCCTGGGAGCTGTGTTGCAGGTAAATTGGGTCCTGCCCTTTTGCTCTCTGGGTTTCTGAGCTTGATGTAGGAGCTGTTTCATCTGTGCATGTCTGCCTGATGGTCTCTGGAGTGCTGCTGGGACTTGATACTGCTACCAGCCCTGCCCTTCTTGCCAGCATGACCATGCCGGTGAAGCTGCTGCCCTGCTTGCTCTGTGGGTCTCTGTGTTCCCTGCTTGTCCTACTGGGTGAAGCAGCCCTGGTTTTCCTTCACCTGGCTGCTGGCCTCCTGACTCCAAAGCACTGTGTGCTCTGACGGCTGGATAAAAGCTCTGCATCCCTGGGGCAAGGGCCTGCCCAAAGACCTGTTCTAGTGTGTGTGGCATAATGTCCCTTGCAGGGCAGTGTGTGTGAAAGTCCAAAAAAATGTACCTGGGAAATGCATTAGGCAGAGCAACATAAAGGTACAGGATGCCACTTAGGGCTTCTGTGTTGTCTGTTAGAGAGAGTTCGGTTGCTTTGTGAGAGCTCCTAGCCCCAATGTGAGGACCTGGCAGTCCCTGGACTGCAAGATGGCAGAGCAGGGGCTTTAAGAGAAGCCACCGATGCTGAAAAGGATTTGGATAGCTGTACATTTTTGGAGAAGAGAAAGCTGTTTAAATGAAGGTCTTGTTCTGTTTATGTGCTGATATTCCTCTCTAGGGAAGGCTACTGATGGGAAAATGTTTTTTTGGAAGGTTTGAAAACCTCTGTTTTTGTGTTCTTCCTTGTGTTTAGCTTGTTTTAGGGATACTGAGATGGTCTGTAGGATCTGATGGAGCACTGCTTCCATCTCCTGGTCTCAGAAAGCAAGCTGGAATTTGACTAAGATTTTATTGTCACTATGAAGCTCACCAAGCCTCCTCCTCTTTCTAAGCAGGAAAGCAGAGGAAAAAGGAATTATAAAGAACAAATACATGGACTGTGTTTTTTTTTTTTCCAGAGTTTAAAGGTGAAGTTGTACAAAGATCTTAAACTAATTAAGCTGTCCGTGTGATATTTGGTTATCTTGGATCCTAAGAGAAAAATTGATTTCTGTTGCACTGAATTGAATTACATCTTCATACTGATTGACAAAAGCAGACTTTGAATCACCAAATAACTTGAGTTGGAAAGGACCTACCACAATCATTAAGTCCAAGTCCTGACTCCCCAAAGGACCACCCAAAATCAAACCACGCGTCTGAAAGCGTTGTCCTAGCATTTCTTGAACTCCAGCAGGCTTGCTGCCATGACTACTTCCCTTGGGAGCCTGTCCCAGCACCTGACCACCCTCTGGGTGCAGACCCTGTCCCTAACCCCCAGCCTCACCCTCCCCTATCCAAGCTCCATGCTGTTCCCTCGGGTCCTGTCACTGTCCCCAGAGAGCAGAGCTCAGCGCCTGCCCCTCCGCTCCCCTCGTGAGGGAGCTGCAGGCTGCCATGAGGCCTCCCCTCAGCCTGCTCTGCTCGGGGCTGAACAAACCAAGGGGCCTCAGCCTCTCCTCATACATCTTCCCCTTTAGACCCTTCACCATCTTTGTAGCCCTCCTCAGTCTCTGGAGAGTGTGGACACTCTCCAGCAGTTTTTTCTTAAATTGTGGTGCCCAGAACTGCACGCAGTACTCAAGCTGAGACCGCACCAGCACAGAGCAGACAGGGACAATCCCTTCCCTTGATCAACTAGCAATGCCATGCTTGGTGCACTACAAGGCATGGTTGGCTCTTTAGACTGCCAGGGCACACTGCTGGCTCATATCTAGCTTGCTCTCCTGCCTCGTTTTCCAGTCTGTACGTGTAGCCAGGCTTGCCTGTTCCAGGAGGTGAATCCAGCACTTGGCGCTTGTTGAACTTCGTGTTGTTGGTGATAGTGCATCTCTTTAATTTGTCAAGATCTCTCTGCAAGGTCTCTCTACCCTTGATGGAGTGAATAGCTTCTCCAAATTTAGTGACATGCGGAAACTTATTTAGTATACCTTCAATGCCTACATCCAAGTGATTTAAGAAAGCATTAAAAAGGCCCTGTAATGGAGTCCTACACTGGCTGGTTTCCAGCCTGATGTAACCCCACTTGCTATAACCCTTTGAGTCCAACCCATCAACCAATTGTTCACCCACCATATCATGTATTTCTTTAGCTGTATGCTGGACACTTTATCCAGAAGGATACTGTGAGAAATGGTAGCAAAATCTTTGCTTAAATCCAGAAAGATTACATCAACTGGCTTCCCTTGGTCAACTAAGTTGGTAACCTTGTTATAAACAGCAGGCTGACCATGTGTCAGCCATGTGCTCTTGTGGCCAGGAAGGCCAACGATATCCTGGGGTGCATACATAGTGTTGCCAGCAGGTCAAGAGAGGTGATCCTCCTCCTTTGCTCAGCCCTGGTGAGGCCACACCTGAAGCACTATGTCCAGTACTGGGCTCCGTGATACAACAGGGACAAGGAGCTACTGGAGTGAGCTCAGAGGGCTATGAAGATGACTTGGGGACTGGAATGCCTGTTGTACAAGGACAGGCTGAGAGAGCTGGGCCTGTTTAGTATTGAGAAGAGAAGACTGAGGGGAGACCTCACCAATATTTATAAATATCTGAGGGGAGGGTGTCGAGAGGATGGAGCAGGTCTTTTTTCAGTTGTGCCCAGCGAGAGGATGAGAGGCAACAGGCACAAGATGAAGCACAGGAGGTTCTGGCTGAATATGAGGGGGCACTTCCTTACTGTGAGGGTGACAGAGCACAGGGACAGGCTGCCCAGAAAGGTCGTGGAGTCTCCTTCTCTGGAGATATTCAAAACCTGCCTGGATACCATCCTGCACAATGTGCTCTAGGTGATCCTGCTTGGCAGGGGGGTTGGACCAGCTGATCTTCCAAGGTCCCTTCCAACCTTGGCCATTCTGTGATGAAAGGAAATTAAGTTTGTTAAACAGGACCTTCCTCTCATGAACCCGTGTTGACTGTGACCAATGACTGCACTGTCTTTCAGGTGTTTTGTGTTGTTTTTGCTTCTACTCGTCTTGCCAAAGTAACCATTCTCTCACTTTAGTTCTTCAAACTATGCCGCTGAACTACTGAATGATGCTATTTTAGCACTGTATGGTTGAACAAACATTTCGTCTGAAAGGTCTTATGTGAATATCACATCTTTTTCAACTAACTGGAGTTTTAGACTTTATTTTTCCTAAGCAAAAGAGTATTCTTAACATCTACAAAATTATGTAGTGCTGTTATCAGCTTTCAGGTGTGGAAACTCTGTGTGAGGGGGTGAATGCAAGTAACAAAAACTTGCTTCCTTCCTTAACTGCAATTACTTTTAAAAACACAGCTGCTGACTGGAAACCAAGCACTCATGCTCTGGAGACTGTCAGCTGTTCAAAAACTGTGTTTCTGCACACTTACATTGGTGATTTTAGGTACTGCTCAAAACCTGTGGTAGCACTCATACCATTTGCTGAGAGACAAGCCTGAGCTCAGGGGTTGCCTGGTTTACATTTTAGCATGTGCCAAAGGAAGCCCCTTTCCTTATGCAGGTGTACTCAGCCAGTGACAAACACATGTTCAAGTTGCATGGCTCCTTGCTGCTTCTAACACTCCCAGATGACACAAAACAGCCAGCTTTGGGAAGATGAGCATTCGTCTCCTAGATGGACTCATGTCAGCTGCAAGAAGGTGGCTATGTTGCAAGGGTCCAATGGCCAGCAGTGGGACATGGATATTGTGCACATAGGGGGCAACAACTGCTTTAGCCCCCTCGCTGGCCTAATATACTAATTTATTTTTCCTGAGTTGCTCACTCAGCCTCAAAATTTGAGATGCTGTTAAAGAGTAGAATCCCAGCTATTCTTCCTTATAAGTGAGATCCTCAGTCTCTGGAAGCTAGCTCTACTGACAGTCCATATTATTGCTCCAGCACAAAGGGAGAGGATGCTTGTATCTGTGGGTGAAGTTGCCAGTATCAGGACAAGGAAAGGGGAGGATGCAGTACACTGCTCTGAAGTGAACCAGGAAGATGGTCCTAGCAGAATGGAGAAGCACTGGAATATTTCTGGATGATACTAAAACTGCTTTCCTACTGTGAGAGAACTTCTTTTTGACTTGAGGGGAGAGGGAATATAGAGTGATCTGGAAAAGCTATCTTGCTATCTTGATGTACTTTTGTAATGGATTATTTTGTCTTGACCTTTAAAGACCAGTTTGAGAATCCCCTTTCTTCCTATGGAACACAAGTACAGTTGGAAGAGCACTTGAAGTTGCCCAAGGTTTCTGGTTGGAATAACTTTCCAGACGCCTGACTCTTTCCACTCATTCATGCTTCTTTTGGATTCCTAGTGATCTCGGTAATGGAAATTGCATGTGGCATGTCTTTCACACTCATGGGTTTATCAAGGTAAAGCTGACAAGTTCTCTTTTCCCAGCCTTTGACTCTGCATAACAACATGTAGTAAGTCTTAGCCACTTCCAGACAGACGACTACTTCTGTTTCCCACAAGGCTTGGGATGCTTTGTTACACTGATAAAGTGCCTGTCAGAGTGCTGGGGTTAAGTGCTGTTCAAAATACACTAAAAGTAACGGGGAAGCGGCACAAGAAATTATGATGAGAGGGAGAAAGCACTGCTAGGAGCTTGGTCACCTTATGGGGAGAACTGCACAATGGACAAGCTCTGCACAAATGCACCCATTTTTCTTCTATCAGTCATGTGCTGTGCCTATATGCTTTCCAGAGTTACATACCTTTTCCAAGCACTGTGAACAATTTGGTTAGGCAAATCTGTGCCCAAGTACTTCACGTGAGAACCATAATATAGTATGTAAGGATTTCCTAACCTGAGAGAAAGTGTAAGGTCATGTCTTCATTACCCCCCCACCCTGCATTTTGCACTGAGCAGCAAAGAAGCATCCATCCCTACAGTTCTGTGCTTCATGGAAGGCCTGCTGCATGTCAATAGGAAGGAAGTAATACTGTCCCCTGACAAAATGTTGTTAGAGTAACTCCTTAATTACCACTAGGGACAGCATCTGTGCTATGGAAAGTGCATTAAATTCATCTCATCTTTGTGTATTCTTTGCATGGTCTTCATTTAATAGGTACTACAGTAAAAGCATCACTTTGAGAAAGAACCTCTTAAACAGTTACATTATGTAAAGCTCAGCTAAACACCATTCTACTTATTTAAAGTACTGTTAGCAGAGCAGGAAGGTTAACAGGCTGTATCAATTTGCAGGCTGTTCACTTCAAAACAACAAAAAAAAATCCCTTTATTTTATGGAAGCTAAAGTAAATGCTCCCTTAGACACATCTGAAAAAAATCTCCTACTTTGACTAGGTATTATGACAAAGACTTCACAGCTTCTTATTTGCTTCATTCTCTCCACTTTGTGTGGTTGACCTGGCTTCAGGTGGGAAAGAGTTAATTCTATTCATAGTGGCTGGTATGTGCTGTGTTTTGAATTCAGTGTGTCATCAGTATTATTTTCCTTCTAAAGTTTTAGTTGTTGCAGAGCAGTGTCAAGGATTGACCAGGGTGGGACAACTGGTGCTTGGCTGGACATAGGGTGGTAGGTGGTGAGCAATCACATTGTGCATCACTTGTTTTATGTATTATTATCATTATTTTCTCTTCCTTTTCTGTTCTATGTTG
The DNA here is from genome assembly GCF_963932015.1 of Anas acuta. Classification (NCBI taxonomy): domain Eukaryota; kingdom Metazoa; phylum Chordata; class Aves; order Anseriformes; family Anatidae; genus Anas; species Anas acuta. The sequence goes on along the minus strand of NC_088982.1, from coordinate 62,465,834 downwards.
TATATTATATATAATTATAATATGGAATTATATAATTATTTATATCATATGTCTATCTCAAACCATGAGTTTTACCTTTTTTTTTTCCCCCAATTCTCTCCCCCAGCCCACTGTGGGTCAGGGGGATTGAGCAAACAGCTGTGTGGTACTTAGCTGCCTGCCAGCTTAAACCACAACAGTAGTTTAGATCAAATCAGTGTAAAGGTATTTCCTTTGTTAGTGGAAATATTCCTAGTTTCTTTTCACATAGCAACAAAAAATTCTACTTTGTAAGAGTAAAAGCTTCTAAGACCCATTTGTAAATGTCAGATATGTGCAGATGGTGTTGACAAACATAAGTACGCAAGGATAAGGAGAAAAGGCAGAAAGGCCAGGCTAACAATACCAAAATAGCCTTCAAAGATCAAGAGGTTGAGGCTGAGACAGATGAATAACAGTGAAAGTACAAGCTGCTGATGCAAAACTAGGAGAGAAATGATGGCTACAGAGATGTTAGTGACCCTCTTCTAAATTCACCAGCTTACACGGTGTCTTAGAGTAGATTCAACTTACAATGTGTTGCTTTCATTCTCATGCCAATATTAGACACAGGGCAGAAGTGGCTACTGAGTTTTTGGATGTGGTATAGGGAGGATGGTCACAGAGCAAAGCAAGCAATCTGCTTCTGTTGCAAACTATCCTCCAACCCACCACAGAACATGCTCTTGCACTGCTCAGCCAGCTGCAGAAGTAGTACTCAAGGACTAAATTTCCACTTCATATAATTGAGGAAGGCTGTAGGGCTTTACTGCTATCATTGTTTAGCAGTTATTTTTGCTAAAGCTGTAATTATCACTGCCAATGCAATTCACTGGGTAATGGAGGAAGTCAGGGAAGTATATGCTTCAAAAACTCTCAGGTGCTACCTGATAATGACATTTATTTATGATGCTCCCACTCTGTTCCTCTTTTGTTGCATGCATATCATGTTCCAGTCGGGATTAAAAACATCTGTTCACCCTGATTTAGACTAACCCATCTTTATCTGTGTATTTGAAGGAGTAGTGAATGAGTGTGGGAGAAGGGGAGAGTCAAAAATTAAATGAGGATAGTTACAGAACAAAGGTAAGCACTCGCTAATTTTGCTAATTCAGCCATCTGGAGAACCAATGAAGTAACAGGAAGGGATCAGACAGTTACAGGCAGGTAAGATTATGTTACTAACTGCATTTTGGATCATGTAAAGTTAAAACAGAAATGCTTGTGGGACTTAGGCCTTGGTAAATCTAGGGGTCATTTGGTACCCAGTTGCTTATATCGCTTCCAGTAACGTTCTCATCTGGAACTCTGATCCGAGCCCTTGAATAGAAGATGCTCCTAAGACAGTCAAGCACCCTCTGCAAATTTCACCCCATTCTCTAAAAACTTTTCACTTAAGAGCCCAGTCAGTTACAATTTCCATTAAAAGTCTGTGTATAAAGAGCTAATGCATGTTTTAATACATTCTCTATGAAGTCAAAAAATCCAATGGACCAGCAAGTTGTTTCTACCTCTGGCTTATAACCATCCGCAGTATTCACTCATGTATTTACAACTACCTAGAGTTAAGTAGCATATGTAGTAACAACACATACTCATTTATTAACCTCATATAACCCCCTTGAGAATATTTCTTTGATATGAAGTTGGATCATAATTCATATCCTCTGACCAATAAAATGAATTTCCATTTTCTCTCTAGCCAAACAGAAGGTATCCTTGTATAGTTTTGGTAGGAATTTACTGCATTGCTGCTTTTGAACCAAAAGGACAGAAGAAATCCCTGAGCAATGCATGAACATATGCACTGAACAAAGCTGCTGTAAACATTCTTATAAAGAGGAAAGGAAAATCTGCAACCCTTGAAAAGGGCTCAGTAAGGTAAAAACAAGTTTGTTACCAAACTTGCTGAAAGAATGAAAAAGTAATGAGTTACCCATGCAATATCTGGGATTAAATTTGCAAAATACAGGGCTTTCTTGGTATAATTATTTTGTTTGCCCTGCTTATTTCCACTCAATACTACAGCGTTAGATTCATTTAATCAATTAAACAGGTACATTCATCATGCAAAACAAATTAAGTAGAACAACTTTGGACAGGATTTGCTTGTTGATTTCTGCTGACTTCAGGCTGCTGTGTGCTTAGGCAAGTGTGCCATCAAGTGGTGCAGCAAGAAAACTTGGCAAAGAATGGATCCTCTAGCTTAAGCCTATTAAATACAGGAAACTTGGTGTTTCCTTGAGTGTTACTTTTCAAGTGTAAATAACAAGGGACAAATATTGACACGCCACCATAACACTACAAAGGAAGACCTCTGTGGCTGTTGATACCAGGCAGGTAGCTACAGGGGCATTTTTTTTTTTTTTTTAATTCTGCAGGCTTTAAGGATTTTATAACTGGCTTATATAAAACCTTTTTCAAAACCTGGCCAAGTTGTAAATTATTATACAGCGTGGTTTATATCCCACATTACAAGAACAGCTTTTGAATGACCCTTGTAAGTAACTGATAATCAGCAGGGCTTCTTCAGACAGAAGATGCTGATTTCATTGCAGGTCAATTCAGCCAGGAAGGGCAACTGCCACTCTCATCTGGGACCTGCAGGTAGTGCAGGTGCTGTGAGTCTGCCTGGTTAGTAATGTACCTGTTCACCTACGTGGGCATAACATGAGATTGTTCATTCTCCATACATTGCTTCCAGCCATGCTGGAGCTGATAAATTAGGAATGTCCAGTTAGGGTGAGGGATGCAAAGGGGCTATTTTCAGGCATTTATTAAGGACCTACATGCCACTCCTTCCATCACCAAACTGCCTCATCACCTCAAACTTTAATATATCAATGAGGGAATGTTTTACTGTTATTTACGTTCTCTGCCCCTGAACATCTTTACAGATATGATCCTAGGCAGTTTGCCTCTGAGCATACAGTAAGTCAGCACCAGTGCACAAAACGACTGTTTCCCCAGCCCTAGGTGAGTGGAGGATGGTAAGACGAATAGCAGCATCAAGCAGACCTGGTACTACTTAAACTAGCTTGGCATACATAAGCTTTTAGCTGATATGTATATACATGCATACATACACTCAGTGCTTATGAGTTACCACTGCATTTTCTGTTCTGGCAAGCTGAGTACCAGATATTATCCTGTGCAGAAGTACTACTGGCAATTGCACTTGTTCAAGATTTTTACAGCATTTGTATGATGCAGCTGAGATAAATGTGGCACAAGTTTCATTGATTTCTTTTTGGTCTATCTTAATTAAAACTTTCCAGTATTTGCTGAGTGAAACAGAAAAACTCTGAGGAAGAGTAAGCATCCAGCACTTCAGTACAACCTTGCACCAAGAATAACAAGTCATCTTTGTTAACACTTAGGTAGAGTCCTTGAAACATCTGGGACAAAGTTACCTTTCAAACACTGAGTTTTTCTTATGGTTACCTTCAACTCTATTCCCAAACAAGTTTTTCTTTGCATTATGCCTGATGCCTAACACATCTCAACACTGCCTGCTGCCTTGATGGGAAAAGGTAATGTAACTGTGTTATGTAGTGCAACTCCGAGAGAAAGTGTGTGCTTATTGGGTAACCACAGCCATGTTAAAGCAGACAACTGAAGTGACAGAATAGAGGAATGCCAAGGAAAGAGAGCAGTATGAGTAAGAACAATACAACCAATAACTGTTTAGAGAGTATCAGTCATCTGTGGTTAGCAACATGTAGGTGTTTGAATGAGGACCACAATGATGTATACCCCAAAAGCTGACAAAACAAAGCTCCTTTCCAAAGCAGCTTGTTCTCACTGTCAAAAGAATTAGGAAACATCAAGGTTTTTTTATCTCACTAATTGTGAAGACTTAGATTTCATACAGTTACCCCTGGCCAGCTGAGCTGTGTGTGTCTTCTCACCCACAGCTAACCTCCCCTGGAAAAAAGGTCACAGGACCATAAAGGGGGCTCATTTACTCGGGGGGAGTGCTCATAATGCTGAGATGTTCTGAAATGTCCAGGAGTTACTGTCCTTACCAGCATTTAAATGAAGCTGGAGAAAAGCAGAGGAAGTGAGGAAATGGCAATATGATGTGTGGAAGAGATGAATGCAGCTGCTAATAGTTAAATGGACAAGGAAAAAAATTAGGCTTTGCAAATATTGTAAATGACTATATTTGCATGCTATGTAATTGGGGGGGGGCGAAGGCAGGGAGGGAGTTTCACTATTAGCATCATAAACAGTAGAACACATTGCATCTTGGCAAACATTTTTGACTACGATGGAAGTGAGTGATGCGGAAAATGTCATCATAAGCCAATGGCAAAGAATGAAAGGTAATCTAGTAGGTGTGTACCCCATTACCTGGGGATGAAAGGAGAGGAGGGAGGAACAGGCTGTTCACTAAAAATAAATACCTATCTGAAAGTGTCCCTTATTAAAATTGCAGTTACTCTCTCTCACTTGAAATGCTGTTTGAAAAGGAGGCTTGCTAGTAGGTTTAGGTACAGCTAAGATAAAGGGGAATTGGAAAGCAGCATATGAGAAGGAGAGGCTATGCTTTAAGGTGGTCAGAGAAAGTGAACACCAGATCCTGCTGGCCTCTTCCAAGGCAGTTCTGCCTTGCTAAGCTTGAGTAACTGCAGTGCTGCTTCCTAAAGAGCTGTTTAACCTCTGGTCTTCAGCTCTGCTGCTCTAACACCCTGCTTTTTCCCTTTCTTCTTTTCTTAAAAAAAAAAAAGTTTTCACCTTTCCCTCAGTGTGAAATACGTAATGCCCAGTGAGATGCACTGTTCTACGCACCCTAGTTGGCCTAGAAAGCTCTAGCTTTCTGTAGAAGTACCAGCAGCAAACTTTACACTGACATCTGCATGGAAGGAGGGTCATTCAAGCTGAACATGGTCTTACAGGAAGCAGCAGAGACAGGCCAACAGTCCAGCTATATTTGCTGCAAGCCCTATGCTGAGCCTGCAAAAATGAAGGAGAAGAGTCCAGTTCTTAGAAAGCTGCTTCCCAATAATGTAGTATTGAAGGGAGAAGCTTTCAAGCATCCCTGTTTGTACGCATGAGTAAGCTTCTCTGAAGGAGAGTATCCCCACTGTTCAGTGAGGCTAACAGTCTCTATGCAACAGGTCAAGCCACAGTGCAAGCAAGGGTTCAGAGGGTCAGGGCTAATGGGGTTAGAAATCCGAACGGCAGAGAAGTGATATCTCTGAGCAGTAGGATGGAAATTGCCTGCCTCTCTACGCTATCTTAAAAAGGATGGAGTTCAATGCAATTAAAATTTCATCTAAGTTACTTTCTTTTCATTTTATCTGCTCTTCAGTCTTATTGTAACTCACAAGGCTTCTCCAATTTCCAAATTGATTTTGTAATAATTGAACAATTAACTGCATACTAAGTAATTATTTGTCAAGTATGCTACTTATGCTAATATCTACAGATCTAGTTTATACATATTCAATGAATTTAATAAGACATTGCTTGGATATTACAAAATTGTTCTTCATTGCAGCAGATATTTTTAAGGCACAGGCTGGGATTATACTTTCACAGAACTCAGTTTTTTTCATCTGAATTACGTTGTAGAATAAAATTACTGCATTGGATTGGAGGCTGAAAAGCTTCTTAAGACTTCTAAAGAGTGAAAATTATTTTGAAATTTGTGTGGAACTTCAGCTCCTTGGTATCACATAAAGAAATTGTAAGGAACACCACAGAAATACAAACTTTCACACTTCTAAAACCATAACAATGCATCTCAGAGCTTGGGATGGTGGCTCCTGGTTTTTCTCTAACAGTCTAGATCACAGTGCATTGCAGAAAAGACAAAGAAAAGTCACTGAAAAATAAGCCAGCTGCTCTTTCTGTTAATTCCCTCCTTCCCTCCCAGTCAGTTTTCTAGCTTCAAAAAACTTTTTTTTCTGACTTCACATTAATGCACATCCTAGACCCATCCTAAAATGGCATAATGTTAAAATAGAAGCAGCATCTCATCAGACAGCTTCACCAGCTCAGCAGTGCCAAATCAGCTAACAAGTCTAGAGTCTGCCCTGCTACTCACCAGCTGTATTATTAAACTGCTCTTCCTCTTACAGACCAACTCCACTTTGAATGCAGTGTTTCTGTGCCTGTTCTGTCATCTGCATTCCCAGTGCACCTCTGGGGAGCCCAAAACACAACTGGGTCCCCTGTTTTGCTCTGTGCTCAGACTGATGTGAAGCACCACGTCATTTTGATGGACTGAGTTAATGGCACTAACTAATGTTCAGAAAGAGCAAGGCATGAAGCAATTTCACTTTTAACGAGCTTACCCTGGATAGTTCTATTGTTTTGAATGCTCACGGGTTTCCGGGCTTCATCCTTTTGTTTTCCTTCTTGTGGGTGGTTAGGGTCCGGCGGCCCGAAGATGTGGCGCTGTAGGGAAAGGTGGAGCCCCCACCTTGATGGACAAGTGGTGTCGAAACCCGGGGAAGCTCCTGGCTTCGGGTGAACGGCGGCCGGAGCGGCGGCACCAGCCCGGCGGGGAGGAGGCTCCCGGACCGACAAGGAAGATGGAAACCCTTGTGAAGGTCGTATCAAAGTTGTGGAAGCTATGGGGTGGCTCAGCTGGGGAAGCCGGGGGTGCCGGTGGGGAACCAGAGCCTGGGGAAATGTGGGAGAGACCACGGCCATGTGCGCCCCAGTATGGCGCCGAACTAGAAGGCGAAGGGTGGGACGAAGAAGCCTCTGTCGGGAACGGGGATGAAGTGCTAGGTGTGACTAACACGTGGAAATGGGAGAAAGAAATCGGTTGCGGGGACGACCGGGGAGGAGGTAGAAGCGTGAGAGAGGGGCAGAGAGCCGGTCGGAGCGGCCATCCGAAAACACGCTCCTGTGGCGCAAACGCCTCGCTGAGAGGGCGGCGGGGAGAGCCACGAGGCGGAGAGCGGCCCCCCCGCAGGGGTGGGGGGCAGGGCCAGGACTCCGGATCAGATACCGATTCATATTCGGAGGAGGAAATGGGGACAGATTGCAAAAATATCCCCGTCCGAAATAAAGCTGCACCGCGAGGGGGAGAAATTCCTGTCACGGATTGGAGGAAAATTAAGATTGCGTGTGCCGCCTGGGCTCTGTCGGCCATGTTAGCGCCCCCGGTCTGGGTGACAGACGGGGGGCAGAGGGTTCACTCACCAATAAACCCTAAGGATGTACAAGTGATTTTTAAAGCCATTGTGGATAAAGGGCTTCATTCTGCAATGGTCTCCACCCTCATAGATGGTGTTTTCGGGGGAGACGATATGCTCCTGTTTGATATAAAACAAACTTGTAGACTGATCTTTGACGGGGGGGGGGGTATGATTATTTTTAAACAAGAATGGGAGGATAACTGTATGCCAGCCTGCAGCGGCTAATGGGTATGGACCCAACAGTGAGCAAGCCCAGGGCCTGTGAGCCCTTTGGTGTCTGTGAGCCGATGGAGCGAGCGGCCTGGGGTTGGTCGCCGTGCTGTTCCTGAGCCAGGTCGCCACTGTCCCCTGAAGGCAACACCTTCTGCAATTGCCTTACTGATCTAGAGTACGCTAATATTTTATACAGAGAACCAAGGAACCATAAATGACCCTTTTTGCCACTTTTTGTCTCCTTTGAGAGTTCCTTCTCTGTTTGCCATTAGCGACATCCATTACAGTCGGTTCTGCAATTCTTTGCTGCTATTTCATCGTCAGACGCTTGGAGAAAAGTGAAGACACTTGACTGAACTGTTCAGTTCTATGGCAGTTTTTGTGATTGCCTCTCTTTATTTCATGGCTGTTTGAGAGGCAAAGGTTTTAGAAGTACTTCGTCTGCAGTTATTTGTGAATGATGCTAAAACACCCATCATCCTGTCTAGAGAGCTTGGCAGGACATTTTCTGTTTGGAAAACAAAGTTGTGGGGATGTTTAGGAACAAAGATTCTTCCTGATGGCTGGATGAGTAGCTGACCTCCAGACTGTGTCCCTTGCACCCTCTTGCTAAAGATGCAATTCTTCCTCCTATGGCTTTGTTGAAGCATTGCTCAATGATCTGGCTTACTAGTGAGAAGAGAAAGGATAATGTCTTCCCTACGGTTAAGGGGTTTGCTGGTCAATCCTTAGTGGCTTGCAGTGAGGACCTGAAACTAAACTATTTAGCCCAACTCTGTTGTCATTTCCACACATGAAATCTGGAGTTGGCCTTTAGAGTTATTCCAGACCTGCTCTGGTATTTAGGAGATGCAAAGATGACCTCTGTCAGCACGCAGGACAAGTGTGTGTGTGGCAGGGACTTCGTGCCAGGCAGAAAAGTGCTGAGGGGAACAGGCTGGGGGTACTCCGTGAGGAGCGGGGCTGAGAGCTCGCCGAGGCTCCAGCAGAGGTGGCCTGGGACCTGCCAAGCTGTGCCCTGCTGGGCAGGGGCACTCTGTTCATACAATCACAGAAGGGGTTGAGTTGGGAGGGACTTTAAAGGTCCTCTAGTTTCACTGCCCTGCCATGGGCAGGGACATCTCCCCCCAGACCAGGTTGCCCACAGCCCCATCCAGCCTGGCCTTGAGCACCTCCAGGGACAGGACAGCCACAGCTTCTCCGGGCAGCCTGTGCCAGGGCCTCAGCACCCTCGTAGTAAAGACATTTTGTCTGAAAACTTTGGATTTACAGAAAAAAATGCATATGGAAATGTTCAGGACCCTCCCCATTGCATTCTGCTTCCTCTAGGTGAGGCCAGTACCAGTGCCTTGTGCCCTCTAAACCCCATGTGTTATCCATACAAATGTGATGCAGATGCCCTTAACCTGGTGTTACATAATGTGTTAGGGAAAAAGCCAGTTAAAAAGTTGTGATGCTGAGGAGAGAACACTAGCCCTTGTCACTGTTTTTGTGATAAGTGGTTTCCTTGTTTTTCTTTCCTTCCTCCAGAGATCCCCAGCACCGGACACTGCAGGAAGACAAGAGGAGCAGCCAGCCTGCAGCCATCCCTAGGTGGTGCACGCCGCCCTCCAGCCTGAGCCCTGCTCCCTCCGCCGGGAGAGTGCACGGCTCCTAGCTCCCAGGGCTGGCCTGGGGGAAGACACCAGGGCCGGCCTGCAGCAGCACAGGTAGGAAAAGCTGAAGTGCTTTGAATTAGTGAAAGAGAAACTGCGGTGTTGTGTACCCTCAAACTGGTCATGCTTCACACTACAGATCCGTTTTGAAATGGGTTAGAAAAAGTTTCTGCAGGAGAAGTTTTCTCGTGGTGAAACAGTAAGAAACATTCTGGTTAGCTCGAAAGGTGTCAGTGTCAAGCAAAGGAAGGGTGAGCTCTGGGATTGCATGAGCAGTTTATTGCCCTGCAGAAATGCCTTGTGGTCTATCAATTAACCATCTGGTACAACATCAGCTCAGTATCATACAGCTAACTTTCCAGGAGAGGCTAGTTTTTAGATATGCACATGAAATGACTGATAACATCTGCTATTTTTAATTCTTTAAGGTAATGACCTCGAATCAGTTGCATTTCAGGCAGAATTCTCAGTCAGGTCTCTGGCTAGCTGGGTGACAGTGCATATCTTGCTAGGTAGAGTCAGAAACACAGGAGCACATATTTTCTACTGGGATTTTCAAGCAGCTGCAAAATTGTGCGCATGAAAAAGAACAACTCTTAAGAAGGGAATACTAACTGTAGCACAAGAGGTATATGATGCATGTATGTGATGCTGAACAGGCCCAGCAAGCAACCTGCTCAGTTACCCCCATCATGAGGAGTCAGAATATGGTACAGAACAGGGATAGGTTGTTCATTGATGGTGTGTCAGTTTTGGTTTGTCACTTATTAACCCAAAAAGGAAATTAATGCAATCTGGAGCAAATTTATCCTTTGTACTTTCTCTGAAAAAACACTCCTCCAGGAACACTGAGGAAAGCAGAAGCTGTGACTCTGTGAAAACTAATTAATTCTTAAAACCACTGGAATGAAAATCTGTTTTGGAAAACAAAAATCCACATTTGTATTCTGTCTCTTGTGCCATAGGCAGAATGCAGCTTGAAATCATCTACTGGAAGTTCAGGCTGTTTCTTCATGCATGTGTTTTTCTGTGACTGAAAAGTGGCTACAGCTTAGGGAGAAAAAAAATATCATGTAGTTACATGAAATAACTTGCACAAGCCCAAGGCTGTTTTTGCAGGCAATATACTTGAGCATTTGTATTTTTAGACCCTAATAATCTTGTGATAACAAGAGTCTTCAGTCAGACAAAACCAAATGGATGAATGATGAGTTGGGAAAAATGAAGCCTAGCAAGAGCACACTTGGCTGTACCTACCTAGTAGATAACGGTAACCAGATCTGCTTGCTTTGTTGAGGGTTTGAGGAGTAGCTTGTGTTATCAGTGAGGTGCCAAACTAATTTGATTAAACTGCTAGTGACACTGCAAAATGAAGAGTATTTTGTATTCGCATCTCTGATGTGTTCATTGGAAGTACAGCCAAACCAAAGGCTAGCTAGGAGCTAAGTCTTGAGTCAGGTGTCTGTTTTTTGTGAGCAGATAGAGCTAGGCAAACACTGTCAGAAACATAGCACTTAGGATTTTCAAGCAGCTGTAAAACTTCACATATGGAAAAATAGCAGCTGTTATGAAGGGAATGACAACCGGAGCAAAAGAGGTATATAATCCATATGTGACGCTGAACAGGCCCAGCAAAACACCTGCTCTGTTACCCCCATCATGAGGAGTCAGAACATGGTACAGAGTAACAGGGATAGATGGTTTATTGATGGTGATGTCAGTTTCACTTTATCTCTGATTAATCTGAAAAGGAAATGAATGCAACCTGGAGCAAATTTACCCTCTGCACTTTCTCTGAATAACATTCCTCCAAGAACACTGAGGAAAGCAGAAGCTGTCAAAGCTGTGAGCTGAATGGCATTTCAGTTGGTTCTGAACCATTGGGTTTGCTTCCATTTGATGGGTGTTTGGTTGTCAAAAGAAAAGCTTACCCAAGAAGGTCAAATTAAGGGTATGGTTAAGCAAAATCTGTTGGTTTTGTTGCTTGCTTTTTTTTTTTTTTTTTTTCCTAAGGGATGTTCCAGTCTTTGAGCATTTGTCTTTGCCCTAAAGTAGAATTTGAAATGTTGAAAACTTTTGAATCCAAAACAGGTGTATTGCAGTTATAAATTGTCAAATAGTCTTTGGTCTCTTTAAAATAATGTGGTGTGTTCTTGGAGATAATTGATGAGTATACCCTTGAACTAAAGGAGCATGGAGTTGTAATCAACCTGAGCGCAGCCCTCTGGGAACTTAAGGCCCAGTGCCACCAGCTGAGGTATTCAAGTGAGCTGTATCTCTTGGGCTGCAGCATGAATTCCCTGGCCTGTTTGGAGGTATTACTGAATGGATTTTGACAAAAACAGATTTAAAATGAAATAATTGTGGTATACAAGTTAAAACAAAGATCCTTTGTGTGCCTGAAATTGGCAAAATCGGGTAACTTCATGGCGATTTCCCTTACTGTGGAGCTGAAATAGTTACTTTAAAAATGCAATTTGCGTGTTTGTGGAAGTTGCTTTCCATTGAAGAATTCTCCTGGTGGAAAATTCCTAGCAGGTCCTTTAGTTCAGGTTTCTGTGCGCTTTCATCTCTTCCTTTTCTGCTTTCCTTTGTTCTTTCTTCTGCTGTGGCACTAAGGGGTTATAATGCTGCAGACAGTGAGCTCGCATTCTTGTAGTTCTTGTCATCAATTGCAAGATGTTTGTTTGTTTCAGAAAGCACACAGACAAGTCTTTGCTGATATGTAATTCCTTTACCCCATTATGTATTTATCCCTACATCAGTAACAGTAAGACAAACATAGAAGTTCTCTTGGCATCTGGGGCTGACCACATTCTTTCAGTGAACCTTTTGCCCAGTATTCTTTAGTTTAAGTAAAAAATCACAAGCTCTGCAGGATTTTTTTTTTTTTAGCAAAAACCTAGTGGTGTTTTAAAGCATTTAATTGACTATTTTTTAGAGAAGCAATGTTAAATTATTTTTTGTAGAAAAACAGACTTAATTTTTCTTCACTTAACATCTATTCTCAAGCCACTGATACATAAAGCTGACAAATCTCTATGACTGCTTTTTGACTGTTGTTAACTATGTCAACTATGACTGTTGTTAACTAGGGTCAGTTTTTGGTGAGTAAGGGAGAAAGATAAACAGGGATGAGACTGACAATTCTGGATAGCTAACTGAGCCACCTAGATCCTAAATTTAGAAGGAAGTTAGGTTCCTTATGTCTCCTTAACAATCTGAATCCTACTGATTGATATTTCAAAAATATTAAACTCCCAGAGCTTCTTTCCCAGAAGAAGACTTGGCAATGGTAATAACTTCGATAAATAGTGATTTTTAACTGTACTTTACTACTTTTAATTAAAATGAATGGAAGAAAACAAGGAGAAGGGCAGACGAAACTCTAAAAATGCCACACAAATTCCAAAGCAAAATACCCCATCTCCAAAACTAAAGCTGGAGAGGGGCTACACATTTCAAATAGCTGTGCATCAGAAACAAAGTATTTTGGATTTCCGTGCCAAAACTCTTTTCCTGAGATGTGAAAATGTTCTTTTGAGTAAAGAGGAGTACCTGACAAAACATTTATGAGTCAGAAAGAGGACATGGCACTGACGCTTATTTTATTTCAAGGAACAAAGCAAGGAGTTGTAATTTATTTCTAATTTCAGTCTAGAATCCAGGCAAAACCTGCTCACGTATGAAAGCCTGCTGCTTGATTGAGTTGTTTCATTAGTTCTATGAAATGAGACAAGGAAACACTTGGGAAACCATTGAGATTTAGAGGCAAAGAGTGAATTCAAAGAGATGATTTGAAGGTTATGTGGTATAATGCACAGTTTCTTCAACTAATTAGAGCTGCTGGGACTACAGGGGAATGTGCAGTTTCTAGGTCATATTAAGTTTAGAAGCTTCTTATTCAGACAAACTTTATTTTTTCATTTGGCTCAAGTGTTTTTGCAATGCAGTTTTTTTTCCCCTTAGGTTATCCGTCTTCATTTATTCTTGCCATAAACTTAGCAACCAGATAAAGTAGAAGGAGAAACTAAACCACACGAGTTTCTGAAAATCCACAGTTCAATTTCCTTTCCTGCCTTGAAGATCACCCCTCCAAGTTACTTCAAAATGTAAAATTTTGTATGTACGGAAGTGGAGCTTAAAATGTAAGTGGTCTTTTTTTCTTTATTTCGGAACTTTATTGAAAGGTATCAAAACTTTTTTTTTTTTTTTTTTTTTGTGAAATAAATCTTTGGGCTTTGAACCAACTTCCCATCTATTCATTTGGAAGCCTAGCTTTGTGGGCCACTGATTTCAGTCTCATCCTGGAAATTGCTGACTCTGTATCAAAATCAAAGCCTTTTGTTTAAAATTGAGGCTTTCTACTTCTTCACACAGTCACCTGATCTATAGCCAGAGTACACAGTGCTCCTACTAAAATCAGATGTCATGAAAAATAAGCCAAGTAACTGGGAAGTGCCAGAGATCTGGCTGGGATTTAGCTCTGTTTCCCCCCAAAACAAAGGAAAAAGGAATAGCCCCTATTATTCTCCAGATTACTTTATGTATCACTGTGCACAGAAGCTAGTTATTCCTTCCAGACCTTTTCCTTTTTCTAATGAAAAGCTTAATTTCCAAGATGACTGGAGTGTGAATTACCTTCTCCATTCAATTACAAAGTCTGATCACTGCCTATTCTTTTTCACCACTAATAACAGCTGTTGAAGTAAACCGCTCATCTCTAGTTATGGAAAAACAGGCAGTAAGTCACCTTGAGATTAAAATATATATTGCTAAATCCTTTCTTGGGAATTTAGTGCAGTAATTGCTTGAGATGATGACGACCAAAGGGAATGTTGTATTTTTGTGGAATACTTCTAGGGATAATGGGTGAAATCCTCCACTGGTTTAAATCAGTAATGTTCTGCCAAGCTGCTGCTGTGGCTGCTGTCAATTATCATCTCTTCATTTGAGGTCATTGGCCCAGCACTTCCAGCTCTTGTAACTTGGGGGTGTTTCCCTGAAATGTAAACCATAATCCCAGCATTTTCAATGTGAATAACAACACAGGTCCAGTAGATCTAATGCCCCTGTAGAGATGAAATCCCTGGCAGTGTGCTGGGATATGTTTGTAGGTCAGGGGAGCAATTTGTCATGGCCTTTGCTACCCATGTAGCAGGCTGAGAGGTAGCTGAGCAAAGCTCTCCCACGTGTTTGAGTTGTCTTCCAGCTTGTCATCACTGAAATGCTAAAGATAAGCTTATTACACGTGCAGTCTTTCTAGAAACAGATATGGGAGATTGGGGTGCTAAGAGCAGTAGGGAATTGGTTGAAAAAGCTGTTGTAGTGCTCGTGCTTTTGTTGTGGTTCTTTGGTTTTGTGAGAGCAAAGGCAGGCTGCATTGCTGATCTCCTGAAGTTTAAAGGAAAAATGCAAAGACCTTGCCTGTACAGGGAGAAAACTCTGGATTCATAATACTAATAGGAAACAGAAGCCAAGAACAGGTTAGGGATAAAGTGCTACAGTTAGATAATATTTGAAAACTCAATAGGGCACTCTTCAAAGGTCAGGTTGGCTCATGTATTAGGTGTCTGTGGAAACACTTCAGAGATGGGAAAGCTCAAAGTAAAGGTCGAATGTTTAACCCCTTGCTTTAAAAGGTTATACATGCATCTTGCAAAAGCAGACTGAAAATGCCCACTGGTACTTCTCAGATTTTTGTTTTTAATCAGCATTTGTGCATAGTTGTGCATTTTTTATGAGATACTGTTCCGTTTCAGCAACAGACAATTCTTACTGTGTTTGGGTGTTGCAGAGCACTGTTAGCTCCCAGACCTTATAGATAGGAAACAGGAGTGATTTGGCATGTTCTGGCAGTGTCAGCACAGGCTTAGCTTTTAAGCAACCCAGCTTGAATGCTGAGATTGTGCACTACAGATTCTTTTCCAGCCCTCACATCTTACGTTCTTGTCCACATAATGAAAGATAGCATAGTGCTAACAAATTAACGTTTCTTTTTCACAAGTTCATGGCAAGACTTCCACAGCGGTCTTTCAAAAATTGAAGAGAGAGCATAAAAAAGGTGGGATTTGGTCCTGAGGACTGGCCCTGAAATGTCCCCAAAGGACGAAATCTATTTGCATTATTTCCTTTGTTAGACTCTTCATAGAGTGTAAGGCAACTTAGGCCAGGTAGAGCTGCCACGTAGTGTTCCTGTGTCATGGATCCTCCTTTTGAGATGGCCAACTCCTCAGGGTGAATGTTCTGTGAATGTTATGTGTCCCCAGCTCAGGCAAGACTGCTGCTTTCATTTAGCAGGCGAGGATGAAATATGTGTGGTGAACAATGCCTTGATAACAAAGGAGGCATTTACTTTCCTGTACATCTCCATTGCATCCTCAGCCTTGCAAAGCTGTCGGTTGGAGTTGGTCATGTTTGCAATGAATTTCTTCCTTTTTCTTCCCCTGCTGAAGATTTTCTTTTCTGCTCTATGTCACAAAGCAGCTTATTTTACACTGGAGCCCTCATAGCCTGGAATGGGTCGATTGGTCATTTTTTCCTCTTCCCTCTCTCCTGTATGCCATCCAGCCTTCATTCTGGGTTTGAAGGTGAAGTTGAGGTGAGGGTGGTCCAGCACTCTTTCTCTACCACCGGGAGAGTACGTTCATCCGTAAACAAGCGAACGCTGTGGTTGATTTAAGGCATGCCCTGAGGTCTTTGGAGTTTGTCTGCTGTCAGCAATGTGGGAAGCAAGTGGACCAGAGCTGATGTGAGCATGTCAAAGAGACGGCTCCATTTTTGCGGTGAAAACTCAATTTGAAGTTCTGTGTTTAATGGCATGGGACCCCGCAGACCCTGAATTGCATGCTGTTATTCCAGATGTGCATTGTCTCTGTAGGAGACTATTTCACAGTGATTAACCATTTTAAGTTTGTCAAGTGCTATTTATAGCAGAAAGCACGACAGCAGACTCTTCAAAGCCCCGGTGGACAGAAAAACCTATTGATCATTCAGTTGATTTTTATTGCTTGGTATTGAGCGGCAGGGCTGCCTGCTCTTGTATAAGCCATGTTTTCTTTTCTTTTCATTGTACTGGACTCATGAAAGAGCCTAGCCTGCTGTGATATGGGGCATTGTTTGAGTGGCATATCCCCTGCTGCAGTGCACTGCATTGCTGTTGCTGTCCAAAATTCCCATCACATCCAAAGGACAGAGCACTGACATGGGAAGTTTTGGGGGGTGTTCCTTGTGCCATGGGGATACATCAGTCACTCCCATGCTGATCCATCACAAAAAGTGATTTTGCCTTTATTATGTGAAGGCACTGGGGCTTCATCCCCACCTGTTTATGCTGCCAAGTGCTGGAATGGGTACTCCAGATTCCGCGGGGTGACATCAGGTGGAAAAAAAACAAAGGAAGAAGCTGTGGCATAGAATAATGAAATGCAGTGTCAGGGATGCTTTCTTTGCACAGCATTGGTGCCTCGAGGCTGTTCATACAGTGCTGGAAGGCAGAGTGGTGGGTGAAGGTGATGGTTGGGAACTGTGTGGTGAATGGGCAGCTGTGTGGTGAATGCTGCTGCTCTGTGTCCTGGCAGAGAGCAGACTGCTGTTGGGCCAGAACCAGCCACTTAACTAAACTGTCTGTCTGCCGTAAGCAGCCCATCCTTGGGACAGGCTCTGTGAACACTGTCAGGATTGACTGAATGGGATCACATGGGAAATCGAGGGCCCACCTCGTCTGCTTTAGGGAGGGAATGGAGTCAGAGTGCTGCAGACATCATGGTAAAGAACATCCTGAATGCCCAGCCTCTTGTGTAAAGTATATTTTTGCAAGCTCCTTCTGTCAGATTTTTTTTTTTTTAAAGGCTTGAGAGGAGTGAAAGAAAAGTGTATTTGAGATGCAAGGACACAAAGCCATGTTAAGTTTCATTTATGGAGATGAATTGGAAACAGGTGTTTCACATAACTGAGGGGTACCATTCTGAGAGAGCCCTTGAGAGTCAAGAGAAAGAAATTACAAAGAGCCACAGTATATTCAGAAAGATAACTATAATCAAGTCCTTTCCATGGCTATTAAGGGGAAAAGACAACAACCACAAATGCAATGGAGAGATTAAAATTGACTTTGTAAAAAGCCATTTTTTATTTTTTGCTTCTGTGAAATAATTTCAAAACCGAAGGCAGGAATAATTGAAGCATTTACAGAATATATCAATAATACCTCATTATCCAGCTTTGCTTCAATCCACTGATTTCAATTTTCTTTTGAACAAGTGGCGTTTATCAGAGGACTTAGCATATGAATGGGGCGGGGGAGAAATGTAAACTACATGCTGCAGATTTACATGTCTTAGGAAGCCAAATAGCCCTCAAAACTAATTGTTTCTGAAATGCTTTATAAACCTTATCTTATGTGTTGACCCTAGTCAGAGCAATTAATTTCATAATGAATTCTTCCTGCACACACCCTATCTTATTATCCTTAGTCTAAATTAATAACATCATGGTAATAATTAGCAGATATGAAATTCTCCTCACTGCTTCTCATGGCATGTGAGCTTGATATAAAAGAACAACAAGGATGACAATTAGAGGAAAACATGTCAGCTGTACGGATTGTTATGCACCTTCACTCTAGCATCTGCAGAATAGGCTTTATTTAAATGGGAATATCTTTGATATTCTCCCTTTCTCCTCCTATTTTCTTTCAACGGTTTTCCTTCCTTCGAGGGAAAAATACCTGTGTTTAGATTAGTGCGACAGCTATGAAACTATATCCTCAGCCATTTTATCACCTTTGCCTTTACTGAATGCATTGCTATGTATCAATCAATTACTGAAATGAAAACTCTCCTCTGATATTTAAGGTAGGTCTTTCTACAGGCATGGCTGGAAGGCGATAGTCCCTGTCAGTCCAGAGCCCTACCTTTTGGCCCAGCTCTGTTACAGCTGTAGGATTTCATCTCTCCTTTATTCAGAGTCACTTTCCAGCCTGTGCAGTCCCAGGAAAACCTGATGCACCTGCATAAGCAAATTATTGCCTGAAGCCAACAGCTTGAATAGTTGCAAACAGTACAAGGTGCATGAAGAATTGCTTCAGAATGCTTTATTTGTGCACCTGACTGATGATGTTTGATCTACAGCTGTATGGTAATAGGAAAAAAAAAATCTGTTTTGCTGTTCTTTGTTTGTTTTTAAAGTATAATGATCACGACCATGGAATACTAAGCACAAAAAGAGTCTTCTCTGAAGCAGAAGACAGAGGTCACTTTGGTTCTTGAATGCCAGCAGAAGAGTTCAACCTTAGCTTCTCCCTGGGGTACCTGAAGTTAGAAGAACACGTTCCCCTGATGCCATTTCAAAAAGATGGCTAATGCTTCCCCCGTAAAGAGATATTTTGATGTTTTGCAAAGAAAGCAGTGGCAGAATCATGTTGACAGTTGAGATGTAGGTGACTGTCATAGAAGTGGTCCTTTGCATTATTTTTTTTCCCCAAATCATTTGTGAACAGCTAGTTTATTCTCTGTCAGGGGAGATTTGGACTTTATCCAAGGTCCTTTTGGGGTTATTCAAATACAGGGACTGATCTTCAGCCTCACTGTAACTCTGTTATGGGCAGTAATTCCAGCTGTGGCTCTGCTGATGACTTCTCTGCATCAGTGCAGATTTAACTAGCTTGACGTTCAGGTGCTCTTGGGACAGATGTTAGGAGGTTCAGGTCCTGTTTAGGCACTTAATATTTAGGAAAATTTTAGATGTCAGGGGTCACTAGTGGTAACTTTTTAGTGATCTAAAAAGAAGTGGGGTCTGCAGAGCTGTGTTGTCTTGAGAAAATAAGCTGTTTGTAATCTTGACAGCCCAGACTTCATGGCGGTTTAACAGTCTGCAGTGCAGCCTGTGCATGCCTTTGCTCTCTGACCCAGCGAGGCAAGTAAAATAATACAGTAATAAATATAAAAATAAATAGAAGTAATACAGTAGAAACTGCGGGCAGACTTCTGCCTTAATCACACACAGGAATGTCATTTGGGATGACCTCAGGCTGGAGGGCATGCTAAGTGACTTCCAGCCTGTCAAATCCACCAGGCACCCAAAACATCTCTGCAGATCTGCGTGCAAGCAGCAGGGCTGAGGTGTGGAGGCAGTCCAGAGCATGTGTTTCAGTGTCTGTGCCGCTAGAGTGCACCTCTTACATAGCCAATGCTGAGGCAAATTCTCTCCTGATGCCTTTTATCAAGCAGTGGGTTTCTCACTGAGATTAGGACCAGCTCTGTTACTTGGTTCTGTGACAATCCATATTCAGTTTTTGAGCTGAACTAATACCAAAGAGAAGTCCTGTTAAAGACTGGTTGTTTCTATATTGAAATCGGAGAATGTTTTTGTACTCTGAAACACTAGTTCACTATTGGTCATAGTGGAACTTGACAAATACTTAATGTTTGGCATGTGCTTAGTAGTACAAGCTTTAATTACTTTGCTGAATCAGGATTTGCTTTAATAGAAAATTGGTGGGAAGTGACAGGTAATTTGCCAGATCAGTTAAGACATGGTCAGCCTTTGAGATTACATTGAACAGTAAGTGGTGTTGATCCTTAAACATAGAAAGCTGAGGTGTTATATTGGGTATCTGTTCAGTGAGCTGAGAAAAAAAATCCAAAATGAGATTAAATTGTGACCTTTCTGCAAGGGAAGAGAAAAAAAATGCACTTAAAGTCTGTTATCTTAATAAAGAGACAGTTGCTTCTAAACATAGCTTTTTTTTTTTTTTTTGGTGTTTCCAAATGCTGAATCATCATTTCATGTAATTTTTTGTCTTCTGCTTAAAAACAAACAAACAAACAAAACACAACAACAAACATTTAAACACTTTCCCTTCTATAAGCAGTTTCACCAGGAATATTTTTCCTATGCAAAACTAATTTTTCAGTGAAACCCTTTCTTTTGGACAACAGTATTATTAAACATGTGCTGCATGCCATGGCTTAAATATGATTAAATTCCACTTCTGGAAGGAAAAAAAAAAAAAAGATTAAAAAGAATATATAACCTAGCCTTCTGTGTCCTGAATCACAGTATAGAGGATGTTAGAGTAGAGTCTCCTTCCTACCTTGTGCACCTAGCCCCCTTGTGTCACTTCTTATATCCTCTTTGTGTATCACTAAATACTCATGATGAATTCCGGAGGGGCAGACCTGGACAGAAAAGTCAGTTTAGTACGCAAACAAGTCCTTCACACACAACTGAGACCAAATATCACACACACAACTGACCAGGAAAATGAAGTGGAAAAATTGTAATGTTACCTGTGTTTTTCAGCTGCAGGAATGAATGTCTGGTCAAACCATAGAAGCTAAATCTGAACTGAATCTTGTGGATAAGAAACATTGTGCAGTTCATCTGCGGTGAGTCATGAAATTTCAATTCTTTTCACTTAGGCCTGTCAGGAACAAACACTGAAATAAGATTTTTTCATTGGTATTTCAGATTTTGATTTTTAAAAAATGGTCTATGGTTTTCACAGAAACTATAAACCCCATGTCATTTAAAAAGCTCTAAAATACTGTGGCTTAAGAATTTTCTATGGGCTACCAAAAATGATGAAAGGACTAGTGAAGATTTTTCTGGATATTTTTTCAGCTGCTTTTGCTGGGACCCATTAGGTTTGTGTCAGTATTGGCTGCACCTGTCAGATAATTTTGTTAATTCACAAAAGCATCTGAATTGTCCTCACTTGCATCATTGTTTACAGAGTAAAAATTTCTTGGTATCAAAATTCTTCAGGAAAACAAAAGCAAAACGAGAAAAATCACGCTTCATTAATGCCTCATTTTGAAAAAAGTAAAATTCTGCTAAAGTACGAGAACTGATTCAATCCTAAAACTGCTAAGATGAAAAACTGTTTTGGAAAACAAGAATACACATTTATATTCTGAGTCCCTCCTGCCACAGTGTGAGTCCACCTTCAAATCATCTCTTGGAAGTTCAGGCTGTTTTTCCGTGGGCAAAAACAGCTGCAACATTGAAATAAAATATATTTTATTGTACTTTTCTCCACTAACATGAAGTATTGTAGAAGCCCCAAATTATTTTGCAGAGAATGGTTTCTCAGTATTTATATTTTTTGACCCTAATGTGCATCTGATTGTGACCCAGTACCGAAGATGAGATAAAGAGTCCTCAGTAAGATAAAGCACGAGGGATGAATGATGAATTGGGAAAAAATGAAGCTGATCAGGAGCAACTTTGGCTGTATGTACCTATGAGATGAGGGTAACCTGATCTGCTCACCCTCTTGAGGGTTTGAGGAGTTAGCTTATCATCAGCAAGATGCCAAACTAGTTTGATTAAACTGCTAGTGGCGTTCCAAACTAAAGAGCCTGTTTCATATGAATATGTCTCTGATGAGTTCATTGGAAGTGCAGCCAAACCACAGACTAGCCAGGAGCTAAGTCTAGACTTTTCTGCTTTTGTCACCTTAATCTAGTTGAAGCTGGAGGCTGAGGGGAATGGATTCAGTTACCCACTTCCATTTTGCCACCTTCTTTGCCATTTGAGAGCGCATCTCCAAAAGCATTTGGCCAGCAGCCTGCCAGACAGGTGACACGGATGACAGCTGGCCTGAAGTTCCTTTGTAACATTTTTAAATGTCCTTTAAAAGATATGCTATAGAGCCATGGTTTTAAAAACAGTTACCATCTGTGATAACTGAACATGGGTTAAATTTGGCTTACTATTTCTCTATGAGCAGAGTGAGGCCTAGCTGAGCACCTTACTGCCTAGCCTGATATATCATCAGGATTCCATGTGTTATTAGAATAATTATTCAATTATGCATATTTTAATTATTCACAAAGCCAGAAACTCTTCCAAAGTAAATGTATTTCCTATGCAGGGAGTGCTGCTGGAGCTGCTTGGATAGTTACATCATGTTTGCATCTCAGCACCTTTTCGAAAACCTTAAGAACTGTTTAGGTGGGAAAGGCAGGGTGGAGAAAGGAAAACCCTGAGGTCTTTGATGAACAGAGTGGGTATCTGCCAATTGAAACAACACCAGTGAAAGCCGAATCTGCTTCTTTATGACATAGTAGATTTCCCTATGTCTCATGAAACGTTTTGCTCTCGCTAAGTGCAAGCACTTGTGATTGTGATATTAGTGGTACCTCAGACACATTACTGCTGGCTTTAGTTTGTGTACCTAATTAAAGCTGGAATGGCTCATGGCTCACTGCAGCTTTCCATGGCTGAGGCCTCTTGACATTATGTATGCGACTGCTAAGTGACACAGAAACACAACTGAGGGAGAAGCAAATGGCTAAGGAAAGGTCACAGCTATGCTGTTTGGCTGCTTCCTAGGAATAGAAAGAGAAGTTCTGCTCCTCTTGAACTCATCCTTTTCTGTTCTTTGTTAGTAAGATTAGCTTATAGATTGTGACATTGAGGGCTTACGTTTCCTTTTATCAGTTTGGAGGGCTACGAATGCATGTAAAGCAATAAAGTAGGAATATGACTGTAGACAATACCTTTTAAAACTGCTGGCAATTGGCTGTTGTGCCGACAGTGTCCTTTTTTCCTTTTTTTCTTGTGCTTTATCCTGCTGACACTGTCAGATCAGGGCAAGGCACTTAAACATAGTCTGTGTTTTAGGAAGATGTGTTGGTATATTGTCTTTTCAGAGCAAATTTGCCAAGCCCAACCAGAAATGCCACTAATAAATATTAATATCATGAGCCCAGGGATGTAGCAAGAGCTCAGTTGACGTACCAGCCTCTGAAATCCAGCAGGCAGGAAAAAGTGTACAGTCTGATCAGGGTATGGAACAGGTGCTGTAGGAGCAGCAGCCTGGCAGATGAGCAGGTTCAAAGCACGCATAAGGAAATGCTTTCTTGTACAATACGCAGTTTGTCTGTGGAACTTGTCACCATAGGGCGGTGTGGATGCTAGAAACTTGCAAGGCTTCAAAAAGTGACTGAATAAACTCAGGCAAAACAGCCACTCCAGAGTGCTAGTCCCTATCAATACATCTCCTTCAAAGATATCCTTCCTGCCCTGAAGAGCTTATAGTTCTTAACTCTTTAGCCTTTCAGGTCTGGGACTTTCATGCATGTTGGCATGCTTGCTCTGAATTAATATCATACAAGCAGACACTGTGACAAAAGATTTTTAGGAAGCCCCTCCTGAACAAGTACATCAAAAAAAAAGCTGTTCTAAGTCTCTCCAGTTAAGACCAGAAACAGGATAAAATGAGCTTTTGAAAGGCAAAGGGGAGAGCATAAAAGAAAGTGGAGAGAGAGTGAAGGAAAGGAAAATTTCAGATGGTCAGAGGTGTGCTTAAAAAATAAAATCGGGACTAGCACATTAAAAACCAATTCCAAGAGGAAAAGACCAGTGGCCTTGCTGAGAGACTGACTGATTGGCAGGGTAGAGATGGGGCCTTGTCACACTTTACCACCCTGACTTGACCTAGGCTGACTGACAGTGTGCCTTTCCAATTTCAAAGCCATTAACAGTTTCATCTGGCTCATACTGCCTTTATTCTCCTGAACGTTCATGTCTTCCCATTTAGCACAATGCCATATATCCTGCAAGGGCATTGTGAAAAAACGTCTGCTGTGTGCGGTT
Organism: Anas acuta; assembly: GCF_963932015.1. Classification (NCBI taxonomy): domain Eukaryota; kingdom Metazoa; phylum Chordata; class Aves; order Anseriformes; family Anatidae; genus Anas; species Anas acuta. The sequence continues at coordinate 62,442,184 of NC_088982.1, read as the reverse complement.
TCAGATGAAAACATGAAGCAATTCAGACTCTTATTGCCCATCCCCTTTCCTTTGATCTATGTAATAGATGCCTTTTTTTTTTTTTGCCTTTTTTTTTTTTTAAGCAGTGAACTGACTTTGCCAAACACATCCTTTGCAGGACATGGAATAGTTTTGGCATGTAGACCGTGATGAGTCTTGAATATGCTAGAGAATGTGTACTATGCAAGCCAAAAGCACCTTGAAAGTCTTGTGCTTAGATATTTACATTTTTGGTCAAGATAGTCTATATGTTATGTTGTTATGCTAGAGGTTCTGAACCAGAAGAGGGCTGCATTGTGCTGAAATGTCCTGGGTATGTTTTGGTTCCTAGGTGTTGTTCAAACTTTAACAAGAGCTGAAGTAACACTGATCCCAAAGGATAAGTCTGCTCAGTAGAGTGAGATCTTTCAAATGCAATCTTTCTGTTGACAGGCATTAAGGGCTCATGAAAATGTGTCTCCTGGTATCAGCTGATACCCATGTTTTTGCATCAGGGTTTGAGAACGTAAACAAGGGCAGCAAAGCATTGCAATGTATTCATGTGTTTAAATGTTCCTACTGCAGTTGTGAAACATAAAACATCAGATTTCAGGTAAACAGCTGGCCTGATCATCCTGAAATGAAATCATCATATTTAAATTGATGTGCACTGAAAAAAAATAAAATAATAATAAAAAAAGAAACAAACAAAACAGAACTGCCAAGCAGCAGAGCCTTAAAATGAAAACCAGGGAACAGCTGTGATTCTTGGGCTGAGATTTTCCAAGTCAGTTGACTTTGGTGGAACCGTTCTGTGAATCATGTCAACAAAATTAACACTGACTTCAGTGGATCAGACCTCTCGGTTACTGCTGAACAGTTGTAACCCTTACTGCACACTTGAGTACACATTGCCAGTTGCATTTGACCTGAGCAACGGCATACAACTTGGGCTTCTCCGGCAGGAGCCGTTGGTGCATGTAGCTGTCAGAGTCTTCATCTCATAGCATGGCAGCCTAGCTTAATTCTTAGAAAGCTAAAGGAGAAGACAGTCCCCAGCCTGGGACTCAAGTTGCATGGCCACTATTATCAGTAGGGCTTGATTAAGCACGTGTGCTGGCATGTGACTTTAGGGATCCTGTCACTTCACGGTTCTGAAGGTGCAACGACAGCATTTGTTGGGGGCACTGGTAATGGGACACTCAGAACTGATTGCTATAGGCTTGTGGTCCCTCTGCCATAGGAATCATAACATGTACATCTATTACAATGATACTCAGAAAAAAGACTGCTGCTGTGGAAATGAAGAAAGACTTCAGTTTTGCTACTGTTGACTGTATGGCATCATGTTCTGCAGGCAATGGGTAAGCATAATGGGCAGGTAGGGGCAAGGAACCCTTTGTTCTGGTTGTAGTACACTGGTTACCTCACACGCCCTGAGGACTGTGTCTCACATAATGGAAAAGACCTGGAAAGAGGATTTGAAGCCTCACAATGAAGTGGCTTGGCTGAGTGAAGATACTCAAGTGGTGTGCCATCTTACACATACAGGGCAGCCTAGGCCTTGACTGGTCGTAAGATGCTGAGCCCGTTCTTGCATACAGTTGCAGTTAAACCACGAGGGAAACTATCTGTGTCTTGCTACCTGGATCTCTGTTTCACTCTGTTTTGGGTGAAATCCCCAGTTTGCGTTTTGTTATCAGATCTAGCACCTTACTCTCTCAATCCACCTCTGACTAGTAGCACACAACCTCCAGGAGACACACAGGCCTTCAGTGCTGCTGCTAACACCAAAGGCTTTTTTTCTTGCAGTTAAACTCCATCCTCCTTTACTTGGGAAGCTGTTAGTGGGCTGAGCCCTGGGCCTACTGGCCCAGCTGAGAAACAGTTCATTTAGCCTGGGTTGTGGGACCACTCAGTAGCTGGAACTTGGCCTTACTGCCAAGCTGGTGTCTACTCTACAGCAGGAGCTCTGACTCTGAAGGGTAGGTGTGCTATACAGCAGTCTCTAGGTACCACGTTCCTGGTCTGGAGAGCATTTGCCTGCTGACTGTGTGGCCAGACTTCTGAAACAACTGTACGGTGCATCTGCTTTGTCTGGCTGAAGGCTTCACAGTGTGAACAGCCTTGTTCAGAACTGATCTGGCCCCTGTTCTGATCCAATGTACGGCTATGGGTTGGGGAGAGCTTTGGCAAACATGCCTCCTACTCTTTGCTGTAGATGGGAAGAGAAGCCTTGAAGAAGATAATTAATTTAAACCCATTTGTAAGATAAGTGTCTTCTCTGTAAAGAGCATTGAAATCTCCTCATGAAAAGAGCTAGGTATTAGTATTGTTAAATAAGACTCAAAGCCTTCAGCTCTTCCTTGTTTCCAGTTGCTTGAGCAGTAATATGATTGTCTGATGGAAAACTCACCTGTGGTTTTCCCTGCATGAAGCTTATATTAAGTTCTTCTAGGTGGATTCATAAAACATTCCTCATAATCCCCACTTACTTCAAGCCATTTTGCTGCTCTCAATAGCACAGTAGCTCATAACATTTCCTTTCGTTCAAAAAACATTTGCATTTTATTTGTGCCTCAGAGGAAGAAGAATCCAAGCTGATTACAATCCAGAGAGACGGTACGTAATGAAAAATTAATTGCACCAATCGTTTTGCTGTAGTGGTCTTAACAACTCATTTTCAACCGGTCATTCCCCCACCTGCTCACCCAGGCCCAAGCAGCTGAAGCAAGCACATCTCTGACACTGACTGAATACCAATGCAGCTGAGGTCACCTAAATGTCAAAGGAGTGGGAAGATAGCACCCAGAAGAAGCTGTCAGCATTCTGGACCAGCAGTGATCACTACGTGAGAGGAACCCAATGAATAATTGGAGCACAGATGTTAGTGAATGCACGTTTTCATGCACGCATGCATGCAAAAGCAAAATTGCAGCAGGAAGGAAGGCTGTGTCTCAGGCAGCACAGCAAACAAAGCTCGTTCTGGCTCCTTTCATCAGTGCCTTCACTTGACAAGTGTTGATGGTGGTCGTAAATCAAGATTTTCATGCTCGCTCCAGTGCTAGTGATTTGTTCTGCCAGGTAAAACGCTCTTGCAGAACGCATGCTTATCAAGGCTTGCTTTTCTGCTTTTGGCAATCAAGGCTGCTAAAATACGTGAGGAAAAGTAACCAATAAGAACAAGTACTTTACAGTGCAAAATAAAATGGAGGCAATGGTACCTGCTGCCTGTCTTCTTCAATAACCCTAAAAGAGAGTCATTTTCATCCCATGCCTTCACTGAAAATATTCTTTGGGTGCTGTTCAGTGTAAGCGGTGTATAAGAGCACTTCATGTGCAGGGAAAATTAGTATTCCATATTGACCCATGGAAAACTACCTGAGCTGGCGAAGGAGAGTAATTACTAGATCCTGGCTGACATGGCTTGAATTTTCCCTTATGATTTGAGCGGAACTGTCAGGTTTAGGGGATGTCTGAATTCCAAGTGTATTTTAGAGAGTTTAGTTGTCATCCACCTCCTTGCCTGATGAAACACTTGTATTTATAATTCGACACAATTTCAGAGTGTTTTTGGATGAGGGCTGTCCTATATATCTCTGGTCAGGTTTTCTTTTTCTGCCTGGGTGCATGCACATTGTCTAAAGTAAGCAAACGGGTAATTTTGAAGGAGGAATTTTTATCTATAGGAGGCCCTACATAACATGTAGGAACTTTTTGACAAAGTGGAATACAATGTTCTTGAAAATATGCTGTGGCTCCCTCTGTAGCTGAAGAATTTAAATTGATTTTTTTTAAATGGATTGTAATCATTACTTTTAATTTTCTTCTAGAAAATGCTTGCTACAGTTCAATAATGGAGGGAGGAAACAGCTGGTCTGCACATTCGTGAGTGAACAGCATTTAATAAGGTAATATGTTAATTTTCTAAGTGTCAAGAATTACCAATTCATGCCAAGCCAAATTAATGCATATTTTCACACAGCACGGTGAAGAGCTCCCTAAGTGAGTGCTGTTGCATTTTGGGTGCTTGTAAAGCAGCTAATTCTACTTTAAGAGTTAGAGGAGAGCCTCTATGTTGTGGGGATGCAGCCTTTTATAACAGAAGTGGCAGGTCACATCTAAGCTGCACCACAGTAGTCCCCTCAAAACCAAATCCAACAGAGCACTGCTAGCTTTAAGCAATGTGGTTATATTTGGTGCACAAACCCTAGGCTCCCATCCTTCTAGCACAAAAAGCCCCATAGCATTTCAGTAATATGAATAAAAACTAATTTTCCTTTGTCTGCCAAGACAGCAATATGATATTGTTTGTAGTGTAGATAAAAATCAGTTCTCAAACTCTATTAAACTTCAGGCTAGGCTTTCTTTGCTCCTTCCCAAAAGCAGATAGTAAATATTGACTAAAGTAGGTCTATCAATATTTATCTTGAGGGGAAACTAAATCTTCCTGTTTGCAGAACTATAAAGTCATTTTATTAGGGGGAGAGATGACTCAAATGGTAAGTTTCCCAATAATAATCTCAGTGCCTTTCAGCAAGCTGAGTACATTAAAGGAATGATCGGCTAGGGCACATCTAGAACCGTTGATTTTCCCCAAATGAAGAAACTTGCTGAGGTGCAAAGGTAGAACTCCATGGAAGTCTGGAGTGCTCTGCCTCTTATGTAGGTGTCTAATGTAGTGCTCAAGAGCAAAACGTCTGGGTTTCTGCCTGTGAAAGTGCTGTTTGAATTCGGCACCATAAATTGAATATCATAAAACTAAATAAGGTTATTTTGATGTCTGGGATGCTTAGAGAGCAATTCTCTCCCTCCCAAAAAATTCCCAATTCTGTATGCCCCCGGACCACAGAGGAATCTTCATCAAGGTTTACCTTGGAAGTTAAATATATATTCATATATCCCTTCTATAATCATCCCTTCTTGGATCTTTACCTCCTCAGTGTCCTGTTCTAGGTAGACCCACTCCTTTTATATTCAAGCTTTTGAGCATGTTATTTCTCTAATCTGAAAGTAATTTGTTTTAACACCTTCACACGTGTGGTATGGTGATGACACTGTGGTGTCATCTCTGAGTTCTCGGCAGGGCTGCCCAAGTCAGTGCTAAACCAGGCTTAAGCTGTGTCAGAAGACAGCAAGTATCTAATAGAGAATGAAAAGTTTTTTGCGAGAGAAGGGTGAGGGTGGTGGTGGGAATATGGTGCAGAAAAAGCTCTGGGATATTATTTAATGCCATGCCTGTAGATCGAGGGCTTTAATAAAATAAAAAGAGCAAAGAGAAGACTCTGTGCACTCTGATGATGGATGAATATGCCTGCTTCGGTACTTCTGGGATGGATTAAGCTATTGAAAAAGCATTCAACATTGGCTAAAGAACTGTAATATATGTGAAATTCCACAGTTAATGCATCATTAAATAATTTGCTGGAACTGATTTATAGGTTCAATATACTACACTGTGTCAAACCATGTGGGATAATAAATGGTATCACAAAAATATACTATTGAAACTTTTGTTCTAATCAGTCTTTTGAGTTTTAGTAGACCATAGTTCTGCAGAATGGAATTGTCCTATTGATCCTGATAGAGTAATAGGTAATAGCTTCATGCTATGTATATTTTAAGGCTTTTTTAAGCAACCTGGTTTGTGGTCCAGTGAATCAGGCACTGGACTGTGACTTGTGGGACCCACACCCTGGTTGGTCCTTGCTCTGTCATTGAAACTCTGAGCTGCTGCTCTGAGTTCCTCCAGGCCGAATGCTGTAATGCTGACTGTGAGATCTGAGATCTTGAGATCCCTTTGCAGGGCACCATGCAGCATCCTGTCATTTGGCTGCGTGTATTGGTTGCAGAGAACCTAGGATGTCAGAATGAGAAATAACATGTGAACCCAGCTTTCACAGGTCTTGTGTGACTTACTGCTTCCAGGGCACATCTTCCCACTCTATATATGCAATATTTGGAAGAGAAATGTTTGTTCCCTCCCTTCCAAAAGGCTTTTTCTTCTGAAGCATGTTGTAGGAAGAAAGCACCCCACTCCCCCATAACTGCTCCAATTCAGTGGTTAAAGCATTTACAGAAGCAACGAACAGGCTCAGTTCAGTTCAGATCTTTCCCAAAATATTATTCTCCTTGCCCTCCCCGTTCCAATTTCCAGAATATGCCTGACCTCAGGGTTGCAGGGTCTGGCTAAGCAACGTTCTCAGCCAATCTTGCTGAGTGATTGTTCTCGCATACATAAAATAATCATTTACCAGGCCAGGTAAGAAGGGATTTTTATTTTTATTTTTTATTTTTTTAGCTTGACAGACCAGTGGTGGGACTTTCAGTCACAGACAGTCCTGTCACCTAGTACCTAGAGGATTGCCTTTGTTCAAGTTCTTTTGCGGGCCAGAGCAAAGAGCCCTTATGCTGGCTGGTGCGTTTAGATGCTACTATAACACCAATGGATGAGCTAAGTGTAATTAATAATTTATTTGATTAATTTAGCCTCTTTAAACTTCTGTACTGCATTGTTTGCAAACAAGGCTGTTTTTTTCCATCATACCGAATTATTAAGCAAATATTTTCTGCAGCTATATTTCAGCCTACGTGAAGTAATTGCTAAGGCTCATTTGAATCTTGAATCTGTTCATACTGTGTCATGCTTTGTCATGCTGTAATTAAAACCTGTCTTTTCACATTTTGTTGGAGTCCAGAGTACAATGATGACATGTAACACACGTAACTTCTACTGTTAGTAAAGCTGAAGGTGGTGGTAAGTAGAAAACATCCAAAAGGATGTCTTGTTACCTTGGTTAAAAGCAGCATTTTGAAAGTGTTGGGAATACTGCGAAGTGTGAGACCCCTTTTAGCAGTGATTTGGGCATTTTGGAGAAGATGGTATAATGTGATTTGAGTGCAACTTAACTTTTCTATGTGCCTGAGTGCAAGACTGTTTGCAAGCAGTGATTCACGAGAACTCTTAAGTTTATACATAGGAGGTGTCATTAATGTAATGACAGCCAAATCAAACACTGAAGGGAAGAGTTTCAGTGAGAAGGAGAAGGATCCATATCTTCTGGCTAGATTATTAATCACAACCAGACGGCTCATGGAGGACCAGTGGTTTTAAAATGTCTTTTAGAGATTATCATGTTTTGGGGTGGAGGAATAACTCTTCCAACAATTAGGTGCTTAAAAAATTCAGTCAAGAGGTCAGTAAGTCTTATAATTTCATGACAAGATTTCCAAAAGCATCAGCGGTGCAGAGCACCCAGACCCCTTTGAGAGCTGATAGAACAGGTGCTAATAAAAGATGATATTCAACTGCTGAAGAGGGAGTAGATCCTGAAATGTTAGGTTTGTCAGTATTCATCATGGCAGTGCTCTTTAGGGTGTATATGCTCAACAGAAGTTGATGCGAATGTTAACTTCAGTTTCAATGGGTTCAAGAAGTACCAGGCACTCAAGGGGACTCAAGGCACCCAGGACTACTAGCAAATTTTTGTGAAACCAGACCAATTTTATGCTGGTGCAAATCAGGCTAGTCTTACTGGCCTCTGTTGCAGAAATTGGTGAAGCATAATCAACCTACAGAGAAGTACTCTACTTTAGTCCAACTGAGAATCTGTCCTCAGGTATTCACTAACTTCCCTAGTTCACAGCAAATGTTTCCTAGATGAAATAGTGACCTAAATGCTTCCATCAACACCATCACTTTGTTAATACTGTTTTTACTCTATCACATAGCATGCAAAATACAGGTAGAGCAAGACAAGGGAAACTACCGTCAAGATGGAAAACCAGCCAAAGGAGTCAAGTTTATTTTAAGCCTTGGAAATACACTAACTTTGGGAAAACAGGCACTTGTAAAGGACCTTGGTGAATTATTGTCCATTGTCAGAAATGTTGCAGCTAATTAGCAGCTAAAGCTTCCAGAGAGAAGAAACTGTGACATGATGGAATGGCTGTTCGCAGAGTCTCAGCCCATAGGTGTTTTGATGCTGGCAGTGTTATTGATGGGACTTCTACATTAAATTAATTTAAAGGGGGAGCCACAGCACAGGGCTTCTAAATAAAACAAATGTTCAGTATCTTGTGCCTGTTTGGTACTTGCTTACTGACCACTGCTTTTTCAATTAGAGTGTTTTCAGGAGATGCCATTCTGGTGGAAAGTGAGGTTTTATGGCCCTTCGTCTGCTCTGTGTCACTTACTACTACTGTTAGTGTTCTGCGTGTTATGGTGAGAGTTGGAGGCCTTGATCATTGCCTCCCTAAGCACAGAAGAACATAAGTCTTTGTCCCAAAGTATTTGCACTGGATCGTCCATGGCCTTTTCCACACACAGTGTGTTATCTTAGCACCTCCAAAAAGCATGAGGAGTTTCATTGCACATGCACAGTCACCTGCAGGATACCTGCTGTTGGCACTCAGTGAGTAAAGATTGACCAAATGATTGCTGTAGCTCTCAGACTGGCCACTCTCTGTGATTCTGCCTTTCTTTTAACTGCAGTATTTTGATGCAGCTTCCAGGGCACAAAAGAAGAAATGATGCAACTTGAGGTGAATCTTGGTGAGGAAGCAATCCAGCATGGCATGGATCGCCTGCCACTATCTGGAAATCACTTGTGTGAGGTAAAAGCATTTAAGTGGTGAATGAAATATCACCGTCCTGGTTGCATAAAGGAATGAATAAAAAGAGATAGTATTGCCACATAGCCTGGTAAATCTTCTGGTCTTCTGAATGTACACTCACATCATCTCAAGAAAGACCTCTTTGTTTGCTTTCAGCTGTTAATTCCCATTTCTTCCTTGAAAGAGTTGCATGCAGACATGGCAACCTTACTCCTGTATACACTGATTCAGTATTGGCTGTGCTGAACGTGATTCAGAGTAACAAAACAAAAGATCATCGGCTTTTTGTATGTGGGTAGAATGAGCAGCATTGTTTGTTTCTCCTGGTGTAGTTTACCTCGTCAGAGGTGCTTTTGAAGAAATGTGTATTCTTTCATGGTTTAGGCAATTTTTATTCATCCAGGTCAGTATGTGCAAAAGGACGGAGGTAGAAATTAATTATTGCTGCTTGTGCACTTTTGAGGCTTGCTTCTGCTAGTGTTATTAGAACCTGGATACTGTCTCTGGGATTTCAGTGAACAATTGGCAATTTACTGAGCCCCCTCCTCTTGCAGCTATTTCAGGAATTAGCTCTTCCTCTTGTGGCCATTGTCAACAGCTTCTGTTTGTTACAGGAGACTGAATCGTGCTCTCAGACTTGCTCAGGCTCAGATTCTGGCCTGAGATTTTTCTCTGCTGTGTTTATTCTCTTTAGCGGGAGACAAGCTTTTGGAAAATGGCTTCCAAAGCACTCTTCCTACAGTGTGTGAGTTCCCCCTGCGTTTGGTCAAGCATAACAGGTACTTTGAATTGAACTTATAGTTGTTGCCACAAGTTTTGTTTTGAATGCTTTTCCTTGAAAGAGGTCACTATTCCTTTACAGGATGATCTCCCACGGAAGGTAGTCAAATTTAGCTGCTCATCCACCTCATAAATATTAAATTGTAGCTAATAAGTCTTTTTTTATTATTATTTTATTTTTCACAGTGGTAATTTGAAATTGTACTACAAATGCCTGGCCTGTCAAAGCCTGCATACTAATTATAAGTAAATGTGACTCTTCATCTTTATAAGGAAATAATAGCTTAATCTCAGGACTGTCACTTTTCATTGGGAATGATGAAGCCCGACAATGATGTCAAACAGCTTATCACAGCTGATACTTCAAAGGCTCTCAAGCTTGGTTAATCGGTGAAACAATAAAATAAGGAGACATTCAGCAGCCCAGTGAATGATTCGATTTGTATTTCTCCCATTCATAAGAGTCTGAGCTATCTTACTGAAGAATTATTATTTTGTGGGTGAATATAATCCAGTTTATGAGGAGACTTGCTTTTGGAAGATAATTAAAGGCAGATTGACTTTTTTGATTAGTGTGCACATAAACCCAGATTTTCCAAAATGCACTCAAACTGGGGTGAGATTTCTAGAAAAAATTGCGTTTTATTAATGGCGTTAACAGGCAGATCTGCAAAAATCATCAGCACATGGTAGATGCCATTTTGGAAAGCATGGCTAAATGCAATGGTGTGAAATAGGGAGGATTGGAAGTTGTTTTTCTCATCATGGGTTTCTTTGAAAATTGAGCCAAGTACATCACAGTTAGAGTTGCTGGAACTTGCTTACTGCCAAACCTGGTGTTGGCCATTGGTAGTGGAGCTGCTTGTGAATTTTTGTCCCTATGGACTTGGTTGAAGCTGCCATTCCCAGCATTCACTCGTCTCCAGCATCAGACTTCTTGTTTTCTCTTCCTTAGAGGTGGAATCTGACAGGTTTTCCATTGAGACGAGGATTTGGCTCACAGAGTCAAAGCAGATCCATCACGAGCATTTCTTAGTCGCAGTTAAGGTTCTCATCTACTGAAACCTGTGCCTGCTTTTCTTAAAAACAAAGAAATTTTCTTTTAGGAAGCTTGAACTGGAAAGACTTCAAAAAGCTGGCTGATGTTGGTTAGTTTCATCTAATGGCCCTTGCTCAGAAGCAAAATTTTTCTCCTTTGTGTAGGGTGTAGGAGCTCTTGGGACTTGAGAACAACTAAACAACTTTCTGGTTCTTGCCATGACCTAAAAGCATCCTTGAGCTAAGTTCAGTCCCCATTTCTTTGCATTCCTGATTTTTGTGCACTGCCTAAAAGCTCTGACTGCTTTTTGACAGCTTCATGTGGGCTCCCACCCACTGCCCATGGATCCGGGAGCTCCATGTAGACCCAGGGCCTGCAGTCCTTGCTCGAACAATGCTGTAGCTGTCTCTGTCTTCAGCCCTTCAGGTTCAATAGAAGCCCTAATCTACTGGGTGGCATCTCTACTCATGGTAGTGTTGACTGGGCCATTTATAACAGTAGGGGTGTTGGATCTCAGCTGATCTATAAGGTCCCTTCCAACCCAAGCCGCTCTGTGATATATTTCCTGGACAGACAGGGCATGTAGCGTTGCTCAGAGACAATTGTTCTCGTGACTGTGGATTCTGGGGGCTCCTGTCACTTTGGTAGCTCCTGGCATCAGGTGCTGTCAGTGAGGAATGTCAGAGACTCCCTTGAAGCTCCCCTATCTAGAGATATGTGGAGGCATGAGGTATGGAGAGTGATTTACCAGCGCCCCAAAGGAAGTGGTGCTTTCCTTGAAAGAGAAAGACACAAAATTAAGATCTCCAGGGACTTTGTATTTTTCCTCATCTATAATAAAAATTGAAATACACGCAAAGCAGTGCAAAGCGCCTCAACAGTTTTATCCTGTTGTTATTCTACAGAGTTTCTGCTTCACTCCTGAGTTCCCATAGCTAGAAGATTCTTGCGAAATATGTATGTGTCTGTAGCGTTGGCATGATTGTACTGTCCTGAAATCAATGATGTAAAGCCTATGGAGCAGCAAAAAGCCTAATATACAACGGTATGAAGAGAAGCTTCAATGTGGAAAGGAACAGTTGTGTATATTCAGGATCTGACTCTTTGTCAGCTTCACAGTTTAAAACATACCTGCTAACACTCTCTTAATTTAATTCCAAGTAGGAAACTAGGTGTGGATATCAAGCATTGCTTTTCCTTCTTTCAGTCTGAGGAAGAGAGCGAGAGAAGTACTGAACAAAATATTGCTATGTAAACAACTGAACCTGTGGTTGCACTTGCCTCATGTAACAAGGTATTACAGCCTCGCGCATCACAGAACAAGTCTGTTTAGTAAATCCTGCACGCTGTTTTCTCATTGTCATTCAGAGCATTCCAGTCTCAGAGCATATTTCTTCTGATACATTTCGTCTCCAGGTGCCAACATAGAACTCAGAATTTGGTTCTGCCATTTTTCTTCCCATCGTTTAATGCCATTAGATTAATCAAAGGCCGTTCTGAGGCATATGCTCATCGTCTGAGGCAGGAGAGTGAAACTTGATTTTTATTTTTAAATTTAAATGCAGTTATGTTTCCAGGAGAGGTGGTGGGGGTGGGAGTAGTTTAGGGGGAACCCAAACATTATTCTTTCTAGAACAGAAATCCAAGCAATATCTCACTTGGGTATTATTATTTTAATTTTTTTAGAATAGCTGCTAGGTCCCACACAAAGTCATACAATGGATTTTTAGGATCACAGGGACACAGGGCCAGGACTACACCCACTTTCTTCAGCGTCTTGTCCTCCACAACGCTTGGCATCAAATGCTTCTGCAGGAGATTGTGCCTTGCTACCCATGTCGTTAGTTAGATGTTGGTACTTCTGCATGAACTAGGTGCTCAGACCTTCAGTGTTTGTTCATAGACGTGCTGTTCTTTAGGGCTGCTAAGGAAAAAGTCATATCCTTTCATTATTTCTTTTTGCTGACCAGTTTACAACTTACACCACAAACTTTTTACTTCCCTCCCCTCCCCCCAGATCATCACTAAGTCTTTCCACAAGCCTCCAATTCACTTACAGATCCTGAAGCGCTGAGCTGCTGACTGTCAGTTGAATTGGCTCTCGGTAAACTCTCCAATGTCTCCTCCTGACTTCTCATGAGTGTTTGGAAGGAGTTTGAAAGGGTACGAGATGGTTCAGGGTGTGTCAGTGTAATCCCTCTGCTCAGCACTTGCACCAGCAGCATACTGAATGGAGCCAAACTTTCCTGAGTTTATTTCATCTTGTTCTGTAATTATGCTTGGATCTGTGTGACAGCCAATGTTGCAATGGACCTTACACAAGAGGCTGTGTGTTCATCATCCTTTACAGTTTTTCATGTTGCTTTCGCTAAAGTCAAAGGCTGCACTTCTAATTTCAGTAGGAACAGGACTGAGGTACTGCATTTCTTATGTTCCCTAACTAGAAGGAAGCTGTTCTGGTAACCGCAGATGCTAAACACAGAAGGTCAATTATACATCACATTGTCAGAAGGAAAAAAAGAAAAGGGATGTTTGAAGGCAGATGCGAGTGTTTCCAGGAAGCCTCTTGGATCTGCATGATGACTTTATCCTTTAAACTCTCAAATTGTGAGCAAGCAACATGAAAAGGACACTTGTGATATTTCTCATCATGTTCAGCAATCATTGTAGTTTATCTCCTCTGTTTGTATTAATAACCCTTTGCAATTTTGACGCTGAAATCTGTTTTCTTCCCAAGAGTGTTCCCCTCTGTCACCCATGCACAAGCACCTGGTTGATGGGAGGCTGCTGACAGGGAAATTTAGCTTTTTTTTTTTTTTTTTTTTTTTTTTGAGACACTCGTCTCCAGCATCAGACTTCTTGTTTTCTCTTTGAGACACTTTGAGACACTTTGTGTTGAGGAATTCTCCCAGCCTCTGGAATAGCCTCTTTTTTGGGGGGCAAGGTCACTGAGCACTAGAAAATGAAGGGTTCTGAAGGGATGGCTGCTGTTGTATTTCACAGCCTGAGCCTCACAGACATAAGGAGAGAGGAGAAAGCATAGACAAGGGAAGAGGAAGGAAGGAAGGTGTGGTGTTGGTCTTGTTTGCACAGAGGAGGAAAGATGAACCTTTTTAAGAATGTCTGTAGGGCTTAATTGTCTTGTGTATGGAAGAGAATGTTTCTTTCCTAACACATCTTTTAGCTCATCTTTGTCTCCATTTGCAGGATCTATCCAGAGACGCACATGTTTCTGTGGAACTTAAGGTCTAGAAATAACATTTTCTGTACCTTGAAGCAGGTCTAGCTTGGAGCTTGTTAGCCCCACAGTTGTTTAGGGGATGGAGGAAAGGGACAATGACATTTTAGAAATGGGTGAGTTGTTGGTAGGAAAATAATAGGATTTCAGGGGAACTTAGGAACTAATAGGCTTCTAGAACACTGTGCGAGGCTTCAGGTCTCCTCATTCTGTCCTGGAAAAAGACAAATTTTCCAAAGACACGGTGAGATTATCCAGAGAGAAAAGTAGACACACCTCTGCACCGGTGTGGCACTTCCTATACCTGCCTACGTGAAGTGGCAGCTTCCTGAAGCAAAAGCTCAGCCGAGGACCCCAGACCCTGACTTGGACTGCTTTGGTTTCATCCTGCATAGCAGTGAATCTCACCATCTGTTTCTTACGAATCAACTGCATTTCCAGCTTATTTCCCACCTGGCCCAATATCATAGAGGTAGATTCATAGGCAGGCACTCTCTGCCTAACATTGTCCCAGTGGCACAAAGCAAACATAAAGCAGGTCGTAAAGCCTGTTAAATTGAGTTTATGGTTGCTTTGTTGTGCTAGATATGTAGCCCACAAGATAGCAAGGAAATCAAACCACTGTCTTCTTCAAATGATATCCCACTGGAGGGCGTACAGCACCACTGCTTATCAGTAATTGTCTTTATTGTTTCTTTGGGTTCCCCCAGTTCCCATCTGCCCATTGTTTCCATTTGTTGCTTCTAGGTTGCTCCTGGAATTGCACATTTTTCATGGAAGGAACCAATTAATCTTTCCCAGTGTTACTACAGTGCTGTTTACTATGCTCTGGTGATCCATCACTTGCCCTTCTTTGGCTGCTCCAATGTAAATTGTCATAATTGTTATGGCAGCATGCCTGAAAGAAGGAATTATCATCTCAGGTAAGAAGAGAGATACTGAACTTGGAATTTGAGTCTGGAAGTAGAGTTTTACAGCTGCTTTGCACACAGGAGCTCGAAACCCAGTCTTTGGTGGAAGATTCTGAGTCATATTTCTCTTGTTTACAGTAGAGCAGTGGGACACACCATGTAACTGCGTGATGTTCCTTCCAGTCCTGTTTCCTGTGGCGAGTGTGATGGCATGTGACAGCTGTATGATCGTCCAGGAGGTCAGTGGATTTCAAAGAGCATTTTCTTTCTGTACTAACAAAGTATTGTTAGTATTATTATCCTTACACCTGGGAAGAGGTTTATGCCCTTTTCCCTCTGACACACAACTAAGTTGTTCCTGTACAGGAAGTTGTTCTGATACTGTAGTACTTGGGAACAACTCTGCACAAGGTTTTGTTTTCTATCACTGGTGTGGTACTACAGCAACAATCAGCTGATGGCTGATCCACAAAAGAAACAGATAGCCAAAATATCCTGACAAGAGTTACAGTGAGGCACATTAGAAAGTCATATATTTACAATTCAGGACAGAGGTGTACTTACTATTTCTCTTCCCTGCTCGCCCCCTCAAAGGAGAAAGGCAGATGCTAATGTAAAATCTCACTTCAAGCCTAAAGGAAATTGTGGAACTGTGAATAAAATGTGTTGCAGGTTTTCCAAAAAAGCAATTGTCTTTTGAAAGCACTGATGTGCTGAAGAGAAATGTTACCAGAAATGAACGAATGCTAATAAGACTTGTGAATGAAATCAGTTAAGCAATTGCCATTTTCTGTTGATTTCATTACATTATATGAACCTCTAAATGATAAAACGTATTTTTGACAAAGCAATAATATTGATTTCTATATTCTGTTTCAAGAATATTTTCTATATTTTAAACTAATTCCAAATAGCTTTTGGACATTTAAAAAGTGTTTCCCCAACATTTTTTCTGTGGTGAGATCGTTTCAAAAGGCAGTTATTTTTGAACACATCAATAAATGCTCTTCTAAATTTGGAGCCCTTAGACCTTATTTTGCTTCTTGGGCTGAATTTTTTAAAACAAGCATAAGACTAAAACATATACTTTAACCAGAAAATAAACCAAAGATGAGCTGAGCATCTGGTTTCACAATGAGGCTTTGAAAATTTCTTTGCGTGATCTGAAGACAAAAGATCAGATTACGTACAAACATTGCTTACACCTTGAAAATAAATACAGCGGAAGTGACTAAGTTCTGTGTTATTTTTGTCCCATCAGAACATGGCATTAGAGGCTGCTTCTCCACTCTTGCTAGTACAGAAAACAAATGGATGGTCAGAAATAACAGTTTCCAGTGCATTAACAGCAAATAGAAAAATACATCAAAATGGGAAGCTCCATGTCAGAAGCATCAATTTCCTTTGCTCCCCATTTGGCTTGGGACAACCTTTGAGGGAAAGCATTGCATGAACATGAATGACAAGCAGGGAATGAAGATGGTGCTTGAAGGTGGAGTGGGAAATGAGTGCAAATGGTGTCAAATCCTTGCCACTAACAGATTCATCTTGCTGTTGGGGTACAATGGAGATGGATAGGAGAAGGCAGGAAGAAGTAATCTACTTTAGGAATTTGTTTAGCAGAAACATAGCTGAAGTAAAGTGATAATACACAGACTTAATAGTGAAATATAATCAGATTCACATCAGCTCTTGCTGGACAATAACTCTGATCTGTGTCTTTGTATAAGCCTAATACATAGTGGTTCACATTTCATTCCCTCTGCTTTATTTTCAGTATTGAGTTCCAACTCTCTATAGCAATGCATTTTAGAACAGTGACTGATCAGCTTGGGGACTTAGATGCTGTAGTACTGGCTGAGTTAAGCAACAGACATTGCTTTAGGAATAGTGAGGGAGACTTCATAGTGTGTAAGTTCTATGATTCCTCGTTAATTGACACCAATGCTCTGCTGATTTCAGAGATGCTACTCGTCGAGCTGGATCTAGAGTATGAACGCAGTACCTCCATACGTGGCAGTGCCAGACATGCTAGGCAGAAGCTGTTGGTGTTTGGACAGCTTTCCACCCTCTGCCCCCATTCCTAATCTGAAAACCTGACAGAGAAACAAGAGAAGCATTTTATTATGAGAGTAATTTATATGCGCTTAAATACACAGGCAAGGCTGAAGTGTGTCTTGTGCCTTTTCAGAGGATTCCTTACATCCCTCTACCAAGCACATTTCCAAAATCTACCCCAAAGAGATTAAAGAAAAAGGACTCTGTATGCAAGACACAGAGCTGAGTTGGTTTGCCCAGATACCTGTTTGGATTCTGTAGGAGACAAGAATGCAATCCCAGGCTCCAAGTCTCAGATGAATACTTCACAAATTAGCACATTTTTCTTCTGTTTTCTGCTTGAAGTTGGCTAAAACTTCATTGACCTGTGTGGCTTCAAACTGGTGTGAATCAGAAGCTGTGACCAGCAGGTTAACATTAGAGAGAGGGAGAAATGTTGTATTTTGTCTTGTCAAATTCCTCATGCATCAAAAAGTACGTAAAGACGGGAGAACAAGGACATTATAACAGAACACGCTTTCCAGGTGCTTCTCTTTTTCTTAGTCCTGGCTTACAGTGACAAGACAGGATGAGGTGTTTGATTGTTCTCTCTTCCAAATTTCTAGTAGGCATCTAGCCTCTGTTTCGTTACTGTCGTCCTTTGCTTTGTGTCTAGAAAATGTTAGACAAACCCAGCTGTTCTAGCCACCCTTTGTTGTCACCACAGACAGCAGTAGCCTTACACTCTGTTTTTTAATGAGTATCCAGCAGGGAACAAACAATCAGGGGAATGCTTCCTAAAGAGTGCTGTAATTCACCAAGGGCGATGTGTTTCCTACATGATTAGTGCTGTGTGGTATTTACCCTCTCAACTTCTGATTAGAAAACCCAGTGGTTATCGTGTCAAGCCCAGACATGGTAGGGCTGCATATGCCCATCCAGGTACAGAATACAGAAAGCTGTTAGTTCTTCCTGTTTCCAACACGTGCAGTAAATCTCAGTTTCAAACCTCATGCCCAGCAATCAGTATCTTGGGAATTTAGATAAAGAGTATTTAATGTACACCTGGATTTGAACAGCACGTGTGCTAGTAATAATACTACTGTATGAGAACCGTGTCCTTGTAGTCTGCTAGTCAGTAGCTGAGCCTAGAGTTCACCTGGTGCTGACTCCAGCTGATTCCTTTACTCAAAAGGAATAATATCCCACAGTTCTGTCAGTGGCATTGGTTTTAGCAGGGTAAGGAGTTAGTTCGTATGCTGAGAGAATCCATCCCTTTGTTTGGGAGCACAGTCTGCTTTGTGATAAAAGATGTCAAATAGTCACAGGCTATAGCCTTGATTTGGGTAAACCACTGAGCTGCAGCAAATTTTAATGAGGCTAGGCCTATTTGCACCTGAATGTGACCTCCTATTTCTAGTTGGTTTCATACTGCCTTTGGCAAATCACTTGGTACAAAAGGAAATATTGAACAGGAGATCTGTGGTAGCTCTGTGCCTTCCAATGTTAAATACAGTACTGAAACCTAGAAGGGGAAAATTCTGAGTGCTGAATTTGAGAAAGGGAAATTTTCTCAGCTACTCCAGCAGTCTGTCTTTGTTTGTTTGTTTTCAAACCAGAGAGAAAGCTATGTGGGGCAACACAGCAGCAGAAGTTTTTGAGAAAGGGAAGAAAGTAATCCAAATTCTCCTGAAAGCTGGTTTTGCCATTAAACAGAGCAAGGTCAAGGGGCCTGCACAGGAAATCCAGTTCTTGGGGGTAAAATGGCAGGATGGACGTTGCCATATTCCAATGGATGTGATCAATAAAATAACAGCAATGTCTCCGACAACTAGCAAAAAAGAAACGCAAGCTTTCCTAGGCCTCGTGGGATTCTGGAGAATGCATGTGCCAGGCTATAGTCAGCTTGTGAGTCCTCTATATCGAGGGACTCAAAAGAGAAACTGTTTCGAGTGGGGCCCTGAGCAACAACAGGCATTTGAATAAATCAAACAAGAAATAGCTTGTGCAGTAGCCCTTGGGCCTGTCCGTACTGGACCAGCCGTGCAAAACATACTTTACACTGCAGCTGGGGAGCATGGCCTCACCTGGAGCCTTTGGCAGAAAACCCCAGAAGAAACTCGAGGTCGACCTCTGGGCTTCTGGAGTCGGGGCTATCGAGGATCAGAAGCCAACTACACCCCAACTGAAAAAGAAATACAGCATATGAGGGTGTTCGAGATGCTTCAGAAGTTGTGGGTACAGAGGCACAGCTCCTCTTGGCACCGCGGCTACCTGTGTTACATTGGATGTTCAAAGAGAAAACTCCCACTACACACCATGCAACTGATGCTACATGGAGTAAGTGGATAGCGCTAATTACACAGCGGGCTCGAATGGGAAAACCCAACCACCCAGGAATCCTGGAAGAGATTATGGACTGGCCGGAAGGCAGAGATTTCGGAGTGCCAACAGAAGAGGTAACCCGTGCTGAAGAGGCACCACCATACAATGAGTTGCCAGAAGACAGAAAGCAGTATGCGTTGTTTACTGATGGATCCTGCTGTGTGGTAGGGAGCCATCGGAAATGGAAAGCTGCTGTGTGGAATCCCATATGACGAGTTGTGGAGGCCATGGAAGGAGAAGGTGAGTCAAGTCAGTACGCAGAAGTAAAAGCCATACAACTAGCCCTAGAGATCGCTGAAAGAGAAAAATGGCCAGCATTGTATCTTTATACTGACTCATGGATGGTGGCAAATGCTCTGTGGGGGTGGCTGCAGCAATGGAAAAAGAGCAACTGGCAGCGCAGAGGTAAACCTATCTGGGCTGCTACCGTGTGGCAAGACATTGCTGCCCGGGTAGAAAACCTGGATGTTAAAGTACGTCATGTAGATGCCCACATGCCCAAGAGTCACGCTACTGAAGAACATCAGAACAATGAAGAAGTAGATTGAGCTTCGAAAATTGAAGTGGCTCAGGGGGACCTAGACTGGGAACGTAAGGGTGAGCTGTTTGTAGCTCAGTGGGCCCATGAAACATCAGGACATCTGGGGAGGGATGCCACTTACAGATGGGCTCGTGATCGAGGGGTGGACTTGACCATTGAGGCCATCACACAGGTTACCCATGAGTGTGAGACCTGTGCTGCAATCAAGAAAGCCATGAAGGTAAAATCTCCCTGGAACAGGGGGAGATGGCTAGGGTTTCAATATGGTGAGGCCTGGCAAATTGACTATATTGGACCACTCCCAGAAACCCGCCAAGGCAAACGGTACGTACTCACCATGGTAGAAGCAACTACTGGGTGTCTGGAAACATACCCCGTAAACCATGCCACAGCCCGAAACACTATCTTGGGCCTGGAAAGACAAGTATTGTGGCGTCATGGTACACCAGAGAGAATTGAGTCTGACAATGGGAGTCATTTCCAAAACGATCTTGTTACCTCCTTGTCGCGTTAAAGGGGTGTAGCTGATTAACCGTCATGGGCCCGTTTGGATTCAGAGTACTGAACCAGTCGGACATTCACCAAAACTGGGGGTCCGTTCGGACATTCACCAACAATGCATTAACCGTCTGGGGGTCTGTTTAGATTCAGAACACTGAACTATCACGGATAACCACCCTCACCCTAGTTGCATTAATGAGAGCTATCACAATGCAATCGAGTATGGTTTATTACAGCAACAGATAATCAGGTTCTTTTGGATTGCCGGTGATAGTGACTATCTGCAAAAGCAAGCTAGTATGCATGAAATACACAGGTGTTACAGGTGTTCTAGGTGTGGGTTCTAGGTGTGGGTTCTAGGTGTGGGTTCTAGGTGTGGGTTCTAGGTGTGGGTTCTAGGTGTGGGTTCTAGGTGTGGGTTCTAGGTGTGGGTTCTAGGTGTGGGTTCTAGGTGTGGGTTCTAGGTGTGGGTTCTAGGGGTTCTAGGTGTTACAGGTGTTCTAGGTGTTACAGGTGCGCAGCCTAGAAATAAACGCGTTAAAAGGATCAAAGACTCTATAGAGATTTATAAGCAAATATTCAGATCTCACCCAAAGGCGTCCCAATGGGGGGGGAAGAGAGGCTCAGCCCGTCGACTGATCCCAGGAGTCAGGAGGTCCTAAGGATGTTGTATGTCCTTGGGATGGTATCTCCCCTGACGATGGTATCTTCCCTAACATCCCCTCTCTCTTGGGCCAATTTGTATTATTTTCTATCTTTTAGGTGGAGCTTGAGTGGCTCTAGTCAAGCATATCTTAGTTATGATTGGTGTAAAGTTTTCCCGTTTCCGTTTAAAGTAATAGGCTCCGAGAAATTCAGGGCGCATGCTCAGTGAGGGGTGGTCGCACCTTGGAGGCGGGTAGCTTTTGGGATGGAGGTGTGTTTTGGTATTATAATGATATTATAATGAGCAAAAAGTACACTAGGGTACAGCATTTGTCAAAACATGACAGGTCTTTGGCTTAGGGTGGCAAAAAGTGCAGCTTTGTGCACAAGAACAATCGAGGCCCCACCTGATTACAGAGCCTAGCCGTGGTGTCTCCACTCCACTCTACGCTCCGTGGTGTTCCTTAGAGCTAGCACACCAAGTTTCCCCAGCGCGATAGCATCTAAGGTTGGGAGCCTAGGGAATGCTCAGATAATGCAGTTATGCCCTACCCTGAAAGCCTCTTCAAAGCTGTACCTTTTCCTTAAAAATGTGAATGTTAGTTTTATTTTCCTAGTTACTTCAGGCATTTACACCACACTCCTGGGCAAAGAGGCATGGTAGTGAGTGGATGTACCACATCCCTTATCACCCACAAGCCTCTGGGAAGGTTGAGAGGTACAATGGCCTGTTAAAGACTATGTTAGGAGCATTAGGTGCTTGGAGGTGGAAACAGTGGGACACAAATCTACCAGAAGCCACTTGGCTAGTTAACAATAGGAGGTCTGACAGCCGTGCTGGTCCTGCCGAAACAAAACCCCTACACACTGTGAAAGGAGCTAAAGTTCCCATAGTGCATGTAGGAAGGTGGATGGGGAAGGCAGTGTGGGTTGCTCCTGCCTTGGGAAAAGGCAAACACACTCATGGGATTGTCTTCGCCCAAGGACCAGGGTATACCTGGTGGGTCATGCAAAAGAATGGGGGTATCAAGTGTGTGCCTCAAGGAGATTTGACAATGAGAGAAAACTAACCTGTAATCTAAGTTATATGTTGTAGGAAGATGCTGTAGGATCAACGACAGGTCAACTTTGCAAGGAGCCGGGCAGTGCAACAAGGACTTGAGCTAAGCTGGTGCTGGTGTCCAGACATCCAACTCCACCTGCCTTGAGTGGCCACTTTGGCAGATGAAGACCTAATCATCAACAGTTCTTATGAACATTTTCCAAGAAAGACCTATGGAATGAAAAGATACACCTGCCTATTAATCCTGTCCTGTTAAATCCTTGTCCTGTTAAAGGACAAGGAATAATGATGAGAATGCTTGTATGCTAAAGTATGGGGATCAGAGTGTGACGCAAATGTTATGGAATAAGGGGTGGAGGTTGTACTGGGTCTGGCTGGGATGTTAACTTTCCCGGCGGCAGCCCATACAGTGCCGTACTCTGCACTTGTAGCTGGAACAGCAGTGTTATCACACCAGTGTTGTGTCTACTGCTGAGCAGCAGTGGCACAGTATTAGGCCTTTCTCTAACCCTCCTAGGGGGTGGGCAAAAAGTGAGGAGAGAAACATCACTAGGGCAGCTGACCTAGACCAACCAAAGGGATATTCCATACCATGTGGTGTCACACTCAGCAATAAAAGGTGGAAACAGGAAGAAGAGGGGAGGGGTGGGCTCTCGTTGGGAAAATGTCGGTCTTCCTCTTGAACACCGGCTATATGCGTTGAGGCCCTGCTTCAGGGACGTGGTCAATCATCGCTCATTTGTGGGAAGTAGAGAGTAAATTCTTTCCTCTGGACTTCCATATAGCCTTCATTTATTGTATTTGTTTGTTTTCCTCCCTTCTTTTTATTTTTCCCTTTCCCTTTTTATTTCCCTTTAGTTAAATTATCCTTATCTCAACCCGTGAGTTGTTCTTTGCTTTACTTCTCCCCCTCCTCATCTAAAAGAGAGGGAGTGAGAGAGCAGTTGTGGGGTTTAGCTGCCCAGCACGGTAAAACCACCACACAAAGCAACTGTGTAATTTGGTTGTTTGTTCCCCACTCATACTACCTTACTCCTTTCCTGTGTTTCCATATTATAGTCAGCATCTTAACTCTTTTAGCTTTCTTGCAATGTGGGAGCATGATGTTTGCCCCCAACTGTGCTGTCTTCCAAACGGGATCTTAGCATGCTGGTTTTGAGTTAGCAAAATGCTCTGTGGCATCTCCATGTTTGTTTTTTACCAGAACTAGTGTGGGAGGGCTAGATGTTGTCTTTTTGATAGTGCAGTGTTCAAACTTGTAAAGAAAGGCCAACAACCTGCAACATTTCAATTTCATCTCGGAGTAGTCCAGCATGACACTGTCCTAAAATGATTAAGTGCAGATTTTTATCTGTTGAGTTCTGGCAAAGGGTTCCATGAGCAAGCTCATGAAAGTTCCTCTACACTTGAAGCAGTCAGCTTGTTTTGAAAGTATATTACTAACAGGTACTTGAAAAGCTGCAGTGTTTATTTTGCTTATCTTGCTTTCTGTGCATTTCATTTTTCAGATGTGGGTCTTTGTTGCACACTGTGGCATTAACAAGCTAAACACATGCTTCGAGTCATCCTCAGGTGAGCCTGTGTTATTCCATTCCCTTGGTTATTTGACAGGTTGTCCTTGATCTATCGGACTAAGAGTAAAAAATAGCTTCATGTGTGAGTCTTACAGGCTTCCCGTGTAACACAGAACCCCAAACTATGGAGAAAAAAAAAAAAGAAAAGAAACGACTCCAAAAACCATTAGAAAAGTTTTGTCTTACTTTAGAAGGGACTGAAGGCCCTGGTTGATTCTTTTAAGGTACAAAACCACAGCTTAAAGGGGAACAAGTCCTCACTTTTGTCCGGAAAATAAGGTGAATAAGGATTATAGGGCTTGTATTTCTGGTTTATTTATAAATAAAGCAATGTATGTTCTCTGCATTGAGGTAGATGGAGAGAGTGAGGTGTCTAAGCTTAACTGAGAATTAAGTCCAGAGTTTTGAGGAGTTATGTCCTTTCTGTCAGGGTGCATCCTGCTGCAGCAGAAGAGTATGGGCAGGTTTTACCCGGTCAGTTTTACCCCCAGTTTTACCTTTGTGCAGCTGGAGATATCAATATCCTGCTTTTAATCTTTTTTTAAAAAAAGAAAAGCTGTGACTCAGCTGG
Source organism: Anas acuta (assembly GCF_963932015.1). Lineage (NCBI taxonomy): Eukaryota > Metazoa > Chordata > Aves > Anseriformes > Anatidae > Anas > Anas acuta. The sequence continues at coordinate 62,418,283 of NC_088982.1, read as the reverse complement.
AGTTCGGCCATCTGTTTGTGCGTGTGAAATACAGAGATATGGGTTGACTTTTCACTGGAGGCTAATGGGAAGCTGCCTCGTGTGACAGCTTCATTTCCCTTTCACCCCTTCTGAAAGCTCAGACTGTCTTCAGGGATGTTTCACACATTTGTACGCTTCTAGAATTTGGGCAGAAAGACCTCTGCAGGTCTTTGTTAATGTGAGATCATATGACATCACCTGCAGAACAAAGAATGATCATGTCAGAGCTATGTCTACAAAAAAACAAATTGTGAATTTGGTTTGCAGTATTGTAGTAGGGCAGATGAGGAAAATAAACCGACTTGTGTGAGGAAAAGGATTGTGTTGTTTTTGTTGCCATTTTGATTGGCACATAAAGGAGATAGGAAAATCCTTGTTCACAGATGAAGATTTGAGTGTTCCCCAGAGCAGCCACATTTATTTTATATTTACCCTACCTTCTTATATATCTGCTCTGCAGGACTAGGCAACAAGGAATCACATGCTTCACATTTGAAAGAAAGGGAAAATAATTGCTAGTCGTCCTTATCTGTTATTGATGATATCATCTTGTAGAAGGCATTAGTAGTACTAGATAAGACTGACAAATATTCTGAGTCTGGAAATGGAAAAAGGCAATCGAGAAAATTACGGCATGAAATAAACTTTTGCCAGACAAAGTCTTCCTATTCTTGAAGGTCAGTAGATAAGAGACATTGCAGGTAACATGAGAAGATCACTTATGCCACAATTCTTAGCTAAGGTAAATAAATTTAGCTCCTGATAACAACTGTTGCTGTGGTTTATTCCAGCTGAACAACTGACTGTTTCCACACTTGCGAGATCAGTGTTTTATGAAGCTTAAAACTACGCTAACAGAGGAACACACACACAGTGCTACGTGCAACTGTTTTACGGCGACATAAATTCAGTGACTTTGTGGGAGAACTGCCAGAGCAAAAAATTGTATAAATCAGCAGAACAATAATCTCAAGCCTTTTGAAGGAAAATTAGAGAAATCTCTAACTCTGTTATGGCAACAGTGCATTTGAAGATTGCCTCTCCTACATCAGCCCTTCGAACACCCCGTTGTCCCGAATGGGACTGAGAAGTGTAAAGCAGTCATCACTTGCAGGATAAACCAGGCTGAGCAGTCATACCAATGGGCACAAGGGTAGGATCCTTCAGTGAAAAGAGTTTTTGGGAAACGACTTAGATCTGTTAAAGTCCTGTATGGGCAAAACCCCTTTTGTGTTCAGCATGACTTGAGGGATGAGGCAAAAAAATGCAACTGAAACGCTAAAATGAACAAACTAGTTCATGGACCCCTGCACTGTGACCCTACTCCTCTACAAGCTGACCTCACTGCTGCTGTTTCTCTACCTTTTCAAAACAGAGTCCCTTCCACAACTTGACAGAAAGCCCTTTGTCCTCTGTGAACAGTATTTTCCTTTTAGAAAAACAGTAATGCAGCTAGATTCAAGCAGAGCCATCAGTGAGCAGGCTTCTTGGCCCAGCTCATCTGATACCCCATAAATCCAAACCCACGTACCCGGGGCTGACTCTTAACCACAGTGCTAGCACCATCTCCAGACTACGGCAGCAGACGGTGTGCTTTAGGGCAACAGAACTGGCAGAATTTGGCAGATTTCGTATCTTGGAGGCGATCACGTTTTACTCTTTCCTTCCCTCACTCAGCCTAAAGGTGACAAGGTCAGGTTTTGACACGTTGCACCTATAGAGTACCTATAAATGCAATAACTGCATTAAAAGCCCTCTTGGGGGCATGCCTCACAGCTTTGTACTGGTTCACGTAAGTGAGGTGGCCAGATTTTCAGAGGTGCCTGGCAGATGCAACAAGGAGTCTTCCCCCCCTCCCGCTGGAAGCTGTTGGGTTCTGAGTATCTGTCTCACTGTGCCAAGATTTCATTACCATTATTTTAATTAGGTGCCTTGGAGGCAAATTACAGGCTGATTAAATTTATGAATAATAATTTTTTCATTAAGGTATACTGTACAATTAAGTACCTATTTTATTGTATACAGACTTTTTAATTACCTTTTTCCTTTTAATCATGTCACTTTGTGTAATATCTACAGAATTACCCACAACATTTTTGTTTAGGAATGATCAGAGGCAAGCTGAGAAATAAAGTTATAGCATACCGTAATCCACCTGTTCCTATAATTAAACTTGCTAATTTGCAATATTAATGACATTTACAGGTGTCACAAAAACTGGGTTACATTGGATGTGCTGCTTTAGGAACTGAAGCATTACAGTTCTTTCTCGGTTTACATCTTTTTCTTCCGAAGGAAGATGCGCATCTGTAAAAGGACATTAAAATGTTGCTCTTTAAAGAAGGGCACGTTGTGTGTGGTCTTTCATTCTCTGTTCTTTCTCACCTTGCTGTAGATTCTGCCTGCCTGAGTTGTCACCAAGAGCCGTTTTCTGCTGCTGTTGGATCTGGCCATGGAGCAAACAGTAGATGATTCAGATCAGACGCTTCCCAGGTGAGTTAGTCAGTGGCTGTGCTAATGGAAACAGAACACTGGCAAGTTAGTACAGCAAATTGAAGTTTAGAGACTGTCTTAAAAATAGTTTTAGAGGAGGAAGCAAAGCACCACGCTTACAGCCATGCAACTGTGTTACTCCCCGTGTGTCCTTGTAAATATATTGAAGGCTTTCCCCATAAGCCAGGAGGACAGAATAAATTTTGCTACTGCCTGGAAGCTTCCTTTAAATATACTGTCTTTTCATGAGACCTGGATTGTGTTTAGGTGCTGCATTCCAGTGCATCATGTGCATTGTTGGTGACATGCTGATCAACCAGCTGAGGGTAGCTCCAGGGTTTGACAGGAAGAGAAGAGCCCTTGGCACATACTGGGCTGTTCTTGTAGGTGTTTAAATAAAGGGATTTAATTCCTATTTAACAGCTTACAAGCTTGGCGAGTTCCAATTTCTTAATCTCATATGAACTAATTCTGTCTCTGGCAAAATGAATTTTCATCTTCAGACAAATGGGTGTGTGCCTATTTCTTGCTTTTCTTCCTCCAGGAAGCTGGACTGGCTGAGGCTTAAACGGAGTCGTGGGAAGAGATTTGGACATTCAGATTTCAAAAAATATTGCAAACTTTTCCACTGGGATCTCTACAACTGGAGGCTAGAAAAAGGTAGCCAGCAAAGGTAATGTCTGAAGATAAAACTGCCATCTAATGTCTGTGTTAATTCAGGTGCTTGACTACTTCTGATGACTCAGGAAATCTCCTACAGTTTCACGTTATTTGGAGCTTCTGGCTTGTTGTTTGTCTGTACAACACTTCATATAAAGGGAACAGGGGATGTTCTACTCAGAGATGCTGAACAGACCTGGATTCATAAGCTTTGAAAGCAATCAAACATCGTATTTTCTCTATCTGCCAGAGGCATGAGGGAAAACAATCTAGTGATGATCTGGAAACCGTTTAGTGTTCTTGTGTCATGTCACTTTTGGAAGACTTATCATAGAAGTTTTCCTGGTAAAAATCTCCACGTTTTCCTCAACGGTCTCAAATAATTTCTAAAGGATTTCTGAAAAATAATCTTCTAAGTGATATGGCCTTTGCACGGACTAACATTCATCTCCTGTGGTTTCCAAGAGTACAGCATCTAAAGATAGCATCAAATAGCTTAGCTGAGGAGACCTTGAGGACAGTTAAGACATAATAATCTGCTGTGCATTATTTAACTGCTAGAGGAGGTAGGATGCTTTATAGAGAGCGGGATTTTTTGTTTGTTTTGTTTATTTGTTTCTTTTCTGTTGATACAGGCCTGCCTATGACACAGGTGCATCATCAGAATTTCAGTGATGAGCCATGTTCACTATCCACTGGCATGTTTCCACCTCCTTATACATTTCTTCCTTTTGTTGTCAGTGGTCTGGGTCAACATCTTGGATTATGGCTAGAAGTAGATTTCATTAACACTCTCAACATCAGCTGGGAATGTAGTTCACGGTGTAAAATTAGACCCTCACTTGTATCTGTCCTCTGCATTCTTAACTCCAAAATAGGGATGTAGTGAGCCACTCCTGTTCTTGGTTGTCTCTCGTATCCCTCCCGATCATGTCCAGCCACAGAGAGGAGATGTAAAGGGAGACATGTGGGAAATGAACAGCATAATCTAGGTTTGTGGGAGCAGTTCTGGAATAAGACAATGTAAGTACACAGTACTTGGTTGGCCAATCAGTTTCCATGTTTCTACTCATACACTTCAGATTGGGCTTACATGAGTGGAGCATCTCTGAGGTAACGGTAATTCAAGGTAACAGCTGATATTTTCACACAGGACTTGACAGATTTTTAAGAAGATGTAGAAGAGAGGAGAGCTGATGTGTGTCTCCGTGGGCAAGTGCTCTTGGATCACGAGGATGGCTCCACAGCTGCCTTGAGCGATTTACAGGTAGGTACACAACAGGGTTGTAGCCAGCACCTGTTTAGAAATCAGCTGCTGTTTCACTTTGATTATGCCTCCTCTACAGATGAATTGGTGCCTTATTCTGCAGAACTAGTGCATTAGGCTTGGTCCTCTGAACGTCACTTCACATTTCTGCTACACTTCACTGGCAAATAAGGAGCCAGGCTGTGTGCCTATTTCTTCTGTTTGGTGACATCTTCCTGTTGGAGGCAGCCTCAATGAAAGCAGCACGGCCGCTCAAAGTGTTAGTAGTAATACTGACAACTTTTTTTAAAGCCTGGATCAGCCACAAAGATAAATCCTGAAGCACTTAGAACTAAAACACCATTTAAAGAATGCAGATTCTTTTCCCTACTCTCAACCCACCTTTAAGCGAAAAGATCTGCCACAGTCTCCCTAGCTTAAGCACAAAGGAAAGAAGATATTAACGGGTTAGATTTGAGATTCTTGCTTTCCCTGTATAAATCCCTTTAAGTAATTCCAATAAAATAAATGAAGGATTTCAGAGAGCTAGCAACTTCTAGTGAAGAGTCACAGCCAGAACTTGTTTTTTGTGTGTTTTTATTTTAGAAATGAACTTTGAGAAAGAAAAATGGAGTAGATAGAAGTGGAAATAATAGTAGGAGACTTGGGAAGAGGATCTTTCTTGAATCTCATTTATTATTATTTCTTGTTCTCATTTATATAGCATAATATTGCTAATATTAATGAAATTAATATTAGCTAATATTAATTATTAATTATTAATTAGCTAATATTAATATTAGCTAATATAAATTAATATTAGCTAATATTAATGAAATTAATATTGCTAATATTAATTGCTAATATTAATGAAAGACAGTTGTAACTTGGCTGTTCAGTTTTATGACTCAGAGCAGTGTTTTATAAAATACAATCTGAAACATTAATAGCAAACCATTAGCAAACAGTTTATCCAAGACTAAGAAAAAAAAAAAAAGAAAAATGAAATAGGAAAATGAAATATGCCTTCTAGTAAGTCCTGAAACATGTCTTGCAGGCCACAGTGCAAATATTTCAAATGTGTAGAGAGTAGGATGACATTTCCTGAAGTCAAAGGAAAAAAGAAATAGCTATCATGGGAATCAAGCTGCAACACTTGCCTCTTCATCACCTTGATTTACAGTAGAAGGCTAAGGCTTATTTACTGGAACTTTGAATTGAAATTTGGAACCTTTATGCACCTTATTGATGCTTTGCCTCTCACACAGAAGTGAGAACACTGTATTTCTCAACAACGCCCACTGCTCTGTTCATTACTGAATTGATACCTGAACTGAAAGTTAAAAGGAGCCTACAACACACCTCCTTCTGTAGCCTGTTATTAAACCGATGAGGACTTTTAATAGCAATCCCTGGGAAAAAAAATCTTCGTATGTAGTCCTCTGCCTATTTTACCAGACCTAGATTGACACATGGCTCAAAAGATTCATCACCAATGGTGAACATAATAGCATATAGTTCCATTGTTGGTATGTTATCAAAGACCTCATTGATGCAGAGAATATATTCATTAATACTGGGATATTAGTATCCAAAATAGCATACGGACCTGCAGTCAGAGCTGCAACATAGTATAGAAATAAAATCTAAAATAAAAGCTGGATTTAGACGTACTGATTTTCCCCCACCTAGAATGTCTTTTTGGTTGGAATTTTTCCAGTGACTTATTTTCATGTTGGAATTTGCTGTGGCTTGAAATGGTTCATGAAACTCAAGGGTAACCTGGGGTATTTTCCCAGGGAAGGCAAAAATCGGGCTGCTAGGACACAGACCTCTGCTGTCAGCTGCCACACCAACACTGGTGTAGGACATAACTCCTTGCCACTGGACACTATGGGAAGTGTAAATGTGGTTCAGAAAGACAGTGGAGGATTTATGCCTGGGTGGTTGTTAAATAGAACGGTGCAGATATAACCAACAGTTTGGGGGGTTCTTAAAATTTTGGCACCTGAGAAAAATGACACAAAGAGAATAATCATTTAAACCCTCCTTTCTTCTGTCTTTTCCCTAACCATTGGCTTGTGCCCCCTGTCAGAACAGAGATCTTTGGCCTGAAATAGTAATGCCATTCTTATGCCCACAAAAGTTCCTTTTCCTGAGAATTAATTCTGGGACAAAACGCAATTTTATTGATCCATTCTGTGAAGGGTTTCTTTGATCTCTTCATCTCCTTAAGACACCCACATCTTTTTTTCCATCAAAAGTTAGTTTCTTCCTTGGGCAGGGCACAAGACTAAAAAGAACATGATCTTGGCTGAATAAAAGAGACACTGAGAAGTGCTATTGCTTTTTTTTCTTCTTTCCTCCTCTTCCTCTCTCTCTCTCTCTCTCCCTCTCTCTCTCTCTCTCTCTCTCTCTCTCTCTCTCTCTGTCTAAGGACTGATGTCACTGATTTTGATGCTGACATTAGGGTCAACTAAAATGATTGGTATCAGCATCCAGACATCCCTGCTGCTGAGCCACAACGGTGCACAATCACTTGGGTGAAGAGAATGAAGTAGCTTCTGCAAACACTGCTGAGCTCCAGGCTGTCAGTAGAAACACATAAATGCCAGATGGAAAAGATTACAGGGCACAGACACTAGCTATGCCTTATTACCTTGCCTAATAAACACCCTTTATTGCCTTTGAACCTCTCAGTACAAAGCTGTCCTTTATGGATCCATGATTTAACCTGGCAGTTCAACCAGAGTGTCAATGAACTTCTTGCCAGGGATGCTATTGCAATACAAGGTATCTGCAATTTGGGTTGTTTTCCTCTTACTCTGTTTTTGCACCTGCGCAGATCAAAGTGACCCTGAGAGAAATGTGACCCAGATCCAGGGGAACTGAATTGATGCAAGTTGCCTTGAGAGATGGCTGTCATTGTATGAGTCGCCTTTAAAATGGAGGGGAAACAGCTTTCTCATCACCTTCCCTCTAGTTGCAAATAAGAGTGCTAGAGAAGGGCTGATGGGAGTGCGTGTAGATTCCTGAGAGGGATCAGTACTCTGTTCTCTGTCCCCCATCCCTGCTACCTTCTGATTCTGATGGATGACTATGACTTCTCTTTGCCTCACCTTGTCACCCACCTGTTTTTCTTGTCCTTTTAGGCTTTGGGCAGACTGTTTCTTCTGCAAGCTGGCAGAGGAGCCCCCAGCGCAGTGCACAACAGTCCTGGTTACAGCCTGCAGCCTTGTGCTCCTGCCCGCAGTCTGGAAGTGCTTGACTCCGGTAGGCAAGATGCCGACTGTGAAAGACACAGTGCTCACTCTTCCATCCCCACAGTTTCAGCCTGAACATAACCAGTATCACAGAAGAGGTGTCAGCTATCAACAGATTTCCTTTTTGAGGTTAGAAAATATTTTAATTCAGCTTTTCTCCCATCCGAAATACCGCTTCATTTGTTATTTTCAGTTTCTCCTGAAATGTTTTAGACTCCTGTTCTTTAGTAAACAGATCTGTTGAAGATGACTGTGCAGTAACCTCTGCGCTAATGATCCCTGGGGGACTATATTGAGGGGATTTCTGTCCCCAGAGCTGGCAGGATTTATTACCAGTTAGAAGGCAGCAGTGTGCTTACAGGTGGCTACAGATAGTTCAGCCACCAGGAGGAGATAAAGACTCACTGTTTTACAGCGTGTCCTCTTTGGACCACTTTGCTCAATGCCTGCCAGTTGGACTGTTTGCAGCCACCTTTAAAGCAGAGTTAGAAGGGAGATGATAATGCTGGACAGAAAAATGGGCAAGTCTGGGAGGAGCAGATTCTGGGTCACTTCTGTAGTGCCTCGTGGTACACATGAAGTCTTGATGGAGTTTCAGGACATGACTGAAGGAGGTGCTCACATCCATGATGAAGTGAGGAAGGCGCTGCTTGTAGGATGTCTTCTGGTCAGTTCTCAGATATGCTGGAGGCTGAGCGTTTGCTGTGTCAGCTTACCAAGGAAAACTGTGCAGAGCCAGGGAAGGAGGATAACATTTTTTTAAACTCAAGCAAGCACATAGGACAGCTCTGCTAGGACAGCAAGATGGTCAGTCATGGATCCAAGGCAGTTGCCCTACCCCTTCCCAGGGCACTGGTAGTTGGGAGGAGAGGATACGAGAAGAGAGGAGCAAAGTGCCAGAGAAACGATCTGCGCATAACAACATCATTTGTGCAGTGTAGAGTCAGGTGAGTCATTGCCTGTGAACCCTTACCTGAGCCTGAGCATTTCCAGCATAGGTTGGAGTGGATGACGAGCTGCTCAAACTCATGCTCTGAGTGAGAGGCCACCAACCGTTCGTGAACAGGTGGAGGAACACAACTGGGAACTGGGTGAGTTCTCGCAGACCTGAAAGAAGTGTGACAGGAGCAAGCAGCTGTGTTCCCAGCACACAGGAGGCCAGCAATGAGGAGAGGCAGAACGAGCCAGATGCAGACGATGGGCATTGTTTGAGGAGTGATAGTGGGAGATGGCCTGAGCTCTTGGTAAGGGAACCCAACTCACTCAACCTCCAGCAACGTACCTCCAGGTAGCAGGCTTTTCAGAATGCCAATGTTATTTTTCAGAGTGAAATGGATTAATGATGTTTAGAATTAGGTCGCTGACTGCCTAGGGAAATGTACCTTAACCTTTGATAACCCTCATTCTGGGAAGTAAATGTCAATTAGGGCTTATTTAAAGGCGGCTGACCTTTTTAACCTGCACTACTGTGTGGAAGATGCAATTGATCTATGGAGAACCTGGGGAAATGTGTTTTGTTTACCCAGAGAAAAATATTGCAGAGAAATTAACCCTTTTGTTTTCTGACACTCGCATGCCATTTTAAGGCTGAATGCAAAGCTGACCAAACCCATCTAAGCCATTAGGAAAATCAGTAATTGACATCTCCAGTAGAAGATCACTAGCATCTAGTTAGAATATGAGGCAAAAATTGCTCCTTGAGTCCTTCAAAAGTTTCACATGGTCATTGCGTTCATTGTTTGCAGTGGGGATTCAAGCTTTCATTACTCTTCTTGCTTTCTGTGGCATCGAGGCAACTTAAGCACCATTTAGGATGAAGTAAGCTGTTTAAATACCTACACTTAAATGAGAAGAGTTGAACGTTTTGCTAAAGGCTGCTGTGCAAGCATGCACTGAAGAGAAGTTTTACTGCAGACATTTGTGTGGTGTGACACATGTAGGTTTGAGAACTTGATTTAAAAAAGCCATAACCCCCAGGTTCACAGTGTTCCTTTGAACTATCCTTAGGGTGAAGCAAGGACAAAGCTTCTTTTATCATTTTGCATTATTAATTCATTAGGATCTCTTAATGCCAGTGGTATGACATTTCAGTCTCTGTATATCAAGCATTAGTTATTGTAGCCTCAGGAGTTGTTTTCTGCCAGTCTTTGCAGCTACAGTAAATGTTTCCTGTAGGTCAGCCTTGAGATAATATCTTACACCCTTTAGCCCTTCTTAATATCCTGGAGAATGAATGTTTTTCACTTCAGTGTACTCTAAGGATTCCTTCTGACTGTAACTAGACAATGGACAAGGAATGTGCCTTAGAAGTCAGAGTGAAAGCTGCAGATAAAGTTCATTTAACACATAACAACATTGAATAAGAATTAAAAGAAATAAGATAGAAATACGATGTTTTGTTCTGCACAGTACTGCGGAATTATTTCCCAGAATTATTTTTTCCCAGAAATAATTCTGGGAATTAGGTGAATTGACTTGACTAAGCCTGATGACTAGCTCCTGTGCTCAGGTACCACAACGAGTATTCCTGTTGCCACTAGCTTGGATTTGGGCTGAATATCTCCTTTCATCTGCCTCTGTCACTGCACTGTCTGAACCTTTCAGAACCATGAGGGCTTTTGTCTTTACAAGCCTCCTTTGAGCTTGGGAAGGCATTCTATCTAGACTTTTCCCAGATGTGGTATTGAAGCATGAAAATGAAGTGAAAAGCAGGATTGACTACGAAGTTTGCTACAGGCTGCGCACCTCTGCCTCCTGACACCTGCTCCAGTACCTTCAGCACAAGACTGGTGGTTTTCTCAGTGCCCAGTCTTGAGATCCCACTGGTCAGTGTAACACTCCTACTGGACTCCAGTTTTCCTGTCCAAAACATTTTCATCCCTTTCATTTTCCAAAGAACAACAAAGGCCTTTGGTCAAGGATTCTGTACTGTTTGCAGATTGTGGGACAAATATCCATCTGAAGAGCAATCTCTCGTGATAAAGGCAGGATTAATGCCCTTTGTAGTAGTGTAACAATTCAGTAAGTGATAGACATTTAATACTGAGAACACTGAAGCTCCATGGAAGGCAGTATGAAGTATTTTGTGTTTTTCTTAGACCCTACAGTCCAGTAAAACTGGGAGACAGGCATTCAGGTAATATGGACTCACTTGTAGTTTGAGGACCCGGCAGCCCTCTTGAGGGAGGCTGACGAGGTGCAGGCGGAGCTACCAGCACCCCCTCCCCCTGGCCTTTCAAAAGCTGCCCCTAGGGAGCACGGCAAACAGGGTGGTCAAACAGGGAGTGGCGCGGCAGCTCAGCTCGAGCAGGGAGGGCAGAGCATTCCCTGCCACCCATAGGAACAACTCCTCTAACAGCAGTCTTCTGTTAGCTAGGCTGCAATGGTTTCCACCAGGCACTGTGCTCTCTCCAGGAAGTCAGTACACACCCAGACCGACTGCCCGTCCAAAAATGCAGCAGTCACTGGATGCGGGGAGTGCCTGAGCCTGTTGCTGCCAATGGCGGGAGGCAGAGACACTGCGTGCGTGAGGTGCGAGCAGGTGGATGACCTGGTCCGCGTGGTGGCAGAACTCAAGGAGGAGGTGGAGAGGTTGAGGGCTATCAGGGAGTGCGAGCGGGAGATAGACTGGTGGAGCGACTCCCTGCAGGGCCTCAAGGAGAGGTATCGAGGTGAGACACCCCAAATGGGGGTGGACCCCCTGCCCTGTCGCCGTTGAGCAGAGGGAGGGGATCTGGGAGTTGAGGAGGAATGGAGACAAGTCCCTGCTCGACATCGCAGGTGATGCCCTCCCCTTCTAGCCCCGCCTTCCCAGGTGCCCTTATACAACAGATTTGAGGCCCTGGAGCTTGAGAGACCTGTGGGTGAGGATGAGGTAGGAAGCCTACCCAGGAGGGGGAATGGGCTAAAGTTGTGCCAGGGGAGTTTTAGGTTGGGTGTCAGGAAGAACTTCTTTACCGAAAGGGTTGTGAGGCATTGGAACGGGCTGCCCAGGGAGGTGGTGGAGTCACCATCCCTGGAGGTCTTCAAAAGATGTTTAGATGTAGAGCTCAGTGATGTGGTTTAGTGGAGGACTTGTTAGTGTTAGCTCAGAGGTTGGACTCGATGATCTTGAGGTCTCTTCCAACCTAGAAATTCTGTGATTCTGTGACCGAGGGATTTTTTTGTATCAGAGCTAATAGGCCTTTGCACCCATGAAGATTTTAAGTCAGTCTTCCTATGTTTGGTTCTGTAGATCACAGCAGTGTAAGCTCCTGTACCTAATGCTACAAAACAGAGAATTAGACAATCTAATAATTGTTAATTTATGTCTACATGAGCAACATGTCATAAAACTGAAGTTATCCTTTGCACAAGAAGATGTGTAAGTTCCAAAAGAAGAGGGTATTGTGCTCTAGGAAATAGGCAAGTGGTTGAATGGGTTTCTAGCTAGCAAATGAACTGCATCTGTGACCCGCGAAGAAAACCCTTGAGTGAGCACCAACATTTTCCATGACACATGGTATTTAGTTCTGCTGTGGTACAGAGTCCCCATTCCTCTTGCTCTGCCTGATGGGGGCTGAGTGCTGGGCAAGGTTATCCGTTGTGCAACAGGAAGAAGAGCTTCTGCCCATTTCTTTCTGCACATGCATGTCAGCCCTACCTTGGCCTTGTCATGCTCACAGAGCCTGAAACTACAGAAAACGTCACAGTTTACAGTATTTCTGTGCTCAGTGCTGTGATGGAAAGATCCTCAGGGTCAACATTTAAATGTAGCACTGGGTAAGGCCCTCAGCAAATGGGGAGCAGTGGAGTCCTTTAATCTGAGTGGAGCTTTGCTAATAAACACGAGCCGTAGATCATCAATTTTCAGAGTGTACCTTAACTCCTGAGGGGATAGACTTTACAACATAATTTATTTGTTGTTTTAGGTTTCCTTAGATAAAATTTTAAAATAAATGAAACTAAACAAGATGAAACTAAATGAAATAACATGAAATGGGATGTTTTCTCAATTGCTCTAAAGGTGCTATTCTCAAAGAGGCCACCCCTGCAGCCCCCAACTGCAAAAACCATTTTTGGTGACGCAGCTGGGACTGCGATGGGTTGGAGAACTATGGGTCACTTATATCCTGGCTGGGAAAGGGGAGCAAAAGGCCATGGAGGAGACTGAGGAGAGGACACACACTGTCTCATTGTACACAGAAACTTCTTTCTTTGGAGAAAATCAGGCAAAGACACAGAGGGGAGCAGAGTGGGCATTGCAGTCAGCAGCCAGGAGCAGCTTGTGCACATTTATGGCTTTACAGGTTCAAAAGCACAAGAGGAAGACCATGGAAGCACTGGGGCGTGAAATGGAGAAGGTGAACTATCCAGAGGTGGCTGCGGAGAGCATGTTGGCGCTGGCAGAAATACTTGGAAAGCTGATGGCGAATGGCTTGGGTGAGGCCTTCAGAAGAATAGCCTGCTTCTCCAGCTGAAATCAGCTGGAAGTGAGCTCCTGCCCCCTCCTCAGTGAGCAGCATCTGTGCTGTCTGCGCTGAGGAATTTGTGGGGAGGACCTGGGGACGCAGCAGCTGGGAGCGGAGGCCTGTGGCTGCTGCCTGTGGCCCCACTGCCCCAAAACAGCTCCAGGGGAAGGAGGGCTCTGTGCGGCCCGGGATGTGTCAGCCACGGAGCCGGGCTGGTGGCATCGTGCCACGGGAGGGTTGGGAGGGCCCTGGCCTTTGCTCCCCATCCCCCTCTGTGCATGTCTGGGCCCAGAGATTCAGTTCCCCTAACCAGGACTCCCTTCTCTCACAGCTTGTGGCCTGACGAGGACTGGGAGAGTGGTGCTCCAAGTGCCTGACTTCAAGGAGCTGTGTGAGAGGCTGGAGACCATGGAGGACGGGTCTCCATGTGAGAGACCCTCTGTGCCCTTGGGGCAGGGGCTCGTCCCAGCCCTGCTCCGGACCTTTTTCCAGACAAACACTGTCTCATGGTGCACAGAAACTTCTTTCTTTGGAGACAATCAGGCAAAGGCACGGAGGGGAGCAGCGCTGCCACCTCCGGCCCTGCCCTGTGACATGTCCCCGTATCTGTGGCAACCCTCTGTGAGGCGCGAGGCCCCTCAGCGAGGTCACAATGGCTGGGTGCCTTGTAAGTGCTGCGGTGAGGGCAGGTGGCCCATTGCCTCTCGGCGGCCACAGGAGGAGGACCTGGAGAGAGATTCTGGGGTGATCCTGCTGTGATGGAGAGGCTGAGAGGATTTTTTGGTAAGGGGCAGTGGGAGGCCGGGGGCTGCATCCCCATGAGTTCCCAGCACCACCAGAGATGGGTCCCCAGCCTGTGCTCTTGGTGCTGGGAGGATGCCTGCCCCACCTGGTGCGAATCCCCACAGCCAGCCAAGCTGATGCAGACTGGTTGTTTCCTTCCATCTTCCTTTGCTTGTGTAGGGATCAGGACTAGACGAAGACGTCACAGGAACGGTGGCAGAGAGACGGGGTCTGAGACTCTTGCCACCTCTGCCACCGTCGTGACTTCCTTGTTGAAGAAACTGCAAGACAGAGAGGTGAGCTGCGCACATCCTGCTGTGCCGTGGGGGGTTGAGGGCTCCCCTCCACCCTCAACGCAGGGGTCTTGCCTGCTGGCCCCTCCGGTGTCCTGCTGCTGGGCTGACGCTGCTGCGCCGCCTCCTTTCACGCAGCAGCTCAGCCTGGAGCTGCCCAAGCCTCCGTCCTTGTCCTAGCCCTGCACTGTGGTCCCAGGCTGGCGCCTGGTGCTCGGTCGCTTCCCAGGGCTGCTGCTCCCTCGGCTCCTTGGTGTAGCTGGACGCAAGCTGGGACAGGACGCGCTGGTGCTGCCTGTGGGCTCTCCAGAGTGAGGGGCAGCAGCTCGCAGCTGCCCGGGAATAAGGGCAAAGCAAGAGGTGTCATGGTCTCTCCCTAGGGTGAGCGAGCGGAGACTTACCGCCGCCTCGAGCACGTCTTGCAAGGGGATGACACCCATCTGCGGAGCGGCGTTGTCAACCGAGTGCTCGCAGAGGTGTCTGGAGACATGAAGGCAGCCCAGGTGAGCTTGTTCTCTAGGAGGACGAACGGAGCAGCCCGCCTCTCCCCAGCTTTCTCCTGGGCAGCATTTCAGCTGTGGCTCTTTTTCAGGGCGCGATGACCGAAGTGACAGCAGCTGCTGGTGACGTCCTGGTGGCTCTGGCTCGTTCCCACTTCGAGTTTGTGATGTCCGAGCTCCAGGGCCACCTGAAGAGCATGAGGGGAGGAGCATGCCAGGAGTTTGTGCTCAGCACCTTGAGCAAACTGGCCAGCAGCTATGGTATGGCCCCTTTGGCCTCGTGCTCTGGGAGATGGTCCGTGACGGCCAGGAGCAGGGCCCCTGCCCCTCCCTGAAGGCTATTTTGGGCCGGCGGGCTGTGGGCTTGTGGCACCTCCTCGCCCGGAGCTGGGATTTCTCCCCAGCCCTCCTGCCCGCGGTGCTGCTCTGGCTCTGGCTGACCGTGGCTCCCTCTGTCCCTCTGCCCGTCCTCTCTCTGCAGCCCTGCGGTGCATCCCCTTCGCCCAAATGACGCTCGCTGCTCTGCACGCCGTGCTGAGCCACGTGGAGAGCAGCCGGATCCTGCGCGCCATCTGCAGTGGTGAGTAGAGGGGAAGGGGCCGGGCGGGCTCTCGCTGCCTCGCTCCGATCGGATGGCGGCGTGGTCCTGCGCTGGGGGGCAAATTTGGGAAGGGCAGGGCGGGGGCTGCAATGCTAAGTGCTGGAGGGGAAGAGGCCTGCGAGGAGGAGGAGGAGGAGGAGGTAGAGAAGGAGGCTGAGGTGCAGTGGGCAGGAGGGGAGAAGGGGCACCGTAGTTTAGTCCAGATACCTGGAGCACAGCACTTGCCGGTCCCGAGCCGAAGCCTGGCGAGCCAGGGACTGCTCCACGCGGGCGTGGGCGAGGGAGCCGGGCACGCTGCCTGTTGCCAGCTTTGACGAGCTCCTTTCTTGTGGTGCAGTGCTGGAGCAGTGGTCGAGGGCGATCAACGCTTACTTCAACGCCTGGGAGCAGTGCCCCTTCCCTCGCATCGGGGAGGCGCAGCTCTGCGAGCAGGTGTACGGCCTGTTCTGCCACGCGGTGGGAAACTGGCTGGGCCGTGACGAGGAGGAGGAGGTGAGAGCTGCTGGCCCTTTGGCAGGGGAACGCTTGCTGTCCTCTGGAGAGAGCCAGAGATGTCTCTCCTCTGGAGAGAAGGGAAAGGGAAAGGGAAAGCCCCCTGTGGGCAAGGCAGGCATGTGCTGGGGGACGCCGAGTGCTGCACAGCCCTCAGAGCATCTCACCTCTCTTCCCTCTGCAGGACAAGCAGGCCGTCTTGGGAGCAGTGGCTGCTATGATGGCCGTCGTCCTCCGTGATGCACAGCACCAGGACAACGTGTGGAAGCAGGTCTTCTGGCTCCTGCAGCAGTACCAGGAGCTCCAGGAGACTTGCCGGGTGACAGAGGTGAGGCGTTGCGCGGGGTCTGGTGCAGCTGTGGGCAGGGCTTCCCCATGCCACAGGCGTGCTGGGTTTCTTCCTTCCCACGTGCCTTTAACCCGCTCGTCCGCTCCCTTCTCTTGTAGAGCCTCCATTATTTCCTGACGACCTTGGAGGAACTTCACGCTGTCGCCCCCCAGGACAAGCTCCGTGCCATCGCTGCTGCTGTGCACCACCAGGTAAAGGGAGCCCGTGCCTGTGCCGCTGGCCCAGGTCCTGCAGGCCGCATTGCCACAGAGGGGCGGGCAGGGCAGGGCAGGGCGTCCTTCCACCAGGACCTTCCTGGAGCTGCCTCGAGGCTGTGAGCACCCCGATCCTGGCTGTTTTGTGCAGGCCCGAGGGGCAGCTCAGTTCCTTCAGCCGTTTCCCCCTCAGCCACCTGGCAGGAGGCCTCTGGAGTGCCGGGACCCAAAAGGCAGCCTCTGATGGCTGCTCTGCCTGCGATCGGTCTCTAAAATGGACCTTTTTCCCACAGATTGTGGAGGAGGACAGGCAGCACAGAGCAGGCCACAAAGAAGAACTGAGGCAGTGCATTGTGCTTCAAGGTAAGGGAAGGAACGGGACGATGCCCGTCGCGTGCTCGCAACTTCCTTGTGAACCTCAGCCGTGGGGTTTTGCTGACTATTCACGCAAAACGTGGTGTCCTGCCCGCAGCTCGAATCTGCCCGGAGGAGACAATCATGTTCCTGCTGTCCCACCTGAGCAGCGAGGACGAGGGCACCCGCAGGACAGCGCTGACTCTGCTGGGAGCTGTGGCACGCACTGACGGTCAGTACCACAGGCCAGGCCTGGGGCAGTCGGGGGGCTGAAGCTATCTGCTGTCGGAGCTTTCAGGCCCGGCAAGGCAGTAGTAGCTGCAGAAACAAAGTCCTTCTGGGACGCCAGTGCTTCCCCTGCAGTCAGAGCCCAGCCCTGCCGTGCTGTCCCGCTTGTGCATGAGAAGCCTGGGAGCTTCGAGGGATCCCTTCTGCCATCTGAGCCCTGCCTGAACGCGGACCTCTCTGTGTCTCTTGTAGAGCCTGCAGTGAGAGAGAAGCTGCCCCTTATGGTAGAGGCTGTGCAGCCCTTGTTCATTGAGACCGGCACCCAGGTGAGCTCATTTGGGAAGGAACAGCGAGAGCAGTGGGGCAGGGCAAGCCCCCCGAGCCGGCAGGTTGTGGAGCTGTACAAAGCCGAGCCCCGAGCCCAGGCAGCGAAGGCTTCTCCTGCGCGCTCGGTGCCTCTCCATGGGCTGCGGGGGCTGCCCCAGGCGAAGGTGGCTTCCCTGTGGCTGCTGGCGGGGCAGACCGTAACCACAGCGTCCCCTTGGCAGGTGAGGAGCGCGCTCCTGGGTTTCATCAGGGACCTGCTCAGCGTCAGCATCCCGAGCTGCTTGGCGTGGGAAGCGGTGGCGCACATCTTTGTCGAGTTCAGGCGGGCCTCGGACAGACTGGTAAGGACAGAGCGGGACACCCGCGGCTCGGTCCCGTGCCCAGGCTGTGCCGAGAGCTCCCTCAGTGCAGCGCTCGCTGCTCCCGAGCTGGGGCTGGGACGTGGGGCCTGGCCATCCTCCTCCTCCACAGAGCCTCCTGAGGCAGGAGCTGGGAGTAACGGGGGGTTTCCCAACGCTGTCTTGCAGGCAGTAGAAGACCTCCAAGAAGAAAGAGACCTTCGGGCCCAGTGCATAGATGTCCTGGAGTCTCTGGATGTCTCCGTTGGAGGCATGACCCAAGTAAGTGGTCCTGCTCCCCGCTGCTGCAGCCGCTGTGCACCTGCAGGGTGTTTTGGCCAGCCCTCGCCTGCCCCTTTTGGGGAAAGGCGTCCTTTCCCTCTCCGAGCTGCGATGGGCATGCTGACGTGCCAAACTGCCTCCTCTTCCTCTGCAGCTCTTGTGGCCACGGCTCCTGCAGTACATGGTGCCGGCCCAGTACTGCGGCCTGCTGCTCCCGCTGTCCCGCTGTCTCCAAGCCGTGATCGAGAGACAGAAGCAAACAGAAGGGCAAGAGGACAGCGAGAAGCCTGATGCTGCCCAGGGGCAAGGTGAGAGCAGAAAGTGCCCCAGCAACGTGTGCCGGGCTCGGCCAGGGGCTCCCTCCCAGCTGCATGGGGGCGTCGAAGGTGCGAGGGGCTGGGGGCGAGGTGCTCAGGGGCTCACCCTGCCTTTCTTCCTCCTTGCAGACAAGACGCCCACGCCACAGGCGCTCCTGGTTCAGCTGCTGGTGAGTAGCGGGGCCGCGGGGAAAGAGCTTTTCTGGCCAGGGGCAGGGGGAGGTGCTGGGGCAGGGCTGCTTTTGCTTTTTGGAGTCGAGCTCCCTGGTGGGAGAAGCCGCGTCCCCGGCGGAAGGAGTGAGCCCGTCTCTCTCTGTCCTCACCTAGGTGGTGGCGGCTTCTGCTGGGTGCGGAGAATGCGGGGCCGCTGCCCTACAGCTGCTGCAGGCCCTGCAGAGCAGGATCCACAGATCCCTGAGGGACCTGTGGCCCATGCGCATCCCCTGCATGCTGCAGTACCTGGAAGGTAAGGTGCTAGTGTGGAGCGCCGGGCTCAGGAGAGCTGGAGGGGGCAGGAAAAGAGCCTCCCTCCCAGCACGGCGGAGGGGAACCGCTGCCGTCCCCCTTCCGGGCAGCCAGCGTGGAGGCTGGGATCTGCTGGGATCGGCTTGCCCCTGGGGTCTGCAGCCTGGCAAGAGCTGTGGTGCAGGCAGTCTGAGGCCCTGTCAAGCCTGGGACTTGTGGGGGTCTGGGCTCCCAGGGAAGGAGAGCGCGGAACTCTTCCCTGGTGCTGGCTCAAGTGACAGCGAGGGATTTTGCTTCCTCTTGCTTTGCAGAGCATCCAGAGGGCTCCCTGGACTCCGAAGAGTGGCAGTGCTATCTGCTTAAGGTACAGCATCCCCGGGGGTGAGGCTGCGGGCGGTTGTGCCCCCGCCACTGCTGTGCAAGGCCCGGGCAAAGGGCGAGACAACATTGGCCTCCTGTCGTGTTCCCCCCCAGTTCCTGACGGAGTCAGCGGAGGAGATGCAGGAGGACCAGCCATGGATCGTGTGCCTGAGCCGGGAGCTGAGCCAGCAGCTGAGCAGCTCCTCCAGCAGCAAGGAGGACAAGGTTTGTTCCCTGCCTGCGCCCTCCTGGCAGCACAGCCCGGGGCACCCGGCTCCGGGGCTGGGGCTGAAGGAGCGCGTTCCCGTGCGGGCTGTCGGCACCGCTCCCCCTGCCCTCGCCCCAAAGGTGCTTCCCTCCGCTACCACGGCTCGGGCTCGGGCTCTTCTCTTGCAGGAGTTCCTGTACCGGGCTCTCGGCACGGTGCTGGCCTCTTGTCGGCGGCTCACCCACGTCCAAGGGCAGCTGCTGAAATACTTGAAAGAAACGGATGCCACCAGGCCGTGTGACAAACAGGTGAAGGTTCCTCTCCCTCTCCTGCCCCCGCTCTGCCCAGTGTCCCCATGTCCCTGCTCCGGACCTTTTCCATTTCCTGGGAGCTGCCGTTTCCCTCGGGCAATGTCCTGCCTTGCCGTCGTACGAGTGCCAGAGCTCACTCCCATTTCTCCGTCATTGCAGGGAATAGCTTCCGTGGTCTCCTACGCTGCTGAGCGCCACTTCTACGTGGCCCTGGATGCAATGAGCATGGTCCGCAAGGCGCTCATCAACTTCGGCAGATGGCAAAGGGTAATGGCTGCAGGCTTTGAGTGTTCGGCCTTCTCTTGCCCTGTTTTCACTTCCCGAACGGTGGTGGCCGAGTCGTGGCACCCACATTGCACTTGTCCCTCCCGGTAGGGCTACCTAAGACGCCTGCCCCCTGCAGAAAGCTGAGGGCCAGGAGCCCTGTGAGCTGTGGCTGGCTCTGCCCCTAGCCTGGGGGCCACGGGCAAGCCTTCCACGGCCAGCACACCCCTGACGGGCATGGGCTGCTCGCCTCAGGGCAGGAACAGGACAAACTCCTTCAGATGCTTTTCCACGGCCCTGCACAGCCGAGCCAGACAGCTCCCTCACAGCCCCACTCCCCAGCCCCACAAATTCGCGGCGGCCCGGGGCACAGCAGGGCATCGGACTGACATCTCGGGGCATCTTTGTCAACACAGCTGCCAGACAGGGAGCGGAGATTTCAGGCCACATGGGCTGCTGTCATGCTTACCTATGGCAAGATTGCACTGCGTGCGCCCAAGGCAGAACTGCTGGACTGCGTGGAGAAATGCATCCTGGCCAACATCCTGGAGCTCTTCCATGCCTGCAGAACAAAGGTAGGGGCGTGGGGCACAGAGGAAGGAGCAGGGAGGGCTGGGTGCCCCCACGTGCCGAGATGGACGGCCTCTTTCTGAGCGTCCCCTGCGTGCTTTGTCCTGAACGTCCAGCCCCAGCCCCGAAGAAGCCCTCGCCCGTGCTCCTCTCCCAGCTCTCCAAGCAGTTCAACTGGTGTTTTTCTCTCTCCGGTCTCAGGAGCTGCAGCACAAGCTCGCCCTGGTGCACAGTATCCAGGAGGTCACCCGTGCCATCCAGGTTGTGGACACCAAGCAGAGATTCAGGCTCTGCAAGAAGCCGGAGGTGCTGAAGGTCCTGCTGGTGAGTGCCTGGAGCTGGGGCTGCCTGCAGGGGAGGCAGCTTTTCCCAGAGGTCTCCAGCGGCCACCCCCCAGCTCCTCGTCCCCAGCTGCTGGGCCCTGGGGCGCTGGCACTCGGTGGCTCTGTGCTGGCCGTGGGGATGAAGGGGCTGGTGCGGGCCCCTCCGTGCCCCTGCCCACCCTGAGTGCGTCTCTCTGGGCCTTGCAGGACCTGATGAGGGAGGATGGCTGCAACAGCCCTGTGTCCCGAGTGCATCTCAAGGTGCTTCGGCTGCTGGAGCAGTTGAGGTGAGCTCTGTGCCCCAGGCTGGGGGGCCGGCTCTGGGGCTCAAACCCAGCTGGCGTTTGGGCCACTCTGGAGACGGCTGGTAAAGCCCCTCACTGTTTTACTGTTTTCTCCTCCTTTTTCTGCATCCAGCAAGCTGGAGCCTCGCGTGGACTGGGAGAAGAGGTGCTCCCAGGTGGCCGTGTGCTGCTGGAGAGTCCTGTCGTGCCCTCCTGCGGACACAGAGCTGCAGGTACCTGCCAGCCCTTCCCTGCACACCTCTCCGTCGGGATCGCACCTCAGCGCTCCCTGTGCTCTGGCAGCTGCCGCGGTGCTGAACCTCAGTCCTCCTTTCCCACTTTCAGCCTCTGCAAGCGTCGTGTGAGGAAGCTCTGGGCCAGCTGATGACAGCCTTCCTCCAAGCGGAAGGCACCTCCCGCGCCTTCGCGGACATGGTCTCGGTGAGTAGCCGTGGGGCAGAGCTGGGGCCTTCGGGGATGCTCCGAGGGGGATCCGTTCCCTGCTGCGATGCCAGGGCAGGCAAAGGAACGGGCCCCGCGGGAGGCAGAGCCAAGAGCCAGGCTGGCACAGGGAGATGCCGGTGGGGAAACGGCTACTGGGGGAGGGCAGGGGGGTGGCAGCGCCGGTGCTTGGCGGGGCTGGGGCCACGCGGAGCCCCAGGGCAGGGGCCAGGAGAGGAGGGAGGGAGGCAGAGAGGGGTGGCGGGGGGAGAAAGAAGGACGCCCGTCACGAGACACGTCTGCTCCACCCCAGGTCTTGCTGCACCAACTCACCTCAAGGAACGCGTGGCAGCAAGAGAGGGCCCTGCAGCTCTGCGCCCAGCTGCTGGGCACTTACGAAGAGCTCTTCAAGTGCTCGGTGAGTACGAGCCCCGCGCGCCCCATTCCCTCTCCCTGCTGGCCACGGCCCAGGAAGGCGAGCAGGCACTGGGCTGCCTGCGACCTTCCTCCTGCCTCTCGCCCCCACAGAGGGAACTCGCCTGCTCGGGCTTCGGCTCCTTGCTCGGTGTGCTGGGGCCTCTGCTGAGCGACTCCCAGGCCACGTCCCGGCGGAGGGCAGGGGCCTGCCTCAGCTGCCTTCTCCGGATCCAAGGTGAGGAAAGCGGGTTCTTTCTGGCCCCCAGCAGCCCCATCTTCTCTTCCTTCCCTGCCCAGCGAGGCCACTGCTCCCCATCCCCCTCTATGCATGTCTGGGCCCAGAGATTCAGTTCCCCTAACCAGGACTCCCTTCTCTCACAGCTTGTGGCCTGGCGAGGGCTCAGAGAGTGGTGCTCCAAGTGCCCCACTTTCATCAGGGCATCAGGGATCTGTGTGAGAGGCTGGACACCATGGAGGACGGGCCTCTGCGTGAGGACCGTGCCGAAATAGCGAAGGTAACTGGCTCCAGAGAGTGGGGTGGGGGCCCCAGTGCCTTTGTCAGGAGGTGCGTTTTGCACGCAGGGAAACAAGACGAGAGGAGATGGTTCTAAGCCTCTCCGCTGCAGGAAGTACGAAAAACAGCGTGTGCACAGAGGAGTGTGCCCCGAGTGCCCTCTCAATGACCAGTGAGCTGCTGAGCTCAGAGGCCCCTCGCGTCTCCTTTCTGTCCGAAAGAGCTGGAGCAGAGCCGTGACAGTCTCTCCTCTCTCTCCAGGATGTTTGCCAGTACCTCCCCCAGGGACAGGCCAGGAGCTTCATGGACTCCATCATGAAGACCTTCTTGTGCACTAACCAGGAGCGTGCACGAGCAGCTGGCGACTGGCTGATCGCATTCCTGGAGACACGAGGAAACGAAATATACCCAGAGGTACGGGAGACACTTGTTCCCCTCGGCCTTGACTTTTCTCTGCTGGCTGTCGTGCTGCGCCTCGTGTGGACTGAAGAAACGCAGCCCGAGCGCGGGGCTGAGGGGACCGCACAGGCAAAGGATACGCTGAAGTGTTCCCTCTCGCCCCTTTCCTTGCAGGTGCCTGAATTCATGAAGATCCTGTGGGAGGCCAGGCACACCGTGCAGCAGAGCCCCCTCAAGGACCTCTTCTTCAAGGCACTCTGTCTCCTGGCCGGCTTCCGCAGCCAGGCTGTGGTGGACACCCTCCTCCAGACAGAATCGCCCTCAGAGAGGTATGTGCGCTCCCCCTTGCCCCTCCGTGGCCACCAAACAGCAACCCCATGGCTTGCCTGCAGTGGGGGGATCCAGGGAAGCAGCAGGTCCCATTCCTCCCCCAGAAGCCTGAGCTCTGCGAGATCGGGCGCTCGTGTCTCTGGGGAAGCAGGCATCGTGTGCCCTGCTGCTAGCGAGGAGAGCGTTTGGCCTCTGGGGAGGGAGGGCACCAGGGGTCCCAGAGGACAGGGCTCACAGGTGAACGTCTGTTTGCTTGCAGAGACGAGCGGCTCTGGAGGAGCCTGGGCAGCAGCGACCTCGGGCCTAGGGTGCTGTATCACTTAATTTGGACACTGAACGAGGCATCTGAAGGCAGGTGTCGGCTCACGGTTGCTGATCAACCACTGGATCATCTCAAGGTATGCTCGTCGGCAGGAGCATCTCTACAGCCTCCCACCTGCTTTCTCACTTAGCTCAGCAGGGTGAGGGAGTTGGGGGTCACCCCAAGGTGTGAGACTTGCAGGCAGGAAGAGTCCCGCAGGGGGACAGGGGCACCACCGGGCTGGTGGGAAAGGCAGTGTTTAACAGGTTGTTTTGGCTCACATTTTCCTGCAGCTCCTCTGTGCCATCTCTGAGGTGATGTCTGCTCTGCTGACCACGAGGGAAACCCGGGACGTGCTTGTTTGCCTCTTTTTCGCCCTCCTGAAGCGGGTCAGCATGGAACTGGGGACACTGGTGCTGTTTCCCCCCCTGAGTCTTCCGGCAGAAATCTTCAAGGAAACGGAAGAAGAGGAGCTGGTGTGCGGGTAAGGAGCAGCAGGGGCAGGGAACGGGGGGCTTCAGTTCCCCAGCCAGGCACATTTGTTCGTGATGCTGAGGGAGCCAAAGGGCTGCCCTGTTTCCCAGGTGTGGAAATTTCTGAGGGTTTTCTGTGGGTTTTCGTTCGCCAGACACTACAGCGCTGCTCTGGAACAAGTGCTGAGAAGACTCCTGGACGAGAGGTGGCAGCGGGTGCTCTGGAATCATCGAGTGTGGCCGTCCCTGGATGTGCCTCAGTGGCACTGCAACGCCGTGCAGCTCCTGACCAGGTGAGAGCCCAGGGCTGCATCTCACCTCCCCCCGGGAAGCAGCCGCAGGACCCTTCCCATGTGCCTGGGGAGCTCTCCTGGGAGGCAGGGCAGCGCCTGCACCGCAGCAGGGGACGTTTCGGGCCGCGGCCCGGGGCCTTCCCACCTGACCACGTCACCTGCTTGTGCTCTCTGTGCAGAGTGCTGCTCCGTGCCCAGCTCGTCTCATGTTTGCTGATAAACAGCTTCATGCTGTGGCTGCACTCCCCCTCGCAAAACCTGCAACTCACGGCGCTGGCTTTCTTCGCAGAGGTGAGGCGGCGCGTGGGGAAGGGCGGGCTCAGAGGGCTTTCCGAAAGAAACTGCTGCTTGGGGTGTCTCTTCATGGAAGAGACCGGCCCAGGTCCCTTCCTGGCACTAACAGAGCTTTGGCTGTCTTGTAGGTGGTGAAGGACCCGCCAGCTGAGGGGAAGCATCTCCTGAAGCCCCTGGTGTGGGTCTTCCTGAAGAAGCTGAAGAGTCCGAGCCGTGCTGTGAAGCAGATGGCAGCGAGAGGCCTGGGCAGTGCTGTCAGTGGCTTGCCCAAGAAGGTGAGGTGCACTTCCCTCTGCTCTGGCTGCAGCCCCCCAGCAGAGAGCCGGGCAGGGCTGCAGGGCAGTTGGGGAGCCTGGGGCAGAGCAGCACAGGCAGATGGGGGCTTCCCAACAGCCAGGCTGCTCTCCCAGCTCAGCACGGAGCCTGCGGGGAAACCTCCTGCCAAACGTGCCAGTGCCGTTCGTCACGGGGTTGTGCCGCAGCTGCACCCCCTTGCGAAACAGCAGTGGGGAGAAAGGGTGGGCATTGCGGGCAGCAGCCGCGAGCAGCTTGTGCACATCTTTGGCTTTGCAGTTTCAAAGGCACAAGAGGAACATCGTGGAAGCACTGGGGCGTGAAATGGAGAAGGTGGACGGTCCTGGGGTGGCTGCGGAGAGCATGTTGGCCCTGGCAGAAATATTTGCAAAGCAGACGGCGAAGGGCTCGGGCAAGGCCTTCAAAAGCATCGCCCGCTCCACCAGGAAGTTCTTTGATGCCGTGAGTGAACCTACTTTTCTGCCACTTGTCCGAGGGGCGTGGGGTGGGCGGGGGCCTGCCTGTGCTGCGTGGAGGTGCTCCTGCAGGCAACCAGCTGCTGGGGCCCCTCTCTCTCTGCTGCGGGTGGGACGCAGCGAGGGCCCCGGCGCTCAGGTGCCATTTCTTTAGGGATGGGACGAGGAAGGGACCTTCCACATGGAGGGAAGGGGCCGGAATGAGGTGACCTCGTTCCCAAAGCACCGCTGCCACCAGCACTGCTCACACGCCCTCCGTTGTCAGTCCCTGATGCTTCGTTGTTGGAGAGAGGCTGGGAGGAGGTGCCTTCATGACCCAGCTCACAGATGGCTTTCTGGGTTGCAGGAGCAAAAGGAGCTTCGTTTTGCGGCCTTCAATCTCTACACGGCCCTGGCTGCTGGCGCCAAGGGCAATCTCACCACGTTCTTCAGAGCAGAAGTGGAGCAGACGTTGGGCAGACTCTTCCTGCACCTCCAGGACCCCAGCTGTGCAGTATCCAGGGTAAGGACCCCCTGAGCTTCTTTGCAGTCCCACAGAAAGGCTCCCTGAGGAGCTGCCTCCCGGGCACAGGAGAAGGAACGACCAAGCACAATGCTCTTTTCCAGGCTTGCGGGACAGCCCTCTACAGCTGCGCTCCTTTCGTCGAGCCAAAGGGGCTGCAGGTGGTCGTCAGGAATTTCATCGGGTGCAGTGGGGCAGAGCTGCAGCGCAATGTCGAATCTTACCTGGTGAGTGAGCCCTGTCCTGGGGGGATGCTGGGGCCATGGGAGTCGGAGGGCTCGGCAACGAGGCCTCTCTGGCCCAAGCAGAATTCACACCTCCCTGCTCTCCCCCAGGAGACAGCTGCTCCCGAGCTGCTGAAGAAACTGAAGCACCAGCAGGAGTCACCACAGGAGACGCGCTTCACAGATGCCACTCTCCACGTCCTTGGTGAGAGCCGGGACCGAGCTCTCTGCTCCGCTCCCACCGGGGCGGCCCAAGGGCTGCCAAGCGCTGCCCCAGCCGCCTTCCCTACGGTGCCCAGGAGGGCACGGCCAGGGGCCATATCTTGACACTGCCTCTTCTTCCCCACACTACAGAAGCCAGCGTGGAGCACCAAGAGAGCACAACGCATGCTGAAGACATCCCAGAGCATGCAGAAGATCTCTTGGGGGACACAGAAGACATCCCCGAGCTTGTAGAGGCCTGAATAAAAGTCCAGAGAGCACAGTGGGTGCAGACCGGGTCCTTCCCAGGGTGGTGTTGGTGGGAGCTGGGGCCGGGCAGCGCTGCCTGTGCAAGCCTCTCAGCACTGGTGGGATGGGGAGGGTCATGGCCAAAGCACCAGTACTCTGATCCCCCCCATCCATGTCCAAATGTAGTCACAAGGCTGGGAGAAACAAGAAAACCTTGAAGAAAATTGGGAGGCCTGTAGCTTGTGTAGTCTTTCAGCCGAAAGAAAGAGACAGGTAGCCTTGAGCTAGCAGAAGCAAGGAAGGTAAGGGATAAAAGGGTAAAAAGAAGGAGAAAGCCAGCTCCAGACTGGTTTTCTGACTAGAGTTACCTTTTGCTCGTAAAGGGGCATTAACATATGTTAATGCGGGATTTGGTGTCCCTCCCTCCACCGCTGCTCCTTTGTCATGAGCAAACTCAGTGGAGATAGCTTAGGTGAGCTAAGATAGCCAATCAAAAGTAACCAAAGAGAGGGTTTTCACAAGTTTGCTGCGTATAAATTATGGTGATTGGGAGTCAGAGGCGTGCTTGCTTTGAGAAAGATCGCCAAGCACCTGACTCTGCAGAGTTATAGGATTCCTTATTGAATTAAAGGGCCTTCGTGTGGATTCTGACTCGGTGTGCCTATTGGCGCGGGCACGAACCTACGGACTACACAAACACGGCCTGGGGCAGAAAGAAAAGCAAAACGGGGGCAGCTGAAGGCGGCTGGGAAGGCAGCTGGGGAAACTGGGCTGGGGCAGGAAAACAGAGGTGAAATGTTGCACGCTGTAGCTCAACACCAGTCTGTGTGCACTGGTTTGGGGGCCCAATGTGGAGATGAAGTCATCAGCTGTCTCTGGGGGGCTCAAAATGAGCCTTGTTTGGCTGGTTTTCAGGCTCAGCAATGCAGGCAGAGTCCTGTGGGTTTCGGCCTTTAGAGGAGGCTCGTTGGGCAGCTGTGGGCGGCTTGAAAAGGGAGACCAGCTGCTGTGTTTTGTGGGCTCAGCCAGGCTCATTTGTCCACTTTGGGCGCTCGCACACGGAGAGTAAGCAGCGCGTTTTGGGGGCTGGGAATCGAGCCCAGTGCCAGTGTACTCCGGCTCAGAAACCCAACCCAGCGGCTGCTTTGGGGCCAAGCCCTCGGCCAGGCCAGACGGCCTGTGTTAGTATGTATACAGTGCACAGCTGGGGCATTCACATTTCAGCTCTGACAGCCATCGAGTTGCCCAGGCTGTTTGGACAAGCCCCAGCTGTAATTCCCTGCAGGCAGCTAATGACACGCACAACGCAGCCGGTCAGCGTTCACACCACGTGCGAGCACAGCACCAAGATGAAGACCGACCGTCGTGACACAGGGGGCCGGGATCAGGAACAGGGGCCGGGCCTCGCCGCGCAGCTGCCTCCTGCACGGCTCATGTTTGCTCGCAGTGATGGTCTGTTCCTAAGCCTTTACTATTTCCTTCTTAAAGAGTGGACTCCTCTGCCCTTCAGGACTTCCTCCCAAGAGACTCTGCCAACCTGTGTCCTGAACAGCTGGCCTGCAACAGTCCCAGATAGTAGTTTTACTGATCCCTCTCCTTACTTTACCAAGAATAGTGAACTTGACCATTTCGTGGTCACTCTGCCCAAGACAGCTCCCAACCTCCACATCTTCCACCAATCCTCTGGTTGTGAACAGAAAGTCTAGTGGTGCACCTCCCCTGGTAATCTAATGAAGCAAGTCCAGGAGATGCCAATCACCTCCATTTTTATTTGATTTTAATTTTTTAATTTTTTTTTTCCCTCAGACACACCTGCAAACCAAGCCCATCGAGTCTCCAACAGCAGAAGTTACTTTTTTTGTGCTTGTACTGCAGACTCCCAGTTGCGAGTGCACAGCAAAGCCCAAATGCAGAGGTAACAGCAGCCTGTGTGACAGCCACCCTGGGAGGGAAGCATGGTCTGTCTGAGAGAAGTGGGCATCATCTGGCACTGCTAATGAAAACCTTTTATTCATATTGTGTTACTGCTTTTTAAAAAGTCTCAGGCAGAACACAGCTGGATCAGAGCATTACCACTTAGAGGTACTGGAAAAAACAAAGATGCTTCATCTCTGGAGCCACTGAAGAGCTCCCTGGACTTCTTGAGAGCCAACCAGAAAAAAAAAAAAAAAAGAGAGACGGGGTAAAACCCATAAAATGCAACTTACTCCTTGCAGCACTGATGGGGAAGGGGCCCCGTACATCAAGCAATGCTGCAACTGCTCTCAGAGTGCCCAGCAGCTGAGATGAGGTGAAATGATACGGGTGTCTGGGCTCTGCGGAGCCTGGTTGCCTCTCTGCCATGGCTGGAGCCATATCATCTGGGTGTCCTTTCTGTTCCTGGAACAGAAATAGTTGTTCCAGGCAGAAAATATTGCTGGCTTTAGACCCCAGGGGTTGCCCTATGAGCATGTTACGGCCAAGAAGCCCCTTTCTTGCTTTATATTCTGCTGGCCACAGCAAATCCCTCTGCACACATATAGAAATTATCCACGCTGATATCTTTCTCCATGCTCAGGTGTTAGGAACATATTGTTATTTTTACTAATCAGTATTAATATAAAATCAATTACCACTGACTAAAGCCACAGACAAAGCAAATCACAAGATACCATGCAAAACAAATCCGTATCGCATGGCTTTTACTGTCAAGTGACAGCATTCATAAACCTGCCAAGGATCTTCGCCAATTTTGTTTTATTAATAAAACTGTTAGGAGGGAAACAGTGAGAAAACAAACAGTGCCTAAATGTCCTCTCCCAGCTAGAAAAAGCTTTCATCAACAAGGAAAGGGAAAACACAAGACGACTTTCTCCACACTGCAGGGGTACTTTTTGCCACACCAGCTAAGCACACCTGGTAAAATACCATGCAAATACAGGTGCGTTTGAAATATGCCAGCCCTTTTTCTTAGGTAGCAATCAAAATGTGTTGGGGGATGTTTTCAGAACCACGTGAAAGAGACAGCTGACACCTGCAAGAAGGCAGTATTTGCATTTTTGCAGCGGTGTTGAGGCCCAGGGGTGCCTCAAGCGTCCCAGTTCTGTGGCTGCGAGTCGAGCCCATGGCCAGGGCAAAGCACCCACACAGCCACATTGCCCCCGGAGGGCCTCCTGGGACCTCTCCCACACGCCTTGTTTAGCAGAGATGTCACAAAATCATCAGGGCTTGGGAGGAAGACCTCCTCCTCTATCCTTGGGCTATCCCTTCGCCGCTGTGGGACAGCCCAGTCTGACCTCCCTGTTTAGCAGAGCCGATGGAGAGGTTTTACTGCTGTCATCCATGACCGGAGGGGCTACAGCCCTTTGTAGGACAAAGCACCAACATGGGTAACTCAAAGCCGAGTTACAATTCCTTCCCCCCCCCTCCCACCCCAAATTACGGCGACAGTTTAATTGCTTTGCTGGCCAGAGGCCGTGTAGAAAGAGCTGAGCTGCACGTGGACCAGGCTGCTTCTTCACCTCGATGCAGGAGAAGCTTCCCCAGCTTTCTGCCTCCCCATCTGTGTGCAGACAGCCGCCCCGCTCAAGTCCAGCTGCAGCAGTGGCTCAGTGTGTTTGCTTGTGCTTGAGGATTTATCATCGTGGAGTTGAGCAGCAGCATTTAATATTGTAAGGGTTATTGGTTTCCTTATAAAGGATGCCTAGCTTTGTCTTTATCAGTTTGTGGTTCCTCCCCTTGAACACCACATTTTATTTTGGCTCCAGCCCTGCGCCTAATTAATCACCTGATTTCATTGCACATTGATGTGGCTTCCCTCTGCCCTGCCACAATTCTTTACCCACGGTCTCATACTGCAAGCAGCCCGCTATTCCCATGCCATAGCCAGAGCTCCCACTTCCATTAGGGTCACAGCTTCTCAGGGACAGCCAGGATGGGGCAGGCCAATGCAAGCCCCAGCACATCCCAAAATTTGATGTCTTGGGGTCCAGTCTGGTGGGGCACAGCACCTGGTGCAACTGCAAACAAGCAGAGAGGGAATTCTGTTGCCTATTTACATTGCCCACCTTGTGTTTTCCCCCTTGTTTGGCTGCGCACGTGCACCATCGAATGCTGGGTGCTGCTCTAATGTGGGTGCTGATGAAATTCAGAGCTTGGCACAGCCCTCATCCTTGCAGGCCACCGGAGCCTGAAATTATCATTAAGTATAAATAGTCTCACGGGCAAAAAAAATCAGCACAGGAACACGGTCCAAGGACAGAGGAAGGAACTCACTCTTTGGCAAGAAGCATTTCTTCCACTTGGCGAATACATGGGAGTTTTCCTGCTTTTCAGGGATGACACAGTCCTCTTTCCCTCATGGAAAAGCATTCCTCGAGGGAAACACCCACCATCAACCCACCATCATCCTCAGGATGGATGCCTGCTGTGCAGAATGGCGACATTCCCCTGCCCTCTCACACCTGGGAGCATCACCCGAGGATCACGCCATTTCCATGGGCAGGGTTGCAAGCAGCAAAAAGCAGTTTCTGAGCCTGTGCCCTTGCCTGTGCCCATCACCACTGTGGATGATCCACAGGGGTCATCCATGGGAATGCGTTTGCCCCATGCCTCGCACAAGGCAGCCTCAGTCTTCATTTAAGAGGGTTTGGGACCTCTTGCACTACCCGCTGTAATTACTAATAACGCTGAGCAGTGGGGATTGAACCAATCTTGAACACTGTTTAATTCATCGAGCACTTTCAACCCAGAGTAATAAGCCAGAGGCCCTGCAGAAAAATAGTCTGCGTTCCTTTAGCTAAACTCATAATCATGCCTCCGCTCCAGAGGAAAAGCAATGAGAGTCTGGTGAAGGAAAGATTTCTTGACTTTTGAACGTTTTATCTCGCAGTCTGTGGCACAGTGCAATTCATAGCCTGGACTTCGGCTGGTCAGGGTAAGGCATGGCTCCTGCCTGGCCGCGTGGGGCTGGCTCTTTGGGGTATTTTGCAAAGTGAACAGGTGGTCTTGCAAAAAGCTGGGACACGTTTCCTTTGGGATTTCCAGCTCACGCCCCCTCAGGAAGCCCCTGCAGCCAAGCAGGCTGCTCTGGAGTCACCTACCTGCTGCGGGGCTGTCAACAGCGCTCGGCTGTGTACTGACCCAGCTCGTCACACAGACTGTTTGGACCCTGCACGCGTCACTTCGTGTCACTCGCTGTCCCTCTTGCACCCTCTTGTCTTTCCCTCTCTGTAAAAGGCCCTGTTAACCACAGATAAGGAAAGCTTTCCTGTAAGATCATAGGGCTATCAAGAAACCCTTGTAAAATGACTTAAGTACGGGATTATCTCATTTCCTCTAGTTAAAAAGGAAAATATACCCTAATCTTCTCCACTGAAAGCCACGCCACAATTCATTTGGCGTGACACCGGGCGCAAGTGACTCATGCCAAGCTGTCAGGCACACCTTGCATTGTGCTGAGCACTGCTTCTGGCCCCATCCTTGAGGGCAGGTCTGCCACTCTGGCTGGTGTCCCCCACGTGGAAAGGGACCTGAGGCACCCCCCAGGGCAGCCGGCTGGATGCAACCTGTCGCTTGCATCCCTGCGAGGAGGGAAATGGGGTGGAAACGGCCAGCATCACTGCCAGGAGATGGGGAGGCGACCGAAGCCAGCGCAGTTGGCATTGCGATGATGCAAGAGGAGGGCTCCGAGCTGCAAAGATTCCTCAATATTCAAGAGCATTGCAAGGATTGCTTTGACGTGAATGCAAATGCCAGTAATGCTTCCTCCTCCTTCCGAGCTGACATTTACCGAGCAGAGCTCTCTTCTTTGACCTCCCTCTGTAAACATTGACATTGCATTCACGGGGATAATAGATTTCTGTCTGTTTTACCGCAGCCCAATGTTTCCACCGGGAATGTTATTGCTTCTTATGGCTGGAAATGCACCTGCACCAGCTGTGAGGCTAAGCATAAAACCCATGCCAGCCCGAGTCCCCAAGTCTCTTAACAGACCGTGGCTGCCTCATTGCCATGAAGCCCCCATTCATCTTGAGATGGTGGGAAAGAAATATTGTCCCAGCACTTCCTCTTCCTCGGGGAAAGAGAAACCATCAAATTTGCCTGTTTTCCTCTTAAATCATTTCCTGTCTCTGAAGGACACGGTCCCAAGGCAAGTAGCCAGCCTGAAAAATGACTTGCCGAGCACCTGGGTACACAACCCATGCAGCCCCCTGTCGCGTTAAAGGGGTGTAGCTGATTAACCGTTACGGGCCCGGTTGGATTCAGAGTACTGAACCAGTCGGACATTCACCAAAACTGGGGGTCCGTTCGGACATTCACCAAAACGTAATAACCACCTGGGGGTCCGCTCAGACATTCATCAAAAACGTAATAACCACCTGGGGGTCCGCTCAGACATTCACCAAAAACGTATTAACCACCTGGGGGTCTGGTTAGATTCAGAACACTGAACTATCACGGATAACCACCCTCACCCTAGTTGCATTAATGAGAGCTATCACAATGCAATCAAGTATGGTTTATTACAGCAACAGATAATCAGGTTCTTTTGGATTGCCGGTGATAGTGACTATCTGCAAAAGCAAGCTAGTATGCATGAAATACACAGGTGTTACAGGGGTTCTAGGTGTGGGTTCTAGGTGTGTGTTCTAGGTGCGGGTTCTAGGTGTGTTCTAGGTGTGTTCTAGGTGTGTTCTAGGTGTGTTCTAGGTGTGTTCTAGGTGTGTTCTAGGTGCGGGTTCTAGGTGTGTTCTAGGTGTGTTCTAGGTGTGTTCTAGGTGTGTTCTAGGTGTGTTCTAGGTGTGTTCTAGGTGCGGGTTCTAGGTGTGTTCTAGGTGTGTGTTCTAGGTGTGTTCTAGGTGTGTTCTAGGTGTGTTCTAGGTGCGGGTTCTAGGTGTGGGTTCTAGGTGTGTTCTAGGTGTGTTCTAGGTGTGTTCTAGGTGTGTTCTAGGTGTGGGTTCTAGGTGCGGGTTCTAGGTGTGGGTTCTAGGTGCGGGTTCTAGGTGCGCAGCCTAGAAATAAACGCGTTAAAAGGATCAAAGACTCTATAGAGATTTATAAGCAAATATTCAGATCTCACCCAAAGGCGTCCCAATGGGGGGGGGAAGAGAGGCTCAGCCCGTCGACTGATCCCAGGAGTCAGGAGGTCCTAAGGATGTTGTATGTCCTCGGGATGGTATCTCCCCTGACGATGGTATCTTCCCTAACATCCCCTCTCTCTTGGGCCAATTTATATGATTTTCTATCTTTTAGGTGGAGCTTGAGTGGCTCTAGTCAAGCATATCTTAGTTATGATTGGTGTAAAGTTTTCCCGTTTCCGTTTAAAGTAATAGGCTCCGAGAAATTCAGGGCGCATGCTCAGTGAGGGGTGGTCGCACCTTGGAGGCGGGTAGCTTTTGGGATGGAGGTGTGTTTTGGTATTATAATGATATTATAATGAGCAAAAAGTACACTAGGGTACAGCATTTGTCAAAACATGACAGGTCTTTGGCTTAGGGTGGCAAAAAGTGCAGCTTTGTGCACAAGAACAATCGAGGTCCCACCTGATTACAGAGCCTAGCCGTGGTGTCTCCACTCCACTCTACGCTCCGTGGTGTTCCTTAGAGCTAGCACACCAAGTTTCCCCAGCGCGATAGCATCTAAGGTTGGGAGCCTAGGGAATGCTCAGATAATGCAGTTATGCCCTACCCTGAAAGCCTCTTCAATGCTGTACCTTTTCCTTAAAAGTGTGAATGTTAGTTTTATTTTCCTAGTTACTTCAGGCATTTACACCACACCCCCCAAAATAGTCCCGTGGTGATGCCTGAGCTAACCCACACCCCAGAGGAAGAACAGCCTGGGTTTTTGGTTTTCCAGTAGCAATCTGCCTGTTTCTAGCTATTTCTCCCCAAAATTAGATTCCCCATTCCCATCACACAAGAATGAGCCCCAGCAGCTGCGTTAGTGCTCAAGCAGGTCCCTACTGCCCCGTTACCAAACCTGATGGCCTTGTTTAAAAGCGAAATGGCTTGGTGAAGCCCAGAAGCCTGCAGATGGGTTCTACCTCAGAAAATATACATGCGAAAAAAAAAGCACCTCCACTTTTTTTTTTTTTTTTCATAGGAACTTGTTGCAGGATTTGGCAGGATTCAGAGTGCCGGCAGTGACAGGCTTGCAAGCACTGAGCAGTCTGCCTGAAAGAGCAGCCCAGGACCTGGGTTTGCACAAATACCTAATTTTCCCAGTTGCCTCAGGCCCTTTGCCATCACATTCAGCCCCTTTTCCCTCTTTCTCTCGCTCTCGGTAAGGTGCTGCAGCAAGGACATATCTCTCCCAGCCAGCATTTCTGCATGTGGTGCTGCTCACCCTTGGTCCCCTTACCCCGTGGTGTCGGGGTCAGGGAGAAGGGATTACATCCTCCAGGAGAAATACATCAGCAGCCACTCTTTAGGATATCTATCATGCATTGGGCAGGAAGAACATGGCAAGCTGGAATTTCCTTCATTTGGGAAAGCACACAACAGTGCTTGGGACAAAGCTGAAGTTTGTCACTTAGTATTTTGCATATGAATAGGAATTCAGGCTTTCATCCCTGGCGGGACCATCATTATACATATTACCAGACAGCTGGTCTTTAGAAAAGGAGGCAAGTAGAAACAAAATAGATGTTTATTCTGTACTTAGGCAAATTCACAGAAGGGGAATCATCTCCCAT